>NC_134531.1:269874811-271122727 GCF_050624435.1 Tenrec ecaudatus
CTGAGCAACAATTGTAAGAATTATTCAGGAATAGGTACTATTTCATTCCATTATCAATATACATCAAAACAAACTATATGACACCTAACAATAACATTATATATATATATATTTATAAATATATATATTTTACAAGACTTAGTAACATTGTTTCAGTGATTTAAATATATCTACAAGGAAGCTATAATGACAAAAGCCATAATTATACTTCTTGAAGGATAAGGTTAGAGAAAAATAGGAAGTCTCTTAATTTAATGGATTTTCACAGTGACTGCAATTATGGTCTTTAATAATATAGCAATGGTTATGAGGATGGGAAGGACCACACAATATTTTATTTTGTTGTAAGGAGTCATTATGGAACAGAGGTAACTCAATGGCATCTAACAAAAACAGTATATATATATTTTTATATGTTAAACACTTATCCCTAGGACTGGACATTTAGCTTTAAAAAAAAACTGGTAAAAGAAAATTGATGTCAGAAAAAGATACCATGTCATTTTGCTTCTTTTAAACCACTTCTTTTCTTGTATTCATCCCATGCACTATTATTTATAAGAGTTAAGAAGCACACTTACATACTCTGCTGCACACAAAATTAACTACAGAGAACAGAAAATGGCTTATTTATCCTCAAGCAAGTGCAGATTGAAATAGAACATGAAGATGGGAAAAGAGAGTGGATTTTGATTTATTGATCCTAGGTCTTTCTTGCTATTCTGTTCTCCAAACACTTCCTCTGTCCTTTGACACCAAGAGCTTAAGATGTATCCCTTGACGTTTTATATACTTAGTTCTAAAGAAGTTTCTCTCGCTCTCTCCCTCCCCCATCTCCACCCTCCCCATTCATTCCCTCCCTCCCTCCTTCTGTCCCTCTCATCCCCTTGTCTCTATATTCACTTCGCTTCCATTTTTTCTCTCTACTTAGTATCCCTCTTAGTGGTTTTCACTCCTGGGGATAAGGTGTTTGCAGGAGATTAGGAGTGAGGACTGTGCTTTTGTGGTGAAAGCCGCATATACATAAAGAACAAAAAAGAAACAAACCAGTAGTCTCATGCAAATAATAGGGATGAGACCGAAATAGACAAAGAGGCTACAAGTGGAGGACTTTTGAGAGATGTGTACAAATATACTTCATGGGAAGGTGGGTGGGTGATGTATCCACTTTCCTTACAAGACTTGGATAGCTAATCCAGGGGCAACAAGAAAGGAAGATAAATGGTCTCTTCTTTCCCTGTCAGAGAAGACTAGGTGGTTTAAGCTAACCAGCCCACCCAATGTACACACTAAATCAGTACTTGCAAACTTTGGTTGGTAGAAATTCTTAAACGTCCTACAAATAGATTTACCCAGAACTGTAAGTTTGTGTTGCAAATGTTATCTGTTGTGTGCATACTTTCATATCTATGTTAGAGATAGGCTATTGGAAATGTTGGTCTAAAGCTGGGGGCCAGATGTCATTTTCAGTGGGAAACTTCACTACATTTTCCTTTCAACTATAGAAAGTCAGCACTTGGGTACTCATATCACTTTGAGGTGGAGCTGGTAATTTCCTCTAAGATTGTTTCCACTGTGGGAAACCTTTAAAATAATCAGTAATAGGATGATCAAGGATGTTTGGCCTGTGGTTTACAAAACCATGGAATGAATAGGATGATATAAAAGTACTGCTTTTTCTCTTTATGGAAAAGTATAATTTAATATCTAAAATAATTGTGATGTTGAAGTTGTGTATTCAGAGACATTTCCTTTTGTTAAAAGTTTGTTTAATTCAGACCCAACACAAGACCAATAAATTATGAGACCAAGTCCAGTCAAGACACTGCTATTTTTCCACTATTTTGGCAGCAACTAGGGAAAAGAAGAAATTCAACTTTACGTTCTCAAGGGGAATGTAGTACTTTTTCAATCACCAGATTTTCCCCAGGATGGTTCTGAACCTAGTGTTAAGGACTGGAAGGTTCCACACTATTCATTATTCCACTGTTCTGCTTCTGAAATCACATGGGCTGTTTCGATTTTGACTGTGAAGTTTTTCCACTGTCTAAGCTTATTACCATATATCCGTTTAAGCAGACTCTCATTTTCTTATATGCTGCTCCTCTCCCTTCCTTTTCGTTCTTCTGCATGATTTCCCTAGCCTCATTGTCTGCCTGCTTTGTGTTTCCCTGCACATCTTACAGCAAGCTCGCCTATCTACAGCATATCTATTCTCAGGAGCATTTAAATGGCTTGTTGTGTGCAGCCCACTGCACTCAAGGGCTGCAAATGGAAATAAGAGGATGGCTTGTGGACATTTCACATTGTCCTTAACTATCCGGGGAGCGACACTGTGATGAATTTACTGCAGATTGTAAGAAACATAGGGACTAACAGATAGGGTCTCTTTTTCTAATCCATGTTATACAATTTTTGTGATGGAATTTTTCGGTGATTCATCTGGCTCCTCTTTTGCTCAGCTTCACAAAACAGGCTGAAGCACATTTTATTTTCCCGCTGTGAAGCAGCTTGTACAAATAAAGCTGGTACTGTTGACGCAATCTCATTCTAGGCTAGGAGAATTAAATGTATATAATACCTTAATTAAGATCCATTTAAATATTTTCTTCTATTCTTTGAAAGAATGGTCATAAAAATATCCAGAAATCTTGCTCCTAGTTTTTCTCTTTCTTGTTTTTCTCTCTCTCTTAGATATGAGATAGAGTATAAATTGCTGTGTGGCCTTGAGTGCCCTGAATGGTATCATCAGCATCACTTCTAATCCCAGAGACTGATCACAGGGAGAGCACCAAGTATAAAGCTTCATCTTCTGTGTTTAATCCTCAGAGATGACTCATTACAATAAGTGACCGTTTGATAACAGTATTTTCAAGGAGTGATTTTCACCCTCTCGGCCTTTGCTTGCCTCACACACCCCAAAAAAACAATGCAGGGTTCCTTTGCTCCTCCCAGCCCGACAGCTTTGTGGAGGGACATGATCAAAATTCTACAGCTTCTTCTCAGCTCTGAGGTTCTTTCCGTGACATCTAGAGGCCAGCGTTGATATGGGGCAGAATTAATCTTGCCAAGTGGCTATGCAGAAACTTGATATATTAGGGAGAAGATTCACGTGGTCTGCATCCTTAAACTTATAGAAGATCCAACACCAATCATATTCTGAGCCAGGCATGGTTTATCGCATCATCCTGTGGCTGTAAAAATTATAGAAGCAAAAAGCACCCTTATGAGGAAAGAAAAGAAAAAGATGAAAAACCTTAAAAGGATATTCCTTGGATTTTGCATTTTATATGAGATAATGTCTGCTGTTCATTTTTCACAAAAATTGTGAAATAATCTAATTAGTCTTCCTGACATTTACTCACGGCAGTCAAAATCCTGTTGGCAATCAATAATGTAAATGTAAAATGGCTGATTAAATTTCCTTTTGTTTTCCATCAAAAATTTTTAGGGCAAAATTCATGTTACTGTCCCAAATGTGTTCTCAGAGCACTCCTCTGACTCCAGCTCTAATCTGCAAATTCACAGAAGGTGCAGAAAAGAATTTAACTCGTGTGAAGGGTAATTGATACTGTCATCACTTGGCTGTGCACCGATTCTCTGCATTTGGTAAAATAAATATCAAAACCATAGAAACACGACTTGTGATTAAGACAATATTTCAAGATTCTTTTAAAAGCATCTCAATACTGACAAATTTATATACTGCCATCTTAATAATAAATTATAGGCTTAGAAAAGAATCATTATAGAATCCATAAATGTTATTATGATATGTTTAACTCTGTCAGTATGTGTGTTTCTGAGTAGTTGGGTGGGGGGAAACACCGTCCTAAAATGTTCATTGATACGTTGAATTGGAAGAAAATGGATATAGTCCATGAATTTTCTGGAACCCGGAATTGAGGTAAGCCAAAAAGTATTTCCAATTATGTTCCAGCTCATGCATACACTGGTTTATTTCAAACAAAATTTATTAAACAAGGATCCAGTATCAGTGGATGGTTACCAACAAGTTCTTTCAGTGATATATCTGTCTTAGTATAGGTAAGTCGCCTAAATACGTACATGCATACATACATACATAAATGGTATTTTATATGCCATGGAAAAGAATGATTTTCTAAAGCAGATGGCTTCCCAAAGATTTAAAGCTTTGTACCAAATATATGGGACTAATTCCACAAATAAATCAATAGCTTTTAGACGGATCAAGCATTTTGAGAAAGGCCAGGAAGACCCTTTAGGCAGCTCTCAACAGAGAAGACCATCAATTGCAATAAATGAAAAACTGTGGCGGAAATTCAGAAACATATTAAACATATGAAATTACTATTGATGCCATCACTACTAAAATTGAGATTTCCCATGGGTCAGCCTCATCTTGGCCACAGGGAGCTTTGGTTTGTGGGTGCCAAAAGCGCTGCCCATTTGATCATCTAATTCGAAGTGCTGATTTGTCTGTCTATCTATTCAACAAGATCCATGGTAATGAACACAATTTGGGGGAGTAAATGTACCTGGAGACATCTTGGATTTACAGATACAACCAGAGAATAAAGTCCAGTCTAAACAGTGGCTTCTGAAAAGATCTACTCAAAATAAAACAAAACAAAACAAAAAACCCTCTCAACTCCCTGCCATAGTTACAACTCTTAATGACCCTACAGGACAGGGTGAACCGCTGTGTGACATTTTGAGACTGTAACTGTTTGTGAGAGTAGAAAGTCCTGTCTTTCTCCCAAGAAGTGGTTGTTGGATTTGAACCTCTGACCTTTTAGATGGTGGCCCAATGTGTCATCAGCATGCCACCTGGGCTCCTCTTCCTAGGGATGTCTACTGGGAAAGTTCAATTCCAGCTGGAGAGATCAATTCATAAGGTTATGACAGCTATTTTCTGGGATCCTAATGTGTAATCTTGATAGTTTATCTTGAAGGTGAACTTGGGGTTTGCTAGGAGAATGTTTCTTAAGATATATATAAACCTACATTTGTGAGATAAAGGTTAAGAAAATTATATTGAGTATATTGTTCCCCTATCATTATAATATATTAGCTTTCTTAATTTTTATATGAACTTTTTTGTCATTTATGACTCTGATTCTATTTCAATTTTACTTTCCTTTTATATCTTTTTATTTTTTAAATTTTAACTACTTTATTAGAGTTTCATACAATTCTTTTTGCAATCCATACATACATCAATTGTGTAAAGCACATTTGTACATTCATTGCCCTCATCATTGTCAAAACATTTGCTCTCCACCAAAGCCCCTGGCATCATCTCCTCCCTGCTCCCTTCTCCCTCATGAACTCTTGATGATTTATAAATCATTATTTTGTCATATCTTGCCCTGTCCAAAGTCTCCCTTCACCCACTTTTCTGTTGTCCATCCCCAGGGAGGAGGTCACATGTAGATCCTTGTAATCTTGTAATCGGTTCCCCCTTTCTAACACACTCTCTCACTTTTCTTCCTATTGTTATTTTTTTAAGCCACCCAAAACACTATTTAGGTTTAAGAGATAAGGAATCTGGAGGGAGTGTGCTTTGGAGTGTGTGTGTGTGTGTGTGTGTGTGTGTGTGTGTGTTAAAGAAACATAGTATACATATTTAAACAGTCCACCTCGAGAAATCAACAACAGCCTGTGAAACTCTCCATGTATGTGGTCTTTCACCTCCTTCCCCAGCCCTCTCCTCTCCCTGATTTTTCCCTGTTTGCTATAACGAAACTACACCTGCTCTGTCTCTAAGGGTAGTAAGGACTGTCCAATGATAATTTTCCAAACTAACCTTACCAATCTGATCACATGTAGCACTGTATTTAAAGACTGATACTGAGCACTCTTCTGAATGAATCATCTGGACAATCATCATGAATTCGTCATTCCCAGCATAGTAACCATAGGCCAGGATTGTCCCACTCAAAATAGACAATATCAGTTCCCTAAGGACTAAGGTATCAGTTGTTAACTGTACTCCATTTCACTTTTGACCACCTCCAATTATCCTTGATTCACACTTTGTACATTTTATATTCACATGTATTAATAGATGTTTACAGCTATTTATTCTTATTGTGAAACAATCCACATCAGCAGATGAAATTCAGAAAGCCTTGCTTTCTCCAGGTCATTGAGGATGACTGAATTTGGAGGGGAAGTTCTTCCTCCAGTATATTTGAGTGCTCTTCAAGCTGAGAATCTCGTTTCTCAGTACTTTATCACATGATGATCCACTGCTATTTACAAGGCTTTCTGCTGCTAACCTCTCAGAAATGGATCACTTCTTCCTAGTTTGCCCTTAGTCTGGAAGTTCACTGAAACATGATAACCATATGTGGCCTTGCTGGTATTGAAATACTGATAATGTAGTGTCCACAGTAACCTCTACACCATGACAGTATGACAAACTAAAAATTATTAATGGATCTCTGGCTATGCAGTGATTATGCATTGTTATGCACTTGTGGTATGGACTGCTATCCACAAGATCAGTAGGTCAGACCAAGCAGCAGATGTGCCGGAGAAAGACCAGGCTTTCTACTCAGAGGTCTACAGGGTCGGTTATTCCCTGTCATGTAAGAGCAGGATGGGTCACAATCAATTCAGGAGCCGTGAGTTTAGTTTCAATGCTGCTTTATTATCCTTCCATAATCATCTAAAGATATGTACTGGTATTGTTTCTTAAAATCTTACTATCAGAGTTTATTGAACCCCTGGAATAAGTTTTTACTGTTGTTAAAAAAAGGTGAGTGTAATTCATGGCCATTATAGGTGTGTCAAAGCAGAACCAATTTCATAGGGTTTTAGTGGTTTATTTTTCAGAAGTAGATTTTCAGAAATTAAATGCTTCTGATTAGGTTCAAACTCCCAGCCTTTTGGTTCGTTGAGTATGCTAATCATTCGTACAGCTAGGAAGAAAAATTTTATGTATTATTGCTGAATTTGTGTTTCCAGGAAGGTCTATCTATCTATCTATCTATCTATCTATCTATCTATCTATCTATCTATCTATCTATCTATCTCTCTCTCTCTCTCTCTCTCTCTCTCTCTCTCTCTCTCTCTCTATCTATCTATCTATCTAATCTATCTTCTATCATGTACCCGTCTGCTGGCCTACCTACAGACCTGCCTGTCTATCTACTTACCCATTTTTTCTATGCCTCTACATATTTCAGGATTAATTTTGGAGCGGATAACTGAGGAGATTATATTCCATAGTCCATTTTCTATCCTAGTTTCACTTGTCTCCTTCTTGGTTATCTTTTCCATTGTTTTCAAACTTTCTGCATTCATTTCCCTTTTGTATCTCTTATTCTTTCTTCAGGATGTGGATATGTGGGTGGGCATTTCCATAATTGGTAGCTTGATGTAAGCCACGATCAATTTTGAAATTTCTGTTGCTGTACAAGGATGTGCATACGGTTTGGTGCAACTTATTGCTGCCTCCTTCTTTGTACACACCACATTTTACAATTATATTTCCTGCTGATCGACACCAAAGACAGTCAGATTTTCTATTGTCTTTCAATACCAGGATGAATATCTTCAGAAGTGTACCCATACTGATTTGTGCAACTGTTTTCTGTAATATGTACTAAAACTCGGTTTTTCATGCCATAGGAAATGCATACACATAATTGATCTAATTAGAGCCAGATGGCTTTGCAGAATGACTATTGCAATATGCATTTCCAGGAGGGCACGGACGTTCCTGTTACCCACATTCTTGCCAATAAGGATGATCTAATTTTCTAATTTTCACTATTCTGATTTTTTGCAGTATTTCTCATTTTTATTATAATTTTCAATAATTTTATAATTTTCATATGCATGTCAGACATTTTGTTTCTCCTGTGACTTGCCTTTTCATGTTTTGTGCTTTTTATAATTAATCTTCCTGTATTTATCTTGGTGATTATAATTATTCATATATTCTCTATAAAAGTTTTGAAGTTCTGATGTCATAAATGTAGTCTTATAATCTATCTCTTGTTTTTCTGAATGGTCCTTTCTTATATCAAAACCATCATATTTCCAAATAATCTTTTTTATTTTAAAATATTTCCATGCTTCTTGTTTACGAAGTCCTCTTCAACAGTTTCTTCATTACTAGTTTTATATTTACTTTTAATAATTGAGTTTTAACCTGGAAAACACTTCTGTATGTTTTGTAAAACAGGGCGATTGTTTCCCGCCCCCCCCATAATTGAAACAATTTGCTTAACAGTGCCATGAAATCATTAGCTTTATCCATGGATTTGGACAGTTTTATCATGTAGTACTTCTATATTCACGAGCCTGTACCCTCTTCACCTTTCCTGCCCCCTTTTATTTATGCTTTGTTCATCAGTACAATACTATGCTTTGTCAAGACCTTTATAACTACATCCTATTTGATTGGTTAAGCCACACTTCGCTATTCTTGATTAAAATTTAGTTCTCTCCCTTAAAGCTTTTTTGTTTCCATATATTAGAATGAGTGTACAAAGTAGTTTATTTTTCCTCCTAAATCCAGATTTATTTAGACTAAAATAACATTCAATTTGGAGAGAAATTTCAAGTCCCGGGTGGCACTTTGGTTAACCTTTGAGTAGCTGAACTGCAAAGTCAGCATTTCAAACTCAGGAGAAGTGTCACAGGAGAAAGAAAAGGTGTTGAGGAAATGACGTGGAGGCCACATCTTCCCGTCAGCTCATAAGGCTAATAGCCATCAGGCAAGGATCAGACATACCTCCACACACCCCTACGTTCACAATTCTTTTCTGACACCATCCATTCTCCCACGGTCCTCTAATTTCCCTGTTAACTGTTTTTCAATAATTCATTGCAATGGCCATTCAGTAATTCATTTCAATAATTGATTGCAGTGGCCACATAACTTACAGATAAAACTCATGTTTAAGAGATTTAGTAGGGAAGTTAACAGGCTACAATGTATGTGAGAGATGTTCATGATATTTCAATCAGGACAGTTTCTTTTCTGTCATGCCTTCTCTCTGGGACTCAGCTGCTTTGCTTGACCCCTGCCCTACTCAGGATATGTTAAGGCTGCCAGTAAATGCCCAAAGGGCATGCCACTACACAATAAGACTAAATCTCTAATTCTGTGAGCCAGCAAACACAGCTCCTTCAATTAAGTGTTCAGAGGCACCACAATCCACAAGCCTGTTTCTTGGCCGAAAACACTCAGCTTGATATGCTTTGTGAGCTAGGAAGTCCACTACTCTGACTCATGCCCTGGCTTCTCCTTCTATTACAACTGCCACTCCTCTGCCACTTCTCTGGATTCTGGGTCTCCTGGATCAATGGGATTCATTGTACGGAATTGCAAAATCCAAAGGACATACTCCACACCTTTCCTGGTAACAGGATCCTCACTCCTGGTTCTGTGATGGCTCATTTAATATCCAACAGGAAGGTAATTACAATTAACTCTCTTAACTATCACTCACAGCTGTATAACATAATCCAATTTCTTTACCAAGACCAGTGGTTCTCAACCTGTGGGTTGCGACCCCTTTGGGCATCAAACAACATTTCACAGGGTCAACTGATTCATAACAGTAGCAAAATTACAGTTATGAAGTAACAATGAAAACTAACTTTATGGCTGGGGGGTCACCACAAGAGGAACTGTACTAAAGGGTCACAGCCTTAGGAACGTTGAGAACCACTGACAAACCAAGACTATCAGGAAAGAAATTGAAGGCCATTTGATAGAAGTAACAAAGTCTATGTACTGAAAATCCATATTAAACAATTCACCACATTGAAGCTGGAAGACCCTCGATACAATGGCTACGACAATGGGCTCAAACATAGCAGCTTCGAGGATGCTCTAGGTCTAGATCGTGTTTGTTCTGTTGTACACAGGGTCACATGGTAGTGATTAACCCTATTTTAATAGCGACAAGACTGAAATTTTACAGCCACAGAAACCCTGTATAGGATTGGTTTGAGTGAGAATCAACTTAATGGCAGTGAATTGGAAAATAAAATGTTTTCCATAAACTTAAAATTTCTTTTGTGTATTTTAATACAATGCAATTTTTTTTGCTCTGACAATTTTCTTTTATGTCTTTTAGGTGATGGATTGGTTTCCATAAATAATTTTGCTGCTAATAATGCTAGTATCTTACCTCTGTTATATTTTCTATTTGACTTTTATTTTTGAATGATGTCTGATTAATTTCAAGTCGACTGTCTATCCAGGATATGTGCTGCACATCCTTATTCTTTGTAATAGTTGCTTGTTTCTGATGGCTTTTCTTGTGGACAATCACATCACCGAGTACTAGATTCATTAGCCTGAGAAAATGGGCTAAGGAGACATTCATTATGTGCCCTTTCAGCTTTACTTCTGGCCATTCTCTATTTCATCTGTCCTGGGAGGCTGACTCACACAATGCATTAGCTGGCCTCTGATTGAATCCCGTTAATGGAAGCTACTGGCAGGAGATCACAGAGTAGAGGTAGAGTGAGTTTGGGAGGCTTATCTCCCTTTCTGACTTGCCAAGATTCTAGTAGTGGTTGAATTCTTCAACTGATGATCAGAGCTCCTGTGAACTGATGTTCACCGTCCTCTCCAGCAGTTATAATTCTCTCGGTGGCTCTGGTAAACAGTATTTTTCAGGCTTAGAAGTGGTAATGGCTTATATCATTGCCAGTTCTAATATCTTCTCCCATCACTTATTAGTTTCCCTTAATTCTGTTCACTAAGAGTAGAGAGTGGGCATCTGCCACATTCAGATGGAAATAGTGCCAATTATATCCAAACTAGATTCATAAGGGATACAAGACATTTTTCTACCACTTTCCTTTTCTTTGTGTCCCTAAGAAATGCCAGAAGATACTGAGACATGCTGGCGTGAGCAGGATTGCAAGTATAATATGGTAGAAAGGAAAGGCACAGACTTACTCCCCATCTACTCCCAACTTCTGCAGGTAGTCAATAGAAAGTGATTAGAAAGAGAGATTCAAGCTAACAAAATGTTATGGATATAGTTATAAAACAATCATTTTTACAGATATTTCTCAGCCACATGTCTGTTTATAGAAAGTAAGTAGAGTGCATTTTTGGAAATATGGTATAAAGGGCCAGTTTGGAAAACATGCAAGGAACATACTATGAGAAAAGAGGAAATTATGTAAGATGCAGACAAATCATGATTCAAAAAGTTAAAGCAAGCTAACACTTGTAAAACAGAAAGCTCTCTCAGATCTCTACAGAGAAAAACAGCAACAACTAAACAAAAGGAACAAAAAGACCAGATACATCTTGGCATAAGAAGATAATGAATTCAAAATATATGTGACTCTGAATGTGCTACAAGGAAAATGCGTCTATGATTTGTGCAAACAGTTACGGTGGCTCTGGTTTGAATGCACCCAGTGCTGCCCTGGAAGAAAGGCCTGGAAAATTGTTTTATAAATCAGTTTGATAAGCCTTATGGAGTGCAGCTACACATACAATGGAGTACTACCTGACCCCCTCCCCCCCAAAACAGGAAAAAATATGGGGGATGCATTCAGAGTGCACATTTTTCCCTTCTAGACAAGCATACAGGAATTTGCTCTGAGTTAATGCACCCTCTGGCATTGCCTGGGAAGGTTCTCTCTAGTCACAGTGAATGTTTTTGTATATTTCACTCAACCTTTGTATTTTGTAAAGGCCATTTTAAGAGAACAGCATGTGACTGTGAAATTTTGGTTTTTGCTTGGAAAAATGCTAGAGAAACTGTTGTGATATTGAACACAGCTTACAAGGACACCGTTCTGGGGAAAACTCAAATGTGGGAGTCGTTTTCTTAGTTCAAAAAAGGTGAAATGTCAATTGATGACAAGCCTCGTTGTGGACATCTGTCAACTTCCCGAACAGATGAAAATTTTAACAAAATTCGTGCACTTGTGCTTGAAGACCAACGAAGAACCACTGAAAGGATGCGGAAGTTCTGGGACGATCTTGGAGCTTGCTCTGCAAATTGTAGTGGAAGATTTGGAATGAAAAGGGTTACTGCAAAGTCTGTTCCTTGTGTTCAGACTGACCAGGAAAAAGAGCGTTGAGTGGAAAAAATGCCCTTTTGAAAGATGAGCTCATTACTGGTGAGAGGGCTTGGTGATATCCTTACGACCCACAAACCAAACATCAATCAAGCCAGTGGAAGACTCCAACATTACCTCTCCCTAACAAAGCTCATTAAGTGAAATCAAAGATCAAGTGATGCCCTTCCTGACATGATCGCTGAAGACAAATGCGTGTATAAGCAAATGTGGTGAAGAAAGCTGATGGTGTCCGGCTATCAAAAGATATAGCGTCTGGGGTCTTAATGGCTTGAAGATAAACAAGCGACTGTCTAGCTCAGAAGCAACAAAACCCACATGGAAGAAACACACCAGCCTGTGTGACCACAAAGTTTCAAAGGGATCAGGTATCAGGCATCAAAGAACAAAAAATCATGTCATTGTAAATAAGGGGGATTGCAGAGTGGGGACCCAAGACCCATCTGTGGGCAACTGGACATCACCTGACAGAAGGGTCTCGCAGAGGAAATGAGCTAGTCAGGGTTCAGGCTAACAATGATAAAACATACAACTTTCCTCTAGTTCTTAAATACTTCCTCCACCCCTCCCCCATGATCCTAATTCTACCTTATAAATTCAGCTATATCTGTACACTGGTACACAGGAGCTGAAAACACAGGGAATCCAAGACAGATGACCCCTTCAGGACCAGTGGTGAGAGTGGCGATACTGGGAGGGTGGAGGGAATGTGGGGTATAAGAGGGGAACCGATTACAAGGATCTACATATAACCCCCTCCCTGGGGGACAGACAACAGAAAGGTGGGTGAAAGGAGAAGTCGGGCAGTGTAAGACATGACAAATTAATAATAATATATAAATTATCAAGGGTTCATGAAGGAGTGGGAGCAAGGAGGGAGGGCGAAATGAGGAGCTGATATCAAGGGCTCAAGTAGAAAGCAAATGTTTTGGGAATGATGATGGCAACAAATGTACAAATGTACTTGACATAGTGGGTGTATGTATGGATTGTGATAAGAGTTGTACAAGCCCCCAATAAAATGATTTTTAAAAAATCAACTTATGCACATTTTTTTATGTGAGTGAGATTGTACATTTGGAGTTTGTTCCACAGAGAGTAGACTGTTAATCAAGCTTCTATTTAGAGGTTCTAAAAAGATTCTATAACAGTGTGTGACCACCAAAAAAAAAAGGACTGATTTGTGGCAGACAGGATACTGGTGTTGCCACCATGAAAATGCACCTGCTCATTCAGTCATCTGAGTGTGCCAGTTTTGGGCAAAAATCATCATGCCTCTCTTTCCCCTCACACCTTACTCACCTGAACTCCTTCCATGTGACTTCTTTTTGTTTATGCAAATGAAGAGGGACATGAAAAGACAGCCATTTGTTGACATGGACGTGAAGAAGAAAATTAGGGAGATGCTGTTAGCATCCAAACAGATGAGTTTGAAAATCATTTCCAAGAATGGAATCACAGATTTGACAAATGTATTAAATATAATGGAGAGTACTTTAAAGGGGATAAGGTTGTTTTGCAACAGCAACAACAAAAATTAAGTACATGGCTTTGAAAATAATCTAATTGGGGGGAGGGCTATCCCCTTGTAGGAAGACATCCTGAGTCAGGTGGGCTCCGTAAAGAGTGTTTTGGGTTTTGTATTTACTGGGAAAATGCCTTTCAGAAAGGATACTATTGCTATGGAATTGATTCCAATGCCAGAGATCCTGTTAGGACAGAGTAAAATTGCACCCTGAAATCTCAGGGACTCAAAATTGTTATGGGAGCAAATGAGCTCCTGCCTCTGTGAATCTTTACAAGGCCAGATTACCACGTGGTTTCCTCATGGGTGGCTGGTAGCATGTAAACATCAGACCTTGCCTAATGTCTAAGCCAAAACGTGTTTTGTAATTTGATGAGTATAATCTTTGATTGTAGAACACCTGCCTCTCATTTCAATTTTGGAATTATGTTAAGCACATCTGCTTAAGATAGCAATTTTATTGTTAGACTTAAACTAGTGCATATTGGATGCCTTGGCAGTGCAGTGATTATGCACCCAATTAGTAATCACAAAGTCGATGGTTTGAACCCACCAGCGCTCTGTAAGAGAAATAAAGGGCAGTCTTCTTTGGAAAAGATTCACAGACTTAGAAATCCTATCAATCATTTCTATTTTGTCCTAGAGTGTTAGTATGAGTTGGAATGTAGGATTTATCTCTAATTTGCCTATGTTATGCAAAAAATATCATGAGAAAAACGAAAACAACACCAAACACTCTGTACCTGAACACATTTTCTTTCTACTTCATTGCCGTGAGGACGAACACACGTATGGGAGAACTGTTTGGCAATCCCTGTTAGTGTTGTGAGTGCCATCGAGTCTGCTCCAACCCATAGTGATACCCTGCACCGCAGAGCTGAACACCGCCCAGTACCATGTCACCTCCCCAATTCTTCCAAAGTGTGGGACCATTGTTGTGGCCATTGTGTCAATCCATCTCATTGGAAGTGTTTCTCTTTTCTGCTGGCCCAGTATTGTAGTAATCATGTAATTCTCTAAGGCCTGGTCTCTGCTGACATGTCTGTCCAAAGTGCCTAAGACAAAGTCTAGCAATCCTTGCCTCTAAGAAGCACTCTGGCCAGATGAAAATACAATGGCTTGAGTAAGGCTACTTTAGTTCTCAAAGTGAAACCATTACTTTCAACATTCCAAAGAGAACCTTGTGTAGCAAATTAACCCAATGCAATCCCTTAACTGATATTTCCATGAGCACTGGTTATGGATCCAAGACCCAAATCCTTGACAACTTCAATCTTTCCCTCATTTATAATGATGCTACCTTTGGGCCCAATTGTGAGGATTTTGCTCTTCTTTCTGTTGAGTTGTAATCCATGTTTAAGGTTGTGATCCTTGATCTTCCCCAGCAAGTGCTCAAACCTTCCTCACTTTCATCAAATAAGATTGTATTATCTGCATATCACATTTTAATAAGCCTTCATCCAATACTGATGCATCCTTCTCCTTCATATAATTTATTTTCTCTACTTGCTCAGCATACAGATTTAATAAGTATGGTAAGAAATTAAACTCTGACACACACCTTTCCTAATTTTAAGCCATGTGATACTCCCTTGTTCTGTTTGTGCAATTGCCTCTTGATCCCTGTACAAGTTTCCCATGAGTAGAATGAAGTGTTCTGGCACGTACATTTTTCCCAAGGTTATTCATAGTTTCTTATGATCAGCAGAGTCAACTTCCTTGTCATACTCAATTAAACATAAGTAAACCTCTTTTTTATTATTTTCTGGTGTCAGTCAAGATTTAATTGACATCCACAATGATATTCCTTATTCTGTGCCACCGTCTTCTGAGTCAGCCGGGACCTCTGGAAGCTGCCTGTGAATATACTGCTGAGACTGTTGAATGTTGTTCAACAAAACTTTAGTCGCATGGGCGTTCAGTGATCTTTTGAGCATTCTGTTGGGTCACCGTTCTTTGGAATGGGTACAAATGCGGCTCTCTTCCAATCACTTACCCAACTAGCTGTCTTTGAAAATTGCTGGCATAAGTTAGTAAGGGTTTCCACTTTATCAGCTTGCTGAAACCTTTCCATTGGTATTCCATCAATTCTTGGAGCTTTGTTTATGGCTATTGATTGCTACAATACAGCTTGAACTTCTACCTTTATTATCTTTGGTTCTTACTCGTAGTTTACCTCCTGAAATACTTGAATGCCAATTAGTTTTTTGTACAGAGACTCTCTACATATTCTGTTCATCTTCTTTGATGCTTCCTGCATCTTCCAATATTTTCCCGATAGACTCTTCCAATATTGAAACTATAATCTTCCAATATTTGAATTCATTCTTCAGTTCTTTCCATTTATGTAAAGTTTATGTATGCTGTGTGTTCTTCCTTATTGATTTTCTAACTCTAGAATGTTGCACATTTTGTTATAATATTTTATTTTGTCTTCTCAAACTGTCCTTTGACATTTTTTATTCAGCACTTTAATCTCATCTATTCTTCCACTTGCCTTAACTACTGAACAATTAAGAAAAAGGTTCAGAATCACTTCTTACATGTACTTTGAACATTTCTTTCTTTCCTATATTTTAATGATCTTTTCCTTTCTCTATGCATGATGTTCTTGATTTTATCACATAGCTCATCACTCTTCCATTACTATTGTTCAATGTATCAAATCTGTCCTTGAGATGTCTTTAAAATTCAGGTAGGGTTGACTGAAGGCCATATTTTGGCTCTTTTGATTTTATTTTAAGTTTCTTCAACTTCAACCTGAACGTAAATATGTGCAAATTGCAAGCCGGTTTCCCAGTTACGCTCTGACCTAGTTTTAGCTACTGATTTTGAACTTCTTCATCATCTCTTCCAATAGATGTAGTCCATTGATTTCTGTCCATTCCATCTGTAGAAGTCCATGTGTATAAACACCTTTTGTGTTGTTGAAAAAAGAAATTTTCTGTGAACAAAATATTGGTCAAAATTCTAAGCTGCAATATCTAGCTTCTTTTCTATTATTATAACTTCCCTCTCTTCTCCTGAGTATGGAGTTGAGTCCCTGTCTGCCTGGTTTTCTTTAATTGTGCATGTCACTCCGCAGGACCATTCAACTGTGGGGCTGGATCGCACCAACATTCTGTAAAATTGTGTGCCCTAATACATATAACAGATTGTTAAGCTCCTATGTTTTTCTTATTTATGTCATATATTTTTGGTGCAATTTTCTTAAGACTATTACTCTAGTTCCTTTATTATTTTAGAATTCTACTGATGTTTGCACTAGGCGGAGTTGACTATAGCATCAAATCCAGTGACGCCCATATATGTGAAGAAATAGCTATATATCAAAGAGCAATTATATAATAAGGAAACATCCCAGCCCAGTCCAATAATAGTCCATAACTCCCTCTTCAGACTCACAAAGTCAAATGCATAATGCAGAAATATCACAGGCTGGTGAATGGAAAGTTCTGTCGATCCAATGGTGGTGGACGCATCTCCAGGGCTCTTAGAGGGTCTTGGGTATGACTTGTCAATAGGAAGGTGAAGGCAGAGAGGGGTTGGGGATGGTCCCAGGGCTCTCCTTATAAGAAGCCCAAGCCCACAAAGAATCACCATCAGGCCACAGTCTGATTGACAGGCTAGACTCCACCCCGACACATTTAAATACCAAATTGGCATGGAATTATGTAACTACCACAATGTGGGTGTTAGACATTAAGTCAATTCTGACAGAATGGCCTTGTCTAAAAGAGAACAGAGCAGTAACCAATGCTGCATCACTCTCACCATTGTTGTTTGAGCTCATTTTTGCAGCCACTGTATCAATCCATCTCATTGAAATTCTTCCCTTTTATGCTGGTTTTCTGCTTTACTAAATATAATTTCCCTCTATTTTGGCTTGCCTCTCCAGATAAATGTCCAAATACAAGACATGAAGCTTTACCATTGTATCTTTCTCAGAGTATTTTGGCAATTTTCTGCCTTAGGCAAATTGCTGTCTTTTTCTGGCAATCCATGTATATAAGTATTTACTTTTCTTCACAAGTTCTATAATTAAAATGTATCATTTCTTCAGTGTCCCTTATTCAATGTCCAGTTTCTGCATGTATACACGGTTAATGAATATATCATAGCTTGGGACAGACTTGCTTAGATCCTTAAAGTGACACCTTTACTTTTTTACCTCTCTAGTGTTAGATTTGCTAAAGGAAATGTATCACTTGATTCCCTGTCTGATACTTCCACAAGTATTTATTGTGGATCCAAGTCAAATGAAATGCTTGACAACATCACATTATTTTCCAGTAACTGTGATTTTGCTTAATGACCTAGTTGTGAGGATTGCTATTTTCATTATGTTGAGGTATATTCCATGATGAAGGTTATAGTTTTTTATCTTGTTATTAAGTGCTTAAAGTTCTCTTGACTCTCACCATTCAATAGTATAATATATGCATAAGGTAGTTTATTTGGTTTTCCTTTAGACTGCATGGCAAAGTTTTATTTGTGAAAAATGGCCAAGAGGCAGTCTCTGACTTCACTTGGGGGAAAGGGCAGAAACAGCAGGAACTTTAGCCCTAGTCCAATATCTATGAAGTACAGACATTCACTAGTTCTTTCCTAGGTTTGATAATTCATTGCAATTACCACACATATCTCATAGACAATATTTATGATTACAGGGATTTCAAGTCAATACCACTATTATTAAAACATCTGCAAAAACAATTATAGCTAATGTTGCAGAAATTGAAGAATTTTATGATCTTCAATGTGAAATTAATCAAATATGTGATCAAGATGAACCTACCAATAAAGTCCTTGTTGGTGGTAGGTGCTACTTAATGGGTTCCATTGAAGTTAGTGATGCAGAAATTGAAAATTTTCCCTCCACCTGCCCAACTTCCCCTTATTTATGTTGGGCTCTCATGTACCTCCCTAGTTGTGGCCTGCTTATTTTGAGATAGATGTTTATTCTTATATTCCTGGCATGATGATTGTAGGAGTTAGGGGAAGGGAGGAGGTTTTGGCCAACCCAGGGACAGGGGAACAATGAGTGGTTCAAAACCAGTGGAGGGAGGGGATGAGAGGACTGGTAGGGAGTGAGCAAGGGCAATGTATCTGAGAGGAATTACTGAAACCATATTGAAGGCTGCACATGGTAGTGGGACAGGAGGAAAGCATAAGGAAATAGAGGAAAGGAGTAGGAGGCAAACGGCATACAGAGAAGCCTAAATACAGAATGCACATATGTAAATATATTTATGATGATGGGGGAAACAGACCTATGTGCATATATTTATAGGTTCAGTAGTAGGGTAGCAGGTGGACATTGGGCTTCCTCAATACAATAGTTTCTTGCCCAGCTAAATGGTCATTCCATGACACCCACCTCCATGAGATGTTCGCTGAAGACAGATGTAAGAATAAGCAAACGTGGTGAAGATAGCTGATGGTGCCCGGCTATCAAAAAGATATAGTGCCTGGGGTCTTAAAGGCTTGAAGGTAAACAAGCAGCCATCTAGATCGGAAACAACATAGCCCACAGAGAAGAAGCACACAAGCCCAAGTGACATGAGGTGTTGAAGGGATCAGGTAGCAGACACCAAAGAACAAAAACCATCATTTTGTGATCACCTTCCCCACATAAATGCTGAAGTCGAATATGTGCATAAGTAAGTGTGGTGAAGAAGGCTAATGGTGCCCGGCTATCGAGACATATAGCACCGGGGGACTTAAAGTCTTGAAAGTAAACAAGCGGCCATCTAGCCCAGAAGCAACAAAGCCCTCATGGAAGCAGCACACCAAAATGTGCCATCATGAAGGGACAAGGGGACCAGGTTTCAAGCAACAAAGGTGGGGAATAAAAAATCATATGATCATGAATGAGGGGCATGCATGATGGTGACCCAATGTCCATCTGTAGACAACTGGATATCCCTTACAGAGAGGTAGTGGGGAGGAGATGAGTCACTCAGGGTTCAGTGTAGCAATAAGGAAACTCACAACTTTCCTCTAGTTCTTAAACGCTTCCTCCCCTCCATCTATCATTATCCCAATTCTACCTTGCAAACCTGGTTAGACCAGAGGATTCACAGCAGTACAGTTGGGATCTGGAAACACAGGGAATCTAGAACAGATGCATGAACCCCTCAAGACCAACGGTGAGAGTGGCAATATCAGGAGGGAAGGGGTGTGGTAGAAAGAGGGAACCGATCTCGGGGATCTACATATAACCTCCTCTCTGGGGGATGGGCAACAGGAAAGTGGGTGAAGGGAGATGCCAGGCAGTGTAAGATAAGATAACATAATAATTTATAAATTATTAAGGGTTCATGAGGGAGGAGGGAATAGTGAGGGAGGGGTGGGAAAAAGGGAATATGAGCTGATTCCAGGAACCCAAGTGGAAGGTGAATTTTGAGAATGATGAGACAACAAATGTATAAGGGTGCTTCACTCAATTGATGTATGTATAGATTGTGATAAGAGTTGTATAAGCCCCAATAAAATTATTTAAAAAAAGAAATTGAAATTTTTTCCATCTTCAGTCTGAAGTTATTTAAACATTCAATCAAGAGGCATTGTTAATTATTAGTTATTGGAATTCGAATACTAGAAACAAAGTGCAAGAAACAGTATTTAGAAAACATGACCTTGGGTGTAGAAAAAAAGCTAGAGGTCTAATAATAGAATAGTTCAAGACTAATATTTCCTCATATCAAATATATTATTCAACAGCACAAGAGGGAAGTATGCATATGGAGTTCTCCAAATAGAGCAAACAGAAATCTACTTGAATACATCTGTGGAAAAGATGATGGAGAAGGGCTATATTAGAGGCTAAAATGAGGCCAACGTCTGGATGCAGATTAGGGCATCAACTAAATTTAGCTTAGCATCAGAAGTGGAGGAAGGTTTATTAACAATCTTCAATATGCAGATGGCATACCATACTTGCTGAAAGTGAAGAGAATTTGAAATAATTGCTGCTGAAGATCAAGGATTGCGGCCTTTAATATGGATTACAACTCAATTTAAAGAAGACCAAAATCCTCACAACTGGACCAATAGGTAACATCATGATAAATGGAGAAAAGAATGAAGTAGTCAAGCATTTCTTCTTGCTTAGGCCCACAATCAGTTTTTACAGAGGTAGCAGTCAAGAGGTCAAACAGTGGATTTCATTGAGTAAATATAGTGCAAAAAAACCTCTTTAGAGTGCTGAAAGCAAGGTTGTTACTTAAAGGCTGAGGTGACCTTGATCCATGCTCCGGTAAACTGAAGAAGTCAAGATAAATATCAGACCTTGAGTTGTGAAATTGAAAGTTGCAATAGGCAAATTATTGAATGATGTCATTGAACCCAAAAGAATAACCAACTGTTTCATGAGTTAGCACATGATCAAGAATCAATCACACTAAATGAAGTCCAAATTGCACTGAAAGTATTGGTCAAAATCATGGGTCCAGAAATTGATAGAAAACCAATGGTAAGGTTTCCACAAGCTGATGAAGTACTGGAAACATTCACCTAGGTCAATAATATTGTAAGACAACTACCTAGACAATTGACTGAAAGGGATCTGCGTTAGTACTGAATCCAAAGAAAGGTTTCCCAACAGAATGTAGAGACAATATCATTACTATTACATTCAAGTAAGATTCTGCTGACGTTCACCCAACAATGGTTACAACAGTATATTTACCAGGATCTGCCAGAGGTTCAGATTCAGAAGAGCATTTGTAACAAGGAATATCATTACTTAAGTCAGATATATCTTGGCTGAAAACAGAGAATGCCAGGAAGATGTTTGCTTTTGTTCTATTGACTCCACAACCACCTTAGGCTCTGTGTCCTGTAAGAAATGGAGAATAATTATAAATCCAGAACACTTGATTATGCTCATGAGAAACCTGAACTTGGATCAAGAAACATTTATGTGAACACAACAAGGGAGCATAGCTTACCGTATATACTCGAGTATAAGCCAAGTTTTTCAGCACATTTTTAATGCAGCTTCTGTGGTAAAATTAGGTACCTCAGCGAATATTTGGGTTAGAATAAACTTCAGTATATATGGTAATTTAAAATCAAGTAAGTGTTGTATCTTTTAAAAAAACTCATTTTATTGGGAGCTCGTACAAATCTTATCACAATCCATATATCCAAACATTGTGTCGAGCACTTTTGTACATTTGTTGTCATCATTATTCTCAAAACATTTGCTTTCTACTTGAACCCTTGGTATCAGATCCTCATTTTTCCCCTTTCTCCCTAGTTATCCCTCCCCCATAAACCCTTGATAATTTATAAATTATTATTATTTTTTCATATCTTACATCATCTGACATCTCCCTTCACCCACTTCTCCACTGTCCATACCCCAAGGAGGAGGTTACAGGTAGATCCTTGTAATCTGTTCCCCTTTTCTCTCTCACCTTCCCTCCACCCTTCTGGTATCGCCACTCTCACCACTGGTACTGAGGGATTCATCTGTCCTGGATTCCCTGTGTTTTCAGTTCCTCTATGTACCAGTATACATCCTCTGGTTCAGCCAATTTTGTAAGGTAGAATTGGATCATGATAGTGGGGGTGAGTAAGCATTCAAGAACTAGATGAAAATTGTATTTTTCATCATTGTTACAGTGCACTCTGATTGGCTCGACTCCTCACCCCACCCCAATGGCCCTCTGCGAGGAAATGTCCAATTTCCCAGAGATGGGCCCTGGGTTTCCACTCCGCACTTCCCCTCATTCACAATGCTATGATTTTTTTTGTTGTTGTTCATTGATGCCTGATCCCCTCGACTCCTTGTGATCTCACAGGCTGGTGTGCTTCTTCCATGTGGGCTTTGTTTTTTCTCAGCTAGATGACCACTTGTTTATCTTCAAGCTTTAAGACCCCAGATGCTATATCCTTTGATAGCTGGGCACCATCAGTTTTGTTCACCACATTTGCTGATGTACCCACTTTTTCTTCAGCAATCGCATTGGGCCAGGCTGGTGTGCTTCTTCCATGTGGGTTTTGTTTTTTCTCATTTATATGGCTGCTTGTTTATCTTCAGGTCTTTATGAACCTGAGATGTTATATCTTTTGATAGCCGGCCACCATCAGATTTCTCCACCACACTAGTTTGTGCACCCATTGTCTTCAGTGACCATGCCAGGAAGTTGAGCATCTCAGACTGTCAAATTGTAAGAACAGAGTGGTCTTGTGTTGAGGAGTACTTGAATAGGGGCCCAATGTCCATCTGTTTCCTTAATACTAAACCTATAAATATACGTACATAGATTATTTCCCCCTCGTCATATATAAATATATTCACATCTGTATATGCCTGTATTTAGATATGTATAACTGCCCTTTTCCTCCTAGTTCTTTCCTCTATTCTTTATACTTTACTCTTGGCCTGCTATCATGTTCAGCCTTCATTTGGGTTTCAGGAATTCTTCTCGGTTACATTTTCCTTGATCCAGGCCTTCCAGACCTCCTACACCCTCCTTGCCACTGATTTTGGATCACTTGTTGTTCCCTTGGCCCTGGATTTGTTAACACTCACTTTCTTTCCCCCACCTTTCCCTCTCCCATGTCCCACCACAAATGTCACCCCGTTGTTCTCTCTTCTGGCTTGTTTATCCCACCGGTCCCTTCCCGGTAGACATGCAGTGACAAAAATATGGACCATCATAAGACTGAGTATAATGAAGCAATAATAGAAAATAAAACAATAGCTATAGCTACAACAACAACAAAAACCCTATGAATAGTTTAGGGTCTATTGGTTGTCCCTTGCCAGTACTTTCCAGTTGAGTCTGATGGGGTGCCATGCCCTGGCTCCACATCTATCCATGGGGGCTTCATTGCTCTGCTCCCCCCACTGCTCGGCTGCATGCCCCCAGTGGCTAGATTTGGCATAATGAGCTTAGGGTGGGCACAATTCCTGCTGTGTATCTCTAGGGTTGTCCCCCATGTTGCTATGGGTCAGTGAGGAATGCTGTGTTGTCTGGTGGGGCTGACCCTGTGGTTGTCTCTGTGCATTGCTGCTCTGAGCAGAAAGATTGTCCTCCGAGCTTGGTGAGCCAGGATGTGCATCACTCTTTTTGCCATTATACTCACTCAATCTTTAAACAGAACAAATACTCAAAGAATCCTGAATATATTAAGAATAATGCAGTATCAGGATTTTAGAAAGGCTTTATTAACAACTTTCAATTAACAACTTTGCGTGTTGAAAGTGAGGAAGACTTGAAGCACTTACAGCTCAATGTAAAGAATACCTCACAGCAGGACCAATTGGTAACATTATAATAAATAGAGAGAAGATTGATGTTTTTAAGGATTTCATCTTTCTTGAAACCCATATCAATGTCCATAGTAGTCAAGAGATCAAATGACACATTTTATTAGATAAATCTGACTCACAAGACCTCTTTAAAGTGTTAAATAGCAATGATATTACTTTGAGGACTAAGTTATGCCTGACCCAAACCATGATATTTTCAATTGCCTCATATGCATGTAAAATCTGCACATTGAATAAGGAAGACTGGGTTGGACACGGTTCTCTAGATAAACAAAACCAGGACACTTACAATTATATATATACAGCACAAAGGAATATAACAACTAATTAGTCCACACAGAAGTACAGAGGGCTCAGATCCACTCACTCCCTTGAAATAGTTAATATACTAGAAGTCCTTCAATTCACAAGGGCTGCCGGGTCCAACAGTAAGAAAACAGACAGTTAAGTCTTCCATAGAGCAATGCAGGCAGTCCAGCCACAGCAAAAAACAGCAGGTCGGGGCACCAACAGTTAAACAGATGACAAGATCCGACAGTCCCCAGCTCAAGTTATATATACACCAGCAGTGTGGTGAAATGGGTCTCGAAGGAACCTCAAGCTCTAGCGACATGGGTTGGGTGTCCCACAGGTAGTTTAGCTCACAAGTTGAGATAGAACTAGCTAAGAAAGCCGCACACTTGTCTGATCACCAGAGAGCAAGAGAGAGAGGTGGGGCTCACTGAGCCTTCCAATCAAACTGTGACCTTATTAATTCTACATGTTTTGTTTTAATCATTTTATTGGGGGCTCGTACAACTCTTATCACAATTCATCCATCCATCCATTGTGTCAAGGACATTTTATCATCATCATTCTCAAAACAATTTCTTTCTACTTGATCCGTTGGTATAAGCTCCTCATTTTGCCTTCCCTCCCTGACACCCCTTCCTTATGAACCCTTGATAACTTATAAATAATTATTATTTTGTCATGTCTTACACTGTCTGATGTCTCCCTTCACCTACTTTCTCCTGTTGTCTGTCCCCCAGGGAGGAGGTTATATGTAGATCCTTGTAATTGATTCTCCTTTTCACCCCACCTTCCCTCCACCCTCCCGGTATCACTACTTTTACCACTGGTCCTCAGGGGTCCTGGAGTCCCTGTGTTTCCAGTTCCTATCTGTACCCATGTACATCCTCTAGTCTAGCCAGATTTGTAAGGTAGAATATGTTCTTATTGACCAGGTTGGCACAATAAACCTTCATATTACAAAGACCAAAGAAAAAGTGATGCACTTGAATGATGGTGCTTTTGAAGAATATTGTAAATGTTATGAATTTCCATAAAAATAAAAGGGCAGGGTGGAGAACCAATGCCCATCTGTAGAAAATTGGACATCCCCTCACAGAAGGGTCACAAGGAAGAGATGAGCCAGTCAGGGTGCAGGATAACACTGATGAAACATTCAACTTTCCTCGAGTTTTTAATGTTTCCTCCACCTCACTATCATGACCTCAATTCTACCTTACAAATCCAGATAGAACAGAGCATGTACACTAGTATAGATAAGAGCCCACAACACAGGGAATCCACGACAGATAAACCCCTCAGGACCAATAATGAGAGTAGCAATACAATGAGGGGAAGGTGAAGATGGGGAAGATAGGGAGAATGTATCACAATGATCTACATATAACCCCCTCCCAGGGGGATGGACAACAAAAAGTAGGTGAAGGGAAACAGCAGTTGGCATAAGACATGATAAAAATAGTAATACATAATTTATCAAGGGTTCATGAGGGAAGGAAGATGGGGAAGAAAGGGGGAAAAATAAAGAACTGATACCAAGGGCTCAAGTAGAAAGAAAATGTTTTAAAAATGAGGCTGGGAACATATTTACAAATGTGTTTTACATATGGATTATGGATTGTGATGAGATCTGTAAGAGACCCCAATAGAATGATGATTTTTTTAAAAGGAAAACAGTAAGCAAATCTGGTTTTTAAGAAGTACAACCAGAATACTACTTAGCAAGAAGAATGGTGAGACTTTATCTCACACACTTTGGCAGGTTATCAGAGGAGACCAGTCCCTGGAAAAAGACATCATTCTTAGTAAGTAGATGGACAGTGAAAAAGAAAGGCCCTCAACAAAATGTATTGACTTAGGGTTTGCAATAATGAGTTTAAACAATTGCGAAGATAGTGCAGAATCTGTTCTGCTGTACATAGGGCCACCATGAAGCAGAACAAACGTGGTAGCATGTAACATCAATAAAAAAAATGGGGGTAATTAAGAAAATTAAAAGTTTACAATTTAGGATCAGAAATATTCAAGATAGGAATTATTGGAAGTTGGCTCCCATGTAGAGTCATCCGCTCTGTGTTCCCAGTGCTAGAACAGAAATTCATGCGGTAAGGAGGCTGATCTTGGGAACCGGGTGCTAGAAATACCATTCCAGTATTGTGAGGTTCACATTGCTCAGACTTCCCCTTCTGATTTTGGTCCACAGAGTGATTTCAGAGTTGGCTATAACACACTAACTTCAGCATGCTGCCCACAGGCTTTCCCCAGCCCCACCAGGACCAGTGATATGTTGTCCATACTTCCCCTTCACCCTAGATCTGCAACCCACCAGCATGCTATAATTTCCTCAACTGATGCCCAAGAGTGGGTCATAATCTCACACTCCACGGACAGCCTCTGAAATCCAGCCTGAGAGCTTACCCCACTGCTTCCCTATCTGTGCGCACATTTGCAGGCTTTATTAACCCCTCCCCTTCCAGGACCAGTACAGTCGGCCACCCTACTCCTCCTTCACCCCAGTTCCACATACAGACCACCAGTGTGGTGTGATGAAAGATAATTAGACACAAATTTACCAAAATCAGACAGCAGTGACATCTGCCTATTGGAAGCCTCTGGGTTATTTTCCTGTGTCAGAATGCAGATTCCCAGAACAAAGCATTCTAGCCATGCAGGGTGAGTCTATAGGGCAGCCGAAATCAAGTGTAGGGAGAGTACAGACACAGTGAACCCCAGACCCACTCAGCCAATCTAATGCCCCAACTCTAACTTCCAGGTTTGCAGCCATCACATACAGGGTTTACTAAAAAAGCTTTCACTTAACAAGTAGGGAAAAATCACCAAGTTTTCAAAGCAGAAGCTTTGGCTAGAAACCAGTTTTACAAGATGGGGCTGAACACAGAATCCTAGGGTCTACGAGGCTGCTCATAGATCACATAAATAGCATGTCAGGAAACCAAGTGTTCCACATAAGACACTGACCCACTAATTGGGATAATGCTGTACTCTGCCCCACTGGGCTACCTAGATAGGTGTCAGTAAAAGACTCCATTTCCTCACCACCACTTTGTCTCCCCTACCTTCCCAAAAGAGCAAAACCCAACCTCTGTGACCTGATTCACCAGAGATATATCCTCTCAAGGTAATTAAGTCAAATCACAATAATACAGCTCTCACAGCCATATCAGTCACCAAATCATCCCCCAACCTGAATCTTACCCCCCTCTGATACCCAAGATTACAAGTTAGTAAAACAGCATACCACCAAACACTGACCATACGTAAGACACAGGGTTGATAGGCGACTCCAATAGATAATTACATTCCTCCCTTATCTGAACAATGATTACCTCTGGCATGTGTTCCCTCCACTTGAGCAACACACAGCTGCTTTTAACTTTCCAAGTAAAATCACATCTTCTATAACTCTCTTCTCTAATTTAGTAAAAATTGCTATGCTTAAGGAAAGGTTTCCTATGAGTAATACCACCACTTATAACCTACTCCAGGGCACCTAAATCTTAATCATACTTCTCACATAACTAACACTGCCTCCTCATCTACACTCAATACATTCCCCAGCATCTTGCTGATTTTCTCCTTACTTAAACCACTAGCCCCTCTCCCCAACCCCCATACATCCAGAAGATTATCCTCTACCATCAACTGAACCTATATGCCATGCAGGCAGCAACAAACATGTGAAGCTAATGTAAAAAATCACAAGGAAAAAAAAGTCAATTACTGAAGATGACTAAACCTGACGATATATAGAGAAGAAGCAGCTCTCAAACTTCCGATGAAAGAATGCTTGAGAATATTGCTAAGTGCTGTACAGGAAATTTAGGGATCAATCCCCAAACAAATGAAAAAATACAGATAATAGCATCCTCACACTGAAGTGAAGTCCAGGAGTTAAGGAATAGCATAGCAGAAATTGACAAAAAGGTGAATGATATCAATATTAGAATGGTAAAGATGGAAAACCGAATCAGTGATCTTGGAGTTAACTAGGTAGAATTCAGTGAACGAAAGCACCAGTCTCAAAGAAGCAAATGAATCTCAAGAAAGCCCGAGGAGGATGCGGGTGTGGTAGTTACATAACCTGATGTCAATTTGAAGATTAAGAGTGTTGGGGTAGAGTCTACACTGTCAATCAGAATATAGCCCATGAAGGTTCTGTGTGGACATGGCCTTCTCCTGAGGATTCTGGGAATTCCTGTAGTTCCTCCTTGGAGGCAGGAGACACAACACACACTCTCTCTCTGTTGACTCCCTAAGAGATGGTTTACTGATAAGACACATGGCACTGTGCTGATAAACCCCATGCCCTGGGAACTGGAGGAGCCACATGGAGACCCCTGCCAGCGCTGAGATGCTTCTACCACCATTGGATCCACACGACGTTGCACCCACTGACCTGTGATTTTCCTGAATTCAGCATCATTGCATGTGTTTTGTTAGTCTGAAGAAAACTTTATTGATTGGTATAAGAAATATGGGCTAATATTGGATTTATAGACTTGATCTGGACTGGGTTTCCCGGGATGTTTTGTCCATTTTCAATTGCTCTTGTATATAAATCTCTTTCTTATACAAATATGATATCTGTGAATTTGTTTATCTTGTCTACCTAGACTGACATGAAGCAAAACAATATTCGAATTATTGAGATTCCAGGAGCAGTAAGAAAGAAACAAGCCTACAGTTAATACAGTAAGAGGATTATTGGAAGAAAATGCCCCAATATCACAAAAGGTGACACGATAACCATTCAGCGAACAGAGAAAACCCCAGTTAGATTAACCCTCCCCACCCCAAACACATCAACACATAGTGGTCAAATAATCCAATTTCAAGGAAAAGGAGAGAATCCCGAGAGCAGCTAGAGAGGAAAAAGCAGTCATGTGTACTGGTAAAGAGATAAGAGTAAGCTCAGACCTCTCCATAGAGACAGGGCAGGAAAGAACAAACTGGAGCAATGTGTTCTGAAAGTTGACAGACACCAATTGTAATCCAAGAATGCTTTATCCAGCAAAGCTCTCCATCAAACTTGAGGGAAATATTAAAGTTTTCTCTGGTAAAGAAAGATTTAGAGGATTTGTGAAAACAAAGCTAGCATTACAAAATATACTGTCCAATTTTTATGGGCAGAAAATAAACAACTGCTGCACACAATGGGACTACTACAGGGTATAACACCACCCAGAAACCAACATACTGGAAACAGTACCCAAAACATTACAGATCCAATGGAGAAATGAAGACAGGAATAAACACCTCACACACATACCATCCTACAAAGGAGAAGAAGGGGAAATGCCAAACACAAATAGTATGAGGTGACAGCAATTAATCTACCGTTATATTTAACTACACTGAATGTTAATGGTTTAAACACATATAATAAAAGACAAAGGGGAGCACACTGGATGTGACAACAAAATCCATTAATCTGCTGCCTTCAAGATACATCTCAAATTCACAGGCAAATATAGACTGAAAGTCAAAAGAGACTGGGCATCCTGGTAAAATGCTGACCCGGGGCCAATGAACCACACACTATCTTTTCCAGGAACGTATAGTGTAGGTCACTTGACTGGAGAGACATGACAGCTGGGCTGAAATGGTCAAGGGAAGAGGGCCTGGTTGGAATGCTGTCTGCTGAGTTGTAGCCATGTGGATCCGGCGTGAGGTACCCCGGAGAGGAGGCAACCCTCTCAGAGGGATGGGACTTTCTGATGGGCAGGGCAGCCCAGAAAGGGGTGAGTGAAGGGTTAACTTTGGGCAAACATAAGTGTATGTCTATTGGGGGATGAGGAAGGAAGGTTGACCATCAGGTGGTGGGAGGATAGACTGAGGATGCTCTTAGGATCATTGGGTGGGGAGGGTCTTTAGTGATATGCAGTGGATGAGCAGAATTGACCTGGGGCATCTGGGGGTGACCCAGGAACCAAGGCTGGTTCCCAAAGAACATTGGTACGCTGAATCCTGTATCATCAGGGTACACCTCATGCTCCAGAGTTCATTTGGGTGAACTGTACTGTACCAGACACATACTTGTAACCTGAGGATTTAAGCCAGAAAACACACAGTGTCTGAGATAGAAGAAGACAGTGGGACCAAGAGTGGTGTATGGTCGATTGGTTAATGGTGCAGCAACACCCTGTAGGCTGTATTAAGATACGTATTCTCTCAGCAGTCCTGTGACGGCCACCCTGTTGTATTCTGCTTGTGCTCATTTATATCAGGACATACCTCAGAGGTGCGTCACTACTGGGACTCACCCTCTTGAAGCTGTGTTGTTTCTTTATTTTCAGTAAATGAAACCCGGGGACGTTGAACCTACAGGGAAAGAAAATATAACAATTCTTGGGGGAAGGGGTATATAGGGGGGTGGGGGATAAAAGAGGGAGATGATGTTAAGATGTCCAGGAAGGAAAAGTATGAAAATATGTAAGAATATGGAAGAAATTGTGCAATTACGTTTTGCATGATTGAACTATAGAATACTATGACACATGTATTAACTCCCAAGTTACAGCAAATAAAATTTTAAGGCATAGATACAGGATTGGGTTTGGGGTTCACCCTAAATCCTAGGTCCAACTTAAGAACAATCAGTTCTTACATCATGGCCCTGCTTGATACTCACCTTCATGAAATGATCACTAATGATAAAGGTGCTACAGCAAAGTGTGGTGAAGAATGTAGGTGTTGTCAATCGGAATAGTGTTTGGGCCTTAAAGGTTTGTACTCAAATAAGCAGCTATGAAAGCAAGGAGTCAAAAGTCTACACAGAAGAAGCATTCTAGCTTCTGTGATCGAAAGATGGCAATTAAAAAAATTGACTATGGTGAGGAAAAATTATGAACACCTAATTTGTGGAGGGCTATGGGGAGGAATGAGAGCCCCAAGCCCATCTGCAGAGTATCTGGTCAGGCTGAGCCACTGACAGCTCTGCTCTAGCCATAGGCAAGAGACTCAATGAGCCTTACCATTGTAAGAGACCATTGTAATCTTGATTATGCTGGATTGACCTCGATACTTGGCCATTTGACTAACCTATAAGTGCAACCTACATCTATTCTCAATGCAAGTATCTATTACTGGTTCCATGACAGAAATTTGCTCTTTGGATTTTTAAATGTTGTTGGGGGTGGGGGTCTTTTTATTCTTATGCATTATTTGCTTTTGTCTCTTTACTATTATGATATTTAACTTTATCACCTTAGTGCAATTTTGTTATTATTTTCTGTTGGGTCTCTGAATTGTGAAGTGCAGAAGAAGTTGATGCATAATGATAATAACTGATACAAAGGGATTGGGTTCCAGCAAATTTAAAATAGATCCAGTGGGTGGTGGGCAGGTGATAGGGAGGGAAAGGTGGTTTCAAGTGTGAATAATGAAGACAGGAATGGGGAAATAGCACTAGAATGGATTGTCATTGCCAAAAGGCAATTTAACAATTGAGGGTGAGGGAGCTCTAAAATTCAAGTGTGGGTGATTGTACAATTCTCCTTGACATAATTGAATTATTGAACTATCAAATTATATTATATGTAAATTACTTGCCAATAAAACTGTTGAAAAATGTTCCAGATAAAATACTCAAAATATAGTTCTTCCTGTCAGGCTCACTCATATCTTTTTACTGTTTCCATGTTCACACACACACACACACACACACACCATCACAGTGTGCATAAGGATTAGTATGAGTTAGAATTTTCAGTGCTTGAAATGTAAAATGCTTCCATTCCTGTTGATTGAGAAGAGACTATGACGCAGAGTGGCCAAATTTAAAATCAACTGAAACATGACTGAATTACTAAATCAGTAATGATTCCATTGCTTGATACTGCTCTAACAGAAATACCACAATTATGTGGATTTAAAGAACATAACTTCTTTTTCCTCACAGTTCTTCAGGCTAAAATTTTAAATCAGGATCTCGCCTGCCATGACTCCCCCCTTGTATCTCATTTTCGCTTACTTCATTTGTAGACAAGTCTCCCACCTCATTTGAGTTGTCATATTGTGGGACTCCATGGGCAAAACAGTGAATGATGCAAAATGCATTAAAATATGGAAGGAATATACAGTCACTGCAGCAAAAAGGAACCAACCAATATAACCATTTCAAGATGTAGCATTTGGCCAAGCTTTATGGTACTGAATAAAAAGATCCAGGTTGCTTTTAAGCCAGTAGCAAAGACTAGACTTTAGGAATTGACAGAATACAAATTGGAACATTTCCACAAGCTAGAAACACTCACCTTTCTCAAGAAACTTGGAGGATAGCTACCTGGCCAAATGACTGGAAGAGAACCATATTTGTAGCCTTCCAAAGAAAGGTGACCCCATAGAATGCAGAAATTATCAAACAATATCATTACTGTCACAGGCAAGTAAAGTTTGGTTGACAATAATTCCAAAGGTTTTTAGAAATACATGAATGAAATCTGCCAGATAGAAAGAGCATCACTGCTAATATCAGATGGATCTTGGCGGAAAGCAGAGAATGCCAGAAAGATATTTACTCATGTTTTACTGACTGTGCAAAGGCAGTCAACTATGTGGATCATAACACATTATAGATGGCTTTGAAAAGAATGGGAATGTTGGAACACTTCATTGTGCTTGTGGAGCACTTTCGGACGGAACCAGAGGCAGTAATTTAAAGAGTAAATTAAAATAATGCTTGGTGTAAAATCAAGGATAGTGAGCATATGTTTTTATCACACTATTCCCACTTTGTGTTGAGCTCATAATGTGAGAAGATTAATTATATGAAGAAGAATATGGTATCATGTTTGGGAAGACTTATTAACAACTTTCAAAATGCAGACCACACAACCTGGCTGCTGAAAGTGAGGAGAATTTGAAACACTTGCTAATGAAGATCAGGGTTGCAGTCTTCAGTATAGATTACAACTTAATGTAAAGAATATCAAAATCCTCACAATTGGACCAGTAGATAACATTGTGAAAAAATGGGAAAAAGATTGAAGTTGTCAAGGAGTCTTGTCTTTCATGGATCCACAAACAGTGCCCATGGAAGCAGCAGTCAGATAGTAAAAGATGGCATCTGCTGCTGAAGACCTCTTTAGAATATTGAAAAGCAAGGATGTTACTTTGAGGACTAAGGTGTGCATTACCCAAAGCCATGGCATTTTCCATTGGCTCATATACTTTTGAAAGTTGAATATGGAATAAGGAAGACAGAAGAAGAATCAATGTAATTGATTTCTGGTGCTGGTGAAGACTATTGAAGATACCATGAACTTCCAAAAGGACAAACAAATTGGTCTTGGAAGAAGTACAGCCAGGTTGCTCTTTAAAGGCAAGAATGATTAGAGTTCGTCTCTAATACTTGGTCATATTTTTTGGAGGGATGAGTCCCAGGAGAAGGACATTATGCTTGCTAAAGTGGGGAGGCAGCAAAAACGAGGAAAGCTTTCAGTGAGACGAATCAACACAGTTGGGCTCATGTGCAGAAGCCATTGTGAAGATGGCACAGGATTTGGATAGTGGTTTATTCTGCTATGCATAGAGTTGCTGTAGGTTGAAGAGAAAGGATGTTACGCTGAGGTATATAGTGCACCCTACCCAAACCGTGGTATATTCAATCACCTCATCTGCATATGAAAGTTCAACATTGAACAAGGAAGAACTAGATAAGAAGTGGAAAAGAATATACTGCAGCATGCCAAAGAATAAACAAATTTGTTTTAGAATTACAGACAGAAGCAATGATAGCAAGACTTTGTTTCATAGACATTTAACTTGTTATTTGGTGAGACTAGCCTCTGGGAAAGAACATCATGCTTGGTAAAATGGAAGGTTAGTGAAAAAGAGAAAGATTCTCAATGAGAGGGATTGACACAATCTATAACAATAGGCTCAAACTTAAGAATAATTGTGAGCATTTGGAAGAGACTTGGCAGTGTTTCAATGAACAGTTTTCTATCAACTTACAACATTTTCAAACAATATGCATTTTTAAATCTTTTTGATAAAAGTATTCTTCCAGCATAGATAAATATACTAATTTTTTCACTTGATGATGGGACTTAAAATGATGGTGACTTATTCTATTTCGCATAATGGTAATTTATACACCAATGAATATAAAACTGGAAAAAAGAGTTTCCTTAACTCTTAGTCCTCGCTATCAGTATATATTATTGATTTTGCTTGAGTTTTGAAAAAGAGGTATTTTCTCTATATAGATGTTTTGCCCAATTTTAAGCAATTTGCTGAACCATTTTCCTGACAAGCTATAATCTTTATAAACAGCAATTATTTAATTTTTTTTCTCCAAACCCTCTTCCTACTCTACTTGTTACAGAAGATGGTGTCTTATCCACCAATGAATATAAAAATGAAGGCAGTCAACTACTCTGTGCTTCCATTTAACCAGTGTTGTTTATTTCTCTTGGATTGAAATCCTTTGATTTTCCAGTATGTTCTATTTCATTTGTTATCTTTTGACAATCATTAAGTATATTTAATTTTCTAAAGGAATATTTATTTGTTTTTCCACAAATACAGTGCATTTCCAAATACATGGCATTTAGTGTCTGTGACTGTTTAACATATTACCTACCCAAAATATATAGAAAAATGATAAATACAATATTTCCTGAGGTCTATTTAAAAAGAGGTAGTGAAAAAAAGAAACATTCTTTGATACTCTATTAAAGAATTTTAAGGAATGAGTAGCAAGAATGAAAATTTCTTAAGAGGAGTATCCTCTTATCACTAATTCTAAAAGATGCACCTCCTATAAAGATGGAATTTAAACATATTAATCATTTATCAAAACTCACAAATTTGTTATCTTATAGAATTGTATCATAGAAATCCAACATGGGTTCATGATGCTAAAACCAAGTTATTGAGACAATGAATTCTTTCTTCAAGATCTAGGAGAGAATCAGTTTCTTTTCCTTTCCCAGGCTTTAGAGGCTCCTTATAGTCCCTGACTTGTGGTCCCTTGGACATCAGCAACATAGCACCTTGCTGGCAATTCTTCAGTGGTCCTATTTCCCCAAGAATCTAACCTCTCCTAGGAAAGTTTCTTTTAAAGTATTCATGTGATTTTGTAGAACCCACATACACTGTAGAATTATCTCCCAATATAAATCTCTTTCATTTTGATCATGTCTCTAAAGTCTCATTTCACACATAAGGCAATATGTTTATATTGAGGCTTTCTTGAAATTACCATTATAGAAAGTAACCAAACTTCTAAATTTCAAAAGTTTTCTTTGCTGATTTTGGAGTGGCATCAATTTTTTTTGAATACTAGCTGTAATAGATCCAAAATAATTACTTTTTATCTTCCATATAGGATTCTATTGCATGTAAGTTTGGGAACTTGTAAGGCTTGAATCGTGTTTTCCAACATTTGATCATATCTCCGAGCAATATCTGACACTGCACAGGTCTCAATAAACATATACTGAATGAATGAGTGAAATAAGAATTAAGAGACATATGACCTATTGTTAGAAACACATATACCATAACCCTAAATCCTTCTTAGTCTTTATTGTTATTATTAAATCATTTTATTGGGACCTCTTACAGGCATTATAACAATCCAGAAATCAATTATATGAAGCAACTTATAATATTTTCCCATTATCATTTTTCAAAAAATAGTGTTTCTACTTGAGCCTTTGGTATCAGCTCTCCTTTTTGCCCTCCCTTGTTCACACTCCTGCCTTTGTAAATCATTAATAAATTATATACTGTATATATACTCGAATATAAGCCGACTCAAGTATAAGCTGAGGTACCTAATTATTACCTGGGAAACCAGAAAAACTGATTGACTCAAGTATAAGCCTACGGTGGAAAATGCAGAAGCTATTGGTGAGTTTCAAAAATCAAAACAAATGAAAATAAAATTACTAAAAATTGAGACATCAGTGAGGAAATGTATTTAAATATTTATTTTAAATAAAAGGACAAGTCATTTAACATTGATAAACCAGCACAGTAAGTGGAAAATAGGTTCAACAAAAACAATGAGGTATCAACAATGATACCTTAAGAGTACTATTCCCTGAGCTCAATCAGCAACCAAGCTAAAATGTAAAGAGTTACAGTCCTTCAAAACTGGATTCCTCATCATCATCCATATCCCAATACAGAGCTTCAGCTGGTGTGAGGCCATCATAGACACTGTCCTCACTGAGATCGCCATCATCACCATCACTGCTGTTATTTTCATACAAAGCGCAGTCTTCACTGCTATCCATAGCATTACTAATACTACATTTCTGGAAGGCATGTCACACCATTTCTTCTGTAATGTCTTCCCATGCATCTCAACCCACTTTGCTATTAACTCTATGTCAGGCTCATGAGATTTCCTTCTTTTGTTACTCAGGTATGACCAGATGACATCCATTCATGCCACATCCTTTGCACAAGGTATTTAAAAGGCTTATTCAAAGATACATCCAGAGGTTGCAGTACAGATGTAAGCCCACTTGGAATAACGGCTAAAGTAACTTTACTAGATTTTGCCAATTTATTTATGTCATCCGATAGGTGGGCTCTGAACATATCCCAAACAAGTAATGATGGCTTTTTCTTTAAGGCTGCTTCTGGTCATCGATTCCAAATTTCTTCCAGCCATTTTTTTTTATCCTGTCTTCATCCATCCAGCCTTTAACATGTGCACCTACAGTAATTCTGGGTGGGAAATTGATCTCTTTAGGGAAGGTCTTTCTTTTAAAAATAATGACAGGACGCAGCTTAGTTCCATTAGCCAAACATGATAGAACAATTGTAAAGTGTTTTTTTTTTTCATTTCCTGTGGTTCTGAGAAAAATGGTTTTTTCTCCTAAACTTTCCACAGTTCTGTTGCTTGGAAGATCAAAAGTCATGGCAGTTTCATCCATATTCCCAATATCTGCCAGGTCATAATTTTAAATCCTTCTTTGTTTTATAATAAATGACTGGAATGGCATATTTTTTTCTTCAAGGTCTTGTGGCAATTTTTGGAAAATCTTTGTTCTTTATCTCAAACATAGGTCAAACCTATTTATGAAGCAGGTACACCATCCTGCTGACGCAGAAAATCTTTCAAAGCCTGGTGCTTTATATTTGTCATCCTTAGCCATTTGTAGAGCACGTATGCGGATTCCCATGAGTGTTATGCAGTAACCATTTTGACGACACTCCATAATGCATTTTTGCAATTCTCTCTCTAGATCCCCATAAAAAGATGCTGAGCCACAATGAGATTTTTTGGCTTTTGGAATCTGTTCCAAGTCAGCCTTCTTTTTCCACCACTCCCTCACTTGCTTTTCATCAACACAGAATTCCCTACTTGCAATACTGTTATTGCTCTCTTCTGCTCTTGACACAACCTTTGTTTTGAAACCAGCCCCATATGACTGGTGTTTCTGTTTTGGTTTAAAGTATCCATTTCTAATAGGATAAAAAATTAAGACTTTGAAAAAGAACTTTCATGGTAATGTCCCCCCCACCATGACGTGTTAGCCGGGAGGAGGGGAGGAGTCCGTGTGGGCGGGGCATGCAGGATGTGAATTAACAAAGAGACCAGAGGAGAGAGACAGAGCTCAGTCACAGACACATCCTTACCAGTTCAGCTGCCAGCGTAAGTGAATCACTACGGGTGCCTCTGCGAATTGGAGCCGTCTATGTCATAGGATTGCTCTGATTGGTGAGATGTGAGTAAACAAACATTCAAAGCCCTACAGTGTCAGCGGGGCTTTGAATGAACAGCAGAGAAATGACAACCACCCGTGAGATATCGAGCACTCTTCCCAGTACCTTGCGGGGACCCAGCGAAATGTTACACCTCATTGGGGTACCACTGACCCGTGTGTAAGCTGAACCCCAATTTTCAGCACTTTTTTTGTGCTGAAAATCTCAGCTTATACACGAGTACATACAGTACATTTTTTCATATCTTTCACCATCTGCTGTATCCCTTCACCCACATTTCTGTCATTCACCTCACTTGGGGAGGTGATACATCCATCATTGCTATCAGTTCCCCTTTTTTCCCCTTCTCCCTACCCTCCCCGTACCCTCATGGTAACACTACTCCTACTCCTGTTACTGTTTCTGAGTGGTTTATCAGTCCTGGATTCTGCGTATCAAAAACACTTTACCAAAGTACATGTTTAGTCTAGCAGGCTTCGTGAATTAGAACTGGTGTCATGATAGTGGGGGGAGGAAGCCTGGAAGAACTAAAGGAATGTGTGTGTTTCATTGATGCCATGTGCCCTGGAAGATCTGTCCCTTCTGTGTGAACCTTCTGTGACGGAATGCCCAATTGTCTACAAATGGACTCAGGGTCTCTACTCTGATGCCTTTCTTTCACATCAATATACTTGTTTGGTTTTGATCGTCTGATACCTGATCCCTTTGACACCTCAAGATCTCACAGGCTGGTATGCTTCTATGTGGGCTTTGTTGCTTCCCTGATAAATGGCTGATTATTTATCTTCAAGCCTTTATAGTCCCAGACACTATATATTTCAATAGCTGGGCATCATCAGCTTTTTGCACCACATTTGTTTCAGCATACATTTTGTCTTCAGGAATCATGTTGGGAAATGAGTAATACACAGTGCCAAGTTATTAGAACAAAGTGTTCTTGTGTTGGGGAAAGATTTAAGTAGAGGCCCAGAGTTCATCTGCCACCTTAATACTTTTAATATATAAGTATATGTACATAGACCAATACCCTTCTCTTTATATATTAATATCGTTATATATATACATGCCTTTATTTATACCTCTATAAATGTATTTTGACTCCTCATTCTTTCCTCTATTTCTTTTGCTTTATTTCCATCCCACTGTCATGTTTGACCTCCATTCAACTCTCAGTATTTCCTCTCAGCCACGTTACAGTTGATCAAACACCACTTGACATTCTACACTCTCTTTGTCATCAACTTTAGATCACTTGTTCTCTGCCTGTCCCTGGGTTGTTGGCTCCCCTCTCCCTTCCCACTGCCATCTCCTCTCTCATGTTCATCCCCAACCCCATTCCCACATAGCTTCTTTCAGATGTGCTTTAGTTTTCAAGGTGACAACTTTGCATTTTTAACATTTTAAAGAGGTCTTCTGCAGCATATTTTCTCAATGCAATATGCTGTCTGAGTTATAGATTGTTGTCTTTGACTGTTGCCTCAAGAGTATTGATTGTGGATCTAAATAATCCAAAATATCTGATTTAAAATTTCTCTGCTCATCAGGATGCTGATTACTGGTCGAGCTGTGAAGATTTGTATTTTCTGTATGATAAGTATAACTACATTAAAGTATGCAATCTTTGATCTTCCTCAGTAAGTGTAGGAAGCAGAAAGATTTCTCCCAAGTTATCTCCCCCAAATATATGCTAAACCCAATACTTTGCTTGCCACACATAGTAAAGGACTGTATACTAGGAGGTCAACAATCAGAGGTTATTCTCCTTAAGGGTGTCTAGAGCAAACAGGTGTCCTTAAACTGCATCCCGCGGGCCACACACGACACACCAAGGACATTTATCTGACCCGTAGGTGTTTTTTCCCCATTTGTTTTTTACTTCAAAATAAGATATATGTGCAGTGTGCATAGGAATTTGTTCATAGGTTTTTAAAAAACTATAGTCCAGCCCTCCAACGGGTCTGAGGGACAGTGAACTGGCCCCCAGTTTAAAAAGTTTGAGGACCTCTGATAGACTGTATAGTCTGATTCATCCTAAGTAGGGCCCACTCCCTTCTGATATTCTTCCCTTGAAGGAAGGCCCAAAGGTAAGTTCGGGACCACTCCAGGCTGACTAAGGTTAGTCTGTGGTCCACCCATCTTGACACACATGTACTCATATCCCCTCCCTCTACTATTGCGTGTACACCCCTAGGTCATTCCACTCCTATTGCTTGTATAGTCTATGTTACAACTCCATCTCATGACGTAGACTGTTATCTGTAATCTGTTATCTGCATGCCCCCAAAGATATATAAACCTTGGTTAGTAATAAATCCTCACGAGAGCTCTCTCCTGCCCTCTTGTCTCCCACCTCCATGTGTCCCACCGAAAAGAGCGGAGGTGGCATGCTACCATGAAATGTGTCTGATTTCTTTATTTTACTCTCTCTCTCCCATCTCTTCCATTTCTCTATGATTTCACTATAATCTTTATATTTCTTTTTTTTTTTTAACAGCAGATAGATTCTTTATGGTCTGACCGTAAAGTCCGTTACAAAAGCCCATCGCCCTCGCCCAGTCCTCCATCCAGGCAGGTCCAGGCTAGGTGGTGGGGAGAGGCAGGGTAGGATGGGGTTCACAGCAGACTCATTCAAATTCAGAGGTAACAGACTTCAGGGCGAGGGGCTCCTTTGGGGGGGTTGGTGGTGGTAGCAGAAGGGAGGGTATTATTGCATCTGCTGGGGGGGGGTGCCCCCCTTCTACATTCCCTGCGTCAGGCAACTGAGGAGGTCGCGGCCCCAAACAGAACCCAAGGCCCCAGGGAGACAGAGGGGCCAGTTTGGCAGCTGATGTGGAAAGTGTTGTGGGCGGGGACGGCCGCCCAATTTGGCAGGTCCCTTCCTGCAGCGCCTAACCGGGCTGAGGTAGGTGGGGGACAGGGTGGAGGGCCTGGGGACCCCAGCTAGACGGGGGAGCGAGGAGGGAGTGGTACCGATTGGTGTGGGGCAGGGGCACCTCTGCTCCACACCACCCTCGGGCTGGGGCCCAGGGCCCGGTGGCCTCTCTGGAGGTCATTGTAAGGTCCAGGGATGATGGCCTAGTAGCGGCCAACCTTCGCGTCCCCGATGGCGCCCCAGACATCAAAGACGAACTCGTCAGGGAAGGCGAAGTCACCAAGCCGCTCGTCCAGGGCTTCGGCCAGTTCATCCGGGTTCTTTTTGTCCTTGCCTAACTCCACCATGGTGGCCGCCAGTTCTGTGTCCCTGATGCCCATGTAACTCTCCAGCAGGTCGTCCACTTTCTCGATTGCCTTCTCCTCAAAGGCCGAGGGCAAATCCTCCACAGTGGCTGGGCCCCGGGATCGAAGCCGCAGGGTCCCTCGGCCAGTGCCTACTGATGGGCCGGAGCCAGGGCGGCCACCCCCTGAACGCTGGCTGATCATGTCAAAAGCCTTGCGGGGCTCTGTGAGCTTCAGGGTGAAGGTTCGGCCTCGGGGCAGCTCCTTGAGCAGCCGGGCCACCTCGTAGTGCCGGCAGCCTAGCAGGCTCTGCCCGTTGATGGCCTCAATCATGTCGCCCACACTGATGAGCTGCATGTGGTCGATCACGCTGCCTTCCTTGATACGCTTGATGAAGGCGTAGCCAGCCCCATTGTCTGTGATGGTGAGTCCCAGAGCCTCCTCCGACTTGAATACTTCCACCTCTTTGCGTTGCCCCTTGACGTGGGCGAAGATGAAGTCCTCCAGCCCGATCTGTCCCCCCAGCAGCTTGTCCATGTCCACTTTGTGGGTGTTGAGGGTGCAGAACATTACCTCGGCTGCCGGCAGTCGGAAGGCCTCCGCAATCTTCCCGTACAGCTCCTTGACGTTGGTGAAGCCCTCGATGCGGCCGGTGGGGCTGCCGTGGGCCAGCTGGGTGTGGAAGACGAGGCGGGGCCGCAGGGCTGGCGGAGGGGGCGGTAGGCCCATCTGGGGACCCCCTCCCCCAGCCCCGCCCAGGAGCCCCGGCTCGCCCACGCCCAGCCCGCCCCGGCCGGGCTCGGCCTCCTCATTTTCCACCAGAGGTGGTGCCTTTTTCCGCCGCCCGAGTCCCAGTGGCATGAGCAGCGAGCAGAACAGCTATCCCGAGCAAATCACTTCACTTCCCAGGGTCTCTGCTTCCTCATCTGCGCCGCCGCGGCCCCACGCACGCCCCGCTCGGCCCTCCCTCTTTATATTTCTTAACCGTAAAATTACGCCTATCAAACCCATGATTAGTTTGGGGGGGCTGGCTCCCCCCAAAAGTAAGTGTTTCAAATCCTCTTAACTTTCAGCAAGAAAAGTTGTGTGATCTTGCAGCTTATTAATGAGTATTCTTCAACATATGACTGTGCCTTCTTGTTCAATAGTGCTGTCTCTCAGCTATTTGTTAGCATACAGAATGAACAAATATGGTCAAAGTATACAACTCTAATTTATGTATTTCTGATTGTATACCATGTAGGATCTCTGGTAACACAGTGGTTAGTAATTGGGCTCTGGTCTGTGAGGTTGGGAGTTGAACCAACCAGATGAGGTTTTATACCTCCAGTAAAGAGTTATAGTCTCAGACACCCACAGGGGCAATACTATCCTGTCCTATATGGTGGCTAAGAATCAGCATACAATCAATTGAGGGCAGTGAGTTTCAGCCTTCTCTTGTTTTGTTCCATAACTGGTGTTTTCCATGTGTATAGATTTTGCAAGAGTGTAATTAATGCTCTAAATTTACATTCTTCACATTGTTTCCCTTAATATGTTGTAATTTACAGAGTTGAACACCTCTGCCTAGCCAATAAAACACATGTGATCCTCTTTCTGGCCACCTCTCTTCTCAATATGCATGTAATTTAATAAAGAATAACTCTACACAACAAGTGTTTCATAAATGTTTGCTAAAGAATATGGTGAGCTTTTTGTTTGCTTATTGATTTGGCTGCCTAAATTCCTTACAAATTCTGATATGATTAAAAATAAATAAATAGATGGATAAGCAAATAGATAACCATTACCATTGAGTCAATTCTGACTCATAGCGACCCTTTGTAGGGTTTCTGAGATTGTCAACTTTTGAGTCTAGAAGGTGGCATCTTTCTCTCGCAGAGAGACTGCTGGATTTGAACCACCACCCTTGCTTTAGCAGTCCATACTTCCTCCATGGAAGCATTATGTACTTCTGGCCTTGTCTAAAAATTTTAGTTTCATTTCCAGAAAATAGTGACATTACAACTATCTAATGCCTTCCCATGTCAATGATCCTGCCAAGACTTTGTCCTAAAGAACTGAAAGAATCAGCTATACTTATTGTTTAGATATTTGAGAATGACTCTGTCTATTAGTGAGACAAGACTAATTAAAGTATTTTTATCATGTTTCCCCTATTGTTTGTCTAACTTAAGCTTTAATTGGACAATTTACTCTATTAGACAATGACCTTGGGCATTGTGGTTGGTTTTAGCAGTCCATTCTCAGTCAATTTTTCTAACAGAGGCAGGTGAACTCTCTTAATTGGTATGCCAGGGGAAAATATAAACATGTCAAATGAATAACCATCAGGTAATACACTGTGTTGGATGACATTCATTTTCTCCTCTGCCAACTGCCTTTAAGATATGCTCAGTAACAAAGCAGGACACATTTTCTTTGTCTACATGGGGGGAAGATTAGCTCATTTAAGAGACATACTAGGAACAGATGGCAGCTTAAAGGGAACATTGTAGTCCAAAGTGCACCAATTCTCAACAATTCTTAGACAAATATTATTAATAGAGAAGTCTAAGCTATAAGAAACAATAGCTGTGTTGGTAGAAGATTTATTTTCCCTTCACATATGTCAATCAAAAGTCTCTTCATTCATTTTAAAGTATCATGGAAATGCATGCAGTGAATCTCTCTGTTGTAGTCAGCCAAATTAAATAGTGTTTTTATTTTGCAAGGACTTAATAAACTGAGAAGTTTTATTAGGCTATGACCTCCATCTGAATTGTACATATTTCCCCAGAATATTGATGCATGGGAAAAATTCCATTAATTTGATCCCATAGATCTTCCTAACCAAACAACAACTTCCAATACTAAAAACCATTCCTTATCTACAAAAGCTCCACCTTGTAGAAAGAATTAGCAAAAGAGCTGTAATAAGCATTGAGTCCCACTACTGCAGCCAGATACTTGAATTAGTCATTTTCATACTATCACTACAGGGGAGATGAAGGAGAAGAGGAGCTCAGAATTAATTAAAATATTCTGCATAGAAACAGAAAAAATGTTTCTCTCTTTTGTTCTTATATTAATATATTATTTAATTAAAATAAAATAATTTTTAATTTTCTCTCTAGTCATCATGATAGTGATGTGCTAAAAAAGTATCACATTAGTCCCTCTGAAATCAAGCTGCTTATTTGCACTCCACCTAAAATCTCAGAAAGAGCTGTGTAGGTGCTGAGTGTGAAGCACTGAGTTGCTAACACAAGGTATGCATTTCGAGCCCACTAGACACTCCAGGGGAGAGAAATTAGGCTGTTTGTTGCTATGAAGATTTACAGCTTTGGAAACCCTTATTGAATCACTGTGAGTAAAATAGACTCAATGGCATTGGGTTTAGTTTGCTTGTATCATCCCCTCCAGTTGCTTTTAGAAATATTGTTACTTATGTGATATCTAGGAAAGCCTTGTGGTGTGGTGAGTTAAGATTTGGGCTGCTAACCACAAGTTTGTTGATCCAAAGACATCAGTGGCTACACAGAAGAAGGAAGGGACTCACTGTTCATAATGATTTGTAGTCTAGGAAGCTCAAGGAAGGAGTTCTACTCTGCCCTATATCGTCACTGTGAGTAGAAGTTCTCTTTAGGGCAGGAGATATGAGGCATCTCTAGTTTCTGGGGAATACAAATAACTGAGCAGCTTTTCAAGATGGGAGGCTCAGTTAATTGAGAAAAGTCAAGAACAAAGCCAAGGAGGAGGCTCTAAAATTTCATGGGAAGATTCTACAATCCTTTAATTCCATTTTCCTAAAATCTTTCAAAAGCCCCCTTGTCCTGAAAAAAAATCAGTGACTGGATCCCATGAAGACTATATTTCTCCCTTGACATGTGAGGTCACTAGTGTGATAAGCAACATGATGGCATCTGGTTGATTATTGTCATGAGACACCTAAAGCAATCATATCAAAATGGCAAGGTGTGTATGTGGGGCATGGTATAGGGGTTACTGCATGGGTAATTTGTACTTTTTAAAAGCTTCCAAAATCACCATAACATGTAGTATTTTGAACTGCTGGCTTGCATAGCTAGCATTTGACATTTAAGTGTTTCATTTTGTTCACCTTCCACATCTGTTCATTGATAGGTCCCCAAATTGCAGAATGCTCTCCTCAGTGTTAATGAGATGCTTATGCTCAGAAAGCACAGCATTTGCTTTGTCACTTTCTCCATCCTTTGGGATCTCCTTCCTTTGGTTGTTTGGGTATTAACTTCTTGACCTTTTCTAAGACAAACCCACATTAGACTAGTTCTATGATAGCATATATATAACAACAGTCACTATTAAAGTTCTTATTTCTGTGTAATTATCCAGAAATAGCACAAATGCCATGGACCTTTATAATCTTGAATTAATAATCACTGAAATGCAAGTGAAAGCCAAACATCATGTTAAAAAATCATTTCTAATATGTACTTTAAAAGGGACTTAACTCTAGATCTCAGTTACCTAGCCATAATTATACCAAATTTTACTAACATAAACTGCTTCTTGTTGTCAACTAGTCAGATGGATTGGTCAGATTACTGCTTGTTGATCAAATATGACTAGTACTTTAGGACTGTCAGAAGGCCTCAATCAACTCACAAATCTCCAATACAAGAGATTTGTGCATTATTATGTTTCTTATAAAGATCACAACCTCAGATGTAGTGTAGTATATAAATTAATGCACTTCTGAAAAATGCAACTTCAATATTTCTCCATTTACTTCCATAAGAGAATGGGACTAAATGTATTCACATAGCTCATACACAGGATGTCCCCCAAATGCTATTTTCAAGAAGATATCCATTTGCCTGTGTTATATATTCGTAAGATACTCTTAGCACCTTTAGGATTGCATATCCCAGGTACTTTTTATGAAAATACAATCAGATAAATTTTACAAAATAAATGAATACAAAAGTTCAAAGTGAAATAGCACAGAAAGTAGTACCTCCTCTTTATGGTTTTTTTTTCCTCTGAAGTGTCAGCCACCGATGATTAACCACTTTGAGAAGATATTCCATGGGAAAGTCCAGAAATAAGCAATGGTTAAGTTTTAAACTGCCTGCTCTTCGACATTTGTGGAATACCACTATGTCTCCTTTGGCATTCAGAGCTCTGCCTGCTCATCTACACTGTGTATATGACACTCCTAATAGAGGTTTCTGCTGTCAGCTTAACTACCATAGTATCCCAGTGCTTGTGTTCAAATGGCCTTTATTTTTCTTAACAATTCCTCTATTGTACCAGTGGTGATAGTTGTTTACGTCTTTTGTGCATTATTTCTACATTGAACTTTATCAGATTGTTAGTTGTTATGTGCCACTGTGTTGGTCCTGACACACAGCAACACCACAAAACAAAAGGAAGCACCACCTACTCCTGTACCATCCTCACAATTATTGTTAATTTGAATCCGTTTTCCAGTCACTGTGTTAATCCTTCTTGTTGAGGGTCTTCTTTTTTCTACCCCTCTACTTTATCAAGCATGATGTCCTGTCCAGACACTTGAAATATCTCCTGATAACATATTAAAGTACCAGAGATTATATCTCACCATGTTTGCTTCTAAGGATCATGAATGGCTGTATTTCTTCCAAGACAGATATGTTTGCTCATTTGGCAGTCTGTGGAACTTTTTAAAATTCATAGCTCTCGATGGGGAAATAGATCTATGTGCATATATTTATAGGTTTAGTATTAAGGTAGCAGGAGGACATTGGGCCTCTACTCAAGTACTCCCTCAATGCAAGAATGTTTTCTTCTATTAAATTGGCATTCTATGACACTCACCTTCCCGACACAACCGCTTAAGACAAAGCGAGTGAATAATGAAATGTGACGAAGAAAGCTAATGGTGTCTGGCTATCAAAATATATAGCATCTGGGGTCTTAAAGACTTGAAGGTAAACAAGCAGCCATCTAGCACAGAGGCAACAAAACCCACATGGAAGAAGCACACCAGCCTGTGTGACCACGAGGTATCGAAGGGATCAGGTATCAGGCATCATCAGAACAAAAAATCATATCATAGTGAACGGGGGGGGGGCTGTGGAGTGAAGACCCAAAGCCCATTTGTAGGCCACTGGACATCCCCTTACAGAAGGGTATCGGAAAGGAGATGAGCCAGTCAGGGTGTGATGTAGCAATGATGAAACATACAACTTTCCTTTATTTCCTAAATGTTTCCTTCTCCCCCACTATCATGATCCCAATTCTGCCTTACAAATATGGCTAGACCAGAGGATATACACTGGTACAGATAGGAACTGGAAACAGGGAATCCAGGGGGGATGATCACTTCAGGACCAATGGTGTGAGTGGTGAGACTGGGAGGGTGGAGGGAGGGTAGGTTGAAAAGGTGGAACTCATTACAAGGATCTGATCTACATGTGAACTCTTCCCTGGGGGATGGACAACAGAAAAGTGGGTGAAGGGAGACGTCAGATAGGGCAAGATATGACAAAATGATAATTTATAAATTATCAAGGGTTCATAAGGGAGGGGGAAGCGGGGAGGGAGGAGAAAAATGAGGAGCTGATATCAGGGGCTTAGGTGGAGAGCAAATGTTTTGAGAATGATGAGGGCAATGAATGTACAAATGTGCTTTACACAATTGATGTATATATGGATGTGATAAGAGTTGTATGAACCCTAATAAAATGATTAAAATACTTATAATAAATATTAATATTGCATATTAATACTTATAAGATTGACTACTTTGGCTAAGCATACTGCTCTCTTCTTTTGCCTATGTCCTGCAGTGTTTAGGAGAGTCGTTGGTGTTTATTGGTGCATCACTGGATGGGAGACTGTTGACCCATTGCTCGGTCATCGGAGTGTGAGGTTGTTTTCATGTGTTTGCTGTTATGGCATAGGCTGCAATAAGCACAGATGTGCATAAAAATTCATAGCTCTTTATATTTAGGCAGGAAACCCCCGTCTTATATCCTAGTTTAGTGCGAAATATGGTTTCATGTATTCACTCTGGGGTCCAGGAATGTATCCCTCATGGATAAGGGGTGGGGGCAGGGACTACTAGACTTTAAAGAGATTGAGTAATAATTTAACCAATATTTTGCTTTAGATGCTGTCCAGTTTATTCAAATTCATAGGAAACTGTACAACAGAACTAAACACAGCCCTGTGCCCTGCTCATGTTAATCTTGTATGTATCATCTTAGTTCAATCAGTTATGCAGCCATCAGTATTGGTGGACCCACGTATAGCTTGGAAATTTTTTGAATAGTTGGCTGAGATCAACAGAAAATTCTTCTTCTATTCTATTTCTCATTAGTAAACATATCGTGTTTTGTTTATGCATAATTTCCTATCCTAACTCATTTGAGAAAACAAATAAAAAGGTCTGTCTTTAAATATATTATCAAGTTACAATCAATATCCTCCATAGAAAGCAGAATTTTGACAAAATGATAATGACAGCAATATTCTCAACTAGAACAACAAATATATACACATACAAACATGCATGCATGCATACTTATTTATTTATAGCTATTCTTTCCCAGTTGATTAACCCATTAGGACACCCGCTAACATAGTGGGGGATTACAATAGAAGCATAAGTATTAGCTGTGAATGTGGGAACAGAATGTCACCAAAAACTCAAAACTTCTGGATATTAAATTCAATTGTTATATGTTTCTTGTTATGTAACCTATCCTGTCTGCTAGCCAATAATTATGTGTTAGCTACCACACATCCCAAAAGTAATTAAAAATTAAACAGATTTCTTCATCTCCTGGGCCTATAGCTCAACATAAAGTCATAATCATCAACATTCATTCTTATTCACTTGCTTCTCCGATATATTCTATTCAGTCCTATAAATATTTATAAAATGCTTCCTTTCACTCTGGAAAAGTTTACAGCCTTACATGAAGGATAAAGCAAGCACACATAACTCATTACCCAAATGAGCTCGCCGTCAGGAAATGCACGTGAGTGAAAAACTATGGCTCAGAGTACAGGCAGGGATTCTGTGAAACAAGCCCACACGCCAAAGGAAGTACCAACATCGTTCAGCACATACGAGAGAGGTAATTGGGTACACGCGCATTCTAGAGACTACAGGTGGGCTCTATTCAGATGGTGAGGGGAACTGATATATCAAGAATGGCATGAAACATTTCCGCCGTTTATCATGATGATGTATCTGATGACTAGATTAATCCACCTGCTGTAAATGATTACGCAGCTGAAATGGTTGCAAGTATCAGAAACTAGGCGACATGGAACTGGAATTCTTGGCAGAAGAGAACAAGCAAGGTGAGCTTCACTAACCACCAATTTCCTGCCTACAAACATTTTCTAAATCAGAGTGCATGCAGGGAAACCTAGGAAGGCACAAACGAAAAATCCACGCACAGGAGTAGTCTTCTGGATCTTTATCAGAATATTAAGCTGCATGTGAAAAAGATACAGGGGGTAGAAATATGTTTTCTTCATATAGTTATAAATTGTACAAGACTATAAATTTTACAAGAGTGTTAGTTGTTTGTTAAAACTCATTAACCCCCACATTTAAGTGCATCTTAAACTGTTGCATTTTATTTTGCAAAATACTTTACATAAATATACTTACATATTATTAAAAGTAAGGGCACGATTTGGCTTGCCCTTAATGGAACCACTATGATTCCTTTTTTCATATGGCAAAACAAAAAGAAAGAGTAAGAGCTAGGAGTCTACTACACAGTCAAACGAAAGCTGGCTTGACTTGACCATGGTAAGTTTGACCCAGTCCTGAGCATATTTTAAAACTAGGCCCATGAGCTTTATTGATGGAGTAGGAGACAGAAAGAATTGTCAAGAATGACTTTGAGTGTTTAGGCTTAAACATGTATAATAGTGAAATAAATAGTCCTGTACTAATGAAAAGAAGAAGATAGGTTTAACATGGTGACTGGAGAGGAACTTGGTTTTAGATACAGTATAAATGTAGATTAGACCATCAGAAGATGGGATGTAAACGAAGTAGAGTTAATGATCGGATCCCTCAGACGTTTTTACAAAAAACAATATGTCTAGTGCTGTTCTGATGTCAATTTCTTCAATCACATAGGTCCTTAAGCTTTTAACAGCTTCCAATCTCTTCTATGAAAGCAGAACAAAGATTCCCCTTTCCACTATAACTATAAACGCAATACTCTTGTCAAAATTGCACTTCTAGAGTTATCTAATTCACTCACTCTTCAGCTCCAATTAGTTACAACTTCTATTGGTTAATGAATGACTCTCAGAACAAACTCTAAGACTCTAGCATGAACTATTAAAATTTATTAAGGTCTTACCTTACTTGATTTATTATTTGATACTTCCTAGTTCTAACAGACTGCCATTCATCTATCAGTTTGTCCTACAGCGGTGCCTTGCACATTTGCTGTACCACCAGAATTTCAAGTAACAGCAAGGTTGCTCCTGGTAAGCAAGTTTCAGCAGAGATTACAGAATTTGAAAAAAAAGGGGTTGGTTTTAAATTTCTGAAAACTTAGTAAGTGAAAGTCTCATAGGTAACATGAGAACATTTTCTGATATAGTGCTGGAAAATGAGTGTCTCAGGCTGAAATGCACTTAAAATATGAGAGTAAAAAACATATTGCTACAAATTCATAGAAGCATTTATGAAACAAAAGTATCAAAATATAAAACATAGTTTGACATACCATCAATCGAAGTTTACATATTTCTAAATGCCATGTTTGTATCTCTCTTACCCACCCCTGAAGGATTTTGTGCTCTTTGATTTATACAGTATCCAAACAGCAGTTTTGGCATACTTGAAAGACTTACACCATATTGTTTTTAATTGTCTTTCAAGCATTGGGATTTTAAAAATGTCAGAACTGTAGAATAGTTGGGATCAGATTTCGCAGTGAAATTCTTATAGGAATTTGCTGCCAACAAATAATAAGCAGTCCTCTTATTGTGATGGGAAAAACAAACATTTCTAGTCACAACTTTCCAATACTTTTCCAACCAATATCATTTTCAATTACTTAAAATCTCTCCTAATAAACCCCATAATTATTTTATGTCCTTTAAAATACTCAGAATGACACCTATGTTATCCCCAATCCTCACCCCCCAAAAGTCACCATTCTTCTATGAGCTGACCTCTCTGTTTTGAAATTAACTGGGCCATAGTTTTCCTTCAGAAGCCTCTGTTTTGATGGCATTGTTGATTGGGCATTGGACTAAATATGAAGATGGTGGTTCAAAACCACCAGACACTCCCCGGGAGAAATATGAAGCTGTCTGCTCCCATAAAGATTTATAGTCTCATACTTTAGTTGCTATAAATCAAAATCAATTTGATGGTAGTAGATGGGTTAAAAAGACCCCAAAAATGTATCACTCAAAGAAGTTATCTGCATCCACCCATCAATCACGGATACATGTCTAAACATGTTTTGGGGCTTTAAAAAATAAATATGTACATGTGTAGACAGGAACCTGAGTTACATTATATTTTGAGTTAGCCTTATTCAAATAGAGCTTGCCAGGTGGAAGACCCAGGAAGCAAATCAATTACATCTGTGAAAAGCTGAAGATACTCAATATCACTAGATGGAACAAGGCCCAGAGCTGGCTTTGGAGTACACCATGAATTGCTCATATGCAAGTTCAGGTTGACATTGGAAATAATTAAAACAAAAACATGAAAACCCAAGTGTAAGCCAAAGTATAACCTCAAGTGTATCCCATCTGAGTTTGGAGATCATCAAGAAGAGATTTTCCTTGTTGAGCACTAGCGACCAAACTTCTGAGATGACATGGGATAATATAAAGGGTATCATGCATAAAGAAACGAAAAGATTATTGATAAAATAAGAAATAAAGAAAAAGTGGATATCAAAAGAAATACTGAATTTTTCTTAAAGTGTAACTAAAGCAAATGGAAGCAATGATGAATGGAGCTAAAGATAAACTTTTAAGAAAAAGCCTGCAATGCTTCAAGGGTTCACTGTACTGAGAATGTTGAAAGACAGCTAGCAGGCCAACAGACTGGCATGGATTCAGAGTTGTGTCCATTTCAAAGAAAAGTAGTTCAACAAATGTGAAAATTATCATGCAATTTCATTGACATCACATGCAAGTAAAATTTTTCTGAAGATAATTCAAATATGGTTATAGGAGTAAATTGTCAAAGAACTTCCAGAAATTTAAGGCAGATTCAGAACAGGAAGTGGAATAAGAGTTATCATTGCTGGTGCCAGATAGATATTGGCTGAAGCTAGAGAAAAACTAGAAAGATGTTTATCTGTGTCTAATCTGTATGAAAATTATTCATCAGTGGGAATCATAAGAAAACTAGAAATATAGGGAATCCAGGTTGGATGATCCTTTCAAGACCAGTGCCAAGAATACCGGGAGGGTTGGAGGTAGGGTAGTTTGGAAAACAGAAACCAATTAAAAGGATCTACATATAACCTCCCCCCTGGGGGACGGAAAACAGAAAAGTGGGTGAAGGGAGATGTTTGATAGAGCAAGATATGACAAAATAATAATTTATAAATGATCAAGGGTTCATAAGAGAATGAGGAGTGGGGAGGGAGGGGAAAAATGAGGGGCTGATGTCAGGAGCTTAGGTGGAGAGCAAATGTTTTGAGAATAATGATGGCAACAAATGTACAAATATGCTTGACACAATGGATGGATAGATGGATTGTGATAAGAGTTGTATGAGCTCCTAATAAAATGATTTTTTTTAAAGATGCAGATAGCATGGTGAATAACAGGAATTTCAGAAAACTTTTTAGATGCTCATTCTGAATCTCTGTAGAGAACAAAAGGCAGCAATTTGATAAGACTTGGGTATACTGCTTAGTTTAAAATTAAAGAAGACGTGTATCACCATCATTATTAGTCATTATGCTCAGCCAATAGCCAAGAAGCTGGATTATATGAACTAGAACAAGACATTAAAATTGGATGTCCCAACATCCAGGTGACTCACTTCCTGATAAAGATCAAAGACTGTAGTCATCAAGATAGATTAGACTTCATCTAAAAAGTCTTCATCATAAAAATATTCTTACAACTAGACCAATAAGCAACATCCTAGTAAACGGAGAGATTTTCTTTTACTGATACACAATCATTACAGATTAATGTGGCTGTGAAGAAATAAAATGACATTTGGCAAATCTACTTAAAATTGTTTTAAAATGTCAAAATGTAAAGATGTTACTTTGAGGACTAAGATTTGCCTGAATGTGTTCAATTGCTATTTATCATTTGTAATTCAACTGAATCATAATTTCTTCAGTGAAGCCGTCTCTGTACCCTGGATGTATTGTTGCTGTTGTGACTCCTGGCTATTTCTATGCAAAACAGAATAAAATGGAAACTAGTGCTGCACTAGTCTTCGAATGGGTTGCAGATTGCAGTGCTGTGCTGCATAGCATTTACACTGACTGATTCTCAAAAGTAAGCGATTGGTCTTTCTTCCTAGTTAGTAGTTGAATTCTGTTGAGATCTGTTCAGCAAGACCCACAGCAAGATTGATGGGGAGTGGCTGCACATGAGATGCATTCGCTGGTACTCAAACACAGATCTGTCTTATGGAAGGTGTGAATCCTACTACCAATTAACAAAGGAGTGATCAAATGTGCCAATGTATGCACACTTGCCATCATGTAAAATGTTCAGAGATATTTTGGTACAAACACTTGTTGATGAAAATGTTGGTGGTTCAAACCCATTAGCTGTTTCTCGCGAAAATGAAGTGGTGATCAGCTTCCTCGAACACTCATAGAATTGGAAACTCTATAAGGTAAATTAGACTATGTCTTTACAAAATTTCTAGGTAAGGAATCAACCCACTATTGAGAGTTTTGGGTTTTGGTTTTTGTTGGTAATACTTCTCTCTACATCTCATTGTGGTGATTTAATATCTTTTAAGTTAAAATAATGTTGCTGTTAGGTGCCATTGTGTCTATTCCAACCCATAGCAACTGGAAACCCAGCAGAACAGAACACAGCACGGATCTGTGCTGTCTTTACAATCACCCCTATGCCTAAGCCATTGACACAGCCACTACTGCCAACGTACTTGATGAAAACTCTGTGGTTCAGGAAATGTCTACATTTGCTAATTTTTGTGGACCCAAGGAAAACCATAAAAACTGGCCGTTAGAAATTGGTCAATAAATATGGTCACTGCATAAGGTGGTATCAGTATTTACTGATCGGGAGAAAAAAAATCAAAAAGCTTTCAATGAGTTGCATGCCAAAATACGACAATTAGGTCTAAGAGACCATCTTCATAAACACAGAAATAAAATACATGTTTATTCATTAGCCAGAGAGAATAATTGAAAAGCACCTATTTAGAATAAGATTGTCAACCTATTACCAACCTTCAAAAAATTTACAATATTCCAACTGACTTCTTGAAAAAGAACAATTAGTAGAGCTCTAATATATTTTGTAATATTTGTACAGAAGGTGGCACTAAATCTTTCTTGTATATTTCCTAAAATTTAAATACCGTATATAAGCTGGACAGAGTATAATCCGACGTACCTAATTATTACCTGGGAAACCAGAAAAACTGATTGACTCGTGTATAAGGCTAGGGTGGAAAATGCAGAAGCTATTGGTTAGTTTCAATAATCAAAACAAATGAAAATAAAATTACTAAAAATTGAGACATCAGTGAGGAAATGTATTTAAATATTTATTTTAAATAAAAAACATAGATAAAAGGACAACAAGTCATTTAACATTAGTAAACCAGCACAGTAAGTGGAAAATAGGTTCAACAAAAACAATAAGGTATCAACAATGACAACTTAAGAGTACTATTCCCTGAACTCAATCAACAACCAAGCTCAAATGTAAAGAATTAAAACCCTTCAAAACTGGATTCCTCCTCATCATCCATATCCCAATGCAGAGTTTCAGCTGGTGTGAGGTCATCATAGACGCTGTCCTCACTGAGATCACCATCATCACCATCACTGCTGTCATTTCGTACAAAGTGCAGTATTCACTACCATCCATAGCATTACTAATACTGCATTTCTGGAAGACACGTCGCACCTTGTCTTCTGGAATGTCTTCCCATGCATCTCGAACCCACTTTGCTATTAACTCTATGTCAGGCTTCATGAGATCTCCTCCTTTTGTTAGTCGGGCTTGACCAGATGACAGCCATTCATGCCACATCCTTTGCACAGGGTCTTTACAAACTTATTGAAAGATACATCCAGAGGCTGCAGTACAGATGTAAGCTCACCTGGAATAACGGCTAAAGTAACTTTACTAGATTTTGCCTTTTTTTTTTTAATGTCATCCAATAGGTGGGCTCTGAATCTATCCCAAACAAGTAATGATGGCTTTTTCTTTAAGGCTGCTCCTGGTCATCTGTTCCAAATTTCTTCCAGCCATGTTTTGATCTTTTTAGGCAAGGTGTTTCTTTGAAAAATAGTGACAGGACGCAGCTTAGTTCCATTAGCCAGACATGATAGAACTGTAAAGTTGTTTTTTTTTTTCATTTCCTGTGGTTTTGAGAAAAATGGTTTTTTTCTCCTAAATTTACCACAGTTCTGCTGCTTGAAAGATCAAAAGTCATGGCAGTTTCATCCATATTCCCAATATTTGCCAGGTCATAATTTTAAATCCTTCTTTGTTTTATAATAAATGACTGGAATGACATAATTTTTTCTTCAAGCTTTTGTGGCAATTTGGGTGAAATCGTTGTTCTTTGTCTCAAACATAGGCCAAACCTATTTATGAAGTGGGTGCACCATCCTGCTGACGCAGCTTATTTTTCATTACCAGCTGCTTTATATTTGTCACCCGTAGCCATTTGTAGAGCACTTATGTGGATTCCCATGTGTGTTACGCAGTAACTATTTTGACGACACTCCATAACCCATTTATGCAATTCACTCTAGTGCCCCATAAAAAGATGTTAAACCACGACTAGATTTTTTTAGCTTTTGGAATCTGTTCCAATTCAGCCTTCATTCTCTGCCACGCCCTCACTTGCATTTCGTCAACACAGAATCCCTCTTTGCAATACTGTTATTGCTCTTTTCTGCTCTTGAGACAATGTTGATTTTGAAACCAGCCTCATATGACCAGTGTTTTTGTTTTGGTTCAAAAGTATCCATTTCTAATAGGATAAAAAAAAGACTTAGAAAAAGAACTTTCATGGTAATGACCCCCCTCCACCTCCCACCCCAGTATTAGCCGGGAGGAGGGAGGAAAGTCCGTGTGAGCAGGGCCATGCAGGATGTGAATTAACACAGAGACCAGAGGGGAGAGACGGAGTGCAGCCACAGACACATCCTTACCAGTTCAGCTGCCAGCATAAGTGAATCACTATGGGTGCTTCTGTGAATTGCAGCCATCCACATAATAGGATGACTCTGATTGGTTAGATGTGAGTAAACAAACATTCAAAGCCCTGCAGTGTCATCGGGGCTTTGAATGCACAGTAATCACCTGCAAGATAACAGGCGCACATCCCATTACCTTGAGGGGGGTGGCGGGCAGCAAGATGTTATACCTCACTGACCCATTGATAAACCCGAACCCCAGTTTTTCAATACATTTTTGTGCTGAAACACTCACCTTATACTCGAGTGTTATGCGGTACTTCAAAAGCAATGGTATATATGAGGGCTGGAGGCACAGGGAATCCAGGGTGGATGATACCTTCAGGACCAAGGGTGTGAGGGGCGATGCTGGGAGAGTGGAGGGTGAGTGGGTTGGAAAGGGGGAATTGATTACAAGGATCCACATGTGACCTCTTCCCTGGGAGATGGACAGCAGAGAAGGGGGGGGGGAGGGGAGACTCCGGATAGGGCAAGATATGACAAAATAACGATGTATAAATTACCAAGGGCACATGAGGGAGGGGGGAGCGGGGAGGGAGGGGGAAAAAAAAGAGGACCTGATGCAAAGGGCTTAAGTAGAGAGCAAATGCTTTGAGAATGATTGGGGCAGGGAATGTATGGATGTGCTTTATACAATTGATGTATGTATATGTATGGATTGTGATAAGAGTTGTATGAGTCCCTAATAAAATGTAAAAAAAAGAAAAGAGGAGAAAAAAATGATTAGGGCAAAGAATGTACAGATGTGCTTTATACAATTGATGTATGTATATGTATGGACTGTGATAAGAGTTGTATGAGCCCCTAATAAATTGTTAAAAATAAATAAATAACAAGGGGAAAAAAAACAATGAAAAGGAGAAACCTCCACAGACTATCAAGGTCATGAATCTACAGTCAATTAGGAGTACATGATGACATGCTATAGTCAGTAGGATGTTCCTCCCCAGTGAGCAGGTTGGCCTGCAGACACCTGTCGGACATCCAGTGCTCCCTGCAGGCACTCTCTGCATATGGGGAGGAAGCTTAGGGGAATACAGACAACAGAAAGTATGGTTATCACTTAACAGTTTCAATGATGACAATGCCTCTCTTAGCATGAAGTTTAGTAGAAAAATATGCTGAGCGGAGGAAAACATGGTAAGCTGGGCAAAGTCCCAACTCACTCCTAAGTCTGCACTTCCACCTGTGACTTCATTCTATAGTTGAAATTAATAAGAATATTATGCCAATGGAGAAGGTTAGAAAGCATGTCAAATGCATGTACCACTAGAAATCTTGTAGCTGATGTAATTTTCTGTTGAATCAATTCTGACTTGTCGATACCTGTCCTATAAAGTTTCCTAGATTGTAATCTTTACAAGAACAGATGCCTTGGAGCTGCTATTGGGTTCAAACCAATGAGCCTGTAGTTAGCAGTTGAGCACTTAACCATTGAGTTACCAGTGAGTCCCAAAGAATCTTACCTAACCCTAGATATTAAACAAACATTGAGTTTGAAATCTCAGTCTATTGCTATTGTGCCTATTGTAACTCATAGTGATGCTATTGTACACGTAGAATGGCCCCTGTTAGTTTTGGAGGAAATAATTTTCTTTCTTCTTGTCAATTGTTTTATTTAGATAAATTCACATAACATACACTTCCATAGTTCAGTCACATTTAAAAAGAGTTATACATACAACACTGCAACCAGTTCTAGTGCATCCCGGCCTCTCATATTCATTTTTTGCTCTCCAATTCCTCTCAACCTTCCCCGTCTATCTCTGATAAGCTATTACATTGATCATTGTCTGTATACATCTACCCCTTCTGTGCTTAATAAACTGGGAAACATAGCAAAAACAAATAAAACAAGACCAAAAAAGAACAGAAACAGTACACGCATAAATGTACATGTGTGTATGTGTGTGTGTGGGGGGGCAGGGGTGTTCCAGAGATAAAACCTATATAGTAACACAAGCAAGAAATATTTAAACCTAGAATAAACCCAGAATGGGTCAAGAGAGAGCTCAAATGACCAAGTATCATATATACCATAGGTGCACCCACTATTATCCAGTTTGCAATAATCTCTGTCTCAGAGCAAGGCTGTTTTCATCCCTCAACTATGTTCCACAGGGATCTGCCAGGTCTCATCTGTATAGATATTCTGTAGATGGAATTTCTGTTCCCACTGTCCTCCACAACCATTTACAAATTGGGAATTCACAATGTAAGTTCTGACACATTTCCCTCCATTATATTTGGATTTTGTTACTTATCATCTTTGGATCACACAGGATGCCATTTTTCCTCCATGTGGGCTTAGTTGATGCCTCAATTAGATGGTTGCTTATTTGAATACAAGCCTATAAGACCCCAGATGCTGTTCTTTTTGATAGCTTGCAACCATCTGCTTTCTTCACCACATTTGGCTGTAGCGACAATATCTTCAGTGATCTCTTTGTGAGGATAAGCATGGCAATGGGCCAAAGCAGAAAAACTAAAAGTTCTTGGACTGAGGCTAGAATTAAGGGGAGGGGTCCAGAATCCATTCACTTGCCTATAGATTCTATATGACTGTGGTTCACTTTAGAGGTCTCATTGTCATTTTATGATATAGAACATTATCGATCATCCCATTGTGACATAATGAAACTCCCTTGACAGTACCTTTAATTTATCTAATGGCATAAAAGTTAACATACTTTTGAGAAAAGGAGATAATGCATGCATAACCCAGCTGTGAATCTCAGTACAAAAATTGTTGATTTGTACAAATTTAATTCTTAAAGATTGAGCTCTCTTTTCCTTTTCCAAGGGGATGGCTGCTAGGAGCAAATTTCCAGTAACATTCATTTACAATGGCAGATTCTTGCCTACCACATTGATACATGTCATGTTAATGTAAAGATGGCATTAAAATAGTAAACATATGGTAGTTCTGAGACATCTTTCATTGGACGCCCACGAGAGACTATACATTTTATGGGAGTAGAAAGCCTTATATTTCTTCTTTGGATCAACTGGTAGAGTTGTATTGCTAACCTTGTGGTTAACCACCCAACAGATAACCTAATACCTTACCAAGACTTCCCACACAACAGTGTGCCAACTTTCTCTCGCATGCAAATGAAAACAAACTCAATGCCATTGAGTTAATTCCAACTCATAGTGATCTTGTAGGACAAGGTAGAGCTGCCCCTGTGGGTTTGGGTTTCTGAGGCTGCAACTGTTTACAGGAGTATACAGCCTTGTTTGTCTTTCTCCTGATGAATGGCTGGTGGTTTCAAACTATTGACCTTGTGGTTAGCATAGGACCAATAATTAAAGATATTCCAGAAAGAGGTCATTTTTAATCTACTTTCGAATGTAATTGTTTGTGGTTTTGTAAGATGGTGGTAAATGTGGGAAACAGAACTGGGAAGAGAGAGTATGTGGACAAGTTCTTTATTATCATATTTACGAAGTCTGGGAGGGCAGTCTTCTGGGTGGAGGGAAGCCTTCAAACTTGTGAGTTAGAGATGAGTCCCTATCACATTCTCATAATTAAGTAATAACGCTAATTTTAAGGTGCTGCTTGCATGCACTTAATTGCTACTATATTCTTGAAGATTAACTGCTTGAAGGTTATCTGGCTGAAGGTTTTCTGCAATCGAGAGCAATAACACCCTATTGTCTGCCCTATCATAAGTAGGACCCATTCCTTTCTGCTAAGGGTCATGGATTGTTCCCCTGGAGAAGAGCTCAGGGACACCTAACGTCAAGGTTTGGCCGCCATCATAGCTCCAGATCCTGTCGATTTTGTTACATATATGATATGCCTTCCTGTCATGAGTATGTCCCTAGTACCTCATTTTTCTGTTCTGTGTACAACCCTAGTTCACACCCTTCCTGTAATGTGTATTTCTCTAATACAACCCCTTCCTGCTACATATGTGTTTACTGTGGCTTGCATCCCCAAGTTTATATAGACTTGTGATAGAACACAGTCTGCCCTCACTGTGGTTCAGGTTGCCATGGAAAGGTGAGCACTAGCATGTCTTGCCTGTCATTTTTTTCATTTACCTCTCAATTACACAACCGCAACTTAGAGCCATTTGGTTGTGAGGAGGCTGGTCCCCCACAGGTAAAGGAAAGATGGTTGAGTTGGCCTATGATCTGCCTGATTGACAGTTTTGAACCACCAGCAGCTTCTGTGGAGAAAGACTTGCCTTTCTACTCCTGTAAACAGATAAAACCGAGGAAATCCACAGGAATTTGCTACGAGTCAACATTGACTCCATGGGAGGGAAAGAAAGATAAGCGGGTGGTAAATACCACCTACTTGACAGAAAGTTGTCCCACTTGAAGGCTAATATGCATTTTGCTTTTCTCTTAGTTTTCCAAAATAAAGTTATTTTCAAAACATTCTTTTCAGTTGCTTTCCAGGGGACTCCAGCTCATGGCAAATCTGTGTATTTCAGAGTAGACTTGTGTTCCGTGGTGCTTTCAATGATTTTATTTTTTTAAGTAGATTTCAAAGCATTTCTTCAAAGATGCCATGAGGTAAACTTGAACCTTCAACCTTTAGGCTAACAGCTAAGTATTTTAATAATTCAATCACCCAGGAATTCTCAAATGTGTTTGCTCACTATTCAATCATTCTTGATTCATCCGGCATGTCCTGTGCTTCAACAATAATCTCTCTCATGTAATAGACTCTCATATAAAAACTGTGATCATTCTATTATGTCTGCTGAATTGAAATTAATATTTTACCTCTGCTGAAGAGTCTCTGTGATTGTAGCTGAACAATTATTTCTTCAAAATCCTCACTGGTTGTCTCTTTCAACTGCATGTGCCTCTCCTACCTCTCCCCAATGGCCTCACAAATTAAAGAATTTGTGGAATTAGCCCTGCTATTCTGTCTCCTCACTGACATCCGATCATAGAACATTAGTATATATTTTGTGAATCCATGTTTAAACTTCTCGGTGGGTAAGAGGCAGTATTCCATTTTGCTTTTGTCTATCTTATATTCGACTCATTTAAATGAATGCTCTCCTACCATTCTGGATTCAAGAGTAGACTTTGTCTTCTAATAAGCAGGATGAAATTGGAACACACCCCTTCACCATCAGTGACAGATTAATTTGACAAATACTGGGCTCCTTCACATTAGACCAGCCAACAGCTTGCTCAGTTACTCCTATTTGCTTTAATTTATTTAGCAAAGGACCCTGGTCTATCAAGTTAAATGCCTTGATCATTCATCAGTTTACAGAGAGGAAAGGGACCCAGCTGATAGCCAGGTTATCAATCTGTGAAAGGCGAACATTTGGGTAACTCATTTAACTGAGTAAGGTCTATAGCTTCTAATATTTTAAGTTACTGGAGGTCATGGCTGAGTAGTAATCTTCCTATTGTCAAATATTACAAACGTATAAGCAAACCTTTGTTTTCATGAACTAAATAAGCTCTAAATAAATATGTAGTTCATTCCTGAGCAGGTATTTATTCAGAAAATCTTCATCCTATTATTATATTGGTTTGGTGTATACACAGAAATTACTGTTTCTGACAGTTTTACTGGTTGCCTTGTAGTGATTTATCTCACAGTATATGAGAAGTTTATATTTTAATAAACTATGCCTTTCTTTATGAATGTGCTTATGAGACACTACAGCAGGTCAACATTTTATTGTTTCAATGTTTTCCACAAATTTGGCCATCTTGTAAACAGTGTTTCTGAAGGGCCTCTAAGCAATTTGGAGAATAGGTTTGAACAAAAAACTAGTAAATTTAGTTTCATCTTTAATATTTTTGACAATACTATATGATATGAACCTTGACTAGACTATACCTAAAGAAGGATGCAATGATAGATGGATGCAAACTAAAAAAGAAAAAAATCTGTTCGGAAATCAGACATTCTATATTTATCCCTTATATTTGATTACAAATTAACAATAAATTCCATTATCAAACATTATCAAAACAGAATATTAGATGTCTATGCAATGGGTACATTGTCTGCAAAAAAAAACCCCAAAACTGACAACAACAACTTATTTGAAGGACTCCCTCTGAGCGCTCAGGCATGCCTGCCCCAAGTAATAGGATTTTCAATCATCTCATAAGCATATAACACCTGAACAATGAATAAAGTCGCCTGGGAAATGGTTGATACCTTGAATCATGTTGTTTGAAAATAATATTGTAAATACCACACACTGCCAGAAGAACAAACAAATCTGTCTTGAAGGAAGTTCAGTGAGAATGTCCCTTAGAAGCAAGGATGGTGAGACCTTATCTCAAGTATTTTGGATATGTTAGCTTCCTTTATCTGCCCCTACCCATTGTCTCTGTCCTTATATAGCTAAAATCTTCAGACAATATGTTTATACTTGCTTTCTTTGATTTCTTAAGTCTTGTTCTCTCTAGAGCCTAATTCACTTAATTTCCCACTCTGCCTTTCACTTTGTTAAATTCAAAGATCAATTTCCAGTTAGCCTCTTACTTGACCTGTCATCAGCACTTGATATAAATAGTCACTTTTTTCTTATGAAAGCAATTTCTTCATTTGATTTATAGAGCTGATTGCCTTCCTTTAAAATCACTACATTTTCTCTTTCTTCTTTGTGGGTCCTTACTTGAACTTCTCTAGACTCAGTCTTTATACTTTACCTACTTGTTTTTGCCCACAGCCTATTTCTTCTTGATTTTATTAATTGTTGTTTGATGAGAGCGAGTTTACTAATAGTTACGCAATGTACAAAAATAACGATAAACTTACGATGTGGTCTTTCACCATCCTCACAATTATTGTTATTCTTGAGCCCATTGTTGTAGCCACTGGGTCCATCCATGTTGGTGAAGGAATTCTTCTTTGATGCGAACTCTATTTTACCATGTTTGAACTTCTTGTCCAAGTATTGATCTCTCCTGGTAACATATCCAAAGTATGTGAGATAAATTCTTACCATCCTGGCTTCTAAGAAGCTTTCTGACTGAAGTCCCCTCTGAGAGTTACATAATCTGGTGTCTATTTGAGGATTAAGAATATAGGAGTGGAGTCTAGCCTGTCAATCAGGATATCGCCAGTGAAACCTCTGTGTGGTGATGACCTTTTACTGAGGATTCTGGGAACTCTGGTATTTCCTCATTGGAGGTAGGAGACTCTCTCTCTCTCTCTCTCTCTCTCTCTCTGTTAACTCCCTGTGAGACATCCCTGAGGAGAAGTCACATGGACCTACCCTCATGCAGCCCTGGGTGCTGCAGAAGACATGTGGATACACCTGCCATCCCAGAGATGCTTACAATGCCACTGAATTCACAAGACTTCACACAAGAGTTCTCACCTGTGATCTTCCTGTATTAGGTACCATTGCATGATTTCCATGAGTCTGAAGAGGACTTCATAGATTGGTATTGAACATAAGGGCTACTATGGACTTGATCTGGACTGGGGTGGAATGTTTCCTCAATATTCAATTGCTCTTGTATATAAAGCTCTTTCTTATACGCATACGTGTGTCTATGAATTTGTTTCTCTAGTCCACCCAGACTAACACATTTCCCCAAGACAGATTTGTTTGTTTTTCTGGCAGTCCATGGTACTTTAAATATCACAATTCAAAAACATGATTTTTTAATCAATCTTTATTCATTGTCTAATTTTATATGCATATGAGGCAATTGAAAATAATCTTAAAATGTTGAACTACTATAATGCCTCTTAAGCACATAGCTTGGGTCAGAAACACATTAATTTTCAAAGAACACCGAGGAAGTCCTTTAAATACTGTTGTTTCTTTGCAGTAGATTTGTCTGTTGAATGTTATGTTTTATAAATAGAATGTTTGTCAGTTTCTAATATGCAGTTTAAATATGAGTTTAAATATCAGGTGTAAACCTAAAATGTCTTATTTATCATCAAATTCTTTTATTTTAATTTAGCTTTATCTTAGGATCCAAATATTTTTCCATCCCTCTTTAGGTACAGTTTAGTCAAGGATGACACCACAACAGTATTATTGAGAAAAGATTAAAGAGAAAACTAAATATTTTAGTTCTTTTAAAAATCTTTTCCAGATTGCTTAGAGATCCTTCAGAAACCCTATTGTTTATAAGGTTACTAAAATGAATCATCAAATATTTTGAGGGTTTTTTAAAATACTTTGAGGTCTTCAGCATATTTTCCCAATGAAATATTTCATTTGACTTCTTGAGTGATGCCTCTACAAGATTTTATTGTGGATCCAAGTTTAATGAGATCCACACATTTCTAATATGCATTCCTATCTCCATGATGCTGCAAACAATTAAATTTCCCGTCTTTTTATTGAACACTGTAGTAACACTGTTGCCTTAAGAAATTGGAACTTCTACTTGTCTCAAATATATTTCTTCCCCTAATATACACACTAGTCCTTCCTTCCTCTAGATTTCCCTTCTGTGTGATACCTTTTATCACCATCAGATTTAAAAGACTGGTTTTGTTGAATTAGCTATTTGCATCCCCTGCTTTATTTTTCTCAATAACCTTTACTGTTTATAATGCTATATATTTAATTATTTATTTCAAATGTTGGCTGTCTCCCCACCATCATAGTCTAAATAATAAAAAGTCCATAATAGAAGAAAATATTTCATTTTATATATTTCTATATCTCTAACAGTTAATATTCTGAACAATGAGGAAAAGGCATTCAATTATAAAGTTAAATGAACACATGAATAAAATTCATCGGACAACAAATCCATCCTGATACATATTCTTACCCTCAAAGTCTAACATTTATTTTTCACTTGACCCTCTTCTTGCTTTCTTTTCTATTCTTACAGTACAGAAGCTGCCCTCTCCTCACTCAGACGACATTGTTCCCTTATTTCCCAAGGCTTTTATTTTCAAATCACTTTCTAGGACATTCTTTTAATAATTCTAACATCTAAACTATTCATGATCTTTGAGGTTTTCCATTCATAATTCTGCTTCCAAAATGTTTGATATCTTCTCTGGCTGATGTTACCAATGAAATCCAATAAATTACTTTCAATAATAATTATGGTAATATTAACATTTATTGAAGTCTTACTATAAACTCAGTTCTATCCATTAAGAACTGTACTTTAATACTATTAGGAGTGGAATGATTAATAAAATACATTACATGTAATCTTACAAATAACCTTGAGAGGTGGACACTTCTCTTTCTCTGTTTATGATTGGAAAACCACATTAAGGGTTAGGTATTTCTCCTCACAGAAAACTTGGATCCGTTAGTGTGAACCCCCAGATTTGTACCCCAGTAGTTTAAATGCAGAGTTCTCTGAAAACTACCTTCTGCAACTTCCTCTATTCTTTGTTGACATACTTAATCTCTGGCAGCTTTTCAGTATAGTTTATTGATTCTCTTACCACTGCCTGGTCTGTTAATGGAGAAGTTTCTTGAAAAATCACTCCCAGCTCATCTTATATTCACCAGTTCTGTTCACCTTAGTAGATGAGCTTATCTTCAGTTACTTACAATACCATTAATTTTCCAAATGCTTAACAAAAATGCTCTGCCCTGATCTCTTTTCTAAACTAATGTAATCATTTCACTAAATTCTTCACAGATATCTAAAATTTGTTCCCTTTGCTCAACTTTTGACTCCTGTCAACTGTCCAAATTCATTTAACTTCTAATGTTCCTACATCAACTTCTGGCATTTCACTAATGCACATTCTCCAGTCAGAAAATCAAGAATCTTCTTTGACATTGCCTTATACCTCATTTTTCTCACCTAATCCGTTAGACAACCAAGCTTTTAATACAATATATGGTTTAGTTCTGTTCTTCTGTCCAATTTCACTGCCACACTTTTAACCATCATTTCTTTTCAATATTAATGAAATCAAATAAGTCAAATAAGATGAAAGTTGTTGAAGGTAGTTTTTGAGAGTGATTATATGTATATTCTTCACATTCATGGTTATTCTCCTTCACTGACAAGTTACACAAACCTTGATTCTTCTCTAAAATTTTTTGACAGGTCCCATTGTCCTTCATAATATAGGAAATTTTCCTTATAGGAAAATATAATAAATTGTCCTTAGTAGTAGAGGGAATTTATTTTAAATTCTTAGAATGCTGAAAAATCTTGTATGCCTGCCCCCCTGTTTACTTCTCTAGATTTATCTGAATCATTCACTTCCATGTTGTGTTTATTGTTAAGTGCCACCCTAAAAATAATAGTCAGTTTCAACCCATGGCACCCCTATGCACACCAAAATGAAACACTCCTCAGTTTTGCACTTTCCTGACAATTGTTTCTATGCTTGAGCACCTTGTTGCAGCCATGGTGTCAATCCATCTTCTTGAAGGCCTTCTTCTCCTTCACTCTCCTTCTATTCAGCAATCATGATATCCTTCTCCAAGGATTGTTCTCTTAAGACAAGTCAAAAATAAGTAAGTCTCAAAACCCTTGCCTCTAAGGAAATGTCTGGCCATACTTCTTCCAAGATAGATTTATTCAGACTCTTAGCAGTCCATGATACATTCAAGATTGCCCTCTAGAACCACAATTTAAATGCATCAATTCATCATCTTTTGTTCTTCTTTAATCAAGGTCCTAATTTTACACCTATGAGAAAATATATCAGATTGGGTTAGTCTTCAAAATAATAACCTTGCTTTTCAGTACTTGAAAGAGGTCTTGGGGAACATATTTCACTAAGGACACATGCTGTTTACTGTCCTGACTGCTGCTTCCATTGGCACTGATTGGGGACCAAAGCAAGACAAAATCCTTGACATCTTCAATCTTTTCCCCAATTTATTATGGTAATAACCATTTTCCAAGTTGTGCTGATTTTATCCTTCTTTACATTGAGCTGGGATCCATACTGGAGGCTACAGTCTCTGATATTCTTCAGCAAGCGCCTCCAATAGTTTTCACTTTGAGAATGCCAGGTTGTGTGATCTGCATATTGAAAGTTGTTAATAAGCCTTCCTTCAAACCTGATACCACATTCTTCTTCATATAAGGTAGTTTCTCTCAATAGCTGCTAAGCATACAGATTGAATAAGTATGTGAGAGGGTAAAACCCAGTTGCAAAACTTTCCTGATTTTAAAACATGTAGTGTTCTGTTTGTAGAATTGCTTCTTGATCCATGTACAAATTCCACACAAATACAATGATGTGTTTATTAAAAATGAAATGTTTTGGAATTCCTGTTCTGCTCATTTAATTGGTGGTGTGTAATGATCCACACAGTCAAATGCCTTGACATAGTAAATTAACACAAGTAAACACCTTTCTGGGATTCTGTGCTTGAGACCCAGATCCATCTGAGATCAGCAATGAAATCCTGTGTTTCACACCATCTTTTGAATGCAAACTGAACCTGTATCAGCTTCCTGTCAATGATCTTCTGCAACTGCTGAATAAAAGTATAATGTATTAAAGGAAATTAAAACAAATCTACAAGAGTTAAAATATGACCCTCACTATATCCAACCTGAATTTCAAGAACAGATCTGATGCATTGAAAGCTAGTGACAGAAGCCCTGCTGACCTGTGGGAGGACACGAAAACTCATTCATGAAGAAAGCAAAAGGCCATTAAAAAGACAAGATATAGAGAGGGGTGATATCAGGAGCATGGATGGAAGGTTGGGTAGAAAAGGGGAACCGATTACAAGGATCTATATATAACCTCCTCCCTGGGGGATAGACAACAGAAAAATTGGTGAAGAGAGACATCGGACCTTGTAAGATATGACAAAATAATAATGACTTATAAATTATCAAGGGTTCATGAGAGAAGTGGAATGATGGGGGAGGGGGAAAATTAGGAGCTGATGCCAGGGGTTCAAGTGGAAAGCAGATGTTTTCAGAATGATGATGGCAACAAATGTGCTTGACACAATGGATGGATGTATGGGTTTGATAAGTGTTGTATGAGCCCCAAATAAAATAATTTTTAAATAGGAGGAAACAATGAGAAAACAGAAAAGGAAAAATAATAGTTTTTAAGTTATAAAAGTAATAAAAATTTATGTAAAAAAGCAAAAAGGCAAGATATAGGCAAAAGATCAAAGTAGATGTCAGGAGAGACTCTTAAACTTGCTATTAATTGTAGAGTGGCTAAGGCAAGTGGAAAATGATGAAGTGGAAGAGCTGAACAGAAAACGTCAAAGGGCAGCACACGAAGACAAAAGCAAATATTAAAATGAAATGTGCAGTAACATAGAAGTAGAAAACCAAAAAGGAAGAAGGTACTTAGCATTTCTGAAACTCAAAGAACCCAAGAAAACATTCAAGCATCGAGTTTCAATTGTGGAAGTGTCAATGGTATATTAGTGAATGATGCAGGAAGCACCAAACTAAGATGGAAAGAATATATAGAATTGAAACTTCAGTATTTCGGGAAATAGCATATGAGCAAGAACCACGGGTACTGAAGGAAGAAGTTCAAGCTGCACTGAAAGTGTTATCCAAAGACTAGTTTCCAGGAATTGATGTAATACCAACCAAAATATTTCAAGAAGCCAATGAAAGCACTTGAAATATGCACTTGAAATACTTACTTGTCTATGCCAGGAAATGTGTGAGACATTGCAAAGCTACCTGGCCCACTGCCTGGAAGAGATCTGTATGTATAACTGTTCCCAAAAAGGAGGGCCCAACCGAATGCTCAAACTAGAGAACAATATCGCTTCAAAGAGGATAACCAAAAACAGAAAAAAAGGGGGTCTTTCACAGTAAGCATTTTTCCCACTAGGTGAGCATCCAGCAACTCACTCTGTGTAAGTGCACCCAGTGACATCACTTATGAAGGTTCTTTGTGGTCACTGTGAATGTTTTTGTGAAATCAGTTTCAATCAAACATCATTTGTTTGTGTGATGGTTAATTTAAGGGAACAGCATGCAGCTGTGGAATTTTGTTTCCTGCTCAAGAAAAACGCCACAGACTGTTGTGACATTGAACCCAGCTTCCAAGGACAGCGATAGAGGGAACACTCAGGTGTACGAGTGGTGAAATGTCGATTGACAAACTTCATTCTGGACGTGGAGGTGCTGTCAGTCATCCAAACATGACTTGTGAAAAATACTGAACATGTTTGAAAAATGTTTCCAAGAATGGCATCATAGATTTGACAAATGGGTTAAGTGTAATGGTGAATACTTTAAGGTGATATGGTTATTAAGTAAAAAGAAATCAAATACATAGCTTTGAAAATTTTTTTCTGATATTTTCTGGGTACCTCCTTGATTATCACTTACATGCGAAGTGGCTTTATTTCAGATCTACAAGTTCACCATTACTCCATTTGATAATAGACTATCATTGCTGAACTATTTTGGTACTCATTCTTACGCACAGACCGTTAAGTTCAAAGATTCTTCTGTGGGAGAAAACTGTGTCTGCATTATTATGAAGCCCATGACGGGCAGTTTGGGGAGGCAGAGAGTAATAAAGCTAATAAACATGGATTTATCAAAATGCTAACTTCGTACTATTGGCATTTAGTGAATAATAAGTACAGGTTAAATATAGATTACAGATCATATTAAATCTTGTAGATGGTTATTAGTAATTATTTTATATGTACGGGTGATATAAAAATAGAAATATCATTTACGCTAAATTTATTTAATATAATTTTTGCCTTATTTAACAGTACATTTTATCTCTCTCTAAAAGTAAAAACAAAAGTTCCTGCTTTATATGTAATTTTTTATTTTGATTAAATTCCACTCCCCGCTCCCTCATGAACCCTTGATAATTTATAAATTATTATTTTGTCATATCTTGCATTGTCTGACGTCTCTCTTCACCCACTTTTCTGTGTCCGTTGCCCAGGAAGGAGGTCATATGTAGATCCTTGTAGTAGGTACCCCCTTTGGGCCTCAACCTCCCTCCACTCTCCCGGTATCATGGTGGCCTATTTTTAATAGAGAATGTTTATAGATATTTTATGAAATAAGTATAATTTACTGGGACAATAGTTCAGCATTATTTTCAGCTGAAAAAATAAAACAAATCCTATTGAATAAATAGAGAGAATGGTTGACAGAACATCAGCTGAGGGTTAGAAAGAAAACTTTAGGTTCTGAAGGATTATAAATAAAAGAGCCAGTGCATTGACAGTGCTTCCTGCTACCATTCTCGCCCCAAGATCTACAAGTGAAAGATAGAAAAAGTATAATTTTAAGGTGACAGGTTTATCAGACATTCATGTAGGATTACTGAATTTAAAATGTGAGAGCAAACCAAAACTTGGAATAGGCTAATAAATAATTCAATAAACCGAAATGATTTTTAACAATGAATTAAAATGAAATGGGATATCATCTATAGAATAATGATAAAACAGTGGTATATTTTAAAAATAGAAATAGTGCAAAGAAGAAACATTCTCTGATGCTTTAAAATAAAAGTTTAAGGAATAGGGAACAAAAAATATCTTATGAGTATACCATTATCATTAATTTTAAAAGATGTATCTCCTATAAAAATGAAAATTAAGCACATTAATAATAATATTAGTAGATTAATAAGGATGGTTATGCTTTTATTTTTGTGTTTGGGATATAGGTGTTTTATTGGTATGTTATTTGCAAAGCATACAATCAATAGGTCATGCTTTTAGAAGGTGAAGGAAGTTTCATTAAGATTTAAGACTAAGAAGAATTTTGTGTTGTCCCCTGTCACGCTGTGGGTCATGGAGGGGATGTCGTGTCTCCTGCTGGGGCTGGCCCTACAATCCTCTCTGTGCATTGGCTGCTCCGAGCAGAAAAGTTTCCTCATAAATGGCACATAACAGAGCAGCAAGGGGAGCAGAGTCACCAAGTCTCTAAGGAACCCTGGACATCAACCTCTGACCTGGAGGGACAGTATTCTGCACCCCACGATACCTGGCTGGGTGACATTCATAAAAGTCAGATGAAGGACCTGGAGGTATATGGCTTTATATATATATATATATATATATATATATATATATATATATATATATATGTAAGATAAGCGGGATAAACAATCCCGAGGAGAAACCACCTGATATGTATGCCAAATCTGGATGATTAATAAGGAAGACCAAAGAATAATGGATGCCTTTGAGTTAGGATGCTGGTAAAGACTATTTCCTGGATTCCTAGGAGGAACAAATCTGTCTTGGAAGGTACACAATCAGAAAGGTCCTGAGAAGCGAGAAGGGAACAATTAGTCCTATGTACTTTGGATAGGCTATCAGAAGAAACAAGTTTATATTGAGGTGGACATCATGCTTGAAAAAGAAGTAACAGTGAAAAAGAGGAAAAGCTACAGCAGGATGGATTGACACGGTGACCACCACAGTGCAAACTAACGATTGTAGGTATAGCACAAGCCTCGTTAGTGCTCCCTTCTGTGGTACATTGGGTGCTGTGAAGCAGAACTCACTTGACATCACCGAACAGCAATGGAGTACAACAAGGAATTCTGTAGCATATCAATCTTCTTTCTTTAATCACTCACCCTCACTTCCCATCCACTCTTTCTGATTTTCCTTCTTCATGATCAGAATATTTCCCTAAGTGAAATATCTAAAAGCATATAAAATCTTCATATTGATGTACATCCTTTGTTTTCAAATGTCTGCTTGAGATTACTGACCCAAGGGAACGCTTTGAGAATATTCAAAAAAGAATATACAATGAAGTAAATGTTTTTGATACACTCCTCCCTTGATAAACAACCAGAAACCTGATAAGATATATGTTACAGGACCTTGACATTAAGAGTCTCTTTAAGTTTATTCTGCTTTGACATTGGTAATATGATGCATGCCTTTTGTCAGTAAAGCTCAGAAAACACACACACACACACACACACACACACACACACACCGGTTCTCAACATCAGACTTGATAGTATGTAACAGATAGGATACAGCAAAGATTTGTAGTCATATATTTCCTACATATGCTTCTCCAGCTGAACCCTTAAGTATCTCCACTTGAGTATGTGACAGCTAACTCAAATTCAAAATTAAACATTGCACCTGAAAAGCAGTGTTTGTATATAAATCTAACACATTAAAAGTCTGAACTACAGCATTATCCTCCTCACCTCAATCCATTTCTTCATTCATTTTTAAACTTCTCTCTAATTTCCATCTCACTGTTACCCCCCACACTCCACACAAATTTATGCTTCATAATAGTAACCTGCATTCCCTTTCCAAGCCTAGTCAATCAAGCTCCCACTCTGAAATAGCTCTTGTATTTTCCATCTGCTACTTTCTTTCATAGTGTCATCTTATGTCAGTTGAGGTGTTAGTGTCTAAATTCTAGTAGATCATGCTTTTTCTTGAGACTTTGAGTGCTCATTCTCAGATGTAACTATGATGATCCTGCTTTCATATTTTAAATATTACAGTGGTTCACCAGAACTTATTCTGAGTAAATCTTAAACTACTTAGCTTAGCACCAAATTGGTTCCTGAGTGCTTTTAAATTTTACTTCTTAAAAGCTCCTTACTCCAGCCCTGAAATCCACCCATACCGATTCATCATGCTACTCCCTAATTCTGCCATCAGGCATGTAGCCCTCTTGCCAAAACACCCTTGCTAGTTCCTTGATTGTCTACTTAAAGAGTAGGAGGTCTGAAGATACAATTTTTCTTTCTTTTTTGGCCCCAGAAAGACAATCTTGCTTTTCTTCTGCCATGTGGTATGTAAGAGCTGATGAGAGCCACCTGTGCTCACTGCTTCCATTTTCAGAGATTCATTTTTTAAACATTTTTCTTCTGTCTGTGACTCATTGTGGTTTTGTTATAATGAATCACTGCTTCTTTGTTTTATTCTACTGATGAATGATAAGATTTCTATTTCTAAAATATGGATACATACATAGGAAGCATAACCCTATTGTCTCAAAAATGGAAAAGAGAATCATATTTCTTAATTATTTCAGACATAATAATTATATAATTGTAATTTACAAAAATAAATATATAAATTGAATGTAATATTGGGAGAGTTCATATTTATTATTTTAAATAATAAGGACAAACAAAATCATATGAACAGTTTAATGCACATGTTAGGGTATATATTAACAATATTAAGAACACTTAAAAATAAACTTTTACATACTGTATTCAATAAGCATTAACAAAATGTCACATCTCATACATACCTTGTTGTCTCTCACTGTAAGTGTATTTTTAGACATGCTACTTGATTGAATTTATTATTAAAGAATAAAAGTTTTAACTTTTATTTCATAGCAACAAATAAAATAAATGGCCCTGATTATAAAATGCTATAGATGTATAAAGTTTGACATATTCATTCTAATAAATAGAAAGCAACCATTTATATAACAGAGTAAACTTATTAAGTTGTGCAAACACTGATGTTTTCAAATGATTATCTATGTTTACAAGGTACTCTGGTGGTGCTGTGGGTTAGGTTTTGGGTTGCTAAGCATAGGTTGATGGTTCAAATCCTGTAGTAGTTCCATGGACAAAAAAAGATGAGATTATCTATGCCCTGAAAGATTCACTTTCTGAAAACCTATGAAAATGGAACTTTGTGAACCAGAATCTACCGAATGGTAGTTGGTTTCTTTTTTAACAGGTTGATGCTATTTTTTCTCTTAATTAAAATCATACAATGTAAAAATCATAGGGAAAGGTAAGTCCTATTTCCAATAATTTTCCCAATCCATTTAGACATTTACTTCTCTGCAGATGGGATATTGAAAGTAAAATGTTTATTATTTAGAAGTAATGTGTTAAGTAGAAACAAAAGTCTTTATGTCAGATGATAATTCTTAATATAAATATATTGATATTTATGTATGTATAAGGAATGATAAATGAAAATATTCTACGACTCAATTCAATTATATTTTTCCAACAGTTTTATTGGCATATGATTCCCATATCATACAATTTAATAGTTCAAGCACATCAAAAATCATTGTATGACCATAACCACAATCAATTTTAGAACATTTTTTAAATTCTTGTACTCATCATTATTACCTCCCAATTTCCCTCCAATGTCCCTACCATACCCCCAAAGAATCATTAATCAAGTTATGGTTTTGATAGATTTACCAATCATAGATTTCATATAAGAAAAACATTTTTTAAAATCCCAAATCATAAAAACTAAAACCAGTAAAAAAGTAAAATAGATAAGAGCCTTAATCAAAAAGAAAGCAGAAAATATTTTAAACTGGAAACAATTAAAATGGCTCCTAAGGGAGCTCAAACAATAGGGCACTGACTTTTAAACGAACTGAATCTGCAGGAATCCATCTGCATCTACATGATCACGAAGCGTTTCACATCCATGGTCCCTGACAAGAAGGGATTTACCAGGGATTTGTTGTTCTTAGGTGCCACTGAATCAGTTGTGACCCATAGTGACCCTATGTACAAATGAACAAAACACTGCATGGTCCTGTTCCACCCTCACAATGGTCCCTATGCCGGAACTCAAGGATGAAGGCACTGTGTCAATCCATTTCCCTTCCATGTTAATAAATATGATGTCCTCCTCGAGGGACTGGTCTCTCCTGATAACATGTCCAAAGTATATAAGATGCAATTTTGTCATCCTTGCCTCTGTGGATATTGGTTTGTACTCTTAGCAATCCTTTGTACCACCATTGAAATGCTTCAGTTCTACGGTCTTTCACCAGTGGCTTTATGAACATGTATTTCCCCTTCACTTTTTTTTTTACTGAAATAGCTTTAAAATGAGTCTAAAAGGAGATCAAATGATAAGATACTACAATTTAATCAAACTACACCTGGTGACATTGACATTACAATACTCTCTGTTTCATAATAAGCTTATTTGCACCCCTCAACTATGTCCCTAGAGGATTCACCAATAGCTTAACCCATGTGTGAAAGCGGCAAATGGATTTTGGCTTCTACTGTCAATCATAGCTTGATGGTACCTAACAACAATATCATACACAAATACAAATCTGTGAAGATTGTCAGTTGTCAAAAATTAAATGTAAAATTTATTATTATCTTATCCATTCAAAACCTGTCTCATTGTCATTACAATTCCTGATCCTTAGCCTTAAACGGACTATTTTGAGTCAATGATATCTATGGTCTATTTTGCCAGGATAAACCAATTGAAGAAAAATGGTGTGACATTAATTGCCAAGAACATTTTAAGAATGATTTTGAAATACAACACTGTCAGTGATAGTATAATAACCAAGTGCTCCAGACCAGTAAATATGACTATTATTTAAATGTAGACTGACTCATAGAGATCTTAAAGAGCAGAGTAGAAGTGCCCCTGCTGTATTCTTAAATTGTAGATTTTGGGGGGATTAAAAAGTGTCATTTTCTTTCTCAGAAAGGCTAGTGGTTTTGAACTGCTGCCACTGCAGCTAGCAAGCCAATATGTTATCCACTTTGCCACCAAGACAAAACTAAGTTTAGGCACCAAGAACTCTTACTAAAGATGAAGAAAATGAAAATGTTTACTAAAATCTGCTGATATTGATCAAATGTGCAATAAAACCCATTGGAAAATCTTCAGAATGCTACAATTAAAAGCATTCTCTGAATTTTTCTCCACATTTTTAGAATTTCTTAACCAGACAAGATATTTGCATCCAGTTCTGTTTTAATATTTAGTTTCATATGATAATCCAAGTGATATTTTTCACTGGATGCCACATATCATGTTGATTTATTTGAAAAACTTCCAGTGACTTACTGATATTAGAATGGAAAAGACGGTTTCAGCATTGCTAATAATTCTTGATCCGAACCTGCTCAAAAGCCTCTGAATTTACACAATCTTATTTCTTCCTGTTTCTAGAACTTTCTGTGCTGCGTTCTGTTGTTTCATAGTTTCCATTCCCACTTAAAAAGACTTCTAAATGTCATAGGGAATGTCAAGTAACACATAAGAGTGCAAGAACATTTTGAAATATTGCAGATTGATAAAAAACAAAAACTTTGTCAGAAGACATAATGACCTACATATTTTATATTAATACTTGAATAAATTTATAATGAAGTATAATGCCTGAATAGGAAAGGTAATTTGTTGGTACCTAAAGGGAAAAGGATATTATTTCCTCAATTTGAATACATCGTATGAAAGAACACATTTTATTTAAGCTTTATCATTTTACCCATAAATTATTTTTTTAATGACTGCCGCCATAACCCTGACATAGTCCCTTCTTGGAAAGCAGTTCTTTGCTGTTCTGATCAGACCTCTGCATTTAAGTAAAAATGTAATAGAATAGAAAACAAAACACAAGGTCCCTGTTCATATTGAAGAGGCACTCTAGATGACCTTTGACTCTGCGCTGGTACATGTTCACAGAGTCAGCAGCTCAGTGCCTGCCTTCCCTTTCATTTAGTATCCAAGTGACAATTACAAGGAATCACTGATTTATTCGGCCTAGTACCATTTCTTTGCTTCAGCTTGCAAAGCCTCGGTTCCTGTTCAAGACAGCACCGGTCTGGGGAAGAAGAGCAATCCTCATTATGTAACCCAATAGTTCAGTAGACATAGACTGAGAGTAGAACTGTGGCTGTAGGCAGCATTGTGATCATGCTTTGCCACAGGCAGGTTATTCTGAAGTTGATATAATTTAAGTAAGTTACTTTTATGGGAATATCTTCTGGGCTCTGGGATACTGCAAGGGGCTAGGAGAACAATTAAGTTGGGACTCTTAAATATTCAGTATACCTGTGATCACTGCTTTAGAACCATTTATTTAAAAATATGTATTTTTATAATTTTCAGTTGAATGAACGAGCAACATCACTATAGTTGCATAATTTCAGAAACACATCAAACAGGTAATTAATATGCATTTTGAAAAGTATATAAAAAAAGAAAAGTATAATAAAAGTATAACTACTTAATGAAATATAATAAATATTTTGAGTACAATATTGAGTCATATTTAGGCAGGGTGTTTATGTATTAAAAATAAATGTGAAGTAGATGATTAGAAAAAATGACACAAAATTAAATTTTTATTTTCTCTTTATTGCATTATGGAAAAGAAGGTAATATTCTACTTAATTTATGTCACACCAAAGCATTTAAACTGTAAATAGGTATGTCAAGTTTGTAATGACAAAAAATGATAATATAATTTTACAACTTGGTTTCAATGATTCATTATATCATGCCTGGAAGGAGTCCTAAGTATATTTTAGCTGATTATTTCCTGAATTGGATTTTGTAAAGTCTCAATCACTGAGCAAGAGTATAAACACATGTGCATATAGTAAGACCAGGTGTAGATATTTGTAATTAAAGCATGATAGACTGATGGATATTGTGAATTAAGTCATGGTATGCTGACCCCAAGTGCACGACTTCATACATGTTCTATTATAGTGCTCATCAGAACACTAGCATTTCTCAAACCGAATTGACTATGGTATTTCTATTAACATCTTGAAGGAAGTCCGAGCAGGCTCCATGATGCTACCAGAGACACAGAAGGATTTACTTGTGGTGTCACCTCTTGCTTTCTCAACCTCTGTTCTTTCCCCTAAATGACTTTAGCTTCCATCCATTGAGATAACTAGCACTTTTCCCTCTATATAGCCTCCGATCTTTTCCTCCTAGACTGAACTATGAATTCTGTCATGCAGCAATAAGCATAGGCATGCACTGATCCCTCAAAGGGTCAGGTTTGGCTAGCAGAGCAGATGAGTTGGTCAATCGCCCTGGGTGTCCTATCAGATGGCTCTCTAGTGCTGTCTTCTTGTATGGGCTCAGAAATAACTTACTGCTGAAACAATGGATATTTTAAAGCTATAGGGCGCCAAAGGGGTGGTGGTGGTGGTGATTGTATTTATGAAAAACTATTGTAGGATTTAGGAGCCCTGGTGGCATGATGGTTTTGTACTAGACTATCACCAAAAGGTTAGTGGTTCAAGTCAACCAGATCCTCTGGGGAAAGGTGTGGCCATGTGCATCCCTAAAGATTTACAGCTTCAGAAAGCCAGAAAGGCCACTCTACTCTGCTCTACAGGGCCATCATGAGTCAGACTGTGCTGCTCAGCAGTGGGTTTGATTTCATATTGCAGAGTTTGATTACAACACAACTGCCAAGCTCATCTTTGTGTAGTCTCTATACTTGCACAGATGCGCACACAGGAATCAAGGAGACAGTGAATCTTCTACAAGGGAGAAAGCACGAATCCTTTAGTAAATGACACAAAGAACATTTTACAGGGAAAGCGCAGAGGCGCTCTTTTCCTCTTATGATATTCTATTGTTAGGAACAATATACATGATTGATCTGTCTGTATTTTGTTACAAAATATGTATCAGTCAAATCTGTGAACTTGAATGCTTTTATGTTTAAAATTGTTCATTTTGATTTCAGAAAATTGAGCATTATTTTCATGCATGGACAGAATTTTCTACTTATATGTTACCATGAATATATATATATAACTTGTATGCCAATGATACTAAGTTTATTGATTTTGTGGACTTTTAAGATAAGCTTCTGCTTAATTATTTCCTAAATCAATATAAAAATATCCCCTTTAGTGTCTACTAATAAACTATATCAATATAGCAAAACTGTCAATTATTGGTTTTCTTTCTGTACTTATTAATATATTTTAGTGGTGGTTTCATTATTTTTGTTGTTGTTAAGGCTCTTTTGAAAGAAGTGATTATGACAGGTCACAATAATGTCAAAGTCGATAGCTATTGGAGAAAAGAGCAAAAATTAGTCTTTCCCTTATAACACATGCAATTTAACCAATTTCATATGCATTACTTTTGCAATTTAAAAGGCATCAAATAAAACCCCCTTTAAAGTTAGATAAGTGAAATTTTATTAGAATATATGCATTCTCAATGCATATAGAAAGGTTGATATCTAACTGCATATTTTTTAATCTGTGCTTTCTGCATACCCACATACTTAATTTAATGTGAATGGAATTATATCATATACACTAGGGCATTTTGAACAGAGTTTTTTTCCTTTTTCCATTTTGTGTGCTTACCACTTCTCTCTTCTTCCCAGGCATCATCTTGCTGTGCCCCCAAAATAATTCATGTTAAGAAATTCTCATAGTCTAGCTACTTTCTTGTTATTGCATTTAATTATTCTGAAACATGTGGCATCTTATTGTGCCAGTTCAGCTTTTTAAAAAAAAGTGATTCAATAAGTTCTTATTTTTATTCCTATGGCTTGATTCCCAGAAATTAGTTTTGAGACACACACATTGAAATTATTAAAAGTTTTCACTTCAGAGTCAGACTTCCTGCATTTAAACCCACAAGTTATTTATCACTTTTTCATCTCAATATTCTTAACTATAAAATGGCATAATGGTTGGAACATAATCTGAGTAATCATTCTAAGAATAACTGAGTTAATTAGGTGAAATACTTGCAAAAGTGAACACAGATAAGTTTCATTTTAGCTATCATGTAACTATTAATGCAATTTTTCATGTACGTTTTAACTATCATTATTTTTACTAGGAGGAAGGATGCTGTGTATATTTAAATTTTGATAGATGCAACCTTATACTTTTACAAAACATTGTAAAAGGTAACATTTTATGTGGGAAACTGAGGACCAATAAGAGAATGTATACTGCCAAATTACCTATGCTCATTATTAAGATTCTGGAAGGCCAACTCTGGTGGAGGATAGCCTTCACATTTGTGTCTTAGTGATGACTTCAAGTCATATTCTCCAGATTGAAAATCATTCCCCACGGTATCCCTACTACTTTAAAAATGTCTCTTACGTGTACTTGGCAATCACTATGCAGGTTCCAGTGTACCTCTAGGAGCAGACGTGTTCTATTGTTCGCCCTGCTCCAGGGGCAGTCGAGTTCCCTCTGCCTGCCCACTTATGAGTCTTATGAGTACTCTCCCCAGTGAGCTCAGGAACATCTAGGGTAAGACACTGCCCACTTTGTTACAAATGTGATTGATGGGACTTGCATGTACCCAGACTCTACATACCAGTAGAAAATACATTTCTCTCTCTCATTCCTAGCGTCATGGAAGTGGTGAGCCCTTACATGCTTCATCAGTTGTCCTTTATTATTTCCCTTTAATTTCAAAATTTCTCCTCAGAGCCCATTCAGTTGTAAGGCTGGGCCTTACAATTTTATTTACAATGGATAATTAGAACACTTTCTCTTATGTTATCATCAGTGATGGGTATAATTTCTCTATTATCTTTCCCTAATGAGCTTAAATATTATTTAGTTTTTTTCTATAATTCAATTCTCCGTTACTATTAATTTAATAATTTTATATATATGTTTATAAATTTTGATTTTCAAAATTACAGGGCAAAGTTGACCCCTGTGGATTTCTGAGGCTATTAATTATGAGAATAAGAAACCCTCATCTTCTTTCTGTGAAGCAGCTGGTAGGTTTGAACTATGGAACTTTTGTTTAGTAGTATAATGCATAATCACATTATATAATTAGAAATGCTTACAACTTGTACTATTCATCTTAATTGTTATTTGTTCCCTAAATATTTCAGTGTTTTACTGGCTAATATCTTTGAGATGTTTAAAACATTATGTAGTCTGTTTATTTTTAAGTTTTCATTTTATATGTTATTAGTTCCCTATTCATTAAAGAGTGTTCTCTATCCCTTGTATTATACAGTAATCTAAATTTGTACTAACAAAAGTTTCATTGATTTTCATATTCATATTGTTAATATAACTGGAAGTAATTTTTACCAAACAAAAACAAGGAGGATATATCAAGGGCAATTGTACATGTTATGCAGTTGTGCCAGAGACCATTTAAAAAATAATACATTTATATCATGATCTCTAGTTTGCATAAAAGACTCGTAAAATGAAATATATGCAACCATTCCCACAGTTTACAGAAAGAATATTGAAAGTTTGGATGTTTGGGTCCACCCAGGAGTGTTTGGAAAAAAAGAGATGTCAGTCCGGGTTGACCAGAGAAACAAATTCATAAACACTTATACGTGTGTAAGTGAGAACTTTATATCAAACAGCGTGTACATTAAGAAAACAACCCAGCCCAGTTCAGGTCAAGTCCATAAACCCAATATTGGTCCATATGCTCACTGCCAGTCTATAAATTCTTCTTCAGTCTCACGCAGCATACGCAACGACTAAATGCAGAAAGAAAAATCACAGGCCAGTGGGTGGAAAAGCTTATGAATCCAGTGGTGGTGGAAGCATTTCAGCACTGGCGTGGGTCTCCCTGTGACTCCTCCAGCCCCAGGGCTCTGTCTCCATCAGTGTAGCACATGTGGCTTGTCAACAGGAATGTCTCAAAGAGGGTCAAGCTGAGAGTGAGTGTGGGTCTGGCCTCCGGTGAGCTATTTATCTCAGCTGTGCCTCCAAATGAGGTTATCAAGCTGCGGCCTGATTGACAGTCTAGACTTCACCCCTTCACAAGTTGATACCACATTATGTAACTACCACGAAAGGCTTGGTTATCTGCTTCCAAAATGAGACCTGCTGAAAATTCTGTAGAGAACACGTTCACTCTGACACAATGTCCATGTCTGAGTCAATTTAATGACAAGAGAATATAAAAGATAGTAAAAAAAAAACAGAAAAAATTGAAAATGGGGAAAATAGAAGACAAATAGTATTGTGAAATTTAACCTTACTATACATTGCAGCTCTGGTGGCCTAGTGGAAATGCGTTGGGTTGCTAACCACAAGGTCAGCAGTTGGAAACCATCAGGTGCTCCTGTGAAGAAAGACCAGAATGTAAAGAATTACAAACCTAACCAAAAAAAAACAAAAACAACTAAAGACCAGTACAAAGAAAATTATAGAATATTACTGCAAGAAACCATAAGGGATCTACACAAATGGAAGAGCATCACATTTTTGTGGATTGGAAAACTCAATACTGTGAAAATGTCAATATCACCTAAAGCAGTGGTTCTGGCAAGGGTCATCTAAGAACATATTTCTGATGGCTTTAGGAACTGAGTCACCGCTCCTTTCTCAGTCTCCAGGCAGGTCTGCCCACAAGCAGATACACCTGCATATGGGGTCAACATAACATGAGGGACTATATTAAAGGGTAACAGCAATAGGAAGTTTGAGAATCACTGACCTAAATCAATATAGAGATTCTATGTAATCCAGACCCAAATTTAAACATCTTATTGCAAAGAAATGGAAAAAAATGATTGCAAACATCATATATAGAGGGAAGAAACTCAGAATAGGCAACGGACTCCTCAAAAGAAGAACAAAGAGGGTGGTCTCACTCTACCTAACCTTAAAACCTACTATACACCCACAGTTGTCAAAATAGCCTGGTGCTGGTTCAATGATAGAGACAGGGACCAATGGATCTAGAAGAAAACCCCAAAATAAAAACATTTGCATGCAGACAATAGATTTTTTACAAAGACCTCAAAAAGTATTAAATGGGAAGCAGATGCCCTCTTCAATAAAGGGTACTGGAAAAATTGAGTATTCACCTCAAACAACATCCAGATCTCATCCCATGAACAAAAACAAACTCAAGGTGGATCAAAGACTTGAATGTAAAGCCCCAAAATATCAGCATCATTGATGAAAAGACCAAGACAAATATAAGTTCTTTAGTGCACGGAATTCCCTGGGCTAATAGAGATAACAAAGGAAACCCTTTGTGGGAGCCAAATAGATGAGGGGGAGCTAATTAAAATAAAGTACTTTGTGTACATCTAAGGACTTCATTAAGATAATATAAAGAGAGTCCACAGACTGGGAAATCAGACTTAGTAATGACACAACAGACAAAGAACAAATTACTAAAATCTACAGTATCTTACAAGTCTGCAACAAGAAAATAAACTAATAATTCCCTGCAATGGTGGACTTAGGACCTGAACAGACAATTCCCAAAGGATAACATTTGAATGCTTTCTAAACACATGAAGAAATGGGAGCAGTCACAAGTCATCCAGGAAATGCAGTCAAAACTACCATGAGATACTACCTAACAATACCCATAACTGCACCCAAATTAAAAAAAAAACAAGCAAACAAACAAAATGAGCAAAATAAATGATAGAGAAGGTGTGGTGAGATTGGAACTGTTATCCACTGCTGGTGGTCTTGTAGATACGTACAACCACTATGGAATGTGATATGGTGATACCAAAAACAGATGACAATTGAAATGCCATATGATCCAGCAATATAATGACTGGGCATATATCCAAAGGAAATATGAAGCAGATCATGAACAGACATTTGCACACTCATGATCATCACAAGACAGTTCACAATAGCAAGATGCTGGAAACAACTTAAACTTTCATCAGTAGATGACTGGATAAAGAAACTCCAGTACATAGACACAATGGAATATTACTCATCCATAAAAAATAGTAATGAATCCATGAAACACCTCAAGACATGGAAGGAATTGGAAGACATTATGCTGAGTGAAATTAGTCAAGCAGAAAAAGACAAATACTATATGAGTCTACTGCTGTGGAATCAAGTGAAAAAATGGGCACAAGCCAAGGCTTGAAGGGCATCGAGGCTGTTGCCTGGGGGCCAGACAACCTGGCAGAGAGCTTAACTGGTGATGCCAGCGTAGCATACCTCATCTTCTCTAGTTAAGTATTTTGAATAGGTAAACATGTAGAAGGACACTAGACCCGAGGGCGTCTCACATCAGCTGGGATCAAATGGTCAAGGGGGTGTATAATGTGAGGCTGACACGCAAATATTTGTTGAGGTCCCCCCCCCCCTATCTCCATCCCCCGAACAGGTAGATGGCCCTATCAAAAAGGGGAAGGATAAGGCTGGGGAGAACAATGCTGGAGAGGGAATGAGAGAAAACATGTCTGGGGACATAAGAGCATATCTGTTCATAGGAAAAGAAAGACTGACTCTCAAGTTTTTGGAAGAATGACTGAAAATGTTCTGGGAACACTAGGCAGGAAGCACTTTTGGAAGCGTGGACTGGAGAAACCACCTTGACCCGGGATTCTGAATTTATCCTGAGGACTCAGGTTCAGTTCCAGGTTTGTTTGGACACTGAATCCTTGCTCTTCAAGGTGCACAGCATACTGCAAAGACTATACCAATGAGAACGTATGCGGTAATTCCACTGGGTGAATTGGACTCTACCTCAGATGCACATAGAATGTGAAGATTTAATCCAGAAAATACAAGGTATCTGAAGAAGCAGAAGACAGCTGTATCAATTTTGGAGAGCTGTTGGTAGGTGGAAAAATAAGGTATTGCTACATGAATTCTCTATATGTTGCAATATGATATATATTATTCCATCAAAACTCTTGTATATGGTGTTGTTTATTCATATCAAAGTGTATATCAGATGTACTCTGGAGGAGGGGATTAACCTCTTCAGGTTGTGATACTAGTTTTTCTGGTAAATGAAACCCAGGATTAAATAAACTTATAGGCATAGTAAGTAGAACAAAAGTTTAGGGGGGGGGGGGTTGTTGCCAGAGAGGCGTCATAGTAAAAGGGAGATTATGTCAAGATACCCAGGAAGAAATAGGATGTTTGGGAACCAATTATGGAAGCAATGGCACAATTCTGCTTGACTAGATTAAACGATGCAATGACATGCCCTTTGGTTTATTCCGAAGTAATAATACATTGAAATAAAAACTGAGAAAACATAGATCCAGGAATGGGTTTGGGACTCACACTAAATCCCAACTCCAATTTAAGAACAATTGGTTCTTACATCATGGCCCTGCTCCATACTCACCCGCAGGAAGGGAACAGAGAGGAAACAGGTGCTAGAGAAAAATGTGGCAAAGAAATTAGATGGTGCCTGTCTATCCGATAAAATAGTGTCTGGGGTCTTAAAGTCTTGTGTCTACACAAGCAGCAATCTAAATGAGAGATCAAAAGATCAACTAACTCCACATTAAATACCGAGATTCTGGGAAGATGGCCGAGCAGGGGACCTGCATACTCTGAGAGCTCATTTGAACAAAGTGGGTTTGGTGTCCAGGGAACTGAGTGGTAGGAGTCTGGTGAGTGAACTATCCCCCTGGGACAGAACCCCACCCCCACTCCATGTATTTGTCCGGAGCAGGGGCCTCAGCGATACAGAACCCGATTTGTGGGATATCTTGGGTCACTAGGCTGCCATAGCCCCACTCCATCTCCAGAATATGCTCAGAACTATCAGCTTATACCATGAAAAGGAGAAGAAAATGGAGCAACATCTTCCAAAAGCTGAAAGAAAAAAATGCCTCACCCAGAATCCTATACCCTGCCAAGTTATCCATTAAGATAGATGGTGTGTTAAGGGTCTTCCAGAACAAGGAAAAATTCAAAGAATATGCTGCAAGACACCTGACCCTGCAGAAGATACTGGCTGATTCACTATGGCCAGAGGATCAACCTCCACTAAGAACAAACAGGATACCACCATATAGTCCAACTCCATCTAGAAGCCAACATGCCAGCAACAACCACCAGGACAACACGGTCTCGGATGGAAAAGAGGACATGATATAAACCCTCCACTAAAACACAGCACACTGATTTGAAGTGAGATAGATAAAGACCCAAAACACAAAACAGGGTATGACAACTATGAATCCACAGATAGTGATAACTCTGAAATCCAATGGACTCAATTCAGACATTAAAACAAAAAGGCTTGAGGACTGGCTCAGAAAACATAATCCATCAATCTGTTGCCTGTAAGAGACACATTTTAAGCGCACAGACAAGAATATGCTCAGAATAAAAGGCTGACAGAAAGTTTACCAATCAAATGGTAAATTAAAATGGGTAGGGGTGGCTATCTTAATCTCTGACAAAATGAACTTCAACATCCAAACCCTAACAAGAGACAAAGAGGGACACTGCATAATGTTCAAATGTTCAGTAAATCAAGGAGCACTTAACATATTGAATATTTTTGCACTCCTAATAATGGTGCAACGAATTTCATCAAACAAACTATTAAAAAGATGAAAAAATAAATCACGGACTCAACAATCATAGTAGGTGACTTTAACACTCCACTATCAGAGAAAGACAAATCACTGGGAAAGAAGCTCAACAAAAGGCCATAGATGTAAATAATGTAATTAGGCAACAGTGCCTGATAGACATTTATAGAACTTTCCATCCACATGCAAAGGAATTCATTTTTCTCAAGCCCACATGGATCTTTTTCAAGAATAGACCACATGCTGGAACACAAGTCCAACCTGAATAATTCATACACATAGATATTATCCAGACATCTTTCTCAGATCACCATGTCATAAAGCGGGAGATTAATAAAAGGATGGGAAGAGAAGCAATGCCACCAATTGGAGGATGAACAACGATCTCCTGCATCATGAACTGGTATATGCCCAGACTAGAGATGATATTAGGAAGATTCTAGAAACTAATGAGAACAAGAGTACAACATATGAAAACTTATGGGACACTGTGAAGGCAGTTATCAGAGGTAGCTTGATATCATTAAATTCATATATGAAAAAAGAGGAGAGGCTCATGACAGATAGGTTAACACAAAACTTCCAACAAGTAGAACAGAGTCAGCAGAACAACCCCTCCAATAGCAAGAGAAAAGAAATAAAAATCAGGGTGGAATCAAACCAGTGGGAAGACAAAAGAACAATGCAAAAGATAAATGCAGCTAAAAGTGGGTTCTACAAAAGCATTAACAAAATTGACAATCCTCTGGCAATGCTTACCAAGGATAGAAAGGAGCAATCATCAATAACCAGGATGAGGGATGAATCAGGGGCAAGAATAACAACCCAAATGAGATTAAAGGATAATCACAAAGTACTATGAAGGCCTGTATTCTAATGAATTCAGAAATATGGAAGAAATGAATAAATATTTGGAAAAACAGTCTCTCCCTAGATTATTCCAGATGAGATCAAGAACCTCAACAAACCCAAAGTGAAAGAAGAAATAGAGAGGGTTATCAAAAATCTACCAATAAGAAAATCCCCAGGGCCAGATGGTTTCACAGCAAAATTCTACCAAGAATTCAGAGAAGAGTTGACACCGATACTCTACAAAGTATTCTATAACATAGAAGACGACAGCAAGCTCCCAAACTCATTTTAAAAAGCCAGCATTACTTTGATACCCAAACAGGGAAAAGACCCCACAGGTATGCAGAATTACAGACAAATATCTCTAATGAGCATAGATGCAAAAATCTTTAAGAAAATATTGGCCAATAGAATACAGAAGTATATAAAACATATCATCCACCATGACAAGGTAGGATTCATCCCAGGGATGCAGGGGTGGTTTAACCTCTGAAAATCCAACCAAATTATACACCACATTGAGAAGTAAAATTATAAAAGCCATATGATAATATCCATAGATGCAGAAAAAGCATTTGACAACATCCTAAACAAGACACTCATGAAGATAGGATTGGAAGGTAAGTTCCTCAAGATGATACAAGCTATCTATGAAAGACCAATGGCCAACATCATAGTCAATGGTGAAAAGACAAAAACAATCCCACTAAAAATGGGTACAAGACAAGGATGCTCCTGTCCTCACTTCTATTCAAAATCATATTGAAGATTCTGGGTCACAACATAAGACAGTGGAAGGACATCAAAGGGATCCAAATGGGAGAGGAGGAGGGAAAACTATCGCTATTTGCAGACAACATGATTCCCTACACTGAAAACCCCAAAATCTCCCCAGCTGGATTACTTACAGCTAAAATATGGAAAAGTAGCAGGATACAAGATCAATAAACAGAAGTCGGTAGGCTTTCTATACACATCAGACAGGACCATGGAAGAGGAGATTAAGAAGGAAATACTCTTCACAGTAACTAAGAACAACCTGAAATACCTAGGAATATATTTAACAAAAAATACAAAGACCTAAACAAGGAAAACTATAAGTCCCTACTATAGGAAACCCAAACTGACCTCCACAAATGGAAGAGCATCCCCTGCTCATGGACTGGAAGGCTCAACATAGTAAAGATGACAGTCCTACCTAAAACACTTTACAAGTTCAATGCTATACCAATTCACATACCATTAACCTTCTTCAAAGAATTGGAAAAACTGACCACCAATTATATATGGAGAGGGAAGAAACCCAGAATTAGCAGAGAACTCCTCAAGAAAAAGGATACAGTTGGAGGACTCACTTGACCCTGTGTTAATGCCTATTACACAGCTACAGTGGTCAAGAGTGTGGTAATGCCACAACGACAGACACTCAGACCAGTGGAAAAGAATAGAAAGCCCAAGAATAAAACCATCAGCATATAGACAACTGATCTTTGACAAGGGTCCCAAAACCATCAGGTGGGAAGCGGATGCACTTTTTAACAAGTGGTGCTGGAAACAATGGATATCCACATGTAGAAAGATGAAACAAGACGTTTACCTCACCCTATGCACAAGAATAAACTCAAGGTGGATCACAGACCTAGAAGTTAAACCCCATCCCATCAGTACCATCAAGGAGGGAACTGGGACTAACCTCAGAGCACTGGCCCAGGGAGCACATAGGCTCACCGCAATAAGGAAGGGTACATACGCACAGGTGAACTGGAAATCAAAAAATGGGATTTAATAAGAATAAAGCACCTTTTTACCTCAAAAGACGTCACCAAGAGACAACCCACAGACTGGGAGAAGATGTTTAGTAATGACACATTGGACAAGGGTCTCATTACTAAAATCGACAACACCATCATGACCTGCAAAAATCGGAAAACAGCCCCCAAAGAAGTGAGCACAAGAACTGAAAAGAACTTTCACTTGGGAGGAGACCCATATGGCCAATAAGCATAGGAGAAAGTGTGCAGGTCATTAGCCATAAGAGAAATGCAAATCAAAAATTCCATGAGATACCACCTAAAACCACACGTGTTGGAGGGGCTGTGATAAAGTAGGAACCCCCTTCCACTAATGGTGATTGTGTAGATTTGTACAGCTGCTGTGGAAAGCAATCTGGTGATACTTAAAGAAAATGGAAATTGATCTACCTTATGACCCAGCCATCCCTCTACTGGGCATATACGTGGTGGAAGCAACAAATAAAACACGACCAGTCATCTGTGCTCCAATGTTTATTGCAAAGACTTGGAAATAGCCTAAGTTTCCATCGATAAATGAGTGAATTAGTAAACTCTGGCACATTCACACAATGGAGTACTATGAAGCACTGAAAAGCAGGGATAAGCACATGAAACACATCGTTTCGTGGGAAGAGCTGGGCGGAATCATGTTAAGCGAGGTAAGCCAAATTCAAAAGGAAAGGTATAACATAAGTCACCTGTCGTAAGTACAATCAGCATGCCAGGAATAGAAGTATACACACCTATCTCGCAATAAACGGGTGGAAGCATAGATAGTTGGAGGGAGGGCAGGCCACACCTAGGGAGGTACATGAGAGTCCAACATAAAGAAGGGAAAGGGGGAAAGGTGAAAGGAGAAGCAGTGTGGGGAGAAACTGAGGGGGTGGCACAGGGGGAACAAGGCACTAACCCACACAGGGAGAGAGTATTGGTTGTGTCCCCACAGAACTGGAACATGCATCCAGACCCCACCATGACAAAACAAACCAGGAGGGAAATGTAACGTGTGGAGGAATCCACAAAGAGACTGCATCATACGCCAGCCCCATCCAGAATTAGCATGGTCCCCACCATCGAAGGGAGTACCACAGAAAATGAAAATAGATCGTCTGGTGTGGGAAAGGAACTGACTTATCACACCACACCCAAAAGGAAGCTGAAGCAAAGGAAGGAGGAAGAACGGAGCGGAGCACAGCTGGGCCCACCAAGCTCAGAGGATGATAGCCCGGCTCGGAGGGCCCAATGTACACAGAGGACGATATAGCTGGCCCCATGGCAAGATGTGACATTCTGCACTGACCCATGGGCCTACACTGTACAGCACCAGAGACACAGTCGGGGATGTGCGAATGAGCTGACCCCACACACTGAGGCAAACCACTGGGGGCGTGAAATGGAGCATGGGTGAAGCAGAGCAAGGAGGTCCTGAGGGAGTATAAAGGATGGACTTTGGGGCCAGGACGTGGCACCCCATCAGACTCATCTGGAAAACACCCCTAAAGGTCAACAAACTGACCTTGAACTACTAGCAGGCTTTTTTTTTTTTTTGCTATCTTTTTGTTTTGTGTTTTTTTCTCTTCTTTTAAATTTTGTATATCAGTGGCTATTTTGTTTGTTAGCTTGTCAGTGTTGTTGCCATCGATGCCATGTTCTTATGTGACACTTTGGTGCTGTCAAAGCCATCCACATTTTTATGCACATATTACTATATCTGCAAGTCCACCTAGATAAGATAGGCTGGACAAACAATGTGAGAAGAAAATAATGGGACCAACGGTCCTGGAGGGACATGAGAGTGTGGGAGGTAAGGGAAGGGAGGAGGTGTTGGCCAACCCAGGGACAAGGGAACAACGAGTGGTTCAAAACCAGTGGAGAGAGGGGATGGACGGACTGGTAGGGAGTGATCAAGGGCAAGGTAACTAGAGGAATTACTGAAACCAGAATGAAGGCTGAACATGGTGTGGGACAGGAAGGAAAGCATAAGGAAATAGAGGAAAAGACTAGGAGGCAAAGGGCATACATAGAAGCCTAAATACAGATATGTACATATGTAAATATATTTATGATTATGGGGGAAATAGAGCTATGTGCATGTATTTATAGGTTTAATAACAGGTGGACATTGGGCCTCCTCGAGCATTCCCTCAATACAAGAACACCTTGCTCAGCTAAATGGTCATTTCTTGATACCCACCTTCCTGACATGATCGCTGAAGACAGACGTGTGCATAAGCAAACGTGTTGAAGAAAGCTGATGGTGCGTGGCTATCAAAATATATAGCATCTGATGTCTTAAAGGCTGGAAGGCAAACAAACAGCCATCTAGCTTGGAAGCAACATGCCCACAGAGAAGAAGCAAACAAGCCTAAGTGAACACGAGGTGTTGAAGGGATCAGGTAGCAGACACCAAACAACAGAAACCATCATTGTGTGATCACCTTCCCCACATAAATGCTGAAGAAGAATGTGTGCATAAGTAAGTGTGGGGAAGAAGGCTGATGGTGTCTGGCTATTGAGAGATATAGAGTCTGGGGACTTAAATGCTTGAAAGTAAAAAAGCGGTCATCTAGCCCAGAAGCAACAAAGCCGACATGGAAGCAGCACACCAATATGTGTGATCATGAAGGGCCAAGGGGACCAGGTTTCAAGCACCAAAGGGGACGGAAGGGGTGGTAGAAAGGGGGAACCGATCACGGGGATCTACATATAACCTCTTCTCTGGGGATGGGCAACGGAAAAGTGCGTGAAGGGATATGCCGGGTAGTGCAAGATAAAATAAAATAATAATTTATAAATTATCAAGGGTTCATGAGGGAGGGGAAGCGTGGAGGTAGGGGGAGGCGAAAAGGAAAATGAGGAGTTGATTCCAGGAACCTGGGTGGAAGGCGAACTTTGAGAATGATGAGGGCAACGGATGTGTAAGTGTACTTTACACAATTGCTGTATGTATGGATTGTGATAGCGTTGTATGAGCCCCAATAGAATGATTTTTAAAAAGAGAGAATAATACCATCATCAGTCATAGAAGGATTATGAAGCATATATACTACAAATTGAGGGAAGCAATTAGTATTAGAGCATAAAGTTGGATAATCTGGTTTGCAGAAGGCTGTGGACAACAGTGTGAGCCCAAGATTCATTGGTAGAACTATATAGGAAGTAAGCATCTGGTGAACTCCCTCTATCCACAATTGAGGGATAGGAAGATAGCAGTTACTAAACAGAGTGCATTGGAGAGTTGAGTATAGAAGGTCAAAGGCATACGCCTGACTTGGACAGTTAAAACTTGTCAGCAGATTTCTCCTATGATGCATGCTGGACCTGGTCTGGTTTCCAAAATTTTATGTACTTGGGGGTTGTATTGTTTTGTGTGTGTTTGATTATACATATTATGGGGAAGCTCAGAAATGTTATGTCATTGGGGGTCACCCTCTTGAATTTACAGTATACATTTTGTTTGTTTAATTGATTTTTGGTGTATGAAAATCAGGACTGATGAATTTATAGCATCAGTAAGTGGAATTTGTATTTTAGAGGGAGGGGAGAACTATGTGGGATGGGATGAAAGGGTGATGATGTCAAAGGGTCCATATAGAAAAATAATATTTGAAAAATGATTGTGATAGCAAATGTACAATTTTGCTGGATGTGATTGAACTATGGAATGATTTAATATATGTATTATTCCCCCACAAGGACAGTTCTACCGTGTTCTGTAGGATGGCTATATGTCAGAATTTACTTTATGGAAATGATTTTTGGTTTTTGATTATCTTTAGTAATATACTTTCCAATGAACTGTGTCTGAGGGAGAGACTTTTCACACCCTTGGTCAATGATCTGAGGAAATCCATTGAAGGCTTAAGCTAAGACTCTGCACATGGATTTCGGGTTTTCATTGTCATGCATAGACTTTCAATCTGGTGCTCAGAATTTGAGCTCTTATATCATTTCATCCTCTGATGTGGGATTTTATTTTTTACAATCCTTGGATACCAAAAGCCGATTTTCCTTCAGTGAAGATTTAGATGACAACTCACTTAAATGGCCTCTTATTTAAAATAAGCCTTTCTAACCCCAAATGCTATTCTTTCAGATAGCCAGGCCCCATTTGATTTTTTCACCCTACTTTGCTCTAGCACCCATATCTTCAGTAACCCCTTTATGATGGTTCAGTGATCAAGTTATAATTTTAAGAATGTGCATTTATTCCAGATTATAGAGATACTGTTTTTCGGTGCCTTCAAGTTTCTTTTGGACCCATAGTGAACCCACGTGATAGAACAGAACTGGTGTAATCTTTGTAGGAATACATCTTCACATCTGTCTCCCACAGAGTCACTTATGGATTAGAACCAGCAGCGTTTCTGCTAGTTCTCCACTGCTTCTCAGTGGAGATATTACTGATAGTATGAAGTTGCTTAGTGTCTTATATATGACTACAGATAGGATAAACATTCTGTATATTGGGAAGATAACATTGACTCAAAGTGAATATGGATACATGAGCAGGAACTGGATGAATTAGAATGATAATGAATGTCATACGCTTTAATGAGTTTGAATGTAAAAAGGATTGTCTTTCTTGACATACAGAGAAACTCCTTGACCTGGAGAAAGTACAACAGGCCTCAGCCTTTGAAAGGCACCATGGATCTGTGTGACAGTGTTATCGTTTGCCTTCCTTCTTGTAAGATGCTTCGAAAATGGGCACCTTGGCTAGGTACCTTTATATCATTGGCATCGAGTGCAATAGTGAGATATTGAGTGAATATGTGGATGCCTGAATGTGACTTTCATAAATAAATAAAATCAAATCTATTTCACATTCTTTCTCCAAGGGTACATGTGTCTGAGTGGGGGTGAAGGGAGTGGAAGAGGGGACAGTGGGAGGGAGGTAGAATTAATGTTTGCTCCAAATGGAAGCATTTATGAATATTTGATCACTGGGTTGGACTGCTGAAAGTAGGTGGCTCCTCTACAGAAAAGCAGGACATAATCTAGCATATCAAAAAATTCCCCAAAATGATACAAGAACTAGATCTTTTATGTTATTTAAAAAGTGGTACTCTCCCATTAATACAAAAGGTATTTAGGACTTCAGCAAAACTTGGAACATTGCTACCATTGAAAATGCATTACCTTTATTCATAGTAGATTTTCAAATTAAGCATTAGATACTGAGTTTATAATTTAATTTCATCAATCTGAGTGAACGAAATGCCTCTTTGTCATACACAGAAGCTATTTCTTCAAGAAGTATATATGGAATAAAGGCAATTACAACTATTGGGCTGCATTAGCTTCCCTATGGCATCTCAGATAATATCTTGTGTTTTCCAAAAATGCACAACACTTTTTGGTGGCCTTTACTTTATTTGTAAATTCAGTCCTCTTTCTTAAAGTATTGATTAGGATGAGTAAACTGCTATACTGAAAAATGCCTTGCTTTATGAACACATTAGTAATTTTTGGTCAAATTGCATATTTAAAAAAAAACAGATGTAGCAATCAAAGTAATGCTCTCACTACTGGTATTTCTACATCCATAAATAGTTACAGTCTCTGAAACCCTATGGGTCAGCATTGACTCTGGCAGAGAGCTTGTAGTTCTAGTTTGAAGTTCATGGCAGTCTACCTCAGTCTCATGCTCTGACTGGATTTATATGCTAAGTAGCATGCATTGAGATATCTGGTTCAAGCAAAGAAAATGGATGTCCCCTAACATGATGCTGGAGACATAGGACTGGTTAGTTCTCACATTTCTCACTTAGTGGTACATGCCATTTATTTGTTAATATATGAGACAAATAAGATTTATAAATAAGATAAAATGATCTAATTAAAGTTATAGATAATTATATATACATGTGGAGACAGAGAAAGAAAAATAGGTTCATTCACTGGACCTTAATATCTTTATTCTAAGCTTACTAAGAATATTATTTATTACAATTTTTCTTTGGTTAGGGTATGCCTTTAAAGAAAGACATTCTTTCTTTTTTAAGACCATATCCAAACAAAGAATATATATCATCATTAGTGTACCCCTGGGGTCTCTCTTAATCTAGAAGAGACCTGGCATAGCATCTTACAATGATATTACTGAAATGGTCTAAGTGGAAATAAAGGGTTTCTTATTCAGCACAGCAGTTTCACTGTTCATCTTGTTGGGGGCTGGAAGTTGAAGTTGCGGTGGGAGTACATAGTACATATCTGCACACAGTGACCCTGACATGTACACTATCCATAGCTGCTCACCTTGTCTCCTTCTGTGTCTACCTCGGCTCTTATATGGAAAGCTTATACTCGCCAAGGTACTCCAAGTCAACTTCATGCATATCTAATTCCATGTTGGTACCTGTTTCTTAGAGGAACTGACCTGACAAAAAATAGTGCACAGATTCTGAAGTAAGAATAATAAAATAACACTCATTATGACTTTCCTTATTCTCAGAAGTATATCACAGCAAGAACTCTAAGAATAGTGTGTGTGTGTGTGTGTGTGTGTGTGTGTAAAACACTGAGATCTTTTTCCTGGAAGTCAACTATTATCAGGAACTTAAACATTTTGCTTGGGAGACAGGGAGTAGCCACCACAGATTTTGACTTGTATTTATAAACCCATTAATCAAGGGAAAACATCTACTTGAGGCAAGTTGTTTTGACAATGGAACAGTAAAAAAGCCTAATTAATGACTTTGTGTAATTATTCTTCCCTATGTGGACATTAACTGGTGTGCAGGCGTTAATTGTGACATGATCATGATCGCCTATCAGTGAAATGGAACGTTTTGCAGCTTAATGATGTCTTTCAGGGACCCATATATCCTGGGCTTTCAGAATCCCTTCAACCAGTCTTGAAGTCTTTAGAAGTAAAAAAAAAAACTGATCCTAGAGGACTGTTGTGTCATCTTTCCTCCTAGTCCACATCCTACCCACCCCGCCTCCCCATGCTTATCCCAGTGCCTCCAAACACACATACACACACTATATGCTGATATAATGTAATATATAGATGCTACTAAGCCTTCAAATGAAAAGTAGTTCTCAGATAAGCTGCATTTTAAGTGCTCAAGAGACACAGGTAGTTAGTGTCTGGCTACTGTACTGATCATGCAGATGTGAAGAATCTCTATTAATGCAGGCATTCTTGTCTACCACACAGCATATAGAAGAACTGTCACAAAAACTGGATTTTTCCTTATTTTGTTCATTAATGTGTCCCCAGAGTCTTGGATATTATCAGGCACAGAGGAGCGGTCAAAGCTGTTTACTGATGGATGGAAGGACGGCTCTCTGCACTTGTTGGGGAGTGCACCTTGAAACACAACCCCAGGCAGGTCTGGAGTGAAAAGGAGCGAGAGGGCACTTTCTCATCTGAGCTATCTGCACTCTACAGTCCCAGACAGAATACACTAATTAGGCTTGATAAAATGAGTGCTTCCGAAGATGCTAAGCATTATTTAACCAATTATAACAGACATAGCGACGGATTCCTCTACAAGCAAGGTAAGCACAGATTTACTTGTGCTTACTTACTCAACTGTATTAAGAACTATTGTGGTTTTCATCATGCCATTGTTCACTACAAATTAGTAAATAAACACAAGTATGTCCATGCTTACTTAGTGTGCGCTCCCTCCCTGTCCAAACTAAAAACAAACCGCCTCAGACTCTTATCTACTCTATGTAACAAGCTAGAACTGCTCCTATTTATAGCGTCAGAAAGCTTCCTTCCTTCCAGGGAGTGACCTGTGGTTTCAAACTGCTGACCTTGTGCTTAGCATCCTAGTATGCGACTCACTACACCAGGGATGTCACTTTGAAACGAGGGCTTGTTTCCCTTGGAAGGTGCTGTGGGGCCATACCAAGAAGTAGAACCTTTGATTTTGTGAAGCCGTTCGCTATAGATAGCAAGTAAGCATGAATATGCCTACATTTTCTTTGTTTATTTGGTAATGTGACACTGGACATGAGAGTACAAGGGCACAAAAATGGTGTAAAATTTAGCAGAAACTTCATTTAATTATATCAGATAACAATTGCAGTAAAACCTCTGAAATCTAGAATTTGAGAGGACTGCCTTGTTCGTTTGTTTTCAGGTTTGTTTTTCATCTTTCACAGGGTATAGTTTACCAATTTGCTTTCTGTTTTTAAATTCAGATTTGTGTTTTGCTTTGATTTACTCTAAAGTGTAAGCTAAGACACTACACTGAATTATACTTCCTGACTAGTTTCTGCATAAAATCAGAGTTAAAGTAGACTGATTAACAACAAACTATTTCCCCGTGTTAAATGAACTATTTTTATAGTTTATTAACATATAATTCATGTAACATACAATTTAATAGTTCAATCATGTTAAGAAGTATACAGTCACTGCCACCCTCAATTTCAGAACATGTTTTTATTTCTGGTACTCATTGTGGTTAGCTCCTCATTTCCCCCTACTAGGAAACTATTAACCCAGTTACTGTTTATAGAGTTACCGTTCTTGGATTTCATATGCTGAAACATACAAAATAAAATAAAAACAAATAACACTTAACAACAATGACAATATAAAGCAGAGAAAAAATATTTAGGTTACTTAAAGAAAGCAGAAAATATTTACAAACTGAAACAAGTTCATAATGCATCAAAAGGACATACAATGATAAGTAGATGCATTTTAATGTCCACAATAATCCACTTTACAATGCACTCTGTGTGATAGCACCACTATTCACACCCCAATCTATGGGTCAGAGAGGATAAACCAGAGGCTTAATTCACATGAGGCCCCTGCAAAAAGCCTTCTGCAAGTTGTTATACTTTTCTATTGCTAGTATCTATGGAACATAACTGAATTTTCCTCCTCTGAAAGGTTCCCGTTTGACACAGGTTCTATTTTTCAAATGATTTTCTGTATTTCACTATAATTTAAAAATACTCTTAAGCAAGCAAACTTCTAAGAAATAGCATGCCTTAATACATTTTGAAAACATGTTTAGAAAATGTGAGGAATAAAGCATATAAGAATAAAACATAATCTTTCAAATATGAAGTTTCTGCACCTAATTAAAATTTTACAATGGAGGTTCTACATATATAATTTATATGATTTACATAAATGACTAATTTTTACTCAAAATTAGAATGAGCTATTAACAGCTGGTTAGAAGCAGGAGTTGATTACCTACCAGTACAAATGATCTGGGGCTAAAGACTCAAAGCAACATCAAATGTCGGCATGTCCTATAGCCAGGCTGCTCCAATTCCTCCGTTTAATCCAGCTCATAGAATTTTTGTTGACCATCCCCTTGGCAGCAAATTCTGTATACTTTTGATTACTGAAGACCCATGGGTACAATATAAATACACAGTCTCTGGCCTCAAATTACATAGAAGCCACTGAAAGATAATTCAGCATATTATTGATATACTTGAACTATCACTTTTCAACTGGTATTTGTCACTATCTGGAACCTTATTTTTTGCTAATGCTTTCAGTGCACCTTGGATTTCTCCCTTCAAACTCAGTGGTATGTGGCCTTATTCTACTTTTTGAAATGGTTGAATATCACATTTCTATGTAGGACTTGACTTTGCCATCTTGGGATACTCTTTGGAATTTTTTCAGTTCTTTTGCTTCGTCATTTCTTCCACGCCTTAGCTACTCTATAATCAAGAGAAAGTTTCTGAGTCTCTTCTGACAACCACTGTTGTTTTTGAGTCTTCACTGTCTTTTTTATGATCTTTGCTGTCTTCCTGGATGTTCTCCTTGATGTTACCCCACCCTCAGGTTGTCTGTTATTGGTGTTCAATAAGTCAGATCTATTCTTGAGAAGGTCTCACACCCAGGTGATAGTTTGGCTCTTGTGGACTAGTTTTATTTTCTTCAAAATTCAACTTAAATTTATACATGAGCTACGATAATCTGTTCTTGAGGCTGACTAGTCTATTCCACAGTCAACCAACTGAGATATTTCCAAAAGCTGATGAAGCACTGGGATCATTCATTTACACCCAGAAATGTGAAGACAGCTACACAGCCACAGACTGGACGAGATACATATGTGCACCCATCCCAAGAAAGACCCACTATAATGGGGATAAGATCATTAATATCAAATGTCTATATAATTTTTTCTGAATATCTTTCAACAATGCTGGCAAAAGAACATTGACAAAGACTTGCCAAAAAGCCAAGCTGCTTTCAGAGGAGAATGTGGCATGAGGGGTATCATTGCTGATGTCCGATAAATTTTGGCTGAAAGCTATTTTATTGATTACACAAAGGTTTCCAACTGTGTCCATTATACCATCATATAGGTAAAGTTTAGAAAGGTAGGGATTTCATAACACTTCATTATGCTGATATAAATGGACCAAGCAGTCATTCTAACAATATGAGGAAATAGCGTGTGATTTAAAATCAGGAAATGTGTGTGTCCGGTTGCATTCTTTCACTATACTTATGCGATTTTCAAGCTGAACAAATAATTTTTAAAAAATGGATTATATGAACAGAAACTTGCCATCGAGTTGAACAAAGGTTATTAAAAACCTTTGAAATGAAGACAACACAACCTTGCTTGCAGAAAGCAATGAGGATAGAAAGCAAGGATAAAGCGAGAACTGTAATCTTCAGTATGGCTTGCAACTCAAGGTACAGAAAGCAAAATGTTAACATTTCTGACCAACAGCTAACATCACTGAAACAATGAAAAGATTCAAGCTATATAGGATTTAATCTTGTTTCGAACTATGATCATTGTTCATGGAAACAGTCATTAGGAAATAAAAGGATGCATTACATTGGGAAAATCTGCACAGGATCTCTGTAAAGTGCTGAGAAGACACTGAGAACTAAGGTGCATCTGATCCAAACCTTGATAATTTCAATCACCTCCTAGGCATGTGAGAGAAACTAAGAAGTATCAATGCATTTGAATGATGATGCTGAAGAAGAACATTGAAAGTACCATGGACTGCCAAGTGAACAAGCAGATTTGTCTTGAAAGAAGCACGATTAGAATGCCCCTTTGAAGATGAGGAAGATGAGACAGTCTCTTGTACTTCAGACATGTTATCAGGAAAGAACAGTCACTGGAAAAGGACATGATGCTTGGTAAATCAGAAGGACAGTGGAAAAGAAGAAGATTTTTGATGAGATAGACTGGCGCAATTGTTACAACAAGGGCGTGAGTCAAAACCAACTTGAAGGCACCTCAGAACAATAGGATAGCTAGTTTGTTGTTTGTTGTTGTTGTTGTTGTTTTTAAGGAACAATACCATTGTTGATGAGGAAGTGGGGGAATTTGTAACCCTTATCAATTGCTGATCAGAATTCAAAGCCATAAAGACAGAACTTATTTGATGGCACCTAACCACAATGATATATTACTACTTTTTGTAGAGAATGACAGATGAGGGGGTACCCAAAAGAACTGGTTTTTTTTTCAAATCTATGTATTTAATTATTTTTAGAAAACAATGTTATCACCTTCAAAGTACTCTCCATTACACTTAATACATTTGTCAAATCTGCAATTCCATTCTTGGAAACATTTTTCAAACTCCTCAGTTTGGATGGCCGACACATGTCCCCCATTTTTTTTCTTCACCTCTTCTGTGTTGACAAATAGCTATCCTTTCATGTCCCTCTTCATTTGTGGAAACAAAAAGAAGTTGCACAGAAAGAGATCAGGTGAATAAGGTATTGTATGGGGAAAAAGAGGTATGCTATTTTGTCACAAACTGGCACACTGAGATGGTGGTGTGAGCAGGTGCATTGTTGTATTAGCAAAACCAGCCCCCTGTCTGCCACAAATCAGGCTTTTTTCATGGCACACTTTTATGCAATCTTTTCAGAACCTCTAAATAGAAAGCTTGATTAACAGTCTGACCTGGTGGAAGCAACTCAAATGCACTATGAGTCAACATTTTCATCCATCTGGGAAGTGGATGGACATCCAAAATGAGGTTTGTCATCAATGGACTTTCACCTTTTTAGAAAAGAGTAAACCACTCATACACTTGAGTTTTTCCCATCTTGCTGTCCTTGTAAGTTGTGTTCAACATCACAACAGTTTCTGTGGCATTTTTCCTGAGAAGGAAACAAAATTCCACAGCTGCACACTCTTCTCTTAAATGGGCCATCACAATGAACAAGTTTCAAGTGAAACTACTTTTATGAAAAAGTCACTATGACTAGAGAGAAACTTCCCAGGCAATGCCACTGGGTGTACTAACTTAGAGCGAGTTGCTCAATACTCCCTTAGCACCAGGAGAAGCGCATACTATGAAAGCTCTGCTCCACCAAGCACAATTCTCATTTTTTTAGGGTAACCCCTCATAGTCAAACTGGTAATTTTAATGAATTGGTTACATTACTAAAATAAATAATAATATGCTTCCTATGTAGCAGTTTAAAAGTGCACTGAAGTTTACCTAATAGATTCTAAGGTCTAATTTTTCAAAATCAATCTAATGGGGCCAGAGTGTCATCTACTCAATGTGAGACTGAGGAATAAAGAAAAGGCTTTAAGACTATCTGTTAAATTATTTTGACAATATAATGCAATATTTATTCAAATCCTCAAGATGGTCCTATATTTTGTCTCAATCAAATATTTGGTATTATAATGAAAGCAATTATCTTGAGTTCTGTATCACTGCTAATGGGTAAAACCTAAGAAAAATTAATAATAGGTGGAGAATTCTTGCCACAGGTGGAAACTATTAATAGTTAAACACATCATCACTGCTTCCTAATTTAATGTAAAGTATAAATTTAGTAAATTTATAATTTTATTGTGTTTGTTCAATGTAGCGCATCTGAAAAATGCATTTATACCTAAGAATGTCCCAGTGGATTCTGAGGTGAGAAGAAACGTATAAAGTTCATACTGTACTCTAAAACCATGCCTCTTTTAAAACTAGTACCAATTAATAAACCTAACATTTAATGCTAGGAGCATGCTAATATTCTAGCACATTAGGGATGAGCTAGCCCCTCTGGTTAAATTAAGAGCTGACCTAAACCCTTTCCCAAGGTTGAATCTAACTGTGTGGGAAGAGAAATTCCACGGTTAAACATTCGCAGACCTAATTATGTCGTGATTCTAGCCAGTGCCAAAGCCGAACCTCTGGAGGGATCATTTTCTTTATTCAGTTTTGTTTTCTTTCTTTCTTTATTCTATTCTCCCTTTCTTTCCAGATAAACTTGCTGGACTGAAAATGTTTATAATAATAAGAGCCAATACTTCATAATGGGAGAAGAGATTCCTTGATAAACTTTAAACAACTTTTACCTGGAATAAATATCAATAACTCTGACAGGAGCATTCAAAAAGTTTGTGGTGAAAAACTGTAATTGGAGGATAATAGAAATTTCCCATGAATATTTCATAGCACATTTTAAAAAGTTTTATATATTTACTAGATACTCAGAGAATAATGTAAAAAATAGATTTCTATGATCAAATTACTCAACATGGACCAAGTTTTGGTTTCTATTGCCTTAAGTAATTCCAAAGACCTGTATACTGGGACACTTCAATTTATAAAAAAAAGTACAAAATATCCTGATATTTGTATAATCTAGTTGTGTCTGATTTATATTTGAAAAAATATTTGTCTTATACCCCATTAATTATTTTGTCATCTTAGTTTTTTATTTAAATAAAATATTCAAAGAAAAAATAGTTATTTACCTATATATCCTCACAAGGAGTGGTTTTTTTCAGATTGTTTTATATAAAGAGCTAGTGAGTATAGTGAGTGAGAGGTAAACTGAGGCACAGGATGAGTGAGAGGTAAACTGAGGCACAGGGAGAGGACAAAGATAACTGAAATGACAGAGGGAGAGCAGAAACAGACATTGCTTTATTAGGGGGGAGCTTCCTGGTGAAGCCCTATGGTCTAGCAAGTAGCCCAGGGGAGTTGTAGGTTTTGTTCAGGGTCAGGAGTTTTTAAAGGAAAGCAGGGAGAGGAAGGCCCATGCCGCAGCAGCATGATGTATGCTCCAGGATGTAGTTTATCAGTTCTGGCAGGCAGGTGATGCTAGTATTATTCTTCTGTTTCCTCATTTCAGTGGGGAGGGGGGACTGCTGCTGACCTTCCCGGGATGTGCAGGGAAGCGGCCCTTCACCTGCTTCAGCTCAGCCCAATCAGTGAGAATATTATGAATTACTCTGAACCTACTATTCCCTCCATTTTTGAGTTTGAGCCATATATGATAAAAAACAGTTTTGTATTCTTGTAAAGAATTCTTGTCGGAGCAAATATGTACACACAATGATCTATTAATATATAAAAATGTAAAAATATCTCGTGAATGCTAACTAAAGAGTGACCCTGACACAAAGGAGCTTAAGGGCAGGAAAACATGTTCTGTGTACTTTGTCTTCGGGCTCTGTTGGCGTTGTCCCACAGGCTCCTGAATAACTGGCCATTATAATAGCTATAGGGTTGACTCCTGCGTTCTGTAATTTTCATTCACCAACACTTATCTGTCTATAGCCACTGCTGTGGGTTCCACCTTCCAGTCACAAAAACCAAAACTAAGTTAATGTCTTAACTCCTCCAACATCCTTTACCCTATATTGACACCAGCCATCCCACTCTTGGCAACCTGCTTCTCTGCTGGTCCGGATCATGTGTGGCCATGGTCACATAGAAATGGCATTCAATGCTCACCACTATGAGGTCTATTAGAGAAGTCCACAGGTTACAATTTAGGATTGGAAACAGTTCAATGGGCCAGCATCCGACAGTTACACCTATAAGGGCCTCCAACCCCTCAGCCACTTGGCCCCTGGCCAATTCCTTGCATGGAAAAATCGTACAAAGCTCCTTTAATTGTTGATGATAAATGCCCAAAGGACATGCTGCTCTGCAGTAAGTTCAGTCTAAGGGCATTAGGCTCTATGTCCATGGGTTGGCAAATCTAGCTCCTTAGGCAAGGAAACACATTTCCTTATCTTGTATTCTGGTGGTGCTGCTGTGGCCACTACCTCTGCCCACTACTTTACCAATGCTTTTCTTTAGTAACACAGTTCTCCATTTCCTGGATTTAAAAGGCTCAACAGATCTATCAAAAGACTCGTTCCATTTCCTGCCCTCCTTTTTTGATGGTTGTGATACCCTATTTCTATTCTGAGGTAGCTAATTTTATACCAACCAGGATGACAAAAGAGGCCAATCACCACATTAATATCCCATACACACTAGTTACATGGTCCCACCCAGTCATTTCACGGGAGTTACAAAGGCTATGCCTGTAAGACACATAATTCTCTGTGCCAAATAGATCTAATAATTATATCACTGAGCTGAAAGTTAAACTAACATTCCTGTACCTTAGGCAAAGAAAGGAGTTACTATTCTGGTTCAGGTGATTTATCCTAGTTACCGAATGAAACTGAAATATTTTTATATAATGGAGATTAAGAAGAGTATACTTTTAATTTAGGAGTTATCTTACCATGTCTGTTAATATCATATCCTGAGTATAAGTCTAGGCAAATAGAATCACTCATTTAGGAAAAGTAACACTAGCAACTGAAGAGCTAGTTGGGGGAATGGTAGCGGAAGAAGATAGCTACCAAGTATAGCAAAGTGCTTTGTAATTCTGAAAGTGTACACTCCTCTGTGCCAAGGAATTTAAAAAGCAAATACCTGGTCAACCAACTAGAAAAGATCTATATTTATGCACATTCTAAAGAAAGTTGATCCAACAAAATGCAGAAAATATTGAGTATTATCAGTCGTCTTTCACCAAAGTGAAAATGTGCAGATGGTAATTAAGAAGCGTTTATAGTAATATATCAATAAAGAAATATAAATTCAAGCTGAATTCGGAAGACAACATAAAATAAGGGATATCATTGTTGATGTCAAGTGAACAATCACTGAAATAAGAGAACGTCAGAAAGGTGAGTGCCTATGCATTTGTGATTATGCAAAAGCATATGATTGTACAGATCATTATATATATGAATATCATTGAGAAAATAGGAATTCCAGAAATTTTAATTGTAGTTCTATGGAATCTGTGCATATAGCGAAAGCCAATTATTCATGGTACAGTTGGTGCTGCCTGGATTTCAATCAGAAAAGATATGAGTCAGAATTGTATCCTTCTACTATATATATTTAGTCTGCCTGCTGAGCAATTAATCCAAGACACTTGACTATATACAGAAGTACCTACCATTAGGATAAGAGTAAGACTAAAGCACACTAAGAAGAATGGTTTTGTCGTCCTTTCTAGAAATTTGCCATAAAAACACCAGACTCTTTTCCAATAGAGGAACAGGAAGCATTTTGTTCTGTTGTACATGAGAAGACTGTGAATTGGAGCTGACTAAACAGTAGTTAACAGCACACATAACTTAATATATGCAAATTTTCACCATAAAATTAAACTTACAGCATATAAAGAAGAAAAATGAATATGAGCCAAGTATTTTGCATCTTTTCTGTGAAAAAGTTAGTGTGATTTTTTTGTTTGTTTGTTTTCAGGACAATTGAATCATGTTTGGCAGAAGCATAACTTCATTTTTTGTTTTAATATTAAATTTGGTTTAAGGAGAAGTTTATGGTTGCTAATTTATAAAATGTTATACTGTTATCATTAGTTTTCTGTGTCAGCCTGACTAAGCTATAATGCTCAGTGGTTGGTTAAACATTTAATCTAAATATGAAGTAGAAGTATTTAATATTGTTAATATTTACAATCATTTTATGTTAAGTGAAACAGATAATCCTTTGTGCTAGCCCAGGTAGACTAGAGAAACTAATCCAGGGAGAATCATATATATTAGGAAAGAGCTTCATATCAAAGAGTAGTTTTATATTAAGAAAACATCCCAGCCAAGTCCAAATCAAGTTCATAAGTTCAATATCAGCCCATATGTCTGATACTAGTCCATAAATTCCTCTCCAAATTCACACAGCATATGTATTGATGCTGGATGCAAGAAGATCACAGGTCTGTGTGTGGGGGGGGGGGGGGGTTGTGGATCCACTGGTGGTGAAAGCATCTCCAGGGCTTTGGCTGCCATCAGCATAGCTCCATTTGGCTTGGCATCAGGAACGTGAAGCAGAGAGTATGTGCCCTGCCTCCAGGAAAGAAGACAGGACTTCCCAGAATCCTCAGGGGAAAGTCATACCCACACAGAGGCATGACAGGCTACACTCCACCCCTTTGCTCAGGTTGACAGGAGATTATGTAACTGCCATAGATGCCCCCCCTCCCTTGTCAATTTGACACTTTTATACAACTCTTTAGCCATTATAATTTTTAAGCAATAATAAAATCATATATCTACCTAACAGGATAAAACTAAAATACAATTCAATATGTACCAGCCTCGTTTAAACATAATATTCTATAAGTGAACAAAAGAACCATATTCTATGCCTACAGTTGCAGTCAAGCGAACATTTACACCATAATCCTATATTCTTATTAATATATTCCCCTACCTATGAAAGTTTGTAAGCCAGTCATTTCATGCATTTATCCTTCCATTTTGGAGTATACAATTTCTATACCGCCCACTTACATCAACCCAGTGCTCTGAAGAGACAATATTCTTTGATGTGAAGAACCTTTATTTCAGTTGGAACCTTGAGAATCCACATCAATAAGCAAAATTAAGTCAGGAAAGGCAATCCACAAAGTCAGCAGTAATATATACCAGTTCATAGGCTCAAATATCTTTCCTTCATCTGGGCAGGTTCTGGATATCTCAATATGGGCCACCTCACATAGCCTCACCAGCATACCTATTTTTCACCTCCCCTTTAGACTATAGGTAAGGTCACAAATTCTCAACAACTCTAGCCCCCTTGTGCTATGTCATGAACTTCAGACTAGTCAACCCACTCTCATGTTGTCTTCACCTCTAGACCCTGTGAACCAGGTCCAAGGGTGTCAGTGGCCTGAATCAGCAGGTCTCTCTATTGCTGTGTTTCTCCCACTTCACTCAACAAGTGGGTCCAGGTGGTTACCTAGCAAGCATTTTATCCTGCCCACAGGCTCCCTGTAACAGTTCAGTCATAGAGTGGAGAGTTCCTTCCATGGCTCCAAATCTTTTTCAGCTTCTGGCACAAACCACTAATTCAATTTTTTTTTTTTAAAAAAACCAATGGTTCCTTTTTTCTCTTTTTCTCCAATCTGTCAATAGCCCCTTAGGCAAGTCTCTTCACTTTTGAATGTTCTGAGAACTCAAGACACTGGGTGGGGCTTAGCTTTTGGAGCATTCTTTACAAGTATGCCCTACACCCATTTAAAGATACAAAATGATGCCTTAATGAGCTTACAAACTCTATTTATACTTCCCAATAATCATTTCAATTAATCATTATCAATAAAAATTATCAGAAAAAAACAGTGTAAAACTAGTACAGCCAGTCCTGAACTCAATTTTTAAAACACTCAAGTTTGATCCTTATCAATCTTATCTTAACCCTTATCAAAACTATTCCATTGATAGAAACTATGGCCTTAGGCCTCTGACCAGCATCAGGCCAGGGCCTTCTGTCAGCCATGTTGACCCTTCTGTCAGCCGCTTTCACAAAGCTGCTTGGCCTCTCAGAAATCCAAGGAGCGATTTTGGCCCCCAAGTTCAAATTATACATTAATCACATTCATTTTTGCCATTACACACAGGAACAACTAAAGAAAATAACCAAACTGTATTATTCCAGGCTGACTAGAGAAAAAAAATCATAGACATATATGTATAAGAAAGAGCTTTTTTTTTTCTTTTTTGGGGTTTTCCGGGAAGACCAGAAAACCTGCTAGACAAATTCTAAAAGAGCTGTAGCACTAAGAAAGAGCTTTATATACAAGAGCAATTGAATATTGAGAAAACATCCCAGCCCAGTTCAGATCAAGTTAATAAATTCGATATTAGCCCATATGTATGATACCAATCTATGAAGTCCTCTTCTGAACTCAAGAAACACATGCAATGATGCCGAATACAGGAAGATCACAGACCAGTGGGTGAAAAGTCTTGTGGATCCAGGGGTGGTGTAAGTATCTCAGCACTGGCAGGGGTCTCCACGTGGCTTCTCCAGTTCCAAGGCTCTGACTGCCCATCAGCCTGTCTCCATGTGACTTATCAACAATAATGTCTCACAGGGACTGAGGGAAGAGGGAGAGAGAGAGTCTCCCACCTCCAAGGAGAAATATAGGAGTTCCCAGAATCCTCAGGAGAAGAACATTTCCAATCATAGGCCTCATTGGCTATGACTTGATTGACAGGCTAGACCTCACGCCTTAACGCTTAATCCTCTGAGATTGAGAAACAATTATATAACAACCACACACAAATATAATCAAAACTTTAATTTCTTATATTCTTTTCAGAAAACAACCCAGTAAGCTGCATGGCCATATCTGACCTCTGGCTAGCCAAAGAAGAAATACTGCCATGAGACAGAGGTCAGACAAGCATCCACTCTCCATCTTCATGATTTGTTTCTCTAGTACCCCACTCCCAAGGTACATTAATGTGTTTTTCTGGTTAGATTAGAGAAAATAATCCAGGGAGACATATATGCATAGGAAAAAGCTTTATATCAAAGAGTAATTGTATATTAGAAAATATCCTATCCCAGTCCAGAACAAGTTCATGTCTGCTATTAGCTCACATGGCCAATATAAGTCCATAAATTCCTCTTTAGATTCATGCAACATATGCAATGATACAAAAATTCAAGAAGATCACATGTCTATGGGTGGAAAATCTGGAGGATCCAGTGGGGTGGAAACATCTCAGAGTTTGGGCTGCCATCAGCATGGCACCATGTGGCTTGTCAACAGGAATGTGAAGCAGTGAGTATGTGTTCCACTTCCAGGGAGGAAACAGGGTTTCCCAGAATCCTCAGAAGAAAGCCTTGCCCAGACAGAGACTTGATTGGCTATGACCTGATTGACTATGACCTGATTGACAAGCTAGACTCCAACCCTTTGCTCAAGTTGACAGGAGAATATGTAACTGCGTATTCTAACCAAGTAGCTAGGGCTCATCCTTTCAGTTAAATTACTTAAAAGTAAAATCTGACATGTCCCAAAGGAGGAATGAATACAGATTCAAGGTTACAACATAACTATACTTTGAGTTTATAGCCTCTTGTTCTTCCCTGTGAATTATGGACCCAACGCTGAAATATGAATTTGTTTTTCTGAGAAAACCAATTTTATGAAAATAGATTTAAGACTTCCTAGTGGCTACAATTACATGAACCAATTCTTTAAGATTCTTAACCAATTCTTGAAACATGCCTCTATTAGTTCTGTTTCTGTGGAGCACTATGGCATTCATTATTTGCTCTAACAAACACTCTGTTTCTTTCTAACTTCCAATATTCTTTTTTCCCCATGTTTGAAAAGAACTTGTAAGTTATTAAAGACTCCAAATCCACTTCAATTTTACTTTTCCTTCTTTTTCAGCCACTCAGAACAATATTTATACCTGAGGGACAAGGAAGCTGAAGGGGCTTCCAATATTCTTATCCAAACATCCTTGACGACATTATATAGAAAATGGACAGTACAAGCATCAAACATTTTGAAATCTCTAACAATTTATTTTATAGAAATGCATTATGTCATTGATATATATATTTCAAAACATCTGTATGGACGTTATAGTAACACTTTAAAATACCTAACAAATTTTTGTATTCAAGAATTTTCTATCACATTTAATATTCCAGAAATATATTCTTGAGTCTGTTTTAAAAAAGATATATATGTGTGTATATGGATGTATACGTATAAGTTGACAACCCATATAACATATTCTGTGCCATAAAAATTATTTGATAGCAATAAAAATGAATAGTTAATGAGAGTTATAAACAAACTATAGTTTGTATATGCATTTTCTTTAAAAAATATTTTAACTGTGTGTTAAACCTAATATATTTTCATGATTCAGTGTACATTGAATCATTACATACTAAAAATTAGCAGTCTCTGTTATAATTTCTAGCATATATATATATATATATATATATATATATATATATATATATATATATACAAACTTACCTCAGCAGACTCATGTTATACTTGTCTTTTTGTGCTTGGCTTACGTCACTTAGCATACTTTCCTCCAGTTCCTGCCATGCAGCGATTTGCTTCATGTGTTCATCACTGCTTTCTAGCGATGCATAGTACTCCATTGTATGCATGTACCACAGTTTTTTAATCCATTCATCTGTTGATGGAAATTTGGGTTGTGGATGAGAGTTCCTATCTCACTACAGCCCCTCCAACACTTGTTGCTTTCTCACTTTTTGTATTGGGCTATCTTTGAGGGTGTTAGATGATATCTCATAGTTGTTTTGATTTGCATTTCTCTTATGGCTAATGATCAGGAACATTTTCTCATATGTTTACTGGCCATTCAGATTGCAGGCTCTGTGAAACTTCTGTTCAGGTCCTTTGCCCACATCCTCAGTGGGCAGTTAGTTTTTCTCTTATTGTAAGCTTAAAAAGTATCGTAGATTTTAGTAATAAGGGATTTGTGTGATGTGTCATTGCTAAAGATTTTCCCAGTCTGTGGGCTCTCTTATGACTCTTTTGGTGAATTCTTTCGATGTACACAGGTGTCTTATCTTCAGCATATGCTGCTTGTCTATTTGTGACTCCTCTGTATTTGTATCCTTCCCTATTTCTGATAGTCTATGTATTCCCTGTGCCAAGGTTCTCAGGTTTGTCCCAATTTTCTCATTAATGACCCTAATTTTCCAGGGTTTTATCTCAAGGTCTGTGATCCACCCTGAGTTTATTCTTGTGCATGGAGTGAGGTAAGGGTCTTGCTTCATTTTTATGCAGGTAAATATTCATTTTCTCCAGCACTATTTATTGAAGATGGCATCTGCTTCCCATTTAATATTTTTGGGCCCTTTTCAAAGATCAGTTTCCTGTATGCTGATGCTTTTATATCTGGATCTTCAGTTCTTTTCCATTGGTCTGAGTATCTGTCATTATACCAATATCACACTGTTTTGACTACTGTGGCCGTATAGTACATGCTAAAGTCAGGTAGGGAAAGCCCTCCCAATTTGTCCTTCTTCTTGAGGAGTTCTCTGCTAATTCAGGGATTCTTCCCCTTCCATATGAAGTTGGTAATCTGTTTTTTTTCCAATTCTTTGGAGACGGATGGTGGTATTCATATCGGAATAGCATTGAACTTATACAATGCCTTGGGAAGAACTGACATCTTTACTATGTAGAACCTGCCAATCTACGAGCATGGGATATTCTATTTGTTGAGGTCACTCTTGATTTCTTGTAGTAGTGTTTTATAATTTTCCTCATATAAATCCTTCATGCTTTTAGTAAGGTATATCATGGGTATTTAAATTTGTGTTTGGCTATTGTAAAGGGTACTACTTTTTAAATTATCTCTTCTGTGATCTTGTCTAATGTGTAGAGCAGTCCAATAGACTTCTGTTTGTTGATTTTGTATCCTGCCACTCCGCCATATCCCTCTATTGCTTCCAACATTCTGCTTGTGGAATTTAAGGGATCTTTGATATATAGAATTATAACGACTGCGAAAAATGATAATTTCACCTCTTCCTTCCCCAGATGAATACTTTTAATATCTTTCCTTTGTCTTATGTTGTTAGCTAGGACCTCCAGTACGATGTTAAATAGGAGTGGGACAACAGGCATCCTTGTCTGGTCCCCTTTGTCAGTGGAATTGTTCTCGTCTTTTCTCCGTTAAATACCACGTTGGCTATTGGGTTTTCATATATGGCTTGTATAATAATGAGGAATTTAACTTCTATTCCTATCTTCTTGAATGTCTTAAAAAGGAATGCGTGTTGGATGTTGGGAATGCTTTTTCTACATCTATCAATATTATCATGTGGTTTTTATCATTTTTCCTGCCAATGTGGTGAATAATGCTGATGTTTTTTCATATATTGAACCATCCCTGCATCCCTAATATGAATCCCACTTGGTCACGGTGAATTATTTTTTTAATATGCTTTTGTATTCTATTGACCAGCATTTTGATAAAGATTTTTGCGTCAATGTTCATTATGTATATTGGTCTATAATTCTCAATTCTTGTGGCATCTTTTCCTGCATTAGGTAACAAAGTTATACTAGCTTCCTAGAAAGATTTTGGGAGTTTTCCATATCTTTCTATGTTCTGGAAGAGTTTGTATAGGAGTGGTGTCAGTTGTTCCCTGAATGCTTGGTAGAATTCTCCTGTGAAGCCATCTGCCCTGGGGGATTTTTTCTTGGTAATTCCGTGATTATGTTGTCTATTCCTTCCAGTGCTATGGTTCTGTTGAGGTTCCTGACATCCATCTGGAATAATCTAGGGAGGGATTGTGTTCCCAAATATTTGTTCAGGTCTTCCAAAGTGTTGAATTCATTAGAGTACAGACCTTCATAGTACTGTGTAATTATACTTTTGATTTTATTAGGGTCTGTTGTACTGTTCCCTGTTTCATCCCTCATCCTTGCAAATGACATTTGTTCCTTCCTTTCTTTGGTTAGGTTTCTAGATGTCTATCAATACTGTTAATTCTTCCAAAGAACCAACTTTTAGCGGTATTAATTTTTATCTATCCTCTTGCAATTTGTAGGGTTGTTCTGTTGACTCTGCTCTAATTGGTGTAAGTTTTGTGTCAGCATATCATCCATGAGTCTCTCTTCTTTTTTAATGTGTGCATGTATTGCTATCAGCCTTCCTCTAATAAATGCCTTTGCTGTATCCCACAGGTTTTGGTACGTCATATTTTCCTTCTCATTATTTTCTAGAAACGTCCTGATTTCATTTCTGATCTGAGTCAATACCCACTCCTTTTGCAATAGGAAATTGTTCATCCTCCAATTGTTTACCCTTGTTTTCTTCACTGTCCTGTTAATTTCCAGCTTTATGGCGCAGTGATTGGAGAGAGATGTCTGTATAATCTCTATGTGCTTGAATTTACTCGTTTGACTTTTATCCCAGCATGTGATCTATTTTTAAATATGCGCCATGTCAGCTTGAAAAGAATGTGGATTTTTTTGCATGTGGGTGGAAAGCTCTGAAAATATCTATTAAGTCAAGCCGTCCAATTGTGCAATATAGATCTGTAGCAGCCTCCGTGTTGCATTTCTTTCACAATGATCTGTGTTTTTCAGAGAGTGGTGTATTAAAGTCACCAACTATAATTGTTGAACCTGTTATCTCTTTATTCATCTTTTGGAGTGTTTGATTTATTAATTTTGCAGGTCTTTTGTTAGGTGCATATATGTTTATTATGTTGACTGGTTCTTAGACTATTGTTCCCTTGAGCATTATATAGCGCCCCTCCTTGTCTCTGTTATGTTCTATATCTTGAGGTCAATTTGCTCATAAATTAAGATTGCTACCCCTGCTTTTTTTGCATTACCATTTGCTTGGTATATTTTTCTCCAGCCTTTAATTCTCAACTTGTTTTTATCTGCAAGATTGAGATGAGTCTCTTGGAGATAGCAGATCGGTGGGTTATGTTTCCTGAGCCAGTCTGTTAGCGTCGGCCTTTTAATTCCTGAGTTCAGGGCATTAATATTCAGTGTTATTATATCCATCTGTGGACTCTGTGATGTCATCTTGTACCTTTCGTTTTGGATATTTTCCTATATACCTATCTCATCCACTTGTTTTTTGTGAGTGGTTTATGTTTGCCTTCATTCCACTATTGAGCTGTTACTATCCTGGAGGCTGTTTCCTCTTTGTTGCCCTATGGGTGGATTTGTTTTATGTGATGGTCTCTTATTTGCCCTTGGTGAGTGTTGGTCTTCTGCCCATACTGGAGCGGCAAGGATCTTTGTAGGGCGGGGTTTCATTTTATGTATGATTTGAGATTGTCCTTGTCTGGGAAGACTCTTACTTCTCCATCTATCTTAATAAATAATTTGGCTAGGTGAAGCATTCTTGGGTTTGCATTGTTTTCCTTCAATTTTTGGACTATGTTACTCCATTCCCTCCTCTTCTTCATCATTACCACTGATAGATCTGAACATCTCTTATTTGGATACCTTTTTATGTGACTGTTTGCTCTTCCCTGGCTGCTTTTATGATCTCCTTTTTCTTATAGTTGGATAATTTGACAATTATGTGTCTTTGTGCCTTTTGGGGATTCAGTCTTGCTAATGTTCTTTCAGCCTCTTGAATGGTTGCCTTATTTTCATTTATTAAGTTGGGGGAATTTTCCTCTAAGAATTCCTTAGCTATTTTCACTCTTTACTTCTTTGTTGTGTCTTGTTCCGGTAGTCCAATTATTCTAATATTGTTTCTTTTCAAAGCGTCAGACATGGCTCTCAGGTTTACTTTAGCTAATTTGATTGTCTTATTTAACTGCTTTCCCCATTTCCTGAGGTCAGCTCGGTTATCTTCTAGGTCACTGGTGCAATTATCTGCCTCCACAAGCCTATTTGCAAGGTCTGTCAATTTGTTACTGGATTTTGTTATTTCATCCCTTACCTCTTGTATTTCCCTTTGGTGCATTGCCTTTATCTCCTCTATCATTTCATCTTTTTCCTGTATTGCTTCCCTCATATCCTTTGTGACTTCAAGCAGCATTTTGAAAATTTCTTTTTGTGGCAGATCAATATCTGCTTCTTCTATGTCCATCGTTAGGTTCATGACTTCTTCTGCCATTGTCTTCCGTTTCTCCTGCTTTTTCGTTGAAGCTGTTAGAACTAGTTTCTCTTTACATGTTGTTTCAGAAGAGTCTGGAGCCATCTTCCTGAGTTGAAGAGCCTTGGGCTCTCTCTTGGTGGATTTGTATAGTATTTTTATGAACTACTTACAGGTAGCTGTACTGAGTGTTCAGGCTATCGCTATATCTTCCTGTGGTTTCACTCTTATCCTAGCCATTCATTATCCACCTATTTGGAATGTGTGTTGGATATTCCTTTCATGTGACACAGGTTGGGTTGTTGTGGGCCCATGAGGGCATTGCCTCCCTGGCCAATCTCTAAGTAGGCTTCACGATTATTGGAGTACCTCAGCTGGCCTGTGGTGTTTTCCTCTGAAATTGGAGTGCTCAGGAGGGTGTGTGGGTATGCCCTCCTTGGTTCAGAGCTCTGTAGGTAGCAGGGGAATTACCATACACAGAGAGATCGCCTTGGAGATTGGATGGATGTTCCTGCAGTCATGTGGAGCCCAACCAGTGGTGGTCAGGCATTTCCCCCAGTCACTTGTAGGGCCTCCGGATTTAGTCTGGGGATGCTCCCACTGTTTATTAGGGAGAATCCCCTGCTGCTTGGTGTGTGGAAGAGGACCAGCGTGAATTCCCAGCTGCTGGCCAAGCCAATAAATGCAAGTGGGAGCTACCCCGGTTGGGCCTTCAGCATTGCCCTAGGCAGAAGGGAGTGGCCTGGAGGCCACTAGTGACAGGAAAGAGAGTGAAAGGAGAGAAAAAAGAAAGAAATAAGAAGACACAGACTGGAGCTATAATGCCAAGTAAACTGGCACTCACTCAAACACACAGAAATAAAATGCACAGAGTGAACAAAAGTGAAAATAGTTTTAAAAAAAGAAAGAAAAGAAAACAAAAAGGAGAACTGAATATGCTAAGGCTGTAGTAGGAAAGAGAGAGGAACTAGAAAAAGAGGAGAAAAGAAAAACAAATTGACAGAACCAAAGAAAAAAAGGAAAAATGAAAGAGAAGGAGAGAGCATTAAAAATAAAGAAATACCTGACCCCATGCTGTGCTGTGTGTAGCCCTGACTCATTCTGCATGCAGCACCATCGTAGGGGTCAGGCTGCCCACTGGGAGGACAGGGTTTCCCTAGGCGAGTGTAGGGTTCTGTGAACCAGCCACGGCATGTGAAAGGAATGAGAGGGAGAAGAGTGAATCATACAATCAGAGAGAGAGAGAAACAAAGAGAACAAAGAAAGAAAGAAGAAAAAGAGAAGAAAGAGAAAGTAGGGGGAAAATACCCCAACTGTATTCAGTAATATTGACCATGATGGGAAAGAGGGAGGAGAGAGAGACAAGGGGGAAATAAATAAAGAGATAGCTGATCCCTGATTGCTTGAATTTGGGGCCACAGGGGTTTAGATCCTGCCTCACAATGGCAGGTTGGTGTCTGTGCCCCAATCTTAATGTTTACATGTAATAGAATGATTAAGCTTTTGTGTATCAGGGTATAAGTGAATAATCTTTTTGTCCTTGTTTTATATAGATAAAAGAGGTCTCTTCCAAATATTTTAAAAGTACACTAAGAGAGTCATTGAAAATAGAGTGTCTTTTAAGTATTAATACCTGTGGTATAGTCACCCGTACTATTGTGGTTTATCTTGTCCTTAGGTGATCTGAAATCAGGGCCAGCTCAAGGTGATCTTATGTAAAACAGAATGAAATACTGTGCAGTCCTGCAATAGCCTGACAATTGTTTTTATCTTTTAGCCCATTTATTGTTGCACATACTGTGTCAATTTATCTCTTTGAGTGTCTTGACTTTTTGATGCCCCTCCACTCTACCCAACATGATATCTAAATCAGGAGACTGGTATCTCTTTATGACATGTTCAAACTCAGTAGGTTGATGTCTCAATTCTCGCCATCCATGCCTTGAAAGGAACATTCTGACTGTACTTCCTATGAAAGAAATCTGTTGGATATTTAGGTTGTCCATGGAAACTTCAATATTCTTCTTCACCAACGACAAAGTTCAAATGCATCTCTTCTTCAGTTTTCTTTATTCAATGTTCAAGTTTCACATGAAGGAATGGAAAATATTATGGCTTGGATCAGGTGACTCTCAGTCCTCAAAATAAAAATCTCATTTTTCAATATTTTAAATCATTTCATTGGGGGCTCATACAATTCTTATCACAATTCATCAATTGTATAAAGAGCATTTATACATTCGTTACTCTCATCATTGTCCAAACATTTCTCTCCACATAAGTCCCTGGCATTAGTTCCTCATTTCCCACCCAGACACCTCCTGATCCCTCCTCTTGCATGAACCCTTGATAATTTATAAATTATTCTTTTGTCATATCTTACACTGTCTGACATCTTTCCTCACCCACCTCTCTGCTGTCCCTCCTCCAGGGAGAAGGCTATATGCAGATACTTATCATCGGTTCCCCCTCTCTACCCCACCCTCCCTTCACCCTCCTGGTATCGCCACTCTCACCACTGGTCGTGAAGGGATCATCCATCTTGGATTACTTGTGTTTCCAGGTCCTATCTGTTCCAGTGTACATCCTCTGGTCTAGCCAGATTTGTAAGGTAGAATTGGAATCATGATGGTGTCGTGGGGTCGGGGTGGGAGGAAGCATTTAGGAACTAGAGGAAAGTTGTATGTTTCATCATTGCTACACTGCACTCTGACTGGCTCATCTCTTCCCTGTGACTCTTCCATAGGGGGATGTCCAGTTGCCTACAGATGGGCTTTGGGTCTCCACTTCACATTCCCCCTCATTCACAATGATGTGACGTTTTGTTCTTTGATGCCTGATACCTCATATCTTCGACAGGCACTTCATGATCACACAGACTGGTGTACTTAATGCATGTAGGTTTTGTTGCTTCTGAGCTAGATGGCCACTTGTTTACCTTCAAGCCTTTAAGACCCCAGATGCTATATCTTTTGATAGCCAGGCACCATAAGCTTTCTTCACTAAATTTGCTTATTCACCCGTTATGTCATCAGTGATTGTGTCGGGAAGGAGAGCATCATTGAATACCAGTATAATAGAACAAAGTATTCTTGCATTGAGGGAGTACTTGAGTGGTGGACCAATGTCCATCTGCTACCTTAATACTAAATCTATACATATATGCACATATATTTTCACATCCTTATATATAAATATATTTACATTTGTACATGCCTGTATTTATACCTCTATAAATGTCTTTTTCCTCCTAGCTTTTTCCTCTATTTCCTTTTAACATCCTCTTGCCCCACTATCGTTTTCCAATATTTAAAAAATGTCTTGTGCCACAGATGTACCTAATGCATTGCACATTTTCGTCTCTTGGCTGTTTTTCCATGAGCAATGATAATAGATCTAAGCAAGATAAAGACCTTGACAGTGTCCATCTTCTCTCATTAGTTCAGTTGTGTGGGATTTTATTTTCTTTACATTGAATTGTAAGCAGTACTGACGGCTGAAATCCTTGATCTTCATCAGTAAGTTCCTCAAGTCCTCCTCACTTTCAGAAAGCAAGGCTGTGTGAAGTATATATCTAAAGCTGTTAACAAGTCTTCTTCCAACCATTAGTCTACATTCTTCTTCATAGAGGAACTGTTATCCGCTCAACATACACATTGAATAAGTATGGTGAGGGGCCACAGTCTTTCCTGGTTTTAAACTACTAACCATATTCTCTTGTTCTGCTCACACAACTTCCTATTGATCATGTACAAGTTCCACAGGAGCACAGTAAAGTGTTCTGGCATTCCCATTCTTCTCAAGATTATCCATAGTTACTATGATCCACAAAACTGAATGCCTTGGCATAGTCAATAAAACACAAGTAACTATCTTTCTGGTATGCTCTGCTTTCAGTCAAGATGAATCTGACATCAGCAATGATGTCTTTTGTTCCATGTTTTCTTTTGAACTTCTTGAAGTTCTCTGGCAATGTACAGCAGCAACCTTCGTTGAATGACCTTCAGCATAATTTTACTTGCATGTAACATCAATGATATTGTTCTATTATTTGTGCATTCCGTTGGGTCTCCTTTCTATGGAATGGGTACAAATATTGATGTCTTCTACTCAGTTAGTCAAGTAGCTGTCTTCAAAATTTCCTGACAATGAAGAGTGACTGCTTTTGGTGCTTCATTAGACTGTTGTAACATTTCACTTGGTAATCCATCAATTTCTGGAGCCTTGCTTTTGGCTGATGTGCTCAGTGCAGCTTGAAAGTCTTACTTAAACAGATTGGTCCTTATTCATACACAACCTCCTGAAATAGTGGAATGCTGACCAGTTCTTTTTGGTAGAGTGGCTTTGTATATTTTCCATCTTCTTTTGATGCTTCCTTCATCCTTTGTCTCATCTGGGTGGGGGATTTATTCTTGCCTTCTTTTCTCCATTGGAATACAGAAATATTGACTGTTGCTTTCAGTGGATGCCTTCTGTACAGTGTGACACTATGTGGTGATGCCTAGTTTGTGTTCTGTGGATGTAGGCCTTCTGTTCAGAGTGAGTTGGAAAGGGATTTCTGTAGTACTGTTTGTTTGTTTTTATGTATTCTTTGAATTTTTTCTTATCTGAGAAAAATTTTATTTCACCCTTCATTTTGATGGAGAGTTTGGTGGGATAGAGGACTCTAGGGCTATAGTTACTCTCTTTGAACTTTCAGAAAATGCTACTCTATTCCCTCCTCTTTATCTTTCTGCTGGTAAGTCTGACCATATGCTTATCGGATTGCCCTTCTAGCTGACTGCGTCGTTTCTCTAGCTTCTCTCATGATTTTCTCCTTTTCCTAAAAGATGGGTAATTTAACTACTATCTGACTTGATGTCTTCCTCTTGGGGTTCAATCTTATTAGTGTCCTCTCTGCTTCCTGGATGACTGATTCTCGTTCGTTAAGTTGCGAATGTTTTCTTCCAGGAATTCCAGCACTATTTTGGCTGTGGAATTTTTTCATTGCGTCTTGTTCCGGTTATCCTGATGACGCAGATATTTTTTCACTTCATAGCATCACTCACTGGTTCTCAGGTTTTGCGCAGGTTCTTTAAGTATCTTGTTTGATTGTCTCTAACGTTTGTTGTATTTTGCTTGGATATCTTTGAGGTTGCTGATTCAGTTATCCACTCCTTCCAAACTATTGTCCCTTAAATATTGTATTTTCTTTGCATTTGCCAATTATTTGTTTCAGCTGCACTGTCCCTTAATTATTGCATTTTCCTTCTGTATGTGGACTCTATTTTTTTCATTATTTTTCTGTATTTTCTCATATCCTATATGACTAAAAATCATTCTGAAAAAATTTATTTCTGTGGTGACTCAAGTCTGATTCTTCTACGTGCGTTGGTAGGTTCGGATTATCTTCAGACATTGAGATATGTTTCTCTTGGTTTCTGATAGTGGCTTCTGATGTGGGTTGCTGTCTGCATGGCGTTTTGATAGAGTTGGAGGTGGTATGTTGCATATGCATGCGGCGCATATGGCACAGGGGACAGGGTTGGTCAGGTCTGTGTGTGTCACAGGCAGTACTGCGATATGGACTGGGGTGGCCAGGGCTGTGAGGAGCAGATGGCGCAGGTGTCACAGTGGGATGGGAGGAGAGGGCTATAGTCACAGATTGCTGGCTGAAACAGTTGCTTGGTTGGCTCAGGCTGAGCTGGCCAGAGGCTGCCAGCTATGGGCCTCTCATGCTGTCCTGGTGCTGGCAGATGGGCAGGACTGGCTGTGCTCGTGAGTCGCAGTGGCACCAGGGGTGCCGACAAGGCAGGCTGAGCAGGCTGGATCCGTGGGCCATTCAGGCTCTGCAGTTGATGCAGGTGTGGGGCAGAGGGTGCCCTGGATGCAGGGCGGTCCGAGACAGCCCACAGTCGTGGGTCACGGGTGACGCAAAGGGCACAAGAGTCTAGGCAGGGGTGGCTGGGGTATCAGCCAGTGAACCACGGCGGCTCAGTGTCATTGGTGGGGATTGGGAGCTGGGGAGAGGTGGACCAGAGCCATGGGAAAGGTCTGCTCGTGTGCTAGAGCAGAGCCCTGGAGGGCTGCTATGCCTGATGGCCTGTCCCGGACCCCTGCACAGCCGTCCAGTGCACAAACCCAGCAAGCACACAGGGCTCCCAACACGGTCACGCTGACTTTCCTTGGCGCCGTCTTTGTGGAACCACCTGAGTTTTTCATGATTCCTTTCCATTTCAGATATGCCGAGAATGTTCTTGTCTTTTAATTTTCTAATTCTAAGTCAAGTATATTTGCAGAAAAACAATCATAACTTGTATGATTAAATATCAAATATAGCAAAAACTACGTATGTGAATAACATGGTTAAATAACATACTCATTTCTTTTTAGTCTGCTTTTATTATAAAGTATAGTAATGAAGGAATGGGAAAGAGATTACAATCTACCAAAAATTAATTTAAGAAACAGTAAAAAAAAAAACCAAAACACCCAAGTTTTCCCTGAGGGGGCATTTAGATTTTTATGATTTATATCCTTCCATGACTGAAATATATTAAGGAAAAATATCTGGAACATTTTTAGGGAAAATATTTTTTACATTGTTCTGTTTCAACAAGTATTCTTTTTCTGTTTATTCATTACAATATATAACATAATAATTTGTTTTAAGGATATTGACTCAGATTTGCATCAAGGATTTTGACATCTATTGTAATTATGAATATATAAAATGTTGTTTGAAGCAAATATATATATAACCCCAAGTTAACTTCACGTCAATATTTATTTTAATAATAACAGTTATTTGCTTTGGCATTTTGGGATATGTTAATGCAATTTATCTTTAAAAATTTGAAGTATGAGAGCAAATAAAATTCTAATCTTCTAACATCTACTTAGTAAGCCACTAAACCTTTTTTAGTTGACTATCATACATATTATGTTTTAAAATACTGTATAAATTAATTATATTTTTAAAACAAAAAAATCATAGGACTAATTTCAGTTTAGGGCAGAAGATTGTATGACATGGTTAATGTGGTGTCTAAAAACCCAAGGGCAGTGTTTAAGTAAATAACAGACTTATTTAATGGAGTGCTGTTGTAGTATCACCAACAAGAATAAAGACAGCATGAAATGGTCTATTTGGCCACTGGAGGACTTAAACAATATATACAAGGAGAAAAAGTGTTTAAAATGTTTTCCATAAAAAATCAGGAACATAGACTGGTTTGACAATTGTTAATTACATGTCCCACAGTTTCATGGGGCACATCTACCTTCCCTACTCATTTCCCCAGCTTGCTCTACTGGCTACTGTTTTACCATTTCCCTTCCACAAATTTGAATTTTTTTAAATTACTGAAACTTCAATTTTATACAGGTTAAATAACACCTGCATTATTTCATATACAAAAATTAGAATAGATCACACACCATGCAATCATATATTTCAATGTCTTTAGGATTTTCTTGGTTATCTGAGACTGCCATAACAAAAATGCTTGTAGTTGGTGCCTTTAAAGAATAGAAATTTATTTTCTCATAATTCTAGGGGATAAAAGTCCAAAGCAGTGTCTTACCCCTCTTGACTATTGAGCTATCCCCTGCTTTCTGTTACCTGTTGTCTACTCATAATTTTCAGAGTTCCTTTGCTGATAGAGTCACTCAAGGCACGGTCTCCCCACTCCACGTGTCTGCATACCCTGCTCTCTTCATAGCTCTAACGCATTATGTGTTACACTCACTCTGCCTTGGGAAAGCTTCGATGACATACATGATCACAACACAAAAGACCTCTTTTATAGCCTGATAGGAATGAGGACAAGGACTTAATTTTAGGTAGGCAAAAGTCAATCTATAATCCACAAGCTTTCTTTATCTTATTTATTCTAATTTTCTCTCTCCCCCACTTTTTCTTGCATTTCTCTTCACTGACATTGTTCTAACCAGACCCCTCCCAATATTTAACCCATTACAACTTCAGGCATGAATTCAGGGAACCCCCAAGCAGAATGGGAAATGAAAATATTTTCCTCTTGGTCATCCTAACTTAAATCCTACAAGTATGTTTATTGCTATCACGGAACTCTTGTTAGAGAAATGGAATGTGTGGGTGAGATACAGGGTGTTGGTAACACTTTGCTTAAATCATGGGGAGTGGGACTGAGAAAATGACTCCTGAAAGAAAAGTGAAAAGCCCATTCACAGCGAGTACAGGGCGACAGAGCTACAAAATACAAATGTTGCCTTTCTGAAAAGGAAACTTGGCTTAGGGGAAAAATGGGGAACAGCTTCATTGATGGGAAAAACTATATAAAATGTGAATATAATAATTCCTGTAGCTCATTCGTTTGACAGAAAGTATCATAATCAAACTGGAGTAGAGGATTTCATTTCTGGAAATGGGTTCAAACTACTGTCATTCCTACCCACTGCAATACTACAGGCCAGAGTAGGACTATGCTTTAGTGTGCTTATAATATAATATAAATAGAATGTCTCATATTTCACCCACAGAGCAGCCAGTGAGTTTGAAGTGCCTATTGCATGCATGCAGTTAGTAGTCCAAAACTTAACCCACTGTGCCACCACAGTGAAAATCACATCAGTCATTTTCAGAGAAAATGGAAAAGCAGTATACATTCATTAACAATAAATAAAACACTGGAGGGGAAGGAGTAACAGAATTTCAGGTAAATGAACACATTGATGTAATTCATGGCAAATAATAATAATATAATTAGGGTCCCTGGGGAGTCAGATGGGAAGGTAGGGCATAAAAAGAACTGATATCAAAGAGTTCAACATGAAACAAAAATGTTTTGGACCTAATGATGATAGCAATTGTAAAATTATGCTTGATCTAATTGAATTATGGATTGTTATAATATCTGTAAGAGCTCCCAATAAAATGATCAAAATAATTTTTTTTAAAGTCATAGTTTGGGCAGGTGCCCCTCAGTCTTCAGGATGACATTCTTGCTCTTAAATACTTTAAAGAGGTCTTGTGCAGTAGATCTTATCCAATGAAATACACTGATATTTTAAATTTAAATTTATTTTATTGGGGGCACTTACAGCTCATATCACAATCCATGCACATATCCATTTTGTCAAACACGTCTTTATATATGTTGTCATCATATTTTTCAAAACATTTTCTTTCTACTTGAGCCCCTGGCATTGGCTCCTTATTTTATCCACTTTATCCTCCACCCTCCTGTCCTCCCTTGATAATTTATAAATTATGCTATTTTTTTTAAAAAAAGCAGTTTTGCTGGCATATAATTCACATATCAACCATTCAATCATATTAAAAATGTTTGTACAAACACCACTACAATTTATCCATATCCCTAAAGAACTGTTCATACAGTTGCTGTCTGTAGAGTTGCCTATCCTGGATTTCACATATAGAAAAATATATGAAATCCATTTAAAAAAGAGCAAATAAAACCAAGTAAAACAGAGAATGACCTCAATTGCCAAGAAAGACGACAATATTCAACACTAAATAAATTTAAAATGGGTCAAAAGGGAGATCAAATAATAAGATATTAAATTTTAACCTAAGTGTATCTGCAATAATCCGCTTTCTAATGCACTCTGCAGGATAGCAAAGTGATTCAAATCCCTTGTCTATGATCAGATGGTATTCACTTGAGGCTTAATTGATGTATACTTCCCTATCACTTTTGTTTTTAAGCTGAATTTTAAGATGGATCAAAGGGGAGATAAGATGATAAAATATTACACTTGAACCTAACTACATTTGCCACAATAGATTTTATAATGCTTCCTATCTGATAACAACACTATTAATATCTCTGAATTCTGTTCAGATGGAAATTACTGGAGACTTAATCCATGTGTGGGCCTTGCAAAGGGATTCTGGCCTTCCCTTGTCATCTACAACCTTCTATAAATCAGGTGTTCACAAGTTAATCTCTGATATCATTCCCTCCACTGAATTTGGATTTACAATCCTTGGATCACACAGGCTAGACTTAGTTGACAGTTCACTTAGACCCCAGATGCTATTTGTTCTGATAGTTAGGCATCATCTCGTTTCTTTGCCACACTTTGCTACTTGCATTAGTACTGCTTGTAGATCCAAGCAAGAAGAAACCATCGAAAATTCCAGTGTTTTCTCCGTTTGTCATATTTTGTTGGTCTAGTTGTGAGGATTTTGTTTTTCTATACATTGTGTGGGACAAAGAAGGGCTTTCTACTTCCATACAGGCTTGCAGTCTCAGAAATTCACAAGGCCAGTTTTCCCATGTCCTGTACGATCACTGTTAGTTATATTGGACTTAATGGCACTTAGTCTTGCTTTGGTTCATTTACATTAAGTAATCCAATGAAGTTGTCCTTGCTCTTCATCAGCATGTGCATCAAATGTTTCCTATCTGTAGATGGAAAGTTGTTAATAAGATTTCCTACAATCCTGATGCTGAGTTCATCTTCATATAGTTCAGCTTTTAGTATTATTTGCACAGCATATGCGTTAGTCTGGGTTTGACTAGAGAAACAAATTCATAGACACTCATATGTGTATAAGAAAGAGCTTTATATACAAGAACAATTGAATATTGAGAAAACATCTCAGTCCAGATCAAGTCCATAAGCCTCATACCAATCTATAAATTCCTCTTGAGACTCATGAAACACATGCAATGATGAGAAATGCAGGAGATCACCGGCCAGTGGGTGGAAAGCCTTGTGGATGCGGTGGTGGTGTAAGCATCTCAGCACTGGCAGGGTCTCCACTTGACTCCTTCAGCCCCAGGGCACTAGTATAGCTCCATGTGTTTTTTTCAGGAGGTTGTCTCCCGGGAGTGAGCTTATGCCCTGCCTCCAGTGAGCTATTTATCTCATTAGCGTCTCCAAATGAGGTCATCAAGCTGCAACCTGATTGACAAACTGAACTCTACCCCATTTACTCTTAATAGTCTCAAATTGACAACACATTATGTAATTACCACAGCATACATATGCCTATATGTAGTTAAAGGTCACAAACCTGACATATACTTTTTTCCCCAGATTTTAAACCATACAGTATTTCCTTGTTCTCATTTAACATCTGCCTCTTGTTCCATGTAAAAGATCCACACAAGCAGAATGAAATGTTCTAGAATTTTCGTTTTTTCTCCATGTTAATCAGTTTCAGAACCCATACAGCTGAATGTCTGCATATTAAGAAATTAAACGTATTTCTGTTATTCTTGTCTTTAAATCGGGATCCATCAGACTTTAGCAATGGTATCCTTCGTGCCACATCCTCTTCTGCATTCGACTGGACTTCCCGGCAGCTTCTGTTAATGCATTGTTAGAGTCATTTCTGAATTATTTTCAGCATATTTTACTTGCATGTAATATTGATGATATTGTTCAACAAATCCCACATCCTGGCATCACATTTCTTTGGAGTTGGCACAAATATGGATCTCTTACAGTCAATTGGCCAAAAATCTACTCTCCAAATTCTTTGGTATAAATGAGTGAGTGCCTCCAGTGGAGCATCAGTTTGCTGAAACATTTCAATTAGCTTTCCATTAATCCCTGGAGCCTTATTTTTCACTAATCCCTTCAGTGTAGCTTAGACTTTGGGATGTTAGGGTTTGGGCAATTTGGCTGAGTCAGGAACATAAGTGGATACTATAGTAAAGTTTGCTTGCTTTTACTCTATGACTGGATTCTCCATATGGGTCATTGACCTCTGATTCTTTAGACATAAGAAAATGACCTTCCAATTGCCTTGTGATTCTGGGACTCATAAGTGGCTTGTCATCTGACCCACCAACCTTAGGTTCGTTTGCTTCCACAGACACAATCCTGCCGTCTTGTTGTCTGTATTGGGTTTATTAGCTATGTGAGCTAAGAGAAGCATTTGTAAACCAAATTGTACAAAATATTTTGGTTCCTGGAAAATATTAAATAGGTTTGATCACATGATCTATCAATTCCATTTTTATTTAAATGTGAATTTATATAAAAAAGTTTGAAAGCATGAACTCAAAAATGCTTTTAGATCAAAGTTCATAGCAACATTGTTTAAAATAGTAAATCCAAGCAACCATTAACAAATGAATCTCTAAACAAATTTTAGGGTATATGCATATTGGGATATTATTTATTCATAAAAAGGAATTAAGTTGTAATAAATGCCAAAGCAGGACATTTAAAAACATTGTGCTAAGTGAAATAAGCCAGAAGCAAAGGACAAATATTTTATGATTTTATTTTAGAAGATATAAGTATATAAAGATTGAAGGCAGAAGAGATTAGACCTGGGGAAGAAAATAATGCAGTTTAATTTTTTAATGAGTACAGGATTTCTGTTTAGGCATATCAAATCATCTCAAACTAGACCTTAATAATAGCTACATAACATTGTTTTAAATAGTAAATTTTATGCTGTGTTATGTACTTTTTTGCCACAATTTAAAGGAAAATTAGATACTGAAATAATAATTTGCCACAATTAATAAAAGCAAAAAGATATTGAAATAAGAACTAGTGCAGAGACCAGGTGAATAGTAAATGTAGCAGCAGGCGATGTAAGTCACTGGAGCATTCCTTGTTAAGGAAAAAAATACTTAGATCTCCTGACAATTGTTTCACACAGATTGGAGTTGACATCAGTCCCTCAAGACCTAGTGTCACTATAGCTTTCCTTTTAGAATAGTATTATGAAGAACTGGATGCTGATATAATTTACTGAATTCCTGAGTGTGTCCTTGGAATTGGACTATTTGGCAGTTGGATAAACTCCTGCATTAGGTATTTGACCTGTTGATTAAAAGCTACCATAACATGCATATTCTCACACAAAGTGGTAGATAGAGAGAGTGTGTGTGTGTATGTGTGTGTGTATGAGAGAGAGAGAGAGAGAGAGAGAGAGAGAGAGAGAGAGAGAGAGAGAGAGAGAGAGAGAGAATTGTGCTTTACAGAAAACAATAAGGCATGGGAGGCTACATAATTTTGCACAGCTAGTAAAAGACAGAGCAGACGTTTGAATCAAGGCTTCTAGGCTCATGTTGAAGTAGTCAACCCTTTCACAGCTCTCTATTCTGAGAGTATAATAAAGTATCTGCTTTTGCGTTCACCAAATTGTGGAGCAAGTAGTACTGAAATCAGTAACACCCATTTCATCTCAATTCTAACATCTACTGTATATTAAAACAAATAATATCACAGTGCCAGTCATTCTGCTTTATAAAATTGCAGTGATTTTTTTTCATCATTCAACACAGTCTGAGTCTGGCAAGTTTATTGTGTAGCTGATTTGAGTGCCAACGGCCTCTTGAAGAAAATTGGCTTTTGCAAAATAGTAAGTTTTAAAGCAGTCACATCGCAAACCCCTCCAGGAGAAAGAAGTAAAAATGCTATTACATTTCTTTTGTAATTTCTCTTGGATCTGTTCTTCTGGAAAAGACAGAATTGAGCCAAATAGTTTTCCCTGCATTGGAGGTCACAATAAAAGAGTCCTTTCCTTATAGAAAATGTTCCACATACAGACAGCACCCAATGGCATCCAATTAAATTTCTGGGAAAGTTGAGCTAAGTTTGCCTGGCCACTCTTGTCTTTGCCACATTTCACCCCTGATGAAGGGACACAGGATTTTATGACTCTTCAAACATTATGCTCAAAAGTGAAATAAGCAATCAGCAGTTTGCACCATACACTATGTTTCTCTAAAGTACAAGCATATTTTAATTGAAATCACTGAAAGAAGAAAAGCCTTTCTCAAAATCCCACATGAAACACAGATAGTGAAGGACGGGTCGCGTTCCTACCTTGATCTCCTACTGAAAGTTGGGGAGCAATTCCTCTTCTGCCCTTTGTTCATAGTATTTCCGCAGTGGATTTTGAATAATGTATATGAATTACCTAATGCATGTTCATATCACTCAATTTTATCACAATGGTCTCCCTCCAATTAAAGGAGTAAGAAGATGGCATTTCCAAAGTCATCCTGTGCTAAAATTGATTTACATACTCAACAAATGTTAATTAAGCCATGATGATATATCAAATATTACTTTCAACACAAGAGATAAAACATAGATTATAAATAATTCCAGTCCTAATGAGCATACAGACCAGAGCGATAGAGACACCTTTAAGCAAGCATATGAAAACTACATGTAAGAGGGCTTTAGTAAAATTGCATATAAGGACCGGAGGGAGGCAGCAAGGAAAAGGGAATAATTAAATTACCTCTCTTTACACCTCCCCATGTCATCGATGAACTTTTGACATTCTATAGAAAAACAAAGCAGGTTAAATATAATGAAATTTTAAGTTTAAATAATTCACTAGTAACCTCAAAAAGCGAGGATAAAACAACTGGCAATGAAATAATTAGGTATCCTGAACACTATTGCACACACAGCTGAGTTGTCATTAGTATCGGAGGAACTGAGGTGCTATGATGGCTCTCCTTTTAGAGTAAGAGTATAAGAGGGTAGGTGACACATGGGCTTACTGTATCATTGGGATTTGACCAGTTAGCAGTTGGATCAGCCCCTGGAGTAGGCATTTGACCTGTGGGGTAAAAGCTATCATAGCAGATAGATAGAGAGAGGGAATTTGTTAAATTTGAGTATGACTGGGCATTTATATTTTATTTATTCTTTAACTCTTATCACAAGGCTCAAATAATATATTTATATTAAGGTAAGATATAATATGGAAATCATAACTGTCTAAATTTAGGTCATATTCCACTACTCATCAGTTTGTTGTACTTCAGTGGGTTGGATACTGGATTTATAGTATCTCACAGGTACTTTAGATACCAGAAAAGTCACCCAAGGTGGACAGACTTTAGTAGAGCTTCCAGATTAAGAAAGAAAAGGAATAATGATCTAGTCATTTACTTCCATATGAAAAATTAAGGATAAATTGGCAAGTGAAGCCTTATGAAAAATGAGAGAAAATTAGGAAATCTTAAAAGACACTTGACACTGTGATGACCAATCTATGCCTGACTAAAGCTGTGGTATTTTACATGTCCTTTATGCATACAAAAGCTGGACAACACACGAGAACGCCCTAGGAATTTAAGTATTGCATTACAAAGAATATTACATGTAGAATGGTCTCCCAGAACAATAAACAAATATGCCTCGAAAGGAGGTACAACTAGAAGGATCCTTAAAAACAAGGGTAGCCAGACTTTATCTCACTTTGAAGATCTCATCAGGAGAGACCAGTCCCTGTAGAAGAAACTAATTCTTGGTAGGGTATTGGTGAAAGATACAGTAGAATGGCACAGTAGCAGCAACAAGGTGTTCAAACAAGGGAAACATTGTGAGCCTGGTTCAAGACTGAGCAATATTTCACACTGGTATAGACTCTCTAGGAGCTGGTGTTGACTATATGCTGTCTAATGAAATATCACATTGTATCCCGCCCATGCACAAAGTTTATTTTTTCCAAGTGTCTGGTTATTTAAATGTTAAATATTAGTGACAGAAATGTATAAACATCATTTTATTTTTCAAAAACTTTGATGACTCTTCAGAATTATGGTTTGCCAATTCTATTATTTTCTGAACGAATAGCCACACAGAATTAGGATTGTTCTCTACACCACCAAATAGGCAATGAAGTAATGTTTTCTTTTGAAAAGGCATGGTTCTCTTTAGAAATATTATGTCTCAGGTGCCACCTGTAAAACAGCGCTGAGTTTTTATCCCTTCTTACCAGAAGTTCTCTAATTTAACTGTTAAAAAGAGAAAAAAAATAACAGAATGAGGAGGTGAATATACATCTTTGTCCCATAAAGGGATGCAGTATTTTGAGGACATATGTGACCCTTTCTTTGAAGAAATTGGTTCTTTCTTACTCCAGTTTTAAGACTGAGTTCAACCAAAATTATCCTGGTTATGTAAAAACACCTGTCTCTCTACCCCATTTCTCTGAATCAATCTACATTATAATCATTAATTGCATTCTACTTAAGAAATTTTATTTTTCTCCTTATTTATTCTTTAGTCTTCCCATTGAAAATTAAAAGAGTTGAAATGTGTATTTAATAAGTAATGCAGAAAACTTAACCATTTTAAAAAATCATTTTATTGGTGGCTCGTACAACTCTTATTACAATCCATACATCCATCCATTGTGACAAGCACATTTATACATTGTTGCCCTCATCATTCTCAAAAATTTGTGAGATCGTTAATGTTTTATTGTGCCAACCTGGCCGATAAACTCATGGGAGGTTAATTAAAGGGCAAAGAGATAAATGTCTCGGTGAGCCTCGCCTATCTAGTCCTCCGGTCCCTTGCTTTGTGATGGTCAGACCAGAATGCAGCTGCCTTGTTGTTCCCTTCTTCAGCTTGCAAGGTTCACTTCCAGCAAGACATCCCAGAGGATGAGAAGTCACATTGACCTACCCTGATGCAGCCCTGGGTGCTGGAGCAGCCGTGTGGAGACCCCTTCCAGTGCTGAGATGCTTACTCATTTACTGACTCGGCTTTCCTCCTGTAGTCAGCATCATAGTGTATGTTTTGTGAGATGGAGGAGGACTTTGTGGATTGGTGTCGGGCATAGGGGTTAATGTTGAACTTGTGGTCTTGGGCATCACTGGGTTGGGATGTTTTATTGATGTGCACTTAACCTTTATATAAACCTCTCTCTTATGCATGAGTTTCTGTGGATTTGTTTCTCTACTGTACCCCCAGACTAAAACATTATGGTACCTTGGGAGTGGGATATTGAAGAAACAAATCATAAGATGGATAATAGATGTTTGTTGTACCTCTCCCTCATGGTAGTTTATCTTTTTGTCTAGCCAGAGGTCAGATAAAGCCACACTTTACTAATTTGTTTTCTGAGAAAAATATGGGAAGTAGGAAAATGGAAAGTTTATAAGCCATCTTACTTTCAGCCTTTAAAATATTATTAAAACTGCTTGCGGAAGTATGTATTTTCCTGAAGGACTTATACTAAAGAAGTTTTATCAATAATGTTGAGTTTTAAGACCCGAGGTAGTTAGTTTATTGTGCCAACCTGGCCGATAAACACATGTGGGGTTATTTGAAGGGTGGAGGGATAAATGACTTAGTGAGTCTCATCTTTCGAGTTCTTGGGTCTCTTGCTTTCTGATGGTTGCATCAGAGTGCAGCTGCCTTAGCAGTTCCCTGCTTCAGCTGGCAAGGCTCACTTCCTGAAAGACAGCCCTGAGGAGAAGCCATATGGACCTACTCCAATGCAGCCCTGGGTGCTAGAGCAGCCATGTGGACAACCCTGCCAGTGCTGAGATGCTTGCACATGCACTGACTTGGCTTTCCTTCTGAAGTTGGCATCGTTATGTCTGCTTTGTGAGATGGAGGCGGACTTTGTGGATTGGTGTTGGACATATAGGTTAATGGGTTAATGTTGGACTTGTGAGCTTGGACAGCACTTGGTTGAGATGTTTTCTTGACATACATTTAACTTTTACATAAAACTCTGTCTTATACATGAGTTTCTGTGGATTTGTTTCTCTAAAGTACCCAGACTAACACATTATGGTACCTTGGTAGTGGGGTACTGGAGAAACAAATCATAAGATGTAGAATAGATGTTTATTTGACAACTCTCCCGAATGGTAGTTTTTCTTGTCTAGCAAGAGGTCAGATAAAGCCATACTGTTAACTCAGTGGTTTTCTGGGAAAAACAGGGGAAATATGGGGAGTAAGAAAATAGAAAGTTTGTAAACCTGCTTTCTTTCAGCCATTAAAATTTGATCTTTAGATGGGTTTAGGCCATGCCTGCAAAGAAAGCTTTGAAAAGATATGCCCCACCCAGTGCTTTGGAGTACTCAGGAACCAGTAGGCTTTGTCAGAAGCTGGAAAAAAAATCTGGAACCATGAAGAAAACTCCCCTCTAGGGCTGAATGTTAAAGGGAGCCTGAGAGCAGGCTGAACTGCTTGCTAGGTGACCACCTGGATCTACTTGTTGAGTGGAAGTGGGAGAAGTGCAGCAATAAAGAGACGGGTTGACTTTGACCACTGACACCTGTGGACTTGGTTTACAGGAAAATGAGGAGAAGACAAGAGTGGGTTGACTGGTCTAAAGTTCATGACCTCACACAAGGGGGCTAGGCTTGTTGAATATTGATGAGAACCCATGGTCTAAAGGCAAGGCAACCAATGAGCACCCTGTGGAGGCTGAGTGAGGCAGCCCATGTTGAGTTGACCAGAACCAGACCAGATGGAGATTTTTGAGCTTGTGAATTGGTGCTTATTGTTGCTCACTTTATGGATGGCCTGTCCTGATTTGACTTTGCTTGTGGATGCAGACTTCACAAGGTACCAATTGGAAGGAAAATTCTTCATGTCAAAAACCATGATTGTCTCCTCAGAGCACTGGGTTGTTGTAAGTGGGCAGTATAGAAATTGGATACCCCAAATGGTGGGGATAAAGGCATGAAGTGGTTGGCGTACAAACTTTCATATGTGGGGGAACATATTCAAAGGATTAACGTGTAGGTGTTACTTAACTGGAATTATTAGGTTAAAGAATTGTGTTCAGGTGCCAAGTTGGCAAGGGGTGGATTGAGATCATTAATGTTTATTGTGCCAACTTGGCAGATAAATACATGTGGGGTTAATTGAAGGGCAGATGAGCCTCCGTGAGACTCACATTTCTAGTTCTTGGGTTTCTTGCTTTGTGATGGTCGGAGCAGGGTGCAGCTGCCTTAGCCAGTTCTCTGCTTCAGCTGGCAAGGAAACTTTCCTACAAGACATCCCTGAGGAGAAGCCCCTTGGACCTACCCTGATGCAGTCCTGGGTGCTGGAGCAGCCCCAGGCAGACCCCTGGTAGCGCTAAGATGCATAGACATTCACTGATTCAGCTTTCCTCTTACAGTCAGCATCATAATGTGTGTTTTGTGAGATGGAGGAGGACTTTGTGGATTGGTGTTGGACATATAAGTTAATGTTGGACATGTGGGCTTGGGCAGTACTGGGTTGGGATGTTTTCTTGATGTGCACTTAACCTTTATATAAAACTCTCTCTTATACATGAGTTTCTGTGGATTCTCCTTGAGCCCTTGGTATCAGATCCTCATTTTATTCCTTCCCTCCCCGCTCCCCCAACCTTCACGAACTCTTGATAATTTATAAATTATTATTTTGTCATATCTTACACTGTCCAACGTCTCCTTCACCCACTTTTGTGTTGTCCATCCCCCAAGGAGGAGGTTATATGTAGTTTCTTGTAATCGGTTCCCCCTTTCTACCTTACTTTGCCTTCACCCTCCCTGTATCACCACTCTCACCACTGACCCTGAAGAGATCATCTGTCTGGATTCCCTGTGTTGCCAGATCCTCTCTGTGCCAGTGTATATGCTCTGGTCTAGCCGGATTTGTAATGTAGAATTGGGATCACTACCATGGAACTTAGTTCTTAATAGACTTTTAAGTAATAGTTATTGAACTAGTGGATTAGTACCAAAATTGGTATTTTATAATAGACTGTCAAATTCCTTCACTTAATTGTTTCCAAAGGCAGATGACACCGAATTTCCCTCCTTTTCACCGTGCTCTAGGAGTTTTGATAAATAGTCTCAGAGCCACCAGATTTCATGTCTTCAATCATATGGAAAAGTCCTAATAAATGAAGGTAAGCAAAAGAAAGAAAGAAAGAAGATAAGAAAAGTGATATGGAAAAAATGGGGAGGGTTCTTGTCAAATTGATATCTTGCTTTATCCTCAATGAGATTCTAAAGATAAACTTAATTCCTGCAAGTGTTCCTTCATCTCTGAATTGCTACAACATCCGAAAAGAAAAAGACTTAGCAAAAGTTAGAGCTAAAATTTTTATTTCTTTTCCAATCTCAACAAGTTAGCATCGAAGTGGCAAGTTGTTTGGCTCCTGAAATTACTTTGAGTGAAAATGCAAACTTTTCCATGAATATTAATAATAATAATTGTCACTAGGTAGTGCATTAGAATGAGCCATCCCTTTCACGTGGATTATCTCATTTCAAATTAACAGAATATTCTTTGGTTATTTCATGTGTCAACACATCCTTTCCTGAAGAAAATTGTGAGGATAAGACAATTGTACTTGACAATAATAAGAGTAAAAGTAAACACACACTGCATACTCATAATGTGCCATATTTTGTACTAAGCACATAATATCTCACACACACCCCTTTTAATTCTCATGGAATCTCTCAAGGTACATTACCTGGGATAATGATGTGGCCGCATAAGTGAGGATAGTACTTCATAAAGCCATATGGTGAAGTAGCCCTAGCTTTACTTTCACCGAGAAGAAATCAGTTGTGGCAGATCGAGTCTTGCTCTGTGCGCCCCGTATGTGTCCCAGTAGAACCGTGCTCCATAAGGTTTGCAGAGGTTGATTATTTAGAAGCAGATCTCAGATCTTTCTTTTCTGGTGCCTCTGAGCAGACTCATCCCCTCAACTGTTAGGTTTTCAGTTGATCATTTCCCCACTTTCCTTGCTTTTCAATACTCTGAAGAGATTCATGCAGAAGATTTACCTAATGCAAGTCGTCTTTTGATCTCTTGACTGTGACTTCCATGCACACTGATTGTGGATCCAAGCAAGACAAAATTCTTGAAAAGTTCAACCTTTCCTCCAGGATGCTACTCATTGGGCCAGTTGTGAAGATTTTGATCTTCTTTACATTGAGCTGTATCCATCCTGAAGGTTACAATCCTTGATCTTCATCAGCAAGTGCTTTTAATTCTCCTTGCTTTCAGAAAGTAAGGCCGTGTCCTCTATTTATCCCTGTGTGTTAATCAGTCTTCCTCCAATGCTGCTGCCACATTCTTCTTCATATCATCTCGCTTTTCTGATGAGTTTTTCAGCATATAGGTTTGCTTTGAGGACTATGGTGTGCCTGACTCAGGCCATGATATTTTCAATTGTCTCATATGCTTGTGAGAATTGGCCATTGAAGACTGAAGAAGAAGCTTTGCATTTGAAGCGTGGTGTTGGGGAAGAATATTGGAAGTACCATGGACTGCCGAAAGAACAAATCAATCTTTCTTGAACAAAGTACAGCCACTGTTGGTTGGAGTCAAGGATGGTGAGACTTCATTTTACATACTTTGGACATGTCAGGAGACACTAGTACCTGGAGAGAGACATCATGCTTGCTAAAGTAGAAGAGCAGCCCAAAAGAAGAAGGCTTTCAAGGAGATGGATTAATATCATGGCTGCAACAATGGGCTCAAGCATAGGACCATTTGTGAGGATGGTGCAGGACCAAGTAGTGTTTCACTTTGTTGTCCGTAGTAAGCTCACTATGAGTCAAAACGGAGTACCTAACACCGAAGACAATGAGAACAAGGACGTTTAACTTTCGGACAACATAAAACCTGTTTAATCCTATGAATCACTTCTCTGGCACTGCTCTCTATATACATTAAGCATAAGAATATATTTCAATAGGAAAATTTTTTGAAAATATTTTTTAACATAATTGATTCGTCATCTCTCGATGACTCTCACATACACAACTTTACTACTAATTTCTCTTCTAATGCATCAGGCCCACTAATTGAACTTCAGCGAGTTGTTCAGTTAGACTGCATTATACATAATATGAAAAAAGAAGAAGAGAGCGTGGTTGGCAAGTGTAGTTAATGAATAAGAAAAATGGGGTCAGTATGTGAAGGACCTCACATACGAGACCGGGCCATGGCCTTTCCCTGTAGGTGAAGGGACTAGTAGGGACTCTGGATGGAATTTTAAGCTGAGTTGTATTAATCTACTTGTCAAGATAGAGGGCTCAGATAGATGCTCTGATCTTGTATTGTGCTCGATGTCGCTCCTACAGCCCACAAATTAAAGTCCGGATACCTTAACCTGGGATTCACTGACTCAATTTGAAAGCCCAGAGGCACTTATCATTTACTACTACTGAGATTTTACCTTGGTTGGGCCTGATAGGACTCATAATTTCTTATATTTGTATTTTCTGTACCTGAAATAGTCTTTATCCAGATTCCACTATGGGACACTTCTCTCTATTTTCCAATACTTTCTTCAAATTATACATTCTCTATGCTTGTTATTTTACTTTTTAAAGGAATTTAATATTCTGAGATAAATATAGAAAAATGATAGGTATATAGATATAGATAGGTAAATAGATACATGATACATTTTTTCTTACTAGAATACTCACTAAATTTTGATCTTGTTATAAAATAGTTTTCTTCTCAAATTAATTTTTAAAGTGTTAGACTATGAAACAAGTAAATAAAGTCTTGGACTCGCAAATGAATAGATTTTTTTCCTGAAAGACTTATGAAGTTCTTTAATACAATAATGCAAATGTCTCTAAGAGATTGGCTATGTCCCCAGTATACCCTACATCATTTCCCTATGAAATTTAATTTGTGCTTCCCTCTTACCTTTTCTTAAATTCTTCTTTTTTAGAGGGAATAGAATTGACTTGCTGGGTGGTATTACATTTACTAAATCTGTGATTACCTTACATAAATGCCAATTACTTTCTTGATCATTTATTCCTAAGTGACCAAAGTGTGTCCATACTTCATATTACTCTGAACTTGGTAAAGTTATATAGCATATGGTAATTTTGTTAACGGTTGCTTGAAGTTACTGTAAATTTTGCCATGACTGCATCATTTTTGAGGAGAAAATGAAACTATCTTATGGATTGTTGTTACATATCATTGAGTTGGCTGTGACTCAGGGAGACCCTAGGAATGGAGACTGCTAGAGAGCATGGAATGAAACGCTGCCATGTTCAGGGTATCCAGCTCCCAAGTCTTACCATGATAGGTTAGCCCAGCATTGCAACCTGTATGCCAGCCATGTCACTGAAGTCTCCCTTCTTGTCATTGACTTTCAACTTTAAAAAATGTGATGTCCTTTCCAGGGACTGATATTTTCTGATAACATGTCCAAATATGGGAGAAGAAGTCTCCCCTTCCTTTGCTAAGGAGCATTCTGACTGTACTTCCTCTAAGATAGAGTTATTAATTCTTTTGACAATTCGTGATGCTTTCAATATTCTTCTCACAATCCATGATACTTTAAATTCCAATATAATTCAAGTTCACCAATAATTCTCCAGTCTTCCTCATTCACTGTCCAACTTTTGCAAACATATTAGGGGATTGGAGAATACCATGACTTGGTTCTGGTGCATCTTAGACATCAAAGTGACATCCTTGCTAATTTTTATTTAGCTATTATGCAAACTATTTGCACAGTGCAGCATGTCCTTTGGTTTTTCTTCACAACTACATCTATGAATATTAATCATAGATCCAAGTTAAATGAAATCCTTGGCAACTTCCAACTGTCTTCTCTTTCTGATGCTGTTGCAGAGTGACACTCAGGAGAAAGAGGACGAGTATATACCTCAACTCCCTTGCCTTTCTGGGCAGAAAATTTGAGATATGATGTAGAAAACTTCGTAGAATACTACATCACAATTTTCAAAATAATAACCTTAATACAGCACTTACTGACTTTCTTCCCTTCATTGTGCGACTACCTCTTTCCACCAGTGTGCTTCTTGCTATAACTTCCCGCATAAAGTAAATAGACCCGTGTTCTTCTTCTGGAGTCTGCGTTTAGATGATATGAAGATAACGAGTCAGATTGTGAGTTTGTATAGCGGGCAAGACACTTAGTTTTCCATTGTAAATCTGTATTACTTTTCTTCAGATGGATTTCTACATGGTATAATTGTTGAGCCTCATAAAACCTGGGATAGCTAGATAGCTGTCCAGATGTCTATAAATATTTGTCCTGATTGGCTATCGAGAATACGCTGGTCTTGCTGAAGGTAAGTGATATTAGATTTGGCAAAAGACACAATCATTTGGAATAAAAGAAAATAGTTGTTTCTGAAAGCTCATCACCTACCCTCAATCACATCAGTACCCTGTATGAATCAATTAAATAGACACATTTGCTTCTTTAAAAACAAAAAAACATAGTATTTGATGACATGATATAATCTGTCTTTTAAAATATTGAAATTTTAAATAGAGTCCATTAAGAAAAGAAATAAAATCTTAGCTTTGCATGAGAAAAAGATATTTTAAGAATCTATCTTCATTATACCAAATGCCAAAGTATCAGGTTGAAGCAATGACCTTTTTTTGTGTGTGTGCCATTTTGGCCATATTCACTCACCCTCCATGCCCCGAGGTTATCATTAAATCAGAGGAGCTATACATCAAACCAATAAAAAATAATAAGTAAATGCCAATGTGTTTGCATTCCTATAGGCAAAAGTTCGACTGCTAAAGCAAGTCAGATTTTATGGGGATGCCTTCAATGGCTCACAGGATTGGTAATGGGACACGTGAAGCCTTTCCTTTCTGGGTCAGCCATCTGTATCCAGCCCAGGTCAGTCAAATCCCAAAAAGTCATTATTATTTCAAAAATGATTTATACACTCTGTGGAGTGAGTCTGGTTTCACTGTGGGTTTCTAAGACAGGTGTCTGCAGCCTTGCACTCCCCCTAACATGGTGCAGTAATTGGCCCCCTTGTTAGCAGCCTGGGCAGAAAGGGCGAGGATTAAATGCACCTTGAAACTGAATTTCTCTTGCTGTTGCAGACTTAGGAGACTCATCCCACTGGCCAGAAAGAATTGATAGCAGAGTCGGATATTCCTTTTTGCGCTTTGCTCTCTGTAATGGAAGGGGAAATTCAGAATACTAGATGTCAGCTTGCTATTTGTCCTGGGCACTTAAAACATTTTGAAAAGAAAAGGTTTTCAAGGGAGCTTATCAAAAATTGCTTTTGGCGTGGAGCTCTGCTTGACATGCTTCAACATAAGAGCAAAGTGCCTTGGCCGAGTTACGACCTCTGAATACATAAGTTCATTACAGCACAGGCAAGGCCTATACCAACAAATATCCATTTTCCTCCTGGATCTTGGCAAGGTAATATAGTGGTCATTTTTAAACAGCTAATAAATTAAGAAATCAAATAAGGATTTTCAATTTTCATAATTTTATGCAGGGTATCTTTGGAAACGTGTATGATAAGTTAGTCCTAAAGCAAAACTACCAACTGAAACTAATCTCCCTAATGAGGTTCATTTGTCCTTTGACAAAGCAATAAATACTTTCCTCAAGAAAAACTTAACTAATAGTATAGACAGTACCTTATAATTAATTTTCTTCCCCAATCCTTGCAAGCATGAAAACAAACAGTAAATTTTTCATTTGTTCATCTCTTTAGAACAAGTGTTTAGCCAAGATATGCTTGATTAATGGATTTAATTTGTTTCTTTCTTCTGTAGTCAGTTTTCATATTACATTGGTTATCAGAGGACAGGACAATAATGTGGGCATTCTCATTGTGCCCTACTCCATCAGTGTCAGCACCGGCTTCTAGCTCTGGGTCTGCATCTTTAACCTTTGTCGTCCTGCAGAATCTTTCATCAATCTGCGTTACAGTCACCTTGGGAAGAAAAGGCAGAAGCACTCGGTCAGCACTTACAGGTAGTAAAGTGTGTCATTATTTCTAACAAAATGCTGGCAGCGGTGCACCTTTCATTTCCAACCAAAATATGATTTGTGAGATCAGCAACCCAGCTGTTGAAAGAGAAAAATGGGAGGTCTGAGTCTAGTCACTACACAGCCTCCTATGAAAACCAACACAAAACACGTAATGTTTCCCTGCATGCTGAGCATTTAGGACTGACTGGGGCTAGTTCTGTAAATTGAATATTATTGTCAGATAAGGTCAAATAGCATCATAAAATATAACAGCAGTCTTTATAATAGTGACCATTTTAGAGCAGGGAACATTTCCATAGTTCAGATTTGTAGGTCACTTCACTTTTCAGTGTAATATAAATAGTCATAAACTTTTGCCCGAAGGGATTCTTTTAATGTTTTGTTTTGTTTTTAGTTTACATGTAATATAGAGGTTTGGAGAAAATTGAAATATTTAAAATTTTGTGTTCTTATTATTAGCTGCTATGAAGGCCACTGTCATTCAAGATAAACTTATATATAAACCAAACAAGTAAACATTGTCCAGTCCTGTATCATTTTTACGATCGATCCTTTTGTTGGAATTAATCCTTGCTGCTTTGGCAGTAATCTAGTTCATCAATGCTCTCTGAGGCTCTCTGTGGCCCTCTGTGTCACCGAACACCCTGTGTTACATTAGCAGTGGATCTTTGCTGATTATGTGCCTCCACAACCTACTGTGGTATCACTATTTTGCATTGGCAAACTTTCAGAAGTAGATCAGCATGCTTTGCTCCATAGTATGTCTTAGTCCGGAAACACCTCTGAAACCATCCACCATGGTTGAACCTATCTTTTGTGTTTTAATTTGTTTTTAATTTTTAAAAATTTTCTTAATTTTTCAAAATATCTTTTAAAATGAAATAAATATTTATAATATTGTATGGTTTTGAAGTGTACATTTATGTTGTATTATTTTAGGAAGGCATTTAAAATTTTTAAAGTAATTTTGATGGGGCTCTTCCAGCTCTTATAACATTCCATACCTCAATTGTATCAAGAATTTTTGTACATATGTTGCCATCATCATTCCCAAAACAGTTTCTACTTGAGTCCCTGGTATAAGCTCATCTTTTGTCCCCTCCCTCCTTCAGGTATTTTTGATCAATTATATATTGTAATTATTATTTCAAATCTCACACTGTCCATTGTTTCCCTTCAACCACATTTTTGTTGTTCATTCCTTTTTCTTGGGTGGGGGGGGCTATATATTCAATTTTTTTATGTGTTCTCACTTTCTAACCTTTCTGCCTCCCTGACCATCCCTCTGGCCTCATGATATCGCCACTCCCATTACTGTTCCTGAGGGGTTTATCTATTCTGTATCCTTGTGTCAAGAACTCTTATCTGGACAAATGTGTGTTCTCCAGTCTAGCCAAAATTGTAAGTTAGAACTGGGTCATGGTTGTGAAATGGAGGGTGGGGTGCATGGGGAACATTGGGAACTGGAGACTGATGTGTGATTCATCGGTGCCATATTGCACCTTGGGTGAATCACCCGTTCCTTAGGCTATTTCTGTAGATATACCCAGTTATCTATAGCTGGGCTTTGGGTCCCCACTCTAACCCCCCTCTTTTGCCTCAATATTGTTGTTTATTTTGGATTTTTTAATACCTAATGCCTGTTCCCATCAACACCTCATAATCACGCAGGCTGGTCTGCGAGATGGCTTCTTGTTTGACTTCAAGCCTTTAGGACCCCAGACACTGTATCTTTTGATAGATGTGCACCATCTGCTTTCTTCACCACATTTGCCTATGTACTCATTTTGTTTTCAATGATTGTGTCAGGAAGGTGAGTATCAAAGAGTGACAGGTTATTAGAACAAAGTGTTCTTGTGTTAAGGGAGGTCTTGAGTACTGGCCCCAAATCCATCTGCTATCTTAATGGATAGAGGCCAATGTATATGTATATGTATGTAGCTATACCTCCACAAGTAGCTTTTGCCTCCTACCATATATATTCGTGTGTAAGCCAAGTTTTCAGCACATTTTTAATGCATTTTTTTGTGGTAAAATTAGGTGCCTCAGCTGATATTCAGGATGGTTTATACTGGAATATATAGGGGCATTTCTTTTCTCTATTTGCTTTCACCAGGAAGACATTTTTAAATATCAAAATATAAATAACTGATATCCAAAAAAACTAAGCAACAACAACAAAAACTAAAAGCATTGCTATTTAGTAGATTCTGACTTATAGAGTTTTTTTTAAATTTTAGATCAGTGGAGCAGGCTTTCTTTGCTTTTTTATGACATATTATTCTAGAAGGCCAGTGCATGCTATCAGCAACCTTCAATGTTCAAGTTAATATTGTGTAGTCATTTAAGATTTTAATCTGTACAAGTCAACAAGTATGCATTGCAGTCTGAAAAGATGGACTGCTCATCCATAGTTTCCTTTTCTCATTAAAAAAAAATTCTACATCAGTGGATAAGTTAGTGATACTATCAATAGAATTACTTTATGCCCATGGGGATATTTATAATTTTCTTGAACATAAAATGAAAAGGATTTATCTGAAGTGAATCAGAGACATATACAAATCATAGGATTATGAATGAATTTGGAGTTAAAGATTAATTACAGCCAAATCAAGGAACAGTTAGAAAAATCCTAAAAAAAATTCATTTTTATGACAAGGCCCTACTCAATATTCATCCTCATGAAGAGATAATTGAAGTTATGTGTGCAGTAGCAAAGTATGGTGAAGAAACCAGATGGTGCCCAGCTGTCAGAAAGAATAGACTCTGAGATCTTAAAGTCCTATCTTTGAGCAAGCAGCCAGTGAAATTAGGTAACAGTGAAGTCCACATGGAAAAAGGGCACCATCCTATGTCATGATCTAAGGATTGTAAATAATAAAATCCAAATCCAAAGGTGAGAATGGTAGCAGAACTTAAATTATGAACACTCCATTTACAGAAAGCTAGAGAAGCCCAAGTATATTTGTTGGGTCAGTACATGGGTTGAATGTCCTCTGACCACAGGCAAGGGATGTGAACAGCTTTGCTCTCAGACAGAGAGCATTGTAAAGTCAATCATGGTCCATGTAGTACTTGAAGCATTGAACACCAATGGCAGAAGACCTGATGAGCTGTGGGAGGACACCAAGAGCATCATTCATGAAGAAAACAAAAGACTCATTAAAAAGACACAAAAAGATAAAAAAGAATATTAGAAAAGACTGGAACTTGCTCTTAATTGTAGAATAGCTAAAGCAAAAGGAAAAGTGTTGACGTCAAAGTATTGAACATAAGATTTTGAAGGGCACCTTGGGAAGACAAAGTAAAACATTATAATGAAATGTGTAAAGTCATAGTTACCGAACCAAACAATGAAGAAAATGAAAAGGATCAGCATAATTTAAACTGAAAGATCTCAAGAAGACAATTCAAGTGTCATGTTGTAATAGTGAAATGTTCTATGGGCAAAATATTGAATGATGCAGGAAGCAGCAAGAGAAGAGGGAAAGATCACACAGGACTCACTGTCCCAAAAAGAACTAGTCAACATTCCACATTTCAGGAGGTAACGTATGATCCAGAGCCAATCTTATTGAAATAAGATGTTTGGGCAGCATTGAAGGCAGTAGCCTAATGCAAGATTTCAGAAATTGGTGAGGCACCGGAAGCACTCCCTTATGACTGAACAAGGCCTATCTTTGTACCCACTCCAAAGAAGAGTGACCCAACAGAATGCGCCAATTAGAGAACAATACAATTGATAGCTTACGCAAGTGAAACTTTACTTAAGATCCTTCAGCAATGATTGCAGCAATAAATTGACATGGAGCTGCCAGATGTACTGACAAGAATGGGAAGAGAACTTGGAACAAGGGACAATACTGCTGAAAGCAAGAAGGCCAGAGAGATGCTTCCTTCTGTTTTAGTGAAGCAAAGGCAATCAGAATTGAGGACCATATCCAACCATAGATAGCTTTATAAAGAATGGGACTTCCAGAACACTTTGTTGCGCTTATGTGGAACTTGTACTTGGATATAGAGGCAGTTGTACAAACAGAACAAGAAAATACTGTTATTATAAAATCAGGAATGGTGTCTCATGGCTTTATTCTCTCAACATCCTTATTAAATTTGAATGCTGAGCAAATAATCAGAAAAGCTAGATTATGTGGAGAATGGAAAATCACTATAAGAGGAAGGCATCTCATGGGTACACAACCATGATATACAGATTACGCATTCTTGTTGCTGAAGATGAGGTGGAATTGAAGCATTTGCTGATGAATATCAAAGATTTCAACTCTCAGCATGGATTAAGATGCAATATAAAGATCAAAATCCTTACAACTGGACATATAAGTAACATCATGACAAACGGAGAAAAATATAAAGTCAAGGATTTTGTCTTGCTTGAATCCACAATCAATGCTCATGGAAGCAGTAGTCAAGACAGCAAAAGGCATGTTACATTAGGTAATCTGATGCCCAAGACCTCTTTAAGCATATTACTTTGAGAAATAAATACTTGGGGCCTTTTGCCAGGATGGATCAGTCCTTGGCAAAGGACTGCATGCTTCGTAAAATAGAGGGAGAGTAAAAAAGAAGAACAGTGATTGATACAGTGCCTGCAATAATGGATTCAAGCACAGACACCACTGTGAGGTTGGCGTAGGGTTTGGCGGTCTTGTGTACTCTCTTGTTTAAGGTTGCTCTGGGTCAAAACAGATTGGAAGGCACCTAACAACAGCCATTACAGATAATCAAGATTGTTTTTTTGTTGTTGTTGTTTTTTACTGTGGAACCGTAGTTGGTGTCTTAGGCCAGTTTTCTAGAATGGTCATGTTAGTCTGGGTACATTAGAGAAACAAATCCACAGAAACGCACATGTATAAGAGAGTTTTATATAGAGGGTTAGTGCACATCAAGAAAACATTTCAACTCAGTGCTGTCCAAGCCCACAAGTCCAACATTAAGCCATATGTCCAACACTAATCCACAAAATCCTCCTCCATCTCACAAAACACATACAATGACACCGACTGCAGGAGGAAAGTAGAATCAGTGAACGTGTAAGCATCTCAGCACTGGCAGGAGTCTCCACACGGCTGCTCCAGCATCCTGGGCTGTTTCCTGTGGCTTCTCCTCAGGGATGTCTCCCAGGAAGTGAGCCTTGCCAGCTGAAGCAGGGAACTGGCTAATGCAGCTGCACCCTGGTCCGACCATCACAAAGCAAGAGACCCTAGAACTAGAAAATTGAGGCTCACTGACTCATTTATCTCTTCTCCCTTTAATGAACCCTACATGTGTTTATGAGCCAGGTTGACACAATAAACTTGAACTAAATCAGTGACAAAACCAGTGAATTTTGTTTATATAAGAAGAAAGAAATTTATATCAAGATAGAGGCTCACACAGTTACAGAAATGGGTAAATCCAATCAGGTCATGTCTATAGGTCAGATATTAAGCTGGGAGCCTTATCTGACTCATTTAGTTGCCAGGACTGACAATTCAGGAAACAGGAAGTCTATAGACTGGTGGAGGCAGAGCCAGAAGACTCTAAGAACAACAGGGAATATGGCAAGCTGATGATAGCTCTTAGGTTCAGCAGACAATATGGTGGTAAATGGATTAAAATCAAATCCTAGAGGTCAGTGAGACAAGTGCCTAATCCCAAGCAGCAAGATGAGACAAGCCTTCCTATAGAATCAACTAAAATAGACCACTTCCCCAAGGAAATTTTCTTTCAATAGCATCTCACTCAAATCATTCCATAAACAGTTCGGTGGCTCACAGTTTATTCCATTATGGAGTCGATTGCATTATGTTAAGTCATATCATGGAAGAAGTTTCAACTGCAAAACTACTGAGAAATCTGGCCTAGCAAGGTTGAGACAAAACCAAAAGATCACAGTTGTCCTAAGCTGTTCACCTTTAGATTAGCAGCCAAGTGCTTAATCACAGCACCATCAAGGTTTCTTTGAACAAATATAGAAAAATAAATGAAAATCTACAAATTAAAGAGAATGACCTTGGTCACAGACTTAAACATCAACACAATATTAGGGTACAGAAGTTATGGAGGGAACAGAAGCTTGGGGACAATAACAACGCATTGCAAAGCAATATATGCATGTTTGGTAAAGAAAAAGACAAACCTAGATATTCAAGAATATAGTCTCAGGCAATTCTTAAGATGTCATGGTTAGGAAACTACCCCTCTTACCTTCAAAACTATAGTTAAATGTGAACAACCTCTAAGTCATAGAAAATACAACTACATTAGTTATACCATTTTGGTTTGGAAGAATATAAAATGATAGAATATTTTCATTATAATAGTGGATGAAAAAATGTATGAGATAGTGTTATATATATTATTTATTTTTCCTCTTTATGTCCTCTCTTTGCAAGGATGATTACTTTTCCTCAGGAAATATATATTATTAAGACCGAGTTGGTCTGTGGAATAGCAACTGCAAGTGTATATATCAAATACATACAAATAGAATATCAGGTGTTGCGTCTGTCACTTCAAGCATGGTACATTTTGGGTCCTTTTATCAACACATCTCACTTTTTATTTTCTCCATTTACCCAGTAAGTAACAGCAAATATCTCCAAATGTTTTCAAAGATAAAATGGACTGAAATAAAAACAAAGTCTACAACAATGATAGAGAATGATTTGTAAGTTTTTAAAATCATTTTATTGGGGCTCATACCATAATCCATACATCCAACCTTGTGTCAAGCACATTTGTTGCCATCATTTTGAAAATATTTTCTTCTATTTGAGCCCTTGGCATCAGCTCCTCATTTTACCCCCTCCCTTCCCCACACTTCCTCCCACATGAACCCTTGATAATTTATAAATTGTTATTATTTTTCCCTATCTTACACAGACCAATGTCTCCCTTTACCCATTTTTCTCTTGTCCTTCCCCCAAGATCATTGTGATAGATTTCCCCTTTCTCCCTGCATCTTGCCCTTACCCTCCTGGTATTGCTATTCTTATTGTTGGTCCTGAGGGGTTTATCTGTCCTGGATCCCTGTGTTTCCAGCTCTTATCTGTACTAGTGTACATGCTCTGGTCTAGCCAGATTAGTAAGGTAGAATTGGGATCATGATAGTGGGGGGAAAGGAAGCATTAAAGAATTAGAGGAAAGTTGTATGTTTCACCAGTGATATAATGGACCCTGATTGACTCGTCTCTTCTTTGTGACCCTTCTGTAAGGGGATGTCCAGTTTCCTAAAGAAGGACTTTGGGTCTCCACCATGCACTCCTCCTCATTCACAATGATAAGATCTTTTGTTCTGGGTCTTTGAGGCCTGAGGCCTGATCCCATCAACATATCATGATCACACAGGCTGGTGTGCTGCTTCCATGTAGACTTTGTTGCTTCTCAGCTAGATGACCACTTGTTATCCTTAAGCTTTTAAGACTCTATATGCTATATTTTTTGATAGCCAGGCACCATCAACTTTCTTCACCACATTTGCGAGGCATCTGTTTTGTCTTCAGCGATCGTGTTGGGAAGGTGAGCCTCTCGGGCATGCCAGGTTATTAGAACAAAGCGTTCTTGCATTGAGGGAGTACTTGAGTAGAGGCCCAATGTCCATCTACTACCTTGATATTTAACATATAAATACATGTACATAGATCTATTTCCATATCATCATATATACATATATTTACATATATACATGCCTGTATTTAGACCTCTATAAATGTTCATTGCCTCCTATTTCTTTCCTCTATTTCCTTTGGTTTGTAATTATTTCACAACAACACTTGTGTGATTAACTTTTTTTTTCTAACCCTAACCCTAATCCTACACCTAAAACTAACATTGTGATTAATTTTTTTATAAGTAGATTTTCCTTACCATTCTTTTCTGCATACTTCCAAAGGATCACTGTGTGGACAAATTTCATTAAAGATACTGATAAAAGAAAGATATGTACAATCTAAAAGAGTAAGTCAAATAATATTTAAATATCTTAAAAAGGCCTATTTTAGACATACAGCAGTATGATTAGATACAGTCTATAAAAGAAACCTCAACTTTTCTGACCCCAAATGAGCATGACCATAAATTCAATCCTTGTGGTAATGAGTCTGAGATATTAAGATTATTTCATACCATCTGGATGCTCCACTGCTACCACCAAGGCAAAGCTTGGCATGTGCTATATGCTACTGCAATTCAGCACAGCGGTAGATCTGGATTGTGCCAGCTGAGCTGGTTCAGGCACACCTCATCAATCTTTAGGTTATGAGATACGTTTAGTATTACAGAGTACAATGGCGTATAATGCACACAAGTAGGAAGTCAGTCCACATTTATCAATGTCATCTTCTAGGGACTAACAAAACCTGAACCAAGTACTTTGCTGAAATTAGACCAGGGACTAGACAAAACATATGTTATCTACATTTGAATAAATTGATTAGATGATCCACCTAGTCATAAGTTCCATGTTATAACCCCAATGGGCTTACTTAGAAATAATCCTTCAAACTATATAGATATAAGTATAGGTACAGATATAGATATAAATTCGTTAAAAGTGTATAAAGTGTAAGTCATAGAAAAGACTACAACACTAAATATAACCTTGTGGTTTGGAAGAACCTTTAATGATAGAAATATTTCCATTTTAAATGTAGGTGAGAAATGTGTGGTTCCATTGGTATATGGCTAATCTTCTTTCCATCTGTATGTCCAAAGAGTTGGCCAACTGCCTCCACTTAACTGTTGATGCATTCTTAAATAATTCGTGCTTTGCTCAGTTTCTAAACTTTCTGACAAAAGATTTTTAAAATTTTATAAATATAAAACATATAAAATATGCTAATAAAAACTTAGCTATCTGGATACTAGCTGTATAATATAAAACATGGAGTATGCAATGGTATAGGAGTCCCTGTGTATTACAAATTATTAATATGGTCTACTGCTAACCAAAATGTTGTGAGTTTGAATCCACAAAAAGCTGCATTGGAAGAAAGAACTGGCGATTGATTTTTCCAATATAAACCATAGAAGTCCCTGTGGAGCCTAGGTCTCCTCTGGCACACACATGTTCTTAAGTCACAATCAATTCAACATAAGCTGGTTTTCTAAACTAGTAAAATGTTGTTAACTTGTTTAACGAATCAGGTAGACATACATATTTGCTAACAATGAAAAAATATTTGATGTGCTCATTCAACCCAGGCCTGTCCTGTTAGATTGTATGGTATATCAGTGTTATGTTGAATACGCAAATTTTGAGAGTAAACTGAAAGGCCTTAGAAAGTACAAGTCCATTGACAGTTTTTATTTGCTTTGGACATGCTAAAATGGTGATGCACTTAAGAGTAAGTGAAATTGCACTTTTAAAAGACTATTAGCTGAAGAGGCATGCATTAATCGTGAGAAGGTATCAATGGTGGCATGCAAGTCCTTTAGTCAGCCAATGAAGTCTCATAGGGACCATGTTTTCCCAATATGGTGGGTGCTGAGGCCATGTGGGTTAACAGCATGATGTAGAGAAACTTCAGAATATAATTGACTAGTGGGACAGGGCATACACTTGATTGTGCTTGCTGATAATCTAACTGAAAAGCATGTTGGAAGCATGACATTTTGATGACATAGTTGAGGTGAAGCCTTGGCATTATCAAATGTCAATGCCATGACTACCACAGCTTTGTCAGTCTTTGTATGTCCTTTATCCAAGGATCCAGGGAGATCAGTGTGGGAACAAACATGGGTAATGAAAAAGGAGACCTCACCATGGGTCAAGAAAAGACTGAAGATATTAGAAACTGCTGCAATAAACCATTGGAAATATGTGACCCATGGGTCTAGATGGTTTAAAAAAGCAGAAATGTATTCTCTCACAATCCCAGGGGCTGGAAGTCAAGATTTAGGTGATTCTGGACGATGTGCTTTCTAGACCTTGTCCTTCCCTCTTTCAGCCTCTGATATCCCCAAGTACATCTTGGCTTGTGGCACGTTACTCCAATCTCGGCCTCTCCCTTCATATGGCCGATTCCCCTCTTGTCTCCAACCTTTCACCCTTTCTTCTAAAGAGATGAGGGCTCCCCCAAAAGGCTTCACATGATAAAGAGCTTATTACTTACACTGATAATCTCATTGTAATTATATCTGCAAAGATGCTAACTCAAAATGAGGTCAAACTCGTAGGTACCAAGGGTTTAGGGCTTAAATAGTATATGTGCACAATTCAATGCATTAATCAAAGCCATGGAAATCTGGACACACATTTCTGGGTAATTTGAAAAGATATTGGATAAAATATACTATAGAACTCAGTCCTAAATGCATGGCATAATTTGAATCTATTTGAAAATTTCAGTATTTTAGTACAATGTTTGATAAATTATATTCTATGTATAAAATGAAAGCACAATATTCTAAAATATTGTAATTTATTTGTAAATAATTTAAATGTATGTATATTCTGCTCTCCAAAATCTCAAAAAACTTGTGAAACTTCTTTGGATTTAAAATTTAAATAATTTAAGCAATTTAAATCTATGCATTAATACTATTTTCCTTCACCTGGCTTCTAAAACCATTTTAGGACCCAAATGAATAATTGTTTTCAATGGCATCGAGTTTACTCTGACTCACAATGACTCTATAGATGGCAGACTGAGATAGTGTCTTCACAATTTTTATTATATTTTAGCCCATTGTTGCAACAATTCTCCGTCTCCTGAAGAGCCTTCCTCTTGTTTACTGAACCTCTACTTTACCAAGCAGGATATCATTTTCCCAGGATTGGTCTCTCCTGATAAAATGTACAAAGTGAGACTTGCCATTTCCCCAGTCGATGGAGCATCCTGGCTATATATATAATTTTATAATATATGATACATTATAATTTATAATATTTTCTGGCAGTTCATGGTACTTTTAATACTCTTTACCAGCAGCTTAATTTAAATGCATCAATTATTCATTGGTCTTCCTTATTCATTGTCCACCATTCATAATCACATGAAGAGATTGAAATGAACAGGACTCGGATCAGGCTCATTTAGCCCTCTAAGTGTAGTCTTTGCTCCTTAACACTTCAAAGAGGTCTTCTGTAGTAGATTTGTCTTCTGCTCCATGGCTGGGGCCTCCATAAGCAGTGATTATAGGTCCCAGTAAAATTAAACCCTTGACACCTTGTGTTGACGCTGCTCTGTCAGTTTGTGATACTGTGATGATGTACATGCTACTGTTATGCTAGAAGCTATTCCACTGGTAGTTCAAATATTCTCAAGGTCACCAATGGTGGATAAGTTTCACTGGAGCTTCCAGACTAGGAAAATGGATTAGATTGTCTAGTTCTAAGAATTTAGCCACTGAAAACCTTATGAGTAGCAGTGGAACAAAAAAACTAAGTCAGTTTCCATTTGCTCCTGTTTCCATGGAACAAACTGACCTAGAGACAGCAGATGAAGTTCAAGTTTCCATCGTGTGTGTGTGTGTGTGTTTTCTTGTTTTATTTTTTTAACTTCCTATTATCACATACACTTTTTTTAGAACAAAATAATATTCACATTATTTGGGTTTATTTGTTAAACTAAATCTTTTTAAATTGAGTTTAGTTATAGATTTATTTTTAAATGTATAGCCTTTAATGCATATGGGCCTTGAAGACATTATGCTGAGTAAAATAAGTCAATCGCAAAGCAACTGTTGTACTCATATAAAAAGACAAGGACAAACCAATGTATGGAGAACAAAATTTATTAGGGCTGAGGTGGTTAGATTGTATGCTAACCTCATGGTACCCGTGTGGAGGTAGGGGTGGAATCCAACCTGTCAGTCAGGTGATATCTCTTTGGAGGTGTGGCCATTTTATAACATAGATACTGGGAATCTCTGGTTCTTCAACCTCCCTGCTTAATAGGATTATGTATGTGACTGCAGGGGCAGCCCTATATGGGCCCCTGCCTCTGAGAGTGAACCAGTGGGCAATGGGCATCCTACCATGTTTTCACTGATCTTGGATCCACCAAATGTGCATCTACCAGCCTGTCAGCTCCCTGCTAAACACTTCGCCTTTCATTGGCATGCAGTTATGTGAGTCAGAAAGCAGCTTTCACCAGCATCATAACCTTGGACTTGAGTTGGGCTGGGCTGGAATGCCTTCGCGCTATAAATTTACTTCTTATTATGAAGTTCCTTTAAATACCTATACGTGTCACTGTTTTTGTTTCTCTAGACAAGGTAGCCAAACACAGGGGTTAATAGGAGGTGTAGAGAGGGAAATAAGGGGCTGACATTGCTTATGAAGTACTGACTTTTGGTTTATACTGAAGGAAAAATCTGCATTAATTAATTATATTAATCAAGGGTGAATTTGTGAAGATAATTAATGTAATTACTGGTAAGTTGTATAGGTGTCAAAAGTTGAAAAGGCAAAAGTTGTGTGAAAGGACAACAAAGCAGCTGCTGGGGATACGTCTGTACAACCAAACCCTTCCTGGGATTCAGTTTCTGGGTTGCAGGAGTGGGGTTATGGTTTCATGAGGCAGCTCAGTTACTTGGTTGAATGTCATGTTTAATGCTACTGTTCTATCTACCATTTCATTGAACAGCACTCAGGCTCGTCAATGCCTGCAAACTGCTATCCAAGGTCCACTAAGGGGTCTTTGCCTGGATCGGCCAGAAGAAGGGAGACAGTCCATAGCTAGAGAAAGAAATAGACTGTGTGGTTAATTGCACCCAGGAACAGCAGTCTCCTTTTTGTTGGAAAGTTGCCACCTTTGTTGAACATTTTGTTCAATGACTCTGTAGTAGATTCTTGATTAAAACTTAGATTAGAAGTTTTTAAAACTGTAACAACTTTAAAATGTCACAAGAGGAACATCAAATGATAACTTACTTCAGTTTAACCTAACTACATCTGCCATATTCAGCTTTACAATGCTCTCTGATAAGAAGCCTATTCATACCCCGTAACGATGGTCAGAGGGAATTCAGTGGAGGCTTAACCCACTTGTGGACCCAGAAAATAGATTTTGGGCTTCAACTGCTAGATATAGCCTTATGCGTATTAGGCGTTAAAAAAGAGTGGAAAGCAATCTGGCAATACTTAAAGAAAATGAAAATTGATCTACCTTATGACCCAGCCATCCCTCTACTGGCCATATACCCGGTGGAAGCAGCAAATAAAACATGACCAGTCATATGTGCTCCAATGTTTACTGGGGCACAATTCACAATAGCAAAGACTTGGAAACAGCCTAAGTTTCCATCGATAGATGAGTGGATTAGTAAACTTTGGCACATACACACAATGGAGTACTATGCAGCACTGGAAAGCACCGATGAGCACATGAAACACGTTATTTCATGGGAAGAGCTGGAAAGAATTATGTTACTCGAGGTAAGTCAGACCCAAAGGGACAGGTACAACATGAGTCCCCTGAGGTAAGTACAATCAGCATGACAGAAATAGAAGAATAAACATGCATCCCACAATAAACGGGGGGAAGCATAGATAGTTGGAGGGAGGGCAGGCCACACTTAGGGAGGTACATGAGAGCTCAGCATAAAGAAGGAGAAGTGGGGCAGGGAGAGGGAGAACTGCGATGGGGAGAATCCGAGTGGATAGTATGGGGGGGGAACAGGGTACTAACCCACCCAGGGGAGAGTATCGATTATGTCCCCACAGATCTGGAACATGCATATGGACCCCACCACGACACACCAAACGAGGAGGGCAACTTAAAGTACAGAGGACTACACAAAGAGGCTGGACGACACACTGGCCCAAACCAGAATTAGGCCGACCCCCACATCGAAGGGAATACCACAGAAAACAAAAATAGATCGTCTGGAGTGGGAAAGGAACTGACCCACCACACCACATCCAGAAGGAAGCTGAAACAAAGGTAGGAGAAAGGACGTAGTGGAGTACACCTGGGTCCACCAAGCCCAAGGTCGATAGACCAGCTCGAAGGGCCCAGAGAACAGAGAGGATCATACAGCTGGCCACACTGCGAGATGCGACATCCTGCACCAACACATGGCCCTACATGGGATGGCACCTGAGACACAGTGGGGGATGTGCGACTGAGCTGACCCCACCACACTGAGGCAAACACTGGGGGCGTGCAATGGAACAGCGGAGGAAGCAGAGCAAAGGGATCCCGAGGGAGTATAAAGGATGGACTTTCGGACCAGGACGTGGCACCTCACAAGCTACATCTAGAAAACACTCCTAAAGGTCAATAAACTGACCTTGAACTACTAGCAAGTTTTCTTTTAATATTTGCTATCTTTTTGTTTTGTCTTGTTTTTTGTGTTTTTTTTTATCTTGTAAATTTTGTATGTCAGTGGCTTCTTTGTCTATCAGCGTGTCAATGTTGCTGCGGTCAAAGCCATGTTCTTATGTGCCACTTGGGCGCTATCAAAGGCATCTGCATTTGTATGCACATATTACTATATCAGCAGGCCCACCTAGACAAGATAGGCTGGACAAACAATGAGAGAAGAAAATAATGGGACCAACGGTCCTGGAGGGACATGAGAGCATGGGAAGTAGGGGAAGGGAGGAGGTGTTGGCCAACCCAGGGACAAGGGAACAGCGAGTGGTTCAAAACCAGAGGAGGGAGGGGAGGGAGGACTGGTAGGGAGTGACCAAGAGCAAGGTAACTTAGAGGAATTACTGAAACCAGAATAAAGGCTAAACATGGTAGTGGGACTGGAGGAAAGCGAAAGGAAATAGAGGAAAGGAGTAGGAGGAAAAGTGCATACAGAGAAGCCTAAATACAGACATGTACATATGTAAATATATTTATGATTATGGGGGTAATAGACTTATGTGCATATATTTATAGGTTCAGTAGTAGGCTAGCAGATGGACATTGGGCCTCCTCATGCATAATCCCCCAATACAATAGCACCTTGCCCTGCTAAACGGTCATTGCATGATACCCACCTTCCCGACATGATCACTGAAGACAGACATGTGTGTAAGCAAACGTGGTGAAGAAAGCTGATGGTGCCCAGCTATCAAAAACATATAGCGTCTGGGGTCTTAAAGGCTTGAAGGCAAACAAGCGGCCATCTAGCTCAGAAGCAACAAAGCCCACAGAGAAGCACACGGCCTAAGCGAATAAAAGGTGTTGAATGGACCATGTAGAAGACACCAAGGAACAAAAGCAATCATTGTGTGATCACCTTCCTCACATAATCGCTGAAGATGAAAGTGTGCATAAGCAAATGTGGTGAAGAAGGCTGATGGTGCCCGACTACTGAGAGATATAGCATAGCATCTGGGGACTTAAAGGCTTGAAAGCAAACAAGTGGCCATCTAGCCCAGAAGCAGCAAAGCCCCATGGAAGCAGCACACCAACATAGGTGATCGTGAAGGGCAGAGGAGACCAGGTCTCAACAAAGGTGGGGTGGTGGTGAGAATCACATCACCGTGAATGAGGGGGAGTGCATGATGGGGACCCAATGCCCATCTGTAGACAGGTGGACATCCCTTCCAGAGGGGTAGTGGGGAGGAGATGAGTCACTCAGGGTTCAGTGAAGCAACAATGAAACTCAAAACCTTCCTCTAGTTCCTGAACGCTTCCTCCCCTCCCAATTATCATGACCCCAATTCTACCTTGCGGACCTGGTTATACCAGAGGATGTACAGTGGTGCAGTAGGGATCTGGAAACACAGGGAATCTAGGATGGATGAAACCCTCAACACCCGCAGTAGGAGTGGCGACACCAGGATGGAAGGGGGTGTAGAAAGGGAGAACCGATCTTGGAGATCTATGTGTAACCACCTCTCTGGGAGATAGGCAATGGGGAGGTGGGTGAAGGGAGATGCCGGGGAGTGTGACATAAGATATAATAATTATTTATAAGCTATCAAGGGACCAGGGGGAAGGGGAGAGCAGGGAGGGAAGAGGAGGGGGAAAAAAAGGGAAACCGAGCTGATTCCAGGAACCCAAGTGGAAGGTGAATTATGAGAATGATGAGTGCACCGAAAGTCTAAGGGTGCTTTGCCCAATTGATTTATGTACGGATTGTGATAAGAGCTTTATGAGCCCCAATAAAAAGATTTATTAATTTAAAAAAAGAACTTTTCAAATTTCTTTATTAAATAATTTTATTGGGCGCTCATACAACTCTTATCACAATACTTGCATTCATCCATTGTGTCAGCACATTTGAACATTTGTTGCCATCATTCTCAAAACATTTAATTTCTACTTGAGCCTTTAGTATCAGATCCTCATTTTTCCCCTTCCTCCCCAACCCATCTCCCTCACAAACCTTTGATATTTTCTAAATTATTTTTATTTTGTCATGTCTTTAAAAAGATTATTGGGGGGCTGATACAACTCTTATCACAATCCATACATCAATCCATTGTGTCAAGCATAGTTGTACATTTGTTGCACTCACCATTTTCAAAACATTTGCTTTTTACTTGAGCCCTTGGTGTCAGTTCCTCATTTTCCCCCTCCTTTCCTTGCCTTCCCTCCCTATTATCCCTTGATAATTTATAAATTATTATTCTTTTTTCATGTCTTGCACTGTCCGATGTCTCCCTTTACCTGCTTGCCTGTTGTCCATCCCCCTGGGAGGGGGTAACAGGTCATTGTGATGGGTTCCTCCTTTCTCCCCCGACCTTCCCCTTACCCTCCTGGTATGGCTACTCTCAATATTGGTCCCAATGAGTGTATCTGTCCTGGATTCCTTGTGTTTCCAGCTCTTATCTGTACCCATGTACATGCTCTGGTCTAGCCAGCTTTGTAAGGTAGAATTAGGGTCATGATAGTGTGTGTGTGTGTGTGTGTGTGTGTGTGTGTGTGTGTGTGTGTGTGTGTGTCTGTATTAAAGAACTAGAGGAAAGTTGTTTCATCAGTGCTATACAGCACCCAGTATTTTGTCATATTTTACACTGTCTGACATCTCCCTTCACCCACTTTTCTGTTATCTGTCTTCCAGGGAGGGGGTTATATGTAGATCCTAGTGATCAGTTCCCCATTTCTACCTCACCTTTCACTTATGCTCCTGGTATCACCACTCCCATTATTGGTCCTGAGGGATTTATCTATCCTGGATTCCTATGTTTCCAGTTCTTATCTGTAGCAGTATACATGTTCTGGTTTAGCTGGATTTGTAAGGTAGAATTGAGGTCATGCTAGAGGATGGGAAGGAAGCTTTAAAAAACTAGAGGAAAGTTGTATGTTTCATCCATGCTACACTACACCCTGACTTGCTCGTCTCCTCCCCGTGACCCTTTTGTAAGGGGATGCCCAATTGTCAACAGATGGGCTTTGGGTCTCTACTTGTCCCTGGAGTTGTAAACACAAACTTCTCCCCCTCCCCCTCTTCCTGCAGAGATAATAAGCACACACACACACACACACACACACACACAAAGACAGGGCAAAATAAAGCAACAAAAGATAAAACAATAAAAACCACGATGACACACAAAAAAAGAAAAGTCTGTAAACAGTTCAAGGTCTATTTGTTGAGTTTTAGGAGTATTTTCTGGTGGAGTCTGATAGAGTGCCACACACTAGCCCCAAAGTCTATTTTTTATATTCCCTTGGGACTTCCTTGTTCTGCTCCCTTTGCTGTTCTGTTACACACCTTTAGTGTTTTGCCTCAGTGTTGTGGGGTCAGATTGGGTGCAATTTCCACACTGTGTCTCCAGTGTTGTCCTCTGTAGGGCTAGGTTCAGTGAGGGATGTCGTTTGTCACAGTGGGGCGGTCATATATTCCTCTCTGTGCATTGGCTGCTCTGAGCAGGAATATCGTCCTCAAAGCTTGGTGGGCCAGGATGTGTTCCACTCTCTCTTTCTCCCCTTCATTTGCTCCTCTGTACTCTGATCAGATATGTTCCTCTCCCTGAGCTGTAGCTTCAGTGCTGACCTCTAAAGTAAATTCTTCTGGGATGCGGGGTGGCCTCAAGTTTCATAGACACTAGAATTTCTGGTGTGATGGAGCTTGAAGAACACCTGGAATTTTTTCCCTGAGTAAATCTTTAAACCTAAAACCTCAAATATTCCCTGATACGTTCTTAAAACTAAATAATAGTTTGGTTTGACTAGTAAAGAATGTCTGCCTTAAGCGATGGGATGCTTAAAGATTTGTCTATGACATCAAAGTGAGAATTGCAATTCAAACATTAGATATTAAACTTAAGACTCAGTGAATTTCAATTACTGGCAGATGATCGATTAAAAAAAAGACTGATAATGGTATTACAACATGTATAATATAATCAATATTTTTAATTGTACATTTAGAGATTGCTGAATTCATGCATATTCTGCTGTATGCATTCTCAACAATAGCAACTGTGATCGTTGATGACTTCCCATGGAAGGGCAACCGAGATATGTAGCTCTTTGGTGGGTGGCCAGCATCCCACTCTACTTTCACCTTCCTGCTTGCTGGCCATCCTGAGAGCTGCTGGAGCCCTGCCATATTTCCACTGATCCTGGATCTGCACAGGCTTGTACCCACTGACCCGTGATATTCATGCATTCTGCATCTGTGCTTGTGACTATATGTGTCTGATGAGGGACTTATGGACTATTATTGGACTTGTGGACTTTAGTTGTACATGGCGGGCAGGTTTCCTTGATATGTAATTAATTTTTGCTCTAAAGTTGTTTATTATCCATATATGAAAGTCACTGGATTTGTTTCTCTAGCCAACCTGGCCTAACACCCCCATGAATGGTAAATCAAATTACCATGCTTACCTAGAGCCTACTTTTCAAAACTTTTCAACATTAAATATGCAAATTCTAAATATACCATCACAGTCCCTAAGTTCAGAGTACTCATTGAATCTCTAAGATGTAAGTCTTGTTATCTTAAATTTATAAGAAAAGAAAATAGAGTCCTTAGAGGTTAAATTATTAGATTGATGTCATATAGTCAATAAGCAGAAAAATTGGGATTTTTCATGCATAATAATTATGTTTAATTTATTCACCTTTTTTAATTTTGTAATTAAAGTTTCCCCATACACTTGTGGGTTTTATCCCCCTTAGGTATACTATACAACAATGCTTAGCAACTTTTAAAAAGTTTTATTGACACTTCACATATCACACAATTCAATAGTTAAATCGTATCTAGAAGGATTGTGCAATCATTACCACAATCAATTTTCAAACATTTTCTTCTTCCTTGTACTCATTGTTATTTGTGTAATTAATTGTTAATCATTAATTCTAAGTATAGCATCATAGCCTCTCAGTTCAGAGTACTCACTAAATATCTAAGATATAAATCTTGTTATCCTCAGCTTATAAGACAATAAAATAAAGACCATAAAGGTTAAAATATTATGCAATTATTAATCATGGCAAAAGTATACACAATAAAACATACTCTAATTCAATTTCTATAAATAAAATTCAGTGTCATTGATTAGATTCAGTGATGTACAACCATTTTTGATATCCTTTTCCAAATTATTCCACACATTAATATAAATTCATTGCTTCTAAGCAAAATTCTTCCTCCTTTACTCATGGTGTGGTAGTTACATAATCTGGTGTAAATTTGGAACTTGAGAGGATTTGGAGTGAAGGGAAGGAGGATTCTAGTCTGTCAATCTTTGTATAGCCAATGAGGCCTATGCGTGGCATGGCCTTCATGCAGAGGATTCTGGGAATTCCTGTATTTCCTCCTTGGAGGTAGGAGAGACTTGCTCTCTGCTGGCTCCCTTGGAGACTCTCTCTCTACTCAGTCCCTGGGAGAAGCTTTACTTACAAGATACATGATGCTACACCCTGGGAGTTGGAAAACCATGTAGAAACCTTGGACAACACTGAGATGCTCCAAATACCATTGGATCCACAGGCCTTCCAACCCACTGGTCTGTGATCTTCCTGCATTCAGCATCATTGCATGTGTTTCACGAGTCTGAAGAGGACTTTATAGATTGGTATCGGACATATGAATTAATATTGGACTTATGAACTTGATCTGGACCGGGCTGGGATATTTTCGCAATATTCAAACACTCTTATATATAAAAAACTCTTTCTTATTCACATATTAGTCTCTATGAATTTGTTTCTCTAATCTACCCAGACTACACACATGGTAACCAGAGGTCAAGTTTTTTACTTTGTTGTTTTTCTCCCAGCCGTATAATTAAAAGCTAATCCAGACATCATATCATTCTGTAGTTCAGACACATCAAGTAGTACTGTACAATTGCTACCACTATCAGTTTCAAAACATGTTTTTCCTTCTTGAACTCCTTGACATCAGCTTACCTTCCTCACCTTCCTCTATTACCATAACCTTCAGAAACTCTTATTGTTTATGTTTTCTCTATAGGTTAATCAATCCTGCCTGGGTTTCCATATACAGAAAAACAGACACATGTAACATAGATTCAAGAAGGCTACCCACAGTGACAAAATACATCAGATATAAACACCAATATGGAAAAACACAAACAAGGGAAAAAAGCCCACCATAAAATACTGAAAACCAGATAGCCCAAAATGTATCAGACGGGAAATCAAGTGATAAGGTTTAAACTGTTCAAGTCCGGGTTATCAGTTTGGTCTACTATAGTCATCTAAGTAGTACCCTGTTTGGCAGTTTTCCCATCTCTCAATTATGTTTAGAGGGAAATAATCAGAGGATTGTTTCCTTTGTAGATCTCACAAATGTATTTTGGAATTCCACTGCCATCCCTAGCTTTCTGTGAACCAGATTCTCACAATTTTAGCTCTGGTACTATTTCTTCCTTCAGTTTTAGATTCTACAATTAAAACGCCCTGGATCATGGATATTGGTGTGCTTCATCCATGGGGACCTAGTTGACATCTCACTTAGATGGTTGATTTTTTTTGGAACTAAACATTTATACCCCAGACGCTATTTTATCTAATAGCTTGGCACCATCTAATTTCTTCACCATACTTTGTTATAGCACCCATATCTCCTGTGCTTCCTTCAAGAGGATGTGTCAGAAGGTCATGTCGCAAGAATGAATTGTTCTTAGATTCTTGCTATGATTAAATATGAGCCCCATATCCATTCCTGGAACTGTGATTTCTATCTGTCTGGGGTTTTCCTTTGTAACCACCTTGTTAATTTATGGGAGAGAATCTTATTGTTCTTCTCCCTGGTACATAAAAGAATCTTCTGTTAATGGTGTCATTCATTATCATCCCATGATATTAATTTAAAAAAAAAACTGTTGATAGAGGGTGATTGAACAAGTGCAGGCTAACTACATATTACAATTCCAGAACTGTTCATTTGAATAAATTCTTATATGGCTGTACACTATTTATACAAACAATGGGAGTTAGTTGTCAGGCAACATTTACAATAATATTCACTGACAGTGTCCGTTACAAGTCTACAGAATAATACATATCTTAATATAGCAAGTAGGGCTTTGATGTACTAAATTGGCGGTTCTCAACCTGTGGGTCGCGACCCTTTTGGAGGTTGAACGACCCTTTCACAGGGGTTGCCAAAATCCTTAACAGTAGTAAAATTACAGTTATGAAGTAGTAGCAAAAATAAGTTTTTGGTAGGGGGGGTCACACAACATGAGGAACTGTATTAAAGGATCGCAACATTGGGAAGGTTGAGAACCACTATACTAAGCCAATGTTGGTCTGTCTACCAACAGTTCAATACCCTTGGTATAGCTGTCTTCTGCTTCTTTACATGTTCTGTAATTTCAGCCTTAAGTCCTCAGCTTATAGGTGTGTTTGATGTAGAGTCTAATTCACCTAGAGGAATTTCCACAATAGATCCCTCTGTTATGACCTTGGAGTGTGTTGTGCACCTTGCAGATCCAGAATTCAATGCTGCAGTGTTCTGTGGAGCTTGGCCTGAATCTCAAGAGGGTGTGCAGAAATGCAGGTCAATATGGCTTATTAAGTGACTATTACTGGGGGACTCCCTCCATTAGGGTCCTAAAAAGTATTGTTAGTCATTTTTGTTCTCCACCTGGAATTTGGTCCCCACCCCCTACTTTTTCTACCAACGGACACGCAATGTCTTCTCCCACACATGTCTGTTCCATTTATGACTTTCCCATCGGTATCCTCATCCATCTGAGTCTTATGGGGATCTTCTGACTGATGAATTTTACCTGAATGTCTGAAATCGAAACATGCTTTCAGGTGATGCCAGTGATGCTTCTATACAGATCAGACTTTGAAGAGTTCATTGTTATCAGTGGTACTAAACACTATAGAGCTATTAATGTCTATAAAATACTTACTCTGCAAAGAGATGAGATGTTAGCCAAACAGTTACAACTTCATGTGTAAAGTCTTGTTTAAAAAAAAGAATGAGAACTGAATTAAACATTGTGGTTTTTCATGGATGCAAGCTCCTCCCCATATACTTGACAGGAGACAGGTAACAATCAATTCCCTGATAAGCGACTTCGTTAAAAAGCACTTGTGCTGGGAAGGCACAGAGAGAGAAGAAGACTTTCAAAGGTGAATGGTAAAGAGAAAAAGATGTTGTGTTGGAAACACATTACCAGTAGAAAAATCCTGCCATGCAGATCCCACAAGGCAAGAAGACTCAGACTGCCTGGAGAGATATAGGGTAAAGAAATCATCATCTCCCTGACAGAGGTGATTCCAACTCATAAAGACCCTATCGGACAGGGTAGAACTGCCCCTGTCAGTTTCCAAGAATGCTAACTTAAAAACATTTTATTACATGTTTTCATTGGGGGAACTTACAACCCATAAACTCTTCCATTATATGTCAAGCACACTTGTACATAAGTTGCCATCATCATATTCAAAGCTTTTTCTTTCTACATGAGCCCTTGATAGAAGCTCCTCATTTTTCCCTCCCTCCCCCACTCACCCTCCCTCATGAACTCTTATAAATTATAAATTATTCTTTTCCTCCCCCCAACTCTCATAGTCCCTTGATAGATTATAAATTGTTATTATTTTCATATCTCAAACTGAGCACTGTCTACCTTCCCCCACATTTTCTGTTCTTCTTCCCCAAGGAGAGGTGTGTGGTCATGTATCCATCATTATGATCGGCACCTCCTTTCTCCCGTCCTCTCCCCTTCTTCCCCCTACCCTTTTGGTATCGCTATTCCCACCCCTGTTCCTGGATTCATGAAGGACCTAGACAACAGAACATTCTCCCCATAGAGGAGCCACATGGAAGGGTTGAGTCACCAGGGTGCAGTAAAGCATCGATGAAACACACTATAATCCTCTGGTTCCTTGAGGCTTCCTCACCCCTCCACTACCATGACCCCAGTGCTGCTTCTCAATTCAGACTAGACCAGATCATGTACACAGGTATAGATAAGAGATGGTGTTCATGACACAAAGACTGTGAACTTTTTAGGGAGCAGAAAACCTTGTCTTTCTCCCACAAAGTGACTGGTGGTTTCAAAATTCTGAAATTGATGTTACCAGCCCAAATATTATGCAGCCATAGAATTAATAAAATTATGAAATATTTCATGGTTTAATCATTGATAGTATGTTTGTGCATTGCAAGAGGGCCCTTGTATTTTTCTCTCTTATCCTCAGTGACAATCTTTATAGCTCTAGATTTTACATTAAGGTATTTGACTCACCTTGAGCTTATTTTGTACATGGGATGATGTATGAGTTTTGTTTTATTCTTCTGAAGATTGAGACCCAATTTTTCCATCACCTTATTTTGAAGACATTATCTATTAAAAAAAGTGGTCCTAGGCTCTTCTTTCTCCATATAAGAATATTAATTAGATTTTCCTTTAAAAATAAAAAGAATGGAGCTGAGCTCTAAATTGGCATGCCATTGTGTTTATAGATATATTTGGCTATTATTGAAATTTTCATAGTGTTAAGCCTTCACTTCCATGAACATGAAATCTTCTTCCATTTTTCTAAGTATCTCATATTGTGTGTGGCTATCACAAATAATATTGTTTTCTGGATTTCCTTTTCAGCATCGTCTTCATTAGTGAACAGGACTCTAATTGATTTTAATGTTAATCTGGTCCCTTGACACCTTACTGAATCTTTTCTTAGTTTGCAAAAATGTTTCTGCTAAGTCTTTGAGGTTTTCAACATATTAAATTGTATCATTCATAAATAGTGAGAATTTCACTTCTTTTCAAATCTAGATTCCTTTTTGTTTTCTAGGAATTCTAGCAAAATGTTAACTCAGAGTAGTTACAGGGCATCCTTTTGGGTTCCCATTTGCAGAGAGAGCACATTCAGTTCATTGAGTGAGATGGTGCCCATTGATTTTTCATATATGTCATTTATTGAGTTGAGAAAATCTTTCCTATTTTGTTGAGTGCTTTTATTAGGAAGAGGTGTTTGATTTTATCAAATTGCCTTTCTCCATTCATTTATGTGATCACATGTTTCTTATTTTTATTTTGTTTATATGGTGGATTACATTGATTTTCCCCCAAAGATTGAACTATTCTTGCAAACCTGGTATAAAGCCCACTTGATCATAGTTTAGTTTTTCTCAAACACTGTTGGATCCTATTGGCCAATATTTTGTTGAGAATTTTTGCTTATACCAGTAGGTACTCACCAAAATCCAGAATTACCCTGGGTGGAGAAGAGTTTTCCTAGTATGCATTTTCCTGTTACACAAGCATCGAGCAACTTGCTCTGAATTAGCACACCCAGTGGTGTCACCTGGAAAATTCTCTCTGGTCACAGTGAATTGTTTCATAAAGACAGTTTTGTCAAATTCCATTTTTTTTTGATGACCAACTTAAGAGAACAGGCTCCAATAAATTTCTTCCCCTTTGCTTAAAAGCAAACAAACAAGCAAACTTATTTCTGATGGTCTTAGAACCGAGATACCTCTCCTGTATCTGTCTCCAGATGGGTCCACCCACATGGAGATATGCCCACATCATCGTGCCAACCCCATCACATACACCCTTTACAAATACAGGTGTATGTGACATGGTTGGCGCCATAATTTACTTATGCAGAGCAGTCAAACGTGTAGAGAGCAGCTACTGTGTTAAAAACATGTACTCCATTAAAAGAAACTACTGTGTTGAAAGCAGCAGTATTGGAGGTAAAACGACACTTCATGAATTATAATTACAAGGTAAATATAAAACTATGTATTGTAAAATCATCAACTACTGCAAATATATATATATACCGTGGAAGCTTAATCTGGATGCTGATCAGTCTTTTTATATTCAGCTGTGGTTGATGTAAATACTGCCTCCTTGTGATAGTAGTAGGTATGTAAAAAAACAGAATGGTAAATCACAGGAAACTTTAATGAACTGTATTGACTGAACTATGTCATGTATCATCTTTTTTATTATTAAAGCTATTGTTATATATTATTTTCATTAGCAAATCATCCCATCACAACAGATCATGTAGAGAAAAACATTAAGAAGAGAAAATATAGTGAGGAATTTTTACAGTATGGTTTTGCCTAAATAATTACAGCAGGAATTACGACACTGCAATGTGTTACTTGTTGTGAAGTTCTATCAGTCGAATCTGTGAAGCCGAACAAACTAAAATGCCATTTTGATAGCAAACATCCAAGCTTTGCTGGCAAGGATACCAACTAGTTTAGAAGCAAAGCTGATGGACTCAATAAAGCCAGACTTGACACTGGTGGTCAGACTACAAACAAAATGTAGCAGCCATTGAAGCTTCATATTTGGTGGCACTCAGAATCACCAGAGCTTTGGAACCTCACACCATTGCTGAGGATTTACTGTTGCCAGTGGCCAATGACATTGTTGGATTTATGGTAGATGAATTTCATAAGAAATTGAGTGCAATTTCTTTATCCAATGACACTGCAGAATAATAGATTACATATCTACTGATATTCTTGATCAAGTAATACAGGAAATTAAATCTGCTCCATTTCCGACATTTAGCATCCAGCTTGATGAATCTATAGACATTGAAAATTGTTTACAATTACTGGTTTATGTGAGGTGTATCAATGATGACGACTTTAAAGATGAGTTTCTTTCTTTGCAAACCTCTTGAAACAACAAATATTGCACATGCTCTATTAGACACAGTTGATTCATTTCTGAAAGAGCATAAGATATCTTGGGAAAAGTTTGTGGTGTTTGCACAGATGTTGCTCCAGCTATGCTCGATGTCAATCTGGGTTTTATCGTTTGATCCTGAATGAGACACCAGAAGTCATCAAAACTCACTGCATGATTCATCAGCAAATATTAGCAATGAAAACGCTGCCACAAGAGTCACAAGAAATAATGAAAAGCATCATAAGTTCTGTCAATTTTGTAAAGGTGATTACTTTAGACAGGTGACTGTTTTTACCACTGTGCAATGAGTTGCATGCACCAATTAATGCTCTCTATTTCACATTGAACTGAGATGGTTGTTGACAGGAAAAGTTTTAAAACATGTTTTTGAATTTTGTGAAGAACTCAAAACTTTTTTTAATCAGAAATCAAGTCTGAAGTTTGAAGCACTTTTCAGTGATAAAACTGAACTGCAGAAAATAGCTTATTTGGTTGACACCTTTGACATCTTGAATGAGTTAAATTAATCACTGCAAGGACAAAGGCAACATGTCTTGATTTGTCTGAAAAGATCTGATCATTCCAATTGAATCTTCAGCTTTGGCCAAAATAAAAGGGGGGGGGGAATGAAAATAAAATTTACATGTTGCCTATCTTATCTACTTTCTTTCAGGAACATGACATTGAACCAGACAAAAGGATTACAATGATAATTTCTGTGAAAGAACACTTGCACATGCTTGCAGATGAAACTTCATCGCACTGTCCAAATCCACCTGACACCCCATTTGCACTTGCCGGAAGCCCATTCCGAGTCAAGGTTGAAGATGTTCCCGTGACAGCACAATGGGAGTTCATTGTACTTATTAACAGTGATGCAGCGAGAACTGATTTCTCTACAATGCCGTTAACAAAATTCTGGATCAAGTGTTTGCAGTCATAGCCTGTTCTGTCTGAAACTGTGTTGCACCTTCTTCTTCCATTTCCAACAACAGATCTTTGTGAAACAGGGCTTTCCTGCTTGTTGGTTGTCAAGTCTAAATACAGAAGTAGAATTGTTGTGGAAGATGATTGTCATTGTGCTCTTGCAAAGACTTCCCCGAGAATTTCTGATCTGTGAGAAAGAAGTTATCTCAACCTTTCCACTGACATTGGATTTTTACACATACTGTGGCAAAATGTAGCAATGTAGTTTACTGTTGTTACATTGAGACTGTTACCCATGCTAAATCATGCTTCAAGACAAAATTTCATTTATTTTTAATTATAAATAATTCTTTCACAATATATAATTACATATTTTTGGTGATTAATCACAATGCTTTAATTATGTTCACTTTGTAACAATGGAAATATATCCTGCATGCCAGATATTTACATTATGATTCCTAGCAGTAGCAAAATTCAGTTATGAAGTACCACTGAAAATAATTTTAAGGTTGGGGTCACCACAACATGAAGGTTAAGAACCACTGCCTTGAAGAATATATGACGTAAATGGAGCGGGTGTTTCTGACTGTATGAGTGTTAGTTGTTTCCAGTTTGGTGGAAGTATGAGTTGATTAAAGAGCATGTATACGAGTTGAATGGCCAAGGGATAGTCTGTCATATTTTTTATCAACTGGAATCTGTGTGGAAGTAGCAGCGGAGTCCAGCTTTTCCAAGAGGCTACAATGCCTCTCGGTGGATATGGTCTGTTTCTAAGAGAGGAGCTGAGAACTGAGTCCTCTCTTTTTCACTTCGCTATTGGTTGAATTCTGCTTCAGGCTTTGGGAGTGGCTCTGTTACCTGCCAATGAGAGGAGCTGTCAGTGCCCTGCCAGGTTCCTGCTTCCCCGGGATACCTTCAACATTGCACCGAATGGTCTGTGATCTCTGAGCTTAGTGCTTCATCCTCCTGATTTGTGCTTTGCCAGCTAGCATGTGAACATTGACTTGAGTTTAACTTGGCCGGGCTGTTCACTTCGCATAAAATTATTTCTTAATGTAATGTTCTTTCTTGTACATATATGTCGCCTGTTTTATTTCTCTAGATAATGCAGCCTAACACTGTGTGTGTATGTGTTTGGTGGTTTAATTGATTTTTTAAGTTTTTACTCCATTTCAGTGGTGTTTTGAATACTGTTTGCAGCAGTCTGTTGATTTCCAGGTGGTATTTAATGTGGCTATCAAGTTTGTCTGCTATTGTTGCTATTTCTCTGTCTAAATTGTTCCCTTTAGTATTTTCTATTATGCTGTTTTTCTATTCTTCCTCTTATAAATTCCTTTAATTTTTTCATGGCTGAAAATGCTCTTATTTCTCCTTTATATTTGAGGGATATTTGTGTTGGTTATTAGATTCTTGATTTTTTTTCTTTCATGTTTTTTTACCATTCCAGTATCTTCTTGCCTTTATTGCCGGGTTGTGCCTGCCATTGGGCGAAAATAGCCAGGCCCCTCCTTGACCATTCAAAGGGTCTCTTGAGGCTTTCCATTCTAGATTATTGGGGTGGCCTGAGTCTTCCTAATTGGGTTATGTGGGAACTTCATTTCCAGGGGAATAGAGATAGCAAGATTGATATGGCTCTTTCATTTATAAACTGTTTTGTAACTTATTGTAAATTGTAGTCTCTATTGTGTTATAATTTTGGAGAATGTATGCTGTTATGTTAATGAGCAGGATTATGTCACCGCCTTTTGTTTCCTTGGTGATGTGGTTTGCTGGAAACCAAAAACTATGCATACATCATAGCCACTAATCTGTGTATAAGTTATCTTGGAAAAAGAGACAAAATATTGGAAGAACCATCATGGAAGGACCATGGAGACTGAGACCAGAGGGACCAAAGACCTGGCTCTGGAGATCGTGGGACAAAGCAATGGAGCCAGGCCATGACAGAGCAAGGGTCTCCCTCCCCGAGACCTGACTGTGAGACAATGAGATGGAGAAGTAGGCAGGCTTTCTGTTCCACAGAAGTAGAAGCCAAGGGATCACAAGAAGCAGAGAAGCACAGACAGAGTTGTCTGCTGGCTGTTGATCAATGACTTTTCCCTTACTGTTTATGGATCTTGGCTTGGACTAATCTGCACACTTCCCTAGTAAACGGCCACAATTATGAGTATTGTCCATGGATCCTATATTACCTTTGTGACAGAATTTTGACCACAGGGAAAATAGAAAACCATGGGAGGAACAGAGGGTGTCAGAACAGGTTAGAGAGCCATGGAAGACAGAGGCATTTCTGACCTCTGCCTTCTGGTTTAGGGCTGCTGAGGAGCTGGATTTTCCTTTTCTCTTTTGTAGCTAAATGAATCTCAATAAAATAAAAAATTCTATTATAAAGATACATATAACTTAAAAGGATTTATAATTGGAAAATTAAAGTTATATTTCCAATGCTTTATACTAGATCTTAATAATAACTCTGATTTTAGTTCTTTTAGAGCTTATTAAAATTTTAAGCCTTTTAACATAGTCTCTACTACATTTCTTACTCAATTAAATGATTTAGAATTGTGAATTAAATGATGAAAAAATAGTTGGCATCATGTCTGTAACTGCTAACCTTTCCGCAGCAGTCATTTCTAAAGGGAACCATATATTAGAGTGCTTCATTATTTGATAAAAATTTGTAATGGTTTTTAATTCAATATTCTGCTTATACCATTAATCTTTAACATTGCATCTAAAATAACATTAGAATAATCTATTGTGTCAATTTATAAGTATTTGTACATTTCTATAACCTTGTTTTATGAAAACAAATGTTTTTGTCCCCATTTAATTATTGATGCTTTGACAATTTTGCCTAAGATGTATCGCAAGGAAGTATTACATTATCTTAAGAAGGATAAAGATAATATTTTATGTTCTTATTAAAAACATGTGTCTTTCTTTCAATTAACTGAGAAATGGAAAGTAGAATATTTCCCCCCAACTAAAGGTTAAAATATTTTGAGGGAAAAAATGAGAAGCATATGTGTCTTAAATAGAAGTCAATTTATGGTTGTGTGTGTGTGTGTGTGTGTGGTTAGTTAGTTCATTAGCATTATAAGTAAAAACCACCACGTGCCTGTCAGTTTGTTGTATTGTGGTGGCCTGCATGTTTTGGTGGAAACTATCTCCCTGGTATTTCCCATACCAGTAAGGTTACCCAAGATGAGCAGGGTTCAGCAGGGAATTATTTAACATGACTCTTCTAGTCATACCGTTTGTTATTCTCTAAAGTGATCTTTGTTTTCTTGAATGGTCTGGGAATAATTTGGAGGCAAATATGATTGGATTGTATGATTCAGCTGTGTAATTATTAACAGGGTTAAGTGTGACCATCGTCCTTCTGAGTATTAAATCAGACATCTTAAAGTGGGAAGGGGGATTTCACTACCTGCAAGAAGGAAAAGTTGAGTAGAGCATATCATTTGGACCCAAAGATACCTGTGCATGTGATCTTGTCTACAGAGGCACAGCAGGGGAAAAAGAGCAGAAGAAGGAGCCAGAGCAGGAGGCAGAGTGGTGGACTCCCAGGCCACATTGTCAGATACAGTGCTGGAATTTGAGTCTCTCTGATTGGAACGCACTCCAAATATAAGTGAGGAAAACTTGTCTCATGAAAGTCAAATCAACAATAGTGATGTGAATAGAGTATAGCTTGTTGATGGAATATGACTCAACGTGAGGAAACATGCAAACATCCATCTAATCACAATGAGGAACGCATGTAATATGACTCTAGGAGTTTGGAAGTGGTCAAATAAAAATTAAGATCTATTCTAAAGTACGCTTCCACTAACAGATTAAAATCCAAATACAATACGGAAGAGTAGCAGGATACAATATCAATAAACAGAAGTCGGTAGGGTTTCTATACACATCGGACAGGGCCAGGGAAGAGGCGATTAAGAGGGAAGTACCCTTCACAGTAGCCAAGAACAAACTGAAATACCTAGGAATATATTTAACAAAAAATACTAAAGACCTTTATAAGCATAATTATAAAACCCTATTACAGGAAACCAAAAGTGACCTTCACAAATGGATGACCCTCCCCTGCTCATGGTTAGGTAGGCTGAACATAGTAAAGATGACAGTTCTTCCTGAAGTACTCTACAAGTTCAATGCTATACTAATCCAATTACCATCAACCTTCTTCAAAGAATTGGAAAAACTGACCACCAACTTCATATGGAGAGGGAAGAAACCCAGAATTAGCAGAGAACTCCTCAAGAAGAAGGACACAATTGGAGGACTCGCCCTACCTGATTTTAATGCCTACTACACAGCTACAGTGGTCAAAACAGCATGGTACTGGCACAATGATAGACACTCAGACCAGTGGAAAAGAATAGAAAGCCCAGGAGTAAAATCATCAGCATATAGACAACTGATCTTCGACAAGGGTCCCAAAAATGTCAAGTGGGAAGCAGATGCCCTCTTTAATAAGTGGTGCTGGAAACAATGGATATCCACATGTAGAAAGTTGAAACAAGACGTCTACCTCACTCCATGCACAAGAATACACTCGAGGTGGATCACAGATCTAGAAGTCAAACCACAAACCATCAGGGCCATTAAGGAGGGAATCGGGACTAATCTCAGAGCACTGGCCCAGGGAGCACATGGGCTCACTGCAACAGGGAAGGGGACACACACAGGTGATCTGGAAATCGACAAATGGGATCTAATAAGAATAAAACACCTGTGCACCTCGAAAGACTTTGCCAAGAGGGTGACAAGGCAACCCACAGACTGGGAGAAGATTTTTAGTAATGACACGTCAGACAAAGGGCTCACTACTAAAATCTACAACACCATCATGACCTGCAAAAAGAGGAAAACAGTTAACACCCTAAGGAAGTGGGCAAAAGAAATGAGAAGAACGTTCACTAGGAGGAGATCAATATGGTCAATAAATATATGAGAAAGTGCTCGAAGTCCCTTGCCATAAGAGAAATGCAAATCAAAACAACCGTGAGATACCACCTAACACCCCTGAGGCTAGCCCAGATCAGTAAATCAGAGAGCAACAAGTGTTGGAGGGGCTGTGGTGAAGTAGGAACCCTCCTCCACTGCTGGTGGTCGTGCAGATTTGTACAGACACTGTGGAAAGCAATCTGGCGATACCTAAAGAAAATGGAAATTGATCTACCTTACGACCCAGCCATCCCTCTACTGGGCATATACCCGGTTGAAGCAGCAAATAAAACACGACCAGTCATATGCGCTCCAATGTTTATTGCGGCACAATTCACAATAGCAAAGACTTGGAAACAGCCTAAGTTTCCATCGATAGACGAGTGGATTAGCAAACTTTGGCACATACACACAATGGAGTATTATGCAGCACTGAAAAGCACCGATGAGCACATGAAACACGTTATTTCATGGGAAGAACTGGAAGGAATTATGTTAAGCGAGGTAAGCCAGACCCAAAGGGACAGGTACAACATGAGTCCCCTGAGGTAAGTACAATCAGCATGACAGAAATAGAAGAATAAACATCCATACCACAATAAACGGGAGGAAGCATAGATAGTTGGAGGGAGGACAGGCCACACCTAGGGAGGTACATGAGAGCTTAAAGAAGGAGTAGTGGGGTAGAGAGAGGGAGAACTGGGAGGGGGAGAATCTGAATGGAGGGTATGGGGGGGGGGAGCAGGGTACTAACCCACCCGGGGGAGAGTATCGGTTGTGTCCCCACAGATCTGGAACATGCATACGGACCCCAACACGACACACCAAACAAGGAGGGCAACGCAAAGTACAGAGGTCTACACAAAGAGGCTGGACGACAAGCCGGCCCAAACTAGAATTAGGCCGACCCCCACACTCGAAGGGAATACCACAGAGAACAAAAATAGATCATCTGGAGTGGGAAAGGAACTGACCCACCACACTACATCCAGAAGGAAGCTGAAAAAAAGGAAGGAGAAAGGACGTAGTGGAGTACACCTGGGTCCACCAAGCCCAAAGTCGATAGACCAGCTAGAAGGGCCCGTCATACAGAGAGGACCATTCAGCTGACCACACTACGAGATACGACATCCTGCACCAACACATGGCCCTACATGGGACAGCACCTGAGACACAATGGGGGATGGGCGACTGAGCTGACCCCGCCACACTGAGGCAAACACTGGGGGCGTGCAATGGAGCAGCGGAGGAAGCAGAGCAAAGGGAGCCTGAGGGAGTATAAAGGATGGTCTACAGGCCAACGAAAGGACCTTGAACTACTAGCAATTTTTCTTTTAATATTTGCTATCTTTTTGCTTAGTCTTTTTTAATTTGTTTTGTTTTGTACCTTGTAAATTTTGTATGTTAGTGGCTTTTCTGCTTATCAGCGTGTCGATGTTGCTTCTGTCAAAGCCATGTTCTTATGGGCCACTTGGGTACAGTCAGTCATATCCATTTGTATGCACATATTACTATGTCAACAGGTCCACCTAGATAAGATAGGCTGGACAAATAATGAGAGAAGAAAACAACAGGACCAACGGTCCTGGAGGGACATGAGAGCGTGGGAGGTAGGGGAAGGGAGGAGGTGTCGCCCAACACAGGAACAAGGGAACAGCGAATGGTTCTAAACCAGAGGAGGGAGGGGAGGGGAGGACTGGAAGGGAGTGACCAAGAGCAAGGTAACTGAGAGGAACTACTGAATCCAGAATGAAGGCAAACATGGTAATGGGTCGGGAGGAAAGCGAAAGGAAATAGAGGAAAGGAGTAGGAGGCAAAGTGCATACAGAGAAGCCTAAATAGAGACATGTACATATGTAAATATATTTATGTTTATGGGGGCAATAGATTTATATGCATATATTTATAGGTTCAGTAGTAGGGTAGCAGATGGACATTGGGCCTCCTCATGCATAATCCCCCAATACAATAGCACCTCGCCCTGCTAAGCAGCCATTGCAGGATACCCATCTTCCCGACATGATCACTGAAGACAGCCGTGTGTGTAAGCAAATGTGGTGAAGAAAGCTGATGGTGCCCGGCTATCAAAAAAAGATATAGCATCTGGGGTCTTAAAGGCTTGAAGGCAAATAAGCGGCCATCTAGCCCAGAAGCAACCGAGCCCACACGGAAGCAGCACACCAACATAGGTGACCATGAAGGACAGAGGAGACCAGGTCTCCAACATCAAAGGTGGGGTGGTGGTGAGAATCACATCACCGTGAAAGAGGGGGAGTGCATGATGGGGACCCAATGCCCACCTGTAGAGAGCTGAACACCCCTTCCAGAGGGGTAGTGAGGAGGAGATGGGCCACACAGGGTTCAGTGTAACAACAATGAAACTCAAAACCTTCCTCTAGTTCCTGAACGCTTCCTCCCCTCCCAATCATCATGACCCCAATCCTACCTTGCCTTGCGGACCTGGTTGTACCAGAGGATGTACAGCGGTGCAGTGGGGATCTGGAGGCACAGGGAATCTAGGACAGACGAACCCTTCAACACCAGCAGTGGGAGAGGCGACACCAGGAGGGAAGGGCATGTAGAAAGGAAGAACCGATCTCGGAGGTCTATGTGTAACCTCCTCTCTGGGAGATTGTCAAGGGGGAGGCGGGTGAGGGGAGACGTCGGGGAGTGTAAGATAAGATATAATAATTATTTATAAACTATCAAGGGACCAGGGGTGGGATCGGGGAGGGAGGGGGATGGGGGAAAAAAAAGGGAAACCGAGCTGATTCCAGGAACCCAAGTGGAAGGTGAATTATGAGAGTGATGACTGCAACGAATGTATAAGGGTGCTTTGCTCAATTGATGTATGTACAGATTGTGATAAGAGCCTTATGAGCCCCAATAAAAAGATTAAAAAAAAAAAGAAAGAAAATGATTAAGGCAAAGAATGTACGGATGTGCTTTATACAATTGATGTATGTATATGTATATGTATGGATTGTGATAAGAGTTGTATGAGCCCCTAATAAAATGTAAATAAATAAATTAATTAATTAATTTTAAAAAATCCAAATACAAGAAGACCAATTAAAATGATTATTTTTCAAATTTATGCATCAGCCATGAGTACCAAAGATGAAAAGAATTGAAGATTTGTACAAACTACTATGGCAGTATGAAATACATTAAATGTTCAATTGAGATACACTGATAATTATTTGTGATTGGAATGGAAATATTGGAAACATAGAAGAAGAACTCACATTTGAAAACTATGGCCTTGATGAGTGAAATAATTCTGGAGATAGCATGATAGAATTGTGTAAGACCAACTACTTATTCAACAACACAAAAAGCCCCTATACACATGGAACTTATAAATTGAATTATACAAATATTACATTGATTATATCTGTGAAAAAATTAACTAATTAATGATTGAAAGTAAATTAGTTTAGTCCTTCTGCCACAACTCCTTATGTGAGATATATTATAATTCTGGACTTAATACACATGCAGCTATATTTTGGAGGGCATCATCTACCAACAAACAGGAATAGGATGGCATGAAGACCGGGCCTTAGTGGAGGGTGTGAATTGGACCGCACTCTTTGTTTCCCTGATACCATCTTTCAGTTACTACCTTAGAACTAAATGTGTACCAGTTCACACTCCTTTTTGGCTTAATGTCACCATTAAGATTTCACCCTAGAACCAGACATAACCTAGGTCACACTCTGTTTTCCTTAGTTATTTTATGGCACTGCCATACAATTCTGCACATCACCGCCATATCTGGAAAGCCAGACCTCCATCTCCTTATAGAGTGTGGATAGAAGCAAGAGGGCCTGCTAAGATTTTTGGACATCTTTGACTTCTGGCTCTGGACCCTGCATCTGACTCACTTTTGACTGACCTTGGGATTTTGTATGGAGCAGCACCCACCAATATCTGAGATATTTCTTCAAGCTTTTATGAGTTTTGGTGGGATGATGCAGGCATTCACAGAACCAAGGGACATGTGGGAATAAACTTAAGGGAGAGTGTGTGTAGAGCGGAGCGGGCCGGGGGGGAGGGGATGGAGCTGAACTGCATCTTGGAATTCTTGACCACTTGGAACAGGTTCTTGGAGTTAATTCTTTTTTTTTTTGGAGTTATTTCTTCTACAAGTTATTATCACAGATATAATAGAAAAGTTCAGTATTATCCTGAAGATAAAGCCAGGGATGCTTGTATAATGTACAGCAGCAATTGTTCAGACCTAAGTTTAAGTTGAAGCTAAAGAAGCTCAAAGTAGCTCACAAGAGCCAAAGTACAACTTCAGAACATTCACTTAAATGTAAAGACCATATCAAGTGCAGATTTGATCCCTTGAACACTATTGACTCAAGATCACATGAGGCGTCTGATGACATGAAGGATATCATACATGAAGGAAGTGCAAGTTCATTAAAGGTCAAGTGAAAAAGAAAATACTAAAGTGGATGTCACAAGAAAGAGAAAGTTGTTCTTCAGTGCGGACTAACTGTAGTAAAGGAAGGATGGAGAGATTTTTAAAAGCATCTGGAGAAGATGAGGAACGTATAATAATTAAACACACAAACACAACTAATTTAAAACCCAAAGAGAAAAGAATAATCAGCAATTCTCAAAGGGCAGGAAATGAAATGAAAATTCAAATCTAAGGTTTTAATATTGAAAGCTTCTAGGGCAAAAACTGAAATGTTAGAGAAAGCATCCAAAGAAATTGGAAGCAAACCACAAAATCAATAAATAAAAAGAAATGGTTGAAATTCAACCATTACATGAGGCATCATTTGACCAAGAGCCACTGGCACTAAAGGCAGAATGTCACAACACAACAAAGGCATCTGTGAAAAGCGGTAGTCCAGCATTCAATGAGATATCAATTGCGATACCTTACCAAGTGGATGAAACCCTAGACATGCTTATTTTTAATATGAATTTTTGAAGAGAGGCAATTGTCCAAATGCCTGGAAGAATCATATATTTGTTCCATCCTTAAATAGGGTGATTTAATGAAATTTATCAATTATCAAACAATATCATTAACATTTATTGCTAGCAGGCTTTCCTGAAGACAATTTAAAAACTACTACAACCGTTCATTGACTGGATACTGCCAGGAGTTCAAACCAGAATGAACAGAGGGCCTGGACTAAGCGCTGTTAATGCTGAGGTCAGAGGGATCTTGTCCAAAAGCATAGAATGCCAACGAGATGTTCACTTAACTTTTAGTAGCTACACAAAGCCATTTGATTATGTGAGGCATAACAAATTATTGATAACATTATGAATAATAGGAGTTCCAGATCAGTTAGTCGAGCTCATGGGGAATTTATTTTTAATTAAGAGACAGTCATTACAAATGAACAAGAGTGCCCTGCATGGGAAAAGATGTGCATGAAGATGGCCCCGTGGGTTAGGTTTGGGACTGCTAATCAAAATGTCAGCAAGTCAAGTCTACTAGCTGTGTAGCTGTGTAAAGAAGAAGGCATCTGATCCTGTAAACACTGAGTCTCAGAAACCCTATAAAGAAACCCTATGAATTGGATTCTACTCAATAGCAGTGAATTATTCTATCTATATACTGATAAAATAATATGAGAATCTGGCCTATATAAGGAATAGAAATTTAAGATTGGAGGAAAAATTAATAACGTGTATGATTGTATGAGATGATGATGAATGCAATAATTTACTGGTAAATGTGCAATGATCAAATATTATACTGTTAAGAGTGATAAAATTTTATACCATTAAGTGTGGATTACACCTAATTTGAGGAAAAAGAAATCCTCACAACTGAATATAAAATCATAACGGTGAAGAAATTGAAGTTGTCAAGTATTAAATTCTACTTGAATTAACAATAAACACTTAGGAAGGAGGGGTAGAGAAATCAACTGGAATTTTGCATTGGGAAAATTAGCAACAAAATACCTTGCTATTGGATTCTCTCTCTGTGTGTGTGCGTGTCTGCGTGTGTGTGTTCCATTATTGAAATCCAAGTTTGATAATTCTGTAGAGATGGTGACTGGTTTCTTGGCGTTTCTTAATAGTTTCTTGGAGTTATAGTTGAGGATATTGAGGAGAAATTGGGTGCTAATATTAATGAGTACAAGAAAGAAAAGATGTTCTAAAATTGATTCTGGTGATGCTTACACAAATCTTTTTAATAGGTTTAATCCATTGAATTATGTTATATGAATCGTATGTCAACAAAACTGTTAATATTTAAAAATAATATTTAAAAAGAAAGCAAAAAAGAAAAAATCTTAAAAGCAAAGCTATAGCGATGGTTACTTAGGTGAGCCTAGTCTAAGCCATTAGTCGTCAGTTACTTTATATACCTGTTGCTGTTGTTAAGTGACCTTCAGTGGAGTCCAGCTCAGCATGGCCCTATGTTGTTGGTCTTATCAGCTGCCAATAAGTCCCATAGTGAGCCTATGCACAACAGAACTAACTCTTTCATGGTCTTGTGCCTGCTCACACATGGTCCCATGCTTGAAACTCATTGCTGCTGTCACTGTGTCAGTCAGCTTGTTGAGGCCCTCCCTCCTTTTAGCTGCCTCTCTACCATGCTTGGTGTCCTTCTCCAGTGGCTGATCTCTCCTGGAAACATGTCCAAAGCATGTAAGACAAGTGTTGTCCTCCCTGCCTCTAAAGAACACTCTTATGTTACTTCTTCCAAGAAGTACAGACTTGTTTGTCCTTTTGGTAATCCATGGTGCTTTCAATATTCTTCTCCAGCACCACAATTCAAATGCATCAATAGTCAGTGGCCCACTTTTACACACATATGAGAACATTGAAAAATGCAAGCTAGGCTATAAAGCATAGTGTTTCCTAATTTGCAATCTTTACATGAACATATTGACAGGTCTTTTCCGTGTGGGACAGCGGGAGCGTTCCAAAACTTGATAATCCACTTAGCAGTCCAGCGCTGCACCATGGTGCTACCAGGGGTCCACTGAGGAACGCTATCACTGGACAATTAAAATAGTGAAACCAAAATAAAATCGATGCATTCAAAATATGGTGTTGGTGAAGAACATTGAATATATCATGGACTGTCAGAAGAAAGAACACATCAGTTTAGTAGAAAGTATAAACGAAATGGTCCCTGGAGGTAAGGATAGTGAGACTTCCTCTCACTTATTTTGGATGCGTCATCTGGAGAAACCAATTACTGGAGAGGAAGTTCATGCTCGCTGAAATGAAGGGTAGGGAAAAGAGACCCAACCAGGACCTGAAGAGCAGCCCCCAGGAACGACTGGAGGATGGTGCAGGGACTTTTGTTTGATAGACAAAAGGTTTCCGTGAGTCAAAGCTGATTGGAAGACACCTAAAAAGAGCATTTTTTTTCTAGCTTTTGTATTTCTGATAGCACTAGGGACAAATAGTTGTTTAATAACCATTAAAATATGAACTACTCCATATATATGTAATATATTTATTTAGAGTAAAAATAATAAATACAGTGCTATTCCAACACAAAGAATTAAATGATCACTTCTCTTGATAGAGTTCAGGAGTTTATGTGAACCATCTTGTTTACTTTTGGAGAATGGGTTATTTCAAATTTGAACAAATTCCAGTGATATATCTAGCTATCTGTTTTTATTTGAAATGTCCTATGCAAAAAAATTTCATAAATAAAAAAACTGTTGATACATCATATAAATTGATTTGTGCTCACTAAAACATATATTAATATATATGTACACATAGATGCAAAAATATGATCAAAATTACTCCCCCTCCCGGCCCCATGCTCTCCCAATGCCCCACCAGGACCACTGGTCCCATTTTCTCCTCAGGGTTTTTTGTCCTATTTATCTTATATACATCGACAAGGGCAAAAGAAAAACAAAATCCTTGCTGACCATGAGAATCACAGCCCAACACATAACCAATGTACCACCAGAGCTCCTCTGAGAGATAGAGGTGTACATAAAAATGTGCCAAATCAGTAGCTCCGGACTCAATAATGCCCACTCCACATGTGCCACAGTGTTTTCCAATCGGGTCTGATGAGTTGCCATGCTCTTTGGCTTTAAGAATATTTTGAGGGGATCGTTGGTTTTAAAGTTTAAAGATTAGCTCAATGTAATTATTTTTTGAGAAAAACATCCAGCTTGGACGGCTTCCAGAACATATGAATTCCATGAGAATTTGTCATTTTGTTCTACATTTTCTTCTTTCTATTAGATTCCTCGACAGGATCTTAGATCAAAATCTTACTTTTAGTAAGCGAGTTAGTTTGAGCTGACTAGAGAAACAAATTCATGGACACTCATATGTGTGTAAAAAAAGAGCATTATATACAAGAGCAATTGAATATTGAGAAAATATCCCAGCCCAGTCAAGACCAAGTCCATAAATCTGATATTAGCACATATGTTCAATGGCAATCTATAAATTCCTAAGGCAACACATGTAATGACACTGAATGCAGGAAGATCACAGGTCAATGGGTGGAAAGTCTTGTGGATCCAGTGGTAGGGAAGCTTCTCAGAACTGGCAGGGGTCCTTGTGGCTCCTTCAGCTCCCGGGCTCTAGTGCAGCAACATGTGTCATCTGAACAGGAATGGCTCACAGGGAGTCTGCCTCTGTCCCTCCTCAAGTGAGTTATTTATCTCCTAGCAACTCCAAATGAGGTCCTCAAGCTGCAACCTGATTGACAGGCTAAACCTCAACCCTTCACTTTGAATCTTCAAATTGACAACAGATAATGTAACCACAGCAAGATAATTAAAATATTAAACAATATTTAATGCGCCAATAGGAGTCTCTGGATGGCATTAAAGCTTAAGTGTTTGACTATCAACTCCAGGCTTAACAGATCAGACCAACACAGATGTTCTAAATGAACATATTATATTTCCAAAAGTCCCTTGCCTTACTGTCCCTTCTACTCAGCAATACAGAAAGCTACCATGTGTCGGGTTGACTCGGTAGAAATTGAGGAAAAAATAATCATGGGCTATGTATTGGCATACACATGATGTTTATAGTTAAATGGGGAAATAAGCATACATACTAGTATTAGAACATGTTACTACAAGTGTAAAAGGGTTACTATTATATATAATGCAGGAAATATTTGATTTTTATAACTTTATAAATTATAAAAAATCATGAAATAAGAACAAAAATGTAACAAACATTTCTGTGTATGTCGTTAAAGATATTTAGATAGTTGAAATAATAGGAGTAGAATTTTTACTGCATAAATATGCTCTTATGTATCATAAGTTACACAGAGAATCATGTGATATATAACCATGCAATTGTACATTTATATATTGTTTAATTTTATAATTAACTGTTATATATAATTTATAACTATATCATTGTAATTAGAATATAGTTTCTATTATATATCAGCCTTATATCTTTAAAAGCTGCTATTGTAAAACCCTATGGAGTATATATTTATGTAGAATTGGCATTATTAATCATCAACACCAAAGCCACTGCTACAGCACATTTATCTGTACATCTCTATCTCTCAGAGGAGCTCTGGTGATACAGTGGCTATGTGTCTGTCTGAGATTCTCATAGTTGGCCATTTTAAACCACCAGTAAATCTGTGGGAGAAATACTGGGCTTTCTACTCCCGTAAACAGTTATTACATTCTCAGAAAACCACATGGGGGTCGCTAGGAGTCAGCACTGATTAACTTGATGGCAGTGAGATCTCTATCTCTAGATAGAAAGACAGATAGAGACATAAACACTGGCATATAGATATGTAATGTGTGATCCAAAAAAGTGTAGAAACCTCTGAAAATTAAGATTGAAAAATTTGCCTGGGTTATATGAACATGAGTCATTCACATTGTTTAAGTCTCTAATAGTTAGGTGATATCTATGGAGGCAATCTGGCATTCTCTGCCAGTGTAGTTGAAAATTTAGCTTTGTAGTCTTTGTTTTTCTGAACTGATGCCAATGCTTTGACACCAGCACTTGATAATGGAAAGATCTCCTTGGGCCTGAGATGAATGTGCACGGCAGCATTCTAGTATGTGGTAGACTCCATCCACATAAAAGAAAGCATATGCTAGGACATCTACATTTGCACATTCTAAATAACCCCAGGTTTCTTCTAATAGCAAGATTTTTTTTTCACAGTTTATCAGACTTTAAGGCGCATATTGAATGTATTGAAGCAAGGGCACAGAGCCCTTGATAAGAATTTATTTCTACAATAAATTATAATAACTTTAAATTCTAAGAAACTATATTTTTGTTTCAGAATGAAAATTATATATGTTTATTATACATGAAATTTTTGAAAGATGCCTTAAATAATGATATTCTATAAATGAACCAATATGATACATTTGACACTGAGAAACTAGCAATGCCAAATTCTAATAGAAATATCCCTAGAGCAATATACAATTCTTGATAGCATGCATGAGCTGTTATATATATGTATCATTTATGACAAATTTTTTATAAAGAAAAATTTCTATTTTACTAGATGCTATTTTGTGATTGCTATCACAACAATGATCTATAATGTATTATTTTATAATTTCCAAAGCACTCTCATTCATATTATGACATTTGTTCCCTTTAGAGGTCAGCAGCATTTTGAAAAGCCAAACTTAGTGAATAAATGTCTGTATTTTGTAAATACAGATGTAGGGATTTAACCTACATTTTCAAATTTCTTGTTCTAATCACCTTACTATATTTTCTTAGATGTTCAGAATATCAGAATAAAACCCAGAAATGTTCTAAGATGGTATAAATTTGTCATTCAGCTACCAGATTCCTCATTTAAATTGTACTTATGTCTTCGATTTTAATTACTGATGTACTCTGTTAAGGCATTTTAAGCAGATGCAGCAAACACACTACAATCTATTTAATGATTTCTTATTATTTTCTTTGTGAACCAAACTTTATTCCTGACCCAGAGCTGTTAGCAAATAGCCCTGTGAACACAGTGGGCTATCAGTTAGCTTCTAATGTATGGTCATGTCCACACATTGAAACCACCAGCTGCTGGGAGGAGGGAGATGAGGAATCTGTTTCTGGTAAGATGTCCAGTCTTTGGCGCCCAAAGCAGGAGTCCTGGGTCCTGTAGTGCATCCATGACTCAGAATGGCCTGGGTACCAGTGGATTTGGTTCCGGACTGTAGCCTATGCTCTATGAACCTATCCTACCACGAAACGGGCTACTGACCCTGAGTGATGATAGTATTGCTTTTGGGTTGAATTTGATTCATAGTAATCCCAAGGACAAAGGACAGCTGTGATATCTTTCTTCTTGGAAGGGTCTGAGAAGTTTGAAATTCTGCCCTTTCATTTAGCAACCAAGTGCTTAACCTCTGTACCTTTAGGGCTCCTGAGACTTGCGTACCCCTTAGAAATTCTGCATTATTTTGTTATTGATTTTGCTAGGTACCACTGAGTCTGTTCCACCCCCTAGCAACCCTATCCACAATAAGATAAAACTGCATGATGCTGGCCATTCTCCCAATTCAGTCTGTACCTGAGCCAATTGATGCAGCCACTGGGTCAATTCATCTTGACCAGGGCCTTCTCCTTTTTTGCTGCCATTCCACTTTACCAAGCATGATGTCCTTCTCTAGGGCTGATCGCTTCAGACAAGTCCAAAGTATGTAAGATGAAATTTTGCCATCCTTTCCTCTAAGGGGCACTCTGGCCTTACTTCTTCCAGTACAGATCAGGCTGCCATTTTAGCAGGCCATGGCCCTTTCCATACTCATCTGCAGCACCGCAATTCAAACACAGATTCTTCTGCAGTCTTCTTTTTCAATGTCCAATTTTCACAGGCATATGCTGTAATCGAGAGTACCATGGCTTGAGCCAGGCTTAGTTTAGTCCTCAAAATAACATTTGCTCTTCAGTATGCTAAAGAGGTCTTGTGCAGCAGATTTATTTAATGCAGCATGTCTTTTGATTTCTTGTCTGCTGCTTCCATGAGACTGATTTTGAATCTAAGCAAGACAACTTCCACCTTTTCTCCATTTATAACGAGGTTATATATTGATTCAATTATGAGGATTTTGGTTTTCCTTACATTGAATTGCAATTCACACTGAAGTTTGTAATCCTTGATCTTCATCAGCAAGTGCTTCAAGTCCTCTTCATTTCCAGCAAACAGGATTGTGTCATGCACATAACACAACTTGTTAATAAATCTTTATCCAATCCTGAGACCACATTCTTCTTCACTTCTTCATGTAATCCAGGTTATCTGATGATCTAGCCCACACACAGATTAAACAAATGTAAGGAGAGAATACAACCCTGATACATACCTTTCCTGATTTTCAACCATGCAGTATTCCTTGTTCACTTTGCACAACTGTTCTTGCTCCATGTTCAAATTCCTCATGAATACAGCGCCGTGTTCTGGAATTCCCGCTCTTCTCAAAGTAATCCACAGTTTATTTTGGTCCACACAATCAGTGCCTTTGCATCGTCCATGGAGCACAAGCAAATATCATGTTGGCCTTCTCTGCTTGCAGCCAGGATCCACCTGATGTCAGCAATGATATCCCTTGTTCCACATCCTCTTCTGAATCCAGCCTGAACTTGTAGCAGTTTCCCAAAAGGCACTGCTGCAGCTGTTGTTGGATGACTTTTCAGCAAATTTGCTTGTGCGCTGTATCGATGACATCCTTCTATAGTTTGAGCATTGTGTCGGGGCACCTTTCCTTAGAATGGGCACAACTATGGAGGTTTGCTAGTCAGTTGGCCAAGTAGCAGTCTTCCAAATGTTCTGGCATAGACAAGTGAGTGCTTCTAGTGCTTCTTCAGCTTGCTGAAACATTCCAATTGATATTCCATGAATTCCTGGAGCCTTTCATTTGGTTAATGCATTCTGTGCATGTTGAACTTCTTCCTTCCTAGCTCTTGCTCATATGCTACTTCTTGAAATCGTGAATGTCAACGAGTTTTGTTTTTTTTCTGGTACAGTGACTCTGTGCACGCTTTCCATCTCCTCTTGATGCATCCTGCATCATTCAATATTTTGCTCATAGAATCTTTCAAGATTGCATTCAAATAGCCTCTATTTATCAATTCATCTCAATTGAATGTTTGATCAATTTCAGACTGAATTCTTCAAGTTCTTCATCACTAGCTTTCCTGCTTGTTGCATAAATTTGAAGGATAATTGTCCTGACTGGATCATCTTGAAGGTAGATAGATATCATCCTATCACAGACCGCATTGTACTTCAGGATAGATCTTGAAATGTCCTTTCTGGAATTAATGCATGCCATTCCTCTGGATTGTGCCATCCCAAGCATAGTAAACCACATGCTTTTCTGATTCAACATGGCCAACATGAGTTCATTTTAGCTCAGTAATGCTAATAATAGCGATCTTTGTGAGTTTTGTTTCATATATAACAATATTCAAATATTCTTATATTCATATTTCACCTGGCAGTTATTCTTTGATGTTTGCAGCTGTTTCTTTTCATGTTGACTTGTGCCCTATCAGCAAATCCCAAGGGCTTTACGCCCACAGGGCTCACTGCATCTGTGTCACTATGGTAGATCCTTCCTTGAGAGTTCAGCTCTTCCTCATCATATTTTGGGTCCCTTCCCACCTGAAGACTCATCTTCTAGCACTATATTTAGTAGATTTCTCATTTATGCTGCTCCTACAGACACCCTCCCTAAACAGTAAACATCTTAGATCAGACTATTTGGTTACACTTTGATTCTGCTGTCAATCATTTTAACCATGTCCTTCTTGTCTTATGAGACCCAATCAGACAACTTTTAACTAGGGATTTTAAGTCAATTAAAGCTGTTCAAATGATCAAATATGATTTCCGTAAATCATGGAATTTTGTAAGGATGCTAGGACTTGCTTCACAAATTTCTTCCTAATCATTTTGTTAAAATGTGTGTCAATGGTAGATCTTGACTGCTTAAGGGTCTAAGGTCTCCTGAAAGTCATTCTCAGTTTTTAATTTGAACTGTATTCTCCCCAAATCTTCCTGCATTAAAATCTATATCTTTAAACATTCCTGATGTCATTTTAATTCATATTTTATACATAAATTCAGAGAATATTTTCTTAAAAAGAAATAAGTAAAAAAGCACATAGAAAGCAGGAAGGAAGAATAAAAGGAGGGAATGAGGGAAGGAAGGAAGAAAAGAAAGAAGATTTAGAAAGGGGGAAATAAAATTTTGAATTTCACAGTTAGATAAGCTGCTATATGTATTTATAATGTGTTTTCTGTAAATAATGTTACATAGTGTAGAAAATATCATGTATACTCTTCCACCCAAACTTATGTGCACATACTTTTATTTTTTTAATGTGTCCTAGGCATGAAACAGCTCTGGCCACGATCTAGGCATCAAGCTAGGATGAACAAAGGGCTGCCAGTCTGCTCTGCCCCTGATTGATATAAGAGCACCACCACCAATCAGGTGTCTCTTTGCCCACAGGCAGGGGTATCACATACTTGCATATATATGGAAAGTTGGATAGATCCATATCTTCTAAAATTGCAAGTACAAGTTAGTCAATTCCAACTTATAAGAACCTATGTTCTTCAGAATAAAGTCTGAATTATAGGTTTTAATGACTCTTTTATTCAGAAGTAGATCAGTATGCATTTCTTTTAAGGACCATTTTTAGCCACCTAGTTACACTAGGTAAACAATTTTTTAAAATACCGAATATTGGTAAATTAAAAGATACTACTAAAATATATTTAGCTGGCAGAAATACTAGAAAGGATATAAAATAAGCTGCTATCTTAGATCCCTCATTCTACTTTCTCATTTGATAATCACTACTGATTATTAAATCAGTTATTTTTAATCTTCTTTTTTTAACCTTCTTTTCTTTTCTTGTTTTCTTCTTTTTTAATGTTCTTCTTTCCTTTCTTTTCTTTTTAATGGCTGGGTACGGGAATGAAATAATTTTCCTTCTCTTGAATGGAAAATCCTGAAGAGCAGGTAAAGTAGTTTGTTTTTTTCTTCACTATATACCATGTTGCATGTACTAAAATGTAGCATGTCACACTCTTACCCAAACTCATTGCTATTGAGTAATCCCCACTCATAGTTAGGGTAGCACTAACTACCCTTGCATGTCTCAGAGACTGCAACTCTTTACAGGAGTAGAAAGCCTCATCTTTCTCTGGAGGAGCCAGTCCTGGTGTTGAACAGCTGAGCTTGGGGTTAGCAGCCCATAACTTAACCCTTATGCCACTGGAGCATGGCATGTAGCATCTAGCAGCCCATAAATATATAGTTAACTAGTGAATCCACATACAGTTAAATATGGGTGCATATTAGGGCAAAGGGATAGTAGATTTTCATTTTTAAGTGGTGCACATGTGTTTTAAGCAATTATAAATGCATTTAAAATATTTACCTTACATTTTGAAGTTCTAGTTAAGTAGTGGTGGTATGGAGAATTACTAAGTGGTGTGTAATTTATGTTAACATAATCGGGAAAATCTCAAAATCTCTATGTATGCATGAAGAAGGGGCTCTGTTGTAACCCCAGTTAAAGTGCTTAACTTCCAACTTAAAGGTTGGCAGTTCAAACCTGTCTGCTGCTCCATATGAACAAGATGTGAACAACCCCTCATAGAAGGGCCAGATGGAAGAAAATGATTAGGGCAAAGAATGTACAGATGTGCTTTATACAATTGATGTATGTATATGTGTGGATTGTGATAAGAGTTGTATGAGCCCCTAATAAAATGTTAAAAAAAAAAAAGAGAAGGGCCAGATGAAGTGAATAACATGTTCAGGGTGTGCTATAGTACTGAGGACACAAGGAACTACCCTCTAGTTCCTTAATGTCTCCTTCCTTACTACTTTACCTCATTAATCTCATTAGACCTGCATATGTTCCCTTATAAAATTATGATTGTTCGAAATATTAAGTCCAAGATAGATTAAACACTTCAAAAATAGTAACAGGAGTAATGATTCCCTGAGGATATGAGAAGAGAGGGGATGGATGGGCAGGGAAGGGGGAAGGAGAAAGCAACACCAATGATGACTGTTTAACCCCACTCAGGGGAAGCAAATAACAGAATTGTAGGTGAACAGATACATTAGATGGGGCTAAGATATGGCAATCATAATAATAATATATAAAAGTAAGGGTTCCTGGGGGGCAGAGAAGGAGAGGGAGGGGATAAAGGGCATTGATATCAAAGAGTTCAAGAGGAAAGATACTATTTGGAAATGATGGATTCTGCAATTGCAATGATGCTTGCCCTAATAGAATTATAGATTTTTATATCTGTAAGATATTATACTTCCCATGAGGCACTTAACTGACATGTAAATCAGCTTGTAAGAGTTTGGTATTTTTAAAATGTTATACAATAACAGGATATTTTAACTCCCAATATAATGATTAAAAAGAGGGGAAAAAAGAATCTAGAGTCCTAGACACCCTAATTGACTACTCTACTTTTTTCCTGACTAGATTATAATAAGTTAGAATCAAATTGATGACCATTGGTTTGCTTTTAGTTTGTGGGGAGTATGAAGAGCGTTGCAAAAGCTATGACAGAGCAAACCCACAACGTTAATGCTGATCATTAGAAAGATATGAAATTACAATGGTGAAAAACTGATCTTTCATTCCAAAGTTGGACGTAATTTATTGTAAGACACTATCTTAACTCTATAAAATATTTAAAGTGAAATTTAGAATTTTTTTTTCTTAGAATGCCTACAATGATGACCTATATTTTTTCTCTTTTATTTTTGGTATATTTTAGAGTACACTCTGATTCTGAGATTAAGTGTGATGTGTGTGACCAAATATTATTAATATAATAGCATTAATTCCATGATATTGGTATAATTTAATAATACATTTTGATTGAGATAATGCCTTCATTAAAATCTTTGTTTATAGAGCAAATTGGTAATGGTAACCATTTGAAGCATGCTATTAAATATCCTTTCATCAACATATATAATATAACTACTTGAAGGACATTAGGCAGAAATTGTGTGAAAAAATAACAAAAGAAAATAACTGAAAATTCTCTGTAGTGCACACCTGAAATTCTAGAAGGAGACAGGAGCAAAGATGAGAACAGAGCTTAGCGTCTCATTATATATGTTGAAAAATGTTCCCATGATGCACTTAACTGACATGTAAATCAGCTTGCAAGAGTTTGGTATTTTTAAAATGTTATACAGAAATACAAAATGTTAGCTGCACTGATAAAGCTTCATCAAATTATTATCTTAAAGGCGTTTTTTGGGCTGTTACCATTGAGCATGTTGACACAGGTGTGATAAGAACGGGGTCGGTGAGTCTCTAATTATACAGCGGCACATTATGTTCACATCATGTTTCTGAATTTCATTTACAGATAAGGGCTTTGAGTAATTGTAACATGAAGAGGTAATCTACGGCTGATTTATGAAAATAGAGAAACTTAATTTAAAACCATCATTCAACTGAGATTGTAGACTGCTTGGTACAAGGCTGAGTTTCTAAATACACAAAGAATATCCACTTGATAAAAAGTTTGCATTCAATTCTATCTCTAACCAACATCAAGCGTTTCTACTGGTATTGATTAACTTATCATTGTAGGTGATTTTTAATTTAATATAAAGAGATCTTCATTATCATACTACACAGATAAGTTATGCTGCCAATTTACATTATGCATTAGTAAATTGTACTTTGTGAGTTTGGGTAAAGCTATTGTTGCAATATATTTGAGTCCCCTTACTGATTACATAGAACAAGTGTAAAACAAACAAACAAACAAACAAAGTCAATTGAATTGGACAGAAACATTTTTGTAAATAAATTTTAAAATATGATCTTAATTTTTCTTGAGATATTTTGTAACTCCAGCTGATCCAGTTGAAGCACTCCCATGTATTTTATCATCATGTATTTTTAGAAAATTCCCTGTCCTCTTTCTACACTATACCAATGGTTTCGTTTGAATATATATTTTTGTCTTTTTTGGGTAAATTCCCAAGTGAGTTTCATGGTCTTTTCTCTTTGAAAATTACAGATAGAATCCAACTTATAATGGGATAAAGAGGACTAGGAGGTCTAAAGAGTTATGATGAGTGTTAGACAGGGTTCTCTAAAGAGACAAAACCAGATTGCTGATAATTTTATATATATATATTTATATTTATAAAGATAGATAGATATATAACACAAGAAATGAACAGTTAAATTATATATAGATAGCTAGATATATAATAAAAGAAATGAACAGTTAAATTATAAAGCGGTACAAATGGCTCAGTGCAATTCACTCCTGTGAGAGAGTTGTGAGACACTGGCAGTCCTACAAATCTTGAGGGTCACCAGGTAGTCCTCTGTAGAGAGAGAGTCATGCTATCCCGGCACAGGCAGCAAACAGCAAGGCAGGTCACCCACCCATCAGCCAGGTCACCAATCATCAGTCCACAACTCCAGAGATGTACATTCCAATTCTCTGGGAGGCAGGTCTTAAAGGGGCCTCAAATTACAGCTACACAGTTCACAGGTTAGGTGTCCCACAGGTAGCATAGCTTGCAAATTGAGGCACAGAACAAGCAAGGCAGCTGCACACTGGTCCGATGATCAAAGAGCAAGAGACAAGAAAGGTAAGGCTTGCCAAGTCATTTATCGCACCACCCTTCAATTAATCCTACATGTGTTTCTTGGCCAGGCTGACACAATAAACTAACTATCTCAATGAGAATGATGTTTGATATTTCACTGCTCAGTATTACAATCACCGGGTTGCAATATAGCACAGAGTATGTGTAGATTTAGAGTGGAAGCAATCTGATCCATGTACAGGTTTCTCATGAATACAATTAAGTGTTAATTTTTCTCAAAGCTACCCATAGTTTGTTACAGTCCTCACAGTTGAATGCCTTTGCATAATGAAAAACATCTTTTTGGTATTATGAAGTAATAATAGTATGCATTTAAGTGTTAATTATTGTAGTCATTTATATGTATTGTGATTTCTATTACTTGGAAATGTTATCAGTATAAATGCTCATTTATGTGCATTACTTTCCAACCACTCTTCATTACGCTCTGCGACCTATTATAAGATTGGTGGTTCATCCATCTGAAGCCACTTCCTGCCTAAAATTCACTTGGTTGGGAGTAATTAATCTTGTGCTGGTGTTCAGTCTCATTACTCAAATGGATGGGTCCTTCAGTAGAGTGGAAAGCAAGGAAATGTGCTGAATAGCAAGAATGTGAAGGGTTTGGAACAGTTTCTCTCATTCCACAGACCTGTATGATCTTTTCAGTCCTTAATATTCGTTTCATGGCTCTCTAAACTGCTGTGCTCTCAGGAGGTGGGGAGCCCGATCAGGAAATCCCAAGGTGTCTCCTCTTCCCAGTTCAGTATCTCTAGCGAACTACTAAGAGTTAGAACTTGAGGAAACAAAACAAGTATTTTCTGTTAGTCCTAACTAAATTAAGCCACCCCACTGATACTTCAGAAAGAGCAAAATCATACAGAAAGTTCATCAGAAAAAGTATAAATATTAAAACAAATAACTGTGTGGGTGTTACAAGAACATTATTTACATGTACTTGGAACATGGATAAGATAATTCACAGCTGAGAAAGAGAATAAAAGCAATACTTCATTTTGCTCACACCCAATTCAAGTATTTAAGAATGAACTCGCAGCAGCACAGACAGTATCATTTTCACTGTCTGATCTGCATACCTCCAGATTTCCACTATATAGTCCTTTACTTGTGAATTTGCATAGATAATTTCATAAAAAACACTGAGTCATTTTGTTCAAAATTGTTCTAGTTGTCTATTCCTCATTTTTAAATAGAAACATGGAAATGTTGTGTGTAATTTTAAGGTGGTATAGTAGCATGTCTATATTTGTATCAGATTTATTCTTTATAATGAATGTAGGGTAAATATTATAATTCATGTTTTATACATGAGAAGCTGTTGCTGAAAATGGTTACGTAGACTACCCAAGCTTCTACTATGAGTAGCGGAGCTTGGATTTAAAGCTAAAAATTTTTAACTTTATGACTGTTCACATATTGTCGCAAAATTATCCTAATTAATTGCAAGAGATAATGTCTATTTAAGAACTCATGAACTACAGTCTGAAGGTGAAACCAAAGTTCTTATTTTCTTCTTAACCCCCTAGATTTCCATCTTCAAACCCTCCCTCTAAACATGTATTTCATTCTGTATTTTAAAAAAGAAATAACTATATAATGATTTCTTTTCTTTAAACAATTTTATGTATTTTTCCTGTTTTAATCTTTAAAAAAATCGATATTAATAATAATTCACATTTAAAGTCCATCCTTTGTTTACTCAGTAAGTTTACTCTGGATGCCACCTTGTCTATAGCCTGTCAATAATCATTCCTCTCTTTTGGGTTTGGTACTCCAGCTTACAAACATGTTCTGTTAGTTACTATCCTAAAACAAAACACTACACTGCCCCAAATAAAAAATGCAAAAAGGAGAAGAAAGCAAATAGCAAGCAAGCAAACAAAAACACAAACACATGAAAATGCACACACAAACCTCTAATTACCATTCTATCTAATACTATTTTTTAATCATTTTATTGGGGGCTTGTACAATTCTTATCACAATCCATACATACATACATTGTTTCAAGCACATATGTATATTTATTGCCATCATCACTCTCAAAACGTTTGCCTTCTACTTGAGCCCTTAATATCGGCTGCTTATTTTCCCCTCCCTTCCCACTCCCCCCCTACCTCATGAACCTTTCATAGTTCATAAATTATTATTATTTTGTCATATGTTACACTGTCTAACATCTCCCCCCGCCCTCTTCTCTGTTGTCAATTCCCCAGGGAGGAGGCTATACGTAGATTCTTGTAATTAGTTCTCCCTTTGTACCCCACAGTCCCTCCACCCTCCAGCAGGCATTGCCACTCTCACCACTGGTCCTGAAGGAGTCATCCCTCCTGGATTCCCCATGTTTCCAGTTGCTATCTGTACCTATGTACATCCTCTGGTCTAGCCAGATTTGTAAGGAATCATGATAGTGCGGGGGAGGGAAGGAAGCATTCAAGAAATAGAGGAAAGTTCTATGTTTCATTGTTGCTATCCTGCACCCTGACTGACTCATCTCCTCGCCACAACCCTTCAGTAAGGGGGTGTCTGGTTGGCTACCAATGGGATTTGAGTCTCCACTCTGCACTCACCCACATTTACAATGATATATATTTTTTCCTTGCAGCTTGATACCTGATCCCTTTGACAGCTCGTGGTCACACAGACTGGTGTGCTTCTTCCATGTGGGTGTTGTTGCTTCTGAGCTAGTTGGCCGCTTGTTTATCTTTGAGCCTCCAAGACCCCAGATGTTATATTTTTTGATAGTCAGGAACCAACCGTTTTCTTCACCAAATTTTCTTATGCACACGTTGCCTTCATTGATCATATCAGGGAGGTGGGAACCCACTGATATGATTTTTAGTTCTTTGATGTCTGATAACTGGTTCCTTCAACACCTCGTGGTCAGACAGAATTTACTTTAGTGGACGGCACTGAAGCTGCAGCGAGGGGAGAGGGGCATGTCTAATCAGAGCAAATAGGAGCAAATGAAGGGGGAAGAAGAGAGAGTAGAGCACATCCTGGCCCATCAGGCCTGGAGGACGATATCCCCTCTCTGAACAGCCAATGGACAGAGTGGACAATATGACTGATCTCACTATGAGACACACCATCCCTTGATGGCCCAGGGCCCTAAGAGGGACAACACTGGAGACTCACTGTTAGGACTGGCTGAGACTGACCTTGTGACACCGAGGCAAAAAACTAAAAGTGTATGGCAGAGCAACCATAGGAGCAGAGCAGGGTACCCCTGAGGGAGTACAAAGGACAGACTCTGGGGCCAGAGCATGGCACCCCATTGGACCTGACTGAAGGACACACCTAGAGATCAAAAATCAGACCTTGATCTATTTACAGGTTTTTCTTTAAAATTTTTTTCTTTTAATTAATTTATTCTTCTATGGGTAATTGGTTTCCTTTTTTGTTGTCATTGCTGTGTTCTCACTCATCGCCTACTTTGCTATGACTTGATTTTTGGTGAACGTTATTATCTCTGCAGACCTATCTAGATAAAATAGATGGGATGAATAGTCTGGAGAAGAAAACAATGGGACCAATGGTTCTGTGGGGACATGGAAGAGGGAGAGCAGGGGGTAAGGAGATGGTGCTGACCAACCCAGGGGCAGGGAAGCAACATGTGATCCAAAATCAGTGGCAAGGAGGGTGTGAGAGGCCTGGTAGTAATTCAGCAAGGGCAATGTATCCGAGAGAAATTACTGAAACCCAAATGAAGGCTGAGCATGATAGTGGGACAAGAGGAAGGTAAAGGAAATAGAGGAAAGAACTTGGAGAAAAAGGTTATTTACAGTGGACTAAAGACTGGAATGTACATATGTAAATATATTTATATGAGTGTGGGGAAACAGATCTATGTGCATATATTTCTAGATTTAATATTAAGGTTGCAGATGGACATTGGACCTCCACTCAAGCACTTACTCAGTGCAAGAACATGTTGTTCTATTAAACTGGCATTCCAGGATACACACCTTCCCGACATGATTGCTGAAGAAAAATGTGTGCATAAGCAAATGTGGTGAAGAAAGCTGATGGTGCCTGGCTATCAAAAGATATAGTGTCTGCAGAAAGACTTATGGAAGAAGTACCCCAGCCTTTCTGACTACGAGGTGTAGAAGGGACCACTTATCAGATATCAAAGAACTAAAAAGCATATCCATGGGTGCCTACCCTCCTGATATGATCACTGAAGACAAACGTATGTATAAGTAAATGTGGTGAAGAAAGCTAATGGTGCCCAGCTATCAAAAGATGTAACATCTGGGGGTCTTAAAGTCTTGAAGCTAAATAAGCAGCCATCTAGCTGAGAAGCATCAAAGTCCACATGGAAGAAGCACACCAGCCTGTTTAATATTATTTTTATGTTTCTTTCAGAAGAAAACTTTTTAAGACATATCTTTATTCAGAGAGTTCTCCTTTATATTTACATGTTTTCCATTCACTAATTGGTTTCAGTCCCCCAAAACTCAGACTTCTTGTCCAGTCATTGACTAACTCAATTATTATTTTTCTGTACTAGATAGAAAAATAAACCATTGACATATGTTCTCCACTGTTTTCCCCAAAGACTATATTCTGGCTTTCTGTCTTCTTTATAATTAGACTCTGAGATTTCTATGCTTGCTTGTGTTTTCTAAAGCTGAAATGACCCAATTGTCTCTCAATGTTTTCTGATCTTTTTTTTAACCAGATCACTTATCTTTATTCACTGTTTAATGTGATATCTATAGACTTGGAACTTCTAAGCCATGCCTGCAGATTTGTGCACTATCTGGAATTATTAGTGCACACCCAACTGCCTTTTGATCTTCACATATGGATTCCTAACTATGTTCTCCACCTCTTGACTGTCAGTTTGCCAAATTGTGGTGGATTTTGTGTTGCTGCGATGCTGAAAAATATGTCACCAGTATTTCATATTCCAGTAGGGTTATCCAAGGCAATATGTTTCAGATTAAATAGAGGCTAGAAAGAATAAAAAAGCATTATCCACTTCTGAGGGATTAGCTGCTGATGATATCATGGATATAAGAGGAACAGTGAACCACTATTAGAATCAACCTGGAGGATCAGCCCCCTCAGGTTAGAAGGCATTCCAAATAAAACTGAGAAAGCGCTACCTCCTCAAAGTGGAATCAACCATAATGATGTGGATGCAGCAGACTTTGGGGACTTTCAATTGCAGATGGGACACACTGAAAATAAAATTAAATACCCCACAAATGGCATCTCAAGACCAACATATATTTGCTGTTTCCAAGCTTTCTCTATCTTTTTGTGACATGGATTGGTCTACCAACCATGGTCCTGCCTTCGTAAATGAATTCACCTAAAAATATTGTCATATCTCCAGTCTTCATGGCTTATCTAATTAGTGACCAATCCCCCAAGTTATGAAGATGCACAACATAACAATTCATGTATTAGAGACTAACAAAATATTCTACACATGTATAAAATCCTTTGCACAACAGTGTTTTATTATTGACTATATAATGTTATTATCAATAGAATTATCTTTATCTCTATGGGGGTGATCTATGATATACAACAACAAAATAATAAAGATGTTTCTAAAAGTGAACCAGGGACACATGAAAACCATATTTACATGAGTGGAGAACAATTAGTTTCTGTTACATGGCCCTGCATTGTGCTCACCCTCGTGAGATCACTGAAGATGTGAGTGCCATAGCAAAGTGCAGTAAGAAGTCAGATGACTCTCAGCTCTCAGGAAACATAGCATCTGCATTCTTAAAGTCTTCCCTCAAAACAGGCAGCCATATAATGTAGGAGTCAGCTAAGTCCACACAGAAGTACACCAGCCTGTGTGATCCAAGGATTATAGACAATAAGATCCAGACCCAGAGAAATGAATGGTAGCAGAGCCTAAATTCTAAACTCTCAGTTTGTGGAACACTATGGATTATCATGGAAGCTGAAAATCCATTTGCAGGGTCCCTATGTGGATTAATTCCCTCATAAATCCCTTCCTACCAGACAAGGGGTTCTTAGGAATTGTATTTAGACTGGAATGGAATACCTTTCCATTAGATCTCCCTTTGGATCTGCTTTTTAGGTTTTTTTAAATCATCTTATTGGGGAAATCATACAACTCTCATCACAATCCATACATCCATCCATTGTGTCAAGCACATTTGTACATTTGTTGCCACCATCATTCTCAAAACATTTGCTTTCTATTTGAGCCCTTGGTATCATCTTCTCATTTTTCCCCTCCCTCCTTGGCCCCCTCTCCCTCATGAGCCCTTGATAATTAATAAATTATTATTATTTTGTCATGTCTTACACTACCCAACATCTCACTTCACCACTTTTCTGTTGTCCATCCCCCAGGGAGGGGATTACATTTAGATCCTTATAGTAGGTACCCCCCTTTCTACCCCACCTTCCTTCCACCCTGCAGGTATCACTATTCTCACTACTGGTCCTGAATGTTTCATCTGTCCTGGATCCCCCGTGTTTCCAGTTCCTATCTGTACCAGTGTACATCCTCTGGTCTAACCAGATTTGTAAGGTACAATTGGGATCATGATAGTCGGGGGAAGTGGGGAGGAAGCATTTAAGAATAGAGGAAATTTGTATTTTTGACCATTGCTACACTGCACCCTGACTGGCTCATCTCCTCTCCACGGCCCTAATGTAAGGGGATGTCCAGTTATCTATATATAGGCTTTAGGTCCCCACTTCACACTGTCCCTCATTCTCAATGATATAATTTTTTTTCTTTGATGCCTGATACCTGATCCCTTCAACACCTTGTGATCACACAGGCTGGTGTGCTTCCATGTGGGCTTTGTTACTTCTGAGCTAGATGGCCTCTTGTTTACCTTCAAACTTTTATGACTCCAGATGCTAAATCTTTGATAGCCAGACACCATCAGCTTTCTTCACCACATTTGCTTATGCACCCACTTTGTCTTCAGTGATTGTGTTGGGAAGGTGAGCAACAAGGAATGCCAGTTTAATAGAACAAAGTGTTCTTGCATTAAGGGAGTACTTGAGTGGAGGGCCAATGTCCATCTGCAACCTTAATACTAAACCTATAAATATATACACATACATCTATTTCCCCATCGTCACATATAAATATATTTACATATGTACATGCCTGTAATTAGACCTCTATAAATTCCCTTTGCCTCTTTGTTCTTTCCTCTATTTCCTTTTACTTTCCTCTTGTCCCACTACCATGCTCAGCCTTCATTTGCTTTTAACGGATCCTAAAATTTTAATGTTGTATGCTTTTCCTTATATTGTGGTCCTCTAAAACTTTATGTGATCATTGTTGTTAGCTTAGTTCTATTATGTTCCTTGTCTTTGCTTTATATGTTTTCCTGTATAGTAACTGCAGAATTTACAATGGCAGTAATTGAAATAATAATTACCTGGGAGCCAGGAGCAAGGTGGATGGCACATGGAAAGTCAACACTAATGGGTACAAGAAGGAAGAAAATGTTCCAACGTTGATCGTGGTGATAATTACAAAACCTTTGTTAATATGACTGAACTATTGAATTGTATGATGTGCTCATTATAGTTCAGTAAAACTATGTTTAAAGCTACAAAATTGCATTAATATTTGGAAGGGAGAAACTACAAGTGTAAGTCATCAAAATGAAACAGAATGGAATTGTAAGCATTAGCAAACTGAAATGGCATGATATAGACCATTTTGAGGAGGATAACCATATGTTTTGCTATGCCAGCACTACCAAATTAAAGAGGAAGTATTTCTGATCCATCATCTGAATGAACATTTCAAGATCTACCATGAAGCACGATGCTATCAGTAATAGAATAGTATCTATACATCTAAAAGCAAGTGCAGTTAATTTAACTATTATTCAAATTTATGAAGCAATTTCTAAAGCTAGTGATGAAGCAAATAATGAATTTTACCAACTTGTTCACTCTGATATTGAACAATTATAGTATAAGGAAGCACGGATAATTATTGACATTTGGAATAAAAATGTTGGACTCAAAGAGTTGGTAATAGTAGTTGGAAAGTATAGCCTTGTTAAAAGAAATAAAGCTTGAAGATTTCACGATAGAATTTTGCAAGACCAACAATTAATCATTGCAAATATCTTTTTACAAAACATAAATGGTAGGTGTATGTATGGATTTCACCAGATGGAAAACAGGGTAATCAAACTAGCAGAATCTATGTGGAGGAACAATGATCAATATAAGCAACAAAGATGAGGCCAGCGGCTGACTATGGAACTGATCATTGACTCATCATATGTTAAGTTCAAGCTGAAGTTGAAGAAAATTAAAACAAGTCCCCAGAGCAAAATATGACCTTAAGTACATTCATCTGACTTTGGAGAACATCTCAAGAACAGATTTGCCACATTAAACATTAAAGAAAAAGAATCTGACAAGCTGTAGGATGACATCAAGAACATGTAGCACAGGAAGAAGAAAAGGTCATTAAAAATTCAAGAAAGGTCTGAGGTCAAACTGGGAAGGGCAGGGAAATGACAATGGTTTTGATCAAGCTGCACGTGGCCAAGAACTTAAGCAAGGGCCAGAAAGAACGTGAGGCATTACTAGATCAAATTAAAGTTGTGGTTCAAGTGAAAGATCAGTAAATACGACTTTGAGGTTGAAGCACAAAGACTTATCAAACAGTATCATGTTTATTCACACCACAATTTTCTCCTTGAATATCAAACCTGGGAAATTCATAGGAAAGGACAAATTTTCTTCAGTTCATCAAAAATTTTATCAGAGGTTTCAGCTTCAAAACCCCTCCCTCTTAGGAGCCCGCTAGTTTATGCAAAACTTCCAAAACTGGCAATGACTTCAAAATGACTTGGAACATATTAATTGCTGTAATCTCTTTGTCAGTCTGTCTCCTTGACTGTTTTCCTCTTTAGCTGTGCCTCTACTTCACCAAGCGCAGTGTTCTTCTCCAAGGAGTCTTCTCTTTGAAAACGTGTACAAAGTATGAAGTGGTATGCCCCCAAAGTGAAATTTCCCCCCCAAATCTATGTATTTATCTTTTTTACCAAACAAGCTTATCACCTTCAAAGTACTCTCCATTATATTTAAAACATTCATCAAATCTGTGATTCCACTCTTGGAAACATTTTTCAAACTCATCCCATTGGATAGCTGACAGCACCTCCGGCTGTCTCTTCACGGCCCTCTGCCTTTGTAAAAACAAAAAGACGTCTTACAGAGTGAGGTCTGTTGAGGAAGTTGTGTGGGACAAGAGAAGCATAGGGTTTTGTGCCCCAAACTGGAGCACTGAGATGGCTGTGTGAGCAGGTGCATTGTTGTGGTGGCAAGCGCAGCCCCCGTTTGCCACAAATCAGGCCTTTTTTGTCACACACTGTTACACAATCTTTTCAGAACCTCTAAATCAAAAGCTTGATTAACCGCCTGACCTCTGTTGAATGAACAAAGCACTATTCCTCTCACTTAAAAAAAAACAACAACAAAAACCAACCAAATGAGCAACATCTTGATCTTTGATTTCACTTCACAAGCTTTTTTGGGGTGAGGTGATGATGGCGTCTTCCACTGACTTGATTAATGTTTGCTTTGGGGTCTTAAGAACAGCACCATGTCACTACTGGTGACTCGACATGGTGCTGTTCTGGGTCACTACATTTTTTCCACTCGATGCTGTTTTTCCTGGTTAGTCAGAACCAGAGACACAAATTTCACAGGGCCCCGTCTCATTCTCAAATCTTCTGTTATAATTCACTGATCCAAGCTCAAAGATAGTCCAGATAAGTTCCCCATCTGCGTTAGTCCAGGTAGAGTAGAGAAACAAATCCAGGGAGACTCGTGTATAAGAAAGAGTTTTATATACAAGAGCAGTTATACATTAAGAAAGCATCCCAGTCCAGTCCATTCAAAGCCCATAAGCCTGATATTAGCCCATATGTCCAGTACCAGTCTATAAATTCCTCTTCAGACTCATGCAACACATGCAATGACACCAAATGCAGGAAGATCACAGGCCAGTGTTTGAAGAGTCTTATAGATCCAATGGTGGTAGAGGTATCTCAGTGCTGGCTGGCGTCGCCATGTGGTTCCTCCAACTCAGAGGACTAGGTAGTTCCATGTGTCTTGTCAGCTGCAATGTCTCCCAGGGAGTGAGCTGATCTAAAGAGTGTCTCCCACCTCCAAGGAGGAATCCAAGAGTTCCCAGAATCCTCAGTAGGCCATACCCACATTGACACCTCATTGGCTATGACCTGATTGACAGGCTGGACCCAACCCCTTCACTCTTAATCTTCTAAAATTAATAAAACGATTATATAACCACCACACTAACTCTTCAATGATTTATTGTCAGTTTTCAAGCACAAGTGCTCAAATTTTGTCCACATTTTTGTCTGATCAGAAAGTTGATGGATGGATATCTAGAATGAGGATTTTCATCAATCAACTTTTCACAGTTTTTGAAATGAAAGAAAAAAACAACAAAACAAAAACATTCATGGAATTGAGTTTTCCCCCACAGCGCAGTCCTTGTAAGCTATGCTCAACATCACAACAGTTTCTGTGGCATTTTTCCTCAGCAGGAAACACATTTCACAGCCACCTGCTGTTCTCTTAAATCAGTCATCACAAAAAACAGGCTGAGGGAAACTGCTTCTTTGAAAATATTCACTGTGACCAGAAAGGACCTTCCCAGGTGATGCCACTGGTTGTACCAACTCAGAGAGAGTTGCTAGAGGCTTGCCTAGCAGAAAACTGCATACTATGAAAGCTCCACCAAGCTGAGCTACTTTTCTGTTTTTTTGGTGGGCGTGCTACTTCATAAGTAAGGCGAAGTCACACCATCATTACCTCTAAGAAGCACTCTTGCTTTACTTATTCAAAAATAGATTAGTTTGTCCTTTCAGCAGCTCATGGAACTTTCAATATACTTCTCTAGAACCATAGTTCAAATGTATCAATTGTTCTTCCATCTTCCTTATGCAATGATTAACTTTCACATGCAGGTTAGATTGGACAACATCACTGAGGAGACCAACTCAGCTGTAGTCTACATAGAGGAATATCACCTTAAAGATATTCAAACATGGGGTTAAGAAGGAAAGCCTACAGGTTACTAGATGGTCTTTGTAAATAACACTTTGGCAGTAATGTGATTCCACAGCCACACCTTAAGAATAGTGCATAGTCCACAAGAATTAAACAGAAATCTTTCCAACTTTTCTGCACTTTGTGCTAGTTAGAACCCAGCCTCTCGATCACCTCTTGACGATGATGTTCAACAATGGGTTATGCTCCTGCTGGCTGCTCCAGAGACAGGCTGCCTTCATCGTTACCTCCAGTGAACACGTAAGGCCCAGTTGAAGCTTTGAGGTATATAGGGAAGTAACACCCACATGTATTATGCATTTCAATATAGAAAGATCATAATGAAACTCAGACATCCAAATTATGAAGAGTTGGAAGAGGATAAAGTTCATAGCCAGTGCCTGGCTTCAAAGGAGGGGCTCTGCTTGACTGAATAGGATTTAAGTTTGTGGAGCCCTTAGAAAACTGATTATTGAGAAATGAATCTTTTGAGTACATATTTCTAAGCTGAAGTGTATAATGTATATATAACTTGTTCTATGAAAATGTGAAATGAAGTAAATTTTGTGTTGCTACTGTGAATCCATTAACAGAAACCTGGCATTGATAATGACCCATATCTGTGTGAGTGTGATGAATCTCCCTTGAATTAGGGGAATAACATTTACTGCATTTCGGAGATTTACTGGCTGAGTTCAGAAGATGTTCAGGTGTCTGGCATATGAATGTGAGGTAGATGACCTCCTAGGATGGAGAGGGAATGGGGAGCCATTATGAATTATTTTCCATAATCAGCAGGACTTCAATACCATGTATTATACATTTACCAAATTTAAATGGTGTGCCTTTCTCTTAAAGAACTGTGATCTTATGTTGGACTGAGCTGATTGACACAGTGTTAAAAGTCTATGCAGAGCAATGAATTGTTTATTATGGCCTTTTTAGCTACAATCTTTGTAAATATGACCTACTGGCTGGGGATTATGAAAATATGGCGCTTCTGGCCCACCAAAGTGATTAGATAGTTTGACATAGCACCCTTGAGTGAGAGCATGTAAATAAAAGGATGGACAATCCAGAGGCTGGGGAATCTCCCAGCCATCAATTAAAAAAAGAAAAAGCCAGGAGTGGCGTCTGTCCTTTGGATCTGGGATCCCTTCATTGGGAACCTCCAGACTAGTAAGAGACAAAGGTATAAAACCCAGAGATGATAGAAGCAGATGCAGAGAAATAGTGGCAGCAGAAGCAACAAATTGTCAGGAGGTAGCATTACAAGCTCACTGGCACATGCAGAAAGCTGAGCACCCTCTGGCAGGGAGTTTGCTGGAAACATGGTATCTCTAGGCTTTTATTGGCAGAGCTAAAAATTTTTGTAATATTTATCCTAGCATGGCAGAATATTAAGCCCAAGGGCAGAGAGCGGCTTGCTTGTGGGCATTAATGAGGCCAAACCTTTATCTTGAGTCATTTCTTACTTTCAATTCCCAAATACACCCCACGATTGTATTTCCTGTGAGTTCTGTGTAGCCATTGTAACGACTGATCCAACCAATAGAGTTTTTGTGGGAAGGAAGGCTAATGTTGGAATTGGCAAGAAGGTTGAAGGGTAGAGGCATGTCTGACTTTCATAGGAATTAGCTTTGGGCTAATGCTGATGGGGATTCTCTCTCTCAACTGTGAAATTAGAAGGGGTCAGAGGTCTCCACCATGCCATTTTAATAGTTGGGGACAGGAGTGGGATTCTTTGAAATGGCTCCTGGATCACAAAAGCATGGATGTGTATAAAAGAAAAGCAAAGTGGCCTTAGAAGTTAAACTTGAATATTTATAGGGCTGTTCTGGTGGTTAACCAGTGGTTGAAAGGAATCTCAGAAATGGTCCTGTGGATATAAGAGCAGTGGATGCATCACAGGGCTCTGGCAAGTCTCCAAGTGGCTTGTCAACTTTCCATTCACTAGCCTATATATTCCTGCATTTTGCATCATTGCATGTGGCTGCGTGAATCTGAAGAAGGACTTATGGACTTGTGTTAGTCACATGGACTTGATCTGGACTAAACTGGGATGTTTTCCTGATATCCAATTATCTCTTGATATAATGCCCTTTCTTACAAATATACAGTGTCACTGGATTTGTTTCTCTAATGAACCTGGCCTAACTCAGTAGTGGTCCAGAGTCTTTTGTTTCTACATGGCCAGGAACCCTAGAACTTTTGGATGTGAATGGGAACATTGGTCAACATTTGAAGAACATTAAACCAATTTGTTTTAAAAGGTTATGTGAATATAGTATATATGTTAAAGGTTTCTTCTACCCAGTGTAGTACAAATATCCTAAATATATGATGAGAGCTAATACTGAATATTAATGATGAAAGAATTATGTAACTCCATCTTCAACCAATACCTAATTGGATATACTCAAGGAGGAGCAAGGATTTGCTGGAACGAAGCATATGTTGTTGGTTTGCATTTAGCCCTGTGTATAGAATATTGAAGGCATAGTGAAAAACTGAGTCCCAACCAGATTACTTCCAATTAGTAAATTTTCACTTTAGAATAAATATAAACTCAATCAGAACTGATGATGGAAGAAATTATTGAAGAAAGAACTAGCATAAAAATGTTTCTTTGATTCTTGAATTTTGAGAAAGGGGTTGCTATTGTCACCGAGGCTAGAAACGTCAGTGCCCACTAGAAGAACATCCTTCTATTACTAGAAGTTAAAAGGAGCTGAGAACTATGCCTGGTAAGCATTTTTGTGGTGACCACCTGGTTGTTGAATCAAAGTGGGAGAGGTGTAGAAATGAAGAGAAGGACTGGGTTTCGTCATGTTCCATTGGCACCCACTGACCTGCCCCACAGAGGCTAGGCATGAGAGAGGACTCGCTGATATAAACTTTAGGGACTTATGCACCCACCAATGATACCCATTGCCTTAACCCACAGGAGTTAGGGATGAGCTGGCTAGAACTTGGTTCAATGAAGATAGAGATGTTTAATCCCATGACCATTAGAGATTGCTAACTTTTGATTACTTACTCTGAACTGGACTTTGGGTATAGGTGATCAATTTTTCCAATCAGAAAAAAGTTCTATAGCTCAAAGAATGTGCTTGCTCCTCATGAATACTGAATTTCTAGGGGTGGGCAACTGAAACAATAGCTATCTAAAACTTTTGGAATTGATGCATATGAATTACAGTATTGGCAAAAATATTGAAAGTATCATGGACTGTCAGGCGAAACTTCATATCACATACTTTGGACACGCTATCAAGAATGATCATTCCATAGGAAAAAGCATTATTCTCAGTAAAATAGAGGGACACAGAAAAAGAGGAAGATCATTATGAAGTTGGATTGACATTGCGGCTACACCAATGGGCTCAACAGTAACCATTGTGAGAATGGGAAAGGCCCAGCAATTTTTGTTCTGTTATAGTACTTAGTGTAGCTCTGAGTCCGAACAGACCTGATCGCACCTGACAAAAACAAATGAACATCTCAAACATATTTGGCAATAATTACTCATCTACTGACTTATTTTGTGTTCATTAACTGTTACCACCATCTATCCAATGATTCAAGCCAAAATATCTTATTATTAGCACAACCTATATTTAATCCATCAGTCAGTTATATGAATTCCATTAACACAGCCACTTTGGGGAACTCTGTTATATCTCCTTATTTTTCAACTACTTGTCAGGATCCTAAAAAGAAATAGTTAATTTTTGTAGGATAAAAGAATAATTTCAGAATACTGAATATAATTAAAATGTATACTAATATGTGTTAAGGCATCCAGAATTACATATAGTATGTTAATAATAATATAGTCTTTTTTGAAGTGTCAAGAGGGCAATATTCCCAAGAACTTGATGAGAATTAAACTAATAGAATTCCACTGGAAGTGTTTCAACAAGCTGATGAAGCACTGGAAGCACTCACTGGTCTGTACCAGAAAAATTTGAAGACAGCTATTGGTCAACTGATTGGAAGACATCCAGTCAGATTTGTACCCATGTAAAGAAAGGTGACCCAACAGAGTACTCAAAGTATAAAAGGATATCATTAATATAAAATACAAGTAAATGTTTGCTTACAATCATCCAATAACATTTGCAGCAGTACATTGACAGGGAGCTGCCTGAGGTTCGGCCTGGATTCAGAAGACGCTATGAAACATGGGATATCATGACTGATGACAGATAGATTGGGGTTCAAGTTAGAAGACCAGAAAGATGTTTACTTTCTTCTTATTGGCTATGCCAAGGTATTTAACTATGTGGATGATAACAAATTATGAAAACCATGAGAAAATCAGAATTTCAAAACACATCAGTGTGCTTGTATGGAAATTGCACATGGATCAAGAAACAGCTGGGCAAATGTAACAGTGGAGTACTGCATGTTTTAAAATCAGGAAAGGTGTGCACCAGTGTTGTATCCTCTCACCAAACTAAATCAAACTTTGCTGACAAAACATTCAAAGAAGCTAACATATATGAAGAAGAATGTAGCATTAGGATTGGAGGAAGTCTTAAAACAACCCATGATGTTCAGTTGACACAATCTTGCTTGCTGAAGGTGGGGAGTGCCTGAGGCACTGGCTGGTGAAGATGAAGAATTACAGCCTTCAGTATGGGTTGCCAATCAATGTAAGGAATAGCAACATCTGCACATTTGGACTAGCAGGAATCATCAAGATAAATGGAGAAAAGACTGAACTTGCCAAGGATTTTTGTCTTACTTGGATCTACAATCAAGCAATGCTCATGAAAGCAGCAGTCAAGCAATCAAAAGACAAGTTATATCAGGTAAATCTGGTACACAAGACATTTTCACGGTATTGAAGAGCAAATATGTTTCAGTGAGGACTAAGTTGCAACTGACAAAAGCCATAATATTTTCGTACCCATGTGAAAGTTGTATATCAAGTAAGGTAGACTGAAGGATAAGCGATGCATTTGAATTATTGTGCTGGAGAATAATATTGAATGTACAAAGGACTTTTAACACCAATCTAACCAATCTCGACAAACCAATGTAACTTGGAAAAGTAAGGCCAGAGTGCTCCTTAGAGGCAAGGGTGGCAAGGCTTTGTCTTACACACTTTGGACATATTGTCAGGAAAACCAGTCCTTGGAGAAGAACATAATGTTTACTAAAACAAAGGGGCAGCACATAATAATATGTAAGATAGGCAATAATATGAAGATATCACAAAATATCTTCATATCTTCTCATTACTTCCCCAAATCTTAGTTAGTCAATAAATTAGGGCAAAATCCCAGGATATTCTGTTCAATTTCATGCTCATAGTGGCTCTTCAGACACATAGTATGTTTGTTCTTTTTTCTTTTTTTTTATCAGTTCAGAGGTATATTAAGTTTGTCCGGGTATACTAGAGAAACAAATCATAAATATGAAGAGTGAAAGCTTGTTTGACCTCTCCCTCGTGGTAGTTTTTTTCTTTTTGGGCTAGCCAGAGGTCAGATATGTCCATGCAGTTACTGAGTTGTTTTCTGGAAAGAATATGGGAAATTTAAGTTTTGATTATTTTGTTTGGTTTTAGTCTTTGATTATTCCTGTATGAACTGGCAAAAGTGAATGTTGTTAATGTATATTTTGAACTTAGGGGTAGAAACAGATATTTGAATTTCTCAGAGACCATGCTGGTTAGAGAAAATGGCTGACAGAAGGTCAAAATGGCTGACAGAAAGCCTCTTGATAATCTCAAGGGGTCTAATCCAATATTTTGTATCAATAAAATAATATAAATAACTATTAAGATATGCTAAATAAGGATTGAGCTTGACTGTTTTAAGAATTGAGTTTAGTATATGATTCTACTTTGTTTATACTGATTTCTTCTACTTACTATTGTGGGTCTAAGGATTTATAGAAATTTTCTTGAGAAGTATTAGAATAGAAAGCTTGTAAACCCACTTGCCTCTTGCTATTAATTCGATCTTTAGATGGGTTTAGGACACACCTGCAAAGAGAACTCTGAAGAGATTAGCCCCACCCAGTGCTTTGGAATACTCAGGACATTCAAAGGTGAAGACACATGCCTAGCAGCTGTTGACAGATTGAAGGGAAAAAAATGGAACCCTGCAATTTAAACTTTGAACTAGTGGTTTTTTGTTAGAAACTGGAAAAAAACCTGAAACCACGAAGAAAACTCCTCTCTAGGAATGAACATTAAAGGAAGCCCATGGGCAGGCTGAAATGCTTGCTAGGGGACCACTTGGATCCACTTGTTGAGTGGAAATGGGAGAAATGCAGCAATAACGAGACTGGTTGAGTCTGACCACTGACACCCATGAACCTGGTTTGCAGGAACTAGAGGAGAAGATGAGAGTGGATTGACTGGTTTGAACGTCAAGACCTAGCACAGGAGCACTCGGGTTGTTGAGAATTGGTGATGGGGTGATGGTCTGAAGTTGACCAATTGTGAGGCTAAGTGGGGCAGCCCACATTGAGTTGACCATAACCTGAACACATGAAGAAAAGTTATTTGAGCCTGTGAACTGGTGCATATTGCTTGCAGACTTTATGGATGGCCTGTACTGATTTGAGTTTGCTTATGGATGCAGACTTCACAAGGTTCCAACTTGAATGAAGTTTCTTCACATCAAAGAATATGATTGCCTCCTTAGATCACTGGGTTGATGTAAGTGGGCAGTATAGAACTTGGATACACAAAATTGGGCAGATAAAGGCATGAAGTGGCTGGCTTACAAACTTTCATAAGTGCTGGAATATACTCTACATTATAGGATTAAGGTGTGGGTGTTACTTAACTATAATTGTTAGGCACAGGATATTTTTGCTTTGCCACATATAGAATATTATATTTAAATGAGGGTGGCATATATTGCATTATATACATTGCAGTTTTATTGTGTTAGGTTCGGATATGATTTCATTGTTTGTTTGAAAATGATGTATGGCTAAAGAGTTGTGTGAAAGTGTCAAATCAACAAGGTATAGTCGGTGGTAGTTGCATAATGTGATGTCAATTTGGGACTTTAGAGGATTAAGAGTAAGGAGTGGAGTCTAGTCTGTCAATCAGATCATAGCCAATGAGGCCTCTGTGTGGGCATTCCTTCTCCTGTGAATTCTGGAAAATCCCTTGGAGATGCTGTACTGACAGAACACATGGCACTACTCTGATAGATTCCATACCCTGGGAACTGGAGAAGCCACATGGAGGCCCCTGCCAGCACTGGGATGCTTACAACGCCACTTGATACAGACTTTCTATCTACTGGCCTTTGATCGCCCTGCATTCAGCATCACTGCATGCGTTTCATGAGTCTGAAGAGAATTTTATAGATTGGTATCGGACATATGGGCTAATATCAGATTTATGGGCTTGGATTGGACTTGGTTGAGATGCTTTCTTAGTTTACATTTACCCCTTATATAAAACTCTCTCTTATACACATATGAGTTTCTATGAATTTGTTTCTCTAGTCTACTCAATATGATCTGAAAATAGACATATAATATACAATGGTGAATCAAGAACAGAATAGCACAGTAGCTACTTCCAGAGAAGTAAAACTGATGTCACGTAGAAATAAGTTGTCTTTAATTGTTACATTTCTCAGCATAACTCACTCCCCTTTTTCAGGTCTCCCAAGCTGAAAATATGTGTTTGCTTTATTTGGTTTGTTTTTCTTGGTTCTGATTCTACTTCCTCAAAGTAGTGTCCCAGATTTTCACTTACTTTTTTGATGGTTTATTTGGTTCAGGATTCTCCATTTTTATTGTATCTGTTCTATGGACTCTTAATTCTAAAGTTTGAGTTATTCACTCTTTTATTCAAGGAGTGGCTCCTTCACATTTGAGTGGTCTCTTTAACTAGTTTGCTGCTTGTTGGACATTTCAGGAGTCCAGCTCCTAAAAGTTAAGCTAGTGGAGCAATCTCTGTCCCTTTAGTCTAAATCAGTGATCCTTCATCTGAACAAATCACTCATCTCCAGCATGCTGTGTCCTTTCTAAGTATCATTTAAAATTCATTCTAATTTTCTATACCTGTCTACATAATTTACCCTAAAACATGTTTCCCTTTTGACATAGTCATTAGACTCTTTGAAACCGTGTTCATGCAGATTCTGACCATTCCTTTTTTTCTAAGGGTCGAAATTAGGCATTATTTACAATCTTTCAGAGTCTTAACAAAGAGATTTATAATCATACACTTATTTTATATTTGTCTCCAGACCTTGCTTCACTTTGAGAATCTTTTGCTCCCTGGTAATCTGGGAGATGAGAATATTTTTAAATTTTCCAACATAACACATAGTGGCTTCTCAATATTTTTTCTAAATTCTGCTTGTGAGTTGACCAGTTTTTTGTCTATCTCATTTTTCTCTTCCATTACCCTTCCTTAGACAGTTAAACTCCAACAGACGTTTTCAACATGTGTATTATAAATCATCTTGCCAAGTTCAAGTACATTTTCTGTTTTCCAAGGTAGTGTATGTGACAGTTTTATAAATTATTTTACAATCATATATATAAAATCACAGTTCCTCATTTCATTATGACCATTTTCTTTGGCTGGGTTCTCTAGAGGAACAAAACCAGTGTGTGGGATGTCAGGGGGTGGGGCCTGTAGGTGGGGGAGAGACAAAGACAAAAACAGAGAAAGCGGGATAATTATTTCAAAGAAATGGCTCACACAGTGGTGATAGCTACCAAGTTCCAAATCCATGTGTCAAAATGGCTGGAAGCTTCTCCTGACTCATGTGGTTGCAAGGACTGAAAAATTCCAAATCAGCAGGTCGGAAGGCAAGCTGCTGGATTATAGCGCGTTAAGAGCTGGCAAAATCCAACAACAGCAGATCACACAGAGAGCAAGCATCTGGTTCACAGGCCAAGGTCGAGAGGAGGATACTTGAGTCAGATGTGGGATCCAGAGAGGAGGAAAGCTTTACTAGAATTTTCATGTATTTTGGATATAAGCCATATCTCTAAGGAAACTTCCTTTTCAACTTATTGGATATTCATATCAGAGCCAACCATGGAGGCCAATCACATAATACCTGCCAGAAAACACCGAGAGTCTTGCCTGAGCAAGTTAATGCATAGCCTTAACTAACACATCTGTATAGTTGCCTTTTTCCCAGCCTTTGCTAACAACTTCTTTACTTCTTTCCACGTTTCACCTTCATCTGGTTTCAAAGCTAATGCCACACATTCCAGATTTTTATTGTAGCATTTTGCTACACTTTCTGCATTAGTTAAGCTTTCTTTTATTTATTTAGCCATCATAGTGAGTTAAAGTTTTCTGGGAACCCAGCCATTGCCATCTGCTTGTATAGCATCTACGGCCACGGTTGTATGACCATATTTAAACACAGAAAGCCAGACACTCTGCCATCAAGTTGACGCTGACTCAACAACCCTGCAGGACAGAGTGTTTCTGAGACGGTAACTGTTTACAGGAGTAGAAAGCCCCCCTTTTTGGTGGAGCAGCTAGTGGTTTTGAACTGCTGGTCTGGGGATCGCAGCCTACACCAACAGGGCTCCATGTTGAACGACAACATGGTAAAATAATTGTTAGGGACCGGCCCAGAGAGTCAACAATCTTTATTGTCTGGCCCTTTAAGGGAAGTCTGTTAACTCGATGAGAAGTCAAACACTTACGGAACAACCAAATGGACTGGTGGACACCATTTTTGAAATGATCAGCCATAAAACATCAGAAAAACATGAGTGTAGTCTTGGCCTTAAGAACGATGAAGGGGAAGATGGCGACGGAGTGACACACACCAGAGGGACTCCGCAGAATCCAGCCCAGGAGAGTTGCTCAGAGTGAAATTCAACGCCACTGGATCGCAGGAGGTGCATCATAAAGATAAGTAGGCACAGATCCACGGGGTTTTGAGGGGCTGAGGGCTTTTGGCTTACCTCAGTGGAAGCCGACTGGGGCTCGACCCTAGTCCAGTTGCCGGATCTGCCCAAGCCGGGACCATTTGGAGCCTGTAGCAGGGCTTGGTCTCAGCACAGCCACAGTTTTTCCCTATCTGCCTCAGGGCAGGAACAGGACTCTTGCGGCTCCACCGGCAGGGATCGGGGTTCATCTACATTGTTGCTTCTGTTTGCGTCTCTGCTTTATATTCCCACACAGCCTTGGAGGGCTGCGCAGGGGCTTTTTCAAGGCACAGCCGCAGCTGCAGCCGTGCCACGTGGTCTGAGCAGGGAATAAACCCAAACCCCCACAGCTCCATAGGCAGGGATCAAGCTTCAGCTACACGGCGGCGTCTGTTAACATCTCTGCTCTCTGTCCGCCCATTTCTCTGTGGGCGGCTCAGCAGTTTTCTTGCGACCCTTCTTGGGGCTCAGCTGCGAACTACCGCTGGGGCTTGGGGCAGGGAGTAAGCCCTTATAGATCCACAGGCAGGGAGTGGGACTCAGCTACATAGTTTCTTTTGCTTCCCTCGCTTCCCTGTACCCCTGCACAGTCTAGTCTCACTTTTTGATTTTTCTCACCCCCCTTGTTCCTGCCCTGCTCTCTCACACTCCATTGCGGACTTACGGGGCACTCCCATTGCCCTAGGGCATTTGTGCCTGGGTCACACTCAGCTAGGTGAGCTCCACCCTGCATAGATAGCCCAAGGCTAGGGTAAGGCCTGCTTGCTCTCCAGGGGATACTCCTCAGACTTCTCACCAGGGAGTTCCTGCCTGTGTACCTGGGGACATAAGACAGCTCAGCCAACACTTATCAATATTCAAACCAATAGCGGGAACTTCAGCCCAGCCTCTGCAACACTGGTGCAGGCAGTCGATCTGCCATCTGGGGCACTCCCCTAATAGGGAAGCCACAGGAAGATAAAGTGGTAGGTTAATCCCATAGCAAAATCAGCTGTAGGCAGATCGAAGAATTCCTATAAGTCTTCCAGAGAGAGACTAGAAAATGGCACCTGGTCCCTCAAAAACAACTCAACGCAAACAGCCATCACCCCCAACGACCTCAACGAAAAAACAGGAGAAACAAAAGGCAAAGGAAGAAAATGTCCTGAACATAACAACATACATAGAAGAAGCAGACATTGAGATGCCATACAAAGAAGCTCTCAGAATGGTGCTTGGAGCGATGCAGAATATGAGGGAAACACTACAGAAAAAGGATGAAATGATAGAGGAGATAAAAGACATATACCAAAGGAAAATACAGGAGCTTGAGGAGCAGGTAACGAAAAACAATAGCAGAATCATGTTCCTTGAGAATCGATTGGAGGAATCAGAGAACCGCATCAGTGGCGTGGAGGACAGCCAAGCAGACTTTAATAAACGTGAACAAAAATCTAATAAGAGCATCAGAGAAGCTGAAGAAAACCTAAGAGCTATGTCTGATGCTATGAAGCGGAACAACATTAGAATTATTGGCCTACCGGAGGAAGACACAACAAAGAAGGCATCTGCAACAATAGCGAGAGAATTCTTGGAGGAAAACTTCCCCAGCCTAATGAATGAAAACCAAGCAACCATCCAGGAGGCTGAAAGAACACCAGCACGACGGGACCCCAAGAAGAAATCACCAAGGCACATAATAGTTAAACTTTCAAACTTTGAGGAAAAGGAGAAAATCATGAGAGCAGCTAGGGAAAAGCAAGCAATCACATATAAAGGTTCCCACATAAGGATATGCTCAGACCTATCAGCAGAAACTATGAAAAAAAGGAGAGAGTGGAGTAACATATTCCAAAAATTGAAAGAAAACAACGCAAATCCAAGAATACTCTACCCAGCCAAATTATCGATCAAGATCGATGGAGAAGTAAAAGTCTTCCCAGACAAGGAAAAACTCAAAAAATACGTTACAACAAACCCAGCATTACAAAAGATCCTCGCCGACTCAGTATGGGCAGAAGAACAACACTCACCAAGCACAAATAAGACACCAGCACATAGAACAACCTCACCCAGAGCACAACAAAGAGAAAACAGACCCCAAGATAGCAATGACTTAAGGATGGAAAGAAGTCAAGAATGATACACACACAAAACACACACTAATGAGAAAGGAAAGTAGGAAAACTCCCAACACAAAAAGTATAAAATGGCATCACAGAGTCCACACATGGAGATAATAACCCTGTATATCAAGGGCCTGAACTCAGGCATTAAAAGACTGAGACTAGCAGAATGGCTTAGAAAACACAACCCATCAATTTGCTGCCTACAGGAGACACACCTCAAGGCTACAGACAAAAATAGGCTGAGAATCAAAGGCTGAAGAAGGACCTACCAAGCAAACAGCAACACAATAAAAGCAGGGGTTGCAATCCTTATCTCGGATAAAATTGACCTCAAAGTGCAAACCATAAAAAGAGATAAGGAGGGACACTATATAATGCTCAAGGGAATGATAGACAATGAACCACTAAGCATTGTAAACATATATTCCCCGAATGAGAGACCAGCTCAATACGTGAACCAAACACTCCAAAAGATTAAGAAAGAAATCACAGACTCGACAATTATAGTGGGTGACTTCAACACACCACTCACTGAGAAAGATAGATCACAGGGAAAGAAACTCAACAAGGAGACTAGAGAGCTAAGTTCCACAATTAGACAATTTGACCTAACAGATATTTACAGAGCTTTTCATCCAAATACAAAAAATTTCACATTCTTTTCAAGTCCTCATGGCACATATTCGAAGATAGACCACATGCTGGGACATAAGGCAAACCTACATAAATTTAAGCACATTGAAATAATACAGACCTCTCTCTCTGACCACTGTGCCATAAGACTGGAAATCAACAAAAGGAAGACAAAGAAAATAAGAGCAAATAATTGGAGAATGAATAACTCTCTACTGCAAAAGGAGTGCATACTGGTGCAGATCCGAGACGAAATCAGGAAATTTCTAGAAACCAACGAAAATGAGAACACGACATACCAAAACTTATGGGACACAGCAAAGGCAGTCATCAGAGGAAGGTTCATAGCAATACAAGCACACCTGAGAAAGGAAGAGAGACTCATGACGGATACGCTGACAGAAAATTTACAAAAACTAGAGCTGAGTCAGCAGGACAACCCTACTAATAGCAAAAGAAAAGAAATTATAAAAATCAGGGCTGAGATTCAGGAGAGGGAAAATAAAAAAACTATGGAAAAAATTAATATCGCTAAAAGTTGGTTCTTTGAAAAGATAAACAGGATCGATAGACCATTGGCAAACCTAACCAAAGAAAGGAGGGAACAAATCTCAATAGCAAGAATAAGGGATGAAAGAGGGGTCATTACAACAGACCCTAATGAAATCAAAAGGATAGTTACACAATACTATGAAGGATTGTACTCCAATGAATTCAACAATTTGGAAGACATGGACAAATTCCTGGAAAAACAATCCCTCCCTAGACTATCCTTGGTGGACATCAAAAATCTCAACAGACCCATCGCAATAGAAGAAATAGAAAAGGTTATCAAGGGATTACCAACAAAAAAATCCCCTGGACCAGATGGATACACTGGAGAATTCTACCAAGCATTCAGGGAAGAACTAATACCAATCCTACACAAAATTTTCCAGAACATAGAAAAAGATGGCAAACTCCCAAACTCCTTCTATGAAGCTAGTATAACTCTGATACCCAAACCGGGCAAGGATCCCACAAGAATCGAGAACTACAGACCGATATCCCTAATGAACATTGATGCAAAAATCATAAACAAAATACTAGCCAACAGAATACAAAAGTATATAAAACAAATAATTCACCATGACCAAGTGGGATTCATACCAGGGATGCAGGGATGGTTCAACATACGAAAGACCATTAGTATTATTCGTCACATTGACATGAAAAAGTATAAGAATCACATGATAATATCAATAGACGCAGAAAAAGCATTCAACAACATCCAACACCAATTCCTGTTTAAGACACTAGCGAAAATAGGAATGGAAGGAAAGTTCCTCAAGACAATACAAGCTATATATGAAAAACCAACAGCCAAAGTGGTAGTCAATGGAGAAAAGACTAACACAATCCCACTGAAAAAGGGGACCAGACAAGGATGCCCCTTGTCTCCACTCCTATTTAATATCGTGCTGGAGGTTTTAGCTAACAGCATAAGGCAAAGAAGTGACATCAAAGGTATTCGTCTGGGGAAGGAAGAGGTGAAACTATCGTTATTTGCAGATGATATGATTTTATATATGGAAAATCCCAAAAGTTCCACAAGGGGAGTACTGGAAGCTATAGAAGAGTTTGGCAGAGTGGCAGGATATAAGATCAACAAACAGAAGTCCATCGGACTGTTATACACATCAGATAAGACCACAGAAGAAGAGATCAAAAAGGTGGTACCCTTCACAATAGCCAAACACAAACTGAAATATCTAGGGATACACTTGACTGAAAAAACAAAAGATCTATATAGGGAAAACTATAGAACACTATTACAAGAAACCAAGAGTGACCTCAACAAATGGAAGAATATTCCATGCTCTTGGATTGGGAGACTTAATATAGTTAAGATGTCAGTTCTGCCAAAGGCACTATATAAGTTTAATGCTATCCCGATACAATTACCATCATCTTTCTTCAAAGAAATGGAAAAACTGATTACCAACTTCATATGGAGAGGGAAAAAGCCCAGAATTAGCAGAGAACTCCTCAAGAAGAAGGACACCATGGGAGGGCTTGCTTTACCTGACTTTGGCACATACTATACAGCCACAGTTCTCAAAACTGCATGGTATTGGTACAATGACAGATACTCAGACCAATGGAAAAGAACTGAAAACCCAGAAATAAAAGCATCAGCATACACACACCTGATCTTTGACAAGGGCCCCAAAAAGATCAAATGGGAAGCAGATGCCCTCTTTAACAAGTGGTGCTGGAAAAAATGGATATCAACATGCAGAAAAATGAAGCAGGACCCTTATCTCACTCCATGCACAAGAATAAACTCAAGATGGATAACAGACCTTGAAGTTAAACCCCAAACTATTAGGGCCATCAATGAGGGAATTGGGACCAACTTGAGAACTTTGGCGCAGGGAATACACAGGCTATCAGAAATAGGGAAGGACACAAACACAGAGGAGGCACAAATCGACAAATGGGATATACTGAAGATAAAACACTTGTGTACATCTAAAGAATTCACCAAGAGAGTAATAAGAGAGTCCACAGACTGGGAAAACATCTTTATCAATGACACATCAGACAAAGGCCTTATTACTAAAATCTACAGTACTCTGCTAGCTTCCAAAAAGAAAAAAACCAATAGCCCACTTGAAAGGTGGGCAAAGGACTTCAACAGAAGTTTCACAGGGGCAGAAATCCGAATGGCCAACAAACATATGAGAAAATGTTCCCGATCTTTAGCCATAAGAGAAATGCAAATTAAAACAACAATGAGGTACCACCTGACACCCTCAAAGGTAGCCCAATTCAAAAAATCAGAAAGCAACAAGTGTTGGAGGGGCTGTGGGGAGACAGGAATTCTCATCCACTGCTGGTGGGACTGTAAGTACGTACAGCCACTAAGGAAATCAATCTGGCGATACCTAAAACAGATGGAAATAGAGTTACCATATGACCCAGCAAACCCCCTACTGGGCATATACCCAGAAGAGGCAAGAAACAAACCAAGACCGGACATCTGTGCTCCAATGTTCATTGCGGCACAGTTCACAATTGCAAGGAGTTGGAAGCAACCCAAATTTCCATCAACTGACGATTGGATTAAAAAACTGTGGTATATATATACAATGGAATACTACCCATCACTAAAAAGCAGTGATGAACGTATGAGGCACATAGCGGCATGGGAAGAACTGGAGGAAATCATGCTAAGCGAAGTAAGTCAGGCACAAAAGGACAAGTACAACATGAGTCCGCTGAGGTAAGAATTAAAAAAAAAATTTTTTTTAAAAAGCAAAAGTGGCATAGGGAAAAAAGCTACTGTATACAAACATTTTAGGGGTGAAGACGGTGTAGTATGGAAGAGACCAGACCAACCCAGGGATGTACATGGTAGACAATGGTGGAGGAGGTGGGGAAAGGAAAACAAAAGGATGAATACAAGGAAGAAAAGGGTAGTGGGGTCATGGGGCATTAATCCACCCAAGGGGAGGGTATTGTTTATATCTCCACAGGGAAAGTGGGACCAGACTTCAACCCAGTGTCGCAAGGTGTGAATGCAATATCCCGGCGTGGAGGAGGGAACCGGTGGAAAGGTCTGGGAGGCTGGCCCCAGCACCATAAATTAAGTGGATTCCTGCCCCTCCCCCGAAAAGAATTTGTTCCAAAGGACGACATTGACTCTGCAGCTCTGGGAGATGGACATATTTGATCAGAGCACACAGGAGCAGATGAAGGGGCAGGAGGAGAGAGTGGAGCACAGCCTGGCCCACCAGGCCGTGATGATGATGTTCCTGAGTAGAGCAGCCAGTCCACAGAGAGAACAACATGGCTGGCCCCACTATGAGACATGATGCCCCTCAGTGACTAAGGGTGATACAGGGGACAGCACCGGAGACACAGTGTGGGAATTGCACCTGACCTGATCTCACCACACCGAGGCAAATCACTGGGGGAGTGCAGCGGAACAGCAAGGGAATGGAGTGGCAAGGTCCCCAGGGAATGCTGAAAGTGGACTTTGGGGCCAGGGCGTGGTGCCCCAACAGACTGGACTGGAAAACGCTCCTAAGGGCCAGCAAACGATCCCTGAACTAACTACAAGCTTTTCTCTTGTGAACTGTTTTGTTCTGTTCTTTGTCAGTGGTTTGTTTTTGTTTTTTTGTTGTCTGGTTGTATACTGTTGCTTTGTTTTCCTCTGTCTAGTTTTCGTGCATGTTAGTGACTCCACAGGTCTGTCTGAATAGGACAGGCTGGATGAACTATCTGGACGAAAAACAACGGGACCGACAGTTCTGGGGGGACTTGGGGTGGGGGGGTAGGGGGGGTAAGGAAGTGGTGTTAACAAACCCAGGGACAAGGGAAAAACATGGGACCCCAAATGGTAGAGAAGGGGGAGTGGCAGACCTGGTGGGAAATGATCAAGGGTAAGGTTGCTTAGAGAAGAGGTATACTCTAGCCCAGGTGGCGATGAAGCATGGTAGTAGGGCAGGAGGAAAGTCAAGGGAGATGGAGGAAAGAGGTAGGAGTCAAAGGGCATTCATGGAGGTCTAGACAAAGACATGTACATGCAAATATATATAGGAGGATGGAGAAATAGATCTATGTGTCTATATTTATAGGTCAAGTATTAAGGTGGCGGAAGGACCTTGGGCCTCTACTCAAACACTCCCTCAATGCATGAATACCTTCTTTTATTAAATTGGAACTCTATGATTCTCACTCTCCCGACACAACGGCTGGAGCCAAAGTGGGTGAACAAGTAAATGTGGTGAAGAAAGCTGATGGTGCCCGGCTATCAAAAGAGATAGTGTCTAGGGTCTTAAAGGCTTGAAGGTGAACAAGCGGCCATCTAGCTCAGAAGCAACAAAGTCCACATGGAAGAACACACCAGCCTGTGTGATCGAGTGGTCCCAAAGGGATCAGTTACCAGGCATCAAAGAACAAAAAATCATATCATTGACTGCACACCTCCATGATAGGATCGCTGAAGACAAATGGGTGCATAAGCAAATGTGAAGAAAGCTGATGGTGCCCGGCTATCAAAAGAGATAGTGTCTGGAGTCTTAAAGGCTTGAAGGTGAACAAGCGGCCATCTAGCTCAGAAGCAAATAAGCCCACATGGAAGAAGCACACCGGCCAGTGCGATCACGAGGTGCCCAAGGGACCAGGTATAAGGCATCATGCAAAAAAAAAAAAGATATAAGTGTGTGTATGTATGTGTATATATGTGTATATGTATATATGTATGTGTATATATATTTTATATTAAATGAAGGGGGAAGTGCAGAGTGGGGACCCAAGGCCCAAGTGTCGGCCAATGGAGATCCCCTCATAGAGGGGTTTAGGAGAGGAGATGGGTTAATTAGGGTGTGAGGTAGTATCGATGAAGAACACAGCTTTCCCCCAGATCCTGGATGCTTCCTCCCCCCAACTACCATGATCCGAAATCTACCTTGCAGGGCTGGATAGGACAGAGGCTGTACACTGGTGCATATGAGGGTTGGAGGTACAGAGAATCCAGGGTGGATGATACCTTCAGGACCAAGGGTGTGAGGGACGATGCTGGGAGAGTGGAGGGTGAGTGGGTTGTAAAGGGGGAACTGATTACAAGGATCCACATGTGACCTCTTCCCTGGGAGAGGGACAGCAGAGAAGGGGGGAAGGGAGACTCCGGATAGGGCAAGATATGACAAAATAACGATGTATAAATTACCAAGAACACATGAAGGAGGGGGGAATGTGGAGGGAGGGGAAAAAAAAGAGGACCTGATGCAAGGGCCTTAAGTGGAGAGCAAATGCCTTGAGAATGATTGGGGCAGGGAATGTATGAATGTGCTTTATACAATTGATGTATGTATATGTATGGATTGTAGTAAGAGTTGTATGAGTCCCTAATAAAATGTAAAAGAAGAAAAGAGAAAAAAATGATTAGGGCAAAGACTGTACAGATGTGCTTTATACAATTGATGTATGTATATATATGAACTGTGAAAAGAATTGTATGAGCCCCAATAAATTGTTAAAATAAATTAAAAAAAAAAAAGAACGATGAATATCTGCTAAAGAGCAAGGGTAGAGGTGGTGATGGGAACCAGTAGGTTGTATGAGTCTGTTCAGCGGGCTGTTTGGGGGTGTATGCCTGCAGGTCAGGGAGCACTAGGAGGCATTGTGAGCGATCGTCTCCGGAAGGCCTACCATAAAGTTTTTGTTTTCTCATTGTTGCTTGCCTGGGTTGTGCGTTTCATTTCTTCTTGCACCCAAACAACCCGATGCCACTCAATCGATTCCACAGCTGAGCAGCCCTGTAGTTGGGAATCGTGTAAAGAACTCATGCTCTTTGCCCGTGATGCGGCTTGTTGGCTTGAACAGCTGACCTTTTGGTTAGCAGTCCACACAGTCGGGGCTGTTTTCTTCGTGTCTAGCTGAGAAGCTTTCCACATTTTCACTGTCCTGTATAGTTCACTGCAGTCTAGGTTTTGGTAAGTAGTAGAGCTTAAAGCATCTTTGTAACAGGAGAGTTTGTAAATCACTGGCGTAATGTCAAACAATGCCGCCTACAAGGAAGGAACCTTAAAGAGGGCAAGGTGCGGCGCTGATGCTCTCCTGCTAATCTCCTGGTGTCCCTGTTGGCACAGCCAAGCTTGGCTGCTGGGAAGGAGCCTGGGCAGTGGGCCCACCTGCGGCTCCTGGGAGACAGATGTGCAGACTGCTTTTCTACAGATTTATAGCTTCAGAAACCCTAAGGAGTTTGACTCTGGCCCTGTAGGGTGCTCATGAGCCTGAACCAACACGATGGCAGTGGGCATGGGGTTCTTGTTGAGGCGTGCGTCCTCCAGTTTCTCCCCGTGGTGACGATGCCAGCGCAGGATGGGCCTGGCTTTGCTCCTTGTGCTCCTGGGCTGGCGTCAGACTCATATTGAGGTCTTCAATAACTCTGACACGGTGCGAATTAACAGAGCATATGGCACCTCGAAGCCCGTCATCTCCGCTACAAAGGGGGGAAGGTGGACGCAGGTGCATGGGAGCAGCTTCCTTCTGACTTTCGGGCACATGTAGAAATGAGTATACATCATAACTGTACAGCTTGTGAATGTTCATAAATACACCCATCCTCTGACTCCCGGTAGATTCCAGCTCATAGCGACCCTAGTCAGGGTTTCCAGGACTGTAAATATTTATGAGAGCATACACAGCCTATTTCTCATGAAAAAAACAAAACACCCATGACACCAGCACCACGAACCAAAACTGGCCCTCAAGTACCTCCCGCACCCTCTTCTACAGAGGGGGCCCTCCCAGCGTGATGAGAGCATTATAAACTTCCTTGCAAGACGTTGAGCCACCTCAAAAGAAACAAACACAAGACACTCCATTTTAGAGAAGAAATAAAATGTGACATTGGGGTCACGAAGTTGGATCATCGCCAAGAAACAACAGATGGTCCAAGCAGCCACCGCCTAAAGTGTAGGGAATGCTGAGAAGACTTGACTTGGACATTGATGACGTCAAAGAGCCAGCCAAGCTGTCCATTTAAACCTGGGTAGAGACACTGAATCTGGAGAGCTAGGAACCAAGGACATCAACTCTTGCTCTCTCCAACTCTGCCCGGGGTGAGCGCACCGATGAAGACAATGCTTACTGGGACTACGATGCTAGAATGGTATGTGTGAAGAGTGTGTTAATATGCCCCAGTGCTCATGCTTGCCCCAATAATCTTTCTTATCCTTAGCAGTTTGAGTTATTTCTAGATTGCTTGATGTGTGTTAGAGGTGAATAAACCGAGTATTCAAAAATGTCCAAGAGCGTTAAGAAATTATTGATCGTGCCGCTCGGGACACAGCGCCGAAGAGGCGCATGAGCTGGAATCTGGAAGCGATGGCGATGCCGGGCGGACCAGAAAGGCGTAGGGATCAGGAAACCACGCCTCTTACCGAGAAACTTGTAGAGACTCATGGAGCTTTCTTTTATAATTACTGGCAAAGTATAGTGGGTTTAAAACCGCAGTTTTAGCTCATTATTCTAATGAGTATATATTCTCATTTTATTGTCAAGATATTGTTCTGAAGTCCCTTTCCCAAGTCAGTATTAGCTGATTGGTCCTGGATGGCTTCACCCTACTTTATCACACTTGGTTTCCTGTCAGCTGGGAAGCAGGAATAATCGAAGCAAGGTATCTTTCATCAACCACAATGTTGCCCTGATTTGTTCATATATCATCAGCTCAAATCACCAGCATTTTCCAAGTGTCTTTTTTTCTCATTTGCACGTTTCTTCTGATAATTAGAGTACCTGCTTAAGTCGAGTCAAAGTATGTGGTCCACTAATATAAATACATGGAGGTATGAACAGAGTTGGAGGTGGTCTTTAGGCTGCAATATAACTCACACAATAAATCATCCCTTTTCTCAATTCCACCTTCTAATTTCTTTGGTAATGATATTTTCATTTCTAGTTTTTTCTTGTTTACATTTATAACATTTTATATTAACCCCTGATTATTAATTTTTCAACATTTTGCAGATAGTGTTATGCGATTTTAAATGATGTATATAAGTAAGTGTGTTAGTCTAGGTAGACTAGAGAAAAAAATTCATAAACACATATATGTGTATAGAAAAGAAATTTATATACAAGAAATATTAAATTATGTATATAAGTAAGTGTGTTAGTCTGGGTAGACTAGAGAAACAAATTCATAAACACACATATGTGTGTAGGAAAGAAATTTATATACAAGAAATATTGACTATTGAGAAAACATCCCAGCTCAGTCCGGATCATGTCCATAAATCTGATATTAGCCCATATGTCTGATACCAATCTGTCAAGCCCTCTTGACACCAAATGCAGGTAGATCACAGGCCAGTGGGTGGGAAGTCTGTGGATCAAGTGGCAGCATAAGCATCCCAGTGCTGGCAGGGGAGGCCTCATTGGCTATGACTCAATGGCCAAACCAGACTCCACCCCTTTACTCTTAATCCTCTCAAGTCCCAAATTGACACCAGATTATGTATTATGTAACAACCACACTAAGTATTATGTAGGTTAGGCTGCATAATATAGAACCTAAAACCCTTAACTTTCAAAAGGCTAAGGGTGACAGCGAAAGCCCAGAATCCATTTGTAGATTCCTCATGTGGTTTAAATCTCTAGCAAATGCCCCCTGACCCATCACTGACCAAGGAAATGATTAGCCTTGTCAAGTGCATTGAAAAGTGGACTAATGTAGATACAATTAGATTAAAATGTAATACCTTTACATTTGTTTCCCTTTTGAGTGTTTTCTTTTTTAAACGTTTTATTAGGGGCTCATACAACTCTTATCACAGTCCATACATATACATACATCAATTGTATAAAGCACATCTGTACATTCTTTGCCCTAATCATTTTCTTTTCTTTCTTTCTTTTCCCTTTTCTCTTTTTACATTTTATTAGGGACTCATACAACTCTTATCACAATCCATACATATACATACATCAATTATATAAAGCACATCCATACATTCCCCACCCCAATCATACTCAAAGCATTTGCTCTCCACTTAAGCCCTTTGCATCAGGTCCTCTTTTTTTTCCCCCCCTCCCTCCCCGCTCCTCCCTCCCTCATGTGCCCTTTGTAATTTATACATCGTTATTTTGTCATATCTTGCTCTATCCGGAGTCTCCCTTCTCCCCCCCCCCCTTCTCTGTCGTCCCTCTCCCAGGGAGGAGATCACAAGTGGATCCCTGTAATCAGTTCCCCCTTTCCAACCCACTCACCCTATGCTCTCCCAGCATCGCCCCTCACACCCTTGGTCCTGAAGGTATCGTCCACCCTGGATTCCCTGTGCCTCCAGCCCTCATATGTACCAGTGTACAACCTCTTTTGAGTGTTTTAAATGTGTTCTATTATTAGTTTTTCTACACTTTTCAATTAAGATTTTTCTGTTTCATTTTGTTATGTTTATTTGCTATTGTTTTAATCTTTTGGCATATTTTTTCCGTAGATGGAACCCAGACTAGGTAACTCTATTGAGATAGTAACTGGATTAATCATTTCTTAGGGTTTTGTCAGGAAAGGTAGAAGGGAGAATGGAGAGCTAATAATAATATGCTCCAGAAAGAAGACATTGTTCTAAACTTGATTTTGACGATGATTGCACAGCTCTTTCAATATGATTAAATCATTTAATAATAATTTTTAAATGTTTTTTTTCACTTAGTTATATCATCAGCACATCAGCTGTGAGTCTGAATAGAGTAAGGAAGAACATTCTTGTGTTTTATAAAAGTCTGACAATGTGATTTCACGGTATGATTTAAAGGGGAATGATTACTAAAACATTTAGCTAGCAACATTCATGACTAACACTACATTAAAGACAAGGCAATTGGAAACCCTATCCTTTTCTCCATTTTCTTTTTTCATTTTTGCTTGACATCAACTTCTACAGTTAGTTATTTAATTCACACAAATATTTCACAGTTAAAATTATGCATTATTAATTCCAATGATTGAGAGGCTAACTTGGTATTTTCTATAATATATTTTTTTAGTTTCTCATTTGGACTAATTTTTTTCATTAATAATGATTTTGTCCTTGCTAATGTATCTTTATAGGTAATAAGGATTCACTTGGTTGCTCTTCAATCATTTATTTAGTTAATAATTATATTAAAATGTGTGATAAGGCCATAAATACCTTGTTTTGACAGATAGAAGGATTCACCTTGTGACTACAGCAATGGACTAAAGCATAGCAACAGTTGTGAGCAGAGTGCAGGACCAGACAGTGTTTCATTCTGTTGGACACGCGTTCGCCTCAGGTCAGGGTTGACCTGACAGCACCTCACAGAAAACATGGAGAATTATCACCCACAAAATAACTTTCCATTCACAAATTTTTATTTGGAAGTTTTCTTTCTCTCAGTTTATTGGTAGAGTAATATAGAATAATTGGATCTCTAAATCATTTTCTCAAATTTTATTGGTTAAAATAATATCTGAATTGTAATTAATATATATGCCATGACCCCTTTACAATCTCCTAAGAGGCTGCTTTATTAAGTCTTTCATGAGTCTCAGAAAAAAAAAAATATATATATATACAAAACCACAAGCCCTTCTGCTTATTTATCAAGTTTAAGAAACAGTGCAGTAGAGAATTTGGGAAATTTGATCTATTTTTAATAGTGGCACTTGTATGATTAATTTAAAACGAATATGTTTTTTTTAAATAGCAATTTCAGTTTAGAAGAGTCCCTTTCATAGTGAAGTTAAAAGTACTTTGGAATTACACCTTTCAGAATTTGTCATGTTACTGAAGGTTGAAAACTAATTTCTTACCATGATGCATGGCAAATAAGCTCAGATACTAGCAGCTGTGTACCGTAATCAACAAAGGTGTGCATTTCAGTGGTACCATATTTACACTTCCTTGAGAATATGTGAGCATTTATTGGTCATGTAAAATTTTTGAATTTCCTCTCGCATAATTTAGCAATGAAAGTATAGCTGCTAGTGTGTAGTCATGGCTACCAGATCACATAATGACAGCTCATCTGGGGATGTAAAAAAGGAGAGTTTCAAATGATTTTTCTATTCTACATTTTTTTAAGTTAGAAGTTGTTAAGATGATGTGATGCCTTGCATTTTCTTTTTAAAGTGAACCTTTGATGTGGTTTGATATGTCTTCTTTCCACAGAATAGGAACTTTCTGCAATTTCTAGTATGTTTTATTGAACCAATGGTCTGAATTTCAGTGTATTTCATTAAAAAATTACTCATGTAAATATAATATTCACTAAAAAAGGAAAATAGATTCAAATCGTAGAGCTTCCTGAATCTGCACACAGTGAACACCCACACAGTAAGTCCTGCTACTAAAAAGGAGAGTATTACTAACACCCAGACAAAAGCTCTCCTCGACCTTCTTCTAGTTAGTGTTTCTTAAAGTTAATCACCATCTTAATGTATAAGACTTAATGTATAATGTGTCAACTAGTAGAATATTAAATGGAACAAAATGTTCATACATTTAAGGGGAGAGATTTCTTTTTATAGAATTCAATTTTTGATATGTGTTACCTGATAAAAATAATATGAAAAGAAAGCTGACATAAAGGGCAAGTTGAACTTGAAGAGAAGGGGGGGGGCAAAGTACTTCTATTTATTCTCACTGGGAAGAATATGATGTCAAATGACCAAATTGCTTTTGAAAACGTGGTACATAGGTTAGGTTATAATAAGTGCAGTTTCATTTTTACAATGCCATTTATTTCCTCGGGGTAGCAAAAAAAACAAGGACAATTTTTAGCAAAACCAATAATGCTTAAGGAACAAATCCTTCCTGTGCAAGCTGTTAGGGGATACAGATGGCATAGTGCAGATAAACAGAATTGTAACCTTGTATTTTTCAAGGTTTTATCAGCTATTACACTCATCTATGCTTTGGGGGAGTTCATTCTCTGGGAACATAATGGCAAAGATTTGCCTCCCTAATATTGTAGCCCATCTAATAGAGAAATTAGAGCCTCCATTTGTGAGGCAAGAGCTTTTCAGAGTGCATCATTTAATGTCTGAAAGCTGATAACGCCTTTTGCCCAGATGGATGATGGGTATACATGTTGGCTAGCTTTCCACATGTGACTGATTAAGCTGGGACCTGTACTCAGTGTGGTTCATTCTTCTGTGAACCTCATTGCAAGGTCATTCAGACGAGTGTGTAAACTTACTTATCTGGGTCACCTACAGAGAATGGCAGCCACAGGACATGTTTTCCTGTGAAGTTGGTGTAGCATTTGTAAATGTATCCAGTGCTTGTTTTTGAAACTTCCTACATTAATATAAAGTATTTTAGGAAAATCTATTGATGGATTTTAACCTATAATGCTCATGCCAGTATCTCATCCATTATTTTTATTGCCTAGAGAAAATTGAAATACCAGTTGTTCTGCAGGACTGTTGTATCCTCTGGCCTGGCTGAAATACCCTAACACAAAGAATCAGGGAAAACATGCTGCATTTACTGAAACACCAGTTGTGCAATTTGTAAATTTGAGACCCCTGCCTTAATAGGAGCCCTCGTGGCTCAATCACAAACACTGGATTGCTAGCCAACTAAGGTTGTGAGGAATTTTTTTCTATGAATAATTCTAGAAACCAAGTATTAGAATAAAAGAGCTCAAACAGTTGTTTTTTTCTCACACCAACAGCCTTACATCATTTATTGTTAAACTTGATTAGGAAGCAAAAAACCAAGGAATAAACCAGATTATTTGCCAATAGAAGTTCAAGTCATCAGATGGGGACAAAATTTGAGCCTGGGAAAATGCGGCCATGCGTGCCACCCTTCAGGGGGCTCCTTACAGCCCCAGCTTGGTTCTTCTCCAATGTCTTCTCTTGGAGTTGTACCTGATTTTATTACCGGTTTTCATTCGAATCCATTGGGGAATGGGCCGATTCTGCTTCTGTTTCTTGGCCAGGAATCTCTTGATCCTGAAAGTCTTATGAGACGACATGGTGAAGTCGGACCACCACCGCACTCGGGGTGGCAGAGAAACGGAGAGAGGGAGGAGAGGCAAACAGTTTTTAATACATCATTGTTTACTCTCAATTTTTTCTTTATTCCATTTTAATGTTTTGGGTTTTATTTAATTTGACATTGAGAACAATTACGCAACACTTCATATCATTATGTGAATGCTTTTTGTTTCCGTCAAGTGACATAATGGTCCAAGCATTGGATTACTAATCAAAAATACAGGTGGTAGTATTTTTCCAGGTAGTATTTTTCCAGGCAGAGATGAGACTGCCTGCTCCTGGAAAAATTTACAGTTGGAAAAGGTATGGAACAGTTTTACTCTGTCCTCTAGTGTCACGATAAATCAGAATCAACATTCAGAGTATCAGTTTGATTTTTATTGGACTGTCTCCGTCCTTTCATATGCAGTACTTCAGTATTTGTCTTCTCATCTCCCTCGAGCTTTATATTTATATTTTGTTTTTGTACTTATGAATCTCTCAGGGGTTGTAGGTTTAGATCCTGTTGAATCAGTTTCAACAAAAAGGAACCCTATATACAACAGAAAACCAAACATTGCCTGGTCCTGATAATTATAACAATTACCCTTGTTCTTATGTTTAAGCCCATCATTACAGCTAATGTGCCAATCTGTCTTGTGGACAGTCTTCTTCTGTCTGCCCTGTCATTCTACCAAGAATGAAGTACTTTCCCAGGAATGGGTCTCTCCTTACAACATTCCCAAGGTACGTGAGGCAGAATCTCATCATCTGGGCCGCCAAGGAGCAATCTGGTAATAGCTCTTACAGATTTCTTTGTTCTTTGGGCAGCCCATGGTACTTTCAATATTCCTCACCAGCACCTTAATTTAAACACGGTGATTTTTCATTCTTCGGTCTTCCTTATTCAATGTCTATCTTTCGCATGTACACGAAACATGTGGTAGTTACATAATCTGTTGTGAATTTGAGACTTAAGAGTGGAGGGGTGAAGTCTAGCCTGTACATCAGGTCGCAGCTTGATGACCTCATGTGGAGGAGCTAAGGAGATAAATAGCTCATGGAGGTGGGACACACACTCACTCCCATTTAGACCCTCTGCTGACAAATGTCACTCCCTGCAAGGCACGCTTGCTGACAAGACACATGGAGCTATACTAGATCCCTAGAGCAGAATGAGCCATGTGGAGAACCCTGCCAGCACTGAGATGCCTCTACCACCACCAGATCCACAAGACTTTCCACCCAAGGGCCTGTGATCTTCCTACATTCAGCCTCATTGCATGTGTTTCGTGAGTGTGAAAAGGAATTTATAGATTGGTATTGAGAATATGGGCTCATATCAAATTTATGGACTTGATCTGGACTGAGCTTCCTGGGATGTTTCGTCAATATTCAACTGCTCTTGTATATAAAGCTCTTTGTTATACACACATGAGTCTCCTTGGATTTGCTTCTGTAGTCAACCCAGACTAAAACAAAGCAATGGAAAATACTTGGACTCGGGCCAAGTTCACCTAGTCCTCAAAATAATCTGTTTGTATTTCAACACTTTAAAAAGTTATTATGAAGCAGATTTACTTAATGAAATGCATCATTTGATCTGCTTGGCTGCTCCTTCCATGGGCATTGATTCTGGATCCAAGCAAGACAAAATCCTTGAAAACTTCAATCTTTTCTCCTAGTTGTGAGGATTTTTGTTATCTTTAATTGTATTGTAATCCAAACAGAAGTCTCCAATCTTTGATCTTCCTCAGCATGCACTGCAAATCCTCCTTCATGAGAATTAGAAGACTTATCTATAACCTGTGATATACTTATTGTTTCTAAAACTAAGGACTTGAAACTCTTGACTGTAGTCTTCAGTATGGAGGCAACTCAATTTAGAGGAATGCATATGAATTATGGTGGTGATGAATAATATTGAACATTCCATGAATTTCTAGAACAACAAATATATGTCTTGGAAAAAGTACAGCCAGCAGGCTCCTTGGGAGTTAGGATAGCAAGACTTTGTCTCATGTACATTGAACAAATTGACAGGAGAGACATTCTCTGGAAAAGGGCATCATGGAAAAGGAGAGGGACATCAAAAACAATGAAGACCATCAATACGATGGATTGGCAACATGGCTGCAACAATGGGCTCAAATCTACCAATTGAGGAAGTTTAGGACTGGACAGTGTTTCATTCTGTTGTATATAGTGTCACTTAGAGTTGGACAACTATGACTTTCATGGATTTGTTTGAATTTTCTTCAACTTCCACTTGAATGAATAGTTTATTTGAGTAACTTATAGTCTGTCATGTAGTAGTTTTAACCAATGTGTGCTGTTCCTAATGAGATTGAGCCTCTGTATCATCTTTCTCAACATAAATTATGTGTTTGTAAATGGTTGAACTGTCATAGGTTGTATGATACACCATTTACAATAAGCAAAATGACAAAAAGTGTGGTTGCTGAATCTGTTTATGCACAAGCAAAAATGTCATGTGGTATGGGTCTTTCCTTGGAAAGTTTGTGGTCCTGATTTCGTGAGACATCCCTGTTATTAGTTGTCTTAATAGCACAGTTAGTGTTTCTGTTCTAACTCCTAACTCATTGTGTAGTGTCTGTGGTCTCAAACTTGCACACATCCTCTTAAAACATAATAATTGGTGTCTACTTGACTGAGGAAGCAGATAAAGCAGGTGAGTCAGGCACAGAAAGAGGATATACAGTGTCTGTTTGTCTCCACAAATGACTGCCTCCTTTGCCAGGAAAATTTAAAAATGGCTAAAGCCTGGTTACCATTTATGAATATTTTTATCAAAAATTTTGATCAAGAGAATCTTGATAAAAAAGGGGGAAACACAGAGCAGAATTGCAAATTCTCATGAATTCTAGCCTTTATGGAGATACTGGGGGTGAATTAAGCACTGACAAGTATTGCCATGAATTCCTTAAAATCTTCAAATGACACCCAAGGGGAGCCTATTGTGTACATCTCCACAGGAAAGGGAGAGCGGCATCCAATCTCAACCTGGTGTGCCAAGACATAAATGCAGCAAATTGGTATAAAGCAGTGAACCAAATTGAGAGATCTCCTGGGAGGCCCCAATCCCAGCTATCTGGACCCCCTTCCCCAGAGGAAGGAACTACAGAGAACAGCACTGAAGCTACAGCTCATGGAGAGGGGTGTGTCTGCCCAGAACACATGGGGGCAAACTAAGAGGGAAAGAGACAGAAAGAGAGAGCAGAGCACATCCTTACCCATCAAGTTCCAAAGATGATATTCCTGCTGAGAGCAGCCAATGCACAGAGAGGATCATACAGATGGCCCCACCACAAGACATGGCATTCCCCTCACTGACTCATGGCAGTACGGGGACAGCACTGGAGACACAGTACAGGGATTGTGCCCAATCTGACCCTACCACATTGGGGTAAAACAAAAAGGTCATGCAACAGAGCAACAAGGGGAGCAAAGCAGTGAAATTCCCAAGGAATCCCCCAAATAGACTTCAGGGGCAGGACATGGCATCTCATCAGACTCGAATAGAAAGCGTTCATAAAGGTCAACAGACACACCTGGAACTATTTGTAAACTTGTCTTTTTGTTTCTTTCTTTTTTGTTGTTTTTTGCCTTGTTTGTTTTTGTTTTCTCGTGTCTAGCTAGATAAGATAGGCAGGATAAAGAATCCTAGGAGAAAACAATTGGACCAACATTGGGGTGGCATGGGAGAAGGGGATATGGGGGAATGGAAGGAAGGAGCCAACAAAAGCGGGGGCAAGGGAACAAGTGATTTAAACCTATGGCAAAGAGGTTGGTTGTAGGATGCCTGGTGAGTTTTGATCAAGTGCAATGTAGCCTAGAGGAGTTAATGTAAGCCAAATGAAGGTCAAACATTATAGTGGAACAAGAGGAAAGTAAAAGGAAATAGAGCAAAGAACTAGGAGGCAAAGAACATTTATAGAGGTCTAAATATAGGCACATACATATGTAAATATATTTATGTATAAGGATAGGGACATAGATCTATGTACATATATGTTAAATATTAAGGTGGCAGACTGACACTGGGCCTCTACTCAAGTCCTCCCTCAATGTAAGAACACTTTGTTCTAATAATCTGGCATACTGTGATGCTCACCTTCCTGACACGATCACTGAAGACAAAATAGGTGCATAAGCAAATGTGGTGAAGAAAGCTGATGGTGCCCGGCTATCAAACGATATAGCATCTGGGGTCTTAAAGTCTTAAAGCTAAATAAGCAGCTCAGAAGCAACAAAGCTCATATGGAAGAAGCCCACCAGCCTGAGTGATCATGAGGTGTTGATGGAATCAGGTATCTGGCATCAGAAGACCCAGAACAAACAATCCTATCAACGATCAAGGGGGTCGGGGTGGAGGTGGTGGGTAGAGTGAAGAGCCAAAGCCTATCTTTTGACATTGGGTATCACCTCACAAAAGGATCACAAGGAAGGGACAAGTCAGCCAGGGTGAAGCATAGCACCAATGAAACATAACATACCTCTAATTCTTTAATGCTTCCTCCCTCCACACTATCATGATCCCAATTCTACCTTAGAAATCTGGCTAGAGCAGAGCATGTAGACAGAGCATGGTACAGTTAAGATCTAGCAACACAGATAATCCAGGACAGATAAACCCCTCTTGAATAATGATGGGACTAGTGATACCATGAGGGTAGAGGGAAGGTTGGGGGAGAAAGGGGGAAGTGATCACAATAATCAACATATAACCACCACTCCCCCCAAAGGGGATGAACAACAGAAATGTGGGTGAATATGACAGTGGCTGGTATAAAATATGAAAATAATAGTAATTATTAAATTATCAAGGGTTCATGAGGAAAAGGGGTTGGGGTAGGGAGAGAAAAATAAGGAATCTAATACCAAGGGTTCAAGTATAAAGAAAATATTTTGAAAAGGATGATGGTAACATATGTACAAATGTGCTTTACATGATGGGTGTATGGATTGTTATAAGAGCTATAAGAGCCCCAATAAAATGATTTTAAAAAAACCTAAATAATAGTATAAGTTACCTAGTGAATTTTTTTCATTGGGGTTTCAGGCTTCTTTAAGAACTATCTGTGTGAGACAAAAGTGATAACCGCAACTAAGAAATTAGATGGAAGTATTTGGGGACAGTGAATTTAAGTTTATGGAATAGAAACAACTCAGAAAAGAATGATGAAAATAATTGTAAAACTTGAAGAATGTAATCAAGAGCTCTATTTACACACATAACAGTGGTTGAGTTGTTAACATTTTGTGATGTATAGTCTCAAAAACAACATCATAATTTTTAAAATACTATAAACAATAATAACAAAAGGATGTGCTAATTTTCAGAATATAATTATAATTTTCATTACTATATCATGCTTTTTTATTCCTACTCTATAGCACCCAGGGTCTTCCTTTTTTTCTGCTGCCCTTTCATGTTACCAAACTTAATGTCCTTCTCCAGGGAATGGTCTCTCCTGACAATATGCCCAAATTACTGAATAGGAAGTCTTGCCATCCTTACCTCTACGGAACATTCTGCCTTACTTCTAAGAGAGATCATCTTTTCCTTTGAGCAGTCCATGGTACTTTCAATAGTCTTCTGCATAACTACAATTCACATGCATTGGTTCTTCTTTGGTCTTCTTTATTAAATGTCCAACTTTCACGTGCACATGAAGCAATGAAGAATACCATGTTGGATCACACTCAACTTAGTCATCAAAGTAACATACTTGCTCTCCAATACTCTAAAGTGGTCTTGTGCTGCAGTTTTATTTAATGCAATATATCTTTGGATCTCCTGACTGCTGATTCCATGAGCATTGATTTAAATAAGACAAATTCCTTTACAACTTCAAATTTTTCTCCATTTATCATGATGTTACCTATTGATTCAGTTGTAAGAATTGCGTTCCTCTTTACATGGAGTTGTTATCCATACTAAGGGCTAGAATTCTTGATCTTCAACAAGTGCTTCAAGTCCCCCTCACTTTCAGCAAGCAACTGTATGTGATCTGTATACCACAGGTTGTTAATAAACCTTCCTCTAATCCTTGTGCTACACTCTTCTTCATGTAATCCAGCTTCTCTGGTGATTTGCTCAGCATTTAGATTTAGCAAGTATGGTAAGGGAACACAACCTCAATGCATAGCTTTCTTCATTATAAACCATATAGTATCCACTTGTCTGTTCACACAACTGCCCAATTGAGCACAATGAAGAGTTACAGTATTCCCATTTGTTGTAGTTATATAATCATTTGTCAATTTGAGAGGATTAAGAGTGAAAGAGTGCATTCTAGTCTGCCAATCGTGTCATAGCCAAAGAGGCCTCTGTGTGGGCATGGCCTTTTTCTTAGGATTCTGGGAACTCTTGTATTCCTCCTTGGAGGTGGGAGACACTATCTCTTAGCTCACTACCTAGGAGACATTACAGCTGACAAGACACATGGAACTACCTAGTGCCCTTTCCTGGAGAAGTCACGTGGAAACCTCTGACAGCACTAAGATGCTTACATGGCCATTGGATCCACAAGACTTTCCACCTGCTGGCCTGTGATCACTCAGCATATGGCACCATTGCATGTGTTTTGTGGCGCTGAAGGAGACTTTATATATTGATATCTGACATATATGCTAATATCGGACTTATCGAATCGATCTGAGCTGGGATCTTTTCTCAACATTCAATTGCTCTTATATATAAAGCTCTTTCTTGTACACATATGAGTGTCTAAGAATTTGTTTCTCTAGTCTACCCAGACTAACACACCATTCTCCTCAATATTATCCGCAGGTTTTTAATGGACCACAGGGTCAAATGCCTTTGCATAGTTAATGAGACCAATAAGACAACACACACACACATATAAATACATATAAACACAAACATATAAATATATACATACACACCCAGTGCATGGTTTAAATCGGTGTTTCCAAGAGGGTAGGATACCACACCTGAAAGCACAATGGAACAATTCAGTGGGCTGTAAATGCAGACACTGTTATTTTATCCTGGACCACGACTTATAGAACAAAAGATGTTGGCTTCCAGTGGGACACTGAGTAACTTTTTTTCTAAAATGAGATGCTTGGCCAAATAAGCTTGGAAACCTATTGCTTAAATGCACATGCTCATATATCTCTCTTTTAAAGTGGGACATGAAGCTATTGAGGATCTAGTCACCCAATCATATGTAAAATGAAAACCAAATAACCCACATTTGATTAATTCAAATAATAAATTAAAAGAAACATAGCACATTCTGTGTTGTTGTTTAGTATCTTCATAAATAATGTATAATCATTTACATACATAGTATAAGGGCATTAATAACACATTTCATCTTTTAAGTATATTTCTGGTGTATATGTGAATACTTTACTATGAGGCGTCCAGTCATGAAATGTAACTTCCTAGTTTTTTATTTGAGTCACATTTCAATTTCACATGACTCAGTGTAAAGTATCTCATAAGAGCATCATAGCATGTTTTTAATTCTTTATGGTCTAATATTTCATTTAAAGTTATTCACTAGTAGTCCTAGAAAATATAGTCTCTCTTTAACAAAGTTTCACGACTGAAAGAAAAGGACAAGTCAGAATATGAGTCCCAACAGTTTTTGCATTTACCATCAACTTTATACTTCAACACATAAAATCTTTAAGACAACATGTATATTTTCCAATTGAAATGCAAGTTGTATTAGGTATATGTTATAACAACATATTTGGCTGTAAGTACAAGAATAAAACATTATGAATTTCAGCTTGTTCTGGATAGGTTCCATTAAGCCACCTCCAACTCATGGAAATGTATCTCAGAGTGTGCCTGCTTCATAATTGTACTTGTGTCCATTGTTAGCCACGGGGTGATCCATCTTCTCAAAAATTTCCTTCTTTTTTGTTAATCTCATGCTTTACTCTTCCTGGAAAGACATGCTATCCCTTTCCCTCCTAATAGTACATTCAAAGTATGTAAGGCAAATTCTCATGATCCTCACTTCTAATGAGTGTTTTCACTGATTTCTTTGAATGATTTGTGTTTGTTCTTCTGGTCGTCCATGGTACTTTCCATATTCTTTTCCATCCTCCTCCTTCAAAGTCAACTATACTTCTTTGTGCTTCTATGGAACTTGCATGTGGATAAAGAGGCAGTTGTGTTAATACAACAAGGAACGACTGCATGTTTTAAAATCAGAAAAGGTGTGCGACAGGCTTGTATCCTCTATTCAATTTGTATGCTGAGCAAATAATCAGAGATGCTGGATTATATGAAAAAGAATGCCATGATACGATTGGAGGAAGACTTATCAACAACCTCGTATATGCTTGTTGAAAGTGAGGACTTGAAGCATTTGCTTCAAGCACTTGTTGATGAAGCTCAAGGATTGTAGCCTTCAGTTTGGATTATGACTCAATACCAAGAAGAATAAGATCCTCACAACTGCACAGATCTGTAACATCATGATCAATAAAGAACAAGTGGACATTTTCAAGAATTTTGTCTTGCTTGACGCCACAATCAATGCTCGTGAAAGCAGCAGTCAAGAGCTCAAGTGAAGCACAGAAGTTGGTAATCTGCCACCCCAGACCTGTTTAGAGTATCAAAAAGCAAGGCAGTTCCATTGAGGACTAAGGTGAGTGTACCTGGCCCAAGCCATGGTATTTCCCAATGTCTCATGTTTGTGAAAGCTGGACACTGACTAAGGAAGACTGAAGAAGAATCAATGCCTTTGAAGTGTGGTAGTGGAGAATATTGAAAATATTATGGACTGCTAAAAGGTTAAAAAGAAAGAAAGAAAGAAAAAAGGAAGAAAGAAAGAAAGAAAGAAAGAAACAAACAAAGAGGAAAATCTGTCTTAGATGAAGTACAACCAGGGTGTCTCTTAGAGACAAGAGAGGCAAGACTTTGTCTTCCACACTTTGGACAGATTGTTGAGAGCAGTTCCTGGAAAAGGACATCATGCTTGGTAAAGTGGAGGGGCAGTAGAAGGAGATGATTTGACCTAGTGGCTGAAATTATGGTCTCAGGAATAGGAATAATTGTGAGGATAGTGCCAGCCCAGGCAGCGCTTCATTTAGTTGTACATAGTTAGTTAGGCGTCAGAATCTGTGGATGGCACCTAACAACAACAACAAATGCCAGTTGTCTTCATGATTTATTTTTTCATTTCCACAGGGATATGAGGTAATAGAAAATACCATATATTGGTTGATGCCCACACTCATCCTTATAGTGACATCTTTGCTCTTTAACACTCTGAAATAGATCTTCTAGGGTTTTAAAAAAATCATTTTATTGGGGGCTCTTAAAGTTATCCTAATTCATACAAATAGATCTTTTGCACAAGATGTGTCTACTATCATAAATTATGTTGTTTCTAAATTGCTGCTTCCATGAACATTGAATTTGAATCCACAAAAGATGAAATCATGGACCATTTCAATATTTTCTCCATTTCTCATGATTTTATCTAGTTGTGAAAATTTTGTTTGCTTTACATTGCCTTTCATATTTATCAGCAGATGCTTCAAATCCCCCTCACTTTCATCAGTCAACATTGTGCCAAATTAATGTCTCGGGTTATTAATTTTCCTTCCTCAAATCTTGGTTCTCTCTTCTTCTCATAGTCCAACTTCTCAGACTATCTGCTCAACGTACTGATGCAAAGATAAAACAGTATGGTGCAAAGATAAAATATATGACACACAACTTCTTGATTTTAAACCACGCAGTATGCCTTGTTAAGATTTTTTTAAATCCTTCTTGACTTGTGCATGAGTTCTGCTTAAATACAATTATATGTTCTGGGATTCCTATGCTTCATATTTTTATTCAGGCTTGTTATGATTGATACAGTCAAATGCCTTTGTAAAATCAATTAAACACAGTAAATTCTTCCTGGTACAGTTTGCTTTCAATCTAGAATCATCTGACATTAACAATGTTATGTCTTGTGCCACATTCAATTGTGAATTCAGATTCAATTTATAGCAGCTCCCTGTCAAAGTACTGCTGCAACTGTTTTGAATTGTCGTTAGCAAATTTTTACTTGCCTGTGCTATTAATGATATTATTGGATCCTTTCCAAAATTTTGGGGGGTCACCTCTCTTTGGAGTGGCTACAATTATGGATACACTCCATAATTGTATACAATTGTATACTGTATATTATCTTTGGAGTGTATACAATTATGGATCCACCCCATAATTATATACAGTTATATACTTACGATTATTCCATTTCAGATTATAAATGCATATGATAATGATTTTTGTGTTAGTTTGGTTTGACAAGGGAAACAAATTCATAGATACTAATATGTGTATAAGAAAGAGATTTGTATAAAAGAGCAATTATGTATTGAGAAAACATCCCATCCCAGTCCAGATGAAGTCCATAAGTCTAATATTAGCCCATATGTCTGATACTAGTCTATAAATTCCTCTTTGGACTCATGTAGAACATGCAATGATGCCGAATGCAGGAAGATCGCAGGCCAGTGGTAGAAAGTCTTGGGGATCCAGTGGCAGTGGAAGCACCTCAATGCTGGCCCAGGTCTCCACAAGTTTCCTCCACCAATCCTGGGTGTCTCAAAAGCTAAACGGGAAGGCAGAGAGAGAGGGTCTGGCCTCCAGTGAGTTACTCATCTCTGTCATGCCGACAAATGAGGTAATCAAGCTGTGACCTGATTGGCAGGCTAGACCCCATCCCTTCATTCATAATACCCTCAGGTTGACAGATATGTAATTGCTACAATTTGTGTGTCCCATTTTAATTTGTATCACTTCCAATTTTCCAAAATTTATATTTTATACATTCCTCATTTTAATTATCCGTGAATTTATTACAGCTGTTTCTTCTTGTTTGGAGTCATGCTCATCAGCAAATGAAAGTCCTGAAAGGTTCACTCCATTAAAATTAACCCCAATTTGAAGAAGCAGCTCTTTACATTCATATTTTGAATGCCTTTCAACCTGACAGGCTCATCTTCCTATACTACTTCTAGCAATACTGTGTTGCTATTCATGAGCTTTCTAGTGACTAATGCTTCAGAAGCAGACAGTCTATTCATTTTTCCCTCTCTAGTCATAGTCTGAAATATCCACTGAAACTTGTCATCATGGGTGACCCTGATGATATTTTAGGTGCCAAGGATGTGTTTTAAGAAATGCAGCCACCACTATAAGAAAAACGGACAGGTGAGTAGTGTGTATTTTAGTTTAAGTGCCTGAAATTGGTGTGGAGAGTTTCCTGAGCAAGGTGGCTAACTAAACAAACAGGTAGATCTCTCTACAACAGCTGGGGGAAAGCGGCACAGAGGAAAGACTGTATGGTCTGTAATCTCAGTGTGTGGCCTGAATGCTAAGGAAATTGAAACCTCCACATTCCAGTGTGTTGGAGAGTTGCAAGTGGTCCTGCCCTTTCTTTCCTCATTCTCCAACATGATTGGTGGTTTCAAATGATGAATTTCAGGTATGACAGCCCAATTCATAACAACTATGCCACCAGGGAATTGTAAAGACAATTATGGCAGATGTAGGTAGGTTGAAAAATAATACTCTTATTGTGGTAGTTACATAATCTGGTGTCAACTTGAGACTATTAAGAGTGAAGGGGTGGAGTTTAGCCTGTCCATCAGATCATAGCTTGATGACCTTATTTGGAGGTATTATTGAGATACATAGCTCGCTGGATATGGATCACACACTCCCTCCTTGGGAGACATTCCTGTTGACAAGACACATGGAGATACACTGATGGAGCCAGAGGCTCGAGCTGGACGACCCACATAGAGACCCAGGACAGCTCTGAGTTCCTTCCACCGTCACTTGATCTACAGTAAATATGGGAAGACAATGTTCTGAAATTGATTGTGGTCATGATTATACAAGTCTTCTAGTATAATTGAAGAATTAAATAGTATGATGTGTGAAATATATGCCAATAAAATTTTTGATAAAATAAATAAATATGATATACTCATACCAAAAAATAATAGTACCATCAAGCAAGGTTAATCTAAAAAATAATTCAATAATAATATCACGGTCAAGCAGTATTCCTATCAGACACACATGCATCATAAAACAGGGGTAAGTGCCATCAGTACGGGTTTCATTATAATATCAGTTACTGTGGGTCTTCATAATATTGTAGGATGAGCATTAAGAGGGCCCAAAGTTCCTGGTCACAGTTGCCAGATTAGAGAAACCAGGTGGTTTCTACATGATATTTAATATTTAATATTCTACATTAACATGCACGAGAAAGGAGAATGGGGACCTTGTCCTATGTTGTCACAGTAGTTCTTTCAGAAAGACACAATCTTGGAATGACAGGTAACTGCTAGGAAAACAAGGTTTTCTTTTAACAACGCTCTTGTGTTACAGAGCTACATTACTTAGGGACCCTAAATCTTGAGGAGACAGGCCTAGTCTATAGGTCCTGGTTCTTAGTGAGGAGAAGGAGGAGGCCTGGAAGATTCCTAACACTCAGATAAAAATTGGGTCATTGACTTTTTTAGCACCAGTGCGAATTCATGCCTGGACACTCTCACAGAGCACTCTGAGAAAAGAGGGAGGGGATTAGCTCAGGGTCACAGCTATGGAGGGTTTCTTGCTAAATTATATCTAAACAAAGTATACAGTTCTCCTAGCCATATTGTATTTCTGTCATAAATAATAGCAGATTGACTCTACAAGTGACCATTAGCTACACCATAAGAAATAAACCTGATGATTTCAATAAATTAGGATTTACAGTCTTAAAATTTGGGAGGGGGGAAGGTCACTATGAGTCAGAATTGACAAGCTGACAATGGTTTTAACCCTTTACACTGTAAGAGTTAAGTTAAAGTCCGTTCGACAGCATTGCATGTCTCTTCTGATAGCAATTCTGTTTTCCTTGTAGAGATCACTTTAGGACTTCTTTAGAGAGTTCCCACTGCAAACATGAACCCTGTTCTACATTTTATTCATCTCAAAGTCTGACCATTTTACTCATCTTTCTCTCTCTTTTCATTGTGTAGAAAATGCATTTTATTCATATACTGTGGTTTCCTTGCCTTTTCTACATAACTGTTCATCTACATACAGTGAAACCCATAAGAGCCAGAACTTGGGACAGCTTGTTTTTCCGGGTCTCACAGGTTTTCCACTGTTGACAAGGCAAAATGTGACCACGTTTCTATCACAACTTTCCAGTAGAAAGTATTTATAGTTTCCTTCTCAAACAGGTTTTCTATCAAATAAGGTAAAATGATAAACATTAGACTTCCCTATCCACCAAAAGGGAGGTAGATAAAATTGTTCTAAAAAACAGAGACATCATAATTTATGAGTAAATTGTTAACATTTATAAAATATAAAATAATATTAAAATTATAATGACTTATGGAAATTTACAGCAGATAACAGTCAAATTTGTTAAACACTTTGCAGTTCAGATGTGTCCTTTGGTCCTTTTTAATATTTGTGCTTTCTAAAAGTGATACGTTATTTGTGCACCAGAGCTCGCCACACAATTCTTTAGAAACTTGTGTTTTTAACAAACATAATTATTAGATATAAAATAAATAGCATGAGGATTCAGAGTATATATTGACTCTATACATTTAGGAGGTATATTTCTTGGTATTAGTATAAGAAAATATTTAGGGAAGTAAGCAGTGAGTATATATAAGTAACATTTATATGCAAAAATAATAGAACTATTAATATTTGATAGCTATCTTTGAAGAAAAATGTTAATGAGTATTTGGTTTGATTTTATCACTACTGCCTTCCTGGCCATTTAAAAAATAACTTCTCTGGGCATCAGGAGAGCATATAGAGTATGTGCAGACACACACTCACAAACACAACTACACGTAACTGCATTGGTATTGATGCTTTTTTTAGAAAACATTCTAAAATTCAAATATTCAAATGACTGTTTCTTGCTTCTAAAAATACGTGCAAATGATGTTGCTATTTCCAGAAATATATTTTTCAGACTGCTTTGAAACTCTCTTACTCATTCTCTTGAACAATCTAAATGGTGCACATGGCTATGCCTTGAGGGTAGATTGTAAATTAACTAAAAACCAGATGTCATTTTAAGCAGAAAATATGATGAGTTATAAAACTGGAAAGTACAATTTGTGGAAAAAATTAAATGTGAATATATACTTAGGGACTGTTCTCCCACATTTGCCTTATAAATTGATTCCAAAGCAGATATTACAAAGGATTTCCAAATATTGCAGTTTAACTAGAGTAAAAGCCTTGCTCTCCCAAAGCAATCATTTCAAAGGACAAGACTCATTTTTTATGCAAGTTCTGCCTTTGATTTAAAATAATGCCTTTAAATAGAGGTAGAATAGTTTGAATACATATGTGAGAATATGTATTTTAACTTTCTCTAAGTAAAGAATTAGTCCTTTATAGATTCACCCAAACATAAGTTACATTTATAAGATTTTTCTTAAAAATGAATAAATATCTTAAACATAAATGAATGAAAAAATGCTAATGTTTTATAGTTTATATAAGTAGTTGAGATATTCTTTACCTAAAGCACCCATTCCTTAAATCAATATTGAAAATCAGGTCACTGATGGTTGAGTAATATTGCACACACTTTGTTTACAGTTTTATAATACTGATATAAATTGTGACTTCAGAAGAGAGAGCCCAAAATAATGTTGGTCCTTTCACGCCATAGTTACAGAACCGAGTACTTCAAACAAGACGGCTTGTTCAGCAGTTGGAACAATTTGCTTTATTCTCATTGGGAAGAAAATAAAATAGGAACCCGTTTCCAAAATTTGAGAGAATGCCTGGGAGAAACATGCAGTAGCATAATGGACATATGTTGGTCTGCTAACTGGAAGGTCAGAAGTTTGAACCACCAGTCGTTCTGAAGGAAAAAGACTGGGCATTCCACTCTGGTAAAGAGTTACAGTCTTGGAAACCCACAAGGGCAGTTCTACCCTGTCATGCAGAGTTACTCTGAGTCCTTATCAACTAGATGACAGTAAGCTTTGGTTTTGCATTTTTAAATTTCTCACCAGAGTTGGAATCCGTTTAGTGTTTTTGATCATAAATGTAAGTGAAACCCATTGCGTTGTCTCTTCAGTCACATTTATCCACACGGGAACCATTATGGGATAAGTAGAGAGCTGGGTTTAACTTGGAGAGGAAATGGCATGGGGTGCATGGCAGTTATTTAATCTCCTGTCAATTTGAGCTAAGGGCTTGGGTTTAGCCTATCAATCAGATCATAGCCAATCATGCCTTGTGTAGGCGTGGCCTTATCCTGAGGATACTGGGAACTCCTCCCTGGCGGTGGGACACACACTTTGGTGTGTCTTCCTCCATGGAGACAGGCCACACATTCTCTCCGTTTTGTCTGCTTGCTGACAAGCCACATGGATGGATGGCAGCCAGATCTCTGGAGCTGGAAGAGCCACCTGGAGACACACACCAGTGTTGAGATGTTTCCACTGCCACTGGATCCACAAGACTTTCCACCCACTGGCCTGTGATGTTCTTGAATTCGGCATTATTGCATTGCTGCATGAGTCTGAAGAGGAATTTTTAGACTGGTATTGGACATATTAGCTAATATCAGTCTTAGGGACTTGATCTGGATTGGACTGGGGTGTTTTCTAAATGTACAATTACTCTTTGATATAAATTTCTCTCTTACACATATATGATTATCTCTGGATTGGTTTCTCTAGTCTATCCAGACTAATCCAGTGGAGGCATATCTGACCTCCTCTCGTTACCCAAAGGATCCAATTCTACACCTGTCCAAGGTCAATTGCGACAAAACAGGGGTGAAATATAGCCCTACTCATCAATCTTTCTTTATTCTGGTACCAACCATCCTCCTATGACTTTTCTACTGGGTTTGAAAACCCATTGTAAGGGTCACACAGAACTCACAGACAATATGCATGTTTATGTTGTTTATTATGAATGTTAATAGGTTATAAAATGTCAAGGATACAGTGCCTTTTTATGAAATGCCTTGTCCCAACAATACTGTCAAACACATCCCTCTCTGGTAAGCATATTGCTCCCTGGCTCTTGGTCCCTCATCAAGATGGTCTCCTCACCTCTATCTTGTTTCGTGGGAATTGGGATGTTCTGTTTCATGGTTTAGTACTAAGACCTCTGATGCCTCTTGCTGCCTTTCCCACTTCAGATAGAGATTTCAAATGCATTCAAACTCCGCAGACTGTCTGAATCTGGTACAGTGACAGACACATTGACTAATTGAACATAATTTTTAACATAAGTAAAACCATCCATGTATGGACAGCTGCTCTTTGACAATGGGGTGAATATACTAAATGAGAAAGAGAGTGTTTCTTTAATAAATGATGCTGGTAAAAGTGCGTATCAGTTCTGAACTATATGAAACAGGACCACTACCTCTCAGCATATACAAAAACTAATTCAAGATAGATCACAAAGACCTAGATTTAAAACCTAAAACTAGAACGATTATAAAATAAATAATACCAGTGAATTAGGTGTCACAAATTATGGAATAAAGAGTCTATCAAACAGATCTGAAAATGCACAACTAGCAGAAGACAAAGTAGATAAGGACTGCCTAATAATTAAGTATTTATTTGCATCCAAATACTTCACCCAAAGAATAAAAAGACTGGAAAAATAGCAATGACATATCAGACAAGGGAATAGTCTCTAAAGTTTATAAATAAAACTTTAACCAAAAAAAGATAAAGAATTTAATTTTTATAATGTATAATAGACATGAACAAACATTTCACTAAATAATATATTTAGTCATTCAAAAATGCATAAAGAAATGCCTGTGATCATTAGATCAGAGAAATGCAAATTGCTACAACACTAAGGTATTATTTCACTCATGGTTTAATACAAAGTTTGAAAAATAGAGAAAACTAACAATTGATAGCAAAAGTACAGGGACTGGAACATTCAAACATTCCTGATGGGAATATATAACGGGACAACTACTGTGGAAAATTACATGGTGCTTCCTTCAAGAGTTAGAAATAGAAAACAGCATATGATCAAACAATTCCCCTACTAGCTATATATCCCAGAGAAACAGAGTTATGATTTGCACACAAGTCATAGTGAATTACACACCAAGCCTCATATTGGTTCAAACCTACCAGTGGGTAGGTTTCTCTATGGAGGAAAGATGAGGCTATTTGCTCCCAGAAACATTTCAAATATCAGAAACAAAAAGGGGTACCCTATATAGCCACCATGATTTGAAATCAACTTGAATAGACTCAGTGGAAATGTGTTTGGTTTGTGGTTTGGCTTACTGCAGTCTTAAACACTCTTATAGCAACGAGACATTAGCAGGCTGTGTCCATCAAATGGATGGATAAATGAACTATTGTTTATACAAACAGGTAATATATGCAATGTTAAAGAATAATAGTAAATGTGTGAAATATCTTATAATATGAACTTAAAGTAGATTTTTTGGCATGAAATTAGTCAATAACATTAAAGTAGTGAATGAGATCACTACTTTAAAAAGTCAAGAAGGCTGATAATTTTTAAAATCATTTTATTGGAGGTTTGTACAATTCTTATCACAATCCATACATACATCCATTATGTCAATCACATTTGTACATGTGTTGTCATCATCATTATCAAAATGTATGCCTTCTACTTGATCCCTTAATATCAGCTTCTCATTTTCCCCTCCGTCCCCACTCCACCTCCTTCATAAATCAAAAATTATTATTATTTTGTCATATCTTACCTTGTCCGATGTCCCTTCTCTGTTGTCCATCCCCCAGGGAGGAGGTTATACTTAGATTCTTAAAATTGGTTCCCCCTTTTTACCCCACATTCCCCCCACCCTCCAGGCATCACCACTCTCATCCCTGGTGCTGGAGGAGTCATCTGTTCCTGGATTCCCTGTGTTTTCAGTTGCTATTTGTACCAATGTACACCTCTGGTCTAGCCAGATTTGTAATGTAGAATTGGGATAATGATAGTGGGGGGAAGGAAGCATTTAAGTACTAGAGGAAAGTTATATGTTTCATGGTTACTACCCTGCACCTGACTGGCTCATTTCCTCCCAACAACCGTTCAGTAAGGGGGTCTCCAGTTGCCTATAGATGGGCTTTGAGTCTCCACTCTGCACTCACTCTCATTTACAATGATATTTCTTGTTCTATGATGCCCGGTACCTGATCCTTTTGAAACCTCGTGGTCGCACAGGCTGGTGTGTTTCTTCCATGTGGGTTTTGTTGATTCTGAGTTAAATGGCCGCTTGTTTATCTTCAAGCCTTTAAGACCCCAGATGCTATATCTTTTGATAGGTGAGCAGCATTAGCTTTCTTCACCACATTTCCTTATGCACACGTTTGTCTTCAGTGATCATATCTGGCAGGTGGGATATCACAGATATGATTTTTAGTTATTTGATGTCTGATAACTGGTCTCTTCTACACCTCGTGGTCACACAGGCTGGTGTGCTTCTTTCATGTGGGCTTTGATGCTTCTGAGTTAGATGGCCGATGATTTATCAGCAAGTCTTTAAGACCCTAGACACTATGTCTTTTGATAGCCGGACACCATCATCTTTCTTCACCACATTTGCTTATGTACACATTTGTCTTCAGCAATTGTGTCAGGAAGGTGTGCATCATGGAATGCCAATTTAATAGAACAATGTGTTCTTGCATTGAGCAAGTACTTGAATGGAGGTCCAATGTGCATCTGCTGCCTTGATACTAAACCCATAACTATGTGCATGTGAATCTATTTACCCACCATTTTATATAAATATATTTACATATGTACATGCCTGTATTTACAGCTCTATAATTACCCTTTGTTGTCTAGTTCTCTGTGGTTTCGGGGGGACATGGGAGAAGGGGTGGTGGGGGTAAAGAGGTGGTATTGACCACCCCAGAGAGAGGGGAGCAACAAGTGATCCAAAATTAGTGGCAAGGAGGGTGTGAGAGGCCTGGTAGGGGTTCAGCAAGGGCAATGTCACTGATAGAAATTACTGAAACCCAAGTGAAGGCTGAGCATGATATTTTTCTTGATAGCTCTGGTTTACTCTATATATTCTTGCCAAAATTTGCCAAATTGTCAAAAATTATATCTGGGACTTTAGTAGCTTTCCAGGTGGCTTCATTTTTCAACATGGGGAAGATACTAAAGGAAACATAAATAAATACATACATTAAAGGGCCCGGGTGGTACAAGGTATTAATTGTTGCGTGGTTATGTGAACATTCTTAATGTGGCTCTTCTACCTATTTATCTTGTACCCAAATAATTGGTTGGCAAATGAAAATTGGGCGTGTGTAACAGAACAGATGTGATTTTCAGTTCTAGTTAGCACCCTCCTGGCTATAAGAATGATCAGGAGCAGAGAGAAATCCTAGGACCATTAAATGGAGCACATTGGAGATCTCTAAAATGTCAGAGGTTAAAAGGAAACAGAACAGAGGAGCCGCTTGCAGACTATAGGTTAGGCACAACCTATTCTTCAAGGTGACATATTTGTACTTTTATTATTTTTTAAATCTCCTTTGCAGCAAATTTGTACAATGCAATACATAATTTTGTATCTTGACTGTTGCTTTCATGCGCTTTGATGATGGGTGCAAGTAAAATGAAATTCTTCATCTGTTGATCATGTTGCTGCTTGTGGCAGTTAGCTGATATTATGTCATCATGCAGTTGTATAAAAGTGTGGGGATAGGGTCCTACATGACAGTCAGTTCACAGCCTGATGATGCCTCCTTGGGGATATGACCTTCCTAAAGGGGGTAAGCTAAGAACTTCCTTCTCTAACTCTCCCCCTTTTCCTTCCAGCTCCCTGGGACTCTGCTAATGAGAGCTGCCAGAACCCTGTCATGTTTCCAGTGACACTGAATCCCCCTGACTCTTCACCCACTGATCTGTGATATTCCTGCATTCTGCATCATTAGATATGATTATATGAGTCTGAAGAAAGACTTATGGACTAGTATTATACTTATGGACTTGAATTACACTGCATTGGGAAACCTTCTTGATATATTATTACTTTTTTATATAAAACATTCATATATATAGATGGGTTTCACTGGACTTGTTTATTCAACCTAGTATAGCACACTGCTAATTGGTCTAGTTTTGAAGATTTTTGTTTTCTTTATGTTGAGGAAGAATTTTTTTACTGAATGTTATAGTTATTAGACTTCAACAATAAGTACTTCAAATCCTCTTGTTTATCAGCAAGCAAAGTTAAGCTGTATTCATACTGTTGGTTGTTAATAAGTCTTCCTTCAATGCTGATGTCATATTCTTCTTATATTCCAGGTACTGAGGTTATTTGCTCAAAATTCAGATTGAATAAATTTCTTGAAAGGGTATAAAGCTGGATCAGAACTTTCCTTAAATGAAACATATATATGGCCTTGTTTGATTCAAATGATGGCTTTTTGGTTTATGAATAGATTCTACTTCAATATAATAAACTATTCTGGAATTCTCATTGTATGATTTATTTTTAATGAACTCTAGCATCAAATTCCTTTGAATAGTAAACACACACACACACACACACACACAGACACACACACCTCCTTCTGGCATTCTCTGCTTTTAGCCAAGACCCGTGTGGCAATAGCAATGATTTCCCTTGTTCCATATCCTCTTGTGAATCCAGCATGGATTTCTTACAGTTATCTGTAAATGTAAGACTCCAAACATTTTATTAAAAACCTACTGAAAATTTTATTTGCTTGAAATACTAATGACAGATTTTTATATTTAAAAAATTAATCCATCCACATTCTAATGGGTCACTGGTCAATGGAATATGAGTTTCTTTAAGTCAATTGTCTGTGTAAATGTCTTCCAAATTTTGTGATTTAAACAAGTGACTTACATCCATTTATTAAATCATCTCAATTGGTATTCCATCAAGTTCTGGACTCTTGTTTTAAACCAATGACTTCAATGTAGTTTGCACTACTTCCTCCAGTACCACCACTGCTTGATCATATGCTGTACCCTGAAATGGCTGAACATTAACCAAATCTTACTAGTTCTGCGACTCTATGAATTTCCTACATCTTATTTTTATACGTATGTTGTTTAATATGTTGCTTACAGAATCACTCTGTTTTCAAACATATGCATTGACTTTTTTCTTTCGTTATTTCAGATTGAGAAACTCTGAGCATGTACTCCCCTCTTTGTTTCCTAAATCTAGATCTGTGGACATTTTATTATAACTTCTTCCAAAGAAGCCATTTTTATTTTGCCAGCTGTGTTTCCAATAAGTATCATTCATGGATCCAATTGCTTCGACTAATTGGTTGCCCCATTTCTGAGTGGGGATAGATGGTGAGTTGAGTATGGAGATCAGATGATTATTCTACACACAGTGATGTATCATTTCACCATACTTATTCATCAATGTGCTGAGCAAATAAATAGAAAAGTGATACTACATGAAAAAAGACCAGGAATGAGACTTGGAGGAAGATTTATGAAATTGTGATATGCAGATGACACAATCTTGCCTGGGGAGAGCAAAGAGGACTTGAAGTATGCACAAGGGAGTATGCAAACAAATCTGAAAAACAGTTCTGCTGGGCGGAAGTTTCATAGTATGCAGTTTCCTCTCCAGGAGAACGTCAAGCAGCTCACTCTGAGGTAGTGTACCCAATGGTGTCACGTGGGAAGGTTCTCTCTGGTCACAGGGGAGTTTTTTTGTAAAAGCAGTTTTGCTCAAACCTCATTTTTTTGATGGCTGATTTAAGAGAACAGCATGCAGCTTTGTAATTTTGTTTCCTGCTCAGGAAAAATGCCACAGAAGCTGTTGTGATGTTGAACACAGCTTACAAGGACATAGCTATGGGAAAAACTCAAAGGTATAAGTGGTTTTCTCATCTCAAAAAGGTGAAATGTTGATTGTTGACAAAACTCACTCTGGACATTAGTCAACTTACTGGAAAAAATGAAAATGTCAACTTATAGTGCATTTGGAGTTCGTTCCACTAGGTCAGTGTGTTAGGGTTCTCTAGAGAGACAAAACCAGATTGCTAATAATTATATATATATATATATATAGATAGATAGATAGATAGATAGATAGTTATATAACATAAGCAATGAACAGTTAAGTTAGATAGATAGATAGATAGATAGATAGATAGATAGATAGATAGATAGATAGATAGATAATACAGGAGATGAACAGTTAAATTATAAAGCAGTCCAAATGACTCAGTGAAACTCACTCATATGAGAGAGTTGTGAGACACTGGCAGTCCTTCAAGTCTTGAGGGCCACCAGGTAGTCCTCTGTAGAGAAAGCTTCAGGCTATCCTGGCACAGGCAGCAAACAGCAAGGCAGGTCACCAACAGTCAGCCAGGTCACCAACAGTAAGTCTCCAGCTCAAGAGATATAAATTCCAATTGTGTGGTGAAGCAGGTCTTAAAGGGACCTCAAATTACAGCGACACAGTCCACAGGCTAGTTGTCCCACAGGTAGTGTAGCTTGCCAATTGAGGTACAGAACAAGCAAGGCAGCTGCACACTGGTCTGATGATCAAAGAGCAAGAGACAAGAAAGGCAAGACTTGCTGAGCCATTTATCTCTCTGCCCTTCAATTAATCCCACATGTGTTTATCGGCCAGGCTGACACAATAAACAAACTACCTCAGTCAGACTGTTAATCAATCTTTCTATTTATAGGTTCTAAAAAGATTTCCCAATGGTTTTTGACAGCAAACCCTGATTTGTTTCAGATGGGGGACTGGTTTTGCCACCATGACAATGAACCTACCCACGCAGCCATCTCAGTGCAGCCAGTTTGGGACAAAAAAACAGAATGCCTCTCTTGCCCCATGAACCTGACTTGCCAAACCTCACTCCTTGAGACTTCATTATGTTTCTACGAAAAATGAATGACATGAAAGGGCAGTGATTTGACAACACTGAAAAGATGTAGAAAAAAATGAAGGAGGTGCTTTCAGCCATCAAAAAAGGTGAGTTTCAAAAATGTTTCCAAGAACGGAATCACAGATTTGAAAAATATATTAAGAATAATGGAGAGTATTTTTAAAGTAATAGGTTGTTTTGTATAAAGAAATAAAGAGCTTTGGGGAAAAAAATCTGATTTTGGTGTGGGTATCCGCTTGTATATCCTGGTAATACTATTAGGTAAGCATTGAACTACCAACCACAATGGTATCTATGCATGTAAATATTATAGCCTTGAAATCTGAGAAGAATGTGGCTGTAAGATAACAAGAGCCAGAAGATCCCTGCAACGACCAGAGAGGTTCCACTAGGACAGACATTCTATTCTTCTGGTTAGCACGTAATTCAACTTAAAATCAAAGTAGACCCATGAAATGTCAGACACCCTCTTACCATTGACCAGTGAGTCCAGACAGTTCTGTGAGCACTGCTTCTCCCAACCACAGCCAATTTTGCCCCTGTCCCCTGTGCCAATGCTACCAGCTCAACCTCTTATTTCACTGCCTTCGGGGCCTCCGGGGGAGAGCACGTTTCATGGGCAACTTGGTGCGGAAGTAGTTACCAAGTTTCATTTATCTCCATGTTTCCCCCTTCCTCCTTCTTTCTTGCTTCATCCTCTCTGAAGAGGGAGTCCACTTGCCCAATGCAGCATACAGTTTGTGCGCAGTAGATCTTTAAGGGGCAGCTTGAATTGCCACCCAAAAGGCAATTTTAGTTTTCGTTAGTTTTCTTTTCTTCCATTTTTGTACATTTGTCTTATTGTAATACTTTTATTATCTTTAGCTAATTCTCTTCCACTTATTTCAGTGTCTTCTTCCCATGTGACCTCGCCCTCCTGGGAACATGTGTGTTAGTCTGGGTAGACTAGAGAAGCAAATCCATAGGCATTCTATTGGTATAAGAAAGAGGTTTATATATAAGAGCAATTGCATATTGAGAAAACATCCCACCTCAGTCAAGTCCATAAGTCCAATACTAGCCCTTATGTCCAAAACCAAACTACAACTCTTCAGACTCATGAAACACATGCAATGATGCCAACTGCAGGAAGATCACAGGCCAGTGAATCAGAAGGCTTGTGGAAACAGTGGTGTTGTAAGCATCTCAGCACTGGCAGGGGTCTCCACATAGTTCCTTCAGCTCTGAAACTCTGATTGCCTCAAGGTAGCTTCTTGTGGCTTCTTCTCAGAAATGTCTCACAGGGAGTGATCAGAGAGAAAAAGTCTTCCACCTCCAAGGAGAAAATACCGGAGTTCCCAAAATCCTCAGAAGAAGGCCAATGCCACACACCCGATTGACAGACTAGACTCCACCCATTCATTCCTAATACCCTCGAATTGACAACGGATTATATAATGACACACAATGCATTTCCCTCAGACAAAACCAAATAGGTCTATAGATTTCTGAACACTTAAACCAATGATTCTCTCCAACCCCTCAGAGGGAACTGAGGGAGACCTGGTGGTGTAGTGGTTACTCTTGGGGTGCAATCCACTAAGTCAACAATTCAAAACCACCAGTAGTTCAAAGCTATTCCCTTGGTGGAAAGGTGGGAATTTTGACTCCCTATAAGAGTTAGAATGTCAGAAACTCACAGGGGCATTCCTGTCCTGTCCTAGAGAGACACGTGAGTCAGCACCGACTCAATGGCAGTGAGTTCTTTGTTGTTCTCATTTTGTTTTTTTTCTGAATGAACAGACATGCCCACACTCACACAGTCAAAGCAACAGAAGGTCAACGCCCATACCAAAACTTTTGTCTCTTTTATCCATTCTTTCCCTGAAACTTCACCCATTATCTCTTTTCTCCTGTGCTTCCTGAAATAAAATGTATTTCCATAAAATGTATTAATTGTTATTACCACTTTAAAAATATTTTGTCATTATTTTTATGAACTTGATGGCTTCTGCAGACAGCTGCTTATCATTATGACTCCCTTTATTTTGTCTTCTCTTCTCTACCTTCCTCCCCTTTCCTTATTTAATGATTTCTTTCCCCTTTTCCCCATTTAACACATATCCAGCTCCTTTAAGATCTCCCTCATGTCACAAAACAGAGGTGTGGTAGTTACATAATTTCATGTCACCTTAATAAATAGCTTATAGGAGTGGAATCTAGCCTGTCAATCACTCAAAGACGAATTAATGCCTCCTTGTGGGCGTGACCTTCTCATGAGAATTCCTGAAGTTTCCTTTCATCCTCTCTGGAAGCTGGACACACTTCCTCTCTGCTTCACATTCCTGTTGACAAGCTACATAGAGCCACAACGACTGCAGCCAGAGCCCTGGAAATGCATCCACTGCCATTGGACCTATAAGGCTTCCCACCCATCACCCTGTGATCTTCCTGCATTCAGCATCACTGCATGTGCTGTCTGAGTCTGCAGAATTCCTAGGCTAAAATGGGACTTATGGGCTAATATCAAACTTATGGACTTGATCTGGGTTGCACTGGGATCTTTTATTGATGCATCATTACTTCTTGATATAAAGTTACCTTTTACATGTATATGAGTGTCTCTGAATTTGTTTCTCTAGTCAACCTGGACTAACACAAGAGCCAACTACCTCTACATGACTGAGCAACTCACACAACATAATAGCTGTACTAAAATGCTGAGGAAACAACAATCAACCACAGTAAAGACACACACACACAATAAAGAACACACAAAGCACAAACAACCAGAAATTACACAAACCCAATTCAGTACTATAAAAAACAGGCCCTAGAACAACTAGAAACAGAATTCAGAGGAATGATATTTAAATCTTTCAAGAGATGTGAGGGAAACATTCATGAACACAATGGAAGAAGTTTAAAAGCTAAAATTCTTAAACCAAAAGTAATTCAAGAATACAGACAATGAGATCACATAATTAGGCAACACAGTAGAATACCTGAAGAACAGAAAGGAAGAAAAGGAAAATCAGTGAGCTTGAAGACAATAACCCTGACCACAACTGGCAAGAAACAATTAACAACAACAACAAAAAAGTAAAGAAAGACTGAGAATAATGTAGGACATATATCAAGAAAATCAATCTCATGTGGGATCTTGAAACAAGATGAAACAAAAAACCTACAGTACAGAAAACAGTAAAATAAATCAAGGAAAACATTTCCACAACACAAAGGAAAAACAGAATTATACAAGAAGTGCAAAGAATCCCAAATATCAAAACCAAAAACATCACGAAATATTATACTCAAGATCTCTAATTTCAAAGAAAAGTAGAGAATTCATAAAGAAGTTAAGGGGAAAAAATCCGTCAACCACAAAGGAAAACCAATGAGGATAAGCTTAAACTTGTCCTTATTGCACTTATGTTACTCAGTAGAAATTGTGTAGTCAAGAAGACAGTGAAGTAACATATATAAACCTCTGAAAGACAAACAACTGCTAACCAAAAATCACAAATCCAGCAGGGGATAAAGTAAAGGAATTCATGAAACGTAGACTAACACTGCAAAAATGTTAACTGAATCACTATGGATATAGAATCAAAACAAAAACAGACAAACCTGAGAGCATTACATAGCACACCACCACCCAGAAACCAATTGAGACAGTTAGTTTATTGTGTCAGCCTGGCCGATAAACGCAAGTGGGATTAATTGAAGGGCGGAGAGATAAATGGCTCAGTGACCCTTGCCTTTCTTGTCTCACTCTTTGATCATCGGACCAGTGTGCGACTGCCTTGCTTATTCTGTGCCTCAATTTACAGGCTACACTACCTGTGGGATGCCTAGCCTGTGGACTGTGTTGCTGTAAATTGAAGTCCCGTTAAGACCACACGATTGAAATTTACATCTCTTCAGCTGGGCACTGACTGTTGGTGACCTGGCTGACAGTTGGTGACCTGCCTTGCTGTTTGCTTCCTGTGCTGGGATAGCCTAGCTCTCTCTACAGAGGACTACCTGGCAGCCCTCAAGACTTGAAGGACTGCCAGGGTCTCACAACTCTCTCATGGGAGTGAGTTGCATTGAGCCATTTGTACTGCTTTATAATTTAACTGTTCATCTATTGTATTATATATCTATCTATCTGTTTATAATTTAACAGTTCATTTCATGTGCTATATATATATCAATCTTTATATATATGTATATATAATTATCAGCAATCTGCTTTTATCTCTCTAGAGAACCCTGTCTAACACACCAATATAATTAAAGCAGTACTCAAATCAACACAGAAATAGAGGAGGAACAAAGATAACAAATAAAACCACACCAGAAAAAGAAGAGAAACCCAACATGAACACACCTAAATGACAGCCAAAACAAAAACAAAAAAACCTTGTATATGTCAATAATGACACTGAATGTTACTGGATTGGATATGCCAATTGAAAGATAGAGTAGCAGACTGGATTAGAAAATCACTACTTACAAGAAAGTCCTTAAACTTAAATACAAAAATGGACCAAATAACAAACGATGGTGAAATATGGACCAAGCCAATGGCATCCATAAAAAAGGAGAAGTGATAATGCTAATCTATATAATTCATGTGTACTTAACATTTTGGGTAAAATTCCCATTTTAAAATTCCTACAATTATCCCATCAATTTATATTAAAACACAAAAAAATTGAGAATGGAGTTAGAGTTTAAAGACTAGTAATCAAAATGTTATTAATGAAATTAATCAACTAGTAATTAATGGGACCTGGAAGAGAAGATGCATAGTTGAAATTATATATTTGACAGGGCTTCAAAATACTTTTATCTCTTACTATGAATATCTATTATCTATCATCACTTACTGTGTATATTAATGAAATCAAATGCAAAGTAATCTCCATCCCTCAGAAGCATAGGAAGGCAAAGGACAAGGCAGTATAACAATAATCATACTCTATTTGACTATGATTGCATTGTAGTGTCTTGGTTTATTTTTTCTTTCTTTAAGGTGACATGATGTCTTACAAATTAATACTTTAGAATCACTGAACTACAGTAATTTAGACTTCTTGAGAATCTAACCAATTGGAGCTGATCCTGACTCAGAGTGAATTCATATGTACCAGAGTAGAACTATACTCTCTAAGGGTTCACTGGCTTATATTTAGGGAATGCTTTCTAGCCTTTTTGAGATGGCTCTGGGTGGACTTGAACAATCAACCTTTCACTTAGCAACTAATCAGGTAAATTCTTTTCACTACCAATGGATTCCACTGAGTATCCATTTTGCTGAACAGGCATAGCTAAGGCAACTGTAAATATTATACCTATTTTTACAGATTATTTCAAAATAAATATATCATTTCTGTCATTCAAGCATCCAACTCCTGTAAGCCCCATTCACAGTGGAACGAACTACAGCCTGGGCTGGAAAATCTCCAAGGATGTGGTTTCCTGCTCCTGTAATGATTTATAGTTTCAGGAACACACAAGGGCAGCTCTGCCATGCCCCATAAGGTCACTATGAGTTGGAGCCAATCTGATGGTAGGGAGTTAAGTACCAACTATTGCTAATTTTACTAATCAATAATACATTTCAATAAATTCCAAACACTTCTAAAAATAGGTAGGTACACAGTAAAGTGATTATTTAAAATCTCTAAAACTATATTTTCATTTAAATCTGTCTTTGAAATCTGGGAATGTCAGACTTGATTCTAAGAACTCTACAGTGAATCTGTTTTAAGATTAAAAATATAGTAGCCATATTAAATTATATGACAGTACCACACACATAACTTAGAGCATTTTTAGATGAAGTCTTCCTGTAAAACTGATTTTCATAAATTGTTATTCCTGATTAGAGCCCACTAGAAATCTCTGAGGGCTTCCATCTGAAGTGCACACACACATTTATGAAAATCCCATACTTACAACACTTTCAGTATAATTTCATTTCTCACGTTACTCACTTCTTTTTCCTTGAGAGTGATGGTGTCATTTTGTTTAAGTGGGTGGTGTAATAGCTCATTTAAGGCCAAGTATTCTTTACTGGTTTATAGGTAACCACAGAGTTTAGTACTGGCCTTTTAATATGGGATTTCTGGTATTGAAATTAAAGCATTTTTGCCTCAAGTATATGCTATTAAATGCACATATTTTGTTGGATCTGCTTTTACTATTGCAAACTTCAAAAATTGATGTTTTACTTTTCAAATTAATTCAGCATTGCATACTAATAAAATAAGCATAAAAGAGAACTGATTTCTTAAACCTTAGACACCATAGACCTGTTTAAGCTTGAATAGACTGCTGTTTGCTCTGTGTGGTTTATCTTTGCTCCTAACAATATTTCCACCTGTTAAATTATTCTGTAATTTACTGTTTCTTTCCATTTGACAAGAAGACTACAATCACAATAAAAAGTAATTTAAAGCTATTACTGATCAATAAAACCTGTTCCAAGCTAAAATGAGATCAAAATAATTTATGGGGATTTTACAGTCAAATTAAAATGGAGATTATTCCACAGGGGGCAATCAACTTCTACAGAACTGCAAGCATCATCTATTTCCTAATAAGTTCTCACAGCTGAAACAATGTCATATTTAGATGGCAGAACAACATATTCAGTGCAATCAGAAATATCTCACATATGAATGTTGACCAAAACCCCTCCCCCAAAAAGACATTATACTTGTGAACTCATGAATAGAAACAGGAATAGATCTGAAACTAATGCAAAATTGAAACATTAAACCTGTGAAGCATGTAAGGCTTAATACTAGTGAATAACTTAAAATGTTGTTTATTGACATCTTTATTTATATTCTTAACCCTAAGAAATCTTTCCTATCACTAGCTAAATTATCAGATACCCCACCCTTTCCCGATGCCCAACAGCAAGCAAAACTGAAACATCCTAGAAAGGTTGTACTTTAATTTCATTGTTGAAAAAGTACATTGTTTCTTTTTTTTCTTCTGGCAAATTAAATTTCTAAGTTTGAAGATGTTAGAACAAATAACAATATTAGAATGTATTTGCTCCTGTTTTTCCCCTGAGAATTGATTCAGTGATCTACATGTATCAATATGCCAACTCATATTCATCATAATAGTGATGAATTTTGACAAAAACAAAGCTTAAGGAAAGCAAATATTTGGGTATTATTGAATCCAACATACCTGGATGGGAAAAGGAATAATGCATTGCTACATGTTTTGTTTTCCTAATAAACAAACAAACAGACAAAAGCTTTGTTTTGCTGCTAGCCTTTCACTCTTCCTGTCCCCTTACCTTACTGAACAGTGGATATATCGTCCCTATGGTATGGCCATTCTGTGAGGGACTGTCCAATTATCTTAAAGGCAGTTTTGAGGTCCCAAATTTGTCCATACTCCTTCACATCAATTTGATGCTTGGTTTTTTAACTTCTGATACCTCTTCCTGTTGACACCTCATGGTCACACAAGCTGGTGTGCTTCCATGTGGGTTCTGTTGTTTCTAGATGGCCACTTGTTTAACTTCAAGCCTTTAAGGTCCCAAACACTGTATCTTTTACTAGCTGGGCACTATCAGCTTTCTTCACCGCATTTGTTTATACACCCATTTTGTCTTCAGCAATCATTTCAGATAGGTGAGTATCATACCTTGTCTCAATATTAGAACAAATTGTTCTTACCCTGCAGTAAAATTTAAGTAGGGGCTCGAAGTCCATCTGCTTTACTGTTGTGTGTGTGTATATATTTTCAACAAATATGCCCATTTTTATATTTACATATATATTTATACCTACATATTTATATAAAGTTTACTCTTAGTTCTTTCCTCTATTTCTTTTTTCTTTACTCCTGCCCAACTATCATTCATCCATTGTTTGCCTTTCCGAAATTCCACTCAGATACATTAAAACGGGTGAAACACCACCAGAAATCCTATCCCCTACTCCTTGTCAATTTTAGGTTCCTTGCTATCCTCCAGTCCCTAAAGTTGTTGGTTCAATGCTCCCTTCCTCCCGCCTCCTGTTCTCCCATGGCTCCCCAGAATCTTTGTTTCCATTGCTGTCTCCTTAGGATTGCTTATCCTGCCAATTTTATATAGATAGACATTAAATGGGGAAACAAACAAAGAACCATATACATAGTTCGAGGTCTAAAGGCTGACTTTTGTGAATATCGCCCAACCAGTTCAGATGAAATGCCAAATGCTGCCCTCCACTCGCTACAGCTCTTGCCAGAAGTCCATTTCCTGGATTCCATGGGGACTTCTTGACTTTGCTTCCATTGGTAATCTTTTGTACTCTCCTCTTGGTTTGCCCACCTGGGGGGAGGTCATGCCGGCAACACTCTCTGCATTGCCTTATCAGTGCTGTCCTCTGTAGCACTGTGATCAAGTCTCAAGCTGTGAACTAGTTGCTCCAAACAGAAATGTCCCCTGGAGGAGTGGTGAGTCAGAATGAGATCTAATCTCTCTGTATTTCTCTCTTAGTTTGTTTCCATGGGGATGGGACACATCGCCCACTCTCACAAGACTGTATTTTGAGTACTATCCTCTGTATCACTGTAATCTAGGGAGAGGGACAGCATGACTCAAGCTAAGGCTGGCCCTGAAGTACTCTTTGTTAACCATCTGCTCCATGCAAGTATGTCACACTTTAGGATTGGTGCACAGAAATGAGATCTGATCTTTCTCCCTTTCCTGTGGAATAATAAATGATACCCTACCCATGGGTGGATTAGCGCCCTGCCCCCCTGTGGTAGTTACATAATCTGTTGTCAATTGGAGAGGATTAAGAGTGTAGGGGTGGAGTCTAAGCTGTCAATCAGGATATAACCAATGAGGCCTCTGTGTGGGCATAGCCTTCCCGTAAGGATTCTGGTAATTCCTGGATTTCTTCCTTGGAAGACTCTCTCTCTCTCAGCTCACTCCCTTGTAGACGCTCTATTGACAAGACACATGGCACTATGCTGATAGACCCCATGCCCTGAGAACTGTAGAAGCCACGTGGAACCCTCTGCCAGCCCTGAGATGCTTACAACGCCACTGGTTCCAAAGACTTTCTACCCACTGGCCTGTGATCACCCTGCATTCGGCATCATTGCCTGTGTTTTGTGAGTCTAAAAAGGACTTTATAGATTGGTATCAGACATATGGGCTAATATTGGACTTAGGGGCTTGGATTGGACAGAGCTGCAATGTTTTCTTAATGTGAAATTACCCTTTATATAAATTCTCTTATAGACATGAGTTTCTATGGGTTTGTTTCTCTAGTCTACCTGTACTAATGCATTCTCCAATGCCATCCTTTTTTTCCCTCCTCCATCTGTGCTTTAAAGACATGAGAGAGGACGAAGAGATGTCTTTCAGCCATGGTACTTTCTGCATTTTTTTTTGTTTTTTTTTCTTTTTCCTTTTGCTGCCTCATACATGATTCTATTTGGTTTGACCCCTGCCATAGTTCCTGGTCTTTAACCCAGAAACTATGCATTGGTTTTGTTTGTCTCTATATCATTGTGCTGTTCGAATTGACCTCAGTGGACTCAGTTGTACTTGTCTTTTTGTGCTTGGCTAACTGCACTCAGCATAATTTCCTCTCGCTCTTCCCACTATCTTCATGTTTCCATCCCTCCTTTTTAGGGATGTGTAGTACTCCATTGTGTGTATATATCAGAAATTTTTATACCATTCGTCTCTTGAGTGACATTAAGGTAGTGTCTAACTCTTTGTGATCATGAACTGTGCTGCAATGAATATTGGAGCGCAGATGTCTGGTCATGGTCTGTTTCTTACTTCTGGTTATATGCCGGGTAGTGGGATTGCTGGGTAACTCTATTTCCATTTTTTATCACCAAATTGCTTTCCACAGTGGCTGTACATATCTCCGAGACCATCGCAGTGGATATGAGTTTCTGTCTCACCACACCCCCTCCAAGATTTGTTGCTTTCTGTTTTCTTGAATTGGGTTATGCTTGTGGGTATTAGGTGGCATCTCATAGTTGTTTAATTTTCATTTCTTAGACTGCTAATGATCGTGTACACTTTCTCATGTTTATTTCCCATTCTGGTTTCCTCCCTTGTGAATCCTCTGTTCAAGTCTTTTGCCCACTTTCTCAATGAGCAGTGCATATTTTTGTTATTGCATGATTGCAGAGTTCTGATATGTTATGCTAAATATTTTTTTCACAGTGTGTAGACTCTCTAATTACACTTGTGCTGAAGTCTTGATATACACAGGTATTTTATCTTTAGTATGTCCCACTTGTTTATTTTAGCTTCCCTGGTGTGTGAGTCCTTCCTTACTTCTGATCGTCTATTTATTCCCTGCAACAGGTTTTTTAATTGTGTACCAATTCTTCATTAGTGATCATAACAGTTTGGGGTTTTACCTCAAGGTTTGTGATCCACCTTGAAATAGGTGTTGCTTATGGAGTGAATAGGGGCTTGTTTCATTTTTCTGCAGGTACATATCCAGTTTTTCCAGCACCATTTATTAAGGAAGGCATCCACATCCCAATCGATGCTTTTGGGGCCCTTATCAAAAATCAGTTATCTGTATGAAGCTGATTATATTTCTGGGTTGTCTCTTGTTTTCCACTTGTCTGAGTGTCACCAGTACCATGCTGTGTTGATACTGTGCTTGCATAATAGGTTCTAAAGTTAGGTAATATAAGCCCTCATCCTGGCAATTGACATCTGATCCTTTATTTGGTTGGGTTTGCCAACAGTCTGTCAATTCTGTTAATCCTTTAAAGAATTTTTTTTTTACTGCATTGACTTTTTTTTCATTGTTTCCTTGTTTTCCCACTCAATTATCTCTGCCCTGCTTTTTATTACTTATTCTCATTTGCTAGTACAGGCAATATCCTGTTTACTCTGTTTTAATTGCTAGAGGTTTTTATGATAGCCAATTGACCATAAGTCTAACTTTTTCACATGTGTATTTTTTACTATCAAACATTCTTTTATAACTACTTTTGGTGTGTTGTGTTCTCATTCTCACTGATTTCAAAGAACTTCCAAATTTCATCTCTAATTTGAGCCTGTACCCATTCATTTTGAAGAAAAAAACTGTCATCCTCCAAGTGTTTTTCCTGTTTTTGCTTTTAATCTTTCTTTTATTGATTTCCAGGTTTATGACATAGTGGTCAGATTAGGAAATCTGAATGCCCTCTATGTTTGAATTTACTCAGGCTCAATAAGTGTCCCAGCATGTGGTCAAGTTTTGAATACATGCCATGTGTATTTGAAAATAATGTGATTGTTTTGTTTTTTGTTTGTTTGTTTTTTCATTTGGGTGCAGACTCTAAATATGACTATCAGGTTGAGTTGCCTAATTGTGGAGTTTAGTTTTGTAGCCTACTAATTCAGCTTCTATCCCAAAGATCTATCTTTTTCAGAGAGTGGTGTATTGAAGTCTCTTACTATGACTGTGAAGCTGTGATTTCTTTTTTCATCTTTTGAAGAGTTTGACAAATTATGTGGGTTTTTTGTTGGGTGTTTATATATTCATTATATTCATGGGGTCTTGATCTATGGATTCCTTGAACATTATGAAGTGCCCATTCTTATCTCATGTTATGCTTTGCATCTTGAGATCAATTTTGTCGGAGGTTCAGATTGCAACTCCAGCATTTTTAAAGTGGCCATTTGCTTGGTATATTTTTCAACAGCCTTTTGATTCTCAACCTATTTTGTCTGCAAGTTTAAGGTATGTGACTTGCAGACAACACATTGATGGGTTATGTTTTCGAATCCAGTCTGCCATCCTTTTGTCTTTTAATGGATGCGCTCAGACCACTGACTGTCAGAGATGTTACATCCATCACTGGATTCTTTGTTGTCAACTTGTACCTTTTTTGAGAGGTATTTTTCTAGTTCCCTCCTTGTCAGTATGTTGTGTACTTGAGCAGAGGAGTCACAATTTGGCCCATGTTATCTTTGGAATTATTTTCAGTGTGTTGATTCTGAATGGAGTTACACTATGTGGTGGTCTCCTATTTGTGGTCAGTAAATGATGATCATTTATCCAAAGTGAGTTGGGAAATATTTTTTGTAGTGCTGTGTTTCTTTTAATGTATTCTCTGAGTTTTTCCTTGTCTGGAAAAACTCTTACTTCTCCATTTATTTTGATGGATAGTTTGGCCAAATAGAGGATTCTTGGGTGGCATTATTCTCTAATAAATATGGGAGGAAGCTCCTCTACTCTCTGCTCTTCTTCAAGGTGTCTGCTCATAAGTTTGAGCATAGTCTTATCTGAGCACCCAAATAGGTGACTTCCTTTTTTCTCTGGGTGCTCTTGATTTTCTCCTTTTCCTCAAATTTGGATAATTTGACTACTATATATCTAGGTCAATTTTTCCTGAGGTTCAGTCTTATTGATGTCCTCTCTAACTCCTGGATGATTATCTTATCCTCATTCATTAAGTTGGGAAAGTTTCGTCCAGGAATTCCCTCACTATTTGGCATATAAATTTCTTCATTTTGTCTTGTTCTAACATCCCAATTATTTGAGTGATTTTCCTCTTCATAACATCACTCGATGATCTCAGATTTTTCTTAAATTTCTTTTATTTTCCTGTTTAATTGCCTTTCTCTTTTGTTGAAATCTGCTTGACTATCTTTAAAATCACTGATACAGTTCTCCACTTCTTCTAGGCTGTTTGATACTCATCCCAAAGTCCTCCCTAAAACTTACATTATGAAGGATATCAATGAAATTTATTAGTTTAGAGTGGCTGATGAAGATACACTTTATCACAAAAGCAATCATCACTGATAAATACTCTTATCCTTCTTATAGTTGTTGTAAAGGGTCATAAGTAGGTTCTGACTCATAGTGGCCTTATGCACAAGAGAAAGAAATACTGCCAGGTTCTGTTCCATCCTACCTTATTTTTGTTTTACACCATTGTTAACTGTGTTAATCCATCTTATATAGGCCACTGCTATTTGTCAATGACCATCCAGTTTATTTATTTGTTTGTTCATTTATTTATTTATAAATCATTGTATTGCAGCTCTTATAGCTCTTATAACATTCTATGCATCAATTGTATCAAGTGTATTTGTACATATGTTGCCATCAGCATTTCGAAACATTTTCTAGTTGAGCCCTTGATATAAGCTCCTCTTTTTCCCCTCCTTCCATCCCACCCTTGTGAATCCTTGATCAATTATATATTGTTATTATTCCATATCTTAGGTTGTCTCCCTTCACTCACATTTCTGTTATTCATCTCCATTGAGAGGGTGCTATATATCCAGGCTTGGGATGGGTTCCCCTTTCTCCACCTTCCCTATCCCCAACCATCCCCCTACCTCACCATATCACTGCTCCCTTTACTGTCCCTGAGACCCTGAATTTCATTAAGCACAATGTCTTCCTTCTGGGTTGGTATCTCCTGAAAACATAACAAAAGGACATAGACAAGCCTTTCTAACCTTGCTTTTAGGGAGCATTCTGGCTGCACGTTCTAAGACAGATTTGTTTGTTTATTTGGCAGTCCATGGTCCTTTCAATAATCTTTACCAGCACCATAATTCAAGTGCATTAATTCTTCTTAGGTCTCCCTTATTCAATATGTATATTACACATGTGTCATTGAACATTGTAAGAGAAAAAGAAATAGGTTCTGTGCCATCCTCACATTCTTATGATTTCCTTCATTGTACCAATTACTGTGCCAACAATTCTTATCAAGGGCTTTCCTCTATTTAATTGCTCCCTCACTTTAAGAAGCATGATGTTCTTCTTCAGGGACAAGTCTCTCTTGACAACCTGTCCAAAATATATAAGACAAAGTCTAGTCATCCTTGCTTCTAAAGAGCACTCTGGCCTTACTTCTTCCAAGATGGATCATTCTGTCATTTTAGCAGTATAGTTATACCATCATTATTCTCCAGCACCACAATGCATATGGATAGATTCCTCTTTTGTTATTTAATGTCCAATTTTCATCTGTATATGATGCCATTGAGAGTATCATAGCTTGGATGGGGCATTCCTTAGTTCTCAGAGTAACATCCTTGCTTTTCAATATGCTAAAGAGGTTCCCTGCAGCAGATTTACCCAAGCAAGGAGGCCTTTGATCCAACGCAAACCCTCTCCTGACTGTTGCTTCACTGAGCATTGGTTGTGGATGTAAGCAAGGCAAAACTCTGGACTTCAACATGTTTGCCATCTATCATATTACCAACTGGTCCAGTTGTAAGGATTGTGGTCTTCTTTACATGAGGTGTAATCCATTCTCAAGGTTACAGTAGTTGATTTTCATCATCAGATGCAAACTCATGTTTATCACAATAGCAAGAAATGAAAAAGTCTAAGTTGCAATCAATAGAAGAATGGATAAACTTCGGTGCATGCACACAATGGAACACTGTGCATCACTAAAACTACTAGGGATCTCTTAACATAGATGGATGCACATGGAAAACATTATACTGAGTGAAACTGGCCATTCAGGAAAGGATAAATATTATCTGGTACAACTTCTATAAAAAATTAAGAATAAACAAAACAAAACAAAAAAACCAGATAAACACTTCCGTACCAAATAGATTTGTAGATTGCTAATGGTTGGAAGGGAAAAGGAGGGAAAGCAAAGCAATAAGCTATCAACAAGTCTTAATTTGCCTGAATTAGGGAGAAGAGAAATCAAAGACTCTCTTCTAAACTATACTATAGTGGTGGGGGAAAGGGGTGTGTGGGGGTTGAGTAGTTAAAACTGTTGAATACAAAAGGATGATATGAAATGTAACCCTATCTACTTTACAATGAAAAATTGTAAAAAATAAATAGATAAATATTTAACAGCGTCAATACTTTGTCATATTTGGAAGGTGAGCACACAATGATTTGACTTTTCCTTCTATGATTTCTAAACCTGATCTCTTAGACACCTCATGATCACACAGCTGGTGTGCTTCTTTCATGTGGGCTTGGTTGCTTCTCAGGTAGTTGACTGCTTGTTTATCTTCAAGACTTTAAGACCCCAAACATTATATCTTTTAATAGCCAGGCACCATCAGCTTACTTCACCACATTTGCTTATGCACCCATTTGTCTTCAGTGATCATATAGGGATGATGAGCAACATGGAATGCCAGTTAAATAAAACAAAGTCTTTGTGCATTGAGGGAGTATCTGAGTGGAGGCCCAATGTGCATCTGCTTCTTTAGTACTAAACCTATAAATATATGCACATAGATTTATTTCCTCATCATCATAAATAAATATGTTTACATAAGTACATACCTGTATGTAGACCTCTATAAGTACCCTTTACCTCCTAGTTCTTTTCTCTATTTCCTTTTACTTTCCTCTGGTCCCACTATCATTTGGGTTTAAGTGTTTCCTCTCAGTTACAATAAACTTGCTCAAGCCCTACCAGGCCTCTATCACCCTCCTTGCCAGCGATTTGGACCACTTGTTCCCTTGTCCCTGAGTTTGTTAACAAACTTCCTCCCCCACACCTTTCCCTCATTCTTGTCCCCCCGGTACCATCGGTCCTGTTGTTTTCTCTTCCAGATTTTTTATCTAGGTATGCTCCCCTCTTGATTCACTCTATTTTGAGGGGTCCAGACCACGCTGCTTCCCCACCACGTGACCCCAGAATTGTCCTCTGTCGCAGTCTGCTCCAGTAAGGGGACTATATGTCACATGCTGTTGTCATTTGCCCAGTTCCCTCTGTGTCCCGTTATCTCCCAGCATGGATGTCATCCTGTCAGCATTATGTGCCAGCGTGGGGCCCAATCTGTCTCTCTTTCCCTCCTTCTCTCCTGGGCTGCCTCCATGTGGATGTGGCATGTTGGCCCTTCTCCCCAATCTGCTCTCTGCCACACCCACTTCAGGAAGGGGGTCAAATTGGCTCTGGATGGGGCCAGCCCTGTAGCTCTCTCTTTACATGCATCCTTCCATGTGACCATGCTATCTTCATGGTTTGGTGCATCATGGTAGGGTCTTCATGCCCATTCCAGGTTCTTTGGAGACAAGACTAGTTCTTTCCCCCTGGGTAGATTAGTGGTCTGCTCCCTCCGTTATCATTTCACTTTCAGCCCCTTGTGTTTGTTCCAATCTCCTCTCACTTCCTTGTTTCTCAACACAATTTTGATGATATAGGTGGCTTCTCTTCTTTACCTACTGTGCTGATTACACTTACCTAAGGGGACTCATGCTGTACTTCTCCTTTTGTGATTGGCTGACTTCACTCAGCATAATTTCCTCCAACTTTTCCCATGAAAAGACATGTTTCATGTGCTCATCATTGCTTTTCAGTGATGCATAGTACTCAATTGTTTTTATGTGCTAGAGTTTACTAATCCCCTTGTCTACTGATGAAAATTTAGATTGTTTCCAACTCTTTGTGATTGTGAATTGCCCTGCAATAAACATTGGAATGCATACAACTGGTTGTGGTTTATTTCTTACCTCTTCTGGTTCTATACCTACTAGAGGAATAGCTGGGTCATAAGATAGCTGAATTTCCATCTTCTTTAAGTATCACCAGACCACTTTCCATAGTGGCTGTACATATCTACAGGACCACCAGCAATGTAGGAGAGTTCCTATCTCACAGCATCCCCTCCAACATTTGTTGCTCTCTGATTTTCTGATTTGGACTAGCCTCAAAGGTGTTAGATGGTGTCTCATGGTTATTTTGATTTGCATTTCTCTGATGGCTAATGATCGGGAGCATTTTCTCATATATTAATTGGCCATCTGTGTCTCCTCCCTAGTGAAACTTCTTTTCAGTTCTTTTTCCCTCTTCTTCAAAGCTTTAACCGTTTTCTTCTATTTTTCAGACAAGGATCGTATTGCAGATTTTCATAATAAGCCCTTTGTCTGTTATGTGTCGCTGCTAAAAAATCCTCCCCAGTCTATGGGTTGCCTTGTTACCCTCTTGGTAAAGTCTTTTGATGCACACAGGTGTTTTATCCTTAGCAAATTCCATTTGTCAATTTCAAATTCCCCTGCATGTGTATCGTGCCTTATTGCAGTTGGCCTTGGTATTCCCTGGGCCAAGGTTCTTAGGTTTGTGCTGATTCCTTCACTAATGGTCCCAGTGGTTTGGGGATTTACTTCCAGGTCCGTGATCCACCTTGAGTCTGTTCTTGTCCATGGGGTACGGTAGACATCCTGTTTTATTTTTCTACATGTGGATTTCCATTGTTTCCAGCACCACTTGTTAAATAGGGTGTCACCCTCCCACGTGATGCTTTTAGGGCCCTTGTCAAATATCAGTTGTCTGTAGGCTAATGGTTTTATTTCTGGGTTTTCTATTCTTTTCCATTTGTCTGTTTATCTGTCATTATGCCAGTACCACACTTTTTTGACCACTGTGGCTTTGTAGTAGGTGTGAAAGTCAGCTTGACTATGTCCTTCTTTTGAGGAGACCTCTGATAATTCTGGGCTTCTTCCATTTCCATTTGAAATTGGTAGTCAGTTTTTCTAATTCTTTAAAGAAGACTGTTGGTATTTGAATCAGGATAGCATTAAACATATAAAGTACCCTGGGTAGGATAGACATCTTTACTTTATTGAGTCTTCTGATCCACGAGCATGGGATATTCCTCCATTTATGGAGGTCACCTTTGGTTTCCTGTAGTAGGGTCTTGGAGTTTTTCATATATATATATATATCCCTAGATATTTCAGTTTGTTCTTGGCTATTGTGAAGGGTACTGCCTTCTTGATCTCCTCTTTCATGGTCTTGTCCAATGTATACAGCAAACCAATAGGTTTCTGTTTGTTGATCTTGCATCCTGACACTTCCATATTCCTCTATTACTGTCAGTACTCCAGTTGTGGAACTTTTGGGATTTTCAATGTACAGAATCATGTCATCTGCAAATAACGATAATTTTACCTCCTCCTCTCCCAGTTGGATACTTATCATATCCTTCCGTTTTCTTATATTAGCTAGGTCTTCCAGTATGCTATTGAATAGAAGTGGGGACAAGGTACATCCTTGTCTAGTCCCCTTTTTCAGTGGGATTGATTTAGTCTTTTCTCCATTGACAATGATTTTGCAGCTGTCGACTTTTCGTAGATAGTTTGCATTAACTTGAGGAATTGCCCTTCGATTCCTCTCCTCCTGAGCATCTTAATTAGGAATGGGTACTGGATGTTGTCAAATGCTTTTTCTACATCTATAGATATTATCATGTGGTTCTTATGCTTTTTATTTTCAATGAGTTGTATAATACTGATGGAATTTTGGATGTTAAACCATCCCTTCATCCTTGGGATGAATCCTACCTGATCCTGATGGATGACGCATCTTAAATACTTTTGTATTCTATTGACCAATATCTTGTTGAAGAGTTTTGCATCTATGTTCATTAGAGATATTGGGCTATAGTTCTCTATTCCTGCAATATCCTTTCCCTGTTTTGGTATCAAAATAATACTGGCTTCATAAAATGAGTTTTTGAGTTTGCCATCCGTTTCTATTCTCTGAAATTCTTTATGGAGGATCGATGTCAACTCTTCCCTGAATGCTTTGTAGAATTCTCCAGTGAAGCCATCTGGTCCAGACACTTTTTCTTGGTAGCTTCAAAAACCCAGATAGTTCCTATCTGAGCCCCCAGGGCCTGAGTTCTTGCTGGGCGAGCCTGCAGGGGCCTGGTCAGAGACTCTCCACCGGTCCAGGTGGGGCGGTGTGCAGTGGGACTGCAAAGACCCAGTCTGTGTCTCTGGGTAAGACAACTAGGTGTCAGCCTGCTAGGCCCTGATCTGCAATACGGACTCTCCAAGCCTCTGGAAATAGTGGCAGGCGGCGAGCCTGCAAGGCCTGGTCTGCATCTCCCCTTCCTTGAGGCTCTGGGCACGGCAACTGCAGGCAGCAATATTGCACAACGCTGGTCTGTATCTACTCTTCCCCACAGGGTTCTGTGGGCCTGCAAAGCCCCGTCCACATCTCTACTTCCACGTGGCTCTGGGTGAGTTCACCCTGCCGGGCTTGTAAAGCCGCGGTCCTTAATTCAGGCTCCCGTGCTAAGGCAGAAGTGGTACATGGTGTGCCTGCAAGGACCAGGCATGGCAGCAGGCATCACGTTTGGAAAGCACTGGGTCCAGTCTCCACTTTCCTGTGGTTCCAGGCGAGTTTGTGTGGGCGGGCTATTTGGACTTCCCATTACTCAGGCAGGGGCAGGGTGCGGCACAGTTCATTGGACTTGGAGAAACAGGGCCTGGGAGGTGCAAGTTCTTCCAGAAGCCACGGGGCAAGGGAAATGCTGGGCAGGAAGTGCGGATGCCGTTCCCTGTGGTTGTGAGATACTGGGACTATGATAAGTTGAAGCACCCATGAAATGTCAGGGACTGGGCCCTGCTGACTGGCCAGCAGGACGGCACAGGGGTTGGAGGTGACCCAGGCATTGGTGCTGAGTGCACCCAGCTTTAGGCACTCAGACCAGCTGTGTTAGACCCTGGGGCCCTGGATGACTGCCTAGAGGGACCTGAGCTGGCAGGTGGAATCGCTGCTAGCCCCATGGAGGGAGGGGGACCGTGAAGGGCGCAGCTTCTCCAAGTGGGAGCCGTGAGTGGACAACTGATATGCGGTGGTCAGGCCTTGGGGAGCTCTACACGATAGCTGTCCTGTTCCTGTAACAGTGACCAGTCCAGGGGATGGATAGGGGAAGGCACTGGCTGATGGCAAGGTGCACAACCGTCGCATGGCTGGTAAGAAATCCCAGATTTCTGGGGCTTGAAATAAAGAAGATATGGGGTAGGGTCCCCCCTGGACAGGGGGGATCCCTGGTAGGAACCTTTTCACTCACCAGAACACATCCACTTTATGTCCCTCCCGGACACCAGACTCACCAGATATTCTCATACGGACTCCTTACCTAGGCGCCATCTTGACTGGACTCTGTAATTTACAAAAGTTTTCTAGAACAAGTTTTATAATAAAATATAGCTCTAATTTTTCCAGAAGTTTTTAGATTGATATTCATAATTTCATATCTTAATTTAGCTTGATTAATTTAGTATCTGTTTCCATAATTATACTCAGTCACTAAAAGTTAAAGTTTTCTTTGGCATTTCCTTCTCCCAATGATTTTCATACATTTTTCTCTTTTCTGGAGCTGAGATTCTTGCTGGACTCTTAAGCTTTCTCAATGATTCAGAGATTTCTAGGGAGAAATGCAATATTTTCCTGGGGAAATATTATAATTAAGAAAAATGGTTGCAAACATTTGATTCAAAGATAATAGAATAACATACAACCCCCCAAAGCAATGCCAATTAGTTAATTCCAGCTCACAAGGACTACTCCTAGGGATCCCAAGGCTGTAAATCTTTACAGGAATAGAAAGCCTCATCTTTCTCTAGTGGAGTAGTAGGCAGGTTTGCATTGCTGACCCCATGATTAGCAGTATACTGAGAAACTAACCACATGAGATAAGAATAAATTGTAAATTGGAAATGAGTAAATCAATCAAAACTTAATTCCTGTGAGCGCCCAAAAGGGTTATGTCCAAGTGTTTAAGGTCTGTAATTAACAAGTGAATAAAAACTCAAACATTTTTATAGAACAGAGAGACAATACAACCATAGCGCTGCTGCCAGCAGATTCCACAAACAATGGAAGGCATTGCAGGCTGCTTTGGCAGCAACATGAAACGATGCCCCAAGGGCCCAGTGTCTGACTGTCCAATAACCCAGCAAAGCCCAGGTTTACTTGTCATATTTACGAATGTGTTGGGAAAATGTAAAGGAGCGCTGGTGATGAAGTGGTCCAAGAACTTCAAACGTCCCAGTCTCTCAGCGGGAGAAAGATGAGGCTTTCTGCTACCATAAGAGTTTCTACTCAGTGGTTCTCAACCTTCCTATTGCTGCGACCCTTTCATACAGTTCCTCATGTTGTGGCTACCCCCAACCAGAAAATTATTTTTACTGCTACTTCATAAGTGTCATTTTGCTACTATTATGAATCATAATGTACATATCTGATATGCATGATATATTAGGCAATCCCTGTGAAAGGGTCATTCGACCCCCAAAAGGTTTGTGATTCACAGGTTGAGAAATGCTGGTTCACAGGTTCGGAGACGCACAGGAGCAGTTCTACTTCCTCCGACAGGGTCATTCTTTGTCAGAATTAACGTCAAGAAATTAAATGAGAATAATTTCACACTTTCTCCACCACATTGAAGATTCTGCTATTAGATAGGGTCAGTATTGGTTTCTCTCCTGTGATACCAAATCTTCTTACCAAATCAAAGCCTTTAAAAAAATGCACAGTCCCTTTCAGAGTAGGAGTACCTAGTCAGCAAGGTAGTCAAGGACTTATTTATACTTACTTACAAATCTGTAGTAAATGATGATGTGGTGAAAACCATCAGATCATTTACTATAGATTTATCAATAAATACAAGTGATCTCATGTTTACCTTGCTGACTATGTAAATTTGTTACTAAAGACATCTCTTGGCATGCTCGATGCCATTACACATTGCTAATCTAGAGTTCTGAGATGCTGGGAAAAAATCTCAGAAATACAAAAATATCATCTACAGTAACCAAATTTTTGATAAAGGACTAAAATATATCCAACGGGGAAGAGATTGTCTTTGTAAAAACAGTACTGGAAAAATTGGTCTCTACCTGCAAAGGGGTAAAGTAAGATCCTTGTCTTACAACATAGTAAAAAAAAACTGAAGATGGCTTAAAAGCTTAAATCCAATAACTGCCGTGATCATCAGGGAAAAAGTGACAAACTTCAGGACCATAATACAAAGCCAAAAATGCACTTCTAACGATAATGAAAAAATAACACTAAAAAGACAAAATAAAGGACTGAGACCTCCTAGAAATATATTCATGTACATCAAAAGACTTCAACAAAAGAGTAAAAAGGGGACACAAAAATTTGGAAAACTTATTTTGTAACAATATATCAGATAAAGGCATAATCTCAAAAATCTGTAGAAAACAACTCTTTAAAAATAAAACAAACAAATAAACAATCACACATAATTCAATGAATAAACAGACAGAAGATATGAATTGACAATTTACTTAGCAAGATGTCCAGGCAACCAACAAACAAATAAAGAAATGCTCATTCTGACTAGCTATCACCTAAATTAAAATAATGATGAGACACCTCATACAGACACTGGTAAAATGCTCAAGAAGAAAGAAAATATTGAAATATTATTCATCTCTAAATAGCATAAACTTCTTGATATGGACAAATTTGGGAGACATTATTCTCAGGAAAGTAATTTAAACTCATAAAAACAAATACAACATAACATCACATATTAAAAAAAAAGAAAAATGACTTTCGCACTCAAAGCATCAGACTTTAAGGACTATCATGAGGCTGGGGTGTGGATTGGCGGGTTGGAGGGTGGGGATGAACAGGAAGGGACATGGCGTTACGGCAGAAGAGGACAAACAAAAGAAGAGAGGGTCACATGCATGGCGGCCTTCCTGGGACATTGTACTGTTTGAATGAGGTGGGCTGTGGAATAATGATTTGTATGTTTACCTATGTGTGTTATATTCCGCAAATAAAGGGAAAGAGAGAGAGAGAGAAAGAGAGAGAGAGAGAGAGAGAGAGAGAGAGAGAGAGAGAGAGAGAGAGAGAGAGAGAGAGAGAGAAGAAAAGCCATACCGCTGAAAATCCTCCCGTTTTGTTTCCCACCATATCTAAACGTTGGTCTGAGTGGGTTACAAAAGGGGAGAAAATAACACCAAAACTGACTTGAATATTTTGTAGCACATGGCCTAGTTTTAAATATTTTTTTAAAAAGATAAAGAGATACATAGATAAATGAAGGATAATTAGATAGGTCGATAGGAATGCTAGCTGGCTAGCTAGCTAACTTCAAATTCCGTATATATATGCCAGGGCTGGTGGTTGGGGAATATAGTTAGCATGCCATGCAATTCAAATAAAAAGTCCACCATGAACCAGGTGAAATTATTCCTGAGATTCTAAGAAGGCTCTAGGTGTTTGAGACCAGGCCAAAGTTATAATTTAGAAGAGGTTGACCAGGATTTTTTTTCTCTGAATGTTATTGGGATTAGTTTTTGCTCCCTTGACACTCTGGTCTATAAACTATGAAGTCCCCCACCCCAACCTTTTATTTAAGGATGACTGTTATAGATATATGCTACCTGCTTGATATTCACTCATAAGATCCTGACAGAGCAGCGCTGACCTACAGAATTTTTTAGATTGCAATCGTTGTGGGAACGTATTTCCAGGTATTTCTCTTGATAGATCATCCGTTGGATCTGATACATTAAATTTTCAATTAGCAGCTGAGTTGTTGTTGTTAGTTGCTTTCAGGCTGGTTGCAACTCTATGCACAACAAAACACTGCTGGGTCCTGCACTGCCCTCAAAATTGTTCTTATGCCTGAACCTCTAGTTGCAGCCTCTTAGAGAGGGATCTCCAAGCATATAGCAGCTGAATTAGCAAACCCAAACCTATAGTTTTGGAGCTGATTACAACACAGAGAAACTGTATGGGGCAGAGTAGATCTGCTTCTTAGAGTTTCTAAGAGTGTAAATCTTTACAGGAAACCAATCTTTCTCTTGTAGCGTGGACTGCACTGCCAACCCATGGTTAACAGCCCAATGTTTAACCAACTATGCCACTCTGGCTCTTGGACTGCTCAATATTGTTATTAAGTGCCTATGGAGTCAATTTCGACTTATCGAAACCCCATATGCAATAGAATGAAATACCACTTCATCCTGGGGCATCGTCATAATTGTTATATTTGAGTCCATTGTTGCAGCCACTGTGTCAATCTATCTTGTTGAGGGTTTTCCTCTAATTTTGTTGCCCCCACTACTGTACCAAGCATGATGCCTGACTCCAGGGACTGATCTCTCCTGATAACATGTCCAAGGTATGTGAGAAGCAGTCTTACCATCTTTGCTTCTAAGGAGCACTTGGATTGAATTTCTTTTCCTTTGTTAAAAAATCATTTCATTGGGGCTCATGCAAGTCTTATCACAATCCACCCGTCCATCCATTGTGTCAAGCACATTTGTGCATTTGTTGCCATCATCGATTTCAAAATATTTTCTTTCTACTTGAGCCCTTGATATCAGCTTCTCATTTCCCCCACCTCCCTTCCCACCCTTCCTCCCTCGTGAACCCTTGATAATTTATAAATTATTATTACATTTTCATGTCTTACACTGGCCAATGTCTCATTTCACCCAGTTTTCTGTTGTCTATCCCCCTGAGAGTGGGTTATATGTAGATCATCATGATCAGTTCCCATTCTCTCCCCCAATTTTCCCCTTCCCCTCCTGGTATGGCTACTCTCAATATTGGTCCTGAAGGGTGTTTGTGTACTGGATTCCCTGTATTTCCAGCTCTTATCTGTACCCATGTACATTCTCTGGTCTAGCCGGATTTGTAAGGTAGAATTGGGGGTCATGATGGGGGTGGGGGAGCATTCAAGAACCAGAGGAAAGTTGTATGTTTCATTAGTGCTATACTGCACCCTGATTGGCTCATCTCCTCCCTGAGACCCTTCTGTAAGGGGATGCCCAATTGCCTATAGACAGGTTTGGGTCTCCACTCTGCACTCCTTCTCATTTACAATGATATAATTTTTTTGTTCTGGGTTTTTGATGCCTGATCCCTGATCCTGTCAGCACCTCATGATCACACAGACTGATGTGCTTCTTCCATGGGGGCTTTGTTGCTTCTCAGCTAGATGGCCGCTTGTTTATCTTCAAGCCTTTAAGATCCCAGATGCTATATCTTTTAGTAGCTGGACGCCAATAGCTTCCTTCACCACATTTGCTTATGCACCCATTTTGCCTTCAGCAATCTTGCCGAGAAGGTAAGCATCATGAACTCAGGTTAATAGGACAAAGTTTTCTTGTATTAAGGGAATACTTGAGTAGAGGCCCAATGTCCATCTGCTATCTTAATATTAAACCTATAAATATATATTCTTCCCAGAGGGATTTATTTATTCATTTGAAAATCAGTGGTTCAGTATTCTTTGCCAGCAACATAATTCAAATGCATTGATTGTTCTGTGATCTCCCATATTCAATTTGATGGCTTGAATCAAGTGAACTTTAGTCCTCCCAATAGCATCCTTGCTTTTCACTATTTTAAAGTTTCTTGGGCAACAGATTTATTCAATGCAATGCCTCATTTATCTCTCAATTCCTGCTTTCATAAGCATCGATTGAGAATCTAAGCAAGATTAAATCATTGACTACTCCAATCTTTTCTTAATTTATCAGAGTGTTACCTATTGGCCCAGTTGTCAGAATTTTTGTTTTCTTTAGTTTAGTGTAGATACTGAAGGTTGTAACCCTTGATCTTCATCAGCTGTTAGGGTCTCGTCCAGAGAGACCCTCACGCGGTGACCCAGAGGGGCAACAAACCTGGATGGGAAAAAGAAAGAGAGACATGGGGCAAGATAAGTGCTGATCAAGCCCGTTTATTTTGCCAAAACTCTGGGTATATATTCACAACAGAGAAGGGAGTGGGAGGCACATAATCCAATGAAGCACACTGTACAACAACCAATCAGCCACATGTTCCCAATAAGGTACAAAGGGTGCGCAACAGTACTCAAAGACGTCGTGGTGATGTATGGGTGAACTTATCACGATGTTCCTAATATGGTATATCTGCAGTTCAATGGGTGCTCAGTACTTTGACTAATGGCAACAAGGTCAGTTATCGGAACTGCCCATGCTACAGTAGCTTGGAATGTGGGGGCGAAGTTGGGCAGGAAACAAAGCCTTGCTGTTAGAAAGCGGCCAAGTTTCTGCTACGTGTCTGAGGCCAAGGTCTTAATGGCTATCGGCTCCCAACAATCAGCAAATTCTCATTCTCACTCTCAGCAAGCTAGTTTTGTCATCTGCACATTACAATTTTTAATAAGCCTTCCTCAAATCTTGATACCTTCTCTTTCTTCATCTATTTAAGCATCTTGGATGATTTGCTTATCATACACATAGAATATATATTGTAAGGGGATACAACCATGACATTCTTTTATTGAATTTAAACTATGTAGTATTATTTCTTCTTGTACAACTTCCTCTTATTTCATAATTTCTGCATGAGCACAATGAAATATTCTGGCTTTCTCATTCTTCTCAAGGATTTTCACAGGTTGTTATAATCCACATAGCCAAAGTCCTTGGCATAGTCAATAAAACACAAGTAAACATCTTTCTAGTGTTCTCTTTTTCCAGCTAAGATCGATCTGCCATAAACAATGAGGTCCTTTGTTCCATCATCTCTTTTGAAACTCTGGAAGCTCCCTGTAAATATAATGTTGCAATCATTGCTGAAAGATGTCCAACAAAATTTTACTTGCAAGTAGTATTAATGATATAGTTTTATAAATGTTTTTGCGTTCTGTTGGGTCACCTTTCTTTGGAATGGGTACAAATACAGATCTCTGCCAGATGGCTGGCCAGGTAGTTTTCTTTCAGATTTCTTGGCCTATATGTGTGACTGCTCTCACTGCTTTATCAGCTTGGTGTAACATATTAGTTGGTATTCCATCAATTGAGAGAACCTTGTTTTGGGCTAATTCCATCTGAGCAGTTTGGGCTTCTTCCTTTAGTATCATGGTTCTTGCTTATACACTACCCTAGAAATGACTGAAAGTCTACTAGTTCTTGGTTCAGTGACTCTGTATTCTTTCCATCTTTTTTGGTGCTTTCTGTGTCATTCAATATTTTGTCCATAAAATATTTTGATATTGCAACCCAAGGCATGAATTGTTTCTTAGTTCTTTTAGTTTAAAATATATCGATGTTTTTCTAAGTCTAGGTCTTTTCATGTTTCATTATATTTTATTTTGTGTTTGAGAGTTGCCCTTTTACATTTTCTGTTCAGCTGTTTGACTTCATCTTTGCTTCTATGTCTTAGCTACTCTACAACTAAGAGCAATTTTTATAGACTCTTTTAACATCATCTTTGATGTTTTTTTTTCTTTCCTGTCTTTTAATGACCCTTTATATTCATCATGTATGATATTCATGGTGTCATCCCACATCTCATCAGGTTTTCTGTTATTTGTGTTCAGTGAGTCAAATATATTCTTAAGATGCTCTTAAAATTCAGGTGGAATATATTCAAATTCTTGCTTTGGGTATCATTGGCTTGTTTTAATTATCTGTCACACAGCTGGCTTGTGGCTAATTTTAGTTGTTGAAATTGAAGTTCTATATCATCTCTTTCTTCAGATGTAATGAATCTGATTTCTCAGTACTCCCTTTAGAGACGCCCAGGTGTATAGTTAGCATTTCTGTCATTGCAAAAAGGGAATTTGAGATGATGATGTCATTGGTCTTCCAAAATTTTATCATGCAATCTCCTGCTTCATTTCTATATTTCTCAACTGATGTGCCTTCTTCTTTGCTTCCAACTTTTACATTCTGATCTCCAGTAATTATCAATGCAATTTGTTTGCATATTTGATTAATTTCAGACTAAAGACTTTGGTGAAATTCTTCAAATTCTGCATGACTAGCTTTATGGTTGGGGCATGCTTTTGAATAAAAGTTGTATTGACTGGCGAGTACTTCCAGTAAGGATCTTTTAAGTCTAAGCATGTCTTCAAATAACTCTTTTCTACCAGTAATCTGTCTATTTTAAAATTAATAGCTATGGGTGGTAAAATAAAATTTCTTATTAACCAATGTGCCTAAAATTTCACTCTTTTTGATACCATTAAATGCCTGCAGGAATATCTCCAAGAAATTATGGGTTTGCTTCTGATCACTGCAATTGATCAAATGTCACAATAAAGTGACCCTTTTTCAGTCTTCCAGGTGAAGAAATGGCACATGGGCACATCTGACCTCCTCTGGCTACACAAGGAAAGGGAAGCTATGCTCCATCAGCCTGGGGCCTATTCCCACATGGCAGAGATTAGATTTGCCTCAGTCCCCCAACTTCTTTTACCCTATTCTGACACAAACCATTACCTACTGGGTTTGCTAATTTATAGGAATGCTAGAGAGAAAGTACTAATATTTATGTGGGCTTATGAGGTAATTTAATAGGTTACCATGAGTCAAGGTCAGAGAGCCTTAAAGTTGCAGCTCTTTTGTCCAAAGCAGCATCTCTTCTATGCCATTCTAGAAGGCGTGCTTTCTCTTACTCCCATGTTCCCTTGGCCTCTGTACTGCTCAAAAAATGTGTTACATAGTTCCTTAAGTGCTAATATCTGACTCTGCAAGGTTGCCTCGTGCCATAGGTCCTCAGTACTATTCATTCTGTGGGCTGGAATCCTCCTGCTCTGCTTTATGGCCTCTGCTGCTGCATGACTCCCTCTGGTCTCTACTTCCACTTCTTCTCCACAAAGGGATCCCAACGTGCCACGGCTTCTCTTTCTGCTGCCTGTGAGACTCTCATTCTTGCTGCTCAAATGGCTCATTTTCTACCCACTGAAAAGGCAAAACTGAGTAGCTCCCTCTGTTAGAGTTATTTTTGTGAATTAAATAGACTATGATTAGGAGAACATACCAAGTAATTTCACTTCATTATACAAGTACGTGTAAAATTATGTTTAAACTGTACTCTAGATATTAAGTGCACAATAGCATTATGGAAATTTTTGGAAAACATTGACAATTGCCAAAACATAACACTGAGACACAAGTGAGTGCATGTTGGGGAAATGGCACTGCTGGGCTTGCCCCATTCAGATTGTCACCAACTTTCAATCTTTAAAAAGTTCAAAATCTGTGTAGCACAATTGTGATGGAGTGAAACATCTTAAGATAGCTCTTCTACCCACATCTCTTGTAACTCCCACCAAATGATTGATTGAGACTATTAAAACAGGGTGATTGTAACACTCATAGAAGAGATTGATCAGTTTTCATTGTGACTTCTCTGGCTACAATGGTGAGCCATTCTTTGAAGTAGAGAGAGAAGGCAGAAATTCTGAAAACTTTGGAAGGGTACATTCCAGATCTCTGTGAAGTGGCAGAGGTTTTCAAAGCCACATAAATAAATCATAGATTGTGGCATGGACACTCAGAGGACCAGTGCTGAGACTATGGGATAACGTACTTTTCCTTATCTGGCCTGAGACTATAGAACTATGGGGCAGAGTGACAATAGGACCGGCTTCTTGGTTTATGGAGACAACAGCTAAGGGGCATGTGGCTGAGAGACTAAGAACCAGGGAGAAACTGGCTACCATGTGCCTGAGAAGCTAAGAACTGGGGAGAAATTTGCCTACTGTCTGAGGAGCCCAATGACTGTATACTTACTGCTGGCTGATTCTGACTTGTGATAGCCTGTTAACTTCCCTAGTAAACCCCCTTATTGTAAGCATTGTCTGTAAATTCTGCATGGCCATTGCGATGAATGACAGAACCCAGTATAGATGTAGAATGGTGTAGAAGGAACAGTTCATAGCGGAATAGGTAAGAAAGACGAAGTAGGTAAGCACGTCTGACACCTGCCTCATGGCAACATGAAGGCTGCAGGAGGAGATATCCCTCTCTCCGTGAACGCTTATTGTACAATAATCAGGCACAATGAAATGAGGGGTGTCTATAAGAAGGGTCTTCAAACATCTCTGGAAAAGTTCCATTATCTTTTCATTTTGTTTTCCTGAGCTCTTAGAAGTCTCCTCGTACTAACTAGATATCTAGAATTAATTACGGAGACATTTTAATAGATATGAGCAAAACAGTTGTCAGGTAGATTCCAACTGCAGTCTACTTCATGTGTGTAGGAGTAGAACAGTGTTTTGCAGAACTCTTTTTTTCTTCCAGGGCCTTTATAGGATTTTTAAGATTTAGTTTCTCCAAAATGTATATCCAAGTTTTATTCTGAGGTGTCTCTGGGTGGAATTAATCCTACCGCCTTTTAGTTAACAATCGAGACTCTTAATTGTTTTTACCACCCAGGCAAAGTAACTCCTATGCTATTATTATAAAGTTACTTAAAATTTTATACAAAATTGATTTTTAAAAGACAATATACATTTAATTAGAATAACTCTTGGGGATTTTTGCAATAGTTTCATAACAGAACATTCTTATCAAGTTAGAACCTGGGTAATAGCACACTGGGACACTGTCTAATACAAGTGAAAGACTACTGTCTTGATTGAAGAACAGGAAATTAATACATTGCATCTACTCATAGCTTGCTAGGTTCCCTTTGCATCATAATGTTTATTTATATTGAATATATTTTTAGATAGTTTGTGGGACCTTAAGAACAAATATTTCACAATAATTATCTATATTAAATTTTCCATGAACTATTTGCTCATGAAATCTGTGTGCATGAAATACACATGGTACACATGAACTAAAGATTAAATTAGCGAAGTATTTTATGAAAAGTGCATTTAAAGAACAATATTTTTTCTTTTCCCTCCTAATGGTTAAAGACCACAAACACAGTAGTTTAAAATGTTAAAGTTTTGTTGACATTTCAAAGTTAACTGTACAAGCCATGTAGCAGTTAAGTAACAAATTTAGTTTAAAAGTAGGTACTCCCTGAAATAAGTGAGGGAGATAAAAGACTAACATAATTCCTAAGTCAACAAATTAGCAAGTCCTCAATGACAATGGACCAGAAAGGATGCCTGGAGGTAGAGCATGTTTTTTGCATTGGGTTGTGGACCCCAAGGTTAGTGGTTACAGCACAACCCACTAGAGAGGCTGCCCCACTGGAGAGGCTGTCTACTCCTATAAACATGTGCAGCCTCAGAATTGCACCTCCAGGATTCTGGGGAGTCAGAGAGGACTCCATGTCAGTGAGATGGGTTTTATTTTATTTATTTATTTTAGTTTAATAGAAGAAATGATAATTTATGTACACAAAGCCCCAAATGAATAATTTTACACTTTTGGTTATCTTTAAATCATGTTAAAGGTTCAAATCTAGGGTCTCCTTTAAAAATAGGGAGGAACATACATAGCTTTCATATGATTTGTTTTATTCTACAAATACTGTCATTCACAAGACTGGTTTTCACTCTTTCTTTTCATTTTCTTACTCCAAACAAGTTTGGAGTGTTCCTTTAATTTTATGCTTCATTTCTACAGGACTTTCAATGCAAATATCTCTGCTTTCCCTTGGCTCACAGCGATATTTGTAAATTATTCTTAATTTGATTCCTGAGAGTTGGCATGCCTCTTCATCATGGCTTGAGTGAGCCATTGTAGCCCAGATATCTCCATTTCACCTTAGGCCAGCGCCACAATAGAGGATCTGGATTCTTCATACTTCTCTGATCTTATCACTGATTCCTGAGAAAAGCTATTATTAATATTTATGTTCTATCCAGCGAGACACCTTGTTTGGGGGTGGTGGAGGATTGTAGTGAATAATCATTATTCATCTGGGCAATAATTCACACTCTTTAGCTCTAAAGTTTGAGAAAAAAATTTGAAGGTTGCCTAGCAGAGGCAGTGTTAGCCTGAGGGAGTCTAATGACTATAAAAATTCAGTCATACTCATTTACAACTGAGTGTATCCTTCTCAAGTGTATTATATTTAAAGAGCTGAGCCATAATATGTGCTGTATTAGTTTAGATTTAAGATTATGATGATCAGTTTTGTTTATGTTCCCAAACCAGTAATCATTCTGAATACAGTGTGTTTTTTTCAATAATAGTAATTGTAGATGTTCCATTTATTCCTTGTCCCTACAAATTTTCTATGTTTTATTTTTGGGAGCAAGTATTAGTCTTTGAAAATCCGATTCATCAATAACTATATTTCTGGACATGAAAGATGATTAATTGAAAGCTCAGAGACCCTGTTCTTCCTGTTTCCTGCTTCAACTTCCTGCTTGCTTCATCAGCCTGGGAAGCCAAGTGAGTCAGGAAAGACCTCCAGTTTAACATTTGACCCACAGAATTAAAGATTTAAACCAGAGTAGTCTCAGCTGCTTCTACAACTATGTGAGTCCTTTTCCTGTTTTTCCTGATATATATTGCATATGTTTTTATATAAACATATATGTATGTATTTATACATGTGTATATAATTATACTTATACATATACATATATATATATACATATTCTTCTCTAGCGAACCCAGCCAAGTATTATGCTTGATTAAGAGGCATAGTCTTGGGGATCCACCACTTCCTAAATAAAACTACTATGCCATGCCTATACTTTGATTATGATTTTTAGTTTATTCCAATTTGTCAACTCTCTTTTTGTTGCTGTTGTTAGATGACATCAAGTTTGTTCTGACCCATGGCGACATTATACACAACAGAACGGAGCACTGCAAGGTACTGCACCGTCCTCAAAATTGTCCGTCTGCTTGAGTACACTGGGGTGGCCACCGTGTCAGTTCATCTGGTTGCGGCCCTCCTCTTTTTGCTTCCCTTACCTTCCTGAGCATGTCTTTCTCTGGACGGGATGGCTCCCTTAACAGCATGTTCGCAGTATGTAAAACAGGTAAATCTCACCATCTTTGCCTCTATGAGCACTCTGACCATTCTTCTACTTCCAAGGGAAGGCTTGTTTGTTCTTCTAGCAGTCCAGATACCTTTCAGTATTCTGTAGGGAAAATGTGATTCAGCTGTTTGGCGGAGATACACAAACATTGGAGCATTTTCACCTTCTGGTTTTGAATCATACAACCATTGTGCCCGTTAAGCTTTGTGATCTTGATGGAAGAGCACATTAGGAAAATTATAGTGACATGGTGAGTTTAGTTCGTCAAATGCATGGTTGAAGACTGTTTCTATGTGCTAAATCTCAGAGTGATAGAAAGCACATAAGTAGCAGCTACAGAGACCAAGAATCATGCACAAGGGCTATCTTAGGGTACCAGATGACTGTAAGTAGTTTCAGAGGCATTTTACATAGCAATGGGAGAAAACCAGATATGGAATGCAAGAGCTCCTCACGAACCACCTAACGTGAATGGAGATTAGTATCTCTGATTCCTGATCGATTTTCTTTTGGAGAGTCACTTCAATTATCAATTTAAAATTTCCATAAAAGCCAGTAAAAGGGGTTTTAAATGTTAACATCAGGAGGAAAGAGCAACAGCAAAAAAGACTGTTGAGAGGAAAAAGTTGATCTTTTTAACAAGTACATTTTTCAATAAGCTGTATTTTACAAGTCAACGGCAATGTGTCTATGTGGAAATGAATCACATCTCAACCGGCATCTCGCACATCATGATGATGTATCCGGTTACGGACTTTCTGAAAGAGCATCAGTTGAAACCATGACAGAAATGTAATCTGCTCAAAAACACCGACCTCAGATTGCCTCTGTTTTATGACAGCAACTTTTAAACTTTGGAAAGTCTCATCCTTTCTAATATTTCTTTTTGAAAGAGTATAAAAAAGACTGAAGATATTCTCAAAACTAAAACCAATGAAAATGCATGCACATTAAATACAGTCATAGAATAAACAACTTTAATATGTAGTCGTGACTGAGATTATAAGGAGTCTCTAGGATGTAGAGAAAAAATGTTTTAAGTCTTAATTCTCATTTAACTGAATATTTATGAAGAGTCAAATGATAGAAGAAAATCATTCATGAGTCTAATCATGATATATAAATTTTCATATATTCACATATTCATTATGAATTTTATATATTAATTTAATTAAAATTCTTAAATGTAAAGAGAAATAAACTATATTAGTACAAATAATTTTTTGCCATAGGAAGATAAAATATAAGTTAAAAGGGAAATTAGAGCACTTTCAGTCTAATATCCCTTTCAATGTATGTAATCAACATTCTTATAAATGTGTATTTGAATGTGTGTGTCCTGTACAGTTAGTGTAGGAAGACATGGACTTGATAGCTGTTTGTTTCTTAAATATTACTGTGTGTGTGTTCGCGCGTTTGTGTGTGAAAGAAAGAGGGAAGAAAGGTGTGAAAAATTTTTAACTCCCATTGAGTGGGAGTAGGACAGGGCAGAACTTCCCTGTGGGTTTCTGAGACTGTTACTGATAATGAGAGTAAGCAAATTCTCCTTTGGAATGGAGAAACCATAACCACTACACCACCAGGGTTCCAGACACATGGAATGGTTTAATTTGCACATGAGGTATTTGCAGGTCTTGAACAGCATCAGAGATAATGCCAGACTGTTGTGATTCAGGCAATTGATACTTCTACTACTGGGGCTGATAAATCAATTATTTAACAATCTATTCAAGAATTTTTGAGGCATTGAATTCAATATGATTTTTTTCCATAAACTACTTTGATACTTTTAATAAATATAGGCAGACAGCACCAGCATATATCCAAATGTCTACTGATTCAGTCCTGTAATATGATCAGATAAGAGTTTAACAAATATGGTTGAAAATCAAGATAAAACATTTTCAGTTTGAAGTACAGGAGCTTCCCAACTGTTAGCTAAGCATTAATTGTAATTTCCAGAGTCCCAATTTTCAAAGATATGCTTTTCATAAAATTGATAAGACCAAGAATCCATCATGTAGCTTTTGATTTAAAATTCTCATATTTGCCTTTCTTGAATTTTGCTGAGAACCACACATCTCAATATGGAATCATTATAGTGTTTTGTCTCAGATCTGAGATTGTTTAGGAGACCTAACAAAGGCAAAACTAAGAATGCACTACTCTAAATGCAAATATCCATGGAAACAAAATACCTATTTTTTACATCATAACTATAATTCAGAAGTTAAAAAGCATCAAAGAACACTTAGTAACTAAATTTCAGTGAAAATAAAATGAGATCATTCTTTAAAAATACTTCAACTTTTGGTTTGATTGGTTGGTTTGTTGCTGTAGAGGGTTTTGTTAAACCAGTTATGTGGAAGACACTTTCCAGAAATATACTAAATTTAATATTCAGTTTTTGAACATGTGGAAATATAAGGATGTAATTTATACATGTAATGATGATATAAGATTCCTTGAAAAACATTAAGTTTGTGTGTATGTATACATTTCCAATCTATGGAAAATTATGATATAATTCTATATATCAGTGTTAAATGTGTGGAATTGATGTACCAAGAAATATGGAGCATTATACAAATAATTTCATATATAACTAAAGTTTTGATGAGTGTTATTGATTATTTGACTTATATTTGTTAGAATATTGTCAATAAACACCTTCAAGAATACTGAGAGAAATGGTTTCAATGTCTAAGTTACTCAATAAAAGTAAAATAAACCACTCTTATCTACTCAAAATTGATTCATAGTAACACTCTATTGTGTTTCCAAGACTGCAAATGTTTACAGGAACAAACAACTTCATGTTTTTTCCCATGAGGTGACTGTTGAGTTTGAACCACCAACCTTCAGGTCAGAAGCAAAACACCTGACTCACAACACCATCAGGACCCCTTAAAAGTCATACTGAAGTAACATGGCCTTAAATTTGAAGTAAATTGAGCCTGAAATCTGGCCTAATTCCTATGATTAATCAGGAAAAAAAAAAAAGATGTGTCCAAGTAAACAAAGAGTGGACCAGGTAGTTGAATCTAGGAAATTTTCTGTATCAGTGAGGTTATTCCAACATATTCAGATTTTATATTTTATTTTTAATGGCTTTCATGACAATTGGAGGCTGGCTTGGATCACTTTATTTTATCTATACTTCCAACCACTGACAATTTAGATATTTTCCAAAATCCACAAGAGAAACAAATCAACATAATGTTTTAAAATTTATTCTCTTCTTTTAACAAATCATTATTGTTTCACTCTAAAATTTCTAGATAACTTTAGAATCATGTGGTTAAAATATAGTTTTGGAAGGAGTATGATGTATATATATATATATATATATATATATCATACACCTTCTCAGACTGGGGAAATTAATTTGGCAATAATATATCAGGCAGAGGGAAAATCTCAAAAACAATGTCCCATAAGAAAAAGATGAACACTCCAATTTAAAAATGGGCAGAAGACCTGAATAGACACTTCCCTATATATAACATCTAGATGGCACACAAACATGTGAAGAAATATTTATGATCACTAGCCCTTCAAGAAGTGAAAATTTTAAAGAAAGATGATGAGATACCATCTCACACTGGCACTGTTAGCAAAGCTAAAAAATACATGGAAAATAACAAATGCTGGAGAGAATGTGGAGAGTCTGGCACATTCTACAATGCTGGTGGGACTATACACTGCGTACCCCTGTGGGAGAGCAGCGTAGCACTTCCTCAAATGAATGGAGCTAGAAATAATACCTGCCCCAGCAATCTGATGTCTGTTTAGTATGTACCCAAAGAAACTAGTAAAATATGAGAAGGTGTGTGCATTAATATATTTATCAAAGTATTATTCACAAAACAAGACTATGAAAACATCCAAATTGCCAGTTTTGGGAAGTATGGAAACATAAACTTTGGTACATGCATACCATGAAATGAGTCAGAACGTGCTCAAGGGCTGTGAGGATGCAGTAAAGAACAACGATGACACTGCCACATAATGTATGACAAGAACGAATATGGATGATATTCTGCTGGGCAAAGTAGGTCAATGTCATAAGGACTAACACTGCACAAGGCCACTATTATAATCATCAAGTAAAATGATTTCACACTAACAGAAGCAAACAAACATTGTTGGTTATGGAGAGGATGAGCTAAAGGAGTATGGAAAAGGAGAGGGAACAAGAATGTGTGTGAGAGAGAGGGGGAGAGAGAGAGATAGAGAGAGGAGAGAGAGAGAGGAGAGAGAATGAAAGAGATCATTAAATTTACTTCTTGCTCTGGAAACTTTCACAAAAGTCACAACCATAAAAATATCACTATGGACAATTCATTGAAGCTTAGAGTTGCAATGGTACCCCAGATAGCATTTAGATACCTGGAGGTATACCAATTGCTAGTTGCTTTCCAGTCTATTCTGACCCATAGCAACTTCATGTGTGTCAAAGTAGATGCCAACATTTTCAACAAAATACTACCCATCAGAATCAAACAAAGCATCAAAAAAATCACAACCAAATGGAATTAATATGAAATATAATATACAAGTATGATTAAATGTTAAGACCAAAAAATAATCAATGCAATTCACCACAAAAAAAAGGATAAAAATCATGTGGTTATATCCATTGATGGCAAAAAAGGGAATTTTATAAAATCCAATATCCATTCTCGATAAAAACACTCAGCAAAAAGGAATAATTGGGAAATGTCTTAACATAATCAAGATCATAAATATAAAACCAATAGTTAACACATCATTTAATGGAGAGAAAGTGTCAACATTCCCCTTTCAAACAGGTGTCAAGCAGGGTTGCCCTTTATTGTCCATCTGATTTAATATTTCCCTGGAAGTCATAACCAGACCATAGTCATCAAAATAGATTAAAGGCATCCGCGCTGGCAGATCAGAAACAAAGCTCTATGCGCAGATGTTATAATACCATATATACAAACCCCCAAAGATTCCATTTAAAAATTGCTGGAACTAATTGAAAAATTGTTAACATAGCAGGCTATAATATCAACATAGACAAATCAATTGTATTCTTTAAAATAAAAGATGACATCAGAAAAGAAATTAAAGGAACAATATCATTTGCAATAACTATCCAAAAGACAAAAAAGAAATTTAGGGGAAAAAATCTTAACAGAGAGACAAAAGACTTACACAAAGAAAATTATGAAGCACTTCTACAAGAAACCCAAAGGGACTTACACAAATTGGAAATTTCTCATGTTCCCAAGTTGTAAAGCTCAATACAGTGTAAACGTGAATATTACCAAAAACACTTTATAAGTTCAATGCAATTCTGATATAAATCCCAGAGGAATTCTTTAGAGAAATAGGAAAATTCATCATCAACTTTATATGGAAGTCAAAGAAATGCAGGATAAACAAAATACTATTAAAAAACAAAGTGGGCAGTCTTTCATCCCTATTATATAAAACCTAAAGTTTTATATAAACTTAGATTTTATACAATCGAGTAATCAAAACAACTTGGTTTTGGTAAAAAGTTAGACATGAGGAACAATTGGTTAGAACTGAAAACTAAGAAATACAACCAAATACATATATACACCTGATCTTTGATAAATGTCTAAAGCTCATAAAATGGGGAAGGGATAGCCTTTTAAATAAATGGTACTGGAAAATGGATTCTCCACCTACAAACGTATTAAAGAGGACCCAAGCCTCAGACCATTTATAAAAATGACTCAAGGATAATTAAAGACCTAAATATATACCCTGGAATTATAAACAAAAGAAAGCAATGGCAAAATACAGTCAACCCTACACCTCCAATACAAAGCAAAACACACTATCAAACAAAAAAAATATCCATACTATTGAAGACAAAATAGAGGCCTAGGATATTCTAAAAATATATTTTTGTACATCCAAAAGACTTCATCAAAATAGTTAAAAGACAATTGAAATATTGGGGAAAATACTTAGCCATGATACATCCGATAAAGGGCTAATTCCAACAACCTATAGAAAACTACAAAACTTTTATAAGAAAAATGCAAAAACCTAATAAAAATGGGCACCAGACATGAATAGCCAATTTACTAAAGTGACATCCAGGGGGCCAACAAGCAAATGAAGACATGTTTGAGTTCATTATCCATAAGATAAATACAAATTAAAACAATGAGATGCCACCTCACACCAACATGATAGCAAAATTAAAATGAAAAAAGCAGAAAATAATAAATTATGGGGAGATTACAATGCTCATACATAGCTGGTATGACAGAATTGAACACCTACCATAGAAATCAGTATGGGCTTCCTTAAACAAATTCAAATACAAATACCTTATGATACTATGATCTCACTACTTGGTATATGTCCTAAAGAAATAAATAATAAAACCTGAATATGCAGATGCGTACTTATGTTTATTGTACTAATTTCTATGATGGAAAAGAGATGGAAAAAAGAAAAACTTTGCTCATAAAGGAATGGATAAACAAACTCTGATACATTCATACAGTGGACTATTATGCATCCATTAAAAACAATGACGAGTCCATTAAGCATCTTAAGACATGGACAAAGTTAGAGTGCATAATGATTAGCAAAGCTAGTCAACCTCAGAGATGAATATCTTATGATATCATTATTATAAAATCCATTGACCATCTCAGTGTATTGGCATATAACTATATGCACATAGGCCAATACCTCTGTTTCTATAAATTTATGTATTTATACATGCAAAACCTTTGTCATGGGGTTTTATAATAACTATGTCAGTGGGGATCATGGTGACTCCATCATAGTGCCCTAGAGTTCTCTGGTAGTGATCACTAAGACAGTCATCTTTGCGTCTTTCGACTTACTTTAGGAATCAAGGTGACCTGATTTCTGGCTTGGTAATAATGATAATTATCTCCATACTATTTTACTCACTATGATTCAACCCTTTTTCTTTTTCTTCCTATTGGTGCTACATAGTAAAAATTTTATCTCTTGGCCCAATGTTGGTTATTAAACCCGTGAAATTTAGTACTTTCAGAAAGAATTAAAATTTTGAAGAATTAAAATTAATATGTAACTGTCTTCCCAAATGGGACCACGCTATTTGAAACCTGTTACCAGATAATTACTGTGATTAGTATTCATTACAATTTATTAACTATATTCTCCATCAGAAGTCACTAATATAGAGGAATGACGAGTTCAGAGCACAATCTTTTTCTACAGTTACTATGGTGCTAATTTTCTTTGGTATCAAAGTAAATGTCAAAAGTAAAATCGTAGATGAGTGTAGATTCCATTATGTTAGGTTTTTATCCTTCATGTGGTTTTCATTGTATTATAGAGTAAAATTTCAGTGAATTAGAATAACTGGGGTAAAATTCCTTATTTACTGTGTAGATAAGTGGTTAATCAATATTTTTTTTAAGCAAAAGGGAAGAAAATTTTTGGAGCCCATACTGGAAACCCTAGGGGGGCCCAGCATACCCTACTGTGTAGGCATGCCCAGCAAAGAGTCATACCATTCACTGTACCCCCATTTCACAGAGGAACTCCCCTTGAGCCAAGCCCCAAAGCCCCAGGACTGGCTGGGGTGGGGACGGTTAATCAATATTTTTAAAATATCTTTTGCTGTGGAGATCTGGAAACTATTCTAAGGGCCCACTAGCAAAAGTAGAATTGATGAAGCAAGAAATAATTAAAGTAGATTATAGATAGATAATAGAGAGATAAGAACACAATTACAGACATAAAGTTGGAGTCTAACTTGCTCCACATTTATTTTGAGTTTGCATTTGTTACTTTGTATTGAATTTTCACTCTCATAAACACTATTGAAAAATAACTTCCACCTATAATTAGGCTTTACATAATCTAAAATTTTAATAAATTAGTATTAAAATATTATAAAGATATACACACTCTTCTTGTCTAACTTCTTTAAAACAGGCATTCTTTCTATTGAACAAGGTTGGGCAAAAAATAGCAACTTATTTTTTAACTAAAACATCTTTTCCATGAGCACATTTTTGTATTAACTTTTGATTGGCCCTTCAAAACCTTTCTCAAGGTTACAGTCTTACATTTGCAAATTTGTGAAAATCTCGTTTCAAGAAACAACCAGAGATATATTGGTTTTACGTATGATCTGGTAATAGAATGTCTAGTTTTACATGCTCAATTTTAATGAAAATGTGGTGAATATAAAAAGCCTTTCAAACTGTCACCGTGGATGTCAAACACATGCAGCCACTGTTTGTATATTAGATTCTCTTCTGTCCTGACAGCATACTTACACGTGCTTTTTTTTTTTTAATTAGAGTCTCCATGTCTCTCATTCTTTCTCTTTCTACATCACAGAGAAAGCAGTACTTTTACTTACTCTGAGCCCTAACCAGTTCTAGACACCAGGTTGTTGTTTTTCATTGGGTGGGTATTATATTATCAAATTATCAATATGAAACTTTTATAGAAATTTTCCTAGTCCTCTTTCAAACAAGGTGACATGATCCATGAAGAGGGAATAGGAAGGGTGTTACCATCTCTGTCCAATATAATTTGGGGGACAGTAGGGCAATGATGGAAGCTACACCTATTTTCCTAATTATGACCAATGCAAGGAAAATCAGGAAAAGATCATTGAGAGAACTTTTAAAGCTCCATTTCCCACTTCAAGCATAGGTTGGTTGAAATTACTTTGCAAGCAGTTTCTGATTTCTAACACCAACACTAAGGAACAAAATCAATTCAGTAACCAGGAAGAAATTGATGTGTGCATTTAACTGTGTTAGGGTTTAAGGAATTAAAAATCATTTGATATATTATGGAAAGATAAGACAATTGGCAATTATCTGAGACAATTACACATTTCTCAGCTTAATTAGTATTTTACTGGCTGTCTCCTTTAACCATTGAGAATAAGGAAATTATTATAAAAATAACTACTGATGAATGGGAAAATTAGATTAATTCCAGGAAAATTTTATAATTCGGTTGTTAGTACACAATCAATTCTGCCAAAAAGTTCAAATCTGAAGTATAACTTATTGAAATAATAATGTTATCTCAAAAATTAATACTTAAACAAAATATGAAAAGGATCTTAACATATTGAAGATATATATATATATATATATATATATATATATATATATATATATATATATGGTCAGTTAGTTAGTTGTTAAGTGCCATCAGGTTGGTGCTGACCCATAGCACCTTATGCACAACAGAATGAAACACTGCCTAGTCCTGAGCCATCCTCACAATTGTTCCCATGTTTGAGCTCAGTGCTGCAGCCACAAGGTCAGTCTATCTCCTTGAGTGCCTTCTGTTTTCACTGCCCTTCTACTTAACCAAGCATAAGGTCCTTTTCCAGGGACTGGTCTCTTCTGACAGCATGTCCAAAGTATGTAAGACTAAGTCTTGCCATCTTTGCCTCTAAGGACACTCTAGCCATACTTTCAAGATGTACTGATTTGTCCTTTTAGCAATCAATGATATTTTCGAGTCTTATCCAGCATTACAATTCAGATGCATTGATTCTTCTCCAGTCTTATTCCATGTTCAATCCTCATTTGTATGAGTGATTTGAAAATACCATGGGTCACTCATGCCTTCCTTGTGACCCTTCTATGAGGAGATGTCCCATTGTCTACAGATGGGTTTGGGGTCTCTGCTCCAACCCTCCAGACCTCAACAATACTTTTTGTTGTTGTTGTTTTGGGTCTTCCATGTGGACTTGTTATTTCTCTGCTAGATGGCTGTTTGTTTAACTTCAAGGCTTTAAGTCCCCAGATGCTATATCTTTTGATAGCTGGGGACTATCAGCTTTCTTCACATTTGCTTATGCACCCATTTTGTCTTCAGCAATCTTGTTGGGAGGGTGACCATTACAGAACCTTGTCCTGCCTTTCAGTTCTGGCTAGACTGGAGCATGTACAGATAACAGCTCAGAACACACTAAATCCAGGTCACATAAACCCCTCAGAAATAGAAATAGGAGTAGGGATACCAGGAAGGTAGGGGGAATAATCCAGGTCACATAAACCCCTCAGAAGTAGAAATGGTAGTAGGGATACCAGGAAGGTAGGGGGAACGCAGGGGGAGGAGGAAAGAAGGAAAAACCAATCGTAACAATCGGTGCATATTCTTTCCCTGCCCCCCTGCCCCCTCCGCCCAGGCAGCGGAACAACAGAAACTTGGGTAAGGGAGACAGCGGTTGGTGTAAGATATGAAAACAATCATAATTTCTAATGTGTCATGGGTTCATGGGGGTGAGGGGGTGGAAAAAAAGAGGAGCTGATACCAAGGGCTCAAACAGAAAGTAAGTGTTTAGAAAATGAAGATGGCAACATATGTACAAATATGCTTGATTCAATCGATGTATTGAATGTTATAAGAGATGTAAAAGCTCCCAATAAAATGATTTCTTTAATAATGAACAGAAAATTAGGTACAGTTCATTCCTTAAAGTACCATCCTTGCTTTTCAACACTCTTAACCGGTCTTGTGTAGCATATTTACCTAGTGAAACTCATCTTTTGATCTTTTAACTGCTGCTTCCCTGAGCATTGACTATGGTTACAAGCAAAACAAAGCTCTTGATAACCTTTCTGTACCATTTATCCTACTGTTACCTATTTGTCCAGTTGTGAGGATTTTTGACTTTTTTACATTGAGTCATAATCCATACTGAAAGCTACATTCCTTGATCTTCATCAGCAATGACTCCAGGTCCACCTTACTTGAAGCTAGCAAGGTTGGGTCATTTGCATATCTTGGGTTGTTAAGCCTTCCCCCAACTTGTCTGCCACTTGTCATTGCTTGTCTCTTTCTGCGATTGCTTGTCTGTTGCTGAGATGCTGGGTAACCCAGCAGGTAAGCCAGCAGGGTAACCCAAAGTGAACAGGTTTCAGCAAAGCTTCCAGACTAAGACTAGACAATGAAGAAGGACTTGACTTTCCACTTCAGAGGAAAGAGTCACTGAAAAACATATGTATACATGCACACACACACACACACACACACACAATCAGATGATAGATAGATGGGTTGATAGAATCTGATAAGCTATATTATGAAAAATTAGATGAATTCAATTTTAAATTTATTAAGCCTATATTAAGATAATCCTAAATGTAAATAATCTGGGAACAGCCAATGTAAACACGGTAGTAGAGAATGTAGTAGAAGGTGGGAATCAATTGCACATGAATTTGGAATCAAATAAAGGATGCAGGCAATGGCTACTGTAAGATGTAGGATAGAGTGAGTTGGGATTGAATAATCCTTAAAACATCTCTCCAGTCAAAGATGATATGCTTCTAGAATTTATAGTACATTATAAAAGGGGATACTGAAATCTACTTGGTTGTTTTAAAAAGTGAACGGAGGCTTTATAATCAGAATTTATCCAAAGGTGCAAAATCACAATAAAGTTTAATTTGGTTCTGAAATGCAATAATTTGGAAATAAATTGTATCCATACTGACAAAGAGATGTAAAAATATGGGGAATGTCATTATCTAAGACCATTCTCTCTCAGGAGCACACTGTTAGCAAATTAAAGCTCTGAAATCAAAAGATGGCAAAGAGCACTGAGGGAGATTTGAACCCCTCTCTTATTTTCAGTTAGTTTCCAAAGCAGTATTTATTAATTAATAGCCCCTTTGGATCTCAATGATGCTGCTAAAGAGAAGAATTATAATTCTTGGTGCCCAAACTTGAGAGCATCAAATGAAAAGAATCCATAATGATATATCAAATATTTTCTTATATTTTGATGTGTAAGGGAAGTATCTTGTATTAGAGTTTAAATTGTAAGCATCCCTTTTCAGAAGTCTGCATGGTACAGCAGGAGTGCATCCTCTGTGAGTCTTCGCATAAACCATGCTGTGGCCCTGTCAGGTCAGACCCAGAAGCAAGGCTACGCTCCTCGCAGCCATCGCAGTGCAAGCTCTGGAGAGCGTCTTCCTTCTGTGCTGGGGATTCCCTCTCTTGTGAAGACTTGAGGAAGAAAATGTGCCTTCTCTTCCTTTCACCTCTCTCTTTTCTGGGAATTTCTCCCCCCGTTCTCCCTTTTTCCCTCACCCGACATCTGTCTAGCCTACCTGGCTCTCAAAACAAAACAGCAACAGCAACTAAAAAAGCCAAGCTCACTGTCATGGGCTCAATTCTGAATCATAGCACTCCTATAGGGCAGGGTAGAACTTTGCCAGCTTATAACTCTTTATGGGAGTAGGAAGCCTCGTGTTTCTGCTGAAGAGAGGCTGATGGTTTTGAACTGCGGAACTTTTGGTCAGCAATTAAATGTACAGGCCTCCAGAAAATACCTAGTATTTTCAATATTCTGTGTGAGCACCATAATTCAAGTGCATCCATTCATCTTTGGTCTTTCTGATTCAATATCCAAGATTCATATGACTAGGAGGGGATTGAAAGTCTCATGTTGATTAAAGATACTTTGGTGACACCCTCGCTCCTCAACAGTTTAACGGCCTTTTGTACAGCACACTTGCCCAATGCAATATGCTGCTTCCATAGCTATTGATTGGGCATCTCAGGAAGGTGAAATACTTAGGCACGTAATCTTTTACCCTTTTCCCATAGTGCTGTCTACTGGGCCACTTGCAAATATGTTGGTTTCCTTTACATTGAGTTATAGCCCATAATGAAGGCTGCACGCTTTGATCTACATCAGCTAGTGCTTCAAGTCCTCCTAGTCTTCAGAAAACAAGATAGTTTCATTTGCATATTGCAGGGTGTTAATAAGTTCTCCTCCAGTCCTAGGTCCATGTATTTCTTCATTTAGTCCGGCATCTTAGATTATTTTCTCAGCATACAAATAGAATGAGTGCGGTGAAAATGCTACTTGAATTAAGTTCTTGTGTCTGCCGAGAGAAAGATTTTCTCTGCGAAACACAGAGTCAGCACTGGGTAATTTTACTAGAAGCTCCTCAGAGGAAGAGGACAGTACACTCCACTCTGGCTTCCTTGCCCTCACCTGCCTGGCAGGCTTTCTGAAGGCTCCTGTGAGCATCCACGAGATTCTCAGGGCTTTTGTCCAATCATGCACTGTTCCTACTATGTGATATTTGGGTGCAAGGGGTCCCAGGATATGTAATCCCATGAGCGAGATGTGGTCATGTAACCAGTTCTGGTCTCAAGGCAAGATGCGTGACTTTGGGGCCTTCCACTGTTCTTGTTCCACAAGGGAGAACCACAAGAGAAATTCTCATCCCACTAGCCTCTGCCTCTAGGCCGGGTTTCCATTGTTGCCTCCCTTTCCTGGTTTCATTTCCTTTGCTAAGAGATTTCACGCACATACTTCTATATGGGATCAGGAGCAGAGGTATCTCCTGCACCTGTTTCCTGTTTACATGGGGCAAACGCCCGATGAGTAGAAACCTCTCCTATGGTGCTCTACATTAGGGGAAGCAAGCTCTCCCAGGTAAAGAGAGGCTGCATAGGCCTGTTCGTGGTCTTTGGTCTTAAGCTCAGATGTGTATGGTTCAGGAGATAGATTCTTATTTTACTAACTTCTGGGTTTTACTAGGTTTCCCCAAGATTGATTAGATCTTATGTGGCCCAAAGTCCTTTAACAGCCCCACATAGGTTGTTGTAGGGGAAATATTCACAATCATAATAATGAGATAAAAGGAATAAAGATGGAAAACAGATCGACAGCTCACCAATGTTTGCATGTTGAAGAGCAAAGCATGTCCAACAGCACATATCATTAAATGTTAACTGCACAGGCCTCTTAATTTGTAATGAGTATTATAATATTACATCAGGAAGAGGCTTGTTGGGTGTAAAAGGCTGTACCATCGATTAAATAAAAACACCTTTCTACTACATGCTCTAAGTCTGAAGATGCTTTTAGGTCAAAGCTTCCTGAGTCGTGTGTGTCTGGTTGTATGTATGTCTGATTGAGTGTGTGTGCATGTGTCTTTTTACACTGATTGACATGTCCCTTCTTTATGTCTTTCTGTACTCATTCTATTTCTCCCTGCTTTTTTCAGCTCCCTGTGGCTCACCTTTGTAGTGTGTTGCGGTCTGGTGCCACAGAGTCAGATCTGGCTCATAGCAGCCCTGTCTACAGCAGAACAAAGCAATGAGGAGGGAGGTGATGTTCCATCCTTACAACCAGTACCACACTCGAGACCTTTGTTGAAGCCACTGTGTCGATTCATCTCGTCAAATGCCTTTCTCTTTCCCTGCCCCTCCACATTACCAAGCACGATGTCATTCTCCAGCAGCTGGTCTCTCTGGACAGGTTCAGAGTTCGTGAGAAATGTCTCACCATCTTGCTTCAAAAGAACATTCTGACTGTACCTTCTTCCAAGATAGACGTGTTTGTTCTTTTGACAGTCCATGGAACATTCAATATTATCTGCCAGCATCATAATTGAAATGCATTGTTTCTTCTTGATCTCCTTTATTCAATGTCTCCTTCTCACAGGCACATGAAGCTATTGAAATGGTCATGGTTTGGACTGGGTGTACCTTAGTCCTCAGAGTAGTGCCATTATTTTCCATACTGTCAAGAGGTCTTGTGCAGCAGATTTACCAACTTCAGTTTAGTTCCTTGGTTAGAAATATGTGGTTGCTGTCTAGTTGTTAGAAATATGTGTATAGACATTTAAGCTGACGTTTGGACTGATTCAATCCATAGGACAGTGACACGGCTCAGTTTGCAGGTTGCAGATTTGTGCCCATCTAGAGCCCTCTGGTTTCTGAAACTAATATGAAGGTAGCATTCGGATGATCACTTTGGGCTTAGCTGGGATCTCAAGATGGTAGCCACGGCAGGGGCCTTCTTTAAACTCCTTGTGCTGCTTTCTGCCAGACACCATCTGGTCTCCCCGGGAGTTAGGAATGAGCAACGTCTCCATCAGATGGTTTGTAATGTCGATCATACCCTACGTCAATTACCTTGGTCTAAGCTGTTCTTTTCATTTACTACCTGTGAGGTAGTGGGGAAAGATTAAAATAATGTCAGTGCTTTGTAAAGCTTACTTAGATAGCGTGTCCATTCCTGATGGTAACCACCAAGTAAGTCTGGTGCCTGTAGAAGTGTCATGTGTGTAGCTATGTGGCCTATTATCTAAATATGTACGTGTCCTGTTCTACCTTCTTGATATTATCTATGTGCACCAAAAAGTGTTGACTGCTACACAGATTTCACCTCACTGGGCTAGTAAAATTCCACAGCTACTGTTGACCAGTAACATTTTGGCCAAAAGCTCAAGGATCGCTGCCTTGCTCCCATTACCTCAGTCGCTTCTTCTACCATTTGTGCCATGGTGATTAATACATTTCACAAAGTCTGTTCCAATTTAACCACATCATAACTATGGATAAAACTCTAAATAAAATCAATCCTACTCTGATTGTTAGACTAAGGGATTTTTTTCTGACTTTATTTTATAACGTGATGTTTTGATTCTCATTTTATAACATGGGATCAGTCTTTCAGTCATTATTGGCATCTTTAATATTGGCATCTAAAGGTAATCCAGCGTTTCCACACTGTGTGCATATTCCACGAAACATTGCCCTCTAAAATCTCCTTTCAACAGAAGTGAAATCATTTAAGTTGGTGTAATTGGATCCACCACACAGAAACACATCCCCACAAGGAGAAGATACAACTCAGCCAGAGCAGTGAGAGGGTACAGGAACATTGGCATATGACTGCCAAGTTTCCAATAAGGAATTGTCACAAATAACTTCTCCAACCGAAATTCTACAGTGCTGAGGTTATCCCAGTATTCATTAATATCAACATGATGTGGAAGTGACAGATTATGGGCAGCGTTTTCAACATTTGTCATTACCTTCCTCATGCCACCCACCTAACCCTGGGGAAAGGATTGATCAACACTGCAAATAGTCACGTCTCCTAATAGGCAAGTGAAGATATTTTTGTAGTGAGGTCATTGTGTTATAAGTCATTGTGGTATAAGTGATCACTTAACTAGGTTCCCTGACTGGGATTAAACCATGGTACTCTAAATTTGGGCTACTGATTGGGGTGTCCATAATTAAACCTTAATTGCATGAGGTAAAAGTTTGCAAAAGTGGTGAGATAGTTAAGGTTTATTGTGCCAACCTAGCTGATAAACACATGTGGGGCTAATTGAAGGGTGGAGAGATAGTGAGCCTTCCTTTCTAGTTCTCAGGTCTCTTGCTTTGTGATGGTCAGGCCGGTGTGCAGCTGCCTTAGCCAGTTTCCTGCTTGAACTTGCAAGGCTCACTTCCTGCAAGACGTCCCTGAGGAGAAGCCACATGGACCTACCCCGATGCAGCCTGGGTGTTGAGGCATTACACACTCACTGACTCGGCTTTCCTCCTGCAGTTGGCATCATTGCGTGGGTTTTGTGATATTGAGGAGGATTTTGGGAAACCTAATTTGTACCTGTGTTAGTCTGAATTCTTTAGAGAAACAAATCCACAGAAATTCCTATGTATAAGAGAGAGTTTTATATAAAGGGTAAGTGAACATCAAGCCCACAAGTCCAACATTAATCCATTAACCCATATGTCCGACACCAATCATCAAAGTCCTCCTCCATCTCACATAACATACTCTATGATGCTGACTGCAGGAGGAAAGCTGAGTCAGTGAGCGTGTAAGCATCTCAGCACTGGCAGGGGTCTCCACACGGCTGCTCCAACACCTGGGTCTGCATGGCGTAGGTCCATGCAGCTTCTCCTCAGGGATATCTTTCAGGAAGTGAGCCTTGCCAGCTGAAGCAGGGAACTGGCTAAGCCAGCTGCACCCTGTTCTGACTATCACAAAGCAAGAGACCCTAGAGCTAGAAAGGCAAGGTCTTACCAAGCCAATTATCTCTCTGCCCTTTAATTAACCCCACAAGTGTTTATCGGCCAGTTTGACACAACAAACTAACTACTTCCATATCCTATATATTGGCTAATGTTGGATTTTGGGGCTTGGGCAACTCAGATGGAAAGCTTTCTTAATGTACACTTACCCTTTATATAACACTCTCTCTTATACATATGAGTTTCTGTGGATTTGTTTCTCTGATGTACCCAGACTAACACAAGTGGGAAATCAGATTTAAATGATAGTTTCAAGGGAAGAATCTTATGAGAAATCCACAGCCACGTTAGATAGGCAGTATTTGCCATAGAGAGTCCAACAGAAGCCTTCTTCATTCAAACATCAATCCCCCTAAAGATTAAAGGCAAATAGATGTGAAAGTCATCATTATTTCAATTATCCCCTACCAACACTGATTAATTGATAGATAAAACAAATAACACATTTGGGGAAAATCAAATTGTACTTGCAGATGAGTGAACCATCAGAGGGGAGGCTTATCTATGTTTGATTCAGGTGACTAGTCTGTCTACACTTTTGCTCTCCTCCCCAGTCTCAAAACGAAAAAGCCACAACATACATGGCATACATTATTCGTGATTTTTTTTAAATCCTATATTCCCTTGTTTGTTTGAAGGACTGCCTCTTGGTCTATGTACAGGTTCAGCAGGAGCACAATTGAGTTTTCTGGAATTTTCATTCTTCCAATGGTTGCCCATAGATGGGTTTTTGTTTGCTTGTTTGAGATGCCTTTGTATTTCTGGCCTTTAGTGACAATGAGTGTGTTTGAATGTGCCTTTCTAAGACTCCACTGGCAGGCCTAGAGAGGGGCAGACTGACTCCGTTTCAGGTGTTTGCCAGGGTAAGCCTTAATGGAAATTAGGTACCATGCATACTCATTGGCAATCCCTGGCTAAAGTTTTCAGAGAGAGACTCAGATCCAATTCTATAAACTTTTGCAATCAGTTATAATGTATGAGGGGGAACAACACCCCGCCCCCACCACCACCACCAAAATGGGGAAAAAAGCTTCTCTCCTCTTGGCATGAACTTTTCATAGTACGCATTTCTTCCACTAGGCAAGCATCAAGCAACTCTCTCTGAGTTAGTGTACCCAGTCGATTTGCCTGGGAAGTTTCTCTTTCGTCACAATACGGTTTTTTATAAAAAGAGTTTCATTCAAAACTCATTTTTTGTGATGGACAATTTAAAAGAACAGCTTGAGGCTGTGAAATTTTGCTTCCTGTTTGGAAAGAAATGCCGCAGGAATTGTTGTGATGTTGAAAGCAGCTTACAAGGCCAGTGCTATGGGAAAACTCAAGTCTAGGAGTGGTTTTCTCATTTCAAAAAAGGTGAAATATCGATTGATGACAAACCTCGTGTGTAAGTTCATCAACATCCAGAATGGATGAAAATGTCAATTTATAGTGCATTTGGAGTTCATTCCACCAGATCAGACTGTTAATAAAGCCTTCTTAGTTAGAGATTTTGTAAAACAATGCGTGACCAACAAAAGGCTTGATTTTGGCAGATGGGTAACTGGTTTTCCCACCAAAACAATACATCTGCTCACACACTCATGTCACTGCACCAGTTTTTGGCAACAAATAGCATATCTCTCTCATCCCATATAACTGACTCACTTGAGTTGGCTCCATGTGACTTCTCATTGTTTCCACAAATGCAGAGGGACATGAAAGGACAGTCATTTAAGAACATGGAAGAGGTGAAGGAAAAATCGAAGATAATTGCTGTCAGCCATCCAAAGAGATCAGTCTGGAAAATGTTTCCAAGAACGGAATTGCCAGATGTGACAAATGTTTTAAGTGTAATGGAGAATACTTTGAAGGTAATACCTTTTTTTGTAAAAAAATTAAATCCTTAGATTCAAAAACAAATTCCGTTTGGGGAGTATCCCTCATATATATCCCAATCATTGTCTCTTTCTTGATTCTATAGCCCTGCCTGCTATGGTTGGCTACCATTCATGATTTGTGGCAATTTATTTTGTTTTTCATGTTCTGTATAATTAGTTATGTGGCTGTGAATCCTTACGCTTATGACCTCACAGCAAAGTCGCCCGCATCTGGAAGATATGAATTTGTCTTTTTCTTGTCTTTGCCCTGCTTAGATTTAATAAAAGGGTACATGAAGCATTTGAATTTAGAGTCTTTTTATCAGCCAGAGCAGCTTTTTTTATTTTTTACTTAAATATTTAAAAATTATGTTCACTGTCACACGTACAAACTGATTGTCCAAATCAAACCCAAATTATTGCCAAGTTAATTCTGATTTATAGCAAGCCTGCAGTGACCCTTTGGAAGAGAATAGAATTGCCCTTTCTGGTTTCTGAGCCTGTAAATCTGTACAGAAAAGGCCTCATCATTCTCTCAGAGTGGCTGGTGGGTTTGAACCCCCCACTCTCCAGACTTACTAAATACATAGTTTCCTATCCCACCAAGAATCCAAGGAAAGATGAAATTTACAGTGTTGCTTTGAATTGCGCGAAAGATATTCTTAATAGTAAAACAATTTGCAAAGAATTTTGCATGGCCACGTTTGTAACTATTTCTGGTCAACCAATAAAACCAAGCACCACATCTATTGCCTCCTAGCAACCTGGTGCTCAGAGTAAAACTGCTTTACAGTGTTTCGGAGGCTGTAAATCTTTGTGGAATATTTCGTTACCTTTCGGAGACTATTTTAGTCTTGGTACTGTAATGCCTGGAGCACTGTGGGTGTAGTGGTCATGAGCTGGGCTGCAGTTAGCGAGGTCGCCAGTTCAAAGCCTCCAGTTGCTCAGCGGGAGAAAGCTAGCACTCTATTTTCCTGTCCTACAGGGTCACAATGAGTTAGCATCCACTCCATGACAGATGTTTGCTTTGGATGGTCACCAAACACTTAACCCACTACATCATCAGGGAGCACCTTAAGTCTTTAACAATTCTCATTAAAGGAAAAAAGTTTTAATATTAGCATTCCAAAACCAAACTCACTACCAGCAGGTTGATTCAATTCATAGCAACTCCATATGTTAGGCTAAAACTGCCCCTGCGGGTTTCCAAAACCATACCTGTAACAGGATTAGGAAGTTTCCTCTTTCTCCCGCAGGGAGACTGGTGGTTTGACATGCTGACCGTGCGGTTAGAAGACAAACTAGTGACCACTATGCCGTCAGGTCTCTTTATATTAGCATTAAACGTGCTGGTTTGAACAATTTATAATAGCTAAATTCTTTACCTACCTATATTTATTTCAATATATCATAAAACATTAACTGACAATTTTGAACAAAAACCATACATCAAATAGTCTATTAAGTATTAAACATCAATCATTCCACTCCGTCTTTTCAATCCTTGAGGCAGAGATTATTAAAACAAAATTATAAAAGCTAATAAAATTGAAAATTGAAGGAATATGTCTTCTCCAAAAACAGTGATCTTAAATTGTTTTTACCATATAAATACATTCTACTTTACTCCCTTTATAAATACTAATTATTCCTAAGAAAATTTACTTCTCCTGCTCTCAATCCATATTGATTGTAAAGTGTACTCAGACTAGGTATACATTGTATTTCTTTCCTGTAATCACAGGGGATGACTCTAGGATAGGTTAATAAAACAATTCAGGTACTAAAAAGTCGACCAAGATGATTATTAGAAATAATGCAAAAGGAACTCTGTTTGTAAAAAGGTGCCAAGGACACAGTATGCAATAATTTAGGTTGCAATAATCTATCTTGAGTGATAGAACAAGCAAGAATGTGTATGGATGATTTAATCTGAAGCATGTGAAATCCAGCCATATAGTGAAACTAGTAAATATCTAAAATTTTAAATTATATAAACACATATTTTTTTCACACAAACCATGTTATTTAAATTCTTACCTCTTTCACCTAATGAAAGTAAATTCAGTTATAAATTGGTCTATATTACCCACCCGATATTTATTTTTAATTTGTTGCAAATCTTAACTTCTATTTTTGAGGCTATAGTCCAATGGAAATGATTTGTTGTTGTTTCTGTTATGTTAAAAACAGTAACAGTTTACCATGTATTTTAAATCCATCTCACTGAGATATATAAAGATTAAACAAGCAAAGTAGGAAGTAGAAATGCAGAAAGAGATATGACATGCCACGTGAAGGTCTCAGGACGTCAAACAAGGATCCCAGACCCCCGGTTAGAGGAAACCTTCCCCTACCATAATGAATTCAGACTTCCAACCTAAACCTGAGACAATACATATGTTTGTTAAAGCTGCCTACATGTGATACATTTGTTATAGTAGTACTTGATAGCTAAGATAATACTTGGCATATTTATATACGTGGTAAAAGGAATCTTGGCGTTAAAGTGGATTAAGCTTTGGGCTGTTAACGAGGAGGTCGATGGTTCAAACCCACTAGCTGCCTCCCCATTCTCCCAAAGTACAATGAGGCTATATGCTCATATAAAGATTTATAACTCCCAAAATCCTTTATGAGGTCACTATGAGTCAGAATTGTCTCAATGAGAGTGGTTTTGGATTATCAGAGATTTTTAAAACACAAAGTTGAATAGTTTGACTACTGATCGAAATGTATTTTCCTTGTCTGATATAGATGTCTATAAAAGGCTTTTTGCAAACTGTCCTAATTGACTTTTAGGAAATTGGTACATTGTACTTCTGTTTTTTTTATCTCAGTGGTGTTAATAATGTACTTTGTGATTTCTTCTTCACCTATTGGTTATTTATGAGTATATCTTAATTACCATAGCTCATAAATTTGAAAATATTCCAAATGGCCTACATTTTCATTTATAATTTAATTTTATTGTGGTCATATAAAATAAGTATAGCTCGTATTATTCCAATGTCTTTAAATATATTGAAACGTGTTTGCGTTCTAGTGTATGGTCTTTCCTGAGGAGGATCTCAGGGGTATAGCAGTTCCATCAGTTTAATGTCCTTAATGAATTTTGATGTTTCAAGTTTATGTCCATTGATCCATTTAATAAATTCTATTGAACACCTTTAAATGTCAAGTTTCGTGTTCAGTAAGGCAGATGAAGTGACAAATTAGTCCTTCTAATAATTTAACTAGATCTATGTATGTAAAACTTATTTCAAACATTTTGTAATGACATAACTGGCAAAAATATACATATTCTAGATTTTATCACTCACATTCTTTGGTGTCATGCAAATTTTTAAGATGCATTTGCAGACGTTTATTGAATAAGATTATGTATGCCAATTGAATGGATGGAATATTCTGTGAAGGTATAGTTTGCTGTCCTTTTGTGGAGCAGTAATTAAAATTTAGAATACAATTTTTTTAACATTTTAGAGAGAGCTCTTGCAGCTCTTATAACAATCCATACATCAATTGTATCAAGTACATTTGTACATATGTCGTCATCATTATTTTCTAGATATTGTGTCCTTGGTGTCGGCTGCTCACCCTCCCCCCCTTCCCCTCACCCTCGTGGCCCCTTGGCAAATTATAAATTATTATTATTTTCATATTTTACACCAACCACTGTGTCCCTTTCCCCATGCTTTGTTGTTCTTCCCCCTTGGGGAGGGAGGATTATATGTTGATTATCATGATCGGTTCCCCTTTCATCCCTCCACTCCCCACACCTTCTCCCTGCCCTCCTGGTATCGCTGCTCCCATTCCTATTCCTGGATTTCTTGTGTTGTGAGCTCTTATCTCTTATCTGTACCTGTGAACATGCTTGGGTCTAGCCCGCAGTGAAAGAGAGTACTAAGGTCATGATAGTGGGGAGTGAGGAAGATTCAAAGAGCCAGAGGAGTATTGTTTGTTTTATCAGTGTTTTACTGCACCCTGATTGGCTCATCCCTTTCCTGTGACTCCTCTGTCAGGGAATGCCCCATCTACAGATAGGCTTTGGGTCTCTGCTGTGATCACCCTCATTCTCAGCAATATGGATATTTTTGTTTGTTTATTTGCTTGTTTGTTTTGCATCTTCTGATGCCTGTTACCCAGTTCTGGGGACACCTCATGACCACACAGGCTGCTGTGATTCTTTCATGTGGGCTTGTTGCTTCTCTGCTATAGGGTTACTGGTTTAACTTCAAGCCTTTAAGAGCCCAGACACTATATCTTTTGATAGCCAGGCACCATCCACTTTCATCACCACATTTGCTTATGTACCCAACCCACTTTGTCCTCAGCGATTGTGCCGGAGGGTAAGAATCACAGAATTCCAGGTCATTAGAACAAAGTGATCTTGCATTGAGAGAGGGCATGAGCAGAGGCCCAAAGTCCGTCCACAACCTCTGTGTATTGCTGTATACATATATGTATATGGGCCAACACCACTATTTTTATGAATTAATATATTAACATATGGACACACTTATGCTTACACCTCTATCCATATCTTTGCTTCTGAGATTGTTCCTCTGTTTCCTTTCAATTTCCTGCTTCCCCACCATCACAATTTCCCAACTTCTGCTTCTTAGGAACTCCTCTCAGCTACATTGCTGTTGCTCCAATATACCCAGGATCTCTGTCTTTGCTGTTGTTGATTTTAAATCCCTAGTTGTTCCCTGTCTATGGTGTTGTTTGCTCACCACTCCCTTCCCCCACCTCCTTCTTCCCCCAGTTCCTCAGGACTGTTGGTCCAGTTGTGCTCTCCTAGAGCTTGGCTTCCATGCCTCTCTTATATAAGTAGGCAATCCAACAATATCAGAGACCAAATATAAAGAAAACAATATATTCCATGTCTTTCTGCTGACCTTTATGGCCGTCTTGTAGGGGAATTCAGAAGCTGCCTCTCCTAACCTGAAGTCTATTTTTTAGACATTTCAGGGGTGTTGGGTTTTTCTCTGCTCCCTTGCTGTTCTATTATGCTCTCTTCTTGGTTTGCCCTGCTATGGGGAGTTTCAGACCGGATTAACTCCCTGCTGTGTGTCTCCAGTATTGCCCTCTGTCGTGTTATGCTCCAGTGAGGGGACAATATATCTTGAACTGCTTTGGACCCTACAGTCCTCTCTGTGCCTTTGCAGCTCCATGTAGGGATGTTGACCTCCTGGTTTGGTGTGCCGATATGGGGTCTAGACTGTCACTTTCTCTTTTTGCATCTTGGTTGACTTTTGTGTTGGCATGACATGCCAGTCCATCTCCCCAACCTGTAGGTTTTGTGTTGTAGCTCATATATCTAGGGAGGGGGTCAGCTTAGCTCTGATTGGGGCCAGTCTTCTAGCCCAATCTTTTTATGCATGGCTCCACATTGCTATGTTGCCCTCAAGGTTTGGTGCACCGTGGTGAGGTCTGCATGCACACATCAAATTCTGTGGAGACTTAACCAATACTCTCCCCCTGGGTCATTTAGTGCCTTGTTCCCCCTGTGCCATTATATCCCTCCTCTCATCCTTTTCTCCCTTCCCCTCTGCCCTACTACACAGCCACAGTGGTCAAAAAAAAAACATGGTATTGGTATAATGGCAGCTATTCAAACCAATGGAAAGTAACAGAAATAAAACCATCAGCATATAACCAATTGAATTTCCACAAGGGCCCAAAAGCATCAGGTAGGAGGTAGAAGCCTTCTTTAACAAGTGGTGCTGTGAGCAATGGGTAGCCACCTGTAGAAAATTGAAACAAGATGTCTACCTCACCCCGTTCACAAGAACAAACTTAAGGTGGGTCACAGACCTAGAAGTAAATCCCCAAACTATCAGGACCATCGGTGAAGGAATCAGGACAAACCTAAGACCTTTGGCTCAGGGAATACATAGACTAGCTTTAATAGGGAAGGGTACATACATAGGTGAACCTGAAATACTATGGATAAAACACCTGTGTGTGTTGAAAGCTGTCACCAAGAGGGTAGCAAGAGAACCTACAGACTAAGAGAGGATTTGTAGCAATGCAACAACAGGCTTATCACTAACGTCTATAATACCCCCCTAGCCTGCAAAAGAGGAGAACAGTTAACCTCCTGAAGAAGTGGGAAAAGACCTTGAGATAGTTAAAGTTTATTGTACAAACCTGGCCGATAAACACATGTGGGGTTAATTGAACAGTGGAGAGATAAATGGCTCAGTGAGCCTCGCATTTCTAGTTCTCGGGTCTCTTTCTTTCTGATGGTCGGACCAGGGTGCAGCTGCCTTAGCCAGTTCCCTGTTTCAGCTGGCAAGACTTGCTTCTTGCAAGACATCCCCGAGGAGAAGCCGCATGGACTTACCCTGATGCAGCCCTGGGTGCTGGAGCAGCCGTGTGGTTACCCCTGCCATCGCTGAGATGCTTACATATTCACTGATTTGGTTTTCCTCCTGCAGCCAGCGTCATTGAGTGTGTTTTGTGAGATGGAGGACTTTGTGGATTGGTGTCAGACAAATGTGCTATGAAATTAGTGACCAGCTATTCAAATTCTTTGAATTTGGATAGCATTAAACTTACATAGTGCCTTGGGCAAGATTGACATCTTTACTATATTGAGTTTTTCCATCCACAAGCATGAGATATTCCTCCATTTGTGGAGATTGCTTTTGGTTTCCTGTAATAGGGTCCTTTAGTTTTCCTTGTATAAGGGTTTTTTTTTTTGTTAAATATATTCCTAGAATTTTCAATTTGTTCTTGGCTATTGTGATGGGTTCTGCTTCTTGATTTTCTCTCCGTGGTCTTGTCTGATGTATATAGCAAATCATTAGAATTCTGTTTGCTGATCTTATATCCTGCCACTCTTCCATATTCCTGTATTACTGCCAGTACTCCTGTTGTGGAGCTTTTGGGATTTTCAATGTATAGAATTATGTTGTCTGAAAATAACAACAGTTTCACCTCAACCTCTCCTAGTTGGATACCTTTAATATTCTTCCATTGTCTTATGTTATTAGCTAGGAACTCCAGTACAATGGAGAATAGAATTGGTGACAAGGGGCTTCCTTGTCTGGTCCCCTTTATCAGTGGGATTATTTTCATATTTTCTCCATCTTATGCTGGCTGTTGGCTTATCACTGATAGCTTGTAATAACTTGAAAATTTTTCCTTCCATTTCTATCTTATTGAGTGTCTTAATTAGCAATGGGTTTTAGATGTTGTCAAGTGCTTTTTCTGCATCTTTCAATATTATTATGTAATTCTTATACTTTTTCTTATCACTGTGGTGTATAATACTGATGGATTTATGGATGTTAAACCATCCCTGTATCTCTGGGATGAATCCTATCTGATTACAGTGGATGCTATGTCTTATATTCTTTTGTATCTATTGCCCAATATCTTCTTAAGGATTTTTTCCCATCAATTTTCATTAGAGATATTGGCCTGTATTTCTCTATGCCTGTGAGATTCTTGCCCTGCTTGGTTATCAAAGTTAAACTGGCTTTGTAGACTGAGTTTTGGAATGTGCCATCCTTTTCTATACTCCGGAATAGTTTTGGTAGAATTCTCCTGTGAAGCTATCTGACCCAGGAGCTTTTTTGTTGGTAGTTTCTTGATAACCATATCTATTTCTTATTTTTTTAATGGGTCTGTTGAGGTTCTTGATCTCTATCTAAGGAGGGATTGTTTTTCCAAGTATTTGTCCATGTCTTCCAAGTTGTTGAATTTATTAAAGTACAACTTTTATGGAACGTTGTAATTATCCTTTTAATGTCATTGGATCTGTTGTGATTTCCCGTTAATCCCTCTTCTTGGCTATTGATGTTTGCTCTTTCCTTTCCTTGGTTAGACTTGCTAGTGGTCTGTAGATTCTGTTGATCCTTTCAAGGAACCAGCTTTTTGCTGCATCATTTTTTGCAATGTTTAATTGTCTTCCCACTGGTTTAGCTCTGTCCTGATTTTTATTATTTCTTTTCTTTTGCAATGAAGGTTTTTTTTTTCCCTGTTGATTCTGTCTTAGTTGCTGGAGGTTTCATGATAGCATATCAGTCATAAGTCTCTCTCCTCTTTTTATATATGCTCTTATTGCTATCAAGTTACTTCTGATAACCGCTTTTGCAGTAGCCCATAGGTTTTTATATGCTGTATCCTCATTCTCATTAGTTTCTACAAACTTCCTAAGCTCCTCTCTGGTCTGGGTCAGTACCCACTCATTTTGCAGAAGATCGTTTTTGTCCTCCATTTTTTTCCCTTATTTTTCTGGTCATCCTTATATTTATCTCCACCTTTATGTCATGTTGATATGAAAAGAACACCTGAGTAATCCTATGTGTTTGTGTTTACTCAGGTTGTACTTATGCCCCAGAAGGTGGTCCATTATTTTAAATGAGTCATGTGCCCTTGAAAAGAAAGTGAACTCTTTTTGCTTTGGAATGGAAGGCTCCATAAATATCTATCAGGTCCAGTTACCTAATTTTAGTGTTTAGCTCTGTCGCCTCCTTGCTGAGCTTCTTTCCCAGTGATCTTTTTCTGATAGCGATGTGTTAAAGTCATCTACTGTGATTGTTGATTCTGTGATTTCTTTAGTCATCTTCTGAAAAGTTTGACATATTTCATGGGTTTCTTGTTAGGCATGTATATATTTATTATGCTCACTGGTTCCTGGTTAACTGATCCTTTGAAGATTACATAGTCCCCATCCTTGTATCGTATATGGTTTTCACCTTGAGGTCAATTTTGTCAGAGATTAGAATTGCAAGGATCTTCTGCAGGGTTGGGTGTCTTATGGTGTATTCTTTGAATTTTTCCTTGTCCTGGAAGATTTTTAATCTCACCATCTGTTTTAATAGATAGTTTGGCTGGGTAGAGGATTCTCAGTGACGCATTTTTTTTCTTTCAATTTTTGGAAGATGTTACTCTACTCTCTCTTCCTTTTCATGGTTTCTGCTGATAGGTCTGAGCATTTTATTACCTGAGCACCAGTGTATGTGACCACCTAATTTTCTCTTGCTTCTCTTAACATTTTCTCTTTTTCCTCAAAGTTGGATAATTTCACTATTATATGCCTTGGTGAGTTCTTCCTAGAGCTTAGTCTAATTTCTGTCCCTCTGCTTCCTGTATGAGTGTCTGATTCTCATTCATTAAGGTGGAGAAGTTTGTATTCAGAAATTTCCCCGCTAATTTAGCTCTTGACTTCTTTGTTGTTTCTTGTTCTGGAAGACCAATTATTTGAATGTTGTTCACATTAATAGCATCTGTCATTGATCACAGGTTTCTTTCTACCTCTTTGATTATCTTATATGACTATTTTTCCTGTTTGTTGAAGTCTGCCCAATTGCCTTTGAGGTCACTTGTCCAATACGCTACCTCTTGTCATCTGTTTGTGAGATCTGCAACCTTGTGTTTTGCTTCTGTTGTCTCATCCATAAGCTCTTGTATTTCCCTTTTGTTCATGGAGTTCATCCCCTCTCTCATGGACTTCATCTCCTCTATTGTGTCGTTCTTCTACATTATTTCCCTCATTTCCTTTATTACTCTAAGCAGCCTTCTAAATATTTCTTTTTGTGGTAGATCCACATCTGATTCTTCTATGAGCATTGCTATCTCCACTGTTGTCTTTTGTCTTTCTTGTTGAAGATGTTGTGGTATGTTGCTGCTTACATGATGTTTGGAAGAACTGGGCACCATATTTCTGAGAAACCAAGGGGCTCTAGACTCTTTCTCTGAATGACTAGTAAGAGTGTCTTTGAGGATTGCTTGTGGCCTACTATGGTTGTGGGTTGGACACTTTTATAGGCAGGGCGCCATGATGACTCTGTGTCTGATGGCTGTGGGGGTCCTCAGAATCTGGGGGACACTTGTGACTATAGGTGTGCCCCTGGACCCAGTTGAGGCAGCATTGAAGCTTGTCAGAGTGATTAGTATTGGCAGTCAGGCCACTATTTGTAGCTTCTTAATTTTCTGGTTTGGCAGCAGGAGGGCCGGGTGGGTAATTCTACCTGGATGCCATCTTGACTCATTTTCCATCTTTAGGATACAATTTTAATATTTTAAAATATTTAAAAATAGATTATACATTAGAAGAAAAATTATCTATGAGCTGAACTCTTAAATGTACTGCTAAGGGTTACTAATCTTAAATTTTTTTTTTTCGTTTCTAAAAGTATTTCTTCACTATTGAACTTTTTACCATCAATTATTGTTTTCTTTCTGTAAGTATATTAATGATCTTCAATTGTTTTTGTGTGGGGGAAACAATTAGTTAGATACTAGAGTCCTTATCTTAGCATTATCAAAATGAAGTCACTTTCTTAGCAGGGTGCACTTTGTGTGACCTAAAAGGGTGCTTCTATCCTCACTTGTGACCCAAGGTGATTCACAATAAAATGGTGTTCCTTAGGGTCTTCAACATGGTTTGAGAAGAATATTTTCTCTCCTTCTTCCCATGATGTCTATCTTACTCTATAGTATCTAGAAGAGCAAAAAAAAAAGTATATATGCAAATAAAATAGGTTTTTATCAAAAGAATGAGTCATATAACTTTTAGAAAATGTACATGTAATTAAGAAAGTTTGAAGGTCTCAAATCCATAGACCAGTGTTCTGGCTTTGTGTAAATCTTCAGGTTGAGCGACAGACAGGACCTCCTGCTGGTTTATGTACCAAGAACCGAGGACAAGTGAGGAAAAGATTGCATAGTTCAGAAAATCAGAGAGGAATTCGGGGAGAGAGTGTAAGAGAGAGACAATGAACACATACTTTTACTAGATGTGGGAGTTATATAATTTGTTGTCAGTTTCAGAGAATTACAAGTGAAAGGGTACTCTAGCCTGTCAATCATTGTATATCCATCACCTTCCCCTGAGGATTCTGGGATTTCCTGTATTTCATCTTTGGAAGCAGGAGACAATCTTTCTCTCAGCTCACTCTGCAAGACATTTTCTGAGGAGAAGCCACATGAAGCGATCCTGAAACAATCAGAGTTTGGGAGCTGAAGGAACCGCATGGAGAACCCTGCCAGTGTTGAGATGCTTACACGCCACTGGATCCACAAGGCTTCAGATCCACTGGCCTATGACTATCCTGCATTCATTGAATGTGTTTTGGGAGTCTGAAGAGGACTTTATAGATTGGTATGGGACATAGGGGCTAATATTGGATTTATGGCCTTGATCTGGACTGGACTGGGATGTGTTCTAAATTTTCAACTGCTCTTGTATATAAAGCTCTTATACACATATGAGTGTCTATGAATTTGTTTTTCTAGTCTACCCAGACTAACACACTAGTATATCACCCATTTATATGCTGAACTACCACTTCCAAAATGTTGGCTGCTCACATCAGATCCAAAATGGAGATAATTACAAAGTATCTTTCAAACCATTGAGAATAACCTAGCAAAGTTGATAAATAATACATGTATTGACAAATAAAATTAACTATAATAATGCCTCTGGGTGGATTTACCTACAAAAATTTTCAGGTAATAGCCTAGCAAATAAACCAAGACCTATCAAATGGACTAAGCAGAAAATGTTTATGGTTTGTTTCATTTTCATTTTGCTTGAATTTCAATTTGGATGTGCTTCCTGAGAAGGTAAGAAGGGTCTTCAAATCTGACATTAACATAGCAGTTTTATACAGATAAAATTAAGTCAGTTTATTGATCAGAGGAAATTTGAGTGGATTATAGGAAAATACCAGAAAATGTCAAGGTATACTGCATACATAAAAATATTAATAAGAATTTGCCCCATCTTTTGAACATAAGAAAATTAATGCAAAAAGTAATTGAGTGAAAACTGAAGTCAAACATCTACTTTAGCAAACATCTATTAGCAAAGTCTAACTGAAATCAAAGACTACTAACCCCACATCAGTGCTCTCTTCCTGTTTCTATCTCTTCTTCGCCAAAGATGAAGGGTTATGGAAGGGTTTTCCCAAGTCTGATTGTGTTAGTCTGGGTAGATTAGAGAAACAAAGAGACACTCATGTGTGTATAAGAAAGAGCATTATATAAAGAGAAGTTCAATATTAGTCCATATGTCCAATACAAAAAAATATTAATAAATATATTATTTCTCTACTAAAATTCTATAAGAGTGAAAGAGAAAAATAGGACATACGAATGGTCTGTGCTAAGTGTGGGGATAGAGCTACTATAATTATTAGTTTTAACTAAGGTAAGCATAATAATAGAGAAGAAGTATATTATTACAAATTAAGAGAAAGCAACAGTAACTCGAAAATCTTCATTATATCTGATATTACAAATCTAACTACCAATTCCTAGCATTTTGAAAACTTAATCTCTCATTTTCTCACCTATAAAGAAGAATATTAACAATGGGACATACTTTGATAGCACTTTTGCAGAAATTGAATAAGAATGTTTATGCAAAGTATATAGACTGGTGTCTGGTAAAATACTAAGTTTAATGATTATCAATGACCTTTACTATAAAAATAAACAGATTTTAAAAAGAATATTCCAGTTTTATATTTTTAACTAAATGACATAAAAACTATGGAACTGTGTATATTTCACTAATGTGATTTTATTTTTAAACTCATATTGCATTGCTCATTATTATTATTCTCTTTTTTAAATAGAATTGTGTCTACACTTCAAAGTAAAACATTTGACAGGTTTGTTATGTCTAGTTCATTTTATTTAATATCCTTACAGTATTTTCAAGTATGCTTTGTTTAAACTTAATTAGGAAAATTAACATTTAATGTTGATAATTTTAGTAGGCTGGTCTTGATGTTTCAATGAAATGTTGATGTTCTTGAATTAAAGTTTTAATTAAATTATGAATCTCTTTTAGGCTCTCTGTGCTAAAAATGTTTTAAAATTATTTCTTTTTAGAAAAAATGGGGGAAAATAAAGTGGGTAAAAGAGGAACTATAAGACAACTGAAGTAGTGCACCATTTTGACAGCACACAGGTTCTTATCAGATTGTTGGCAGATAGATAACCATGAGAAAACAAGTCTCATAGACCCCTGGAAGGATGATAAGAACCTGATGACTGTTCCAATATGGAGCGATTAGAGAGCCCCAAGCAGAGTTTCAACAGGTTCTTATCCATTTAACTTCCTGTGGAAAATTCAAATTTGACCTCCAGATATACTGAATTGGAGTTTAAATTTTAACAAGATCCCTAAGCAAGTTTTATAGATCTTCAGGTAATTCTTTGGTGTTCATACATCAGAAGGCTACTTAGAATGGAGGATGGCAAGATGTTTTGCATATGTTATCAGGAACAGCCATCAATGTCGAAGGACATCAGTGTGGTAAAGAAGACAACAGAAAAGCGGAAGATCTTTAATGAGTTGTATCGCCAGTTACTGTAACAATGGACTCCCACATAGCAAACACCAGTGTGAGGATGGCACCAAACCAGCCAGCGTTTTGTTCACTATGAGTTGCACTGATACTGTGGCACCTAAAAGCAAGAGCAATGTATCTGGTGTGGAAATTAAACTTTTCAGCAGAGAGCCAAACCAGAATGAATCTGCTCATAGTCGACCTCATGTCAAGATATCTCAGAGCTTTTAAGCAAGGATGAGTTCAATGGAGGAATTACCACCAATATTGACAGTGCTAGAGAAACAATCCAATTTGGTAAGGGAAGATACACATATGCATTAATTTTTATTTTAATAAATAATTTTATTGGGGGTCCTTACAGCTCTTATAACAAACCATCCCTTGTATCAGGCACATTTGTACATATGTTGCCAAATAATTTATAATTTATCAAGGAGTCATGAAAGGGAGAGGTGGGGAGGAAGAAAAAAAAAAGAGGAGCTGATTACCAAGGGCTCAGTTGAAAGAAAAAAAAATTCTGAAAAGGATGAGGGGATCTTATTTAATTCTCTAGTCTCCATGGCTACTATATACAATTAGCATTAATTGTCATAATTTCAGATTTATAATACAACCCTTGAGATATAATAGGATTTATCCAACAGTAAATTTGCTTAGCATTTTAAAAATCTAAGAACAGTAAATGTCACAGTATTCTAAAATCTTCGTGTCACCAGTTTTTGACTGCTAGCATTCCAGAAAAAGAGCGATGGTTGAATCTGTGTACACAACCTCATGCTCAGTCCCAAGTCATCTTCACATTTTATATGTAGTTGTCTGTGCCGTCTTCCTAAAATATAATTCCTAATCTTTTGTGGAACTGCAGTGTATCAATATTGGTCACTCATAACCTTATGAACAAACTAGTGAGATGCAAGCATTCAGTATAGCGATTAGCTAGATTCTCCTATATTGTGGATCTAATATGAGTTATTTCCTATAAATTCCTTTGGTCTTGGCTTAAAGGTTGAGTACACATGTCTAGAAATTTTATGTGTGAGGAGTAGAATATGAAAAGGCAGCAGTCTGCACTGCAAAATACTAAAGGGCGTGCAGGCAGACCTTTGAATGTGCTGCCTGGGGAGAAGTCAGGGCATTTTCTGTAGACCGTAGCCTAGTGGCAAATTCCTTTCACCTATACACTATCCTCAGCACTCCGCTGAGGCTCGCACAGTTACTAATTGGAAATTGTACAATTGTGAACCTCTACAAGTTTTTTTCATTTTTGGAAAATCTCTGTGATGAATCTCAAGTAGGTGTTTACTTGATATAAGCACCTCAGTATTTTCTTTCCTCCCCCTCAGTATCTTGTTTCAGTTCTACATACAGGGCCCCTTATATGACCTTTATATTTTAATAGTTTTCTCTGAATGATGCAAATCATTACTTACTAAACTGCTAACCAATGTTTGGTTCATACTTACCCAGAAACACCTCAGAAGTGAAGTCTAGCAAATTTGGGCTGAAGGATTATAACCATGAAAATACTATGAAATGCGGTTTTACTTCATACAAAGGAGGTTGCCATGAGCCAGAATCAAATAAAATAACTCATCTGCACAAGTGACTATACACTTTAATTACATTTTATTAACCTATGGTTATTCAAAAAGGGCTTCCATTGTCTCCCCAAGACAGTTTGTACGCTTTCAAAGAATACTTTATAATTTTCCTCACCATGTTTATTTGTTGACCACCCTTTGTTTATGATACATAAACATCCCTCGTACCTGACCCTTCATGTTGGCCTACGTTCAGTTCCACAAACTTTGTTTCTGGCTTTTCCTAATTTTAAGCTTTGATTTTTCTGTATCTCTTACTATTAATTTCATGATTGATCTGAACTTAAATGTTTGAAACTGCAAGAAATGCAAAGCAATAAACATTGGAAATCTAACTAGCTGATCTGTTTGTATCTCAAAAACCAAGAACTAACATACAATGGTTAACTTTTAAAAATTCTTAAGTATTTATGTAGATCATATATGTGTCAGGAGTACAGACATTTAGTGTTTCCTTGAAATATATTTCTATTAATCCCTGGAGCTCTAAAGAAATGTAATTAACTCTAAATAAATGTAATTTGATTTATATGAGAGCATCAAATTAAGTGTAAGTCAAGGCCTATTTAGTGGATTATCTGATAATAAGAGCGTTTATCAAACATTCTGAATATTTCTTGGACCAAGACCTTGAACTCTGTAATTTAAGCTCCATTCAAAGTTTTGATTTTCGTAATTGTGTTCATCTGGGTAGACTAGAGAAACAAATTCATGGACACTCTCATATGTATACTTAGAGCTTTATATACAAGAGGAATATTGAGAAAACATCCAGCCCAGTCCAGATGAAGTCCATAAGTCTGATATTAGCCCATATGCCCACTAATGATCTATAAAGTCCTCTTCAGACTCACAAAATACATTTAATGATGTCAATTGCAGGAAGATCACAGGTTAGTGGGTAGGTTAGTGGGTAGGTCTTGTGGATCCAGTGGCATTGTAAGCATCTCAGCGCTGGTGGGGGTCTCCATGTGGCTCCTCCAGTTCCCAGCGCTTGGGGTCAATTAATGTAGTGTCATGTGTCTTGTCAGTAGAGCATCTCTCAGGGAGTGAGCAAAGAGAGCGAATGTCTCCTGCCACCAAGGAGAAAATACAGGAACTCCCAGAATCCTCAGGGGAAGGCCCTGTCCACACCGAGGCCTCATTGGTTATGTCCCAATTGACAGACTACAATCTATACCTTCACACAATCTTCTCAAGTCCCAAATTGACACCAACTTATGTAACTACCACAGTAATCTTCTCTCAAATCAGGTTGGATTTGTGTTTGTGAATTGGACAGAGTAGGCTTGTCAAACAATGTATTCTTTAAGTTTTTAGTTGTTTCTACAAAGTAATATTTTTTAATTGGTGTTTGTTTCACCAACCAAACCATCAGCATGGTTTCTGCATACTGATGTATGGGAAGGCTACAGACACCAGCTCAAAAAGATAGGATGCCAATGGACAGATACATTGTTTGTTGTTGCTTTTTTTCCAGGTGAATTGAACTTTCTTCCAATCACTGTCAGTAAAAGAAAACACTCCTTGAGGTATCTTCTTTTTTCCATTGGGAGGAGGGAGCAATTTCAATTGCTTGCAAAAGAAAACCAAGGAGCCCAAGATAACCTAACCTTTTCTATTTTTTATCTGATTACAGTGCCTTGTTAGCTCTGATCCAATGAGATAGAAGTATTCATAATGCTGTTAAATTATCTCACTAACAAAACGATGAGATTCCAGATACCATAACTTTCTGAGAATTACAATTTTCCATTACTCTGTATCTTGCTGTTTTTGCTAGGTGCAGTTGAGTGAGTTCCAAATTGAAGTGACTCTGTAAACTAGAAGTCAACAATCATTCTAAGACATCCTCAATTGTTATGTTAGAGTCTAGTGTTGTAAATACTGTGTTAATTAATCTCATTGACAGATTTCCTCTCTTTCACTGACTTTCACCTTAAAAGCTTGATGTCCTTCTTCGGGGACCAGGGACGGGGCTCTCTTGAAAACATGTTCAAAGTACTTGATATAAAGTTTTGCCATCCTCACTACTCTTAAATGGCAACCTGGCTATATTTCCTCTAGGACAGAATTGTTTGCTCTTCTGGTAGTCCATAATAACTCCAATATTCATCATCAATATCATAACTCAAAAGCATTGATCTTATAGTTCAATAAAATAATCACAGTCCTATTTAGCCTAGCTTTCATGATGTTGGGCTTTATCCTGGATAAACAAACCAGCACATGATTTTCAAGGTTCTTTAGTATAGATTGAATTCTAATTGTCTTTGATTGTAATGACTTGCTCCACTACTGCCTTTGGAAAAAGTAATTAAATGCTTTTTGTATATTCTCAGTGTTGAAAATTACCTGCATATGTTTTATGCTTAGTTTCAACCATATTACTGTCTTTTCTTCCATTAAATAATCAGTAATAAAGGAACTTTTGCATTTATCAACATTTTTATTTCTGTTTTATTTTATGTATTCAAAAGTAAAAAGCAGATTTCATCTCTTTCCCTCGAGCAATGTGTATTGATAATTCTAACTTAAGATTTTAAGGTTAATTCATTGATATAGATAATCTTTTGAGAATAAATCTGTTTTATGTGCAAACTATAAATGAACCTCAATGTGTTTTCCGTATGGACCTGACAGTTCTCAATGTTATTGTTTATAACTAAAGGCCATGATAATTTTCATGATTTTCAACTTCTAACAGGATTTCAGGGGATGGAAATAGTATATATATTCATAAGTAAACTTAAACATTCATTGCCAGCAAGTCAATTCCAATTCATAGTGACCCTATTGGACAGGTAGAACTGGCCCCTGGGAATTTCTGAGGCTGTAACTCTTTAGGAGAGTACAAAGGTCCCTTGTTCACCAGCGGAGCAGTTGGTAGTTCTCAGCTGCTGGTCTTGTAATTAGCAGCTCAAGGCATAACCACTAGACCACTAGGGCTGCTTTTGTTTATTTGTTTTTTGCTTTAAAAATTGATAGCAAATACTATTTATTTTCTATATACAAAGCAAAACCAGGACAGAGCAGTTAATAGTTTTCTGAGCCTCCTTTGTCACCTTTTTTATTCCTCTTAACCTTTTTTTTTACAAAATTAATTATAGAAAATATACTAAGGAGGAGGCGTCATAGATGAGCTGCAGATGTAGTTTCTCCCTGCCAAACATACCATAGAAAGCCACTATGGCCCAGGAAGTCATATCTCTGGAGGAACACCTATATTTGTCTTTTCATTTCTCTTCTTTATAATCTTGTGATTTTTAAATTTTTTGATGGACTATTCCTTGGGCTTCTAATCTCAAACTCAAGAGTTTGAAACCAGCAGCTGATTTATCTGCAGGATAAAGACCAGAGCTTCTACTCCCATAAAGAGTTACAGTCTTGGAAACCCACAGGGGCTGTTATACCCTGGCATGTAGGGTCGCTGTGAGTCAGAATTGACTCTGTGGTAGTGATTTCAGGATTATTTTTTATTTATTTCAGAAAAATGTTTACTTGTGTTTTATTGTTTGGGGGAAACATTCTATTCTGTAGACAATAACACTCTATAAATAGCCTTGAGAAGAGTGAGCATTCCAGAGCATTTCATTGTGCTGATGTGGAGCTTGTACTTGGATCAGGAGGGAGTTTTACAAACAGAGTAAGATCATGCTGCATGTTTTAAAATTAGGAAAGGTGTGTGTTCAGGTTGTATCCTCTCACTACACTTATTCCATCTGTATGCTGAGCAAATAGAGAAGCTGGGTCTATGATGAAAAATGTGGCATCAGGATTAGAGGGAATCTTATGAACGACCTGATATGTGCAGCTGACCCAGCCTTGCTTGCTGAAAGTGATGAGGGCTTGAAACTCTGTGGATGAAGATGGAGAACTGCGGCCATTAGTACAGATGGCAACGCAATGTAAGAAAACCTAAGACCTCACTAAAGGCCAACATATAAAATCATGATAAGCAAAGAAATATTGACTTTATTAAAGATTCATTTTGCTTGGATTCAATTTACTTTGCTTGAATCCAATCAATGCTCATGGAAATAGCAATCATAAAATCAAACAATGCGTTGCATTGGACAAATCTGCTGCACAAGACTTCTTTAAAGTGTTGTAGAACAAGAATGTCACTTTGAAGACTAAGGTGTGCCTGACCTAACTCAGAGCATTTCCGGTCGCTTTATAGGCGTGTAAAAGTTGGGGATTATATAAGGAAGACTGAGGAAGAACTGATGCATTTGAATTACGGTGCTGGCAAAGAATACTGACAGCAAAAAGGACCAACCGAAGAACCAAGGAGAAGTATCATCCAATGCTCCTTAGAAGTTAGGATGGAAAGTTTTCATCTCATATACTTTGAGCAAGTTGTCGGGAGAGTTAAATCTTTGGTGATTAACATAATGATTGACAACATGGAGGGGCAATTAAAAACATGAAAACCTTAGGCGAGATGGATTGACACCATGGTTGTAACAATGAATTAAAATACAACAATTGTGAGGATGGCACAGGTTTTTTCAGTGCTTTGTCTTTGCGTAGGGTTGCTATGAATTGACACCAATTTGGCAGCCCTAATGACAGCAGCAGTGATTTCCCTAACTGCCAAACAATGTTTCTATTTTTCTCTCCAAAGACATTTTATTTGGAGTTAATACAGATATCATATCATTCCATAGTTCAAAGCAAGGAGTATCATACACTTGCTACCACAATCAGTTTATTCTCCTTCCTGAACTCCTTAACATCAGCTTCCTTTACCCCCACCTGCACACCACACCACCACCACCACTACAGTATTATGAGATACCCTTATTGTACTTGCTGTCCCTATACATTTATCAATCCTGGGGTTCATGTCCCAAAATCCAGCAAAACATATAACAATACCTCAAGCATATCTTATATATGACATAACATATCTTATATAAACCCCAATATGAACAAAAGGAAAGTACAGAAAATGTTGAAAACCAGATCAGGTCTAATTTGCTTCAAAGGGGAAACCAACTGACAAGGTTTTAACCATTCAAATCAGGTGTGTTAGTCCAGGTAGACTAGAGAAACAAATAGAGGCAGAGAGTCATATGTGTATGGGAAAGAGTATTATATACAAGAACAACTGAATTTTGAGAATATTAAGAAAACATCCCAGCCCAAACCAGATCAAGTCCATAAGTCCAATATTAGCCCATATGTATGATACCAATCTATAAAGTCCTCTTCAGACTCATGAAACACATGCAATGATGCCGAATGCAGGATGATCACAGGTCAGTGGGTAGGAAGTCTTATGGATCTAGTGGCATTGCAAGCATCTCACCACTGGCAGTGGGTCTCCACCTGACTTCTCCAGCTCAGCACACTAGAGTAGTTCCATGTGTCTTGTCAGCTGCGATGCCTCCCAGGGTGTGAGGAGAGAGAGAGAGAGAGAGAGAGAGAGAGAGAGAGAGAGAGAGAGAGAGAGAGAGAGAGAGAGAGAGAGAGAGAGAGAGAGAAAGAATCTCCCCCCTTCAAAGAGGAATACAGTTGTTCCTATAATCCTCAGGGTAAGGTCATTCCCACGCAGGGGCCTTATTGGCTATGACCCAATTGACAGACTAGACTCCACCCCTTCACTCTTAATCCTCTCAAGTCCTAAATTGACACCAGATCTTATAACTACTTTATTAGGTTTATCCGTTTGATCTTCTATAGTAATTTCTCCAATTTATTCTGTTTACTAACCACTTTTTACTCATCCCTCTATTCTGAATAGAGGAAAATCACCAGAGACTTATTTCCTATGTAGTTCCCACAAATGTATCTTGGGAGCCCACTGTAATCCATAGCCTGTGCAAATAGGATTCTCACAATTTAGACTCTGATACTATTCACCCCTTCAACTTAGGATATCATGATTTACAATTATTTGGTGACTGATATTGTTGTGCTTTTCCATGGGGACTTATTTGACATCTCACTTACATAGATGCTTGTTTGGAAATGAGCCTTTTAGACCCCAGATGCTATTTTATCTGATAGCCGGGCACCATCCAATTTCTTCACCATATTTTTCTATAGCACTCAGATTTTCTGTGTTCTCTTCCTGAGGATGAGTATCAAGCAGGAGCATGAGGTGATAAATAATGGTTCTTAAGGTTGAATTAGGATTTATGGATAGCCCAAAACCCATTCATGGGTCTATTCCCCCCACCCCCTCTTTTTCTGCCTTTGACTCCCTTTCAAAACCTCCTTGTTAATTTATGACGGAGAGTCTTATCGATCATTCCCCCTGTGACATATACTTTCTATGACTTATTTCAGAATGAATTTATTATTCTAAATTTCTTCCATTACCCAATTTAACAGAAACCTTTGTCATTCTGCAGTATATTTTATGGATTCATTAAAATAGCTTCATCATAATTATTGCATCTTATAATTAAAGAGTAGTCAAATACCTTATTAATATGTAAATGCTCCAATAGGTATGATATAAAACATTCAGATACTTAGCCTACCATCTCAAGGAAGTTTTGGGCTGTCCAGTGATATTGCATAACTTGTAGTATCTTCTGTAAATATGAATCTATCTTTTAAGAAGAAGTACTATTCTCAGTGACAGCTTAAAACATCCCAAAGTACTTGTAGTTACATAATCTGGTGTCAATTTGGAATTGAGGGGATTAAGAATGAATGGGTGGAGCTTAGTCTGTCAATCGGATTAGAGCTAATGAGGCCTCTGTGTGGGCATAGCCTTCTCCTGAGAATTCTGGGAAATCCTGATTTTCCTCCTTGGAGGTGGGAAAGACTTTCTTGGCACACTTTCTTGAAGATGCTGTACTGACAAGACACATGACACTACTCTAGTAGAACCTGTGCCCCGGGAACTGGAGAAGCTGGAGACCCCTGGCAGTGCCGAGATGCTTACAACACAACTGGATCCAAAGTCTTTTTACCCACTGGCGTGTGATCATCCTGGATTCGGCATCGTTGCCTGTGTTCTGTGTGTCTGATGAGGACTTCATAGATTGGAATAGGACATATGGGCTAATATCAGATTTATGGGCTTGGACTGGACTTGGTTAGGATGCTTTCTTTTTTTTTTTTTTTCACAAAGAGGAGTGTTTATGAGGCGACACCTGCACATAGTCTCAGCCCCGGGAAACAGCAACAGAGGCTTGGCTTTCACTGGCCTCCCCTCCTCCGTGACACAGCATTGGCTCCAGGGGAGGGCTCGAGGGCGTGGTGAAGCCCATCCCAGTGGAGGCAGTGAGGCAAGGCAGGCACTGGAGCTGCTCGCTCAAAGGGCAGTCCAAGAACTCTCCAGTTGTCTCGGGACCAGCCGAGACCCAGTGCTGCTGCGATTCTGCCCTTGCCCAGAGGACAGAGGACAGGCCCAGCCAAGGTCGTCCCCGGCAGCCCGGCTCGCCAGGGCGGTGGCAGAGCCGCAGAGTTCCTTATTGCTCTTTGCTCAAGGGGAGATGTCTCCTGTCCTTGCCTGCGTTACGGCGGCGCCTCTTCCGACTCAAGAAGCTCTCCAGCTTCTTGCTGCGTTTCAGCTCCTTGAACTTCTCCGCTAGGGCCAACTGCCTCTGCTCCGATTTCTTCAGGAAGAACGGCCGATGGCCTTGCTGGGCCTGGGCGCGCAGCTCCTGCTTCAGGGCCAAGCGTCGCTCTTGCTGCCGCTTCCGCTCCTGCTGCGCCTGTTCTTGTTGCTCTAAGCGCTGAAGCAGCAGCTGCAGTTTCTCCTGCTCCTCCCCTGAGCGGCGCTTCTTCAACTGCCTTTTCACAAGCTCTTGTTCTTTGGCTCGGATATCATTCAGGAACTGATAGGTTTTGTCAAACACCTCAGGATTATATTCCCCGGAGAGGTCGTCAAACCGGGGGTCTCGGGCCACCTTCTTACTGACGGGGACTTTCTTAATGTGTAATTACCCTTTATATTAAAGTCTCTCTTATACACATATGAGTTTCTATGGATTTGTTTCTCTAGTCTACCTGGACTAACACAGTACTGAAGCCAACTTAAGTGAACATATTTGCTGCCACCAAGGCAGTTCCAACATTAATAGTCTCAAGACAAAGGTAGCAACAAGTTGTTCAGATGGGTAAGACCTTAGCACAGGGTCATAAGAGTGTCTAAGGGTTTACTTATATACAGAACATTACAAAAGACATGGAAGGTCAAAGAAAAGTATAAAACATGTGATTTATGCAGCATATTGAAGCATCAGAGTTACTAGAGGGGATACCAGAGTCAAAAATGGAGTCATGATAGGGATATGTACATTGTAGTAGACAGGGGGCCTTAAAAGATTGGCCCAGGGGCAGTCAGGCCATAATGGTGAAAGAGAATCTAGAAGCAATAAAGTTATATATATATATATATATATATATATATATATATATATATATATATATATAAATTGAATTATTTTGATGTATAGATGATCAATGTATGATTATATACAATTAAGACATTATCTCTTACTTCAGAATTAAACTGATATTTTAAATTGAGAAAACAAATTATTTTGCATTTCTTTTTACCCTTCCTGATAACTTGTTTTCTTACAATATTTGTAATCCAAATACCATAATTAAAACTGCTCTGCCATATCATATATCCCATTGTTCTCTTCCCTTTAGATTTCTTTAAAAGAGCAATAATATCCAAAAGCTTAAAGCATAAACCATCCTACAGTATAGCACTCCTATTTGGGATTATGCGCTTTCTCGATAGGAAATATAACAGAATCTTTAATAGACTTCCACATGGGCCCATCCTGCTCCATCCTCACAATTACGGTTATATGTAAGCCTACTTGTAGTAACTATGTTCAGTCCATCTCCTTGAGGGACTTCTTCCTGTTCACTTACTCTCTCTTTACCAAGAAGATGTTCTTCAGAGGGCAGACCCTCCTGGAAATATATCCAGAGCACATGAAACCGAGTCTCTCCATTCTTAATTCTAAGGAGCATTTTGGCTGTACTGCCTCAATAACAGATTTGGTTGTTCTTCTGGAAATTTCAGTAATCTTTCCCAACACATAACTTAAATGCATAACTTTCTCACTGGAATCAAATAGACCACCTCTGGGAAGAACCAGGGAGGAGCTCAATATTAACAGGCTGCTATAGGTGTGTTTATGTGAAAGTCCAGTTTGCTTAGTGGGGTTTCCAAATTGCATCCTTCTGGTATGGCCTATGAGGTATATTGTGTATCTCAATACAGGGATCTAATAGAGTCTAATGTCTCGGTTTCTATAGCTTTTGGTCTGGGTCACTAAATGGTGGGTAGAAACTAGGTCAAAAGTGTCCAATTAGGAATATAACTATAGATAACTAAACAGCACTGGTTGTGCTGCTCAGTTTTCTGTCCCACCAGAGGAAGTTTGTTATCACTATTATTCAGGAACATTTCTCACTAGAAATATCATGCTGCATCATTCAATTTGTAAATAATTTAAGGAATCATGTAAAACAATCTGGAAGTGAGATTGAATTTTTATTTCTGATTTTCCCCAATCAGTAGCCACAAAAACTTCCTATGGGATTACAGTGTGGATTAAGGAATAAGAGCCTACACATTAGTATTAGTTATCATTGGTTTCTGAAGTTTTGATTCATGAGACTGATTTGTATCTTCAAAAGCTGCACCATTTTAGTCTTTTGTATGCTGTTTCCAGTTCATAAGGCTATGCATGCCTCTGGTTATATCTTTAGATAAGACCTAGTCTATTGTGGGCAGCACAGGTAACATGGTCAACTGATGTCTTATGGTCAGCTATTTAGTCTGTGCCAGCCTTCAGCAGTAATAAAAGAGTAATTTTTAAGGTAGAATTCTCTTTCCTCAAAGGTACTAAGGGTTTTATATGTTAATTCCATATACATGGTGCCAGTCATACTCTAGCACAGTTCTTTGTGTGAAGAATTTTGAGTATAATTGAACTTTTCTGAATATGCCATCTAAGTGTCATTAAGATTCTTACTGCATCTAAAACTAGTCTTAGAGGCTTCAAAATGTGGATAACCCATAAATAATTGGAATAATAACATTCAAATACATTCTAGCCTAAAAGGCTTGATAAAAAGATTGTTGGAAACAATAAAATATTTTCCAATGTTGTAGGATAGTAGATTACCAACAGAAATCAGCTGTGCTGTTTTTCTACCACTGATGGGAGCTCTAAAAAAGACATCAAAAATGTAACTTAAAATAGTCACACAATATATTACATACTTAGGGACAATCCTAACAAGAGAAAGAATGTACATGTACAAATAAAATTACAGATTACTATTGCAAGAAACCAAGCAGGACCTACACATATGGAAGAACACACCTTGTTCAAAGATAAGAACCCATCATATAGTTAAAATGTTAATATTACCTAAACTATCTATAAATACAATAACATTTTGATATAATTTTCAACTTCAGTTCTTAAAGAAATAGAAAAATGAATTACAACTTCATATGGAGAAGGAAGCCACCTAGTAGAAGCAGAGAACTCCTTAAGAAGAACAAAAGAGTAGTCCTTGCATTTTCCAACCTCAAAAGCTATTAAAAAGGCACAGTAATCAAATCAGCCTGGTATTATTAAAATAGTAGGTTCATACATGTATGGAACAAAATAGGAAATGCAGAAATAAGTCCAATCACCTACAGACACTGATTTTCAACATAGAACCAAAAAACATCACCATACATTGAAAAGAGACAGCATCTTCAACAAATAGTGCTGATAAAATTGTATCTCCCTCTGCAAAGAATATAATAGGACTCATATTTTAATGCATGTACAAAAATAAATCAAGATGGATCAAAGACCTAAATATAAATCCCATAGCTATAAGGATCATCCGTGAGAAGAGAAGGACACGTTGAAGGAGCCTACCGCAGTAGGGAGGGGGGAGGGGGGAGGGAGGGGAAAAAAAAAGAGGACCTGATGCAAAGGGCTTAAGTGGAGAGCAAATGCTTTGAGAATGATTGGGGCAGGGAATGTGCAGATGTGCTTTATACAATTGATGTATGTATATGTATGCATTGTGATAAGAGTTGTATGAGCCCCTAATAAAATGTAAAAAAATAAAAGAGGAGAAAACAAAAAGAAAATGATTAGGGCAAAGAATGTACAGATGTGCTTTATACAATTGATGTATGTATATGCATGGGTTGTGATAAGAGTTGTATGAGCCCCTAATAAAATGTTTTTTAAAAAAAAGGAGCCTACCGCAGAAGCCCTGGTGGCACAGTATATTCTGTGTGGGGGTGCCAACCACAATGTCAATAGTTTGAAACTAGCAGTCATGATCAGGGGAAAAAAATATTTCTACTCTTAAAAGAGTTACAGTTTCTGAAACCCACAGGCAATTCTTTGCTGTCCAATAGAGTTGCTGCAGAATCAGAATACAATTTATAGCAGTAAGTTTGCTTTTTGTTGTTGTTTTAGTGCAGTACTTGGACATACTATGAAATACAATGAAAAAAAGCACATACTATAGAAGACAAAATAGATCCCTGGACTTAATGTGTCTTGAAAGCATTCATCAAAAGAGGAAAAATAGAGGCCACAGACAGGGAAAAAAATCATTAGTAATGTCACAACTAGCAAAGGACTAACCTTTGAATGGTATCACTATCAATCTTACTGCTTTCAAGTCGATCCTTACTCATAACAACTGTAAAGGACAGGGGAGAGCTGCCCTTCTGAGTTTTTGAGACTATCTCTTCATGGGGGTGGAAAGCCTCATCTTTCTTCCTCAGAGTAGCTGGTGGTTTTGAACTACTGACTTTGTGTTTGGCAGTCCAACTTTTAACCACTAAGCAACGAAGACTGCAACTTTTCAAGTAAAAAAATATAACAGAATTATAAAAAGGCTAAAATATATTGAAAGACAGCTGACCAAAAATACATCCAAATGGCTAAGATATGGGTCAAAATGATCATGAAATCATTAGGCATCCTGCAGATGCAAAGCAAAATAATGATGAAATATCACTGTGATAGGTAGTAGTATTGTGCCAACCTAGCCAATAAACACATGTGGGGTTAATAAGCTTGCAGTTTAATTGAAGGGCAAAGAGATAAATGGCTTAGCAAGACTCGCCTTTTGGTCTCTTGCTCTCTGATGATCAGACCTTAGCTAGTTCTCTGCCCCAACTTGTGAGCTGTGGGACACCAAAACATGGACTGAGTCATTATAATTTGAGGTTCCATCAAGAACTGCATCACCATGCTGCTGATGTATGCATCACTTGAGCTGGGGACTGTTGAACCCTGTCATCTGGCTGACTGCTGATGACCTGCCCTGCTGTGTTCTGCCTGTGGCCAGACTGCATGTATTGCTCTACAGAAGACTTAGCTGTCTGTTTCCTTGACTTGAACTTAGCAGCCCTTAGTGAGTTAAAGGACTACCCCTGTACTAACTGTCTCATGGAAGTAATTTGAACTGGGCTATTGGTACTGCTCTGTGGACAAATTAGCTGTTTATTGCTTTGTATCTATCTATCTATCTAATCTATCTATCTATTGATCAAATCATATTTCCTGGTTCTGTTTCTCTAGAGAACACCTGTTTAACACAATCACCATACACTGACAATTATGACTCAATTAAGGAAAAATCAAAACCAAAACAATGAAAGCAACAAATGCAGGGGAAAGTATGGAGAGATCACAACCCTTATACACTACTGATGGCTCTGTTAATATGTACAACCATTGTGAATAATGACATGGGACTACATAGAACAACTGGGAATAGAAATTCCATATGGCTCATCAAGACCTTTGCTGTGTATATACACTAAAGAAAAATGAGACATAACACAAACTGACACACGTACTCCCATTTCGTCTCAGCACCTTCAATGTGCCAAGAAGTTGGAGAGCACCCAAAAGTCCATCAGTGTGAGCAATAAAGAAATGCTGGTATATACACACAATGTTATGCTATGAACTGCTTAAAAATGCAAAGTGCCTCACAACATGGATAGAACATTATTGTGAATAAAGTGAGTCAATCAGAAACTTACAAATATTGCATGAGCCCACTTCTATAAAGATAAATACCAACAGACACAAATAGTGGCTCTTAGGTCAAGAAGTCATTTCTTCTGGCCTCCCAGGAAATGTAGAGTTATGTCTGTGCAATGCTTGCAACCTATTTATTACTCCCTTATTTCTGCATCAGGAGCCCTGGTTGTGTAGTGGTTACATGTTGCCTTGCCTGGGTGTGTCCATGATAGAAAGCACTGTGTGGGGGTCACATAGACATGAAGTCTGGCCACTTACATTCAGTGAAACGACTTGACTATTTCCTTTTCTAAACATATTATGTTTAGTGTTTTGTTGATTTCTTTTAATTAGTGATTCTAGCTATATTAGTTATCCAGAGAAACATAAATGTGGATGCTCAAAATAACAACTTTATAAAAAAAATTAAAACACATGAGTGACCTTTGATTACTTTTATATACTTTCTTTATATTTAACACTAGCTTTTTCCATGATATAGTTATAACAGATAATACCCTAACCGTTAATTTCTAATAAGACACTGGAAAAATTGAAAGGTGCTACCCTCTGGAAAGCAGACCTGGATGGTAGTGGGAGTAAGATAGTATCTAGCTTTATAATCTAATTACTATTTGATTTGATTTTAACATTATGTGAATTGTTGCTTTCATGAAATATTATATACTTTAATAGATACATGTACTGAAGAGCTATTACCATGAGGAATTGGTCTTTCTTTTTTTATTTCTTATCTTCCCAATAAATAAATAAGGTTTATCTTCCAAACAAATAAATGGAAAAGGCCATCAATTTCTTCCATGAAAATTCAGGTTAAAATGAATTATTTTAATTATTTTTAAGATAACATTTAAGTCTTCAATAGGACAAGAACAAGACAACTACAGAGACATATCATTCACATCATCCAGATGAGGAAAACAATTAGCCTGAGGTCTAATGGTGTCCAAAGATTTGCTGAAACTACAGAATTTCAAAAATGATGTGAGAAGTCAAAGATATGTCACAGAAACATATTTGGTGGAAGACCAATATATCACAGTTTCCAGGGGGATTCCAAAATGGGATCAGGCTATGATTGGGGCATATATATTATGGTAGACAGAGATGCTTACTATATTGTTCTGGGAGCTTCTATGAGGCAGGCATGGTATCATCACTTAAGGGTGTTCAATCTTAATACAATGATCTCCATCAAGGACACCTCTAAGTAAATTCCCAGGATAGATTTCCCCTGCTCCAGGCAATCCACCTTCCAATGCACTCTGTTTAACGCAAGACTATCACACCTGGTCAGTAGCTAGAGGAAATTCAGAATAAAATTAAAACAAGTATAATAGAGCCAAAATATGACTTCGTGTCTATACCTCCTGAATCCAAAGAACATCTGAAGTACAGACGAGGCATTGTGAACTGCCTGACCAAAGACTTGTTGAGTTTGAGAAGACATCAATATCATCCTACATGATGAAAGAAAAAAAGGTCTTTAAAAAGACTGGGGAAAATTGGCCAAAATCATTGTCAGAAGATACAGAAATTTGATCTTGGAATTTCAGTTGTTGTTCAGTGTTGTGGAGTTGGTTCTGACGTCAAGTAGCCTTATGCACAACTGAATGAAGCATTGCCCCTTCCTGTGCCATCCTCACAATCATTGTTTCAGACCCCAGTTGCAGCCACTGTCCATCTATCACATTGAAGAGCTTCCTTTAGTTAATTTATCTTCTGTTTTACTAAGCAGGTTAAGCAAAGAGGTCACTTCAGAACGTTATCTTGATGTTGTTTTGGAATTCCAATTGGGTAGTCTTGATAGATTATTTCTAAACGCACTGGATCACTATGGTGCATTCTGAAGAGTTTTAAAGATTGGAAAACTGAATTGGTAAAAAAAAGGCTAGGAAATGTACACCAGAATATTGTTTTCCACCAGGACAATACACCTCTTGATTGTTCTATAGTAAAGTGTGCTGTGCTATGTGAATTCATTACAAAACTTTGCTCATCTCCCACAAAACCCTGAGCTTGCCCCTTTAGATTTATTTTTGTCACCAAAACTCAAAAATTGAAAGCATGTTCATGCTGGGGAGAGATCACAATTGCCTTTGATTAAATGTAAATTGAAGAGCACAGAATTATTTGGGGAAGGTCACAGAGATTAAACAAACCACCTTCAAAAGTGTGTAGATCAAGACAAAATAGCTTCATATTTTTATTTGATAAAGTTTTATATCATCTTATAGTAATGGTTTTTACTTACCTTCTTTTACATCACATAAGAAATATGTTTCATAATTATTATGAGCCATCTTAGAAAAGGTTAAATGATAGACATAATTGGGACTCCAAAAACTAATTCAAACACACTTCCACTGATTTGATTCCAACTCACAGCCACTCTGTACGACACGGTAGAATTGCGTTGTGGGTTTATGGGACTGTAAGCCTTTACAGGAGTAAAAAGCCTCATCTTTTCCTTAGAATTGAGGATCAAGTGGTTTGTTTCTAAATTATATTTCTATTGCCTGTTGATATGTCTCTTTATAGAATTAAGGAAGCCTCAAAATGTAGATATAAAAATTTTATGTATTATGGCTTACCACATTCTAAACTCTACAAAAAATCCTGTTTAGAATAGACATAAAACTACAGTAATCAAATTCACCTTGAGGCTGATGGAAAAATTCTAGCCTTCAGTCTAAATTATTTATTAAGCCACTAAGAATTTATTTAGAGCAGAGGTAATTGATTTTATAGGGTGCCCTGTTAACAATCAAGTGTTATCATTTGTAAACCTGAGGCAACATTTCACATTAGCCATGTACCATGCCTTTAGGCTAACTACATTGCCTTTAATAGCACATATTAATATAAGTAATGGAGATGTAGGGCTATGTTTTGTCAGGAAAATAGATGCTGTATATGAGTTCTGATTATTAATATTAATAATGCCAGTTTTATATGTCCAATCTTAAAATGACCTTTTTGCTTAGGAACTAATTACCTTGTGCTTTTACTTTGGGATTAATTGTTTTGTGCTTCAGCATTTTCGGTTGTTTCCACTTTTCCTGGATACTACACAATACTGTTGGCTGCCTGCTTTGGTTCAATATTCTTTTTGGAACTTGTAGAACAACCTAGTACAAAATGAAGTGACATCGCATCCCAAGGGGAATGAGGAGCATATTGGCTGAGGAGGTGGTGAAGGGAAATGGGAGGGGGTGGTGATATTTGTTATCTATGTCATTGGAATATTTAAATTATAGTGAAACAGGGCCATCTTGTGTAGGATATGAATGTAAAACTTAGAACAGGGAAAAAAGAGACATCTTTTAAAGGATATTCCCATGTTAAATGTTAAGAGTTTCCCTACAAGTAAATTTTAAATTAAATTTTACCTTAACCTAATATAGGTATTATTGAAGTATTTTGGAATAAGTTTACTAAAATGAATGAGCACAAACAATATAGATGATTGGAGAAACATAAAGCAAACATATTAAAAGGTAACCATGATGAAAGAGGTGGTGAGATCTTTACTGAATTATTCTTTCACCATTTCTTTCTTTCTTATTTGGAAATGTAGTTGAATGACTACATAAAAAGTAGTTGAATGACTAATACATAATAAAATTAAATTCTGTTGAGAACAGAAATAATTAGTTTAGAATAAGAATACGAAATATAATATATAATGTTTGAAAATGCTTGTTTACTACTTTGTCTTTCTAACATGAATGTGATGTGTCTTTTATCTTGCTACATCTTTTTAGTCACATAGTAAACTAAGTTAATCCTATTAATTGTGTATATTTTTCTCTCATTGCCGTCTTAAGTGTATTTCATCAATAAAACTAAAGGTTTACATGAAAGACAGATCAAAAGTTGGGTGTTTTATATGGTTAGTAATTGGCTTCTATCCACAGGTTGTAGGGTTGAACCACCCAGCAGTACCAGGGAACTAAAAGCCTGGAGATATGACTGCATTAACATACAACCACGAAAGCCCTATGGAGTTGGTCTACTGTAGCACACGGTGCCACCATGAATAAGAAGAGATTTTAAAACACCTTGCAACATATGAAAAATATATTTAAATTTTGAAACTCCAGATCTCTAAAAATTACATAGATGTGCTAATCTTACTCAAATTGTCCAATATAAAACCACAGTATATTCCTTTGCATTGCAAACAAGCAGAACTTCAAAGAATAGTTTATGAATGACTTTGTAGCAATATGCTACACATAAAATATCTTGACTCCAAAATTATTATTTTCCTTTAATCATTTTATTGGGGGCTCGGACAACTCTTATCCCAATCCATCTATCCATCCATTGTGTCAAGTACATGTGTACATTTGTTACTGTAATCATTCTCAAAACATTTGCTTTCAACTTGAGCCCCTGGTACCAGCTCCTCATTTTGTCCCCCGCCCCCCACACACTCCCTCCCTCCTATTTGACAATTTGTAAATCATTATTTTTCCATGTCTTACACTGACTGATGTTTCCTCTCACCCACTTTTCTGTTGACCATTCCCCAGGGAGGGGATTATATGTAGATCCTTGTAATCGTTTTCCCCTTTCTACCCCACATTCCTTCCACCCTTCTGGAATCGGCCCTCACCACTGATCCTGAAGGGATCATCTGTCCTGGAGTCCCCGTGTTTCCAGTTCCTATCTGTACCAGTGTACATACTCCGGTCTAGTTGGATTTGTAAGGTAGAATTGGGATCATGATAGTGGAGGTGATCAAGCATTTAAGAAATAGAGGGAAGTTGTATGTTTCATCGTCACTACCCAGTACCCCTGACTGGCTTGTCTCCTCCCCTGGACTCTTGTAAGGGGATGTTCAATTTCCTACATATGGGCTTTGGGTCCCCACTCCACACACTCCCCCTCATTCCCAATGATAAGATTTTTTGTTCTTTGATGCCTGATACCTGATCCCTTTGACACCTCGTGATAACACAGGCTGGTGTGCTTCTTCCATGTGGTCTTTGTTGGTTCTGAGCTGGATTGCCACTTGTATACCTTCAAACCCTAAATACTATAACTTTTGATAGTCGGGCACCATCAGCTTTCTTCACCACATTTGCATATGAACACATTTGTCTTCAGCGATGGTGTTGGTAAGATGAGCATCATGGAATGCCAGTTTAATAGAACAAAGTGTTCTTGTATTGAGGGAGTTTTTGAGTGGAGGCCCAATATCCCTCTGCTACCTTAATACTAAACCTATAAATATATGCACATAGATTTATTTCCCCATCATCATATATAAATATATTTACATGTGTACATGCCTGTATATAGACCTCTATAAATGCCCTTTGCCTCCTAGTTCTTTTCTCTATTTCCTTTTAGTTTCCTCCTGTCCACTATTATGCTCAGCCTTCATTTCGGCTTCAGTAATTCCTCACGGTTACATTGCCCTATCAGATCTCTTACAACCTCCTTGCCACTGATTTTGGATCACTTGTTGTTTCCTTGTCCTTCCATTGGTTAATACCACTTTCTTTCCCCCACCTCCCCCTCTCTCATGTTCCCCCCAAACCATAGTTCCCAAAGTTTTCTCCTCCAGATTGTTTATCCAGTCTATCTTATCTAGATAGACCATCAGAGATAACAGTATGCACACACAAAAAAGACACAGCAAAACAAAGCAAGAAAAGAAAATAAAAAAACAACAAAAACAGACAAAAATAAGAAAAGCCTGTAAATAGTTCAAGGTCTGTTTGTTGACCTTTAGGAGTCTTTTCTGGTCAAGTCTAATGGAGTACCATGCTCTGGCCCCAAATTCTATTTTTTATACTCCTTTGGGACTTCCTTGCTCTGTTCCCCTTACTGTTCTGTTGCACATCCTTAGTGTTTTGCCTCGGTGTGGTCGGATCAGATTGGGTGCAATTCCCACACCGTGTCTCCAGCATTGTCCCCTGTAGGGATATGGGTCAGTGAGGGATGTCCTGTCTCATAGTGGTGCAGGCCATGTAGTCCTCTCTGTGCATTGGCTGCTCTGAGTGAGAATATCATTGTCAAGGCTTGGTGGGCCAGGATGTGCTCCACTCTCTCTCTTCCTCCCCCTTCATTTCTTCTGTGTGCTCTGATCAGACATGTCCTTGTCCCGGAGCTGCAGCTTCAGAGTTGTCCTGTGAAGTAAATTCTTCTGAGATAGGGGCAGCTGTCCATGTAGTTAGGGTTGGGGCTGGCCCCAACTCCAAAATTATTTAGGCTGAAAATGTTTCTTACTTTTTAAAACTTTAATCCTATCCTTGATGTTATTATTTTCTCTCAAATTCACATAATTCAGGATAGAGGTGAGAAAAAACTCTGGATTTTCTTTCAGTATTCAAGAGGCAGTTTTGTGATTAGTACACTTGAAATAACTTTGATATTAAAATATTTTAGTATAATTCCTACTTAGACCAAATCTAGGGAGTCTAGTATTCATTCACTGCCTCAAGAGTCCTCCTTACTGCTTGCAGTGTGATTCCCTAATCTTGGTGATCATGAGCACCATTTGATAACTATTCTATTGCGATGCTCTGAAATGTCCTCTGCTTCTGGTAGATGGCTTTCTGTTTATGATTGCCTGTATTGTTTTATAACAGAACATTTTAGAGAAGTACCCCTCGGTGAAATATTATACTAGAGTGGTGGACACACAGCATTGTGTGTTTGTCAAAACCAGTACAATTATATAGCAACAAAGAATAAAACTTAATGGAAATTAGATTTTTTACTTAATCATTATATTTTGATACGGGTTTGCCAATTGAATTTGCCAATATTAACTGCACCAAAAGCGCAAAATATTATTAATAGGAAAAATGTTTAGTAAGGAGAGTGGTGTATGAGAACTCTTTGTAATTTTGGAAAAAAATTTCAGCAAATTGAAAGTCGTTTTTTAAAAAACTGAGCACTAAGAGTGAACCAGTAAAAAATTAATTATCACTTTTAATTCTAATTTTCAAACACAAACATATATATTTGAAAAAATTATTTTGTTTTTTAAAGACATTAAATCACTGTCCTTTTAATACTATAAATGTGACAGCTTTCCAAATGATAGATAATGTGGAATTCCATTCATTTGTCAAATAGTGGCTGATCACAGATAGGCTATAAATTCAGCTCTGAGTTGAAGTACCTGCTTTAACATTTTGTTTTAATTATTTGGAAATGGGAAGTAATCGAAGTTCTTTAATTGCCTGATTTCTCATTTAGTTAACAAACTCAATGCAAATCAGTACCCTGTGATCATTGTGAGTACAATGAACTCAATATACTGTGTCAAGTAACTGAAAATGTAATAACGAAACTTAAAAGCAAAAACAATACTGTAAATGAGTCTTCTGAATCATGAGTGGATTCATGGAAACTCCATGGGGTATCATTCTAGGGGTAAGGGGAGAAAGAATTGCTAATCAGGGGCGTGGTTCATAGAGATAGCTTAGTAGAGCAAGAAGTCAAGAAGTTAAGAGCACCTCAGGGTGTCTTCTGGCATGCACTTTGATCTTTCCTTTCCTTTTTTTGTCTTTATATTGACCTTTTACTTTCTTCACGGATGATGTTCCTGATGTCCTTCCACAGCTCATCAGGTCTGTCATTAGTGTTCAATGCAGCACATCTGTTCTTAAAAAGGTCTCAAAATTAATGTGGCATAGATTTAAGGTCATATATTGGCCCTAGTCGACTTGTTCTCATTTCTTTAGCGTCAACCTTAACTTACATTTAAGCTGCTGATGGTCTGCTCCACAGTCAGCCTTTGCTCTGGTATTAGCTACTAATATTGAGCTTTTCTATCATCTCCTCCCAAAGATGCAGTCAATTGATTTCTGTGTATTCCATCCAGGGAAGTTCATGTGTACAGTTGCATATGAATTATTAAACAATGCTTTCAAATGTCTATCATTCTAGCTCCAGCTTCCTTTCTACCACTAAGAACATATTGTTTCAATTACTGTTGCTTCCTTTTTGTTTCAAACTTTACATTCCAGTAGTCAACCATTATCAATGCTTCTTGATTGCTTGTTTGACCAAGTTCAGACTAAAGATGTTGGTAGGATTCTTTATTTCTTCATCACTAGCTTTTGCGGTCGGTGCATCAATCTGAAGAATAGCTATATTTATTAGAGTTTCTTGAAGGAAGATAGATAAAATCCTATCACAGACAGCATGGTAATTTGAAATTGCATTTTCTCTGTCCTTTTTGAGGATGAGTGCAATGCTACTCCTTCCTAATGTGTCACTCTGGGAATAAATAGTAAATCATTTGATTGAAAATGGCCCGTACTAGTTTCTTTCAACTCACTGATTCCAGATAACAAGCTTTATGTGTTTCACGTTTGATGACTTCCAATAATACAAGAGTTATAGTTTGCAAAGTCCACGTTTGGATCATTAATAGATATTGCACATATTTCTTTTTTACCTCAAGTTGTAACCTATCAGCAAATGAAGGTTGTTAAGATGCCAGTCCCACCATTCACTTCACCATGGTTGACTCCACTCCTCAATCACATTTACAGTACCCTCTGACCTGAATAGCCCATCCTCCTGAATTATATCTGACAATGTTCTACTTCCATTTCTTAAGCCTTAAATATCTGACAATGTTTTGAAGCCATGCACACAGTTTTTGGCAGCTATTTTCTCTGATGGGGTAGCCGAGTCTTTCTTCATGATCTGTTCTTAGTCTACAGAAATGTTTATTTGGGTGACCCCGCTGGCCTTTGAAATATCAGTGACATAGCTTTCAGCATTACAACAACACACAAGCCACCACAATAGGAAAGACTCACAGCCAAGTTGTGGTGAAATACATGAACAAGAGGGGATCATTTTTAGGTGCAGTAATGTGAAAGATTGAATTATTGTACCTAATCATTGTCCCTCCCTCTTTGATAACTATTTATGCATGTCCTTTGACATCTGTTCTTGCAAAGCCTCTTAATAGAGGCACTGATTTTAATATTGATATAAGACAATATACTCACCTGCTCCAGAGAGAGGTATGATGCAGACAAATGTGGTGGTGGTCGCATAATTTCATGACAACTGGAGCATATACAAAAGTGTAGGGGTGGGGTTCAGCCTGTCAATCAGATCACAGTCTGATGGTGACTCTTTGTGGATGTGACCTTCTCATAAAGAGGGCACTGATAACCTCCCCCCTCTCTCTGCCTGTACCTATCTGCTGGCAAGTCACTCTAAGACCTTCCTGAGCCCGGGAGATGTGTCCAAATCCATTGGACCCACAAGGTTTTGCACCCATTGGCCTGTGATATTTCTGCATCATTGCATGTGGCTGTGTGAGTCTGAAGAGGGACTTATGGACTTGAGTTGGACTGTGTTGGGATGTTTTCCTGATATATGTTTTCTTAATATGAAGCTCTTTCTTACACATACATGAGGTGTCCCTGGATTTGTTTCTCTAGCCAACCCAGCCTAACAGTGAGGGCAAACATAAGTAATTCTAAAACAGGGAGGGACAATAGATAGGTACAATAATCTAATATTTTACACTGCCTATATTCATACTCTCCCACCCTCAAGCCAATATAATCACAAAAAGAAAGGAATATATACCTGCCAACACTTTGAGGAACCTTGGTGGTGTAGTGATTATCATTGGGTTGTGATCCTCAAGGTCCGCAGTTCAAAAGCACCAGTGCTCCTGGTGTGAAAGATGGCACTTTCTGTTCCAATAAACAGGTAACAGTCTTGGAAACCCTCAGGAGCAGTTCTTCCCTCTCCTATAAGGTCTCTGTGAGTCCACATTGAATTGATGGCAGTGAGTTTAGTTGGGGCCATAACATTGTTTCATCATTTGATTTTTGCCAAAGTCTAAGTCAAAGGACTCAACTGAAGTTGATTTACATGACAAGTAATCCAAGGAATCTGGAGAAAATAATCGTTCTTGGTATGATAAGAGGGTGAAATAAAAAAGTTAAGTATATATATATTTTTCTTTTTTTTAAACATTTTATTAGGGGCTCATACAACTCTTATCACAATCCATTCATATACATACATTAATTGTATAAAGCACATCCACACCTTCCCTGCCCCAATCAGTTAAGTATATTTTATAGAGCTGGTTATAACTAGACACTTAACCTCAATATCATTCATGAAAAATTGAGAAAATGTAAAGAAACTACCTTAGGTTTCTCTCCGTAGGGTAGATACTTGGTAATTTACTCAGCCTTCTCCTGTTGAGAATAGTCTTCTTGAGTGCTAACTCCCATATTTTATGTGAATCACCTTCCTTCATGTTCACTGCATCCCTTGAAGTAGAGTCTAGAAGAAGCTCCACCTTTGCTTTAGATGAGATACTTACTGTATGCATAGCCAATTCAAATAGCAGTCGTGGTTCAACTTTAGCTTGTCCCTTAAGATATATGATGTGACACAAAAGCTCTGCCTACACAGTCGGATAGAAATGTATGTGGAAATATTAATTTTCCATCATAATGGTATACATCACAATCCACAAGGCAAGTAAACCTGAGTGCTTTGGGGTAGAAAGCTGGTTTGTTGAGTGGGGAATATCTGGGCACTTATTTGAGTGGGGGCTGAATTTGCCGACCCATGGAACTGGAACTAAGTAAATTTGGGTTAAGATTTATAGTAGAGTGGCATTCCATTTGGGAATTTATTGGTAGTCCTATGAGTCTGAGGGTCAGCCTACCCGTCTCGTGCTAGGTCATGAACTTTAGACCAGTCAACCCAATCTCATCTTCTCCTCTTTTTTTCCCCCTGTAAACTAAGTCCACAGGTGTCAGTGGCCAAACTCACCCTATCTCTTTATTGCTGCATTTCTCCCACTTCCACTCAACAAGTAGATCCAGGTGGTCACCTAGAAAGCATTTTAGCCTGCTCTCAGGATCCCTTCAACACTCAGTCCTAGAGGGGAGTTTTCTTCATGGTTTCAGATTTTTTTCAGCTTCCGACAAAGACTACTGGTTGCTGAGTTCTCCAAAGCACTGGGCGAGGCATATATTTTCAAAGCTTTCTTTGAAGATGTGGCCTAAATCCATCTAAAGATAAAATTGTAATGGCCGAAAGAAAGTGGGCTTACAAACTTTCTATTCTCCTGCTTCCCATATATTCCCCAGAAAACCACCGAGTAAACAGTGTGGCTTTATCTGACCTCTTGCTAGACAAGAAAAACTACCATAAGGGAGAGGTCAAACAAACATCTACTGTCCATCTTATGATTTGTTTCTCCAGTACCCCACTCCCAAGGTACCATAATGTGTTAGTCTGGGTACTTTAGAGAAGCAAATCCACAGAAACCCATGTATAAGACGGAGTTTTATGTAAAAGTTAAGTGCACATCAAGAAAACATCCCAACTCAGTGCTGCCCAAGCTGACAAGTTCAACATTAACCCATATGTCCAACACAATCCACAAAGTCCTCCTCCATCTCACAAAACAGACACAATGTTGCCGACTGAAGGAGGAAAGGAGAATCAGTGAATGTGTAAGCATCTCAGTGCTGGCAGGGGTCTCCACATGGCTGCTCCAGCACCCAGGGCTGCATCGGGGTAGATCCATGGGACTTCTCCTTGGGACAGACTTGCAGGAAGTGAGGCTTGCAAGCTGAAGCAGGGAACTGCTAAGGCAGCTGCACCCTGGTGCAACCATCAGAAAGCAAGAGACCCAAGAACTCAAAAGATGAGACTTACTGAGCCATTTATCCCTCTGCTATTCAATTAACCCCACATGTGTTTATCGGCCAGGTTGGCACAATAAACTAGCTACCTCAGGTCTTGAAACTCAACATTATTGATAAAACTCTTTTATTATAGGTCCTTCAGAAAATACATACTTGAGAAAGCAGTTTTAATAATATTTCTCAGAAAATAATGTTATACTATTGTTCTGTGAGCCTCTTTTACTTAATTGAACAGCATGCACATTTGAAATTATGTACCTTTAATCAGAGTGTGGACAATAAAGAACTATGGACAATTTTGAGAAGAATGGGAATTCTAGTTTATTTAATTGTACCCATGGACAACCTGTACATGGATCAAGTTACAGTTATGCAAACAGAACAAGGGGATAACGCATGTTTAAAATTCAAGAAAAGTGTGCATTGATGTTATATTCTTTCACCATTCTTTCTATCTGTATGAGAAAATTATCAGAGAAACTGGATTGTATGAGGAAGCGCACAGTTTCATGATTGGAGGAAGACTTACTAACAACCTTTGGAATGAAAACAGTGCAGCCTGGCTTGCTAAAAGTGAGTGTGTTAGCTTTGGTACACTAGAGAAACAAATTCATAGACATTCATATGTGTATCAAATAGAACTTTATATAAAAGAGCAATTGTATTTTGAGAAAACACCCAAGCCCAGTCCAGATCAAGACCATAAGTCTGATATTAGCCCATATGTCCAATATCAGTCTAGGAATTCCTCTTCAGACTCATGTACTACATGCAATAATTCCAAATGCAAGACAGTCACAGGCCAGTGGGTAGAAAATCTTATGGATCCAGTGGCAGTGGAAGCATCAGCACTGGCATGGCTCACCATGTGGCAACTCCAGCTCCTGGCCTTTGGCTTCATCAGCATAGTCCATGTGACTTGTCAGCAGGAAGATGAAGCAGAGAGAGTGTACCTAGCTTCCAGTGAGCTATATATCTCCCTAGGGTCTCCAAATGAGGTAATCAAGCTGTGACCTGATTTACAGAGTCAACCCCACCCCTTCATTCTTAGTAGTCTCAAGTTGACACCATGTTATGTAACTACCACAGTGAGGATGACATGAAGCACTTGTTGATGAAGATAAAGGATTGCATCCTTACTATGGATTACCACTCAATATAAAGAATCCAAAGTATCCTCACAACTAGACCAATAAATAAAATCATGATAAATGGGAAAAATATTAAAATTTTCAAGGGTTTCATCTTATTTGTTTCACAATCAATGCTCATGGAAGCAGCAGTCAAAAGATCAAAGGACTCATTGTACTGGGTAAATCAGCAGTGCAAGACCTCTTCAAGTATTGAGAAGCAAGGATGTACTTTGAGAACTGAGGTGCTCCTGACTCAAGCCATAGTGATTTCAATTGCCTCATATGCATGTGAAATTTGGACAGACCAAAGAGGCATCAATACTATGAGCTGTGTTGCTGGCAAAGAATATTATAACACATGGACTGCTAAAAGAACAAACAAATCTGCCTTAGAAGAAGCATGACCAGAGGGATTCTTAGAGGAAAGGATAATGAGACTTCAGAAGAGACCAGTCCCTGGAGGAGGATGTGTTTGGTAAATTAAAGGGACAGTGAAAAAGAAGAAGGCTCACTAGGAGATGGATTGACATAATGGCTATAACAATGAGTTACCATAAAAGCAAAAGCAGTAGAGAAAACTATTGACATAGGTAGGTGTGGGGATATATATATATATCCCATGCAGTGTCAGCCATTTAAGATTTGAGCTCAATGAAACATCTCGAAACACAGATTGGCCTCTTACAAAGTTCTCTTATCAGTCTCTAACATTAGAGTATACATGATAATGTGTCTACCTCCATTGTTACCTCTTCTTGATGATAATGATTTCCTCTCACACAATTGTTTAGACTTAGACAAATTTATCTGATCATCATCCTATCCAACCTCAGTTTAATTCTGTTTGTAAATGGATCTTATTTTAAAACTGATCCAAAACATTTTCATTTCCAAGGAGACTAGTCTGTCAGTATTTTCACAGAAGTCTTGGAAAGTGCTCTTGTCCCTGAAGTCACTCCTCTAGGAGCTGAATTGATCATAATCACAAGGCTTTCGAACTGACTTCTGGACAGTCAATAAATATTCATGCCAATTTTAATAAAAATTTATAGGTTACCCATACATTTTGAATACTATGAAAACAGAAGGGAGCCTTATTGGCTCTATGTGTTAAACAATAGACTTCTAACCACAAGATTGGTGGTTCAAACCTGCCTGCTGCTCCGTGGGAGGCAGATTTGGCTGTCTGCTTCTCTTACCAATCATAGGCTCTGGAACCCTCAGATGGTCAAGGCCATGACAGTGTTTTCCTCTGTTGTACATGGGATCAGTATGGCTTGCAATCAACTTGACGGTACCTAACAACAACAATGCTTGTTGACATATATTTGATAGTGTTAAGTAGACAGAATAGTGCCCAAGGGGGGTGTCTTCTCAGATGCCTGCATAGGGTCACAACAAAGGGGTTGGAAAGAAACCAGGCACCCTTTAGACACTTGTGGAAAGATCTAGATTGTTCCACACAAGCTCCCTAGGGCATGTTTGGGAGTGTGAGGGAGTCAACCTGGGCACACCCAATTTAGGTGCCAGAAATATGGCATCACCCAGGTGCGCCAAACTCAGCCAGTTAGTTGGTTAATACCTTCAACCATGCCTCCCAGACAGGGGAGATAAAAGGTAGCCACAGGGGACCCTTTGAGTCCTCTCTCATTCAGGTACACTCCTGCAGGTCAGAGGGAGGGGCACACTCAGGTCTCTCTGCAGGGCATTCTTTTCGGATTTCCTGATTTGGGCCCTTGGGATTTCCTGGGAATACCTGAAACTTCCCCCTTTCACATAGAAGTCACTTGGAGTTACAAAGGTGCTTCTTGCTTGTGAATTCTTTCCGTGTTGCCAAGCAAGCACTGAGGTGTACCACCCCAGAAACCTACAACACCAATGGGATGGATACAGAGGGGACTAGTCAGATTCTGAAATACACAATGAAAACCTCATTTCGAGGCAGGCCTCCTAGAAGGCCCCTCTCTTAAAAAATTGTTTTGTTTACTCTCATCAATCTAATTTGAGGAAACTAAAGAGAACATTTGGTCCAACTCATCTGCAAAAGAGCCTGTCTTTTTAGAGTTCACCACTCTTTGATCTGCAATGCACTTGGACGAGAAGAGAGGAAATAAGGATAACATTGAGAGGTAATATGATATCGCCCCCATGGCCTCCTATGGCATTTCGACTCTAACAAAAGCAAATGTAGCTCTTATTTCTCTTCTGGCTTCAATATGTTGTTGCAATTGACATAGAGAACTCACAAATACACAAACAAATTCACTATCATGCTGGACTTTTAGGAAAGCTAACATGTTTCAAAATGGTAAGCATAAGGTTCTTTGGTATTCAGTGCCTCTTCTCGGAGCTGCTGGCAGGAATAGAGCTCTGATCCTTGGCCTCTCTGTAATGTAGTCATTCTCTGCTTGCATGGTCTTGGAAGCCCCTGCCCCGCTGCATCCCTGAGCTAGACAGAAAGGGGCAAGGGCACCTGAGAAGATGATGAGCAGATAAGACACATTTCCTTTATCAGTGGAGAGACCAGATACAGTGAAACAGCCAGTGGAAAAGATTAGGATATTCACATTATCCAGACAACGAATCGAAATCTGGGGAGCAGTAACTTAAGAAAGCGCGTGCTTGGAAAGAGGAGGTACAGTACTGAGAACCAATCCATAGCAGATCTGTTGGAAATCAGCCAATGGTGGAGAACTGCCAGTAGGGGAATTTAAAGTCTGGCTTTACCTTCTACTCGACCTTCGGACGATGTAAGAGGCCTTTGGAATTCTTTTCCAAAATATTCCTTTCAATAAACTCACTTTTTTGTTGAACACTTTTCTTTGGTTCTGGACTTGAAAGCTTTCTTGTAAGCTGGGCAAGAATCAAGGAGCGAAGGTGCTTGAACCCTCGAGCCACCTCCCAGTAACATCTCCAGTATCGCTCTTTTGCTCTGTCTAAAGAGCTTCATGCCTTAGCCTCTGCTACCTCTACCACTTCAGCCAGAATTCTTGTGATACCCAACTGTTGGCTCTTCTTTCTTGGCAGTCATAGGAATTCTCTTTGTTCCTGCTTCTGAGATGGTTCTCTTAGACACAAAGGATTGACAAAACTGTCAAATCCCCAAGTTAGAGTTCTCGGTACTTTATTTTCATGGTCACATGCAATCTTTAGGGGGAACTTTAGAGAAATGGCTAGAAGAGCCATATTTAAGAAATTTTACCTCCCTACATGGTGATATTATGAATGACAGGATAGACTTACAGGCAGCCCTAAGATTTTTATGCATCCATCAAAATTTAGTCCACAAACCTGAAATGCAATTCAGGAAAGCCTTGAGTTGCAAGCAATATGCAGTAAATGTATGGGTTGAACTGTAAATCAAGATGGATTGCTATTATCACTGCATGATTTTATTACGAATAATGTTCATCAGTGTATCCACTTATATTTGGAAGATTTAATCAGCCATGTTAAAAAATACTGGTAGGGTGAGTTTACCGTAGCAGGCCGCCCTGCTGTGCATTCTCATTTAGTACGTTCATCCACTTTGCTTCCCTTTGTTCTTGTGACACTAGCTATAGGAACTGAAAGCCCATTCCTTAGTTCTGAGATCTCTAAATACTTCAATCCCAAGGAGCAATATTATTCTAAATAGTGTGTTGAGGATGAACTGAGAGCAGCAACTTTCATGCCTCAGTCGATTTGTGACCCCAAGGAACAGAGGGCTTGCTTGGGGCATGCCAAATAAATATGGATAAATGATTAATACCAACAGATTTGCAAGTATTTCTTGCTCATACTTTGAAGTTCTTGGACCACTTAGATATAAGCCGATGAAAAAATATAATTGGGGATATTTTTGGAGTACAGCAGATTATCTAATTAACTCCTGGTCAATCTGCCCTAGATATAAAACAGATTGTACTTGTCAAACCTATTTTGAAAGATACATTTTGCCCAACTTGTCTGTGACAAAAGGCTGACTGACTTCATGCAGTTCCCCAACAACAGTCACAAATATGTCTTATTTATGATTTGCAGAATTTTGTCACTGGTTGGACGTCTTTTCTAGTCATAACTTTACTGCCACTTTTGCAGCAAAGAACCTTTGGGAAAGCATAGTTCGCAAACTTTGGGAAAGCTTTCTGAGGTGACAGATGCACCTGCTGTACAAGCCAAGCCATAAAGAAGCTTGTAAAATCTTTCCAAATTTTCAGAAAACTCTCTGTACTTATCATACATAATCATTTGATTTTGGACCAATGGGATCATACTGAATCAATTAGCCAAATGACCTGCTTCTTTACACTTGCAAAAGACACAAGTACTTCCTTTTGTGTTTCTAATTTAGGTTCTACTCTTTCTATACCACACAACTCACTCACTGAAAGACCCCCCAAGTTCACAGCTCATGGAATCAGCACCAGAAGATCTAGATGAGAGTGAAAGTTGGTTGTAATGACTGGTAAAATCTAATGTGCTGTCCGGAGTTTTATCATATCTGTTTCATTTAGCATTGTCGCCATATTTTGCTAGTCATTTTAATATTCTCTTACATGTCAAAAAAGCCGTGTGGCTTGGTGATTATGTATTCTGCTGAGGTCTCCCAGGTCAGCAGCTCAAAACCATGGGCTGGTTTTCAGGAGAAAGATGAGGCTTCCACTCCTAGAAAGCATTAGAGTCTCGGAAATTTATAAGGGGAATTCTACCCAGTGCTATAGGGTCGCTATGAGCCAGCATCGCCTCATTGGCAGTGAGTTTGGATTTTCGTATTGTCTTTTATGCCAACTCCAGGAATGTATTTTATCAAACCTTGAATTCATATGCTTTTTTCCTGTGACTTATCATTTGATTATGTGCTATTTTTCTTCATTATAAAAGCCCCTTTTATGTCTACTTCTGTTACTCTCCATAGTCACCACTGAAGCCAGGTGCAGAAACTCTTTCCTTTACCTCACTTGAGCAGTGGTCAAGCAGGTGGCTTTTCTGACTGCTGGATTTTCCATTGTATTCCAAATCCAATCTCCTGATTTCAAATCCAGTAGATACTGCAATGCTGAACTAAGTTTGGTGTCTCATTTCACACTGCTCATTATCATCAGCTTCAATATCACCTTTAGGCAAGTCATGTGTGAAGTTGTGGCCTTTGCCCACGTGGTTAGGTCAACTGCAGGCCCCATGTTTCAGTATTACACAAATCAGTGTTAACATTTGGTCTGCAGCGACCTGAAGTCCTTCCGAATGAAAACCTGATCACTAGGGTTCATAGAGAAGTGTTTAGAGAAAATTTAACACCATGCCTCCGTAGATAGGTCTTCTTGCATCCAACATGTGCTTGATTAACATATTTTTATTTGCAACAACTCCCTGACAGAAAACCGGTTTAAACAAATAAATAGTTTCTGTGCTAGACAAATATAATGGAATTGGCACAATGTATGCTCAGTGTATGTGTCTTAAGATATTGCCTGGAATATGAAAAGTCAATACGTTTTAAGACATGTGAGTACCCCCTGACTGTTCCCTTTTATAACAAAAGTATTTACTTGACCACTGACTCAACTTTTATGGAGAAAGAGGAATAAATTAAGCAACACTGACCAGGGTTGTTTTAGCAGAAAACATTTGAAAGAGAACTCTAGCCTAACATACCCCCTCTAAAGAGCATTTCTTTCTCTGTATGGAGTCTCTGATTTACAAACACATTGTCTCAAATGTATGTGACACCATGGTAAAGATTGTTAGTGATGTTGCTGATGCTACTTCAGCTCAGGAGAAATCTCTAAACTCCTTTTTGAAATAGTTTTAGATAGAAAGTTTGCCTTAGATTTCCTGTTGATCCAGCAGGGAGGACTATGTGCCATTGTGACGATTTCTTGTGGTGTTGGGCTAATAGCATAGCAGAAGTGCAACAGCGTATTTTTAAAATTCACAGAAGCCTATCTGGTCTCACAATCCTCTTCAAAGAGACGTTCCTTTCCTTGGTATCATCAGTCGATTACCAAAAACTATAGGCTCTTGGAGTAGATAACTTTTCACAAGAGGAATTATATTTGTTATTTTCATTATAATAAATAATACATAATATAATAAATAAACAATATATATGTTAGTTCGGGTTTTCTAGAGAAATAAAACCAGGACACTTATGATTCAGTAGATATATATCTATCTCTATATAGAGAGATAATATAGATAGATATAGATATAGATATAGATATAGATATAGATATAGATATAGATATAGATATAGATAGAGATAGAGATAGAGATAGAGATAGAGATAGAGATAGAGATAGAGATAGAGATAGATATAGATATAGATATAGATAGATAGGTTTTATACAGCGAGAAGGAATATAACATCTAATTAATCCACACAGGAGGGCTCAGTTCAACTCGCTTAAATGGAACAATTAATATAAAGGAAGTCCTTCACCTCACCTGGGATGTCAGGTCCAAGGTCAATGAAGTAGTTTGTCCTTTTAAAAGTTCATGATACTTTCAATATTCTTCTCCGGAACCTCAATTCAAATGTATTGATTCATCTTTGGTCTTCCTTATTATTCAGTGTCCACATGCATGGAGGGAATTGAAAACGCCATGGTTTGTGTGAGGCATATGTTAGTCTCCTCAAAGTAACATCCTTGATTTTCAATAGTCTAAAAGTGGTTACACAGCAGACTGTTGCCTCCATGAGCATTGATTGTAACAAAATCCTTGACAATGTCAAACTTTTCTGCATGTATCCTTACATTAACTACTGCTCCAGCTGTGGGGATTTCGATCTTCTTTACATTGAGTTGTAATCTATATAGAAGGCTGCAATCCTTGATCTTCCTCAGCAATGACTTCAAGTCCTTACTTTCAGCAAGCAAGGAGCTGTCATTTGCACATCTTAGGTTGCTAATTAACCTTGCTCCAGCCCTGCTGCCATACTCTACTTCATATAAGCCAACTTCTCTGGCAACTTGCTTCAGCATATAGTTTAAATATGGTGAGAGGCTATAAGCCTGATGCACACCTTTTCTGATTTTTAACCACGCAGTATTCCTTTGTTCTGTTCACACAACTGCCTCTTAATCAATGTACAATTTTTGAATGAACATAATGAAGTGTTCTGTAATTGCCATTTTTGTCCAGACTATCCCTAGTTTATTATGGTCCACACAGTCAAATGCCTTGGCATAGTCAATAAAACACAAGTAAACATTTTTCTGATGTTCTCTGCTTTGAGCCCAAATCCATCTAACATCAGCAATGATATCCCTTGTTTCACATTCCCTTTTAAATCTGTCTTGAAGTTCCAGCAGTTCCCAATCAGTTCACTGCTGCAACCAATACTGGATGATCTTTAGCAAAATTTTACTCATCTGATTTATCGATGATATTATTCTCCAGTTTGAGGATTCTGTTGGGTCACGTATCTTTGGATTGGCTAAAAATATGGATATCTTCCAGTCAATTGACCAACAAGCTGTCTTTCAAATTTCCTGGCAAAGATGAGTGAGTGCTTCAATTGCGTCATCAGCTTGCCAAAACATTTCAATTGATATTCCATCAACTCCTGGAGCCTGGCTATTGGCTAATACATTCAATACAGCTAGAACTTATCACTTCAGTACCATTGGTTATTGCTCATATGCTGCCTCCTGAAATGTTGGAATATTGGCTGATCCTTTTAGTATTGTGACTGTTTATTTTTTCCATCTTTTCTTGTTGCTTCATGCATCATTCAATATTTTCCTAATGAAGTTCTTTCAACATTGTAATTTGAGACTTGAGTTTTATCTCCAATTCTTTTTATCTCAGATATCTTAAGCATGTTCTTCACTTTCGGTTTTATAATTGTAGGACTTTGCCCATTTAATTATATATTTATCATTGTCTTCTTGGAGCTCCCCATTGAAATTTTCTACTCAGTATTTGACTGCATCCTTTCTTCCACTTGTTTTAGCTACTGTATGAATAAGAGAAATGTTCAGAGTTTATTCTGCCATCCACTTTGATATTTTCTTTCTTTTCTATCTTTTTAATGGCCATTTGTTTTTTGTTTTTTTCATTAGTGATGGTCTTGATGTTCTTCCATAGCTCATCAGGTCTTCTGTCATTAGTGTTCAATACCTCAAACCTGTTTTTGAGATGTTCTCAAAATTCAGGTAGGGTAGACTGAAGCTTACATTTTATCTCCGTGGACTTGTTTTAATATTCTTCAATTTTATCCTGAACATATGTATGAGCAATTGATGGTGTGCTTTTACCATCAGGCCCTGATCTGCTTTTAGCTGCTGATATTGAGCTTCTCACTGAGTCTTCCTACAGATTTAGTCAATTTGATTTCTGTGTAGTCTACCTGGGGAAGTCCATGTATATAGTCTATTTTTGTGTTGAAAAAAAGATATTTGCTACTACCAAGTCATTGGTTTTCCAAATTCTAACATAAAATATCAGTTTTATTTCTATCACCACGTATACATTTTCCGATTACTGTTTCTTCCTTTGTCTCCAACTATTAGGCAATAATTATCAATGCATCTGGATGGAAAGCTTGATTACTTTTCTAAAGAAGTGTTTGGGACCATTCTTCAATTTCTAAATCACTAGATTTTGGGTTTGTGCTTTAATTTGAATAAGAGTTGTATTGATTGGACTTTCTTGAAGGTGAACAAATATAATCCTATCACAGACAACTTGTATTTCATGATTGATTTTGCAATGTCCTTTTTGACAACGTATTGTATGCTATTCTTCTTGATTGTGTTAATCCCAGCAGAGTAAATCATATGATTTCCTGATTTGAAATAGCCAATGTCAATCCACTTCAGCTCCCTAATGCATATGGTATTGATCTTTATGCCTTACATTTCATTTTTGTTGATTTCCAGTTTTCCTAGATTTATAGGTTGCACATTGAGGGGTTTATAATCTATTACATATCAAAGATCAATTATATAAGAGATATTTAAAATAAATACACAGTTGCCTCCCATTTACCAAAACCCAGTAAATTCAAATGCACTTGTTTGTTCTCAATTCACTTCAAGTTGACTGTGTGTCAAGAGTCCAAGTGCTCTAGGGTATAACTGAGTTCTAAACATCAATAGATGTTCTTAAAAATAAAATGACTTTTAATATGTAGAGAAATATAGATTAAAATATTTTGTAATTAATATCAAATAACTTTGTTTAATAGGCTGAATGGAATGCTGCTTTAAAAATGGGAGAAAAGAAATTTAAAAAATAGAACTAAATAATTATATGTTAAATAGATGGAAATGCATGTTATCTTTTTAATAATGGGATGTATAATTGTTTAATTTTCCATAAGTTAGCAAAAATATGTAAAATAAAGTGTATCTTGAGAATTATGTTAATGACTAACATTACATTGTCAAAGATTTCATCTTGCTTGAATCCACAATCAATACTCAAGGAAGCAGTAGTCAAGGAATCCAAGAATGTGTTAAATTGGGTAAATCTGCTACACCAGACGTCTTTGAAAAGCAAGGAGATTACTTTGAGGAATAAGGAGTGGCTGACTCAAGCCATGGTATTTCAATTACCTAATGTGTATGTGAGCATTGGATATTAGATAAGGAAGTCTGAAGAAGAATCAACTCATGGACTGCCAAAAGGATAAACAAATCTGCCTTGGAACAGTGAGAGCCAGAGAACCTCTCAGCGCCAAGGACAGTAAAACTTCATCCCCTGTATTTTGGACATGTTGTCCGGGGAGACCAGTCCCTGGAGAAGGACATCTTGCTTGGTAAAGTAGATGGGCAGTGACAAAAGAGGAAGGTCCCCGAGATGGATGGGCATAGTGGTTGTGTCAATTGTTTCAAATACAATAACAATTGTGAGGACGGTATAAAACTAGGTGGTGTCTCCTTTTGTTGTAGTTGGAGTCTCTGAATTAGAACAGACTTGATGGTACAATAAAATCATAGTAACTATTTGCTTAACTCAAAAGTATTTATGTGCTTGCACACAGTGTGAAAGATGTAGCACTTGTTACTTAAAATAGATATAATGAGAAATATGGAATATTCCAATCCGGTGATTAGAACATTTTCTGATTTTTATCAAGGATTGTCAGACATGTTTGAGGTAATAGTTACTGTTAGTTTCTTTCTAGGAGTTCGGACTAAGGTGACCTCTTGTGTGATGGAGGGACGTGTTACCAGGTTCTGTGCTCCCTTCATGATTGTTGGTATTAAGCCAATTGTGGTAGCTATTGTGCCAGTCAACCTTATCAATTGTATGTATTAGTAAAATTTTAATTTATTCTTCACAAGCTTTCTTAAGATTTTAGACACATGCAATTGATGTTTATTCCTTGACCTTTGTTAAAGGAGACAAGTAAGAACAGGGCATGAAATTGAGGGTGCTATCTTTAGTGTACCACAAAGGACATAGATTTCCAAGGGTTTTTTATTTTGTAAAAAGCCGTGCTTTTAGACACTACGTTTTTTTTTCCATAAAATGAAATGTGAAAGAAAGGGGACAGAATTAGATGAAGGATTTGAAACCTTGAAAGAAAAAAGTGAACATTATCGTGTTTGGACACCTTGGGCAACTTACCTGACCTTTTGAGTTCTTGGTTCATCCCTTAAATGAAGATAGACTCCTGGCTGCATTGTGTGATTTGGATTTGAAACAATTAAAATACTTCAGTTAGTACAGAGTCCATTATGACATTCCTGAGACTGTCTTCATCAGTTCTCTCACTTGAGATATTTCTGTTCTTACCTATCGTCGTTCTGAAACATTCTCCTCCGTGTGGGGCCAGACCTACAGGCTCCTTACGAGTCACCCCACAGAGCTGATGCCTTTCTCCTGGTTCAAGGCAGCTATTTTAATTTACTTTGCTCTGCCTTCATGAAAACTTTGTTCAGAGTGTTGTTCTGAGGAAAATAAATCCAACATGTCCATCTAATATCATTCTGAAAATAAAGCCTTAAGATATCTCTGAGGAATATTGAAATACAGTCACCTTCTTCTACTACTGAATGATTAAAATTACAAGTAAGCTTTATGGCTTATAAAAGCTCCATTTAATTTATACAGCTATTTTGGTATATGAATTAATTATATGGATGGTAATAAATTAAAAACCTATTATAGTTTTAAGTGTAAAGTAAAATTTATAGTCTTATTTGGGCATCTCTTTATTTTTCACCATCTCATCATCTGTCAACAATAAGTTGAGATACTTTAAATACTTGTGCTGAGGATGTCAGTATGTACTAAGATATTCTTGGCATCTCCATTTTCCTTCCAACATAGCTACTGCCAATCTTCTCTTTTGGCGGAGATTCTCTTCTAATATTGTATCTGACTTAATTTAGTAGAGTTTATTCTTATCCTGCCTTATTATGACATTTATAGTTGTAGAAAAAGTTATCAGGCTTCAGATACTTTTAAAATATCTAACTGTATAACATAAATAGCAAATGGGGCTTTAATAACCTTATGGGGCTATTTTTCATAGGAAAGAAATAAAATTCATTCTGAAACACACAAGCATGCACTTTATATGTATATAGTGAAAATAAGCATATTTTTAAATATATAATTCAACTAACCAGTGAATTATTGAAATAAGAGTTTTGGAAGCATTCCCAGTCAATTAAGCAAGAACTTTGTGACTATAGATGGTATATGATTAAATCTGACCAATTCAGTTTGTTATGCATTAGAAACTATTTTACAAAGATAAAACAGCTTTGAAACTTCAAAAATTAGTCAGGCAAATCATTGAAAGTCAACATTTTGAATTATTTCTCTAATCTCTAAGGACTTCAATTAATTTCACAATTAAATATTCTGGAATTCCCATTATATTTAAGGTTGTTCATAATCTGTTATGATCTACACAAATACTTTAGACATCTTGCCAGAAGAGACCAGTCTCTGGAGAAGGACATCATGTTTGGTAAAGTGGAAGGGCAGGGGAGAAAGAAGGCGGCTTTCGATTAGATGGATTGATGCAGTGGCTGCATCAGTGGGCTCAGGCATAGGAATAATTGTGAGGATGGCACAGGACAAGGCAGTATTTCACTCTGTTGTGCATAGGACATCTTTGGGTCAGAGTTGATTGGATGACACTTAACAACAACAGAGTCAAAAGTTTTTGCTTGTCATTGTTAGATGCCATCTAGTCAGTTCCTATCCATTGTGCTGTCCTGCTTCATTGTCAAAATTTTGCCACTGACACATTGCCACTGTGTCAATCCATCTCATTTAGGGTCTTTTTGTTTTTCATTGCTCATTAAGGTAGGTAGTTTATTGTGCCACCCTGGCTGATAAACACATGTGGAGTTAATTGAAGGGCGGAGAGATAAATGGCTCCGTGAGCCTCCCCTTTCTTGTTCTCAGGTCTCTTGTTTTCTGATGGTCAGACTGGGATGCAGCTGCCTTAGCCAGTTCCCTTCAGCTGACAAGGCTCACTTCCTGCAAGACAGCCCTGAGGAGGAGCCATATGGACCTACCCCAAGGAAGCCCTGGGTGCTGGAGCAGCCGTGTGGAGACCCCTGCCAGCACTGAGATGTTTACATGTACACTGACTCAGCTTTCCTCCTGCAGTCTGCATCATTGTGTCTGTTTTGTGAGATGGAAGCGGACTTTGTGGATTGGTGTTGGACATATGGGTTAATATTGGACTTGTGGGCTTGGGCAGCACTGGATTGGGATTTTTCTTGATGCACACTTAACCTTTATATAAAACCCTCTCTTATACATGAGTTTCTGTGGATTTGTTTCTCTAAAGTACCCAGACTAACACACTCATCTACTTTATCAAGCATAATATCCTTCTCCAGGGAATGGTCTCTCCTGATGATGTGTCCAATTATTCAAGAAGAAGATTCGTCATCCTTGCCTCTAAGGAGTGCACAGGTGATACTTCTTTCAAGACAGATATGTTTTTTCAAAATTTGTCAGTCCTTGGTACTTTCAATATTTTTTTCAGCATCAAAATTCAAACCCATCAATTCTTCTTAAGCCCTCCTTATTCAATAGCCAAATTTCACATGGGTATGAGGAAATTGAAAATATCATGGTTTTTTTTGTCCTCAAATTAACCTCCATGATTTTCATTTACATATATAGATCTTGTGCAGCAGATTTGCCCAATGTATCATTTGATCTCTTGACTGCTGCTTCCTTCCATGAGCAGAGATTTTGGATCTAAGAAGATGAAATCCTTGACCACTTTAAATTAATTGAGGTCCTTTGGAAATTAGAGAGATATTTCGAAATGGTGACTCACAAAGATTTAAATTTCATGTTGCCTACTAGGCCAGTTGTGAAGATTTGGGTTTTCTTTACATTGAGTTTTAATCCATACTTAAAATGGTGACCCTTGATCCTCAACGTTCCTCAGCAAGGGCTTCAAGTCCTCCTTACTTTTAGCAAGCAAGGTGTGCAATTTGAATATTACATACTAATAAGTATTCCTCCAATCCAAATGCCCTATTTTTCTTCATATAACCCAGCCTCTCTGATAATTGGCTCAGCATACAGATGAAGTAAGTATGGTCTGAGAATACAGCCCTAAAATATATCTTTTCTAATTTTACTCAGTTTGCCCTTTCTCCTCTTCATGAACAGACAAATTCCACAAGAACACAATCAGGTGTTCTTTAATTCCTGTTCTTAAGGGTATCTATACTTTGTTATTATCCACAAGGTCGAATGCCTTCATGTAGTCAATAAAACACTACTAGACATCTCCCTGGTTATCTGTACTTTCAGCTAAGATATATGTAACAATCTGCAATAATATTCCTTGTTCCAAGTCTTCTCCTGAATCTCTGGCAGCTCCCTGTCAGTGTACTGCTACAGTGTTGTTTGGAGGATCCTCAGCATTATTTTACTTGCATATGGTATTGGTGATATTGTTCTATAATTTGAGGTTTTTGTTGGGGGACCTTCATTTGGAATCTGTACAAATATGTATCTCTCCCCATCAGTTGACCAACTAGATGTCTTCTAAATTTTCTAGAATAGACAAGTAAGTTCTTTTAGTGTTTCTTCAACTTTTTGAAATATTTCAATTGGTATTTCATCAGTTCCTAGAGCTTTGATTTTGACTAGTGTCTTCAGTGAAGCTTGAATTTCTTCCTTCAGTACTATTGGTTCTTACTCATATGCTACCCCTTAAAAATAGTGAGATGTGGAATAGTTTTTTTTGGTATATGGTGTTTGTGTATTCTTTCTGACTTCTTTGGATGCTTCCTGAATCATTCAATATTTTGCCCATAGAATGTTGAAGAATTGCAACTGGAGGCTTGAATTTTTTCACTTCCCAGGGATTTCAGGTCCAAAGGACACAGTATACTACTGGCTCTTACAGGTAATGAGATACCTTCTCCTGATTCTAAGAGGGTTAATTTTATACAAAGCAGGATGACAATCCAAGGAATAACTTCCCTCATCTTAACAGACCCATAGAGGAAAAGATAATTTGGATGGAGTTAGAGACTTTGGCTAGAGGATACACAGTGAATAATTTACTGCCCCTGCAGTCTGTTTTATTTTGAAACACATTCATTTAATCAGTGTCCATGCAAGTAGTAGTGGAGAAATTAAGGGGCATATTGTATTTGGCAATGCTGAAAAAGACCACTTTACCAGAATGAAAAAAATGATCTAAAATTGATGATAGTGATGAACACACAATTTTTTTAAATATCTGTATTGTACTTTAATCACAAGTCCATTTAGTCCATAAGTTCATTTAATTGTATCGTACTTAAAGTATATGACAATAAAATAGTTTTTTAAAAAAAAAAAGGAAATCAATTTGCTGTGTACACATTCAACCAAATCACTATAAAAAGTTTAAAAAGAAACAAACAAAAGCAAAGTGTTAAAAAGCAAAGATGTGATTTTGAGTTGTGAGATAGACTTGCTCCAAGCCCCGGTATTTTCAGTGATATCATGTGCACGTGAAGGCTGGTTAAGAAAGAGGAAGGCTGGAGAAGAACTCTTGCATTGGAACTAAAGTGCTGATGAAGAGCACGGAAATTGCCATGAACGGTCAGAAGCACAAATTAATACATTTTGGGGGAAATGTAGCCCCAATACTCCTTAGAATCACAATGGTGAAAATGCCTTCCATTACTTTGGACATGTTAGTAGATGAAGCCAATTCCTGCAAAAAGGCAGCAGTCTTATAAAACAGAGTGTCAGCAGAAAGGAGAAAGCCCTTCAGTGAGACGGCTTGACACAGTGACTGCAACAATGGGTTCAAACACAGCAATTCAGAGGATGATGCAGGACCACATGTTCTCTCTGTGTGTGCAATTGTTTTTAAAATAATTAAATCATTATATTGGGGGCTCATACAACTCATCACAATTCATACAAACATCCATTGTGTCAAGCACTTTTGTACGTATGTTGCCATCATCATTCTCAAAACATTTGCTTTCTACTTGAACCCTTGGTATCAGCTCCTCATTTTCCCCTCCCTCCCCATGCCCTCCTCCCCCATGAACCCTCGATAATTTAGAAATTATTATTATTTTGTCATATCTTACAACGTCTGATGTCTCCCTTCATCCACTTTTTTGTTGTCCGTCCCCCAGGGAGGACGTTATATGTAGATCCTTGCAATGTGTTCCCCCTTTCAACCCTACTTTCCCTCCACCCTCAGGTACCACCATTCTCACCACTGGTTCTGAAGGAATCGTCTGTCCTGGATTCCTTGTGTTTCCAGTTTCTATCTGTAGCATTGCACATCTTCTCATCCAGCTGGATTTTTAAGGTAGAATTGGGATCATGATAGTGGGGGTTGGGGGTGGAGTGAGGAGCTTTCAAGAACCAGAGGAAAATTGTATGTTTCATCATTGCTACACTGCATTCTGACTGGCTCGTCTCCTCCCCACGGACCCTTCTGCAAAGGGATGTCCAATTGCTCACAGATAGGCCCTGGGTCCCCACTCCACTCTCCCTCTCATTCACACTGCTATGAATTTTGTTTTTTTATGCCTGATACCTGATCCCTTCAATGCCTCGTGATCTCACAGGCTGGTATGCTTCTTCAAGCAGCCATCTAGCTGAGAAATAACAAAGCCCACATGGAAGAAGCACATCAGCCTATCCCAACATGATCGCTAAAGACAAAGCAGGTGCATAAGCAAATGTGGTGAAGAAAGCTGATGGTGCCTGGCTATCAGAAGATATAGAGTCTGCGGTGGCCAGGGGAGAGGTCCTATAGCCTTGAAGATAAACAAATGGTCATCTAAACTGTGTGTGTGCTATTGTAAACTCATGGACCAATGTAGACTCACATGCTATTGTAGACTCACCATACCAGTGCTGGCTCAATGGCACTTGAAGAATAACATTTTTCTAGATTCTTACTTTACACAATTCACATTCTAATTTTTAATGGATGTTTGCAGCATTGGTCAACATCCTAAAATCTTTCACCCATCCACTTGTTGAAGCACTACATTACATTGAGGAGCAAGGTCTTCCTCAGTCATATTTTCAATGTCTTCCAACCTGAGAGGCCCATCTTCCAGTCCTGTATCAGTCAGTGTGCTGCTACTTTCATAGCAGATCAGGGGTTGATCCTTCAGAAATAGACCCTTTTTCATTATTTATAGTCTATTCTCAATCTGAATGCTCCAAAGAAACCTGCCAGCGATAAGTGATCCTGCTAGTATTTGAAATAGCATCCACTGCCACGGAAACATTTCAAGCCACCACAGGGCAACAAGCAGAGAAATGATAGACCATTGTGGTCACAGTAAGGAAAACTTTAAAAACCGAATTTTAAATTATTTATTTGTAGGTTACCAAAATTAAAGTTCTGTTATTTGTTCTACTATAAAATGGGACTTGAAAATCTTTGTGAAAAAAATTTATTATCTTTGATTTCATTTGCCATGAAAGTTTTGATGGCCCCATTGAGTGTCCCACAGAAGCTGTATACTTATATGTATATCCAGACTCTTTATATAGCTCACTGCAAACACACATTAGGAGCACTTCTGAAGTTAATCAAAGTTATATTTATTAACTTGCTGCCACAACAAAGACTGAATAATTTGGAAAATTGCTATGGTGACTCATACAGAGAAACTGGGTTAAACTAGCTTTATTATTTGGATTGATACTAGGTTATTTAGGGGAAAGTTTTAGAAAGTCTGGGTTTTCTATGCCTTAGTGTTTAGTGGTAAGTGGACAACTGTATTATTGTTTATACTAATAACTATTTTTAAAAGGTGTGAGAAATTACGCATGACTAGTATGGTATTTGGTAAGACCAAAATAAAAGAAAACAAAAACATTATTTAGAGTGTTAGCCACTATAAGGGGTGTTTTGGTGATACAGTTTCTCATGGTCTGTATTGTGTTAGGAGGATATTGTAGCATGCCTTTATCTTTGTGTAGTTCTAAAATAGAATAGAATGATCTTGTGTTTTATTGTCAATAGTGGTAATGGCTATAGAACATAATGAACACAATTCATGTTAAAATATTAGAAGGGCAGGCTTTATCCATAGAAATCAAATCAGCTACATCTGTAGAAAGAAGACAATGCCATTATCATTCTCAAAACATTTTATTTCTATTTGAGCCCTTGGTATCAGCCCCTCATTTTCTCCCTCTCTCCCTCACCCTCCTTCCCTCACACCCCTTGATAATTTATAAATTTTTATTATTATTTTCATTTCTTAAACTCTCTGATGCATAAAACAAGTTATGTATATATGGATTGTGATAAGAGTTGTATGAGCCCCTAATAAAATTATGTAAAACAAAACAAAATAGGACAGAGAATCTCAATATCGTCAGCCAAAACAAACCAGGAGTCAACTATGGAATAGACTATTAATTTTGCTATTGTAAATTCAGGTTGAAGCTGAAGAAAATACAAACAAGTCCGCAAGAGGCAAAATAAAATATATACCCAGGTATATTTTACCTGAATGTCTAGAGCATCACAAGAACAGATTTGATATATTAAATATCAATGATAATGAATGAACAGACCATTGTGTAAAGGATATTGCATGAATAAAGCAGTAGGACATAGGAAGACCAAAGTAGATGGCCCCGCCAAAAAAAAAGTATTATTAAAAGCAGCCAATGCATGAAAACTAAGAGAGATAAACATTCAGAAACAGTAAAGGGAATAATGATTCCAAGAAGGTATGAGAAGAGGGGGTTGGAGGGGTGGAAGAGAGAGTTGATAGCAATGATAAATGTATAACCCCACTCAAGGGGAACAAATAACAGAATTGCAGGTGAATGGATGCATTGGTTGCTGTAAGATACAGCAAATAACAATAATGACATAAATATAATAATAAGGCTCCTTGGAGGGTTAGAATGGGAGAGGGAGGGTTAAAAGGGAGCTTATTTCAAAGAGTTCAAAAGAGAGAAAATGTTTTGAAACTCATGGTGGTAGAATTTGTAAAATTATGCTTTATCTAATTGTATTATGGATTGTTATAATATCTGTAAGAGCTCCCAATAAAACTATTAATAATAATGTTAAAAACTCTGAAATTTGCTCTTGAATATAGAGTAGATGAAGTGAATGGAATAAAAGAAGCTGAGCATAAAATTCCAAAAGTAATGGTGCATGTCAAAGTTGTATACTTTTTCCATACTTATTTAATCTGTACATAGAACAAATAATCCTAGAAGTTTGAAAATACACACATATTCTTAAAAAAAATTGATTCCCACTCATAGCAATGCTATAGGACTGCTTTTCTCCATAGGGTTCAAAGACTGCAAATATTTACGGAAGTAAATGGCCTTGTCCCTTTCCTGTGAATTTGAACCAATGACTTTGTGGTTAGCCATCCTATGTTTAACAAACCGTACCTCCAAATATCTCCTTATCTATCTATCATCTATCTATCTATCTATCTATCTATAATCTATCTTCTATTGATCATCACTTTTCATTTATCTATGCCTATCTAGCTATACCACATTTCTAATAAAAGTAAAACAGAAAAATATTTTCTATCTACATTATAAGAACAGTAATCCATGTTCTCCTACCACCAGCCTCTTAAAACATTTGCCTTGGTTCTCTATATAGTCTGCAGGCTGATTACCTTCACATTCCTCAGAACTGTCTTTTTTTCTTTATTTAGTTCTTACAAATAGTTTTATTGCCACATAATCCATATAGTATACAATTCAATAGTTCAATTCTATCAATAAGGGTTTTATAATCATTACACAACCAATTTTAGAACATTTTCTTCTTTCTTGTACTTCTTATTATTAGCTTCCAAGCTCTCCTGCTGTACCCTCAAGAAACCATCAATCAGGGTACTGTCTATATAGATTGCCCAATCTGGATTTCATATAGGGAAAAACATACCAAAAAAAGAAAAACAGACTAACAACAATAACAAAATATAATAGAAATAAATCCTAGTTGAAAAGATAGTAGAAATATTAAAAGCTAGAACAACTTTAAAATGGGTTGAAGGAGATCAAATGAGTAGGTATTAAATTTTAATGTAACGACATCCGCCATGATCCGCTTTGCAATGTACTCTGCATGAGAGCCAGGCTATTCACGTCTATGGTCTGTGTTCAGGGGGAATTCATAGGAGACAATCTATGTGTGCTTCCTTTTCACTTTTCAAAACTTATATAACTCTTCAATTGTTTAAAGGGAGATAAAATCAGATGTTACCTTTAATGGAGCCTTTGTGGTGTGGTGATTAAGCATTGGGCTGTAATCCACATGGTTAGCTGTTCAAACCCATCAGGAACTCCATGAGAGAAAGACTGGACTTTCTATTTTTGTAAACAGTTACAAAAATAGAAACCCACGGGGGTCACTATGAGTCAGCATTGACTCAATGGGAGTGAGATAGAGTTATATATTCTATAATCATCTCGACAATACTTTCTGTCTGATAAAGAGGCTATTCTGGTACCTAGTTCTGTCACACCTATCTAGTCAGTTGGCAGAGCTGAGAAGGTTCTTCAATAGGCAGAGCTGATACATCTGCTAGATTTTCAGCTTCATGCTCAGAAATAAGAAACTTGGGTAATGTCTTAATGTCTCTTAAAAATGTATATAGATTATGGTTTGGGTTAATTATTTAAGTAATTTATCAGAAATGGGGGATAACATTTGGAGATGGATAAATTTGATTCTAAAAAGAATATCCAGGAAATAAATATTTAGAATAATTACCAAAATTGACACAAAATTTATGGACATGTGTGTAATGTCAATGTGTACTTAATAGCAACCACTAAAAGAAATGCACTAATCCACCAGATGACTAGGTTGATTTGCCCCATGAGGTTAACCAGCCTGTGTTCTGTCCAATATCAATGCTTGCACAATGAGCACAATGACAAAATGATATTGATAAAAGCTGTGCATGATCTCAATTGAATGAGATTCCTCTCATTAAGGCGATTTAATTATTGTCACTGTCGAACAGCTATAAATTCAAAGTAGAGGTTGACATGGCTTCTTGATACTGCAACATCCATTGACAATACTGACCAGTCTTGTCATTGCAAATCAGCTACATAGTGTTCTTCTGTCCTGGATGAGGAAGTAATTTTTATTTATTTAACTACTATTATATTTTTAATGGAGAAAGATCTTTAAATCCTGGCGTGCTGTAGGGAGAGGTTACATTAAGTTTAAAATCTTAAGACAAAAGCCATGTGAAGGACCATGTATCTAACATGCATAATTTGGAGCCAGTAGCTGGTCACTGTGACAGAATATGAGTAATGGCCACAAGGTATAACATATGGGCTTGGGGAAACATTACAAAAAGCTTTATTCCTTTTGTTCCATCTTTGCTCAGTGGAGAAGTCAACACGTAGACAAGGGATTCCACTATAATCCTGGAGAAAGGACCTGCTCAGATGCCGAATACACTCATATAGAAGCATAGTGGAGAAGTCAACACGTAGACAAGGGATTCCACTATAATCCTGGAGAAAGGACCTGCTCAGATGCCGAGTACACTCATATAGAAGCATAGTGGAGAAGTCAACACGTAGACAAGGGATTCCACTATAATCCTGGAGAAAGGACCTGCTCGGATGCCGAGTACACTCATATAGAAGCATAGTGGAGAAGAGTCTGTCTGACACTCATAGTGAAGAGGCCTGAAAACCACAAGAGTAAAATAATGGTCCGCTTCATCCACACTCCACGCTCTCAGAATGAGGTAGCAGCTCTCTGATTTGAAATGCCTGTGCTCACCTCATACTGACAGCAGGCACCACGTCTACCTTCTGAGATCTCTTTCTAATCACAGTCCGTGGGGCTATCATCTAAAGTGAAATGTAATTTCCCAGCGCAAAGTAAAAAATGATGGAAAAAGCACTTTCTTCACTCGGTTGAAATCTGGTTCATGATGTTCTTGCTCACTAGACAGCTGTTAGCATATCTGGATTTAAATGTTCAGAGGTGCACCTTATGCCAATGTGTTTAGTGTAAATATGCTTGACAAAAAAAAAGAAGTCAGTTTTAGTAAAATATTTTGTGTGCCCGATGGTTTAATTGCCTAGAGTGAGCCCACATTGTGAGATTGTGAGCAGTTAGGTAACTAGTAAGACTATGAAAATACAAAACCATCATCTTCCAACAGAGGGGCAGCTTCCTTAGAAAAGGAAAGAGAGAGAGAGAGAGAGAGAGAGAGAGAGAGAGAGAGAGAGAGAGAGAGAGAGAGAGAGAGAAAGGGCTGATTTAGATTAGCTGCTAAAATTCTAGTCTGCTTAGACTGTTACAATGGCTTGTTATATGAGCTCCAATAAAATAATTTTTTTAAAAAGCTCTTCCTTCTCTGTTTTCTTATATTTCCCATAGTGATGTTTTTGTTTTGTTCTGTCTTGTTTTTATTGGGGTTTGAGTAAAAGTTTATCGAGCAAATCAGTTTCCAATTCAACAATTTATATGCCTTTTGTTTTCTGACATTGGTTGTAGTTCCTTCAGTGTACCAGCGCTCTCCTTTGGTTCCATTCCTCCTTCATTGCTCGCTTTATAGGCCTGTTGTTTGGCTGACAGTTGATTCCCCAGGGTTGAGCTCAGTTCCAGGTTTGAATGATGTCTAAAGACCATGTTCTCAGGGAATCCACCAGTCTGTATTCAAGCAATAAATCTGGTCTTTTTTATGATTTTGAATTTTGTTCCCATCACCCTGGCCAGGACTTTCTATTGTGATCCCAGTCAGAGTAGTTGGTAGTAGTAACTGAGTACCATGTAGTTTTTCTGGTCTCTGTGGAGTTATATTTTATTCTTAAAAATTTTAATTTCTAATAAGTTTATGTGATATGATTTAAAAACACTAGTGAGCAATGTGATTAATAATAATAATTATTATTATTATCTTGCCAATTCTAATGGATGTGACTTTCAAATGCATTTAAAAGTCAAGATAAGTTGTTTTGTTTTTCATAGGAACTGCTCTTCTGTAGCCAAGACAGATACTCTTTTCAGAGAAACATGGCAGCTGCTTGGTCTGTGTCATTGTGCAACAACATTTGGCCACATTTCATTTGCATTGCAAAGGCTGCTCAAAGAAAACTCTTAAAAATAAAATAGAATTGTACAAAAAACAAGCTCTGTGTTTTCTCTTTTTTTCAATCTATTCATTAGGGTCTCATACAACTCTTATCACAATCCATACATACATCAATTGTATAAAACACATTTTTACATTCATTGCCCTCGTCACTCTCATAACATCTGCTTTCCATCCAAGCCCCTGGCACCTAATTTTTATTACCATAAATAAGTCACAAAACAGATGTTGCTCGTGAAATAGCTCTTGGATAGTACAAGCACTCAATGGGTTTGTTGATGACAAAGATGTTGGAGGTTCAAGTGTGCCAAGAGGCATTTGGTAACAAAGATGGGCAATCTACTTCAGAAAAAAAAAAGTACAGTGGCGTACAGTTCTACTCTGACACAAATGGAGTCATAATAAGTTGAAAGTAACTCGATGGCAAAGTGGTAACTACTGAAAGAGAGGACAAGATGTTAAATGAGTCCATTCACTGACAATGATACTATTAATATTAGATGTGATCAAGTCTGTATTAATTCATAGCGATCTTATGCTCAACAGAAAAACGTATTGCCCAGTCCTGTTCCATCCTTACAATTGTCCATTGGGGCAGCCACTGTGTCAGACCCCTTACAGAAGGGACTTAGGGAGGAGACGAGCCAGTCAGGGTGTGATGTAGCAATGATGAAACATACAATTTTCCTCTAGTTCCTAAATGCTTCCTTCCCCACCCCCACCCCCACTATGATGATCCCAATTCTACCTTACAAATCTGGCTCAACTAGAGGATGTACACTGGTACAGATAGGAACTAGAAACACAGGGAATCCAGGGCGGATGATCCCTTCAGGAGCAGTGGTGAGAGTGGCGATCCTGGATGGTGGAGGGAGGGTGAATGGGTTGGAAAGGGGGAATCGATTACAAGGATGTATATATAACCTCCTTCCTTGGGGATGGACAGCAGAAAAGTGGGTGAAGGGAGATGTTGGAGAGTGCAAGATATGACAAAATAATAATTTATAAATTATCAAGGGTTCATGAGAGAGAGGGAGTGTGGAAGGAGGGGAAAAAAGGAGGAGCTGATGCCAGGGGTTTAAATGGAGAGTAAATGGTCTGAGAATGATGAGGGCAATGAATTTACAAATGTGCTTTACACAATTGATGTATGTATGGGTGAGCCCCTAATAAAATGAGCCCTTAATATGAGCCCCTAATAAAATGATTTTAAAAATACATGTCACAATTAATCCAAAATAGTACTGTCTCTCTGTCTGGAATCAGGACATGGTTTAATGAACTCTGCTGACTTATGTGTCTTACAAGACTTCAATCATTCTGTTGACTAGGGTTGCAGTTATCTCAAGAATTTACTGGGTCAAAGATTCACTTTTAAGCTAATTCATCTGACACCTGATAGTATTCCGTTTTCATGGTTGTTGGATTGCAGACCTCAATTTCTCATTGACTCTTGATAATTTCTCTGACAGTTTTGTCCCCATCGGTCTTTCTTTGAGGAAGTTAGCATCCGCTGACTCCCTTCTAAGTAACCAAGATGAGAAGAAGGGAAGGAAACATGGAGGACACATCTTTTAATAACCTGATCTTGGAAATAACATGGAAACTTTTTCTTGTATACTATGTATGAGAAGGAACTCACTCAAACAATTTTATTGTCTTCACTTTAAAATAAGAAACAAAATCAGAACTATTTGCTAATATAGTATTTGCATAGAATTAAAAGGGTATTTAGAAATGATTGGCATGGTCAGGTACAACTTGGACTATTATCCAAGTGGTCAAAAGTTCAAACCCACCAACCGCTCAGTGGGAGAAAGTTCAAGTCACCTGCTTCCATACAAACTCAGAAAACCTATACAGGGTCCCTGTCAATGGGAATCAACTAGATGGCACTGGGTTTAATTTTGGAAACTAGAATAAAAGACAAATGAGGGTAAAAATATATCTGTCGAATATAGTGCTTAGGTTCAAATCACCCTCATATCAATTAAAGACCAAGGTTAATCTGAAACACAGATGAAAACGGTTTTTAAGCACTTAACACTGTTTTCTCTCAATTTCCATCCTTGTATGATTACTATTAGCCAGATCTAAATTATTTTATATACCAAATAGCTATAACTATTGTTATTTTATGACACTAAACTCCAGTAACTTAATAGATACATTATTATTTCCTTTGCTTTATTTTAAAGGCAATTTAAATTAGAGTTTTTGTTTTGTTTTGTTTTTAACAATTTATTGGGGCTGATACAATTCTTTTCACAGTTCATACATATACATACATCAATTAGAGTTTTATATGCAAAATATTTTTATGACTCACAGCTTTAAAAATAATTATAGTGTGATTTTATGAGATTATATAGCCTAATAAAGGGGTGTTATAAAAACTTATTTCTTGAATGTAAGATATAAAATAGTTTTTATTGATATATTTCAGTATGCATACAAAATATACATTTAGTAAATTTTGAGGCAAAAATGAATGAATTCTTTTTTCTTATGATCCATGGACTTTAAAGTCAAAATATAATAATCAACTTTCTACTGAAAATTGGATATATTTTTTCACTGTGTATACAATTCTCAAAAATACATTTTGAACATATTCTTTAGTTCTTTTCTTGCATTTACTGTGTCATTTTCTTCCTACTGAAATTGCAGTAAATTTTACTAAACTTGCAGCATCCCTCAGAATAGAAAAAGACAAAGAATATAAATTTAAAAATCAATAGCTATAGTGCTTTCAAATTATAACCATGCAGAACTTGTCCGGCTTGACACGTGTTTGAATTTTAAACTGATGAATGGTGTTGCAAGAACATGAGCTCATAGAAATCATCCTTTCCTGCTCCCATCTCATAATACCATATAATCAGCATTTCATCTTCTTCACCCACCCCCGTATCACTTCAGTACTCTAGAAAAAAGAGCAAATGTGTTTTTGTTAATTTTTTTCTCCATGTTCCAACAGAGAAATTCAGGACATGACTCAGAGCCAACATCTCCAGAAAAAGGAGAAGAAAGGAAGGATACATAGTGTCACAAACATAACTCCTCTTGGGATTTAAGAAATATTGAATTAGCATTATAGGGAGCGTGTGAGTACACAGTCTTCCCCCCACCTCCTAGTGTCATTTTTTACCTCCCTGGCGGCATTTCTCTGCATTCATATTTCCCAAGTATTACTAGAGTTTGAATGCAGTATATAGTTTCCCTCTCAACCACATACTATTCTTTCATTGCCATCAATACTTATGATGTTTCAAGTATCTAACAACTTCTTTTCACGCTGCTATTAGATACAGAATTACAGTTCTTGGCTGTTCACAATTTCTGATTTTTCATTTCCTATTCTATTATCTATCTGTTATTATGGGTTGTCCCCTCATCTATGTCTTTTTGAGGAGGCTCAGGATGGAGAGAATGACCTCAAATCTACAAGCTAGGCACATTTAATTACCAAGTAGTTGGAAGTTTACTAAATCCTGGAATGCTTTTGTAAAAAAATTCACCACAATATAACTTAGGGCTGAAAGGTGAAAGAAGCACACTATATATTTATTGATGCAATAACAAAAAAGGAAGGCAGTTGAGAGTGAAAATAGATTCTGAATATTTTGACTATGCTTGATATATGAGTGACCATATTTATTTTAATTGTATTAAAATGACATAATCAAAATGATAATGGAGAGAGAAAAGTGGAGACTAGTAACTATCCCAAATTACTAAACCTAGGCACATTTAACTTCAATGAAAAATATCTGAGATGAGATGCTTCTTAGATAGCAGCCATACTATCTTACCACTCTTAACTCACTCTTAAACTGTTTGAGATCTATTCATCTCTATCTCAGACTCCTGGAGTAATAGCTCTTGATTACTTAAGACCACAACATTTAAGAAGTTAAGTGCAGCTAAAGAATATCACTGAGTCATTTGAGTTAGCACTGAGCATCACAGAGATTATGGACTGCTATTTACCACTCAGGAATAGATCATGAGAGGAGGGTAAAGTGTATATTGAGGGATAAATACCAGTCTTATAAATTGGTCTTAGTTCTGCTTTTGTGTGCCGTACTCTCCGAGAGATAGATGAGGCTTTCTACCCTTATAAATAGTTACTGTGCTAAAATCCCACGAGAGTGGTTTCACTCTGTCCTATAGGGTCTCTATGAGTCAGAATTGACACAATGACACAAGAAAAGTCATTTGATAAGACAACCTTCCTCTTTTCACAGTCACTGTAATGTTTACTCAATGCGATTAAAACATAAAAAGATGCTAAAGATATCAATTAGGCATTTGCTAAGCAATATGAATTACACTTCTGTATTTCCACGTTTGCTTATCTGCATTGCGCACACAGACTATTTGTACCTCAAGCTTTCAAGTAGCCATTGGACTACTAGGAATGGGACACAAAAGTGAAAGAACAGCAGCCATTCACCATGTGAAATGAAGGTGCTTCGAAAACTTCATAGGAATGTTCCATTATTATTTAATTTGTCTACAAAATTCTTGAAGTCCCATAACAGATTCATAAGTAATCAAGCAGGACACACGTCTTATACTATATTGGCAAGGTGAAAACCATGATTATTATCATGTACAGAAAACAGAGTAAACTATAATAACAGATTTCCAAAGAGGAAATGCTTACGTGTTCATTCTTATGTCACTGGGCAGGTGTGCTATGGATAAAGTCAGATCTGAGTTCAAATCCAATGTTTGCTCTACTGCTGAGCCTCCCTGGCCTCTGCTCCCAGTACCTCTCCCATGACACAGGCCTGTGGGATTCTCTTGTTGTCTGATTCCTGGACTCAAATCTCATGGTGACAGGGGAGTTGTGAAACCCCTTCAATTTCTTCCCTGAACAGGGAATTGTTACAGATTGTTAGTTCTGCTGGCAAGGTTCCTGCCTTAATGTGTTCAGTTCTTATTCTGTGGACACAATTCACCCTACTGCCTCGCCATCTCTTTTGTCTTTACTCTTTTTTGTGGATCTAGGTGATACTCAGCATAAGATTCCTGAGCCCGTGGTCAAAAGGATGCACTCTGCTCAGGACACCTTTGATAGCAGTGAGGTTCTCTGTAAATATTTGTGGGACTAGACCTTTTAAGTGTACCATGCTGAAAGTTTGACCAAACCTGCTGATAAGTCTTGCATATCTTATTTGCATAGAAAAATGTCTAAAACTTGCAAGAAATGTACACGCCTTATTTACATAATCCTCGCCAAGTTTTGTGGGGGTTCCACCTTTTAAAAGTAATTCAAAATATGGTACCTTTGCTGAGTCCTTTGTGGCTACTACCAAATATTAAACCCAAGGAGCAAAGAATAGAGACCTACACCAAATTTTCATTGTGAACAAACTTTCTGGAACATACCAGTTTGGGTTGCAGATTGCTTACAGTGTAATTTTATCCATGAATTGTCTTAATGATTCTGATAGTAACACTCTCTGGAGACAGCCACATATTTTAGTTATTATCTCTGTATCAGAATATCATTGATTCTGAGGAAGAATTTAATTTTACAGAGAGGAGTAAACCAATCTGTTCATAGGTATGTGCTTCACTAGTATTACCTTGATGCACTTACTTAATCAGAAGCAGCAGCCTTGTTTTACTGGCATTGACACTACCTTGTGCCATTTTGGGGCTCTTCGTGCAACTAAAACAATGGGCAAGGAAAAAAGTTTACTTTTATTTGAAGTGACTAACCTTAGTTATAATTTGCAGCTCCATGGCTTTCCATTTAGTGGGGTTTCTAGCTTTTGTTTGCAATTATTTCCAAATGACTATAGAGTTTCAATCTGATGACAACAGGTCAGTTTTCTAGTTGCATATCTAACTTTCAAACAATTGCTTGGTTCTTGTTCAGTGCTGTCCAGTTGAAATTGAAACACAGATTCTACATGCAAAGCCTGTCTACTGATTTCTGCATAATTTTCACCATTGTTGCTATGTTTGAGCCCATTGTTTCGTTCACTTTGTCAATGTATCACATGGGAGGCCCTGTTTTTCACTGACCCTCTACTTTACCAAGCATGATGTCCCTTTCTGGTGACATGTGCCTGTAATAACATGGCTAATGTATAATTCAACGTATTATCATTTTCACTTCTAAAGAGCTTTCTGGCTGCACTTCCTCCCATGCAGATATTCTTTTTCTTTTGGCAATCCATTGTGCTTTCAATATTTTGGCAATATCAAAATAAAAATGCATCAAGAATATCATGGATTGGGTCCAAGGCATCTTAGTCTTCTAAGAAACATCCTTGCTGTTCAACGTTTTAAAGAAGCCTTTCATAAAAGGTTTGCTAAATTAATGTATCATGTAATTTCTCGACTGCTGATTCTATGAGCATTGATTATAGATCCAAACAAATTCAACTCTCTATCTTTTCTCCATTTATCATTATGTGGTCTATTGGCCCATCTGTGAATATTGTGATTTTCTTTACATTGAATTGAAGTCTGTTGTCTTTGATCTTCTTCAACAAGTGCTAATACTCCTCTTATCTTTCAGCTAGTAAAGTTGGATTAACTACATATTACAGGTTTTTAATGAGATTTTCTCCTATCCTAACGTTGCATTCGTCTGCACAGTTCAATTCCTTGTGTTGTTGAATGCTAATATCAGGTAGTAAAAGTGTAATAAGAAATGTGACATTTACATAGTAATAAAGTCATTGCCTCCAAAATGATGGTCAAGACCAATGACCAAATGAATAAATTTTACAGTAGATAAATATGACATATCATCTTAATTACATGTTCAAAGTGAACCACCTCGATAATCTGGCAGATACTCAGAATGTATGCTTGAATATAATGCATTGGGAAGAGCACGTTACTTCTGTGTTTTTTATATAAAAAGTGCATGGCCTCATTTTGGTCATAAAAATAAAAAAGAACCAGCCAACCCATAATGGGAGAAATTAACCACAAAATACAGTTGCTTTGTAGTTTTACAGGACTATGTTATTATAACATAACTGTTTTATCTCTCAACTGCCTTCCAAAAGTTGCTTCAAACCACCCAGGAGCACCACAGAAAGACCTGGAATTCTTTCTCCTTAACAATTATAGCCATGGACATTCTACGGAATACTTTGGCTGTATAACATGTGGGTCACTGTGACTTGAAAAAAATCTACAAACTTTGTATTTTTGAAATAGTACAATCACTTTTTAAGTGTGGATGTGAGAATGAGTATATATGTTAAAAGTGAGAAAGTACAGAGGGATTTTTGGATCACTATTATACTAATCATCTATCCTATGCTATTTCAAGTTGCTTTTCTCTACAATGTTGTAGTTTGCTGACATTCAGTTGATACCAAATTATCACAATTCTTTGCTCAGCATGATTATATTACTGTATGTGTTGGGCTTGCTTGTCTAGAGAAACAAAACCAGTGACTGTCCTTTAGATATAGGAAATGATTTTATATCAAGAAGTGATTTTATATCAAGATGGTAACCCAACAAGTCCAACTCAAATCATTAAGGTGAATGCAAGACAGTTCCCTCTTCAGACTCACATAGCTGCAGACTGATGATGCAGAAAGGTGAAGTGGGATGAAGGAAGATCATAAGCTAGTGGGTACGAATCTCATGATTCCAGTATCTGTGGAAATGTGGCAGGGCACACCATCTACTAGGGTCAGGCTGACACCCTTGGAGGCAGGCAGAGTTCCAGCAAGCAGGAAGACAAGAAAACAGAGAAGAAGAGGGAATTTCCCAGTTTCTTTCTTATAAGAAGGTCACATAACTCAAGGAGACATCATTAGGTGGTGACAAGTTTGACAGGTTGGACTTCACCCCACCTTTTCATGCAAATTCAAATTGATATAAAATAATCCAACTACCATATTGTGATAGAAGATTAAAAATTTTAAATTAATTAAAACAAGCACATTTTCTAGATTCCCTTGAAGTTAAGATGTACAGGTTCTTTTCAGAGACTTGCATATAGATGTGATCAGCAAGAGATCATTACAGAAAGATTGCAACGTTTCAGAAGTTTTACAAAAGAATTATGTTATTTGGGGGGACAGGGTTCTTTAAAAATATCCACTTTTCAGGACTAGAGATGAAAAACGGTTGTCAAGAGTCTGTGATATTCCTACATATGTTTCCTGGCTGCATTTTGGGGGGCCTGTGTAATTTCCTAGTAATATAGTTCAATAAGAAAACTGAAAATCACTTGAGAATCCAGTAGAATGGAGTTAAGATAATACTACAGTAATGTTAAAAGAAAACATAAATCTAAATATATAGCATAGAACAGTTAAACTCATATTTCTATAACCTGTATAAAAAGGAGGCAGTGAAATTAGATAATTAGCTTATTGTAATGATCTATGTAATTTAGGGATTCTGTAATTATATGTGGGTATTTTTCTATGTATGTGAATATTTTGAAGTCAAACTCTTCTGGTATACAAGTATTTTACATCTTCTTATTAGTAAATATATTTGTCTGATAGACCAAGAAACTGACTTGTAGCCAAGTTCAGAGGCATTGTATTATTTTCAGGGGTTTCTGGACTCTGGGGAAAGGGCATTGCTTTTTCTAGCTGGCAGCTGGACTAGCAGGCCATTCTGAGAGTCATTGACATGGAGCAGTGAGATGGCATACAGAAACTGCAGAGGCCAACATCACAAAGCTTGTGTATCAGAGGCTCCGATGGGGAGGAGGGAGGAGGATGCCCTGGCTAACTGTGAAGGGCTCGTATCATTTAATGGGCAGACAACAAGTGCCTGCTTCCATCTCGTAGCCATTTTTTTTTTACTGTTGACACATGTCCCTACAACATGCAAACTAGTCTAGTTATTGAACCACCAGGTGCCCAATCCTACCATATTGGATACAATTTTGTAATTGTACTAGGTTCAGTTTTATACTGGATGCAATTTTGTATTTCTAAATTATATTAGGATTCCCACTCAGTTCATTACATTTCATAGAATAAAATTGTTTACAGATTAAATCGTATAAGTTGTTTATCCCCTACTGCAGTCTTATGCATATAAAATGCGTATATTCTAAAATTGTATATACTGATTTTTGTGAATACTAAAATTGGTTACACAAAATTAAACTACTGCGGTTCCTCTGTACCAATCTTAATACATATGAATTAAATGACTTATAGAAGACAAATGTCAATGATAATACTTAAAATTTCTCAAGGTAAAGAATCAGAATAACATTTTCTTTACAAGTCTCAAGTATTTCCATCTAATGAAGGTTTGTAAGGCAGTTTACTGGCAGGAAACCATGTATTCAGTACTGACATCATGCTAAAATCAATGCTTTAAATGGAGTCTCTACAAAGATATTTTTCCCAACAGACCAATTAATCATTTCTCAACACTGGAAACCACAGGAGTTGGGGAAAGGAGCTAGTGACTTATTATTAATGCTTGGATAAAGTCATTCCAGGATTAACAGTATTACAATGAAAAACAGCTGAATCTTTAATTGTTTGTGATATGTAAGAATGTGTATTTCTTATGCTCCTTAAGATAGAATTATTATACTGAGTTTCAGGATGTTACAGATTCTAAAAACCATTTCTAAAGGCTTCCAATTTTACCTGAGGCATTGTGATCTATAATCATCAATAATAAACAAAGGCCTTTTAATCTAAGAATCAGACATTTTAAATAGTAAATGTTATTCCCTATTGCGTCAAACCTTGAGTACAAATATGAAAATTTTTCTCCTCACCACAAAGAAGTATGCAGTCACTAAAGCATTTACAGTTAGAGAGTTTACCTGGTTTACTTCAGATAACTTGATCCTATCTGCCGGACTTAAATGGATTTCCCTTTCGTGAATCTGAAAGGTAGGAGAGTACTAGAAATGCAACTGAGCTTATTAATATCTAACTGTATCTGAATTCCTTATTTTATAAGGGTAAGGCATGAAACATTGGTTCTGCCTAGAAATTTGCATGAGAAGTAAAATCAGCAATTTTATTATCTTTTAGTATATGTCTTAGAAGAAATACAGTCAGCGTGCTTCTTAGAAGAAAGGAGAATGAGACTTCATCTTAAGTACTTTGGACCTGGAAGGCCATGAGTCTGGAAAAAGACATTATTTTGTTAAAATAGAAGGTCAGTGAAAATGAAAATGTCTCTCTAAATAAGAGGGATTTACTAAAATGGGTGGATTGTGAGTAGCGGAAACAATGGGCTCAAATATATCAACAATGGGAGAACGGTGAAGAACCTGGCCATTTTTCATTCTGTACTGGATCTCCAGGAATTGGAACTTATTTGACATCACCTGGAAAAACTAATATTTTCATGCTCCACCCCAGTCGCTATGTGGGACTTACAAAGACAAGAGATAGAAGAGACAAACCATTATGGATACCAAAAGGCTTATCCTGATAGATTTTCCTGAAGGAAACAGGATAATCACAGTAAGTTTATTATGATGTTTTAAGATAATTAAAAATGCATTTGTGAGAAGAAGGCCAACAGAGTTGCACTTAGGTATAATTTTTCTATCACAATTGTCCTGTTCATTCTATGAAGTTCTGGTCTGTGAAAATGTTGGTATGTGGCACACCATCCACCCTACTACGCGATCTTGAAACTGCAGTTGTTGTTGTTTGTCATCAATAGCTGAAGAGCATTCAAAAAGATCAGGATACAGATCCCTTGTGATTGAAGAAACCATTTTGACTTGATGTAAATGAAAGCATACAGAATTGTGTGAGAAATGTGGGGAGCCTCCAGCTCACTGGCCATGTAAGGCCCTTGAAAGGATCAAAACCAGCTAGCATCACATCACAAGAGCAGCACTTTCAGCCATCGCGTGAGGGGTAAGTTAATTATTTTTTTTACCAGTATGTTCTACAAATGATGTGACACAATTCCAAATGACCCGTGGCAGAAAAAATGTTTCCCACCCCTCGGGTTAGGGATATGGAAACACCACCCGAAAGAGTGTGTAGATTTAGATAGAGGATGAATAGGGAAACCGGAGCTTCATATTGTGTATTTTTGTTGAACTATGATTCCTAGGACTCTGCAGAGCCCTGATAATGAACCACAAAGTTCAAACCCAGCAGCAGTTTTAGGGAGAAGATGAGACTCTCTGCTCCTACGAAGATGGAGTCAGTATGAGTTGGAATTGACTTAGTGGCAGTGAGTTTTACAATTGTGAAGCAATATATTGTTACTTATCCTCATAAGCCAAATTTACCATCTATTCTAACTCATGATGCACATAGGTGTTCTTATAGCTTCTCCATAAGGTTTTCTTGACTGTAATCTTTCAGAAAACAAAAAGCAAATGTCCTTCCTTTGCAGCACTGCTGAAGGAGTTTGAACTGCCAGCCTTCAGTTAGAGCTAATGACAAACTAGTGGCTCCACTCATGAAACCCTGTGAACAAATGTAAGAACACTAAGCCCTAGATTAACCCAAGCTCAAGCCATCCCACCTTTTTAAAAAATACAAACGTAGAATGTTGTTATAGCAAGTTTCTTTCATTTTATAGTTTATCATTTTCCTTTAAAGAAGCATTGTCCAATTTATGAGGGCTTGCTAAACAATTTTTAAGAAATGGATTACAAAAACTTTTTAAAAATCAAAATGTAAAGTTATTGTTTCTAGTCTTATACTTTATCTTGGTCCATATACTTCTGAAGATATTGTCTCCACCTTTTTAACCCTTTTTACAAATAATTATGAATTTTTTCATTTGCACCTTGACAAAACAGTGGTTTTGAAATCCTTCATGGATCCAAATGCTGTTGTTTGAGGTTTGGGATCAAATCAGGTTTGCTGGATTAGGATTCCTAGTAGTTTGGGAAGTTAAGGTACCAATGAAGAGACTTCTTTATGTGTGTTGCGACTTCAAATATAGTTGGATAATGTAGAAAAGCTTGATTTCTTGTTACTGGGTCTGCTTTCTACATCTAGTTTTTAATCTGACCTCTGGTTCTTTGAAGTTGATATTTGAATTTCATATTTTGTTGCATTGCCTGCTGATCTTGGAAGTTGTCAGCCATCTACGCTTTTATTTACCAAACTTGGGTTGATTTTCTTTTGAAGTCTGACATCTGTAATTTATGAGTCTTGTGTCACACAGGCTGGTGTGCTTCTTCCATGTGGACTTGGTTGATATATCATTTACATGGCTGCTTGATTAAGAAAATATTTTAAGGTGCCCACATACTATGCTTTCTGAAACCCGAGCACCATCTCATGTCTTCATCATACTTTGCTATTTCACCCACATCTTCAGTGCTCTCATCCTGAGTGCAGGCATGGGCCAGGGCCATATGCTAAGAACCAATCACTCTTAGATTAGGGCTGGAATTAAGTGCTAGCCCCAAATAAATTCATATATATCTAAGATTATTCTTGTCTTTGGTTCACTTTAGAGACATCAGCATCACTTATGATAGAAAACATTATAAATCATCCCCCTGTGGCATAAGGTAATTCTATTGATAGTGTCATTGATTTATCCTATCGTACAGAATTTAAACCACTGTTTAGAAAAGGAAATTTTAAAAGGATAGTCAAACAGCAATACATGATTAAAATTTTAACTCCCTGGACACAATTTTCGCAAGGAAATTCAAAACCAGGAATGGTTTCAGAGGTTAATTTGTGCACACCCAGTTTTCAGAATACTAGGTATGACAGTGAGAGCCCCAAATCTATTTGCAGGGCCCCCACATCGATCAGCCCTCAATGAATCCCTTGTGACCATAGTCCTGTGGTATGACTGCCCTTGCTCTCTGACAGAGGACATTGCAGTTAATTATGGCAGATGATGTCATGTTAAAATTGAAAACTTTATCATTTGATTTCCTTTTTGACTTATTTTGAAGTTGTTTCAGTGGTTAATATTCAATGCTTTCTTTTTGAATGTTTCTCTAGATTGGGCTAGCTATTGTTGTTCAGGGTCTTTTTGTCTTTGTTCTTATTTGTTTAATTTTTTGCCTACTGTTTCTATTTTGTATGATTTCCTATATAGGAAGCCAAGTGTAAGTAGATCTATAGTGAGAGTAACTAGATCAATAATCACCTTGGGACATGGCAGAGGAGGATAGGAGGTGGGTAAGCTAAAGACAGGAGCATAAGACAATGTTCTGAAATTGATTGAGGTGATGATTGTACAAATCCTCTTAATGTAGCTGATGATTAAATTTGTATGTGTGACATATATCCCAATAAAAATATAATAAAAAATCTGACATCTGACCTTCCAATCTCTCATTCATCAGCTGCACCGCTACCTTAGGAAAAGCCTTCAGTATGGCATCTAACCCATGGACTTGGGACTTGTCTACCTCTACCAAAATATTATCCATTTCTTTGATATATGTGTATACTCATATATGAACTTCACATCTGTAACCAAGAGTGGTTCTAGGCTCACTGGCCTCAAGTTTGTTACCACTGACAGTGACCTTATATAGTGTTTCTGAGGATGTAGCACTTTCACAAAAATGAATAGTCTTTCTCCTGTGAAGTGGCTGGTGGTTTTGTACAGCTTATCTTTGGTTTACTGCCCAATGATAATTTGAAAGCTACCGTGAGACTCCGATAAGAATAGTTCTAAAGAAACAAAATCATAAGGACGAGTTTTGTAAATTGGTTTTTGAGTCTAATTTCTTCAAAGCCTCTGTGGCTCCGAAAAAAGGCTGGAGGCTTCAAATTTAGGGAGCTTTTGGGTCTTATGAACCCATGATTGGCAGAAACACAACAGGCAGGCATGACACTGCAAGGCCAAGGTCATCAGGTGAGGTTCATAGTTGCAGAAGCAAAGGAGTGCAAGGTGGGCACTAAAGAGGTTCTTTACCATGCCCAGGAGATGCGGGCTCTAAACAAGGCCGTTGGCTCAAGTCAGGATCTGGAACACCCCCGTTGTCGAATACAAGGAGAAAGATTGCCTTTCCATTCTTAAACTTCTAGAGTTCTTCTTTCTTTCTCCATTTCTTGTTCGAATCTTGACTGTATAAATTCTTTTTGTGTCAGTGTATTAAAAGGATTGTCTTCAGTGCCGCTTTTCCTTCCTTCATCCCAGTCTCTAATCGAGTGAGAACTGGAGATGATGTGATTTAGCGTTCGGTTGCTAACCTAAGAGGTGTGCAGCTCAAGCACATGAGCTGCTTTGCACAGGTAGCTAGGAATAAATCCACAAACATTACAGCCTTGAAAACCCCAACTTGAAGGTCAGTGGAGACTGTATCAGCCTAATTCAATCCATATTCTCCCAACTGTCTCTCCAGACATGCTGTCTGGTAGGGTAGTTGTGTAAGGTCTCTCTCTCTCCAGGCTAGATTTCAGTCTTGGTCCTTGGCTCTGCGCAAGAAAGATTTCATGCTGAAGCCGGGCTCGTGATCCAAGTGAATTTAATGAGAGTTAAAAGAAGCTTCAGGTTTTATGCGGCACCCATAGGATTCCTTTGACCATACAGCCTGGCAGAGACTGCTCCTGGTCACGCAAGGATCTCTCTCCTCGCACGAAGACGACCAGACCACCCCTCTCTCTTCTGGTCCCTGCCTATTCAAGGGTTCCCGGGGGAGGCGTAGTGAATGACCCCAGGTCGATCCCATTGGCTGAATTGCAATCACCTGGCCCAGGTGGGCTGCTCCAGGTGTAACGCCCATCTGCGTCCACCGGCGGGAAAACCCAGCTTTGTCCTATGCTGGCTCTCCTGGGCATGCGTAAATGGACTTCCCAATTCCCTAGGCTAAGCTGCCTAACAGCTGTTCTTTCAAAGGCTGATTTCTAAATAAAAGAAATCGGTTTCCTCAGTGTGTTGCTTTTTTTGGTAACCTTTTATTCTTTTTCACTTTATTTTTAAAATATTAAAAGGGCAAGAGAAGTTCTCAGTACAAGGCGGAGGGTGAGGACACAGACTACTTACATTAAAAGGAGTGATCTCTATTCGACAATAAAAAGGTACTCAGATCCCTGTGGTGTGTTTTCTAGAAAACAAAAAACCATTAAGCAAAAATCAAGGGTCCACAAGACAGCAAACATTATGTCATATTTTACACAGAAGACACACTGACAGTCATAACAGCATTTCTACTCTGACTGTGAATATACTCTCAAGTGGTCCAATATATTTATAAAGGAAAGGCAGCTCAGAAGCCACAAAGTGGAGTGTGGGAAGTGGAACAGGATGTAAAATAAACAGGCAGAACATGCCTACCTATTTAAAACCAGATCATTCATCTTGAAATATGTCTGTGCATTAAAGAGAGATAAACTTTAAAAAATAGGTTTGAAAATAACATTTTAAATTGTTTTAAACTATCTAATAGCAGATATGTAGCCATAATTATGCAAACACACATTTTCTTATATTATTGACCCGATGAGATCGGAATAGCCTAGGACATCATGAGACAGAAGTGAAGAGGAACTAACAGGGAAGACCTGAAGAGTGTAGTTAGCTAATTTCTTTAAGTCATTATTTGTTTCTATCACATTGCACTCAGGTCAGTCAACAAGGTAGAACATATATTTGATAATGCAGATAATCATTATATAATACAAGGTAGGAATGATGCTTAAGATGCAATAACACCAACTCTTAACATCATCACAGCAGAAGGGGGATGGTATAGATTCTTTATATTGAGGCTGTCATCTTGAGTCTAATTCATTGGGTGTGCCAAGAATGTTTGCTTCCTACTGCTCTTTATTCAGATTATGTCTCATTGCAGCTATCTACTTTACAGCTATCAACTTTAAACAATGGGCCATGTCACCCTCTGAGAGAAAGAACAGGTTTCATGCTAAAAAATGGGTTCTGCTAGCCTAGAGCTTTCTTTTATTATATACTATCCTGTGTGGGAAGATGGGGAAGTGAACTCATAATCTGCCATCCAACCTCTTCTTTCACTGCAAACAATATAATTTCCTTTCCCTAAAACTAGGGTCTTGTGTCTTGTTAGCACCACAATAATGTGTCAAAACATGATAGGTTGCAAGTGGGATAAAACCTACTTAACTTCCACCCCCATGAATTAAAAAAGATTATTTTATTGCATTTAAGTGAGCATTTATACAGAAGATTAGGAGCCATGATGATACTTTTGGATAAGGATTGAACCACTAGACACACAATTGGTAGTAGAAATCACAAGGCACTTCTTGAGATAAAAATGAGGCTGTCTTTTCCAATATTTACAGTCTTGGAAAATCTACATGGGTCACTATGAGTTGGAATTGTTTTAGTATTAGTGTTTCTTTGTTGTTTCCTTGTTTGCTTTTGCTTTTTTTTTTTTTTGGTCTTTTCATGCTAGGAAAACCAGGACTGAAAAAAGTTGGAAGATGGCGATGAGTGACACCAGAGAGACTCCACAGAATTCAACCCAAGAGAATTGCTTAGAGGGGAATTCAATGCAGCTCTAACGTAGTAGGAGCATCATAAAGGTAAGTAGACACAGGCCCATGGGGTTTTGAGGGGCAGGGGGCTTTTGGCTTACCTCAGTGGAAACCGGCTGGGGCTTAACCTTGGTCCCGCCACTGTCTCTGCCAGAGCCGCGACCATTTGGAGCCCGTAGAGGGGCTTGATATCAACATACCTGCAGTTTGACCCCGCCTGCCTCAGGACAGGGACTAGATCCTTGCAGCTCCATGGACCAGGATCAGGGTTCAGCTACATTGTTGTTTTCGTTTACATCTCTGCTTTCTGTCCCCCCACAGTCCTAGAGGTCTGGGCAGGGGATTTTTCTTGGCACAGACTGAGCTTGCCACTGCTGCCTCAGGGCAGGGACTAAACCCTCACAGCTCTGCAGGCAGGGATCGGGTTTCAGCTACATCTTTGCTTTTGTTTCAATCTCTCCTCTCTGGCCATCGCCCCCCCAACTTTCTTGGAGGGCTGCGTAGGGGCTTTGTCTCTGCTCAGCCGTGACTTGCCTTACAGTCGCCATCTCTGGTCAGGGACTAAACCCTTGCAGCTCCAAGGGCTAGTATTGGGACTCAGCTACATTGTTCCTTTTGTTTCCCTCACAACTCTATTTCCCCACCCCCCACCCCTGATCCATAATCTAAGCAGTCGTACTTTTAAATTATTTTTTTCACATCTTTGTCTCTTTCCTATTCTCTCACACTCCACTGCTGACTTCCAGACCACTATCCTTGACCTATGGCATTACACCTGCACCACACCCAGCTAGGTGAGCTCCACCCTGTGTAGTTAGGCCAAGGCTAGAAAAAGCCCTGCTTTCCCTCCAGGGGATACTCTGCTCAACTTCTTACATGGGAATTCCTGCCTATGAACCTGGGGGCATAAGGCAGCTCTCCAACACTCATCAACATTCAAAGCTATTGGAGGAACCTCTGCCCAACCTCCACAACACCAAAGCAGGCAACCCACCAGCCTTGTTGGGAACTTCCCTGGTAGGGAAGCCACTGGAGGATAAAGTGATAGGTCAATTCCATAGTGAAATTAGCTGTAGGACGTTTGAAGAAGCATTCCTACAAGTCTCCCAGAGAGAGCAAGTGCTCTTCAACTCCCTGGAAAATGGCACCTGGTTCCTCTAAAACAATGCAACCCAAGCAGCCATCAGCCCTAACGACCTTAAAGAAAAAAACAGGAGAACAAAAAGGCAATGGCAGAAGATGTGCCGAACATAAAGACATGCATAGAAGAAACAGACATGGAGCTGACACAAAAAGAAATTTTCAGAAAGCTGCTTGGAGTCATACAGGATATGAGGGAAACAATGCAGAAAAAAGGATGAAATAGTAGAGGAGATAAAAGCCATACACCAAAGGGAAATACAGGAGCTTAGGGAGGAAATAACAAAAACCAACAGCAGAAACATGGACCGCAAGAATCAACTGGAGAAATCAGAGAACCGCATAGGTGACTTGGAGGACAGCCAAGCAGACTTTAACAAACACGAACAAAAATCTAATAAAGTCATCAGAGAAGCTGAAGAAAACCGAGGAGCTATGTCTGATGCAATGAAGTGGAACAACATTAGAATTATTGGCTTACCAGAGGAAGACACAACCAAGAAGTCATCTGCAACAATAGTGAGAGAATTCTTGGAGGAAAAAAGCTTAATGAATGAAAACCAGGCAACTATTCAGGAGGCTAAAAGAACACCAGCTAGACTATTCCCAAGAAGAAGTCACCAAGGCACATAATAGTTAAACTACCCAACTTTGAGGAAAAGGAGAAAATCATGAAAGCAGCTAGGGAAAAACAGAAAGTCACATATAATACCAAATAAAAACCTGCTCAGCCCTATCAGCAGAAACTATGAAGAAAAGGAGAGAGTGGAGTAACATATCCCCAAAATTGAAGGAAACCAACACAGACCCAAGAATACTCTACCCAGCAAAATTATCGATCAAGATAGATGGAGTAGTAAGAGTCTTCCCAGACAAGGAAAAACCTCAAAGAATACATTAGAAGAAACCCAGTCCTACAAAAGATCCTTGTGACCCAATATGGACAGAAGCGCAACACTCACCACGCATAAATAAGAGACTGCCACATAGAACAACTTTACCGAGAAGGCAACAAAGAGAAAGCAGACCCCAAGATAGCGTTGGCTTAAGATGGAAATAATTACACATGCATGCACAACAGCCTAATGAGAAAGGAAAGTAGGAAATCACCCAACACAAAAGGTATAAGATGACATCACAGAGTCCGCCGATGGAGATAATAACCCGGAATATCATTGGCCTGAACTCAGGCATTAAAAGACTGAGACTAGCAGACTGGCTTAGAAACCACAACTCATCAATCTGCAGCCTAGAGGAGACATATCTCAAGGCTACACACAAAAATAGGCTGAGAATCAATGGCTGGAGAAAGACCTACCAAGCAATCAACAATTAAAAAAAAAGCAGGTGTTGCAACACTAATTTCGGATAAAATCGACCTTAAAGTGCAAACCATAAAAAGAGGTAAAGAGGGACACTATATAATGCTCAAGGGAATGGTAGACAAAGAACCAATAAATACTGTAGACATATATTCCCCAAATGAGGGACCCGCTGAATAAGTCAACCAAACAATCCAAAGGATTAAAAAAGAAAACACACCCAAAACAATGATAGTGGGTAACTTCAACACATCGCTTTCTGAAAAAGTTATATCACAGGAAAAGAAACTCAACAAGGAGGCTAGAGATCTAAACACTACTATTAGAAAATTTGTCCTGATAGATATTTACAGAGGTTTTCATCCACAAAAAAAATAAATTCACATTCTTCTCAAGGCCGCATGGCACATATTTGAAGATAGACCACATGCTGGGGCAAAAGGTGAATGTTCATAAATTTAAGCACATTGATATCATTCAGACCTCTCTCTCTGACCCACTGTACCATAGGGCTGGAAATCAACAAAAGGAAGACGAAAAGCCCAAAAGTTCCACAAGGGGAGCACTGGAAGCAATAGAGGAGTTTGGCAGAGTGGCAGGATACAGTATCAACAAACAGAAGTCCATTGGACTGTTATACACATTGGATAAGACCACGGAAAATGAGATTGAAAAGGTGGAAGCCTTCACAATAGCCAAACACAAATTGAACTACCTAGGGATATACCTGATGAAAAGAGCAAAAGATCTATAAGGGGGAAACTACAGAGCACTATTACAAGAAACCAAGAGCGACCTCAGCAAATGTAAGGATATCCTGTGCTCATGGATTGGAAGACTCAATATAGTCAAGATGTCAGTTCTGCCAAAGGCACTATATAAATTTAATGCAATCCCAATACAATTACCCTCATCTTTCTTCAAAGAAATGTTAAAACTGATTACCAACTTCATGTGAAGAGGAAAGAAGCTCAGAATTAGCAGATAACTCCACAAGAAGAAGGAAACAGTGGGAGGGCTTGCTTTACTGAACTTTAGCACATACTATACAGCCACCGTTGTCAAAACCACATGGTATTGGTACAATAAAAGATTCACAGAACAATGGAAAAGAATTGAAAATCCAGAAATAAAATCAACAGCATATACACAACTGATCTTTGATAAGGACTCAAAAAATATCCAAGCAGATGTCCTCTTTAACAAGTGGTCCCTTTAGGACCCTTTAACCAGTGGTCCCTTCAGGACCAGTGGTGTGAGTGGCGATACTGGGAACATAGAGGGATGGTGGATTGGAAAGGGGGAACCAATTAAAGGGATCTACATGTGACCTCATCTCTGGGCGATGGACAACAGAAAAGTAGGTGAAGGGAGACATCGGACAGGGAAAGATATGACAAAATAATTTATAAATAAATTATCAAGTGTTCATGAGGGAGGAGGTAGCAGGGAGGGAGGGGAAAATTGAGGACTTGATGTCAGGGCCTTAAGTGGAGAGCAAATGTTTTGTGAATGATTTTGGCAATGAATCTACAAATGTGCTTTACACAATTGATGTATGTATGGAATGTGATAAGAGTTGTATGAGCCCCTAATAAAAAGATTCATAATAAAAAAATGTCAATGGAAAGTTCCAAAAGAAAAAGAAAACTAGGACTGATGAACATATAGAGTCAGCAAGAGGTATCAGTTTGAGGGGAAGACACAGAGGGTGGTTGGGTGGAGGTGTGGGGGTGGGGCAGATTAATGGGTGATGATGTCAATGTGTCCATATAGAAGAAGAATGTTTGGAACCTGATTGTGCAGCAAATGTAAAATTCTGCTGGACGTGACTGAATTAGGGAATGATTTGATATATGTATTAATGCCAAGTAACTTTTGTAAATTGTTCAAAAAAAAAACTACTTAACATTTCTTTACTCCTGGCATTATTTTTAGAATACTGATTGCTATTCTCAGCTTGAAACTTTGAAAGACATTCCATGAAAAAGACAAATCTATTTGACTTTCAACTATGAAATTAAATTGAAGTAATACGGATGCCACTAAAATAACTTTCAGTCACATGTGCATTAAAATACTAGAATTTATTAAAAAATGAATACTGTAACTAATTCACAAAACTCTTATTGAGCACATCATGCTCATATAAATGCTCACTCTATTAGAGCCCCTATTAAAAAGGACCACTGTTCTTGCCTGTCCTCACAAAATTTACATTCTACTGTAAGGAAATTAAAAAAGAAATGGGAATTACTAAGTAAAATAAAACATGTCAACTATGTGTTTCACTCTGTGGATTAAAATAAAAGTAGAAAAGAATATTTGTGGCTTTCATAGAGAGTTAAAAAGAAATTAGGCACTTTTGTTGAAGCAGAGAATATTTTAATGCCTTAGAATAGGGCAAAGTACAAAAGTGCAATCCTACATTGATTCTCCTCTTAAAGATGGTCGCTTTTCTTTAATGTGTTTAGTGGTTACTAAATATTATTAACTGGGTTAATAATCATTCAAAAATAACACATTTTTCAAGAATATTCTGTATTTTTGTGCTTTCAACAAGATTATTCATTTCCTTCTCCTCTCTTAGGAATAATAATAGGTTGAGAGCATCTTGCTACTCCTCTACACCTGATTTTAGGAACCCCAGAGGTGTGTTACATGATGTACTGCGCCGCTAACCACAGTCAGTGGTTGGAACACAACAGCTGCCTTGAGGAAGAAAGCTAAGGTTGTCAACTCCTGTATGAGAGTCCAATATGATCTCCTCTCTCAGGCAGGGTCATCGTGAGTCAGAATTGACTCAATGGTAGTCATTTTTGGAGTTTGAGATTGCAACGATTTTTTAAATTGTGGTCGAGCTTTAGGCTTTATTTTCTTGTTAAAATGTGTGTGTGTGTGTGTGCGTGTGTGTGTTTAGAAGGGCTAGTGTAGAACCCAATTGAAAGGGACAAACTTAATAGGATTTCCAAAAAATACATGATAATGAATCATTCTGGATAATTGTAGAGGAGTTTTTGTTTGGGGATTTTTTTAAATGAAGAGCACATTAGGGAGAAGAAGGCGAGGACAACTGTGCCAAGATATTTTCTTCCATCACAACAATACACCTGCTCAGGTTTTTCTTTTTTTTGGGGGGGGGGGATAACAAGGGTTGTTCTCGGAGAGTTTTGTTGGGAAACTTTACCCCATCCACTCTATAGCCCTGCTTTTGTCCCTGAAGATATTTCTTTGTTTGCATAACTCAAACACTAAAGCGGAACCAGACTTGAATCTCCTGAGTTTGCCCCAAACAGCTGAGGAGTCACAAGCTTCAGAAGTATATAGTCCTAACTGGAGGATATTTTGAGAAGCAATACCTTCACATATTGGTATTTTTGATAAGTAAAAGTTTCTATGATTTTGTAACAATACTTCTTGAATTAAATACACATATAGATATGGGGTCCATTATTTTTTATTGAATTATATATGATTAAAGTATTATAGGAAAATTGAATGAGAAACAAAAGAAATAAACATCATTTATCAACATAAGTTCTATCAAAATCCAAATATTTTTTCCAGTCACTGATACTAGCCATTAGTTCTTAAAGTACTGAGAGTCATGGGAATTTAACCATATAATGAAACCTATTAAGTGATAAAAAGTTGGTACCTTCCAAAGCTGTTGTTTAAGATAAAGAAAGAAAAAGAGATGAAAAGGACCCAAATGAGGACTGTAATATGAATGCCTAATGATTTCCTACAGAAACTATTGTAAGATTGTGCTTGTTTGATGAGCAGAATGAGTGGGACCACTGGCATGGTGGAGGACTCTGATGATGCTTTCCTGGTGTTTTATTGCTAATATTTTGACTAATTCTCTCAAAATATTTGTATAATAAGCAGGTGTCACGATTCTTTGTTTCTCCAGGAAGTCATCAAGCAAAATGCACAAGCAACCTCTCAAAATATTGTTCCAATGGCTTTTACTCCTGACAAGCCCACTTCTTATTTGACCAGATCTTTTCCACTTTCTGGTAGCTATTATTTTGCTTGTGCTTTGTCTTTGGGATCAAGTGGAAAAGTCATTGTTCTTCTTGTTACAATTCTTGCAAGAAATATTTAATAATATCAATCTTTCTTTTTAGAAATTTTACTCTTATCTGCAGCTGATCTGGGCACACCTGTCTTGTTGCTCCTTGAGCAGAAAGTTTGATCAACTTTAATTTTTCAGTCAGGAATATGTAAGCTGAGCCAATGAAAATGGCAATGATGTTATCTATTATTTCTTCCCTTTATTATTGGTTTTCTTATTGATGTGGATGGTCTGCCTCTTTGGGTTTTCTCTTCAACATCATCTAGGCCCATCTTAAAGTGGATTATTTATTAGTAAACTGATCATTTCCTTGGGGTATTAGCCCTACAAATTTTTAATAAAATATCAGAGATTTCATCATTTTTCTATCAAACCTTTACCACAAATTTTATAATTTGCTCTTGCTCCAATTTTATCAAAATCTATAAACTTTAATTGTTGTTTTAAGAAAACTGATTTATTATCATTCTTAGTGTCTCATACTACATCTGATTTCAAACAATCTAGTACAAACCTATTTTGATATGAAAAATTGAAATCCTAGTGTCCTAGTGTTGTTTTTCAAAGTATACATTTTATCTGTACTTTTTGAAGTTGATGTATCATATATTCCAGTCAAATGTATGCATAAACAGAGGAAAGGATTCTAAATATTGTCAATGCTTATGGTGCCCACATGCTATAATATCACATTAAAATTCAACTATATTCTGATAACATATCTATTTCCCCAAAGTTTTGTCACTAAAAGACTATTTGTGGATACAAGACAAGTTTAAACAACATCTTCCCTCCCCTGTTATCACAAAACTGGTTATCCTTTTAAACCTGTCAATGGCTTGTCTGAAAATTGAGCCAGAGGATGAGTTCAGGGCCATACCTAAAAGAGTGAATGAAAGCAATGTTTTGGAGGGCTTCACAAATCTCTATCCAACCTAGTAGGTCTGTTCTCCTTTATGATTTTGAGTTTTGTTCCACCCTTTCTCCCAGGTTCTTCAGGCCTTTCTAATAGGATTCCTTTCAGCAATTGGAGTTGTAGCTGGACAGCCTTTGGTCTCAGGGTTGTGGCGATTTGATGTTTGGTTGGTCCATTGCTTCACTGGAATAATTGTGTCCTTTGTCCTTCAGTTTGCAGCCCTCTTTGTTTCTCTTGATAGGGAGAAGCAGACAGTACTCTCTGTGAGTCTGTCAGAAATATTTTTATTATTGATATCAAAATATGTTAAATGCAATCTTGTTATTTATATAAAAACATTGGTTAAAGTATAGAAAATAAATTATTCAGCAAACCCCGTGGTCATTACTAATGTTTCTTTATATGTTTTCTTCCTAAAATCAGGCTTAGAATTATATTTTCAGTTTAATTATTGGTTCTGCTAACAAGATGAAAAATGGTAGGCTACATACACACTTTCACATAGTTTTAAATTTCATCTTCTTTTGCAGAGTATTATTATACCAATACTAGCTTAATGACTGTGTTCCTTACTATAAATAGATTCTCCTTCTCCTTCAGTATCTTGATTTCATCCATGTATGATGAAGTCATTAGCATTCTCCTTCTTCATTCAACCTTTTAAATTGCTATCCCATTGATCACCTTCTGTCAGTAATGTCTCTATGTTTACATCAAATTCTCAAGGTCATTGGTATGTTCGTATGTTCTAGAATCATAATTGAACATTCTGCACTTTGCTTATTTTTTAATTCTTAGGGTTGAAACATTTATGTATTGCCTTTCATTATGAAAGTCATGTAATTTCTTTTTATTGGTGGGCCAAGTGATGTATTAGGCATAATTTCTTTTTGTTGTCACTCCATTGTGATGAATGCCATCAAGGTTGTACGGATTTTGTTAGTACCTACATCAGCTGCTTAAGAGTATATTGCATTTTGTGTGCTTCAAAATTGGTATGGGTTTATTTATGTTTTATTGTTACTGAGACTTTTGTTACCTCCTGCCCCCCAATCATTGGAGCAATAATTTATAAAATGTCTTAGTCTTTATGGGGTTAATTTATCATCTACTCATTACTTTACATTGAGTAAGTGCATTATATTTAGTACTTCACAAAATTTTATCCACAGGATTGCTTAATAGGTAACAATAAGTGATGTCTTTTAGTGCCTCTTTTTTTTTTTTAAAGATCATTGTGTGGAGGATTCTTACAGCTCTTATAATAATCCATATATTAATTCTATCAAGCATATTTGTACATATGTTGCCATCATCATTTTCTAAATATTTATTTTCTATTTGAACCCTTAGTATCAGCTCCTCTTTTATCCCTCTCTCATCCCTCCCACCTTCATGACCCCTTGACAAATTATAAATTATTATTATTTTCCTATCTTACACCAACTGCTGTTTCCCTTCACCCATGATTCTGTTGTTCATCCCCTTGGGAGAGTTGGAGTTATGAGTCCATCCTTGTGATCAGTTACCACCCCCCCCCCACACACACACATCTTCCCCCTACCCTCCTCCTGGTATCACTGCTCACACTTCTCTTCCTGTGGGTTTATGGAAACTGGATTCCATGTGTCCTGAGCTCTTGTCTGTACACCTGCCTATGCTCTGGTCTAGCCAGAACTGAGGGGCAGGACTGGGTACATTATCCTGGGAGGTGAGGAGGCCTCAAAGAACCAGAGGAATATTATGTGTTTCATTAGTGTTATACTGTGCCCTGCTGTACTCATCCCTTCCTTGTGACCCTTCTGCCGGGAGTTGTCCTATTGTCTGCAGATGGGTTTGGGGTCTCTTCTCTGACTTCCTGCATTCTCAACAATATGTTTGTTTTGTTTTTGATCTTTAGGTGCCTGTTACTCATGATCGCAAAGCTGGTGTGCTTCTTCGATATGGGCTTGCTGCTTCTCTGTTAGATGACCACTTGTTCAGCTTCAAGCCTTTAAGACCACAGATGCTATATCTTGTGATAAATCGGCACCATTAGCTTTCTGTGGCATATTTGCTTACGCACCACCCCCCTTTTTTTCTCTCTCTTCAGTGATTCTGTCAGAGAGGGTGAACATCACAGAATGCCAGGCTGTTAGAACAAAGTGTTCTTGTATTGCCATATACCTCTATTTCTATGAATTAATGTATTTTCATAAGTGCACACCTATGTTTATTCCTCTATCCATAGCTTTTCTTCATTGATCTTTCCTGTTTCTCTTTACCTTCCTACTGCCCCACCATCACACTCTCGCTTCTTCTGTCTCTTAGTAATTCCTCTCAGCTAGATTGCTGTTGCACCAACACTATGTCCTCCTCATTGGTGATTTTAATCCCTGAGCTATTCCCCTGTCTGTGGCATTGTTTGTTCACCACTCCATTCCCCTCCCTCCTCCTCCCCCCAAGTCCTGAAGAACCATCAGCCCCATTGCTTTCTCTTTGGGCTTGCTTCCCATGACTATCTTATATCGGTAGGCATGACAACAATAACATAGATCAAATTAAAAATATCAAAATATCGAATAAAATAGAGAAATTCTATTAGTAACTATCAAAAAGAAAAGAAGCATACATAATTCCAGGTCTGTCTGTCTGCTGATCTTTATGACTATCTCCCCACTGGTCCTGGAAGGAATGTGGGAACTGTCCCTCCTAGCCTGAAGTCTATTTTGGGGGCTCTTTAGGGACTTTGTGATTTTACATTGCTCCCATTGTTGACCTGTTTTGTTCTCTTTTTTTAATGTACTACTGTTGGTGTTTGGACTGGAATAACTCCCCACCTTGTGATCCCAGTAATGTCCTCTGTAGCAATATGTTCAGTGAGGTTATTTCCATTGATCGACAAGTTGATTAGAAAATTCTGGCATATACACAAAATGCAGTACTGTACATCACTAAAAAGCACGGATGATCTCGTGAAGCCCATTGCCTTATGCTAAGAGTTCGAGGAAATTATGCTAAGCACAGTTAGCCAATCACAAAAGGACAAGTACAACATGAGTCCCCTGGGGTAAGTATAATCAGTACAGTGCATATAGAAGAAAAGCCACTTATCTCACACTTCACAGGTTAAGGTACAGGCAATTGGTTGGGTGACAAACCAAACCCAAGAATGTACATATCCTTCCAACACAAAGAAGGGGAACTGGGCGGTGGGGAGGTGCTGTCAGAGGGAGACAATGACCCTAGAAGAGTAGGGCACTAATCCTCTCAGGGGAAGGGTATTGTTTATGTCTCCACAGAATGGGGGTGTGAGTGCAGACCCCACCATGGTACCCTAAACCTTGAGGGCAATGTAACCACAGGGAACATCTCTTTTATGGCTTCTTGGTTTTCTCCAGTTTCTTCATCATTTACATTTCTTGTTCTTAATCTTTATAATTGAAGATACATATCTTCAAGTATCTTTCATATAATATGTGAATAAAAATAATCTTGCTGATGCTTACATGTCTGGAATCTTTTTCGTCTGTCATGTGACCCAGTTTACATTTTAGTTGAATACAAACTTCCCAGAGTGATAGCCATTTTGCCTAATCCCTTTGAAAACATCTGCTGTTCTCTATTCTGTGTTGTTAATATGAAATCTCTTCTTCTTATCCTTTCAATCTTGCTTGAATTTATGGCAATTCCCCATAAATGTACTGCTGCAATTATTTTTGAATTGCCATCAGCCAAATTTACTTCCAGACTCATATGCTATTACTTGACGCTTTCTTCAAGATTTGGGGCATCGTTTCTTTGGAATGGGTACGGAAATGGAGTACTTCCAGCTGAGTGCACAGGTAGCTATTCTCCCAATTTCATCTACAGACAAATGAATACATTGATTGAGACATCTACTGGTATTCCATTAATTCCTAAAGCCTTGTTTTTTTGTTTGCTTTGTTTTTGTAAACAACAATAAAAAACCCTGTAGGTTGATTTTCTCTTTAGTGCCAGTGGATCATGTTGCCTTCTGTAATAATTAGCCATGAATGAACATTTCTTTTTTGTACAGTGAATCTGTTTATTTCTTCCATTTTCTTTTGATGCTTCTTGTATCTTTCAACAGTTTGCCTACAGGATCTAGATGGGTTGACTCTGAGGTTTCAGCTATGGGCTTAACCAGAGCAACACTTTTCGGAAAGGGGCAGGATCAGAAGGGTTTCCCTTCTGTTGTACCCAAGGTTAGTATGAGTGAAAACTTACTTTAGAGCACCTATCAAACAAACATGTCAGAAAGATGGAAAAAGTGTAATTATTGTTTGCTTGGCATGAATGTATTTCTTCTTCTTTATTCTTTCACCTATAACATTTAGGCTCCTTTTGCTTTTGGAAATTCTATATTCCACAATGATAATGCTAATTCTAATTTATTTCATTTTGTCCTAATTGTCATTTGGGAAGTGATTTTAGTTTGCATTTTCATGGAATTAATTAATCTGGAGGACAATTAAAAATTAAACAATGTTCTCCTCCACATTATATCATAACCCCCATTCAGTAGCCAATTTTACCTGTATGCAATTAATTGTTAAATGTTCCATTAACATTTATTTTATAGTTCCCACTTCCACGTTTGCTCTACATTTTGAGAGCATTCAGAGACTTAAATTGTATGCCACAAAATCTCTTGTTAGCTTAGTACATGATTCAATACACCCTGTTGTATCTGTTGATGTTACTAGTCTTTTAATAAAAATGTGTTCTCTCAAATCTATTCATTATAATAGCCAGAGTGCTACAATTAAGTACTATAGCTGAGAAATTTAACACAATAAACTTTTATTTCTTGCATATATTATACGCTGAACAAATAATTTAAGGCTCCTTTGTTTGAAAAAGGCAAAGGCTCGCTCTACTGTGTGATGTGGAGTTCTATACACTCCTGGGCCCTCAAATGTACCACCTACATCAAGTTGTTAACAACTGCGGAAAAGGAATGGGGAGAACCTCAAAACAGGTTTTAGGCACCAGATAATGGCATTGAAGTTACTAGAGAAGGGGTTAAACTCCTGATTCAGAAAAGCCTTTTTGTCACACAAAGAACATGGAATTTTTCTTGAAGGCAATGAGCCATTGAAGTGCATTAAGACTTTTAGGCAGCACTATCAGTTGTGTGATTTAGATGGATCACTCTGACTGCTCTGTAATTTATAGATCACAGAGAGTAAAGACCATTGTTAGCAAAGTGCTGTCATAAGCCAGGTCACAAATCATGGTATTTTGGACCATAAGAATGAACATGAGTAAGAAGAGAAGTGAGAAGATTTGAAAGATGATATTAAGGGAACAGTAGGGCCAAGTTATGGTTGGGAGTTAGTGTTGAGAGGAAGAGAGACCTTGACAATACCAGCAAGTTTCTAATCTCTCCAGTGGGGTAGATTATAACACTGTGTACTAATGTAAAGAATTTTATAGATCAATAGAAAGTAAATGGCTGACACTGGGCCTTGGGTCTCCACTCTGCACTTCCCCCTTCATTCAATATGATATATATATACATACATACATATACACATATATACATATACATACACACACATATATATATACACACACATATATCTTTTTTTTTTTTGCATGATGCCTTATACCTGGTCCCTTTGGCACCTCGTGATCGCACTGGCCAGTGTGCTTCTTCCATGTGGGCTCTTTTGCTTCTGAGCTAGATGGCCACTTGTTCACCTTCAAGCCTTTAAGACCCCAGACACTATCTCTTTTGATAGCCGGGCACCATCAGCTTTCTTCACCACATTTGCTTATGCACCCATTTGTCTTCAGCGCTCCTATGATGGAGGTGTGCAGTCAATGATATGATTTTTTTGTTCTTTGATGCCTGATAACTGATCCCTTCGCGACCACTCGATCACACAGGCTGGTGTGTTCTTCCATGTGGACTTTGTTGCTTCTGAGCTAGATGGCTGCTTGTTTATCTTCAAGCCTTTAAGATCCCAGTCACTATCTCTTTTGATAGCTGGGCACCATCAGCTTTCTTCACCACATTTACTTGTTCACCCACTTTGGCTCCAGCCGTTGTGTCTGGAGAGTGAGCATCATAGAGTTCCAATTTAATAAAAGAAAGTATTCATGCATTGAGGGAGTGTTTAAGTAGAGGCCCAAGGTCCTTCCACCACCTTAATGCTTCACCTATAAATATAGACACATCGATCTATTTCCCCATCCTCCTATATATATTTGCATGTACATGTCTTTGTCTAGACCTTCATAAATGCCCTTTGACTCCTAGCTCTTTCCTCCATCTCCCTTGACTTTCCTCCTGCCCTGCTACCATGCTTCGTCACCACCTGGGCTAGAGTATACCTCTTCTCTACGCAACCTTACCCTTGATCATTCCCCACCAGGCCTGCCATTCCCCCCTCTCTACCATTTGGGGTCCCATGTTGTTCACTTGTCCCTGTGTTTGTTAACCCCACTTCCTTAACCCCCTACCCCCCACCCCAAGTCCCCCCGGAACTGTCGGTCCCATTGTTTTTCCTCCAGATAGTTCATCCAGCCTGTTCTATTCAGAGGGGTTCAGGAGAAGAGATGGGTCAATGATGGTGCGAGGTAGTACCGATGAAGAACACAGCTTTCTCCGAGATCCTGGATGCTTCCTCCCTCCAACTACCATCATCCGAATTCTACCTTGCAGTGCTGGATAGGGCAGAGGTGGTACACTGGTACATATGAGGGCTAGAGGCACAGGGAATCTAGGGTGGATGATACCTTCAGGACCAAGGGTGTGAGGGGCGATGCTGGGAGAGTGGAGGGCGAGTGGGTTGGAAAGGGGGAACTGATTACAAGGACCCACATGTGACCTCCTTCCTGGGAGAGGGACGGCAGGGAAGGGGGCGGGGGGAAGGGAGACTCCAGATAGGGCAAGATATGACAAAATAACGATGTATAAATTACCAAGGGCACATGAGAGAGGGGTGAGCGGGGAGGGAGGGAAAAAAAAAGAGGACCTGATGCAAAGGGCTTAAGTGGAGAGCAAATGCTTTGAGAATGATTGGGGCAGGGAATGTATGGATGTGCTTTATACAATTGATGTATGTATATGTATGGATTGTGATAAGAGTTGTATGAGTCCCTAATAAAATGTAAAAAAAGAAAAGAGGAGAAAAAAAAGAAAATGATTAGGGCAAAGAATGTACAGATGTGCTTTATACAATTGATGTATGTATATGTATGGACTGTGATAAGAGTTGTATGAGCCCCTAATAAATTGTTTTTAAAAAATACCCAAGTGGATGGCTTTAACAAAAAAAAAAAAAAGTAAGTAAATGTCTAGACAAGAACAATGGCAACATATGCACAAATATGCCTGATACCATTGATGTATGGATTGTACTAAGAGTAGTAAGAGCCCCTAATAAAATGATCTTTTAATTAAAAAAAAAGAACTTTACTAGAGAAGCACGTATGAGGAATAATGTGTTTTGAGGACAGGTGAAGATATTCAATGTATTTTCGGGTTTGGGGTTTTGTAACGCCAAGTAGATATATAAGGCAGAAAGGAAGGTTTGGAATTTGTTTCACTTATCAAGTACTAAGAAAAAACCACAAGTGGGTGACATTAAACACCGAACCCTACTTTTCACTTTTTAGATAGCTAGAATTTGAAATTCAGGGCACTGATGCTATGAGAAGGCTTTCTGCCTCTGTTGGCTCTGGGTAAGGCCCTTGGTCTTTGGTTCCTTGGAGATTTTCAAGTAGACACCATTGGCATTGTTCTCTCCTTTCATTGACTGATTATTCTGTTCCTTGTGTATCTCAAAAGAGATTGGCTGAAGACATGCCCTGCATAAAAACAGCCTAAGTAACCTCCCAAAGAAGAGCCATGAGTAAATGAGGCGACAAATATGTTTGGTTGTTGTTATCAGGTGCCATCTACTCAGCTGCAACCCATAGCAACACTACGAACAACAAAGCAAAGCAAAACCTGGTCCTACTCCATCTTCACAAATGTTCCAGTATAAGCCCAAAGTTACAGCTGCAGTGTCATTCCGTATTATTGAGGGCCTTCTTCTTTCCCAAGTATGATGTCCTTCATCAGGAACTGGGCTCTCCTGAAAACATGTATAACGTATATTACACAAATCTCAACATCCTAGTTTCTAAGGAGCATTCTGGTTGTACTTTTTCCAAGACAAATTTGCTTGTCCTTTTGTCAGTCCATGGTATTTTTAATATTTTTGCCAACATATAAATCAAACCCACGGATTCTCCTTTGGTCTTCTTTTTTCAATGTCCAATTTTCACATGTATGTGAGACAATAGAAGAGGCCATGACTTGGGTCAGGGGTACCTTAGTCCACACAGTAAGCTCCTTGTTTTTCAACACTAAAGCCGTCCTGTGCAGAATTGCTCAATATATTGCATCTTTTGACCTCTCTTCTGCTGTTCCTTTGAACACTGATTGTGGATCCAAGCAAGGTGAAATCCTTGGAATCTTCGATCTTTATAATAATTTTAAATCATTTTTTAGGGAGTTAATAGAAATATCATAGCATTCTATAGATCAATCACATCAAGCAGCTTTGTACAATTGCTACCACTATCAGTTTAAAATCCACTGAACAAGATGTTACCTTTTGGACCAGTTTGAGGAACTCCGTGTTCTATACATTGAGTTGTAGTCCACCATGAATGCTGCAAACCTTGATCTTCATCCACAAGCGCTTCCTGTCTCCTCACTTTCAACAAGTAAGATTGTGCCATCTGCAGATCACCGATTGTTAGTAAACCTCTCTCCAATCCTGATGCTTGTGGCACTCTTATTCAAATAATACAGCTTCTCTGGTTATTTGCTGAACACACAGATTGAATCAGTATGGTGAGAGGATATAACCCAGACACACCTTTTCTGATTTTAAACCAGACACGATTGCCTTGTTCTGTTGGCACAAATGGGTCTTGAGCCACGTATGAGCACAATAAAGTGTTCCATAAATCCCATTCTTCTTCTAGCTATCTATAGTTTGTGACAGTCCACAGAGTTGAATGTCATTGCACAGTTAGTTATTAAAGGGAAAATAGGCATCTTTCTAGTTTACCCTGCTTTCAGCCAAACACCTCTAGTATCATCAGTTAGCATATAATATATAACATATAACAAACTTTGTTAGAAGTCTTTTTCTGAATCTGGCCTGAATTTCTGACCTGTCACTATACTGTTGCAACCATAATTGGATGGTCTACAGCAACATTTTACTTGCTTGCGTTATTAATGATATTGTTCTATAATTTTTCTTTCTGTTTGGGTCACCTTTCTTTCAAATGGACACAAATACAGATCTCTTTGAGTTAGTTGACCAAGTAGCTGCCTTCCAATTTCTTGGCATAAACCATAATCAGGTTTAGGGATTAAATGATAAAACCCACATTTAGGTGGGAGGAGATGCAATTCAATCCATAATAGAAGTTATTACCATATTGACCTCATTAATAATGAAAGAATAAATGGATATCATGGATACCACTCATTTTTTATATATTCACAGAACTTGGAACTTTGTAGATATCCAATGTTTTTTTATAATAATTATGTTAATATGTAAGGTGAGAGGAATGGTGTTTAAGATTAGATCATTTGATTAGTTTTATATTCTTCTGATAAACTAATAATATAGATATGTTCTTATTCTGAACCAGATGTTATTTGATGAAGTTAATTACTTGACATAAGGACAGACAGAATTCAAAGCAAAAGTAAATAAATTTGTCAACAACAATTTTTCATGGTTATAAGGGAAAGTTCAAGGTTAGCTTCAAGGTTTCAAGGTTAGTAAGATTTTGAAAATTAATAGTTATATCTCATGGCTGCAATTTTCTCTGTAAATATAAAGGTAGCGTAATAGGGCAAGACATTGACAAGAGTGATACTTTTCAGTAACTGCTCTGAAGATGGAAGAAAAAATCACTAACAAAGTTATGTAGGTCACTCAATATTTATATGAAGCTGAAGAATAACATTCTAAAAATCATGCTATGGTTAAAAAGAAAATGATAAATAGATACAACCTAATCAGAAAATTCAAATGGTTTCCCATTTGTGAGAAGCTTCATAAGTAACAAAGTTTTAGTAGCAAGAAAATAAGAGAAATATAGAATGAGCACACATACACATAAGTAATCCTTTTATTAAACATTTCATGATGTTGCTAAGACAGGGAATAGACCAGGAAGGAAAGTTGGATGGATATCTGACATTCTGTAATTCTCACTACGGTAAAACCAATTGTAACGCATGGAGACCTTATAAGAACAGAGTAGAATTCTCCCTCTTAGTTTTGGAGATTAAATCTTTATGGGAGTAGCCCATTTTAAGCACCCAGATATCTAATACTTTTTTCATTCACCCTCATTAAGAATACTTCTTTCCATGTCGATTCAGGAATATAAAATCCCAACGAAAAAGAAGGAAGCTTGTAAAATAGCTTTACATTATACCTTTAAACATGTAGAATCTGGATTTTCAAGCTTATATATAAAATAACAGAATAAATGTGAACAGTAAATAGCAAGGGGGAAACTTCCTGACTCTTAATTTATGTTCTAGTTGTGGAGCAACTAATTCTCATGTCATTTCAGAAAAGTTTAATTAGGGATTAGAAGAATCTCTAAAGGTAGGTGAGAATAAGAACGGGTTTGAGTCTATCTAACTATAGATCACAAATAGGTATTTGACCCTGTATGTAAAGTTCAGTGGACTAAATTCACTGCCTACAATGAATATATCTTCCAATTCAATACTGAAGAAAATGTAAGATGCATAAATCGAAGAAAATATATCTAAAGGAGAGAAAAAAGAATAACTTTTTCACAATTCAGAAATAAAGTATAACTTTGGAATTATTATAAAAAGTCCTGAATACAGTTATAGGAAATAAATTGATATTAACTCATTTCTTCTAAGAAAAAGAAAGATAAATTCATAAAGAACAAGCTAGATACTATGAAGAACAAAGAAAAACGAAACAGAGGCAAGAATACATAAAAATATATCATGGTGAATTGTAAGGGGGAAACAGAAATGGTAGAATAAAAATAAAACTATTGAATGCAGACAGAAAAAAACAAAGAGCTGGATTGGAGGGGAGAGACATGTCAGAATATGAACATCTTCCCTCAGGAGAGGTGTTTATGTAAATCTAGGGCTGAAACTCATTATATGTCACTAAACTTAAAAAGTGCACTTTTAAGATCTCTTCAGATAAGGAATCTAGGTGTCAGGACATTGTTATCTGGGCATAGTAATTCTTAAAAATTAGGTAAAAATGCTACTCATGTATTTAATTTTCTGACACAGTGACCTCACAGGTTTTCATAAAATGGATGACATATATATTTTTACTTATTGCACACTATTAACATTGAATAACTATAGCAATTTTAAACAATGCTTTTAATTTTACTAATAGCACACTATTAAAATAGGATAGCTATAGTTATTAAAAATAATACATGGACCTATTAAGGACAAAAAGAGCCTAGTTCTGGATTGGGCTCTGGCATTAACTTGGCCACTGTCCCTGGCAAGTCCTTGAAAAATGTTAAAATGTGTTTTTATTTCATTTTATTACAGCACATTGTTAAAAGTTCTTTGCAGATATGCTTGACAACTTCATTCCCTATTACATTAACTTCTATCTGCTATCTGAGTGTGTGAAACTGTTTTCTAAATAGATTGAGGAAAATAATTATAAGAACAATATACTTTCCAAAATGACTTTAGTGATGATTAACACAAAGGAAACTTTACAAGCAGGCCCTCTTATTTACTTATGAAGTCTTCTTTTGAAATCTCATAAATGAACACATGATGTGGACAATTTGGCAAATATAAATTTCACAAGGTGAAATGTTTTGCCACGGTACCAATTCAAAATCACATTAACCTTATAGGACAGAAGAGAACTTCCCTTTGGAATTTGAGGTGGTAAATTTTGGGGGGAAAACAGCCACATCCTCCGCCTTCAGAGCAGGAGCTGAGTTTGAACTGTTGACCTTGCAGTTAACAACCCCAAACATTCATTACAAAATTATTTCAGAAATGACGTACCACTTTCCAAGATCTAGACAGTAAAGATAGCTGTATGTATATATGTATGTATGTGCATATGTATGTAGACTTGATGGAACACTGACTGCAATGTTTCAACAAGCTGATGAAGCACTGGAAGCACTCACTTCTCTATACCAAGACATTTGTAACACAGCTACTTGGCCCTTTGACTGAAGGAAAGACATATTTGTACCCATTCCTAAGAAAGATGACCTCAGAGCGTGCAAAGTGTACAGAACAATATCACTAATCTCACATGCAAGTAACATTCGGTTGAAGGTCTTCCACCAACAGTTGCCCAGTACATTGACAGGGAGCTGCCAGGGGTTCAGGTAGGATTCAGAAGAGGATGTAGAATGAGGGATGTTAGTCTTTAGATGTTCCATGTTAACCGCTGGTATTAGACAGATCTTGCCTGGAAACAGGATAACAAAAAGATGTTTACCTGTGTTTTATTGACTAAAAAGAGGCATTAGACTGTGTGAATCATGCAAACTATGGATAGCCTGGAGAAGAGGGAGATTCCAGAACACTTCATTTTGCGCAGGCAGAAGCTGCACATTCATCGAGGGGCAGATGTGCAGGCAGCACAACATAATACTGAAGAGTTTAAGATCAGGAACGTGTGTGCCAGTGTTATATCATCAGAGCATACTTATTTAATCGGTCTGCTTAGCAAATCATCAGAGAAGATGGATATATGAAGCAAAATGCAGCATCGGGATTTGAGGAAGGCTTATTATGAACTTGTGATAAACAGATGACACAACTTTGCAGCCTTCAATGTAGACAACAACTCAAAATAAAGGTGAAACAAAAATCTGCACAAGTAGACCAATAGGTAACATAATAAACAGATAAAAGGTTGACGTTGTCAAAGATTTCATCTTGGATCCACACTCGTTCATGGAAGCAGCAGGTAAGAGCTCAAACTAGGATTGCATTGGTCAAATCTGCTGCACAAAACATATTAAGTGCGTTGAAAAGCAAGAAGCTTACTTTGAGGACTAAGTTGTGCCTGATTAAAGTCATGGTTCTTTAAATTGGCTCAAATACACGTGAAAATAGGACATTGAATAAAGACCAATTAAGAATTGGTGTGTTTAAGTTAAGCTTGCAAGGAATATTGGAGCCTCTATGGGAAATTCTTTAAAATAAATTCTTTAATGTGGGGTGTTTTGAATCCTCTAACTACCATGTTTTCTAACACATATTTTTCATATTGTAGTAGCTTGCCTGGCCCTGGGATGCTGAAATTATGTCACTAGTATTTAAAATATCAGCAAGGTCACCTAGGGTAAATATATTTCACTGCAGTTTCAAGATTAAGAACACGCTTCATAGAAGGAAAAGGCTGCCAACTTCTGAGGGATTGGCCACTTAATATTTAATGAGGAGCAGTTGAACATTTTCAGCAATACTTTGAGTGCCCAAAGTTGAATTCATTATGTTGAAATGCAACAAAAATATGTCTAAGAAAGTGTTTCTTCCACAAATCTGAGTCAACCATGGTGTCAAGGATGAAGTAAAGCTTTCTTGACCTTCATTTACTCCTGAGGCATGTCTCAAAATAAGAAGAAACAGCTGCAATAATTCATAAAAAGTCAGATTTTGGAATTTATAATATATGAATCTAGGGAAATTAGAAGTAGTAAAAACTGGAATGTAAAGCATACATATTGATGTTGTATGCATTAATGAGTTGAAATGGACAAATATTGGCCTTTTTTATTAGGATAACCCAGGAAGTTAACAATTCCAGAGAAGGTGTCATATTCATTGTCAAAAGATTTCAAGATCTATATTGAAGTAAATTTCTTTCTGTGATAGGGTTATATCTACACACATAGATGGAAATCCAGTTACTAAAATTGTTATTCAAATTATACACCAAGTCCTAAAGTTAGTGATGAAAAAATAGAAAAAAAATTATCAACTTTGATATAAAATGAATCAAACATGAAATCAATATGCATTTACAATGATGGGTGACTGGAATTCAAAGTTAGAAACTAAGATAAATGAACAGTAGTTGGAAAAACTGACAATGGAGATTTTCTAATAAAAATTTTCAGGAACACTGACATCTTCATTGGCTATGAAAAACAATATTTAAAATAACATACATTGCCAGAGAGCAGACAAATTAGTTGGAGAAGAAGTACAGCCAGAATGTTCCTAAGAATTGAGGATGGTGAGACTTCCTGTTATTAGAAGAGACTAGTCCCTAGAAAAGGACGTGCTAAAGCAAATCAGAAAAAAAAAAAGAAACAGAGGAAGACCATAGAACACACTACAAAGGAAAAGGATTAACACAATGCTTGAAACCAAGCCTCAACCATAACAATTTATTTTTAAATTGATAAATCATTTTATTGAGGACTCTTACATAGAGTATAACACTCTATACATTGATTATATAAAGTGGATATGTACAATCATTGGCATCAATAATCTAGAAACATCTTTCTTCTTTTATAATTTTTATTAAAATATCATTTTATTGGGGGCTCTGACAGCTTTTATGAAATTCATACATCAATTGTATCAAGCATATTTGTACATATGTTGCCACGATTATTTTCCAAACAGTTCCTTTCTATTGAACCCTTGGAATCATCTCCTCTTTTTACCCTCCATTCTCCTGCTCTGACCCTTATGACCCCTTGATAAATTATACATTATTGGTTTTTTTTTCATATTTTACACCAACCACTGTCTCCCTTACCCCACAGTTTCTGTTGTTTGGCTCCCTGGGCATGTGGTTAGATGTCCATCATTGTATTCAGTTCCCCCTTCCTCCTCTCCTCTCCCCATCTTCCTCCTAGTCACCAGGTATTGTTACGCCATTGCTGTACATGGATACCTTGTGTCGTGAGCTTTTATCTCTTATCTGTACCCAAGCATGTGCTCCAGTCTAGCCCTCAGTAAAAGGAAGGCCTGTGGTCATGAGAGTTGGGGGTGAGGAATCCTCAAGGAACCAGAGGAATATTGTGTGTTATACTGCACCCTGGTTGACTCATTCCTTCCTTGTGATCCTTCTGTGAGGGGGATGTCCCATTGTCCACAGATGGATTTTGGGTCTCTACTCTGACCCGCCTTGTTCTCAACAATATGGTTTTTGTTTGTTTGTTTGTTTGTTTGTTTTGCGGTTCTTCAGATGCCTGTTACCTGATGCCATCGACACCTCATGATCACACAGGCTAGTGTGTTTTTCCCATATGGGCTTGTGGCTTCTCTGCTAGATGGATGCTTGTTTAACTTCAAATATTTAAGACCCCTATCCTTTGATAGTTAGGCACCATCAGTTTCTTAACCACATTTTCTTTTACACCCCTATTGTCTTCAGCAATTGTGCTGGGAGGATGACCATCAGAGAATGCCAGCTTGTTAGAACAAAGTGTTCTTGTATTGAGGCCCAAAGTTCATTCACTACCTCAAAGTATTTCCATATAAGTATATGTTCATAGGCCAGTACCTTTATTTTTATGAATTAATGTATTTATATATATATAGACCTATGCTTATAACTCTATCCACAGCTTTGCTTCCTAGATCTTTTCTCTTTTTCATTTTACCTTCCTCCTGCCCCACCATCATGCTTTCCCTTTTTCTGCCTCTTAGTAATGCCTCTCAGCTTTATTGCTGCTGCTCCAACACCCCCAGATCTCTACGGCCTCCTCGTTGTTGAGTTTAATTCCCTAGTTGTTCCCCAGTCTAAGGTGCTGTGTGCTCACCGCTCCCTTCCCCCTCTACCGCCTCCCCCCAAGTCTTTCCAGAACTGTCAGCCCCATTACTTTCTCCTTCAGGTGCTTCCCATGTCTATCTTACATAGGTAGGCAAATCAACAATCACAGAGACCAAAGAAAAAGAAAACAAAAGATTGAATAAGAATAGAAAACAAATTTAAAAAGATAATAATAACTAGCCACCAAGTAGATATGATTCCAGGTCTGTCCACTGGCCTTTATGACTATCTCCCTCTGGTCCTAGGGGAATTCTAGGACCTGCACTTCCTAGCCTGAAGTCTCTTTTGGGAGCTCTTTAGGAGCTTTGTGGTTTTGCTTCGCTCCCGTTGTTGGTCCATTATGCTCCCTTTCAGTTCACCCCGCTGTGGCGTGTTCAGACCTTACTAACTCCCTGTGTGTGACCCCAGTATTGTCCTCTGTCATAGTATGTTCCAATGAGGGGACATCTTGTCTTGAGCTGTTGTGGACCCAACAGTCCTCTCCGTGTCTTAACAGCTCTGTGCAGGCATGTTGTCCTCAGTGCTTGCTGTGCCAATATGGGGTTTAAAATGTTACTCTGTCTTTATCCTCCTGGGTTTGCTTCCATGTGGCCCCTCTCCCAGATATGTAAGTTTAGTGTTGTCCTCTGTAGCACATACTTCTAGGAAGAGGGTCAGTTTGGCTCTGATCAAGGCTGGCTCTGCAGTCCATTCTTTTCATGCATTGCTCCCAGTGGTTATGATTCCCTCAAGGTTTGGTGCACCCTGGTGAGGTCTGCATGCACACTCCCAATTCTGTGAAGACATAACCAATTCTCTCCCCCGGAGTGGGTTAGTGACCTGCTGCCCCCATACCATTGCCTCCTCTTCCCTTGCTTTTCACCTCTCCCTTCATCTCTATCCCCTTCTTTGTGTTGGAGTAACATGTACCTTCTTGCATCAAACATAACAATATTAAGGCAGTTCATTATCCAATTGGGGGGCAATTAACAACAACGAAGATCATAGACAGTACACACTAATAACTATGGTGAATGAAGGGAAAATATACGATAAGAGTGAGTTTAGCAGGAGAATATCAAGGTAAAAGAAGAGACGAAAATGAGCATAAGTGTAAACACTTTGCACATAATCCTCCAATATAAGAAATAACAATAATCTATGAGTGCATATCTTCCATTTATTTAGCCACTCTATGATTAATACTAATTTTCGAGTTTCTTCTGACATCCACTTTCATCTTTTCTTTCTTTCTTGTGTTTTTAATGACCTTTTGCTCTCTTCATGACTGATGGACTTGATGTCCTGCCCCAGCTCATCAGGTTTTCTGTCATTAGTTCAATGCAGCATATCTCTTCTTGAGATGTTCTTTAAATTCAGGTGGGATGGACTCAAGGTTATTTTCCCCATTTTATTGGGAGCTCTTACTAAGACAATTATAATAGGGGCAGGAAATATAATGAATTAGAGGATCGCTATGTGTTTCAACAGTGCTATACTGCACCCTGGACATACCACTGCTTCCTTATGGCCCTTCTGTGAGGGACTGACCAAATACCTTGGAAGTGGTTTTGGCTTCCTCACTTTGTTTATACTCCTTCACATCAATTTGGTTGCTTGTTTTGAACTTCTGATACCTATTCCCATCCATGATCACACAGGCTGGTGTGCTTCTTCTATGCAGACTTTGTTGCTTCTGTGTAAATGGTTACTTGTTTCTTCACTACATTTGCTTATGCACCCATTTGTCTTCAGTCATTGCGTTGGGGAGGTGAATATCATACATTACCACAATATTAGAACAAATCATCCTTGTACTGAGGTAAGATTAAACTAGAGGCCCAAAGTTCATCTGCTTCCTTGTTGTAGTTATATACACACATCTATATTTATACATTTACATAATACGTATCTATGTTTATACCAATATATATATAATTTTTACTTTCTTGTTCTTTCCTCTATTTCTGCTTTCTTTCCTCCTGCTCCACTTTCATATTTACCCATCATTTACCTCTCAGTGATCTGCTCAGATACATTTCAATTCATCAAACACAAACCGGAGTGCTATACTTTCCTCACCATCCTTTTGGGGTCGCTTGATATTCCTGTCTTTGTCATTATTGGCTTATTTCTCCCCTCTCCTTGCCTTTTCCTCCTCTATGCCACCTCCCCCCACCTCAAAATTCGGTCATGTTGCCATCTCCTGGCAATTTTTATCCTGCCTATCTTACATAGACACCAAAAGAGAAAGAAGAGAAACAAAAGATGAGCCCTTGCTCATAGCTCCATGTCCAACTATTGTCCTGGCCTGGTATAGATGAGAATCCCTCTGTTAAATTGTGAGCAGGCCCTGATAAAATCTGTGGGCCCATTGCCCTTTTCTTTCAGGACTCCATCTTCTAGGTTCTGCTTAGCCAACAGCATGTTTACCCTTTTAGCCCTCAGCATGCAAGTCCGAAGGACACCCATTTCTACAAGATCACATTGCCCTTTCTGTAGCCAAGGTTGGAGCAAGCTAGTGCTCCTTCCTCACACCCTATTACACCTTTAACTTTCAGTGCTGCCCCCTTGTGAATATGCCCCAACCAGTTCAGAAGAAGGGCTGCCAAGCAGTCTCCCTCCCTGCTCCCTGAGTCACGTGTCTGCTATAACAGGCCTTCTGGCTTTGCTCCCATTGCTGGTCTGTTGCACTCCCCTCTTGGTTTGCCCCCCATGAGGGCTGGTCTTGTCCTAAACTGTATCTTCAGTGTTGTCCTCTGTAACACTGTCATCTAGACAGGGGACATCAAGTCTCAAGCTGGGACCAGCTCTGCAGTCCTCTCCGCACACCAGCTTCACTGAGCAGGAACTTGGTCACCAAGGCTTGCCGCACTGTGATGAGGTCTTCTCTCTCTCTCTTTCCTGTGGAGACATAACAGTAACCTCCCATTGAGTGGATTAGTGCCCTGTTCCCCCATTTCCATCGTTTCTCTTCCCCTGACCTTCTGTGGCCCTAAAAGCATATGAGAGGGGTGGGAGTGCGGGATGAAGATGTCTTTCCACACTTTCGCTTTCTGCATCTTTCAATAAATTTTCCTTTCCCTTTTTGATGATGTATGCATCATTGTATTCAGTCTGGCTGTTACCAGAGTATCTGGTCTGGCCCTCATCCTGGAAACAGTGTGATGTGCCCATTTCCCCCTGTTCCCATTCTGCTGTTTGAACTTAACCTCAGTGAATTCATGCTGGACTTGTCCTTTTGTGTTTGGCTAACTTCACTCAGCATAACATCCTCCAACTCCTCCCATGAGATGTGGTGAGTCATAATTTCTTCACTGTTTTTCATGAATGCATAGTACTCCATTGTGTGTATATACCAGAATTTTTAATCCATCTATCTATTGATGGAAGTTTGTCCTGTTTCCAATTCTTTGTGATTATAAATTGTGCAGTGATGAAATTTGGAGCCTGTGTTAGTCCTGGTTGACTAAAGAAACAAATCTAGGGACAATCATATGTGTGTAAGAGAGAACTTTATATCAAAAAGTAAATGTGCATTAAGCAAACATCTCAGCCCAGTACTGATCAAGTCTGATATTACCCCATATTTGGATACTAGTCCATAAATTCCTCTTTAGATTCATGCAGCCATGCAATGATGCTGAATGCAGAACAATCACAGATCAGTGGATGGGAAGTCTTGTGGATCCAGTGGTGGTGGAAGCTTGTCAGCTGGCATTAGTCTCTATGTGGCTCCCCCTGCTCCAGGGGTCTTGCTCCATCAGATTAGCTCCAAGTGGCTTTTCATCTGGAACATGAAGCTGAGGGAGTGCCTCAGGCCTCCAATGAGCTATTTACCTCCATCGTGCCTCCGTATGAGGTCATCAATCCATGACCTGATTGACAGGCAAGACTCCACCCCTTCCTCAATTGACAGTAGAATGTGTAACTAGCACAGAGCAAAAATGTCTGGTTGTAGCCTGTTTCTTATTTCTTCTGAGTATACTCCCAGTATTGGAATTGTTGGGTCATAAGGTAACTCAATTTCCATCAAGTTTAGGTATTGCCAAATTGATTTCTATAGTGACTATGTGTATCTACAAGACCACCATCAGTGAATGAAAGTTATTATCTCACCACACCACCACCAACATTTGTTGTTTTCTGAGTTTTTTAATTGGGCTATCCTTTTGTGGTTTTGATCATTTTATTAAGGGCTTTTACAATTCTTATAACAATCCATACATCAAATTCATCAGGCATATTTGTACATATGTTGCCATCATTCTTTTCTAGACAATTACTTTCTGTTGAACCCTTGGTATAAACTCTGCTTTTCTATCCCCCTCCCCCCCCAACTTTGTGACCCCTTGATAGATTATAAATTATTATTTTCATATCTCATACTGATCACCGGCTCACTTCCTCCTTGGTTTCCATTGTTCTTCCCCCCTGGAGGGGTGTGTGCGGTTGTGTGTCAATCATTATTAACAGTTTCCCCTTCTTCCCCTCACCTTCCCTTCCCCCTACCCATCTGTTATCACTATTTCCATTCCTGCTCCTGTATTGTGTGTGTCGAGTTCTGATCTCTTATCTACCCCTGTGAACATGCTCTGGTCTAGCATGAAGTGAGACGCATCACTGGGTAGTGCGGTGATGAAGTCTAGTATGAAGTGAAATGCATCATGGTAGTGCGGGTGAAAAAGACTCAAGGAATCGGAGGATTATTGTGTGTTCCATCGGTGCTTTACAATTGGGCTATCCTTCTGGGTGTTAGGTAGTATCTCATGGTTGTTTTGATTTTCATTTCCCAGATGGCTATTGATCACAAACATTTTGTCATATGTTTATTTGCCATTTGGGTTTCCTCCTTTGTGAATCTTTGGCCTAGGTCTTTTGACCACCTCATCAGTGGGCTAATTTCCCCCTTATTGTAAAGTTGAAGGGTTCAAGACATGAGACTCAAGGTATTATTTTGTCTCTTGTGGTTTTGTTTTAATTTTCTTCAGCTTTATCCTGACTTACATAGGAGCAATTGATGGTCTGTTCCACAGTTGACTTCCAGTATGGCTTCAGCAGCTGATATTGACCTTCTCCATCCTGTCTTCCCACAAATGTAGTTAATTTGTATTCCTTGTAAGGAAGACCCTGTAAAATCTTCACCTTTTGTGTTGTTGAAAAAATATATTTTCTATGAACAAGTCATTGATTTAGCAAAATGCTCTCATGAAATCTCCAGCTTCATTTCTATCACCCAGTCCATATTTTCCAATTACTAGCCCTTCATTTTTGTTTCTAACTCTTGCATTCCAATCACCAATGACCATCAATACATCTTGAATGCTTGTTTGATCAATTTCCTCCTGCAGCTGTTTCTCTTTACCTTGATCATGCCCAGAAATAAATGAAGATCCCAAAGGCTCCACTCCCCCAGGCTTTACCAGACTCACACCACGATGGTTGACTCCTCTCCAAGAATTCAGCTCAACTTCAATCGCATTTCAAGTACCCTGGAACCTGAGGGCCCATCCTCGGGCATTATATCTGACAATGTTCTGCTCCTTTTATTTAGGATTTCGATGTTCACAACTGTTTGAGGCTATGCACAAGATTTTCAGCATCTTCTTTGCTCTAGTGGAGAGCCACATCCTTCTTCATGTCTGTTCTTACTCTGGAAGAAAAGATGAAGTCAAGGATCTGAAGAGAAAATTTCAAAAGCCAGTTCAGGAAGAGAAAACAAAGCCAAAGAGTATGATGACATGTGCAAGGGCCTAGAATTATAAAATCAAAATGGATGACTACTCTCAGCATATATGAAACTTAAAAAGCTCAAGAAAAAATTCAAGCCTAAAATTGCAATTTTTAAAGATTCTATAGGCAAAGCATTGAATGATTCAGGAAGCCTCAAGAGAACACGGGAAGAATGCACAATCCACTGTAACAAAAAGAGCTAGTCAGCAGAATGCCATTTCAAAAGGTAGCACATCAGCCAGAACCAATAGTGATGAAGGTAGAAGTTGAAACTGCACTAAATGCATCAACCTAAACCAAGGCTCTGGGAATTAATGGAATACCTGCTGAAATGTTTCAGAAAGCTGGAAAAGCACTTACAACACTCCCTAATCTATGCCAGTAAATTTGGAAAACAGCTAGTTGGCCAACTAGCTGGAAGAGATTGATATTTGTTCCCGTTCCAAAAAGAGAATGCTCAAATAATAGAACAATATCCTTGATGTCACACACAAGTAAAATTTTGTTTAAGATCATCCAATAACGATTTCAGATGTACATTCACAGGCTGGTGCATAAGAGGATGGTCTGAGTGTGGCAGAGGGAAAAAAAACAGTCTCAACTGAAGAATGTATCTTGGTTATTTATGATCTTCAATCATGACCTGTTACTTTCCTTAATAAATCCCATAATCATGACTATTAGCTGTGAGTTCTTTGTGATTATTGCAACATACTTTTGAAACCATTAGAGAAGCAGAGTGCCATGGGAGGGATGGTTGGTGTCAAAACTCATATAAAAGTTGAGGAGATGATACATGTTTGACCACTGTCCTATAGGATTTAGCTTTGGACTGATGCTCTTGATTTTCATTCCCCTATGTGAAACTACAGTAGGTCAGACACCTGGATGGTAATTACATTTTTGTAAGTGCTCACTCATTGAGTAGATGATAAAATAAAATGCACATTTACCTTACCTTTTACTGAAAATTGTATTTCAATGTATTTCTTTGGAAGTGCATAGCATTTTATTTATAAACAAGTGACAGAAAATTGTGTAATTTTCAATGAACCTGTCCTCTAACGTTTTTGTAATGTATATCTAGGTAATATTGTCATAAAGTCCAGATTATTTATATCTTATACAAAATAAAAGATTTCTTTATGGAAGATTTTTATGTGCTCTTTTCAGTAAAATTTGATTGCTTGTTACACAATAATTCTATTAAGTGCTTTTTGAGATCACTGAAGCTCCGTATCTAACTCAATATTCAAAAAATGTATAACTTCATTAAATACCAAAGAAAAGCCATTTGTCGGCAAGAACAATTATAAGTTGTTTCCCAAGACACATGCCTGCTATTTTAATCAGTGTCTAAGTTTCCCCCATTGCATGAAAGCCTGAACTGTGCATATGGCAAATTATCACTCCTGTGATTAGATATTTTATAACACAGCAGACTTTGCCTAATCAAAGGGCAAAATTATGAAAACTAGCTATTTGAAGTCATAACCAAATGCCTCTAGGAAATGAGTTACTGGACTCAGAGCTTAGGGCCATAGTCTTGGGGAGACATGAAGTCAATTGTTATAACTCACAATGACTGTGTTCTAAATCCTACTTTGATGAGTTGTAAATAAGGTCCTAAAGTCTTGTGAGTGATCGTGTTGTGTGCAACTATTCATTTATTCCCATCTCCAGCAGAGGAGATTGAAGAATACTAAATATACAAGTGTTAGCTTGGTGAGGTAGGTAGTTGATTGTTCCAACCTGGCCGATAGGCGGAGGGATAAATGGCTCCATGAGCCTCGCCTTTCTAGTTCTTGGATCTCTTGCTTTCTGATGGTCGGACCAGGGTGCAGCTGCCTTAGCCAGTTCCCTGCTTCAGCTGGCAAGACTCACCTCCTGCAAGACATCCCTGAGGAGAAGCCACATGGACCTACCCCGTTGCAGCCCTTGGTGCTGGAGTGCCATGTAGAAACCCCTGCCAGTGCTGAGATGCTTACACATTCACTGACTCAGCTTTCCTCCTGCAGTAGGCATCATTGCGTGTGTTTTGTGGTGATGGAGGAGGACTTTGTGGATTGGTGTTGGACATATGGGTTAATGTTGGGCTTGTGGGCTCGGGCAGCACTGGGTTGGCTATTTCTTGATGTGCACTTACCTTTATATAAAACTCTCTCTTATATATGAGTTTCTGTGGATTTGTTTCTCTAAAGTACCCAGACTAACATCGCTGGGTTCTCTAGAGAAACAAATCCAGTGACACTTGTATGTGTTGTATATGAAAAGAGATCTATGTGAAGAAATGACTTACACAGTTGTAGCAATAGGTAAATCTGGTCTGGTTTAAGTCAGGCTATTGAAAATACCATGACTACTATTAATAGGTTTTCTTTATGACTATCATTATTATACAAATAGTCATTGTGACTTTTATTTGCTGGTTGCTTCTAAAATATAATGGTTTAGAAAGTATAAATAAACATTCATAATCTATTTTAAAATTTTGGGGTAGTATAAAATGACATGTAGATTTATAATACAGCTTTACATTGTAATGGTCCAAAGGTCATTTGCTTAGCACAGAACAGTGCTCATTCCCACTAATTATCAGAATATTATCATTGAAAGATAATAAGGCAAAAACAATGCCACATGCCAGATTAGTTAACTTTGGAAAGTTACCAATTTATCATTGTAATACCTTACTTTTCACCTTTTAAAACAGAGATAATAGTAACATCTACTTTCTAGTGTTAAATTTAATATTTAAAGGTAGATAGATAAAAGAAGAGAGGTGAACACATATGGCATTTAGTATTACATCAGTAAAAAGTTAAAAATGGAATAAGTTTTTAAAATTAATAATATCCTTCTGACTCTGGTGTAATATTCACTCACTGAAATTACAGAGAAGATTTATATTCTGTTTCAGTTAAAGAACATTTAGCAGGAGGAAACATTTTGCTTGTTCACTAACAATCAATATTTATGAAATTCATTCACTTTTAGTCATTAATAAGCTGCAATTATATGGACATTCTATGGACTAAAGCAAGACATTTCTAATTTTTAAAAAAGCTCAGAAACTATTTCATGATGTATTTGGCATTATTCCTCCAAACTTGTGAGAATCTAACTTTTTTTTTTCTATCTTGATTTATGCCTTAGAGAACAAAGTATAAGCCAAGGATAATTCATTGGCCTGACAAAAACTACAGCAGAAAAAGAAAAAGTCAATGGGATTTGGTGATAGTTTATCACTCACAGTGACTGGGTTTATCTCTGGGCCAAAATCAATAACGTTGAGAGGGAAAAAAAACACACAAAAAACAATTTAGATGGAAGAATGCACAGAATGTCTTACGAGTTAATATGTCTATCTGATTTCCTTCTTGTTTTTGAAATCCAGTGTGTTATACTTAAGAGACACTAATATATAATTATATGAAGAATGTAGTCTATCTTTTAATGATGACAGAAACAAAGTTAAAGTCAACTTTCCATCACTATATCAAGCATATACCCTAGTCACATTTTTAGTACACTAAAGTTTTTAAAACATTTAATTTTATTAAATATTATTTAGTCTTTTTTAAAAACATTTTATTAGGGGCTCATACAACTCTTATCACAATCCATACATATACATACATCAATTGTATAAAGCACATCTGTACATTCTTTGCCCTAATCATTTTCTTTTCTTTTTTTTAAAAATTTATTTTAACAATTTATTGGGGCTGATACAATTCTTTTCACAGTTCATACATATACATACATCAATTGTATAAAGCACATCTGTACAGTCTTTGCCCTAATCATTTTTTTCTCTTTTCTTCTTTTACATTTTATTAGGGACTCATACAACTCTTACCATAATCCATACATATACATACATCAATTGTATAAAGCACATCCATACATTCCCTGCCCCAATCATTCTCAAGGCATTTGCTCTCCACTTAAGCCCCTTGCATCAGGTCCTCATATTATTTAGTCTTAATAACTTATTTTTCCAGCACACCTTGCCCATAATATTACAAATAATGTCTTATGGTAGAAAGTTTTCATCAATATTTTTCTGATGCTACTTATTCAAAAATAACAAGATAAAAATGTTTTGCCCACTTATGCCTAGCAAATTTGATTAAAAAGGTCATCCTTCTTTTGACCTAAAGACAAGTTTAATTTTTAATCTGTACGTATAATGTGTGAGACAGAAAGCATCAGCAGTTATGTATCAATTATGATTTTCTGGTAATTATGAAAATAAAGTAACATCTTTTATTTTTTCTCTGTTTTAATTTTGAAGCTTGTCAGATCTAAGATTATACATAAACCAATTATCTCAAATAATGTGGTGGTGGAGTAAAATGTCTTAATTTAGTTCTTCAACCCAAGTGTTTGTACTCTTACCAAACCGTGGGTTGTGGTTATACAAATGGGGCATGTGTAACACTAAGAGAAGGGATTGATCCATTTTCATTACCAACCTCCTGGCTATAAGGATGAACCATCTCTGCAGGAGCCGCAGAGAGAGAAAGCCCAGGGCCTTCAGTAGAGTGTATTCAGCTCTGTCTGAAGAGGCAGAGGCGAGAGGAAGCAGAGAATGTGGCCTGAAGACGATGGGACAGAGTAATGAGCATATAACGAAGAGACCAAGACACCACTTAGCAGAGAGGCTTAGGGTGAGAGGGAGACTTGGCTGCTGGCTGTGGAAAGGCCTTCCTATGGACCATTACTGTACCCTTACTGTTTAATGATGCTTACTATGGTAACCTAGTAACTTCCCTAATGAAAAACTCACTGCCATTGAGTTGATGTTCGTTTCTGAAATTCTTTTCAGGAATAGAATTATTAGTCCCGTCTTTCACCAATGGAGCCCTTGGAAGTTTTGAACTGTTGACCTTGCAGTTAGCAGCTGAACATGTAACCACTAATATTGAGTATCTTGCATAAGTTCTGTGTTGCTATTGCAATGAATTCTTGAACCCAGCATAGAAGTAGAGTGTCATGGGAGGAATGATTGGTGTCAAAGCAGGTAAAGAAGGATGGTACAAAGAGGTATGTCTGAGCCTTGCCTTTTGGCAATGGAGAAGCCGGAAGACGTCAGAAATGGTGCCCTGCATTATATACTGCAGATGTGTTGCATTCAATTTTTATATTAGTAAATGTCAAAATTAATATAATATTGTGGGTCTTTTTGTCAAATACTAATGCCAGTATCTACTTATCCTTCAGTCAAAACAGTGTCTAGAATACATATATCTGTATAAGGAGATTAGTAGAAGAAATTAATATTTTTTCAAATATAGAAGTGAGCAAATTGATGTGCTAAGCCCAAATTCCCAACTTACCTCCAGTTTTACAATATATGTGGTACTTTTACACCACAGGTATTAGGCAAAGGTGCTGTTCAACATCCACAACCAACAAAGAGCAAGAATGTAAAATCAGGAAACAAATAAATAGATGCCTAAGTAGAAAAGTTAAAATCCTTGTTAAGAATCATGAAGAGTATATACATTATCCTACTGTAAACAACTTTCCTTCTGTCAACACTGTTTTGATAGCTTGGCAATGAAGCCTGATGATGATTTGATGCTTTAATTCTCTGGGAATTGACTGGTATCAGGGTGGCCAAGCTATGGCATGACAGATGGAGGCCCAGGTGTTAGCTGTTCCTGTGGATTGGCATGATGGTCCAGTTTCACAGCTTCATGTGGGACCTACTTTTGAACCTGTCAAAAATCTTCCTTATGCAAACAGCTTTTACTTTTATGACACACCGATCCTGTGGCTGGTGCCGGTCAACTGTTTGTTGTTTAACAGGCACTTGGTAGGTCATATGCTTAGTGCTGCAGGCTGCTTCACTCCAGAAGCCCAGCCCTCAATGAAGCAAGGATGTTCGTTATGATTACCATCCCTCTTGTGCCTTAAGTTATTGCATTTTATTATTCAATAGAAGCAGCATCTAGATTCTACTCTTACTAACCATTTTCCCCTGCTGATTTGCCGACTCTATTATGCCCTGTCGTCAGCATACTAACATAATGCTTGTGAAAACACATGGCTCTCCTGGTTAACATCAAGGAATTCTTATGCCTGCAGAAAGAAATCAAGACTTCCTTTAACTCAGCTCCCAGATCCACTATATACAATCTAGTCCTTTGGAAATACTTCTGAGAATTTAGCCCTCTTATACCTTTGTCCAGACCCACCAGATGGGATTCAAGCAAAATCTGAGAACACCTCTGGTAATATAGAGTTACTGTTACTATGAAGATGGAAGTCAACTCAGACACAGAGAGAAGTAACGGTCAAGATCACAGCCGTAGAGGTGTCATCTGTCTTGATGAGTTTCCTTATTTAGTGGGCGAAAGTTTATAATGTAAAACAATTACTTTCTGTCTACTTTCAGAGATGATCTCAAAAATTATTGGAAAGCATAAAACATAAACGAGGGCAAAGGTGTGAGCAATTAAATAGGTCATTCTTTGTTTGAAAACATTTATGTCCAGGGGTGTGAATATAAATAGATTCTTGAGCAGTGGATAATAATCTATGTTAGTTATGGATCTGACAAGAAAGGACATGAGCACTTGGCATTACGGTACTGTATTAATCATGTGGGAGGGAAAACAAAGTGAGAAGAACTTCTTCTAAATATTAATGATAGCCTGAAGGCATCTACAACTGAATAAACAAATATGCAACTGATTAGAGAAAATGACTAGGGTGCTAGGGGTTAAATCAAAACCAAGTCCACAGCCATCGAGTTGATTCTTACTCGAAGCTGCATATGGTTTCTGAGATGGTAAACCTTAATGAAACTGGCAGCCTCATCTTTTTCCTGTGAAGCAATTGGTGGTGTCGAACTGCTGACCTTGTGCTTATAAGCCCAATTCTTATCCCATAGTTTCACCAGATATCCTGCAAATACAGATCAAGAAGTCTTTATCATTGCCTACCCCAGAACTAGGAGCCCTGGCTAAGCACAAGGTCAGAGGTTCAAAACACCAGCTGCTTTGCTAGAGAAAGGTAGAGTCTCAGAAACCCATAGGGGTAGTTCTACCTTGCCCTGCAGGGTCATTATGAGTCATAATCCACTCCAAGGCAGAGTGTGTTTTAGTTTATCCCAGAACTGCTGTCAATTGTCTATTAGTTTGTCATATGTGGTGGTTTGTGTGTTGCTGGAAGTTATGTCACTGTATTTCAAATAACAACAGTCAACCATAGGTAACAGGTTTCAATAGAGCTTCCAACCTAAAAATAGATTTCAAATAAAAAATAGTATATCCACCTCTGGCAATTGGCCACTTACCATCAATAAACAGCATCAAACCATTGTCACATACTGAATATGTCAGGAATAGTAGCAGAATACTGTCAGGTACAGGGCCAGAGATGAGTCTGGTAGTTTGGAAGGAACTAATCAGAACAAGGGTATGTTGCTTGGTTTAAAATTAAGAAGGGTGTGAGTCAGGGTTGTGTCTTCTCACCATATTTATTCACTCTTTATGCTGAGTCAGCAATCAGAGAAGCTGGGCAGTATGAGGAAGAATTAAGGATGAATATGGAAAGAAAGCTTATTAGTAGACTTCCATATGCAGATGATCCTACCCAGCTTGTTGAGATCGAGGAAGGCTTGGAGCACTTGTTGATGAAGATCTAGGGTTACCGTTTTAAGTATGGATTGTGACTCAGTATTAAGTCAGTCAAAGTGCTCACAATTGACAAAAAATGAATAAGTTATTAAATCTGTCAAGAATCGTATCTTATCAATCAATCAATGTTCATGGAAGCAGCAGTCAAGAAATGAAATGATGTATTATATTGGCTAAATGTATTGCACAAGACCTCTTAAAATTGTTGAAGAGCAAGGATATTACTTTGGAAACTAAGGTACACCTGACCCAGTCATGGTGTTTTCAATAGTCCCATTATATGAATATGCCAATACTGTCTATCAGTTTTTCATATCGTGGTGATTTGTATATTGCTGTAGGCTGAAGGCGATGCCACTGTTATTTCAATATTCATCAGGGTTTTGAAAATAAACAGGTTTGAGTGGAGCTTCCAGACTAAGAAGGAACTGGCTGTTTACTGTGGTAGTTGTTAAGTGTCATTGAGTTTTTCCAACCCATAGCGACCTTCTGTACAATAGTACAATATATTACTCAGTCTTCACTATTCTCACAAGTGTTCCTATGCTTGAGCCCACTGTTGTAGATACTGTGTAAATCATTCTCCTCCTTGACAGCCCTCCTAGTTTTCACTGCCCCTCTACATTACCAAACATGATGTCCAAAGATGTAAAAAGTCTCCTGCCCTTGACTCTAATGAGCACTCTGACTATGCTTCTTTCCCAAGAGATCAGTTTGTCCTCTTATCAGGCCATGGCCCTTTCAATGGTCTCCTCCAGCACTACAATTCAAATGCATCAATAATTCTTCCATCATCTACAATCAATGTCCAACTTTCACATGCATATCAAGCAAAAGAAAATACCATGGCTTGGGTCAGGATAACCTAAATCCTAAAAATAACATCCTAAAGTAAGTCCTGAAAGTAACATCCTTGCTTTTCAATATTCTGAAGAGGTCTTCTGGAGGCAGATTTACCCAATGCAATACCTCGTTGATCTCTTGACTGCTACGATCATAAGCAAGACAAAATCCGTGACAGATTCAAACTACTCTCCACTTATCACGATATCTCGTTTTGAGGGTCTGGTGCTTCAAGTGTTTCTGAGTTTTCACAAACAAGGTTATGTCACTGGCAGACCACAGGTTGTTAGTAAACCTTCCTCTAATTCGGATGCCACAATCTTCTGCATATAATCCAAAATCTCTAATGATTTACTAAACATATAGATCAAACAAATGTGCAGAAAGGATGCAATCCTGACACACACCTTTCCTGTTTGTTTGTTTGTTTTTAAAGTGGTATACCCTTGTAAAAACAGATTTCACTACCGTCTCTTGATCCATGTACATGTACATGTTCAAGAGCACAATGAACTATTCTGGATTTCCCATTACCCATGACGTCAAATGCTTTAGCATAAACAATAAAGCACAAGTAAACATATTTCTATTGTTTTGTTTGTGCTGTTTTGGTTTGAGTCAAGAACCATCCTACTTTAGCAATAATATCTCTTGTTCTGTGTCCTCTTCTGAATCCAGACTAAATCTCTGGGAACACCTTGTTTATGTATTGTTGCAACTATTGTTGAATGATCTTCAGGGGGGGAAATTGCTTCCATGGGATGTCACTGATATTGTACTTATAATGTGAGTATTCTCTTAGGTCATCTTTCTTTGGAATGGGTATAAATACGGATCACTTCCAGTCAGTTTCCCATGTATCTCTCTTTCAAATGTCCTGGCATAGACATGGTTTTCAGTCTTTTCTCTGTTGTTGAAATATTTTACTTGCTATTCCATAAATTCCTAGAGTCTTTTTGTTTGCTTTTAGCATCATTCAAATTTTGTTTTCCAATAAAATCTATCAAGGTTGGGACAAAAGCCTTGAATTTTGTCTTGCATCATTCAGTCTAATAAATGCTGAGCATTTATTGGTTTTCTAATTCTAGGTCTTTGCAATGTTCACGATAATATTTGGTTTTGTCTTCTTCAATTGCCCTTTGAAAACTTCACCTTAGCACTTCCGCTTCCTCATTTTCCCATTTCCTTTAGCTAGTCTATGATTAAGAGCAAGTTTCAGACTCTCTGTTGACATCCCTTTGCTCTTTGCCTTTTTCCCTATCTTTTCCATGACTTTCTTCTGAATGATGTTCTTGATGTCCTCCCACAGCCCCTGAGGTTTTCTGTCATTAGGGTTCAAGGCAGAAAATCTGTTCTCGTGGTATTCTTGAAATTCGGGCGTATATTTTGACTTCCATGGACAGGTTTTCATTTCCTTTGGCTTTATCTTTAACTGACATGTGAACAATTCCTGGTCTGCTCCAGTCAGCCTTCCCTGCTTTTAGCTGTTGGTATTGAGCTTCTCCATAGTCTCCTCTGACAGATGCACTTAATTTGATTTCTGTTTATTCCACCAGGGGATGTCCATGTATACAATTACATTTTGTATTGTTGAAAAAGGTTGTTTTTAATGAAAAAGTCATTGGTTTTACAAAATTCTATCATATGATCTTCATTTCTATCATAAGGTCCATCTTTTTCAGCTCCTGCTCCTTCCTGTTTGCTTCCAAATTTTTCATTTCAAACATGAATAATCATCAGTGCATCATGAATGTCTTTCCAACGCAAGTCATGGGTAGAATGTGTGAGGAGGTCAGATGATTAGATATCCTCCCTGGAGGCAGACTGAGGTCTCCCCACACCACAGGGGTGGGCCTGGTCCCTGCTGCTGGAAACAATGGATTACTTCTCCATGAAGCTTGCAACCATTAGCTTGCTTCCTGTAGGTGGGGTTTAGAGCAATACTACCATAAATTGTGTCTGACCCCATTATTGTAATGTCTCTTTATCTCTCATGCTCTCGAAGACTTTAATATAATATATATCTCAACCATACAATTGTGTTTACTGAACCCGTGGGTAGCGGTAGGGTGCTGGCCCCCCAAATCCTAATGTTAAAGTAGAATTCTTCAAGAGTATAATATGTAGCTTTTGAGGTCCATGCATAAGTTTTAAATAATCGTTATTTTGATTGGGTTTCCTTTAAGGTGGATATGTGTAATCCTATCACCAGTATCATTGTACTTCATGATTGATTTTGTGATGTTTGACAATGAATGCAGTCCATGCCTCTTGATTGTGCTATCCCTGGCATAATAAATCATATGATTTTCTGATTCAAAGTAGCCCAAACCAGCTCATTTCGGCTCACTAATTTGCAGGATATTGATTTTTTTTAACGACTTCCAATTTTCTTAGATTGATATTTCTCACATTCTAAGTTCAGAATATTAGATTTTTCAGGTTTCACATTATGTTAGTATGCTGAAAACAGGGCATAATAGAGTCAGCAAATCAGGAAAGAGAAAATGGTTAGTAAAAGTAGAAACTAGATACTGCTTCTATTGAAGAATAAAGTGCCATCACTCAATGCACAAGAGGGGATGGTAACCAGGAGGACTAGTGTTGCATTCCTCATCAAAAAGAACAGTTCCGGATCTTTCTTGAAATACAATGCTGCCTGTGATAGGATTATATGTACCCCTCTTCAAGGACATTCAATCAATACAATTAATACTCACTTTAATGCACCAACCACAAAAGCTAGTTATGAAGAAGTTAAAGAATTCTACCAGTCTGAAATTGATCAAACATGTAATCAAAATAAATAGATAATTATTGGCAGTTGTAATGTTTGGAAACACAAAAGAAGGAACAGTAGTTGAAACATATGGTCTAAGGGATCCTCTGATAGAATTCTGCAAGTGAAATATAATTTCTTCATGGAAAATACTTTTTTTCAGCAACACAAACTGGACTTCTTCAGATGGACTGCATGAAAATCAAATTCACTAAATCTGTGGGAAGAGACACTTTAATATCAGCAGCTAAAATTAGACTACATTCTGATGGTGAGACAAACCATCAATTGTTTCTATGTAAGTTCAGAAGGAAATTAAAACAAATTCACTAGAGTCAAAATATTTCCTATGCACCTGAATTTTGAGAACATCTCAAAAATATATGTTCTGCATTGAACACTAATGACAGAATCCCTGGGGGCTGTGGGAGGACATCAAGAACATCATTCACGAAGAAAGCAAAAGGTCATTAAAGGGATAGGAGAGGAAAAGCAAAGATCAGAGTGATGTCAGAAGAGACTCTGAAACTTCCTCTTAAACAAAGACTAAAGTAAATGGGAAAACGATCAAGTCAAAGAGCTGAGTAGACATTTTCAATGGGCAACTCAAGAAGACAAAACAAAATATTATCATGAAATGTGCAAAGACCTAGAATTAGAAAACCAAAAGGGAGGAACACCCTCACCATTTATTAGACTGAATGATTCAAGCCAAAATTCAAGGCTTGAGTTCCAACCGTGAAAGATTCTATGGAAAAATTTTTGAATGATGCAGGAAGCATCAAAATAAGGTGAAAAGAATGAAGCCAATGTACCAGAAAGAACTGGTTGACATTCAACCATTTCAGCAGGTAGCAGAAGAATAGGATCCACTAATGCTGAGGCGAAGAAGTTCAAGATGTATTGAATATTCAGTAGAACTCTGGACATTGACGCTATTCTGTTCTAGAAGAAGCATCTAGATGTGATATAGTCAAGTTCAAAATCAATTTTCCCCATAAGAAATAACTAAAAGTATGAGACCCCATTAAAATGATTAAATTAAAAAATAAAATAACTAAAAATGGATTAATTCATTCTTGACCACCAAATTTTTACCCTAACCTTGCCTTTTTATACAAATCATTACACAGAAATATCTAAGTAAATAAATTCAGAGTCAAATAATATAATTTAAGTAAGAAACACAGCATTTGAAAAGTTTTTTAACAACTGCAGCATGGCCCATATCTTGAGACTGATGAGGATCTGGATCTGTGGACACAGATGTGGAGAGGAGGGATGGAGAGAGTCATTGTGTGGAAGGGGAATCCCCTTCCATGAAATCAACTGGTAGCTGCTTTTCAGGGTTTTATTTTTCCCTTCTTTGCCTTTTCCCCTCTAGGACCTGGCTGGCTTTTATCTGAAAACAGTGCAAAAAGCACAAAAACTAAGAAAATTATAGCAAAATGCTTGGAACATAGCCGCAAAAGATTTTAACGCATACTAATAACGCCAACTAATGCCTAGGGACGGAAACATGAACTTCATTTGTTTACAAAAATCATGTGCATCGGGTTGGGGTCCGATGTTCTATTCCAGCTCCGATGTAAATTTTTCTTGATATTTCGCTTCTAAATCTGATTTTGTCGAGTACTGATGCTGTCGAGTACCAGGGTTCTACTGTATATGCCATGCATAAAGGCTCCTAGAATTCATGGAATAACAAATGAAATGTTTCCACAACTATTGACACACTGGAAGAACTTAGTGTCTGTCCAGAAAATGTGGGAGACTTGGTCTATTGACTGCAACTGACCGCACTTGCACCCTTTCCAAAGAAAGGTAACATAACATAATGCTCAAATTATAGAAAATATACCACAAAAAAACCAGCATCACATGCAAGTAAAGTTTTGCTGAAGATCTTGCCACCATCATTGCAGCTATAGGTTGACAGGCAGCTTCTAGTGGTTCAGGGTGGACTCGGGAGAGGGCATGTCAGAAGGGTTCTCATCGCTGGTGTCGGATGGACCTTGGCTCAAAGAAGCTCAAACCATTACTTGTTCTGTGAGAGAAATAAGCTATCTACTCCCATAAAAATTACAGTCTCTGAAATCCACGGGGGCAGTTCTAACCCTCCAAGCGCAGCTATGGGGCAAAATAAACCCTAATTTTAGTGAGAGTTTCTAATTTGTGTTTTCTTCTTCTTTTTTTTGGGGGGGGGGGAGGAGGTGTTTGGACAATCTGTATTTCTGGACGATAAGATTTTTTTCAAATATGTTTTTCTATTCTGTGGTTTATCTTTCTATGGTATCCTTTCAAATTAAACATTTAAAAGTTTGAGATTTCTAATCTTTGTCATAAACATTTTCCCCCCAATGTTGTCTTCAAATAGTTTTGGCTCTAAGTTTTAAGGCCCCCCCCCCCCTTCTACCCAGTTTGGGTCAGGATCTTTTGAAAATCTCTTATTTGCATTTTTGTGCAGTCAGTGTGAGGTAAATGTTTAAATTTGTTTATTTATCCATCTACCTATGTATTTCCCTTTTATTTCCTTCATTAGATTACCTGAGATTTCTGCCAGAAATTAATTGATCATAAATTCAGTGTTTATTTCTCAACTGTAAATTTGATTCAATTGGTCTATATATCTATATTTATGCCAATAGTATATATTGAAATTGGTAAGCATTAGCTATACAACTCTTCCCTGCTTTTTGGTTGTTTGTTTGTTTATATTTTGTATTTTACTTTTGAGTCCTTTCCCTTTCCCTGTGTCTGGATGATCTTGTTAATATCTGCCAAAAGCCACTTGTGACTTTCAAAGAACTTGCATTAAATATAGAGATCAATGTGAGTAGAGTTGTCATTATAATAATATTGAATGAATCTTCTAGTCCATGAAAACTCAATGTAGATTCCATTGAATTATTTTTTTAATTTCTTTCAACAAATTTAAAAAATTCACCGCACCTATTTTGTACTTCTTTTAAATTTGTTCTTTTTATTATATTCCTTAAATGTGCTATTGTGATTGAATTTTCCTCAATTGTGTATGGTTTTGGCTAATTGCAATTATATAAGAATTGAATATAGATTTATTGATTTTGTGCCCTCTGAACTTGGTGAATTTTATTATTTCTAATCAACTGGTCATTGGTTATGACCTTATTTTTTACACTTGTTTGATTTATACTTTTGAGGGATATCAATAACTATTTTTAATTGAGTTTATTGCTGTTATACATGGCTTTGATATCAAGGTAATACTGTTCTTACAGAATGAGTTCTATTGTGTATTTTTTTTGGTGGTAACTTTTTCTCTATATATTTTATTTTTTATAGTTTGTACTGCAATGTAAGTATGTTAATCTTTTCTTTGGCATGTTTAATCTGCTATAAATCCCATATGGAAAATTTTTATCTCAGAATTGTAAATTTCATCACTAGGAGGTTTATTTCAGTCATTTTTATTGCATTTGCTTGCATTTCACATGCTCAAGTATTCCTCTGCTTTCTTGAACATATGGAATATAATAACTCTTGTAATACTCTTGCCTAATAATTCCATCATCTGTGTCTTTTTCTGTGTCTTTTTACATTGACTGATTTTTCTTCATATTATGAGTCATATTTTCCTGTTTCTTTATCTGCATTTTTTTATTAGTTGGCAACTCTTGTAAATTTTACCTTGTTGCCTGTTGAGTAATTTGTATCTCTATAAATGTTTTTGAGCTTTCCTTTGGGACACAGTAAGCTACTTTGGACTTTTTTGATGCTTTAAAGCTTGTGTTTAAACCTTGTGAAGCAGGATCCAATCAGCCTTTAGCCTGACCCCAATTTTCTCTCCTTCTAAGGCTATCACCTTTTGTGTAGTCTACCAAATACCTGTGGGTTAAGATATCTCCCTCCTGCTAGTGAAAACAGCATCTCTCTCCAGCCATGTGTGATAATTGCAGACTCTCCATCTATTCCTTTCATGTGGTTCTGTCGCTAACCTCATGTAATTTCCAGGCATGCACTAATGACTATTCAATTGAGGATTGGATGGGACCCTTTGCATAGGGTCTGTGAAGCTCTTCCCTCTTAGAGAAGGTTCTTTGTAAAATATAGCTTTCACCGTTCACCAGACTGCCAAACTTCATCCCATCAGATCATTAGATGACCCAACTCCACATGGGCTCCCTATCCTTCTGTGCTGGGTGCCATCACCAGAAAAACACCTTCTGTGCCAAGAGTAGAACTGCACCAGAAAACAGCTCTTGGTAGTCAGAACATTCACTTTGACTGTTTTGCCTTTGTCAAATCACCATCATTTACTGCCCAAGTCTCAGAGTCTGCATTGTTCACATATTTTGTTTTGTAGTACTTATTTCAGGAGAAAGATGAAACCTGCTTTCTCCCATTTATTTTGGAATTTATGTTTCATGCCCATTCTTTTTCTACCAAGCTCTTCAATAAAGATGCAAGATGTGGAAGTTTATTCTAGTCCATCTTTAAGTAGGCATAAAATAAGAGGTACTGTATCAGATTACAAACGCCTCACATTTTTCCTGTGACTGAAAAAGGACACTAATATAGCACTCATTTGACTAAGTCAGTGCTTTGAACTATTAAGAGAACTTTCAAGAATCAAATGAGTGTCACACTCACACCAAAATGTATGCTGAAACAGTCTTATACAAATCTCAACAATTAATTACATATTTTTTCTGACTTAGCAGCAATAATGTCAAAAGTTAGAGACGGTATGAATTTAAAAAAAGGTAAAAGGAGATATTTTTTAAAGCTTCCCCAATCAATCTTCTAAACTACTGAAATGAAGCTGGACATCAGAAATTATCCTAATAAACATTGCTTTTAATTAGCAATCAATACATAAAATGTGATGATATATTTATTCCCCAACCAAATTATAAATCTCATTCCTCTTATTCATTTTAGAAGCTTAGATTTTTAAGCATCAGTAAGGAATTTACCTCACAATTTGTTTCAGTTATTATAATTATTAGTGATTAGCTCACAATAAAGTAATTTGTTGGGAGTAACAGATGTATTCTTTGCAGTTGTTAATAACCCGAAATGTTCTCATTATGATCAATCTCAGTGGACCAAGAAGCTTAGATGAGGATTCTGACAAGTAGGTGACTTCATAGGAGATGGTTATTGTCGGAATAAACCCATATATATAAGTAAGACATAGAGCCACATGAACTCGGAAAGGGCTCAAAGGCAAATCAAACTAAACTTAGCATCATCATTTCATGTCAAATTGGAGCTATATAAAATTGTTGTGGTGGTATCCAACCTATCAATTAGGTGACAACCTGATGGTGCCTCCTTATGGGTATGGCTTTTTCATAAAGAGGGACCTGGGAACCTCCCCTTGTCTCTGCCTTCACCTACTGGCAGAAGCTCTACGATACTCCCACTACCGCCATTAGATTCACATGACTTTGCACCCACCGGCTGGGGATCTTGCTGCATTCTTTATCATTGCATGTAGCTGTGTGAGTCTGAAGAGGGAATTATTCTCTACAGACTAATGAACTTGAGTTGGACTGAGCTGGGAGGTTTTATTGATATATAATTACTTCTTGATAGAAAGCTCTTTCTTACACATAGTGGAGTGTCACTGGATTTGTTTCTCTAGTCAACCCAGCCTAACACAGCATCCATGGTAAAAAAAAAATTCAAATTATTTGTTTTATTTTATTAAAGTCTAAGACTTATTACTGCCAATCATTTAAAAGTATTGCATGGCCACATTATTTTTCTAACTTGTGAAACTTAATTCCGCCTCTCATAATTAGTGTCATTTTTCATTTCCAAATCATCAGATACATCCTTCACCATTTTAAAAGTTGTACTTGTTTATTTTTTTATTATGGTGTTAGGAATATTTTTCTTTCTTTTTCTTCTTTTTATTAAAAGATCATTTTATTGGGGCTTTTACGTCTGTTATAACAATCCATACATCAATTGTATCAAACACATTTGTACATAAATTGCCATCATTCTTTTCTTTTTTTCCAATCATTTTATTGGGGGCTCGTATAACTCTTATCTATCTATCTATCTATATATATATATATATATATATATTTATCCATGTATCAAGCACATTTGTACATTTTTTTCCAACATCATTCTCAAAATATCTGTTTTCCACTTGAGTCCTTGGTATTAGCTCATTTTTGAAAAATCATTTTATTAGGGGCTCATACATCTCCTATCACAATCCATACATACATCAATTGTGTAAAGCACTTTTGTACATTCGTTTTCCTCACCATTCTCAAAATATTTGCTCTCCACTTAAGCCCCTGGCATCCTCTATTCCCTTTGACTTTCCTCCTGTCCCACTATCATGCTCAGTCCCCACCAGCGTTTCAGCAATTCCTCTTAGTTACATTATCCTTGATTGTGCCCAACCAGACCTCCCAAACCCTCCTCACCACCGATTTGGATCGCTTGTTGTTCTCTTGTCCCTGGGTTTATTAACATCACTAACTTTTAAACCAACCTCCCTGTCTCCCATATCCCCACGGAACTATTGGTCACGTTGTTTTCTCCTCCAATTGTTAATCCAACCTATCTTATTTAGACAGACCTGTGGAGAAAGTAACATGCACAGAAACAAGACAGAGCACAACCAAGCAACAATATACAACAAAACAACAACAAACAAATGACAAAAACAAAACAAGAAAGAAAAGCTTGTAGTTAGTTCAAGGATTGTTTGTTAGCCTTTAGGAGTGTTTTCCAGTCCAGTCTGTTGGGGCACCACGCCCTGGCCCTAAAGTCCACCTTCATCATTCCCTGGGGACCTCGCCGCTCCATTCCCTTGCTGTTCTGTTGCACCCCTTTAAGTTTTGCCTCGTTGTGGTGGGATCCAATCAGTGAGAGACGTCATGTCTCATTGTGGGGCAGGCCATGAGGTCCTCTCTGTCGACTGGCTCTTCTAATTGGGAACATCGACCTCCTGGCCTGGTGGGCCATGATTTGCTCCACTCTCTCCTCCTCCACCTTCATCTGTTCCTGTGTGCTCCGATCAGATATGTCCCTCTTCCAGAGCTGTAGATTCAGTGCCGTCCTTTGAAGTAAATTCTTCTGAGGGGAGGGATAGATGTCTCCTTAGTAGATGGGGTTGGGGCTGGCCCCCCAGACCTCTCCACTGATTCCCTACCCTATGATGGCATTTTGCATTCACATCTGGGAGCATCAGGTTGAAGTCTGGTCTCTCTTTCCCAGTGGAGACACAAACAATACCCTCCTCTTGGGTGGGTTAGTGCCCTGTGGTCCCGCTACCCTTTTTTCTTTATTATTATTATTTCTTTTCTTTTCCTCTCCTTTTTAGTTGTCTACAATGTGTATCCCTGTATTTGGTCTGGTCCCTGCCATATTACCTGGTCATCACCCCAGGAATATTTGTATACCATAGCTTATTCCCTATGTCCCATGTGCCTTTTTTTTTAAAGCTTACCTCAGCAGGCTTGCAAGTCTTTCTATATTTAAGTCAATGTTATCTTGTGGTCTGTTGTCTCTGAATATTGTTCTTCTGTCCACACTGGGTCGGCAAGGATATTTTGTAGGGCTGGGTTTCGTCTAACATATACTTTGGGTTTTTCCTTGTCTGGGAAGACTCTTATTTTTCTATCTTGTTCGATAATTTTGCTGGGTAAAGTAGTCTTGGGTTTGCATTGTTTTCCTTCAATTTTGGGGATATGTTTTCCACTCTATCCTTTTCTTCATAGTTTCTGCTGATAGTTCTGAGCATATCTTATTTGGGAACTTTCATATGTGATAGCTTATTTATCCCTAGCTGCTCTCATGATTTTCTCCTTTTCCTCAAAGTTGGATAATTTAACTATTATGTGCCTTGGTGATTTCTTCTTGGGATTTAGTCTACCTGGTATTTCATCCTCCTAAATGGTTGCCTGGTTTTCATTCACTAAGCTGAGGAAGCTTTCCTCCAAGAATTCTCTATTGTTGCAGATGACTTCTTTCTTGTGTCTTGCTTTGGTAAGCCAATAATTCTAATGTCGTTCCGCTTCATAGCCTCAGACATAGCTCTTAAGTTTTCTTCAGATTCTCTGATGATCTTATTAGATTTTTGTTCATGTTTGTTAAAGTCGGCTTGGCTGTCCTCCAAGTCACTGATGTGGTTCTCTGATTCCTCTAGTTGCTTCTCGGGCCCGTGATTCTGCTACTGGTTTTTGTTATCTCCTCCCTAAGCTCCTGTATTTCTCTTTGATTTATGGCCTTTACCTCTTCTATCATTTCATCCCTTTTCTGTATTATTTCCCTAATATCCTCTATGACACCAAGTAGCATTCTGAAAATTTCTTTTTGTGGCAGCTCAATGTCTGCTTCCTGTATGCATATCAATATGTTGAGGACATCTGGCATTGCCTTTTGTTTCTCCCATTTTTTTGTTGAGGTCATTGGGGCTGATGGCTGTTTGCGTTGCGTTTTTTTCAGATGAGCCAGGTGCCATTTTCCAGGGAGTGGAAGAGCACTGGCTCTCTCTTGGAGAATTGTGGGAGTGCTTCTTCCAACTGCCTACAGCTGATTTCACTATGGAATTAAACTACCACTTTATCCTCCTGTGGCTTCCTTATCAGGGGAGTGACCCAGAGGGTTGCCTGCTTTGGTGTTGAGGAGGTTGGGCAGAGGTTTCTTCAGCAGCTTGGAGCATTGAGGAGTGTTGGCTGAGCTGCTTTATGCCCCCAGGCACAGAGGCAGGAATTCCCCAATAAGAAGTTGAGCAGAGTATCCCCTGGTGGGGTTAGCAGGGCTTTCCCAGACTCCCTAGGTACACAGGGTAGAGCTCATCTAGCTGGGTGTGGTGCAGGCGTAATGCCCTACACTAAGGGGAGTTGTCTGGAGGTTAGCAGTAGAGTGTGAGAAACCAAGAAAGAGACAAAGAGGAGAAGTAATGTTTAAAAGCAAGCCCGATGAGCCTGTGGTTGGCAAGGAGGGAGGATATAGTGAAGAGATGGAAACAAAGCAACAATGTAGCTGAGTAGCAATTCCTGGAGTGGAGCTGCATGGGTTTAGTCCCTGCTCTGAGGCGGCAGGAGCAAGCTGTGGCTGTGTTGAGAAAAGGCCCCTGTGTAACCCTCCAAGACGGAGGGGTGGACAGAGATGAGACACAAATTTCTAGTCCCTGCCCCAAGGCGGGTGGGGCCAAACTGTGGCTGTTTTGAGACCAAGCCACCCTACAGGCTGCAAATGCTCCGGACTCCAGCAGAGACAGTGGTGGGGCCAAGGTCAAGCCCCAACCGGCCTCCACTGAAGTAAGGCAAAAGCCTCCAGCTCCTTAAAACCCTGTGGGTCTGTGTCTATTTATCTTTATGATGCTCCTCCTGCATTCCAGCAGTGTTGAATTTCCCTCTAAGCAACTCTCCTGGGTTGAGTTCTGCGGAGTCCCTCTTGTATGTGTTACTCTGTCGCCGTCTTGTCGGAAGTCCCTGTTTACTTTTGTTTTTTGCTCCCCATCATCCATGTGCAGTGAGTAGGAAGAAAGGTATTTCCTGCTTCTGAAAACCAGTTCAAATTCAATGAAAATCCCACGAATCACAGTGAGTAGATCTACAACCAACCAGCGAACTCACTGCTATCAAGCCATTTTGACTCATGGCAACTATGTCCGACAGTAGAACTCTCCCCGTGGGTTTCTGAGAGTTCAGTATCAGAGAAGAAAGCCTCATATTTCTCTTGCAGACTAGCTGGCCACTTTAAGTAGGTGACACTATCATTTATTTAAGTTTTATTCTTAAAGTGTTCTTTAATGGCCTGGTCTTCCTTCTGTGGAGGGAGACATAGACAAGTACAATGAGCACTTTATATTTGCTTTTCATAGTAACTTAGAGTGTCTGCTTCTTCCTTACAGTTCTATGCATCTATGCTTTGTAGAGCAAGTCCTGAAGGTAGTTGCATTGTACATTGGTGTACTGAAAGTGGAGCTTTCTTTGTAACCCTTTCAAAACCAAATTATTTCCTGCCTTGCTTTGCTTTTTTAATTTTGTAGCTATTGAGAGTATGAATTTTCAGTAATGGAAAATATTTTCAATGGATTATTAAAAAAATTGAGGCACTTAGAATGTCGATATAATAAATAGAACGCCTGTGTCCTAAGAGAGTCTCTGTGGACGGAGTGGCTGGCATGAGGCCTCCGTTTTTAAAGTCAAACATTCTTCAGTCTCCCACTAGATGGCAGCACACCTAAAGCGTGGAAACACCTCTCTGTAAACCTCAGAGGCAGAAATATAGGGGGATACCATGTCCCCAAAGTCATGAGAGTGTCAGGCCATTATTACATATTTGTAAATGCTAAGAAATGAAGATATTGGCCCATATGGCCTGTTAAATCCAGACCATATAAAGCTGTGGGCTCAGATATTTTGTAGGGAAGGACTGTGTGGCTGTCAATCAAGCGCTCACACCCTATAAGTTCTACACTCTCACACTCTGAGTATTTAATTTTGTGACATTTTTCAAACAAATTTTGACATCTTATTCTCTTTTAGACAGCGGTTCTCAACTTGTGGGTCACGACTCTTTTGGGGGTTGAACGACCCTTTCAAAGGGGTCGCCTGACATAACAGTAGCAAAATTACAGTTATGAGGTAGCAAGGAAAATAATTTGCTGGTTGGGGGGGTCACCACAACATGAGGAACTGCATTAAAGGGTGTTGGCATTAGGAAGGTTGAGAACCACTGCTTTAGGATCTCTCCAAGTCTGTCAATACTATTTTATATTTGTGTACTCCTCAGCTTTTTATCAAGCCGTGATCAGCTACCTGTTTTGTTAAATATTTAGGATAAGATGGTTCCAGGAAAATAGCTTGGCATATGGCATAACCACTGAATCTATCACAAAGCCACTTTTTATATTGCTTTATGTGCAGTGAAACAAGGCACATTATGACTACAGGGAACCATCATTCACTGTAGGTTCTGTTTTTACTTAGCCTGCACACTAAATTATGAAGGCAGATTGTTTCTTGGTCTCTGTTGAAATTTATGGTGCATACATATTTCCCTCTAAATATCCTTTCAACTGGAAGATGCTTTGTAAATCTCAGAGAAATTCCTTTTGGATGATGGGTGAGAGACCACGATATATGATTTATATGTTATTCTGATTTAGTTGTTTTAGCAGTTATGTAATAGATTTAACCCGGACTCTACAAATGTGCCAACGCCAATACACATGATTGGCATAGGTTCAGCACAGGCCATTGGCATAGCTTGCAGTTAGAGGTTATGCTGTGTACTCTTATGTGCCCCAATCCTCCCTGCCTGGTGCACGCAAATTCTACACTTTTAATTGAGCATCCATCTTTTCATTCACCAAGAAGGTAAAAGACATACATTGCAAACATACTGAGGAAAGGCAAATTTACAGTTAATCTCATACTGCTCTGTACATGTAGGATAACATATAACATTCAAACTGATGGTTCTGGAGGTCTTACCTATCCTGTAAAATCTAAACTCTGATAACCCTACATCAAAATATGGTCAGTCTTAGAAAAAGGTGTAGTAATCACCATACTTTGCATTTATATTACCAGGAAAGCTAGATTGGAGATCAAATTTTCAGCAGAGAGAGAAAAAAATTCAGAACTTTAATTTTTCTCCTTGATGATTTTCCCAATGTCTTCTCTAAACTAGTTTTCCCTTAAATATATTCTAAAGTAATCAGTAAAACACATCACTATAATGGAATATAAGCCCAAACACGTAATTTCTTTGGAAAACTTTTAATTTCTCTGTCTTTTGCGAAGCAAAGCTGTAAGCTTCACCTTGTTATGTCACATTTCCTTAATTTGTTAAGGAATTTAGTAATTAAATAATTTGATCTATTAAAATTGGTGTCAATAGGATGTAAAATAAAACACTGAAAGTCTACCAAAAAACCGTCAAAACAAAAAGTGATGATTTAAAAATTAATATTTAAAGTGCATATAGTAAAATGTGTACATTGGAAAATGGCAATACGTGTCAAAACCTAGGTTTATTAATCTTGGCGATTTTAGGGGAGCAGATTATAGGGGAGTCCCGCTTAGAAAGAAGGAAAAAAATAACAAGAGCTCCTGTTAACTTATGAAGGGGTCAAGTCTATTCTGTCAGGTTGCATCTTGATGACCTCATTTGGAGGCACAAGGAGATAAATAGCTCACTGGAGGCCAGATGCACACAGACTCTGTGCTTTGTCTTCCTGCTGACAAGACATCTGGAGCTACGCTAGAGTCCTGGAGTAGAGGAGCCCCGTGAAGACCCCTTCCAGCATTGAGATACCTCCACTGCCACTGGATCCACAAGACTTCCCACCCATTAGCCTGTGATCTTCTACATCCACTGTAATTGTTTGTGTTGCAAAAGTTTGAAAAGGAATTTATAAATTGGAATTAGACATATGGGCAAACATCCGACTTAAGGACTTGATCTGGACTGAGCTGGGATGTTTTCTCAGTATACAATTGCCTCTTGTATATAAAGCTCTTTCTTATACACATTAGTCTCCCTGGATTTGTTTCTTGATCTACTTGGATTAACACATTATGGTACCTTGGGAGTACGGCGCTATAGAAACAAACCATAAAGATGGTGAGTGAATGCTTGTTTGACTTTTGCCTCATGGTAATTTTTTTTCCTTTGGTTCGCCAGAGGTCAGATATATCCATGTGGTTTACTGGGTTGTTTTTTGGAAATAATATGGGAAGTTAAAGTTTTGATTATTTTTGGTTGGTTTTTGTCTTTGTTTATTCTTCATTGAAATGGAGAAAATTAGTGTGATTAATGTATATTTTGAATACAATGGGCAAAATCACCATTTGAATTTCTCAAAAAACCCTGCTGCCTAGTGAAAAAGACTGACAGAAGTTCAAAATGACTGACAGAAGGCCCCATCCTGGCTTGATTGAGTCAGAGGCTAAGGCTATATTTCATATCAATGGAATAGCTTAGATGAGGATTAAGATAAATTTAGGTAAGGATAGGATTGTTTTAAAATTTAGTTTGGGATCTAGCTCTACTAGGTTTATACTATTTTCTTCTGCCTATTGTTTTGACATAATGATTGATAGGAATATTGGTTGGACCCCACCATGAGATATGACGTACCTCACTGACCCATAGAACCACGGGGGACAGCACTGGAGACACATGGCAGGAATTGTGGCTACCCTGAGCCCACCACACCGAGGCAAGACACTGGGGGTGTGCCTTGATGTCCCCAGGGAACACCCAAAATTGACTGTGCAGCCAGGGCATGGAGCCCATCAGACTGAACTGGAAAACACCCATATAAGAATAACAAATAGACCTTGAACTATTTATAGGCTTTTCTTTTATTTTTTTTGTCATTGCCTTTTTGTTGTTGTTGTTTTTGTAACAATTGTTTTATTTTCCATTGTTGCTTTGTTGTGCTCGGTCTTGTGTTTGTGCATATTGTTGTCAAGAAGTGTCTATCTGGATGGGATAGGCAGGATAAACAAGCCAGAAGAGAGAACAATGGGATGACAATTCCAGAGGGACATGAGAGAGGGGAAGTGGGGGAAATGAATTGGGTGTGAACAGACCCAGGGATAAGGGAACAGTCACTGACGGTCAATGGTGAGGAGGGTGGAGGAGGTCTGGCAGGTCTTGATCAAGGACAATGTAACCGAAAGGAATTCCTGAAACCCAAATGAAGGCTAAACGTGATAGTGGGACAAGAGGAAGGTAAAAGGAAATAAAGTAAAGAACTAGAAGGCAGAGGGCATTTATAGAGATCTAAATACAGGTGTGTACATTTGTAAACCTATTTCTATATGACTATGGGGAGATAGATCTATGTATATATATTTATAGGTCTATTATTTAGGAAGCAGATGGAAATTGGACTGCTACTCAAGTACTCCCTCAACACAAGAACACTATTCTAATAATCTGGCACTCTGAGGTGCTCACCTTCCCATCACAATCGCCGAAGAGAAAGTGGGCGCAAAAGCAAATGTAGTACAGAAAGTTGATGGTGCCTGGCTATCAAAAGATTTAGCATCTGTGATCTTAAAGGCTTAAAGATAAACAAGTGACCATCTAGCTGAGAAACAACAAAACCCACATTGAAGAAGCACACCAGCCTGTGTGATCATGATATTTCTATGAGATCAGGTATCAGGCATCAAAGACCCAGAGCAAAAAAATCACAATGTGAATGTGTGTATTAGGGGGGGGGGTGTTGAAAGAGTGTAAATTGGAAGCACAAAGCCAATCTGTAACCAATTGAACATCCCCTTACTGAAGAGTTGTGGGGAGAAGATGGGCCAGTAAAGATGCAGTGCAATACCAATGAAACATACAGATTTACTCTGGTTCTTTAATGCTTCCTCCCACCCACTATCATGACCCTAATTCTACCTTACAAATCTGACTAGACCAGAGCATGTACATGGGTACAGAAAAGAGCTGGAAGCCAGGGAATATAGGACAGATAAATTCCTCTGGCCCAATATTGAGAGTAGCCATACCAGAAGGGGAAGGGGAAGGTGGGGGGAAGGAAAGGAGAACCAATCACAATGACCTATGTGTAACCCCCTCCCAGGGTGATGGATGACAGACAAGGGGGTGGAGGAGACATTGGACAGTGCAAGAAATTAAAATATAATAATTTGTAAATTATCAAGGGTTCATGAGGGAGGGAGAGAGGGAGGGAGAAGGAGGGAGGGGAAAAATAAGGAGCTGATACCAGGGGCTCAAGTGGAGAGAAAATGCTTTGAGAACAATGATGGCAACATATGTACAAGTGTACTTGAGACAATGGATGGATTGTGATAAGAGTTGTAGGAACCCCCAATAAAATGATTTTTTAAAAGAAAAATCATGATAGGGAAGTATGAATAGAAAGATTGTAAGCTAACTGCTTCACATTAATTTGATTCACTAGAAGGGTTTAGGACACACCTACAAAGAAGGCTCTGAAAAGATAAGCCCCGCTCAATGTCTTAAGTGCTCAGAATATTCAAAGGTGAAGAGACTTGCCTAGAAAACTGTTGATAGGTTGAATGAAAAAAGTGAGCTCTGGATTTTTGAACTTTGAACTAGTTATTTGTTCTTGAGGCTGGAAAAATCTGGAATCATGAAGATAACTTTTCTCTAAGACTGAATGTTAAAGGAAGTCTGTGGGCAGGCTGAAATGCTTGCTAGGTGACCACTTGATTCCAGGTGATAAGTGGAAGTAAGAGAACCACAGCAATAAAGAGATGAGGTAAGTCTGGCCACTGACACCTGTGGACCTGATTCACAGGGACTAGAGGAGAAAATGAGTGCAGGTAGCCTAGTCTGAAGTTCATGACCTAGCACAAGGGGCCTAGAGTTGTTGAGAATTGATGATGGTTCAATGGTCTAAAGGCAAGGTGACCAAAAGGCACCCTGGTGAGGTTAAATGAGGCAGGCCACATTGAGTTGACTAGAACCCAACCAGAGAAGAGAAGATTTCTGAGCCTGTGAACCGGTGCAAATTACAACTGACTTTATGGATGGCCTGTCATGATTTGACTTTGCTTATTGATACAGATTTCACAAGGTTACAACTGGAATGATTCTTCACATCAAATAATATGATGGTCTCCTCAGAGCACTGGTAGATGTAAGTGGGCAGTATAGAAATTGGATACCCCAAATTGGGAGTATAAAGGTGGCTGGCTTACAAACTGTCATAGTTGAGGGAGTACATTTATTGCATTATGGTATAGGTGTTCACTTAACTACAATTGTTAGGCATAGAATATTTTTGTGTTGTACACTTATAGAATATTACATTTAAATGAGGCTTTGCACATATTGCATTGTTTGAATTTTAGTTTTATCTTGTTAACTACAGATATGATTTTATTTTTGTTTTGTTTAAAAATTATGTATGGCTAAAGAGTTGTGTAAAAGTGTCAAGTTGACAAGAGGTGGTCTGTTGCAGATACAAAATCTCCTGTCAACTTGCGAAGGAGTGAAGGATAGAGCTTAATGACCTCATTTGGAGGCACAAGGGAGGCCAGATACACCCAGACTCTGTGCTTCGTCTTCCTTCTGACAAGACACATGGAGCTATGCTAGAGTCCTGGAGTTGAGGAGACAAATGGAGATTCCTGCCAGCACTGAGATGCTTACATTGCCACTGAATCCACAAGACTTTTCAACTACTGGTCTGTGATCTTCCTGTGTTCAGTGTCATTGCATATGTTGTGTGAGTCTGAAGAGGAATTAATACATTGGTATTGAACATATGGGCTAATATCTGACTTATGGACTTGATCTGGACAGGGCTGGGATGTTTTCTCAATATACAATTGCTCTTTTATATAAAGCTCTTTCTTATACACATATGAGTCTCTCTGGATTTGTTTCTCTAGTCTACCTTGACTAACACACATTGATTAATATTGAAAATTGGAATATCAAATTCAAAAATGAAGAGGAGCAGTAGTTGGAAGATATGACACTTGTGATAGAAATGAAACTGGATATTTCACGATTGACTTTTGCATTGAAAATATTTTTCCAACAACACCAATGGTGACTATACATGTGGACTTCTGTGGATTTCAGAAGAGATTCTAGAGTAGCTCAGGCAAAGCAAGAAATGAACAAATAGCTAATCAGAAAAGAGCTGCACAGAAAATTTCAAAAGGGCACCTTGAGACAAAGTCAAAAAATATAATGAAGTGAAAAGTCAAATATTATAATGAAATGTATAAACTAGAGTTAGAAAATGAAAAAATGGAGAGCACATTCAGCATATATTAAACTGAAACAACTCAAGAAAAACACAAGACTCAAGTTGCATCATTGGAAGATTCTATTAGGCAATATATTGAACGGTGCAGGAAGCATCCAAAGAAGATGGAAAGAATACACAGAGTCACTGTGCCAACTTAGTGGCATTTTACAACCACACCATAGAATTGGTACTCAATTCACTGCCATTGATATCAATGCCTACTCATAGTGACCTTCTTTGTGTTTCCAAGTCTGTAGCTTTGCAGGAGTAGAAAGCCTAGACTTTCTTCCCTGAAATGCTGGTTTTGAAATGCTGACCATGCAGATTTTAGCCCAACTCATAACCACTACACTACAACCAGGACTGCTAACCTATAGTATAATTTATAATTATATTTTGCATTTAGTATTGACAGGATGAACCTGAACGATTATCATTCTTTTAACTCTTGCAAAATTCTTATCCTGTATATCAAATTCTTAACCTATTTATCTTCTAGACTGTCTTTTTGAGTCAGATTGTCAATGTATAATTAATACAGAGAAAATTTCTATGGATGCATTTCTATAATTTTTTAAAATGTAAAGATTCATGAAACTAAATATAAAATAAAGAAAAATAATATTTATAATATTGGTATTGGAAATTTCTCTATGTACCTTTATAATTATCCATTCCTTCCTCCTCATTATTAAGCAACCACTAATATATGATACTTTTTCCAGCATGTAATCTGAAAGGAATCATATTTAAACATAGTTTTATGAGACTGATTTCTCTCACTAAGCATGATAGATATGAGATTCATACACATTGCTCCTTAAGTATATTATCGTAAATAAATTTTATAAATATTATAGCAATAATGTTTATTATAGTAAATTGTAAATTCCACTGTATAGACTTCTTTTTGTTTTTCATCATTTGAAGAGCATTTGTATTATTTCCAATTTTAGTAATATGGATATAGTTGTCATAATTATTTGAACACATGTTTTAGTGTGAATATGTTTTCATTTACCTTGGGTAAATATCTATAGTTGACTTGTTGAGTCCTATGATACACAGATACTTTGTTAAGAAACTGAGGGCATTTATAGAGGTCTAAATAAAGGCTTGTACACATGTAAATATATTTATATATGAGGATGGAGAAATATATTTATGTGCATATATTTATAGGTTTAGTATTAAGGTAGCAAATGGACATTGGACCTACACTCAAGCATTCCCTCAATGAAAGAATACTTTGTTCTATTAAACTTGTATTCCATGATGCTCACCTTCCCAATATGATCACTGCAGACAAAGCAGGTATATAAGCAAATGTGGTGAAGAAAACTGATGGACTCTGGCTCTCAAAAGATATAGCATGAAAAAAAAAAGATATAGCATCTAGGGTTCTAAAGGCTTGAAAGTAAACAAGCAGCCCTCTAGCTCAGAAGCAAAAAGCCCACATGGAAGAAGCACATCAGCCTGTGTGATCACGAGGTGCCAAAGCGATCAGTTATCAGGCAGCAAAGAACAAAATATCATATCATTGGCTGCACACCTCCCAGATACTATTGCTGAAGACAAATGGGTGCATAGTAAATGTGGTGGAAAAAGCTGATGGAGCCCAGCTATCAAAATATATAGCGTTTTGGGTCTTAAAGGCTTGAAGGTAAAAAAAAGTGACCATCTAGCTGAAGCATACCAGCCTGTGTGATCACAAGGTGTTGAAGGGATCAGGTATCAGGCAACACAGAACAAAAAACCATACCATTTTGAATGTGGGGAGAATGTGGGGTGGGAAACCAAAGTCCTTCTGTAGGCAACTGAACATCCCCTTATGGAAGAGTCACAGGGAGGAAATGAGCCAGTCAGCGTGCAGTGTTTCAATAATGAAACATACAACTTCCCTCTAGTTCCTAAATGCTTCTTCCCTACCTATCATGATCCCACTTCTACCATACAAATCTGGCTAGACCAGAAGATGTACACTGGTACAGATAGGAACTGGAAGCACAGGGAATCCGATGGATGATCCCTTTCAGGACCAGTGGTGAGAGTGGCAATACTCTGAGGGTGGAGGGAGAGTGGGATACAGAGGGGGAACCAGTTATAAGGATCTACATATAACCTCCACCCTGGGGGACAGACAACAGAAATGTGGGTGAAGGGAGATGTCGGACAGTGTAAAATATGACAAAATAATAATAATTTAATAATTATCAATGGTTCATGGGGGAGGGGGAGAAGGAACAGGGAGGGAGGGGGAGAAGGCAAGGAGCTGATTCCAGGGGCTTATGTGGAGAGCAAATGTTTTGAGAATGATGAGGGTAATGAGTGTACAAATGTGCTTTATACAATTGATGTATCTATGGATTGTGATAGGAGCCTGCAATGAAATGATTTTTAAAAAGATAAAGAAAAAAGATACTGAGAAACTCTTTTCCAAAGAACTGCTCCATTTTCCAAAAAGATCTGTATCTCATGTCAGTAATAGTTCTGCCTATCTCTTGCACATGCTTGATTTTAATGGATTTTGCCTTTTATTTTGACTTCTTTAATATATGTACAATAGGATTTCAATGTAGCTTCAATTTGACTTTTCCATTAATAAATTGTGTGCATCCTCTTTATGTGCCTATGTACCACAATGTATATTCTTTAGTTAAGTATCTGTTTAAATAGTTTAACCATTTTACTTTGGTTGTTTGTTATTGAGTATTAAATCTCTTTCTATTTTCTGGTCACAATCCTTTATTAAATACATGTCTGAAAAATACTCACTTTGATTTTTGTTAGATTTTAAAGAGCAGAAGTTTATTTACTTATTTATGTATTGGTTTGTGAGCTAGTTTAGCAGCTGTGGGCGCGTGGCTCCTCACTGTGTTGCCCTCCTCGAGGTCAACAGTTTGAAACGCCAGCTGCTTCTTGGAAAAACGATGAAATGCCCTTCTCTCCTAAAGCGTTACCACCTCACAAACCCACAGAGACATTTCTACTTTGTCATATAGAGTCGCTTAAAATTAGCATCGACTACATGGCAATGAATTTATTTGTTGGTTCCGTAGTTGTTGAGGTGACCTTTGACTCATGGTAACCTCATGTATACGTAGCCAATTATTTTAGTAACAATTTTTAAAGGGGATGTTCTTTTCTATTTAATTGTGTTTTCACACTGGGTAAAACTTTGCTTTGTTCAGTATGAGAATCACTGTCAATATTTCTGCTCTATCTTTAACTGCTAAAGTCGTAAATCTTTGTTGAACAATATGTAAGTGAGATTTCTGCCCAGCTCAAGAAATAGAAAACGTTTTATTTATTTAGACTTTGATAAAATTATTCCAACTATTTTGATTAAATGAAATTCTAAATCAGATAAATAACCATAACAATAACAATAACAATAATTTTGACTTCTAGTGTGGCTAAAAGAACCTGGTCATGAGAAGAATTCTAAATTTGTAATGTGAACTAGACTAGGTCACAGATTTACATGATTATATGTATATATGCAGTTACAAGTGAAATGCAATACTTATGATTGGTCTATGTTTTCCAAAGAAATCCATTAGAATTACAAAACAGCCACCAGGAAACAAAACCCAAACCCATTGCCACCATGGTGATTCTCATTCTTAGCGAACACATAGAATTGGAGTGCTGAGATTTTAAATCATTGTGGGAGCTGACAACCTCGTCTTTCTCCTGAAGACTGGGTGGTCCAATGCTATTTGTGAATACTATCTAGGCACAATTTTACTTTATGAGGGAAAGGTAAAATGCAATTGCCTTTGTTTTAATAAAAACCACCCAAATCAAATTATTATTTGTTACTTGTCCTTTTTATACAGTGATTCTCCTTGGTCTGGAAATTCTACTCCTGATGTTGTATCCCAAGAAGATTTATACTGTGTGGATGGCTGCTTTTGCTTACTAAAATTGTATATTCTATATGACTTCAATTTCCCTTAAAAAAGAATCCAAACACATTGATGCTCACATATATGTAATATACATTCATGGCATTGTTATTGGGGCAGTAGATGTATTAAAATATTCTAGATTTCATATTCCTTTTCTGGGAATGTTGTATATAGGCAGTCCAAATCGTCCCACATTTGACTCATTACCATAGACTACCACAGACTATAATACAGCCTCTAGCAAAATGAGGCTCTGCTGAATCTTTGGTAATAGAATTATTTACCCTAATACCAAGAGGGCTGGTAAAGCAACAACATCCTCATGCTTGTGTGCCCAGGATGATTGCTGAGACACCTCATTTTCTTGTGATGTTGCCCTAATAAAATAAAAACAAACATATCAGTAGAGCCTGTGGTGATTTTATTTGTACCAATTGTGTCTGTGACAGGATCAATAATGCTTTTCTAAGTGAGTAGCAAAAAAATCATGAAAGTGTTCAAGGCACAAGCAAAGTGCCAGCAAGCTAAATTATATTCAATAAGAAGCAATATGATTTTAAAAAAACAAATAGAAAATCGGGGAAGATGGTGGATCAGGGCACCCACATACTCAGAGTTCTTTTGAACAAGGTGGGTTTGGTGTCCAGGTAGCAGAGTGGAAGGAGACTGGTGAGTGAAATATCCCCCACCCCCACCCCCACACCACCCCATGCATTTGTCCTGAGCCCGGGCCTCTGTGATCCAGGATCTGATTTTTGGGACATCTTGGGTCATGAGGCCTCTACCTCCACAGCCGTGACTAGCTATAGCCCCACTCCATTCCCAGACCAGGACCCCACGCCTGGAGTTACTTGGCTGCTTGGCCGAGAAATTACCCTCTCGCCACCTGGCAGCAATCTACCCTTGTGTGTCCCTCCCTCCATTCACCCAAGGCCTGGCTAACTGACCTGCAGACTACCGGGGGTGGCCTGGGCAACCTCCGCAAGGGATGATCCACCCCCATTGCTACTTGTGGCCTCTCCACCAGCACCTCGTTTGCCCAGCCACACACCCCGTTAACTCAGCTCCCGCTCCACTCCCGGGCTGGGAAGCTGCGCTGTGCGTTTCCAGCCGGCAAGAGCCTGCAGCCGGATCCCACCTGGCTTCTATCCAGTATACTGCGTTTCGCCAGAGCCACTACAGGCTGGCCTGTGTCACTGCAGAGCCTGTGCCCCTGACCCAGAGCGCTAAGCCTGCCTGCTGCGGGGCGTTTCTTCCAGAGCAGACACCAGGTAGCAAGCCCAGACCCTGTGCCGTTCGAACAGTGGATGCCCCTGCCTGCTGGGAGCGTGAGCAACAGGACTTTGCCCACCCAGGTGCACTGCAGGCTTTCCAGCGGCTGGCACCACTGAGCTCTGAGCCTGCCGTGGCACTTTTCTCCCCGGGTGGAGGGTGAGCTACAGGGCTTTGCATTCCCCCCAGAGCTGGCTTTGCCCACCCCGGTGTATTACGGAGTTTCCAGCGGCCGGCAACTCCGAGCACTAAGCCTGCCCACCGCTGCACATCCCGTCGGTTCCTGCCAGAGCCACCACTTTCCATTCCAGCTGAGCCCGCATTGCAGTGGCGCTTGCCCTGTCCACAGGGTCGGTTTCTCAAGCGGTAAGTGCCCCACCTGCTAGGGAGCCTAGCACGCAGCTTTGTGGTCCCGACCAGAGCCCTCTGTGTACTCTGGCCAGCAATTACCACTGCGGTGCCCTCCGGGGTCCCCAGCACCAGCTTCTAAGCCTGCCCCAGCCCTTTTCAGCTGGCATAGGAGGCAGGAGCTGCGGCCAGCAGCACCTCCAACACCCCTTGCAGTCCCAGCCTTTTCCAGCCAGTGCAGGAGGCTCGCTGCTGAGGTGCTTCTCCTGCTGGTGTAGCCTCTGCCCACTAGCTTTACACTATAGGCCTGCAGGGACCTGGGATTGCATGCTCATCTGAAGAACATATCCCCCTCATATAGCCTGGCTCCAGAGCCCAGATCAGCACCATGTCCCATGGCATCGAAGCCTTGGCTACCTCCGCCTTCTGTTAGGCATCTCTAGAATTTGGAGGGAAAAGGAGGGGGAAATGTGTGTGTATATATATATGTCACATGCTTGTTTTTCTTTTACTTTCTGCGTTTTCTATTTTCTCTTATTTCCTCCTTGTTCAATATTATTATTACTTCTCTTCTGCCGCTCTTTATAGGTTTTCCTTCTATCTCTTTTTTTTTTCACTTTTGATATTATTATCACTTCATTTCTCTCCTCTTTTATAGCTCTCCCTTTATTCTCTCTCTCCATTTTTTCTTTTTCCTCCCCAATGATTTTTTCAATTATTTTTTTATTTTTAAAAATTAAACAAAAATATGACTGCTAATGGTGCCCTGACTGAACAGGTCAAAGCAGCCTGGGGGCCCTCACTGAGTCTCCAGCCCCCACTCCAGTCGCTGAAACATCTTACCACTGCTGGCAACTAAGACATTGGGGAACTCTGCCCATACAGCAGTCTAACCCATCCTTATAGTAGGTCATAGGTAGCTGCCTGAAAGAATCCTTAAAAGTAATACATATAAGGACCCACTAGTCTCCCAGAAACATGGGGCCTACAAAAGGTTCAGGGAAAAATCAACAGATCACATCACTCCCAACCAAAAAAAAAACAAAACAACCAGACAGACAAAACACAGTAGCAGAGATAATGTCTCTCATAGAAGAATCAGATAAAGACCTGCCACACAATGAAATCTTCAGAAGTCTGCTCACAGTAATACAGGAGCTGAGGGAAGCAACCCAGAATAAGATTGCAATGATAGAGGAGATGGAGTCCACAATAGAGAGGATGAAGCCCACGAGAGAGGAGATGAAGTCCACCCACCAAAGGGAACACAGGATGTAGCAGAAGCCACACACAAGGTCACAGAATTTACGAATTAGCTAGAGGAGGCAGAGAACAATATCAGTGATCTCGAGTACACTCAAACAGACCTAAGCAAGCAATAAAGAGAGTCCGATAGGAAAATTAAAGAAGCAGAAGATAGCCTGAGATCAATGACAGATGTTATTAAGTGGAATAATATTCGAATAATCGGTCTACCGGAGCACAACACACAAGTCGACAGTCAAAATAACAAAAGCATTTCTGGAAGAAATCTTTCCCACTCTATCAAGAGAGAACCAGGCACTCATACAGGAAGCAGAAAGGATACCAGCTAGACTAGACCCCAAGAAGAACACGCCAAGACATATAACAGTAACAAGATCCAACTTTGAGGAAAAGAGAAAATTTTAAGAGCAACAGAAAGGAACACAGTCACATAAAAAGGAGCACAGGTAAGAGTATGCTCAGACCTATCAGCAGACACCACGAAGAGGAGGAAAGAGTGGAGCAACATCTTCGAAAAACTGAAAGAAAATAACGCCTCCCCCAGAATCCTTTACCCTGCCAAGTTATCCATTAAGATAGGAGGTGACATAAGGGTCTTCCATGACAAAGAAAGACTCAAAGTATATTCTGCAAGACACCTGACCCTGCGGAAGATACTGGCTGACACTATGGCCAGATGATCAACCTCCACCAAGTACAACAGGAGACCACCATAAAGTCCATCTCCATATAAAAGCCAACAATTACCAGGACAACAAGGTCTCAGAGGAAAAGAAAGACAAGATAGAACCTCAAACTCAGCACACTAATATGAAATGAGATATGTAAACACCCAAAACATAAGATGGGTATGACAACTATGAATCCACAGACGGTGATAATAACCATGACTACCAATGGACTCAATTCATACATTAAAAGAAAAAGGCTGAGAACTGGCTCAGAAAACATAATTCATCAATTTGTTGCCTGCAAGAGACACATCTTAAGGGCACACACAGAAATATGCTAAGAATAAAAGGCTGACAGAAAGTATACCAATCAAATGGTAACTCAAAAAGCAGGGATGGCTATTTTAATCTCTGACAAAATGGACCTCAAGATCCAAACCATATAAAGAGACAAAGAGGGACACTACATAATTCTCAAAGGTTTAGTAAACCATGAAGCAGTTAGCATATTGAATATTTATGCTCCTACTAATGGTGCAGCAAATTTCGTCAAACAATTAAAAAGAGGAAAAAAGAAATCACAGACTCAACAATCATAGAGTGTAACTAACTCTCTGCAATCAGATAAAGTCATATAATTGGGAAAGAATCTCAGCAGAGGCCATAAGCTAAACAATGTAATTAGGCAACAGGACCTGATAGACATTTATAGAGCTTCCATCCAAATGCAAAAAAATCACATTCTTCTCAAGCCCACATAGATCTTTTTCAAGATTAGACTACATGCTGGGACACAAGTCAAGACAGAGTAAATTCAAACATATAGATTTTAGCCAGATATATTTCTCAGATCACCATGACATAAAGCTAGAGATTAATAAGAGGATGTACAAAAAAGCAAGGGCAACCAATTGAAGGATGAATGATCTCCAGTGACACGAATGGGTACAGGCCCAGATCAGAGAGGATTTAGGAAGTTTCTAGAAACTAACGAGAATGAGAATACAACGTATCAAAACTTATGGGATACTACAAAGTCAGTTATCAGAGGCAGCGTGATATCATTAAACGCATATGTGAAAAAAAGAAGAGAGGCTTATGACAGATATATTAATGCAAAATCTCCAGCAACTAGAAGAGAGTCAGCAGAGCAAACCCTCCAATAGCAAGAGAAAAGAAATACTAAAAATCAAGACAGAGTTAAACCAGTGGAAAGACATGAGAACAGTTCAAAAGATAAATGCATCTAAAAGCTGGTTCTACGAAAGAATTAACAAAATAGACAGACCGCTGTCAAATCTTCCCAAAGACCAAAAGGAGCAAACATTAATAGCTAGGACCCCAATGAGATTAAAAGGATACTCACAAAGTACTATGAAAGTTTGTATTCTAATGAATTCAGAAACATGGACGACATGGATAAATATTTGGAAAAACATTCTCTCCCTTGATTTTCTCAGACAGATATCAAGAACCTCAACAAATCAATAGCAAAAGAAGAAATAGAGAGGGACATCAAGAACCTACAAACAAAAAAAGCCCCAGGGCCAGATGGCTTCACTGCAGAATTCTACCAAGCATTCAGAGAAGAGTTGACACCAATCCTCCACAAAATATTCCACAGCATAGAAAAGGATGGCAAACTCCCAAACTGAGAGAGGACTTTTAGTAATGACACATCAGACAAAGAACTCATCACTAAAATCTACAACACCATCATGACCTGCAAAAAGAGGAAAACAGTTAACCTCGTAAAGAAGTGGGAAAAAGAACTGAAAAGAACTTTCACTAGGGAGGAGACCCATATGGCCAATGAGCATATGAGAAAATGTTTCTGTTCATTAGCCATAAGAGAAATACAAATTAAAACAAACATGAGATACTACCTAACACCCCTGAGGCTAGCCCAGATCATTTAATCAGAGAGCAACAAGTGTTGGAGGACTGTGGTGAAGTAGGAATCCTCCTCCACTGCTGGTGGTCATGTAGATCTGTACAGCCACTGTGGAAAGCAATCTGGAGATACTTAAACAAAATGGAAATTTATCTACCTAATGACCCAGTCATCCCTCTACTGGGCATATATCCAGTGGAGGTAACAAATACAACTTGACCAGTCATCTGTGTTCCAATATTTATTGCGGTACAATTCCCACTTGCAAAGACTTGGAAACAGCCTAAGTTTCCATCAATAGATCAGTGGATTAGTAAACTCTGGCACATACACACAATGGAGTATTATGCAGCACCTAAAAGCATGGAAAATCACATGAAAAACATCATTTCGTGGGAAGAGCTGGAAGAAGTCATGTTAAGCGAGGTAAGCCAAACTCAAAAGGACAGGTATAACATGAGTCCCCTGAGATAAGTACAACCAGCATGGCAGGAATAGAACAATAGACATTTATCTTGCAATAAATGGGCGGAACCATAGATAGTTGGGGAGAGGGCAGACCACGCCTCGGGAGGTACATGGGAGTCCAACATAAAGAAGGAGAAGGGGGCAGGGGAAGGGAGAATCAGGGTGGGAGAAATTGAGTTGATGGCACGCGGGAGTGGGGGGGAGCAGGGTACTAACCCATCCAGGGGGAGAGTATTGATTGCATCCCCACAGAACTGGAATGTGCATACAGACCCCACCCTGACACGCCAAACCAGGAGGGCAATGTAATGTGTGGAGTAATCCACCAAAAGACAGGACCATATATGCCCGGCCCTAACCAAATCAGCCCGACACTCCCCATGGAAGGGAGTGCCACAGAAAATGAAAATAGATTGTCAAGTATGGGAAAGGAACTGACATACCATACCCAGAAGGAAGCTGAAGTAAATGAAGGAGGAGGAAGGGAGTGGAGCACACCTGGGCCCACCAAGCTCAGAGGACGGTAGTCCAGCTTGGAGCGCCCAATACACAGAGAGGACCATATGATTGGCCTGACTGCGAGATGCAACATCCTGCACTGACCCATGGTTCTACACAGGATAGCACAGGAGACACAGTGTGGGATGTGTGACTGAGCTGACCCCACCACACCGAGGCAAAACATTGGGGCCCTGCAATTGAGTGGAAGAGGAAGCAGAACAAGGAGGTCCCCAGGGAGTATTAAGGATGGGCTTTAGTGCCAGGATGTGGTACCCCAACAGACTCATCCGGAAAACACTCCAAAAGGTCAATAAACAGACCTTGAAATATTACCAGACTTTTCTTTCTTTTTTTTTTCTCTTCTTTTAAATTTTGAATGTCAGCAGCTTTTTTTTTTTGTTTGTTAACATGTCGGTGCTGCTTCCATCATTGCCATGTTCTTATATGCCACTTTGTTTGGTGCTGTCAAAGCCATTCACAATATTTTGCACATATTATTATCTCCCCAGGTCTATCTAGATAAGATAGGCTGGATAAACAATGTGAGAAGAAAATAAGGGACCAACAGTCTCTGAGGGACATGAGAGTGTGGGAGGTGAGGGAAGGGGGAGGTGTTGGCCAACTAAGGGACAAGGGAACAACGAGTGGTTCAAAACCAGTGGCAGGGAGGGGATCAGAGGACTGATAGGGAGTGACCAAGGGCAATGTATCTGAGAGGAATTACTGAAACCAGAATGAAGGCTGAACATGGTAGTGGGACAGGAGTAAAGCATAAGGAAATAGAGGAAAGGAGTAGGAGGCAAAGGGCATACATAGAAGCCTAAATACAAACATGTACATATGTAAATATATTTATGATTATGGGGGAAATAGACCTATGTGCATATATTTATAGGTTTAGTAGTAGGGTAGCAGGTGGACATTGGGCCTCCTCATGCACATTCCCTTAATACAAGAGCACTTTTTTTCAGCTAAGTGGTCATTCCACGATACCCACCTCCCTGACATGATCGCTGAAGATTAATTTGTGCATAAACAAATGTAATGAAGAAAGCTGATGGTGCCCGGCTATCAAAAGATATAGCGTCTGGGGTCTTAAAGGCTTGAAAGCAAACAAGCAGCCATCTAGCTCGGAAGCATCAAAGCCCACAGAGAAGAAGCACACAAGCCAGTGTGATCGCGAGGTGTTGAAGGGATCAGGTAGCAGACATCAAAGAACAAAAACCATCATTGTATGATCACTTTCACCATACAAACGCTGAAGATGAATGTGTGCATAAGTGAAGAAGGCTGATGGTGCCTGGCTATTGAGAAATATAGCGTCTGGGGTCTTAAAGGCTTGAAAGTAAACAAGCTTCCATCTAGCACAGAAGCAACAAAGCCCACATGGAAGCAGCACACCAACATGTGTGATCATGAAGGGTCGAGGGGACCAGGTATCAAGCGCCAAAGGCAGGGGTGGGGGAATCATATTATCATGAATGAGGGGAGCGTGTGATGGGTATCCGATGCCCATCTGTAGACAACTGGACATCCCTTGCAGAGGGGTAGTGGGGAGGAGATGAGTCACTCAAGGTTCAGTGTAGCAATAATGAAACTCACAACCTTCCTCTAGTTTTTAAAGGCTTCCCCCCCTCCCCACCAACTATCATGATCCCAATTCTACCTTGCAAACCTGGTTAGACCAGAGGATGCACGGTGGTGCCGATGGGAACTGGAAACACAGGGAATCTAGGACAGATGAACCCCTCAGGATCAGTGGAGAGAGTGGAGATACTGGGAGGGAAGCGTGGGTAGAAAGGGGGAACTAATCACAAGGATCTACATATAATCTCTTCCCTGTAGGATGGGCAACAGAAAAGTGGGTTAAGGGATATGCCGGGCAGTGTAAGATAAGATAAAATAATACTTTATAAACTATCAAGGGTTCATGAGGGAGGTGGGAGCAGGAAGGGAGTGGGGGAAAGAAAAATGATGAGCTGATTCCAGGAGCCCAAGCAGAAAGTGAGTTTTGAGAATGATGAGGACAACAAATGTATAAATGTGCTTTACACAATTGATGTATATGTGGATTGTGATAAGTGTTGTATGATCCCCAATAAAATGATTTTAAAAAATTAAATAAACTTACATTAAAAAGTTCTATAGTTTAAAAATGCTAGTCAATACTATTAGTTTTATAACTGAGAAGCAAAATAATAAATATGGCCAAAGAAAAATATTTCAAGATAAGTAAAAATGTACACCTTCTCTTGCTACAAGACACCTGAATTGTGTCCTAGGGTGGAGAGGGTATTCTGCTTTAGCTATCCCTGGCTAAAGAAGAACTTAGTGGATCATTTTACCCTCTCTCAGAGTGGCTCTACCTCTTTCAAGTCTTCACTACCAAAAGAGGCTTGCTCTGACCATGCCTTCTGTGTCCATTCTTTATCATGGAAAGGAGGTAAGGTGATTGGAGAAGAACAAAGTCAGGCTTGGATGTCCTTTAATGTGTGGATCCTATGCTGTTCTATACTTTCATAATGATCTATTCTTAGAATTTACTAATCAAGTAAAATTTAACTGAGAAATATTTACCTTCTAGTGTGGCATCATGTCTCCTATATCCCACGGTAGCCTGAATCATGCGGTCTGAGACAGTGGTTCTTCCGACTGCAATCTACTTATTTGGTTTCTTGCTTTAGATTTCTGATGTGGTCAGAAAAGTTATGATTTCATTGTTTATCTAACATTTTTTTGTTGTTAGATAAGTTTGATACTCTTTCCAGTGTTATATGCAATCTATATGAAAGAAAAAATCCTCCTAGATAGAAACAGATTCCCTAAATTTTTAATATAATCAAAAGCTTTGGCTCCCTCCCAGAGCTAGAACCATATTGATAAACTTTCTTGGAAAAATGATGGTGATAGTTTATATTTTCCCCAAACTCACATTACCAGTGTATTGACATTGTATATTGAATTTATGGTAAAGGAGGTGGTGCAAGGAGAATAAGTTGATATGTGTAAAGTCAAATAAGAGAATATTAAGTCCACCGGTTTGCCCTGATGTTATGATCCCTGTGTTGCTGGAATACTGGTAGCTGTATCATCAGTATTTCAAATGCCAGCACATCATTCATAGTGTATAGGTTTCAAAATTAGATAAAACAGTTACAAACATCCACAACATTGGAACGTGGAATGTACAAAGTATGAATCTAGAAAGATTGGATGCCATAAAAAATGAAATAAAATGCATAAATATCAATGTCCTAACCATTTGTGACTGGAATGGAATTAATATTTTCCATTGTGAGTCAGATAAACGTATCAATTACTATGTAGGGAATAACATTCATTGTGAAGAAAATATTTTAAAATCTATCCTAAAGCATAATATAATCAGTGATAGAAAAAATATATAGATACCTACAAGGAAGAAAGTTAATGACTGTTATTTATATCTATACCGTAATAATCCACGCCGCAAAAAGGAGACTGAATATTTTTTTAATTTTCTGAAATCTGAAATGCATGCAATACCCAATCACAATGCATTGATAATTACAGGAGATCTGAATGTAAAAGTTGGTAATAAAACAGAAGGGTCAATAATTGGAAAATTTGCAAATATATCCTCTGTGATAGAAACAATACTGGAGATCATGTCGCAGAATCATGCAAAGCCAATCACTTACCATTGCAAATGATTTTTCAGTGGCATAAATGACAACTACACACGTATATACGTATCACCAAATGGAATAAACATAAAGCCACTTCAAATAAACCATCTACTCCTCAAATTGAAGCTAAAGAAAATTAAATACAGTTCATGGTAGCCCAAGTACAACTTTGAAAATATCCATCTTAAATTAGACTATCTCAAAAAGAAATGTCACACATTGACCATCAATCATCAAACTCCAGATGAGTTGTGGGCTGACATTAAGGGATTACTTATACAAATTAAGAAAAATTTCACTTAGAGGCAGGAAAGTAAACACCAAAATGAATGTAGGAAGAGACTCTGGAACTTGCTCTAAGGTAGAGTAGCTAAAACAAGAGGAAGCAATTATGACATAAAAGAACTGATGAAAAGCTTTCAATGAGTGACTCCAGAATACAGAGTCAAGTATTATACTGAAATATGCAAAGTCTTGGAGTTAGAAAACAAAAAGGGAAACTGTACTCAGCATGTCCTGAGCTGCGAGAGCTTAAGAAAAACAGAAGGTTAGATAATCATGATTAAAGACGTCTTGGCAAAATATTAAAAAATTCAAGGAGCATTAAGAGGTCTCAAAGGGGGAAAAATGAAGCAGTTTGCTTTTGTAAAGATGGACAACAGAAACTCTACAGAGAAGCGCTGCTCTGTTGTATAGGGTTGCGATGAGATGGAATCGGCTTGACAGCAGTGGGGGAATTAATAACAATCATTGGATTAAAACAACACATGCTTTTACCATACTTTGTATGTCAGAATCTTGGGCAGAGTTTAACTGAGTCAGAGCTTCAAGGTGTTGCATGGGTTGTATTCTAGGGTCACCTGGATGCTGTCATCTCCTTGAGTAAGTGGGCGAGGATTTCTTTCCACTCTGTCAGAGTAAGACTTTGTATCAACGTGACTGGGCCACGATTCTCAGTAGTTTGGCAGTTGAGCCTTTCCGCACATGATTACTTTATGATTTAACATAAAGTAATCAAATCCAGGTTTTCATTTGATATTTCCTCCCAAGTGGGCAGCCACATCCTTCCTCATTGGCTGTTCTTAGTGTGGAAGCTCTTCCGAAGCCTGTTGACACTGTGAACCCTGCTAGCATTTGACAGGCTGGGACACAGCATCCAGAATCATGGCAACACACAACCCCGCATCGTACAATTAGCTAGCAGAACAATGGAGAAAAAGATAGAAGTTGGAAATAATTTTGCTTTCATTGGATCCACAATTGATGCTCCTGGAATCAGCAGTCAAGAGATCAATAAAGGTTGCATTAGGTAAATAAATGCTGCACAAGACCTCCTTAGAACACTGCAAAGCAAGGATGCCACTTTGAGGACTAAAGTGTGTTTGACCCAAGCCATGTATTTTCTTTTTTCAAGCCATGTATTTTCAATTCCTCATACACTTGTAAAAGTTGGACATTGGATGAAGAGGACTGAAGAAGAAACAATGATTTTGCATTGTGGTGCTGGAGAAGAATATTGAAAATGCCAGAGACTGCCAAAAGGACAAATAAATCTGTTTTGGAGAAGTACCCCGAGACTGTTCCTTAGAGGCAAGGATGGGCAAGACTTGATCTGACATACTTTGTACGTATTGTCGGGAGACACCATTCTCTGGAGAAAGACATCATGCTCAGTACAATAGATGGGCACAGCAAAAAGGAAATGGATTGACACAGCGGCTGCCGGAATTGGCCCAATCATAAGAATAATTGTGGGCAAGGGACAGGACCGTACATTGTTTCCATCTGTGGTGCCTAGGGTCACAATGAATCAGAAGTAACCTGATGGCACCCAACAACACTGAATCTAAGATCGAATCTGCTCTGAGTAACAAAATAGTTGTGAGAAAATTAGGATAAGGTGCAATTAAAAAGAAGTTCCCTCAGGACTGTGACCCACTCCTATTTAGGCAGACTTGAGCCAGGAGGGCTTAAGTCCTCTTGTGTTCCTGGATCCTGCATTTGTCTCATTAGTCTCCCATTTTTTGGACTTGGGCCAATGGCCTGCTGTATTGTCCGATGACTTGGATTCATTAAACCCTGCATCTACCAGCCTGTGGCGTTCCTGCTTTGGATTTAACCTTCTTGATTTCTAGTTCATTAGCCACAGCAGCTACATGGGCCAGGAAAGGTCACCAGCTTAACATCTGACCCACAGGCTTGTACCAGACTGGACTTCACAGCTTTGAAAACTCTGTGAGCCACTTTCTTGATATAAAATTCTTTTTAATGTGTACACATGTAAGCATCACTGGTTTTTCTTCTCTAGAGAACCTTGCCTAACACACAAGTGCACATGGCTGTTGGCTGGGTTAAGGTTCCTCACGAGTTATTAGATTAAGGACTTCTGTCCCTGGGGGACCGTTGGGTGCAGTTCACCCGGTTTCTTGCCATTGATGGCTACTTGCCTCATCATAGCATGATATCTGGGATGACAATAAAGAAAGGGGTTAACTTGATAGACATTAAAGTACTTAAACTCTTTCAGAAAAACAATTTAATGGCAGAACTAACATCAATCACTGCCCTCATCTCCCTTCTCCCTTTAGTCTTTTAGTTAGAAGCAATTAATTAAGTCCTGCATTAATCCAAAGCTAGGAAAGAACAAGCAATTGTTAATAAGAGGAAGTGAGTGATCAATGAAAACAATCTTAGAAGTTTATCTATCAAAATCTGGTCATAAGTCACAGTTTCATTAACACATAAACTTTGTCTCTATAACTTTGTCAACAGTATCATAGGAAAGATAATATGCAAATAAAATCATTACAAAAGATTCACATATGTATTATAAAAGTCAGTCACAAATGTTCATTTAAATTTCATGAAATTTTTGCTAAGCAATTAGGATTGGGGAATGTAAATGCATGAACAAATTAAAAAATATCTATAGGGTAATAAGAGAGATTTTATATTTTAAATATTTCCATTAATAAGCATTTTAAAGTTAGATTTAATCATGTTATCTTCTTATAAATTTCTGACTTTTTCTAAATATTCCATGGCATATATACATTATAATCTGAAAGAATTTCTGTATATTAAAATGAATAATAATATGACTTTTTGTACTTTTACTTAATAATTATTTCTTGCATATTATCTCAAAAACTGTGATGTTGCTAATTACTGACATGATATTTAGAAAATATATTATTTTCCTTGAATCACAATTATTAAACATTTTAATACTTAACATTTAATTTAATTTTATTGTCTACAATATTCAATTGTTTCCAAACTATTAAAACCCTTTAATTTTATATTAATCCAGATTAAACATTATACCAACAAGTTAAACAGGGATAGAAATTTATAGTCCTGAAGCTTAGTAATTAGGCTATTTTACTAAATATACCTGTTATTTTCACAATTCTTTTCATGATGATTAAAGTATAACCATCTAAAATGAATTTAAACAGGTTTCTGATACAATTTCCCTTTGATAATCATTCAAACTTTAGACTTTTATTATTGTATTTTTATTTTTCATACTATTTAATCAGAGTACAAGCCATTTTATCTTGTACTTTTAATACAAGTTTAGGTCAAATTTACTTGAAAAATACATTATCATTTAATTGTTAACAATTGTACAGAAAGCATAATTTTAAATGCTTGTGAAAATACCAATTATAATGTATTAAAAACATAAACTTTAATATGTTTTAAGTATTCAAAATCACCTCTTTATACCTTGTTTCATAAAATGGAATTGTATTCATATTTTCATATTTTCTTCTACTACGTATATATAAAATACACAAACTGATCATAAGTCAGTTTTATTAACATAAATTTTCTTTATTAACACATAAATACATAAACACGTAAATTTATTTAAACACATAAACATTTATTTAAATATTTTGAATAGTGTTATAATTCCTCTCATGGTACTTGGCAATAATCTCAACACTTAAAGTACCAAAGTCCCCTTTTTTTGACCTTGATTTGTAGACTAAGAAAAATTCCATCTAATGCAAAGATAATAAATAAAATAAATGCCATCTCTTTAAGGCTAGGAAGATTGTTAAAAAATGACATCAGATTTCCTGCACTATTTTTTCACCTATTCAAGGAGGTGGCTGCTACCACTTACCCTTATAATGGTTATTTAGGTCCAAATCAACTTCAGAAAGGACCTCCATCCTTTTATCTAACAAATAGCCTATAAAGATAATCATAAATATAAAATTCATATTTATTTAAATTCTTAAAACCTTATAAGGCTTTTCCAGGGTCCTTTTCTCTTAATAAAGCTTACAATTCTTCCAAATGCCAACTTCATTAAAATCATCAGGAATTTGATATTTTAAGCTATTAGCATAGTACAGCTTTCTAAATATAACAGAGGGTTATGTAACCATTAATAAAAATAAGTAAATAAATAACACGTCCATATTTAGAAAAAAATGCCTCTCCAATGTTAATGGGAAAGGTAAAGTATCCAAAGAAACTTGTATTGACACAGTGATTTTATCAGAACGCTTACATCTTTTATGGTATAATAATGGAACAATCTAATTTGGTATTGTGTGTCATCTCAGGTCTGCATCCCTTATACTTAAAGCCAGTAATCATTTGGTCAGATTTGGGTCATTATTTCCTCTTTTGAACATCTTAGACATGCACCTTTATAAAAATGCCATTCAAAATAAATGAATAAAAGTCACTTTCTATTCCCTTGGAAGCATTCCTCTTGCAGAATGTCACTTTATCCACCGATCAAACCCCTGCCCATATTCAAAGTCATGTTCCAGTATTGTTTTTTTTGTTAAGCATGTTCCACCCTCTGTGTAGCTTATTTTCATCCTCATTGCTCACATTACATCTTGCATGGCTAAATAAGCATTTAATACATGCTTATGTCACTTGACTATTCCCTTTTTAAGGAGAAAAACCAATGACTTTTTTCTCCACAATAATATTCACAAATATCTGCATATTAAGCAGCATGATAAAAATTATTTGTTATAATAAAGTAGAATGTTTTTACAAATTCTTAAAAATTTTAAAAGAGATAGAATGTGTAGTAACCTTAGTTATCAGAGGGTGAGTATATATCGAATGCTTTGTACATTAAAAATATGCAAAAATATTTCTCCCTCAGAATGGATGAATGAAAGCTTCATCAAACTTTTTTAACCAATATGAGTCTAGAAATTTTTAGAATGAGTAAAAATGCATAATTTCAAATGGCATGCCTCTTGAAAAAGTAAAAGAGGCTACATCTTCAAATAAAAAGGGTCGTGCTTCTGTAGCATTCAACTCCAACAAAAAGCTTTAAGGTGAAAATGAAAGTTGGATCAGCGAAGATAAAGAGTGTTGAATTCTCTGGCATGTGTCTTTGCCATGCAGATGGTGATGGGATTCAGAGCACGCACCAAGTGCCCTTAGTTAAATGGCTCTTTTGACCAAGATAATCATACTTCATATATCTATTGCTATGTCACTGAGCATTGGCTTAGGTACAACCATCTGCCCTGTATCTTAGTATGCTGAGGTACAAAGTTTGAAAACCTCATGGTTCCTAGTACCTTATATTTATAATGTACACAGTAAATATTTAAAGAATGGCCCCACTCACTGGAAACATCTCATAAGAAATTTGAGAAATAATGCTATTAAAATTGTGTTAAAAAATCCCTATTTTAGGTTGTGTATGTAAAATGTTATTATTCAGTGCAAGAGACAGTGAAAATGTAGATAAAATTATTTACATTAACATTAAAAAGGCAGTGATAAGTAAAAAATATCATTTTAATAAACATTTTTCTTATGAGAGAAAGACAATTTACTTTACATCTGCCTTGCTCTTTAAACCAGTGTATAAAGCCAGTTTCTGTACTTTGCATGTAACAAATAATTGATGAATGACAACTTCCATCCAAATTTTCTATCTAAAGTAAGAGAAATTATTTATAATTCATGAACTAATGCTTATGTGCATGAGTTATTGTGGTAGTTACATAATATGTTGTCAACTTGAGATTTAAGTGTGAAGGGGTGGAGTTTAGCCTGTCAATCAGGTCACAGCTTGATGACATCATTGGAGGTCCTAAGGTGATAAATAGCTCACTGGAGCCAGGACACAGACTCACTCCCTGGGAGACATTCCTGCAGACAAGACACATGGAGCTATGTGAGAACCCTGGAGCTCAAGGAGCCAGGTGGAGACCCCTTCCAGCACTGAGATGCCTCTATCACCACTGGATCCATAAGACCTTCCACCTACTGCCCTGTGATCTTCCTGCATTCACATTAATTGCATGTGTTGTGTGAGTCTGACGAGGAATTTATAGATTACCGTAGTTTCAGATATTTGTTCTAATATCAAACGTACAGACTTGATCTGGACTGAGCTGGAATGTTTTCTCAATATTCAATTGTGCTTGTATATAAAGCTCTTTCTTACACACATATGAGTCTCCTTGGATTTGCTTCTCTAATCTACCTGGACTAACAGAGTTATTTACACTGCTTTTACTAAATGACAATACTTCCAAGTGCTTCATATTTGTTTTCAAAATTCACAATCTTTAAATGACAATTACTCTCTCATTGTCCTCATTTTTTTCCTTGCTAACATTACTTTTTCTTGAAAACATGCTAAGATAAAAATATTTCATAGAATGTAAATTAACAAATGAAGAAAAATAACACATTGAATTATTTGCCCCAAATCACATAAGCAATCAGTGATAAAAATTGATTAATGTACTTTACCCTCTCATATCTGAGAATTTTATTTATATAATCAATACAAAATTTAGAGTTTTAACAATAGTTATTACTTTGTAGATGTTTTGTCTCTCTTTTTGAATTCTCATCAACGAAATAATAGAATATGCTCACACAATCACCTCTGAAGGCAAAACTATTTGCAGTGAAAAGATTAAAAAAAACAACAACACATAGGTTGCATCACTATTTTTAAACTTTAGCTTGCAATGGTGTGGAAAATTATGACCCAAATATAAATGATGAGATAATTAGGGATGATACAAGAAGTGTGCTATTTAAATACTTTACTGATCACCTAATTACACTTCTAAAAGCTATTACCTTTACCCTCGCCTCAAGGTCGACACAGAGCCAATTCTTAGACCAGGCTATGTCTTGTATCTCAGGTGTGCAATGAAACTTTATTTTGGCTGAAATCTTTAACATCAATGCAAATTATTTCAAAATTATTAAAAGGCTAATTATTGAATTTTGCTCAATGCTTGTATAATTTTCAATAATTTACCTATTGCTAAGATACATTTACTCAAATAGCATATATTGAAAATTTTAAAACCAACTGATTTTCATTAAATATCAACTTTAAGCTTGAAAACATTCACCCTGCTATTCAGACAAATGCAAACTACAAATTATGTTTGATTCTGCATTACCCAGAATTGACTAAAAATTAAATATAATTACTCTCTTAGAATCATGTTGGTTACTGTTATATACCATCAAGTCAGTTTGACAGAGACTGCATAAGCTCCAGAACCAAACACTAGCTCCTCCATGCCATCCTCAGAATTGTTATGTTTGAGCTTATTGCAGCCGCTATGTCAGTCATCTCAATGAGGAGCTTCCTCGTTTTCACTCGCCCTCTAATTTACCAAGTGCAGTGTCCTTTTCTAGGAACTGGTCTCTTCTGATAACATGTGCAATGTATGTGAGATGAAGTCTCCCAACCTCTTTTTAAGGAGCTATCTGGCTGTATACTTCTTTTAAGACATAATTGTTCTCTGACAGTCTATGGAACAGTTATTATTATGTGCCAATCTTATAAATCAATTTATCATTTTTTTCTTTGAACTTCCTTTGTCAATGCCTACCTTGAACATGAATTTGAGGCCATTGAAAATACAATGGCATAGTTCAGGCTCACTTTAGTCCTCAAAATGACATACCGTATATACTCGTGCATAAGTTTTTCAGCATATTTTTATGCTTTTTGTGGTAAAATTAGGTGCCTCGGCTGATATTCGAGTCAACTTATACTGAAGCATATATGGTAATTGTTCTTCAACACTTGAAAGCAGTCTTGTGCAGCAGATTAATCCAGTGCAATATATTGTTCGATTTCTTTTTTAAATTAAATACTTTTATTAGGGGCTCTTACAGCTCTTATCACAATCCACACAATCATCCATTGTGTCAAGCACATTTGTACACATGCTGCCATCATCATTTTCAAACCATTTGCTTTCTACTTGGGCCCTTGATATCAGCTCCTCATTCCCCACCCTCCTTCTTCCGCCTGCCCTCCCTCATGAACCCTTGATAAGTTATAGGTTTTTATTTTCATATCTTACAGCATCCTCTGTTGCCCTTCACCCACCTTTCTGTTGTTGGTCCCATGGAAGGGGTTATATGTTGATCCTTGTGATCGGTACCTCCTTTCCCCCGTCCCCCGCCCCCCGCCCCTAACTTTCCTTATCATCCTGGTATCTCTATTCCCATTGCTGACTCCGAGGGGTTTATCTTTCCTGGATTCTCTGTGTTTCTGCTCTTACTTGTAGCAACGTGCATGTTCCCCTATAATCAGATTTGTAAGGGAGAATAGAGGTCATGATAGTGAGGGGAAGGAAGCATTAAGGAGCTAGAGGAAAGCTCTGTGTTTCATCGGTGCCTTACTGCAACCTGACTGACTCATCCCTTCCTTGTGACCCTTCTGTGAGGGGATGTACAGTTGTCTACAGATGGGCTTTGGGTCTCCACTCCATGCACCACCACCCCAAATTCACATTGGGTATGATTTTGTTCTGGGTCTTTGATGCCTGATACCTGGTCCCATTGACACCTCATGATCACCCAGGCTGGTGGACTTCTTCCATGTGGGCTGTGTTGCTTCTCAGCTAGATGGTCGCTTATTATCTTCAATCCTTTAAGACCCCATATGCTATATCTTTTGATAGCTGGGCACCATCAACTTTCTTCACTATATATGCTTATGCACCCATTTTTTCTTTCATGATCATGTTGAGAAGGTGAGCATCACAGAATACTAGATTATTTGAACAAAGTGTTCTTGTGTTGAGGGAGTACTTGAGTGGGGACCCAATGTCCATCTGTAACCTTAATTCTTAACATACATAGATCTGTAATGGGACCAATGGTTCTGGGACCATTGTAATGGGACCAATGGTTCAGGAGAAGGGGAGGTGGGAGAAAGGGAGGGGTGGGGGTAACCAACCCAGGGACAAGGGAATAACAAATGAACTAAAATCAATGGAGAGAAGAGTGTAAGATGCCTAGTGGGGCTTAATCAAGGACAATGTAGCAGTGAGGAATTATTAAACCTGGATGAAGGTAGAATATGATAGTGGGACAAGAGAAAAGTAAAAGGAAATAGAGGAAAGTAACAGGAGGCAAAGGACATTTATAGAGGTCTAAATACAGGCATGTACACATGTAAATATATTTACATTGTTTGATTTCTTGTATACTGCTGCCATCAGCATTGATTGTGCATCCAAGCAAGATGAAGTATTTTTTTTCTTAATTTATTGCCATGATATCTATTGGCTCAATTATGACAATTTTACCTTTCTTTACATTGAGTTTTTATCCATACTGAAGGCTGTCATCTTGGCTTTTAGTAATACATGCTTCAAGTTCTCCTCAATTTCAGCAAGAATAGTTACATCATATACATATTATAGGTTGTTAATGTGACATCCTCTGATCCTAATGTCACATTCTTCTTCATATAATCTAGCTTCATTCTAGATTATTTTCTCAGCATACACATTACAGATTAGTTAAGTATGATGGAATGATACAACGCTGGTGCAAAGCTTTCCTGATTTTAAACTCCACAGGATATGCCTGTCTTAATTGAAAGCCAAAAAGACCAAGACTGCCTCTTGGCCCATGTACAGGTTCAACATGAGCATAAAGAGGTTTTCCGGAATTCCTATTCTTCTCAATGTTGTCCATAGTTTGATGTGATCCACACAGCTTAATGCTTTTGTATAGTCAGTGAACCAGAAGGAAACACCTTCCGGTAATCTTTGCTTTTACCCAAGATCCATCTGACATGAGCAGTAATATCCCTCATGTCTCATTCTCTTCTGAATGTGACTTAAATTTCTGGCTGCTCTCCTCAGATGTACTGCTAGCCATTAAAAAATAATCTTCAGGAAACCATTATTAGCATGTCATATTATTGATATTTTGGATAAATTCTGCAATGTACTAGTCATTTGTCTTCAAAATGTGTACAAAGTTGATCTATTATGAGTTGGTCAAATCAATGCCTTTCAGATTTTTTGACATAGACAAGTAAGTGTTTCCTTTACTTCATCAGCCTGTTGAAATATATAATTAATGTTCTGATAATTCCTGGAGTTTATAACTAATGTATTCAATGAAACATGAATTTCTTTCTTTGATTCATTAGTTCTTGATCATATGCTACCTCTTGAAGTGGCTGGATGGTGATCAATTAATTTTGGAATACTGACTCTGTATTCCTTCCATCTCTCCTTTTGTTGCTTTCTGCATTGTTCATTATTCTGACTATGGACTCTTTCAACACTGTCATTGAAAACAAGACTCTTTGGATCTTTGAAATTGAGATGAGTTTGTTGAACATGTTCTTTCTTTTTGGCTTTCTGACTTTGAGGATTTCTTCATTATAAACTGCGTTCTTGAGGGTGTACGTTGTTTAGCTCTTTTACCTCTTCATTTCTTCCTTTAACTTTGTTATTTTATGTTCAAGAACATGTTTTAGAGTCTCCTTGGACATACACCTTTATCTTCTCTGTGGTGTTAATCATCATTTCCTATCATCATATATAATCTTGATATCAACCATAGTTTGTCAGGTTTTTTGTCATGACTATCAAATATATTCTTGTGATGTTCTCAACATCCATAAGGTGTATATTCAAAGTAGTACTTTGGTTCTTATGGAATTGTCTTAATTTTATTCAGCCACAACTTGAACTTGCATATAAGCAGTTGATGGTCTAGTCCACACACAACTTTTGGCTTCATTTTCACTAACAGTATTTAACTTCTCCATTATCTCTTCCAATATATACTCATTTTGATTCCAATATATTCTTTTTGGCAAGGCATAAATGTATAATTACTGTTTATATTGTTGAATGAAAGCACTGCTGATGAAGAAATCATTAGCCTTCCAACATCCCATCATACAATCTCCACCTTTTCTATTTTCTATCACCAAGCTATATTTTTTTCAACTCATTTTCCTTGTTCCTTGTTTCCAACTATCCAATTCCAATTGTCAGTAGTTATCAATGCATCATAATTGCATATTTGATCAATTTCTGACTGAAGGCATAGGTCGATTTCTTCAATTTCTTCATCACTAACTTTAGGGATGCATAAATTTTGTACAAATTTAAATGATAGTTATATTAACTTGACTTACTTGAAGGTATATACATATTATTTTATCACAGATTGCAATATATTTCAAGATAAAGCTTCAAATGATTTTTCTGATAGTGAATGTTACACCATTTTTCTTGAAATTGCATTCCTGGCATAGAAAAAATTTGTTTTTTAAATTTAGAATGTTATCAGTCCATTTAAAATCACGAATCCATAACATATCTATTTATATGCATTCTATTTTATGATTAATGATTTCCAATTTTCCTAGATTTATATTTGGAATATTATATCTTCTGATAATTCATGGGTATTTGCAGCTTTCTTCTTTTGAGTCATGCCCCTTTTGCAAATGAAGTTTGCGAAAACTTTCTTCTATCCACCTAACAGGTCATCTCTACTTTGTGGAGGCAATTTTATTTTTTGTTGTGTTTTCTGTGCTTCAGTTGTATTTTTTGTGCTTCTCAACCTAAGTGATGTATCTTCTGACAACACATCAGAATGCTATGCTGATATCTAAAAAGATTTTTAATGGTTATTCCCTCAGTGACAGACAGTCTATTCTTTCTTCATAGTTTTTTCTGCAGCTGGACATGATGCTGAAACCTGTTCACCATCATTGACTCAGCTTCTATTTTCAATCCAAGTAGCACAGCTTTGAGAGTCACAGCAACACCATGCGACCACAGGATGACAAGCCAGTAGATGAGTGGTGGCTGAGGAACATAAGTTTCCTCATTCAAACATATTGCAATGCATTTTCTATTTATTTGAATAACATTTTATAGAGATATGATTGAAATATAGTTAGTTCCAGTAAAGCTCATTAAAAGTTACATTTAATTTCAAATAAATAAGTGAAGTAAAAAATCTCTAGATTACCTACGTTAGATATATATATTTTCAAAATATGTTCATATATTGCGTCTTATACCTGTATCACTCTGTTGGTCTTTATTCATTTCATTACTAAAATATTCATTCTTTTGTACAATACTCTATAATCTTCTCACTATTTTCAAAGAGGATCTTCCCATAAAATGTTACATTGTCCATTTTATTCAGAAAAATGTTAAAGAAATAACAATTAATAACCCTTCTCTCAAATGGCATCTTCTAACATGTCCTAATGGCACAGTGATGAAAGAGTTCATCTGCTAACCAAACCATCAGTGGTTTGAATCCACCTTTCGTTGTATGATGTAAAGATGTGGCAATATCCTTCCTAAAGATTTCCACCTGGAAACTCAGTGGAGAGTTCTCCTCAGTTCTACAGGGCCTCTGTCAGGTTTGAAAGACTAGACAACATTGGGTTTGGTTTAGTGGGATTGTTTCTTCATTATTGAAGACTAAGTGCTTTCTGGAAAACAGCAGACTAACTTTACATAGCTCAGCATTCCAAATTTTTATTAAGCTCAATGTCAAAGAAACATTAAGTTCAATATATACTTTCCAAATTGCCATTTTAAGATTCTAAAGATCCCTGAACAACTAAACAGAATACATACAATATCCTGCCATTGTTTTATTTTTCTATTTTTTATTTTGTCATGGTGTTCAAAGTTAAAACTACACTGCCCTCCGATGTAAATGACTTCATAAGGTAACATGATGGCCTGAAATAGAAACACTGGAATCTGAAATTAAGCCATAGCACTAGAGCTCATTAACTGTGTCTTTCTTTCAAATTACTTCTCTGAATTTCCCTTATTTTATTTTTAAAGTATATTCTTTCTTCCCCATCTTGTTTTGGAAGTGCAGGTGCTGGTGTGTGTAAAGTAAAAGATTTATGGATTTTTAAAACATTTTGATGTATAGACTCAAATGAGAATGTTTGATATTTGAGAAAAGCTTGTTTTGGATTATCTAGGTTATGGAGCAGGATGAAAAGGAAAAATTAATTGTATTTGTTATAAATGTTGAAATAAAGGTAATATTGATGTTAATTTATATTAATAGAATATAACATGTACACCGGAAAGAGTCTTTAACTTTAATTTTTGTTGAATTAATGTATAGAATCCCACAGTTTTATTAAACAATTTTCATAATAGCACTGAAGAAATTACACGAGGAACTAACTGTACACCTAATTTGCCTTGATTTCATAATAATCTGTTTTTTCAACTGCATATTTTCCACCTTTATTATGGTATGTTAAAATGCATTTTATTGATAAGCACCCCCAATACCACACTTATATTTGACTATTTATTAGAAGGATTCATAGTTCCGAGAAAAAATTATTATACATATCATAACCAAACCACACTTAGTTTTGACGATTTATTTGAAGAAAAAATGATTATAGACGTCATAAACAAACATATCTCTCCAAAATTAAAGTTTGGGAAAATAAAAAATTACTTACAGGAGAATAAATAAGAATAAACTTTGACTTCTTAGCAGAAATAAAGAATGCAATGAGATGATATATATAAAACTCTGATAGAAAAAATGTCAACCAAGAATCTTACATCCAGCAAAATTGTTCCTCAAATATGAGGGGAAAATAAAGATAGTTTCACATAAATTGAAATTAAATGAAGTTGTAAAAATAGGACCAACGTAATAAAAAATATTATGGAGAAATTTTGGGGGCAGAAAATCAACAACTGTAGATATCAACCTGAAACTAACATAAAAGACAGTATTACCCAGAAGTATGGAAAATAAAACAAACAAACTGAAAATAGGAAATCAATATACAATAAGGACAACCACAAAGTAATGGTGAGAATAGTGTCGATACAAATCATTCAAGCCCAGAAGAAATAAAGTAGATTTCAACAGAGAATATAGTGACTTAAATTTGGGAAGAAAAAATATAAGAAGGTAACTATGGTATCTAGATTTTCCATCATTTTGAATTTGTTTGAAAGTGCGGACGTAGAGAGTCCAACCTACTGATCCTGTCACAGTCTGAGGATGCCTACTTAGGGGTGTGCCTTTTCTAGAGGAGAAAAGGTGAGAACTTATCTCTCCTCTACACCCATTTTACTTTCTACCTACTCAGACTCTGTGCCTACACTAAGGTTGCAGAAAACAAAACAAAGAAAGAAAAAATATTATACATATACAAAGCATAGCTTTCTAATACTAAAGGTTGGGAGAACAAAAAGTTACCTATCGGAGAATAAACAAGGCTTAGGTCTGGCTTCTTAGCAGAAATTAAGAAAGCAATGGATTCTACATGTAAAACTCAAAGGGGAAAAAAGGCCAATGGAGGTGTGGTCCCATGTGGGCTGTCTGACCCTTCGCCGCTAGTGCCCTGCCGTGATCCCACTGTTATTGAATCAACAATACTCTGTACCCAACTATCTAGGATCCTACTGCATCCTGATTAAACTTGCTGCATTATCAGCCTGTAGTTATGTGAGCCGAAAGAGGACTCTGGTTAGCATGAGATCTGTGGACTGGGCTGGTATGCCTTCCTGATATATTATTTCTCGATATTAAGCTCTTTCTTATACATATAAGAATATCACTGTGCCCCCCCTCCCCCCATAGACAACCTAACCTAACAAATAACCTATTAAACATACAGGGTGGAGATAGGGGCCAGCCTTCCACAGCCATACAGAAGCAAACCAAGAAGGAAAAAGAGAGAGTGAGGTTTTAGACACCATTCTGGCACAACAAACCCTGAGGATGACATCCCTGCAGGGAGCTGCTAAGGCACAGAGGGGCCTGGAGGGCAGACAACAGCTCAAGACATCATGGCCCCTCGGTGGAGCATACTGCAACAGAGGACAATACTGGGGACACACGGTGGACAGTGAGTCCGGTCTGAAATCCTCACAGTGGGCAAACTAAGAAGGAAAGATAAGAGATCAGCAACATGAGCAAAGCCAAGCCACAAAGCTCCAGAGAAGCCTCACAGATAGACTTCAGGCTATGAGGGGCATTTCCCGGAAGCCCCCATGACCAGTGAGGAGATAGTCAGAAAGGTCAGCAGACAAACCTACAACTATGTGTGCTTATTTTTGCTATTTATTTGTGTATTTATTTATTATTTTCCCTTTTTATCCAATCTTTTTTGTTTTGTCTTTGTTGTTGTTTGCTTGCCTAGCTATATAAGATAGGCATGGGAGTGGACAAGCCCAAGAATAAAGCAACAGAACCGATGGTTCCGGAGGGACATAGAGGAGAGGAGACAGGGGAAGGGAGTGGTGAGCAAACAATCCCACAGACAGGAGAACTAGGGGATTAAAATCAACAAGGAGGAGGACATAGAGATACCAGGGTGTTGCAGCCACAGCAATGTAGATGAGAGGAATTACTAAGAGACGAAGAAGGGCCAGTGTGATGGAGAGATCTGAGGAAGGTAAAAGGAAACAGAGGAAAGATCTAGGAAGCAGAGCTGTGGATAGAGGTATAGACATAGGTGTGTATTATCGCTGATAAACTAGACTTCAAGGTAAAATCTACGAGGAGAGACAAAGAAGGACATAATATAATGAGTAAAGAGAAAATTTATCAAGAAAATATAATCCTAATAAATTGCTATGTGCCCAATGATACACCTTTATAATACATTCATCAAACTATGGTAGAGTCAAGGAGAGAACTAGATAACTCTAAAACAAAAGTAGGAGACTTTAAAACATCACTCTCAAGGAAGGACAGAGCAACTACAAAGAAATGAAACAAAGACAGAGAGGAACTTAAAAAAATAACCAATTTGACATCTTAGACCTGTACAGAACATTGCAGCCAACAACAGCATCATAGACATAGTTTTACAGCACACATGTAACAATCTTAAGAACAAACCATATATTAGGTCACAAAATAAGCTATAGTAAATTTTAAAACATTGAGATATTTCTTTCTTCTCAGATTACAGTTTAGGGGCTTAAACATACTATCAAGCATAATGAAAACAAAAACAGATGAAGACAAAATAGATTACTGGGACCTCATAAAAATAACGTTTTCTGCTTTAAAAGACTTCATTCAAAAAGCAAAAAGAACTAATGATTGGGGGAAATGGGCAATGACATATTAGAAAAACCACTAATATCTAAAATCTATAGAACATTTGAACACCCCAATTAGAAAAGATGAATAACCCAATTCAAAAATGGACAGAGGACATTAATACTTCATCAAAGAAGACATGCAGACAACCAACAAACGTATGAAGAATTGCTCATTATCTCTATCCATCTGAAGATCCCACTTCACCCCAGCATCGATAACAAAGTTCAAGGACAAAGAAAAATTTTAATATGCTAGAAAAGTTTCAGGGGTATTGGAACCTTCTTATATAAACACTGTGGAAAGCACTATGGCACATCCTCAAACAATTGGGAATAGAAATAAGATGTGAACCTGTGTGACTACTACTGACTGAGCAAACACCCTGAAGAAGCAAAAGCTACCGCATGACCACCTATATTCACAGTCATGCTCATCACAGCAAGACTCACAAGAAGGATGAATGGAAACAACCTACATGCCACTCAGTGGAAGGAGAGATGAATAAACTTTGCTACAGGTGCACAATGGCATCCTCTGAAATGTTACAGAATCATGATGAATGTAGGCAACACCTTATCAGATGGATGAACCAGGAGGACATTATGCTGAGTGAACTACCTTATGAGACCATTGTTACAAAAAAATCAAGAAATTGTCAGGATGGTGCAGGGCCAGGCGGTGTTTCATTGTTTCTCTGCGGTTGTTATGAGCTGGAATGGACTCAATGACACAACAATCTTTCTAAAAGATGTTGTGATAATGAAACTAAAACCTGAATGGAGTCATACCCGCACATGGTATGTTTTTAGATTATTCATTCTTTTTACAACCTATAAACTTAAATATTTATGCAATCTTGGTATTTAAAGAGAGTAATAGATGATTTCATTTTTAACCAAATGCTTGACAAATCAGTAAAAGATAAGTGACAACTATGGAAAAGCAGTGAAAATTGATGTCAATCTTGTTGCTTCAGAAAACAAATACATTACCTATTAAAAGAAGAGTGGGAGAACGAAAGACAAAAAAAATGGCAGAGGAACTCTCACATGTTGAAGGAAACCTAAGCTAAATGCAGTTCATGATCCAAGATAGGGTTTTGGAGTAGATGAAGGTCAATAGGGGGAAATCTGATTAAATTCAAATAAGGTCTGTAGCTTAGTTAGTAATATCGGCCCAGGTTAATTTTTTGAGTTTGATAAATGTACTATGATTATGTAAGATTTTAACATTAGTAAAACTGGGTGAAGGGTATATGGGTAGTCTCTGTACTTGATTAATTTTTTTCTTTAAGGCTCAAATGAGTTTAAAATAAAACATTCTTAAAGATTTATTTTAAAATAGTTTTCTTCCAGAGGGGTAGTGAGGAGGAGATGGGCCACTCAGGGTTCAGTGTAGCAACAATGAAACTCAAAACCTTCCTCTAGTTCCTGAACGCTTCCTCCCCTCCCAATCATCATAACCCCAATTCTACCTTGCCTTGCGGACCTGGTTATACCAGAGGATGTACAGCGGTGCAGTGGGGATCTGGAGGCACAGGGAATCTAGGACAGACAAACCCCTCAGGACCAGCGGTGGGAGTGGCAACACCAGGAGGGAAGGGCGTGTAGAAAGGGAGAACCGATCTCGGAGATCTATGTGTAACCTCCTCTCTGGGAGATGGGCAATGGGGAGGTGGGTGAGGGAAGACGCCGGGGAGTGTAAGATAAGATATAATAATTATTTATAAACTATCAAGGGACCAGGGGTGGGATCGGGGAGGGAGGGGGATGGGGGAAAAAAAAGGGAAACCGAGCTGATTCCAGGAACCCAAGTGGAAGGTGAATTATGAGAGTGACGAGTGCAACGAATGTATAAGGGTGCTTTGCTCAATTGATGTATGTACAGATTGTGATAAGAGCCTTATTAACCCCAATAAAAAGATTTAAAAAAATAGTTTTCAAAGCAAGTTACTTTAGAATATAAACTAGATTTGCTTATTAAACAAAACAATGTAGTTCAGGAGCATTATAAACTTTAGATTAGAGGATGCTTTTCCTATATTAATGAGCATTTTTAAAGATCTCTAAAAACATTTGTGTGATGGTTTGAAGTAATGACTAGCCTTGAATACAATAGTAAATACACACAGGGCATTTGTGCAAGATAATTTTCCTGTTTATATTTCAGCTACAAAGTGATTTATGATTTCTGAGAATCATCTTATACAACAAATCATTATGACAAGTTGAGAATATTTTTTAAATCATCTAATTATTATCTATGTTAGTGAAATGTAATTTTATGCCTAATGAGATATTTGATATTTCTTGCTAAGTAGAGTTTTTTAAAAACAACATTTTTAAGACCTCTGGATCTCTTTGCAATGCCATTTTGTCATTGAGCTTGTGTTTCAGATAAATCTGAGAGTCTCTCTGTATGCATGCACCTGTGTTAGCAGGAGAGGATGCATGCTGCATTCACTCTTTGGGCTATGTCTCCCTCCAGAGGTCCACAGGGAGGAATCCCTTCCAACATTGTTTCTGGTGAATTTTGTGTAGGTTCTACAAAAGCACAAAATAAAGGCAGTGTTTAGATGTCACTATTCGTGGAAATTGACTCAATGACAACAATAACATGAAAGAGAAAATAATAGATTAATAGTATAATAAGTCAGCTGATAGGGGCTTATCCAAGTTCTGGGAACCTAAGATTTAGATGATTCTCTTGAAGAAAAAGAATGAACTGAATTAAGAAAAAAATATTGAAACTGTGGGTGAATTGAATATAATTCAGGGGACCCCCAGTGGTCATGTGCCCCCCCCCCAGTGGTCCTGTGAACAAAGCATTGAACTGCTAACCACATGGTCAGTGTTTCAAACCCACCAGCTGCTCCAAGGAAGAAAGATGAAGCTGTCTGTTCTCATAATGAGTTATAAAGCCTCAGAAATCCTTATAGGATTACTGCAAGTCTGAATTGAGTCAGTGAAATGTGTATAAAGTGTAAGCTTAATTAGTTTCAGCGTATATTCAATAAGGAATCTTGGGTTGGAATTTTGACAAAAGTTCTATTAAGATATGACAAAGTTATCCTAAATTCCAGATACAATATTTGAAATGATTTTCCAACAACTTCAGAAAATAAACTTTTTATAAAGTCATAGTATACTAATAAATATCAGATATTTTAAGTAACTTATGATGATTAGATGGAACCAAAGGTAGTTGGGGGTTGCTTGAGTGTTCTGGATGTGGTGTGATATGGAATTTATAAGGACAGGCCAGGGAAAATCCAATTTTTTACAGGTTTCAGAGTCCGAGAGGCACAATTGCTGTGCATTGGCATCTCACAGAGGACTGTGCCCAGAAGGTAGAGGAGTGTTATTCTCAGAGAGGGTGTCTACATAGCAAGTAAGGTCTGGTTAGATGGCTTCCACCGGCTTCCTAGGGACTGCACATTTTGATCAGCTCTAGGCTGCAGGGCCTACGACGTGCCATCATTTTTCCTGTGTGCCTCATCCTAAAGTGAAATGACCGCATGTATAGTGGCCCAGGAGTGCAAGAATCTGATTATAGGAGTAGCTGGAAAGTGGACTCAGTCAACTATTCAAGAAGAGGAAAATACTGATCTCACCAGGGTGCTAAGACTGCAGCAAGACAGCACGTGGAGATGCTTAAATTATAACTCTTCTTTATACAGGTTTAGTTTTACAATGATGTAGTGTTATTTTAAACTCATCATTCTAATCACTGGTATCCATGAATATAAACGGTTTCTGGAAAATCATTTATGCAGTTACAATAAGGTACAGTTAGAGATAATATACATATAGACCAGTGTGTACACGCACACAGGGAGGGAAGGAAATAGCTCTGAGGCCCAATGGGTCATGCATTGTGTTGCAAATGGAAAGGTCAGCAGTTCCAAAGCCCCAGCTGCTTCTGGGCAGAACAAGGAATCTAATCTCTCTGCTACAATAAAGAGTTCCAGGCGTGGCAAGTCACAGGCAGTTCGACCCTGTCCTACTGGCTCAATATGAGTCAGCATTGACTCAAGGACAGTGAGATAAACATATTACACTCAGCAATCACCTGAAAGTTACACCTTCTGTGTTAGGTAAAATGTACAGTGTCACCAATGGCTGAATGTTGGTGCACCACTTAGCACAGCATGAGCTGACTGTTCCCATCATGGGCATGCTCATCAGGACGTCCTCAGACCTGCAGAACAGTGATGCCAATGTGTCAGATCTGCTCCTTGGGAAACTTGCAGGCAATTGTGGCAGTAGTGCGGGGGAAAACAACAAATCAGGTTGTACTTTCAGTTTAGTACTCAGCAAATTGCTTTTCAGTGGAGGGTCAGATAGCTCCTGGGATAGGTAATAAGATGCAGAGCCTCCCATCTCAGGGTCAGCCTGTGCCCCTAACTTGGGTTGGTGGTGACAGAAAGCCATTAGCCTTTGATTGCTGTTTGCTGACCTGTGTGAAATGAGTTGATGTCTCCCATTCAGTTTCCGGTGGACAAGTGTCTGGATCCCATTTGGCAACCTTGTTGGTAGTTCTAGAAAATATATAGATCAATTGAGCGGGCTGTGAAGTTAAACTATTGACCCATCAGATTAGGGTTGACTCATTCAGGGGTAGCCTCATTCTTTTGTAGTCCACATGCCATTTCTATTTCCTATGTAGAGGAAGGTAGCATTTAAACTAATGGATGCTTCAACCCACTAATTTTGATATGTTCAATATTCTTAAAACTGTTAGTTGAAAACCTGATCATCTTCTCATCTTTTGAGAGAGCTAAATTATGCTGGGTGGATAATTTTTGCGGGATGGATAATTATTAGAACAAACAAGAAATCACATAAATATCAGAGCAGCTAGTTAACATAGAGTATCACGGCCATTGACTGGATGCTGATGTAAAGAGACCCAGTAGGACAGGGTAGAACTCTCTCTGTGAGTTTCTTAGATGGTAACTCTTTGATAGGGGTAGAAAACTTCATCTGTCTTCTGAGGAGTGACTAATGGTTTTGAACAGCCAAATGCATAACCACTGTGCCACAAGGGTTCCTAATATTAAATCAGCACTAGTGTTTCATAAAAATTAAATGAGAAAATTTTAAATATTTTTTTATATTTATTGATTGTACAACTTATTGTTTTGTTTTTTCCCAACCACTGTGATCTTGACTGTCTCTGACCCGTGGGCACAAGATTCACAATCCCAACCTACCTTTATAGCTGACTCATATACAACTTTCATCCAAACAGGAGCCATTTGGGGTTGAGTTAGTTAGTTTATTGTGCCAACCTGGCCGATAAACAGATAAATACAAGTGGGGTTAATTGAAGGGCGGAGGGATAAATGGCTCAGTGAACCTGGCCTTTCTAGTTCTCGGGTTTCTTGCTTTTGATGGTCGGACCAGGGTGCCTTAGCAGTTCCCAGCTTCAGCTTGCAAGGCTGAGTTCCTGCAAGACATCCCCAAGGAGAAGCCACACGGACCTACCCTGATGCAGTCCTGGGTGCTGGAGCAGCTGTGTGGAATCCCTGCCAGGGCTGAGATGCTTACCCAGTCACTGACTCGGCTTTCCACCTGCAGTGGGCGTCATTGCGTCTGCCTTGTGAGATGGAGAAGGATTTTTCTGGATTCGTGTTGGACATATGGGTTAATGGGTTAATGTTGAACTTGTGGGCTTGGGCAGCACTGGGTTGGGATGTTTCCTTGATGCTCACTTAACCTTTATATAAAACTTATACATGAGTTTCTGTGCATTTTTTTCTCTAAAGTACCCAGACTAATCGAGGGGTAAAGTTCAAATTCTCACTGAGTAACTTGCTAACATAGAACATCATAAGAGAGACCTCCCATATGGGGGACAACATTGGAGACACAGTGTAGGAATCACGCCTGATCTGACCTCACCACACTGAAGCAAAACACTAAGGGCATGCAAGAGAACAGCAAGGGGATCAGAGCTACGAATTTCCGAGAGAATACCAAACATAGACTTTAGGGCCAGGGCACAGCACTCCATCAGATTGGATCAGAACACACTCCTAAAGTCAACAAACAGAGCATTAATTATTTACAGGCTTTTATTTTTTTATCATTGGTTTGTTGTTGTTGTTGTTTTCTTGCTTTGTTTTGCTCTGTTTTGATTTTTGGTGCATATCATTATCTCTGCAGGTCTATCTAGATATGATAGGCAGAATAAACAATCTAGAGGCAAAAACAACAGGACCTATGGTTCAACTGGGACATAGGAGAGGGGGAGGTGGGGTAAAGGAAGTGGGTTTTAACAAACCCAGACAAGGGAACAACAAATGATCCAAAATCAATGGTGAGGAGGGTGTAGGAAGCCTGGTAGGGAGCCTGGAGAGTGTAGGAGGGTATAGGAAACTTGATTATGGGCAATGTAACCAAGAGGAATTACTAAAACCCAAATGAAGGCTGAGCATGATAGTGGGACAAGAGAAAAGTAAAAGGAAATAGAGAAAAGAACTAGGAGGCAAAGGCATTTATAGAGGTATTAATACAGACATGTATACATGTAAATATATTTATATATGATGATGTGAAATGGATCTATGTGTATATATTTATAGGCTTAGTATTAAGGTAGCAGATAGACATCGGACCTCTACTCAAGTTCTTCCTCAATGCAAGAACAATTTGTTCTGTTAAATTGGTATTCAATGATACTCACCTTTCCAACATGATCACTGAAGACAAAGCCGGTGCATAAGCAAGTATGATGAAGCAAGCTGATGGTGCCCGACTATCAAAACATATAGCATCTGGGGTCTTAAAGACTTGAAGATAAACAATGGGTCATCTAACTAAGAAGCAACAACGTCCACATGGAAGAAGCACACTGGCCTGTGTGATCACCAGGTGTCAATGCGATCAGGTAATGGGTATCAAAGAACAAAAAATCATATCATTGTGAATAAGGGAGAGTGTAGAGTGCAGACCCAAAGCCCATCTGTAGGCAACTGGACATCTCCTTAGAGAAGGGTTGCAAGCCAGTAGGGTGTAGTATAGCACCGATGAAACATATAACTTTCCTCTAGTTCTTTAATGCTCACCCCACCCCCACTATCATGATCCTAATTCTACCTTATAAATCCAGCTAGAGCAGAGGATGTACACTGGTACAGATAAGAACTGGAAACACAGGGAATCCAGGACAAATAAACTCTTCAGGACCAATAATGAGGAAGGTGAAGGTGGGGTAGATCACAAGGGTCTATATATAACCCCCTCCCTGGGGGGCAGACAACCAAAATGTGGATGAAGGGAGAAGTTGGACAGTGAAAGACATGACAAAATATTAATAATTTGTAAATTATCAAGGGTTTGTGAAGGAGGGAGGGTGGGGGAGGGAGGGGAAAATGAGGAGGTGATATCAAGGGCTGAAATAGAAAGAAAATGTTTTGAGAATGTTGATGGCAACTCATGTACAAATGTGCTTGACACAATGGATCGGATCAGGGGTCCTCATACTATGGCCCACAGACCACATGTGGCCTGCCGAGGACATTTATCCAGCCTGCCGAGTGTTTATACCCTGTTTTTTTTTTTTTTTACTTCAAAATAAGGTATGTGCAGTGTGTAGTGGAATTTGTTCACAGTTTTAAAAAAAAAACTATAATCCAGCCCTCCAACGGGTCTGAGAGACAGTGAACTGACCCCCTGTTTAAAAAATGTGAGGACCCCTGCAATGGATGGATATATGGATTTTGATGAGTTGTATGAACCCCCAATAAAATGATTTTTAAAAGAAAATTAAAAAGAGATCTCAAAACCTGTATTCTCTCCTGTGATATTCTATGTTGTGAAAATTAACAACTGCAATCATTCACAAGACAAGGTAAAAGATCAGAAAGAGAGACCCAATGGGCTTGAAAAGGGGATTGCGCTGTTCCTGGAACATAATCATGTAAAGTGCTTACTGTATTTCAGTTGTCCAAGTTCTGGGACTTGAAACTTGTTAAGCTAGTGAATGTGGAACTTTCTCCTTCCTAATATATTTTCCAGTGTGATGTGCTCCTGAAATTAGTATTTTTATTTGGATTCTTTTCTGATTACAAGATTAATTTTATTACGATTTTTTAAATAGTTAATGTGTAGTAGTCAAAGGCCACCAATTATCAGGTGCACTCAAAGCAAAAGATCCAAAGCAAAGTCCAACCAACAATTCTATTACTTTGCGGTCACAGTCATCTGCTTCTTCTCACATTAGGACATTTCAGCCTTAAATCCCATGAAGCGTGAGCCCATTTCTTAAATCTGCTACAAATGAGTTTGGGGTAAAGTATAGTTCCCTTAGTGGGCTCTCCACATCAATTCCTTATGTGACCTACAAAGGATGTTGTATGCTTTAAAAGGACAGAATATAAAATTCCAATTGTCTATAACATAGTAGTATCCAATTAGGAACAGAATGCTGGATATACACTGCCCATGAGGTCTATATAAATATTTTTGTTTGCTCATGAAGGGAGATTGCACTACCCGGTTGTGTTAGTCTGGATTGACTAGAGAAACAAATTTAGGGACACTCATATGTTTATAAGAAAGGGCACATCACTGTGAATGAGGGGGAGTGCGTGATGGGGACCCAATGCCCATCTGTAGACAGTTGGACATCCCTTGTAGAGGGGTAGTGGGGAGGAGATGAGTCATTCAGGGTTCAGTGTAGCAACAATGAAACTCAAAACCTGCCTCTAGTTCTTGAACGCTTCCTCCCCTCCCAATTATCATGATCCCAATTCTATCTTGTGGACCTGGCTAGACCAGAGTATGCACAGCGGTGCAGTGGGGATCTGGAAACACAGGGAATCTAGGATTGATGAATCCCTCGGGACCAGCGGTGGGAGTGGCGACACCTGGAGGGAAGGGAGTGTAGAAAGAGAGAACTGATCTTGGGGATCTATGTGTGACCTCCTCTCTGGGGATGGGCAATGGGAAGGTGGGTGAGGGGCGACGTCGGGCAGTGTCAGATAAGATAAAACAATTATTTATAAACTATTAAGGGTTCAGGGGGAAGGGGGGAGCGGGGAGGGAGGGGGAGGGAAAAAAAGGAAAGTGAGCTAATTCCAGGAACCCAAGTGGAAGGCGAATTTTGAGAATGACGAGGGCAATGAATGTATAAGGGTATTTTACTCAATTGATGTATGTAATAATTGTGATAAGAGTTGTATGAGCCCCAATAAAAAGATTTATTAAATTTTTAAAAAGAGCTTTATATACAAGAACTATTGAATATCTAGAAAACCTCCCAGCTCAATCTAGATCAAGTTTATAAATCCAATATTAGTCCATATGTCTGATACCAGTCTATAAATTCCTTTCAGACTCACCCAACACATGCAATGGCTCTGAATTCAGGAAGCTCACAGGCCAGTGCATGGAAAGTCTTGTGGATCCAATGTGGGTGGCAGCATCTTAGCCCTGGCATGGGCCTCCACGTGGCTCCTCCAGCTCCAAGGTTCTGGTTGCCATCAGCACAACTCCATGTGGCTTGTCCAAAGGAACACAAAAGAGAGAGTCTTCTCTCCTCTAGTAATAGAGCTGACATTGTTGAAAACCAAATCCAGAGTCTCATCATACAAGTAGCTGAATTACAGCATCAGCTGAATTGCAGCTCTAGAACGGTGTCTGATATTAACTAATGACATTAATTGGAAAGAATTGGGACCCTGAAACCTGTGATGGGAACATATGGGCCTGATGATCTAGAAGAGGTGGATATTCAGCTCCTAGAGTTGATTGAGCCTCCCTAGTCAATAGATCCACCCCTCCCACCTGAGGGGATTAATCCATTATCAGTCAAACAACTCACACTTGAGAAGATTAATCAAACTGTTGAAACTGAAATGCCAGGTGGGGCTGCTTCTGCAGCATTGCCTGGGGGAGATGCCTTACAAGATATTGCTGAGAGCCCCCAGGAAACACCCACAACCACCCATTGTTTCCTCTAGACCTGTAACTAGAGTTAAGTCTCAGAAAGTTCCTATTGATGAGGTTCAGATGATGACTCAGGCAGAAGTGCAGCAGACTCATAAAGATCTGCCTGAGTTTTCTAATATGAATAAGCAGAAGCCTGGGGAATATCCCTGGGAATAGTTACTAAGGGTGTGGGATACTGGTGCATGAAATGTAACATTAGACCAGTCTGAGTTTCTGGATATGGAGCCGCTAAGCACAGATTGTTCCTTCAATGTCTCAGCTTGAGCTTGAGGCTGGTGGATCCTTAACTTGCTTGAGTTCCATACCCCATTCTGACTTTGCTTCACTAAGCTCCTGAGCTGCTGACTGTTGGTGACCACCCTGCTGTTTGCTGCCTGTGGGCAGACTGCCTGCATTGTCTTAAGGTAACCTCAGCTGTCTGCTTCCTTGACCTTGGACCCTGCAACCCTGGTGAATTGAAGGACTACCAATATATTAACTGTTTCATGGAAGTAAGTTGAACTGAGCCCTCTGTAGCTGTTACATTTCTCCATGCTATATAAATCTTTCCTCTTCTGCATATATATGATCATAAGTATCCAGGTTTTGTTTCTCTAGAGAACCCTGCCTAGCACTCCAGTTTAACCGCCGACAGTAAAGGGCTTCAGTACACTAAGACATATACCTCCCTCCCCACACCTTGACTTAAATATCCAGCACGTTTCGCTCACCACTCTGGTTGGAGTTTCTGTTGATTTGAGGCAACCTTAGCAAAATGTTGTACAGCAGCAACTGAATGGTCTTCTCCCTCTTCCACCATTTTGAGAAACTGACTTCAGCTGAGGTGTGGCCTCCTCTGTGTGACCAGAATAGATCGCATGATTTGAGAGTAGAAGCCTGCCTTAGTCTTGATGTTTATTCTTATAGGAGAGAACTCAAAACATATTTGTCTTTTGTGATTGATTAACTTGGCACAGTTCAATTTTTTTCAATCATTTTATTGGGGGCTCTTACAGAACTCTTATCATAAGCCATCCTTTGTGTCAAGCATATTTGTACATATGCTGCCACCATCATTTTCAAAACATTTCATTCTACTTGAGCCCTTAGTATCAGCTCCTCATTTTCCCTCCCTCCTCCACCCTCCCTCCCTCATAAACCCTTAATAATTTGTCATTTTTTTAATGTCTTACACTGACCACTCTCTCCCTTCACCCACTTTTCTGTTTTTAGTCCCCCTGAGAGTGGTGGTAGTGGTTATATGTAGATCATTGTGATCGGTTCCCCTTTTCTCCCCCGTACCTTCCCCCTACCCTCCTGGTATCGCTACTCATTATTGGTCCTCGATTCCCTATGTTCCAGGTTCTTATCTGTACCAGTGTACATGCTCTGGTCTAGCCTGACTTGTAAGGTAGAATTGGGGTCATGAGAGTGGGTAGGGAGAAATCATTAAAGAACTAAAGCAAAAATTGTAGATTTCATTGGTGCTATACTGCATCCTGACTGGCTGGTCGCTTCTTTATGACCCTTCTGTGAGAGGATGTCCAAATGTGTATAGATAAACTTTGGATCTCCACTTTGCACCCCTCTCCTCATTTCAAATCAATATAATTTTTTGTTCTGGGTCTTTGATGCCTGATACCTGATCTCATCGACATTTCATGATCACCAGGCTGGTTTGCTTCTTTCATGTGGACTTTGTTGCTTATTAGCTAGATGGCTGCTTGCTTATCTTCAAGCCTGTAAGAATCCAGAAGCTGTCTTTTGATAGCTGGACACCACCAGCCTTCTTCACCACATTTGTTTATGCACCCATTTTGTCTTCAGCCATCGTGTTGGGAAGGTGAGTATCACAGAATGCCAAGTTATTAGAAGAAAGTGTTCTCGTATTGAGGGAGTACTTTATTAGAGGCTCAATGTCTGTCTGCTACCTTAATACTTAACAAATAGATCTATGTACATAGATCTATTTTACTATCATTATATATTTTCTTTACAGGTACACACCTGTATTTACACCTCTATAAATGTCCTTTGCCTCCTAGTTCTCTCCTCTATTTCCTTTTACTTTCCTCTTGTCCCATATCATGTTAGAACTTCACTCACCTTTCATTAATTCCTCTTGCCTACACAGCATAAATGGTTTAAAGTTCATACATGTCATGAAGTGTTTCATGGTTTCATCGCAGTTTTTAAGGAATGCATAATATTCCATTATATGTATGTAACAGATTTTCTTATCCATTCTTCTAAGGATGAGCACTTGGGCTGTTTCCAGCTTCTTGAACTTGTGAACTGTGTTACAGTGAATATGGGAGAGCATCCATCTGCTCATGTGCTGTATTTTTTTTTTTTTTGGAAGGGAGAGGATATATGCCAAGCAAAGGTATTGCTAGTTTATCTGGCATTTCTATTCTTAGTTGTTTTAGATAGTTAGGTTAAAATACAATACTTGGTCATTTGCTCTCTCCTTTGACCCATTTTACAATTATTTCAGTTTTAATATTTCTGATTTCTTTCTTATTGATTTTTTCTGTTTTGTCCAGTAATTGTTGTTGCTTTTTAGTTTTTTTTTATATGCTTCCTGTTTGTGTTTTGCATGCTTTTCTGTATCTGAAATCCAGGATACGTTGATCTAGAGAAACAGTAATTTGATTGATACCTAGGGACATTGCCAGGGAAGGTGGGGTAGGGGGATAGGAAGCAATAAGTACAAGAAGAAAAATATTCTGAAACTGATTGTAGTTATGATTGCATAAATCTTAGTATGACTGGATGATTAACTTGTGTGATATGTGATTTGTATGCAAATAAAACCATTGATTTTGGGGGTAAAATATGAGTAGAGAAAAATACAGAGAATCCAAATCCTATTAATTCTTGCATGTGTGTGTATTCTTGCAAAATTGGGGTTAGGCAGCATAAAAGGTCTGAGAGTTGATTTTTTTCTCTGAAAATATGGAATTCTATTTTGTTAGTAATTTTCAATGGTTGCATACTTTTCTTCCATATATAAAAATATAGTTGTGATTGAGTCACTTCTCCCCCATGTTGTCCCAAAAAGAATCCAGGTAAAACCCATGGTCCATAAGTTTAAAATTTATATATTGACATATAATTTGCATAACATATAACCTAGTTTAAATATCTTTAAAAGAGTTATGCAATCATGACCACGATAAAATTTAGAAGATTTTCCTCACTCTTGAACCTATTATTAGCTCCCAATTACACCCCAACTATTCCTGCTGTAACCCTGAGGGGTAGATTCTTAATCTCGTTATTATCACGTAGGAAATCCTGGATTTCCTATGAAGGAAAGCAAACAAAAAATATCAATAACAGCAAAATAAAACACAAACAAACTTCAATCCAAGAGAAAGTAGAAGATAATAGAAATTAGAACATATTAAAAATGGGTCAAATTGGAAAACAGATGTTAAAATATTAAATTTTAATCTAATTAATATCCCCACTTATCAGCTTCATCAATGCACTTTTTGAGATCCAGATTATTCGCTTCTCTGGTTAATGGTCCCAGGAAATTCAATGGAGACTTAATTCTAAAGGGGCCTCTGCAAATGAACTTTGGGTTTCCATTGTCATTTATAGCCCATTTAGATAGGTTTTGAAAAAAACTTATGTAATTCCTCAAAACTCTAAGAAAAAAAGGCCTATCCATGGGGTGGGACAGAGTTTAAGTTTGCTGTATCAGTACAAACTACGTTAATAGCTACTCTGAAAAGCTGCATTTTATTTATTTATTTTTAAAGGCTTGTATAAAGTATCCATTGCTCTCTAGTCTCATTTGAGGCAACACTGGAAATTTATTTATAACCTCAACATTTATAATTCCCGTGATCATCCCCAACCCTGCTCATCAATATAAATATGCCACTTCTCCTTCTGAACACATACTTGGATTGTACCTCTCCAGGCCCTTTAAGTCAGAGGTAGCTGACTGGGAAGTGGCTGGTATCATTTCTGACTGGGACTTCAGCTTTTCCCATGCTGTGCATCTCCTCCTACCAGCAGACGTCTGGTGGTGAAGACTGTGTTCTGTAATGATGGTTGGTCCTTTGCATACAAGGGTCTTCTGAAAGACAGCAGTCAGGGCACCCTCTGGGGCACAACAAACTATACCAGGAATTCATTGCCCAGGAGATGTCACTGCCTCCTGCAGGTACAAGTAACAGCATCGCCAAAGCTTTCAAGGTGCTAGCCCAGCGCTATAGCCGATTCTAAAACGAAAAGAGAGCACTTCTCTTTCCATTGCTGTAGCTGAGAGCACTGGTGGATCTAGCCTTGGTTTCTTTTAATCAAATACAATGTCTGTTTTTTTCTAATGCTTCTATCACCACCAAGACCACTTGCTTTTCTCTACAGGACTCAAGAGATAGACCAGACCGCAGTGGAGCAGGAAAGTGACGGATGGTTTGTGATAGTCGTGTTGCTTTCTTTCCTTGTTTTTTTCTAGAGTACATTACTTTGCTTGAGGTTGTTATGCCTTCCTGCAGATACTTTTTCTCATTCTTCTCAGCAGTTTAGTATACATAACTGCACCGCTCTGAATCTCAATAATTACCATGGCCGATATATTTCAGGAGCAGTCCACGTTCCCTGTAAATTAACTTGGGACGAACTCATCCCACCTGTGGTTTAGAAACTGGCAGATGAGTGCATGGGCTTGCATTCTACTTGGAATCTGCACCACCTGGCTTATTTCTGTATTTACCAGCACTAATAGTTTTCAGAATCTTATTATCTTACCCACTGTCACAGAGTAGATTCCAGCTCGTGACACCTTCTACAGAGTTTTTGAGGTTGTGAATCTTTCCCCCTTGGAACAGCTGCTGGGTTTGAACTACCCACCTTCCAATTAGCAGTTGAATGTATGCTCAGCATGCCACCAAGTCTGCCTTTTTATCATTAGTGTGAATTGCTTAACCATCTCAACATCTAATTTTTGTCGTCCTAAATTCTCTCTAATCTTTGTGTGTGTGTGGGGTGGGGTGGAGGTGCTATGCATTTCCCATAGGATAGAGCGAAGCAATCATCCTTTATAAATATTCTCAAACTCACTTCCCACAGCACCTCAAAATTAGTTATCTGTTTTTACAAATGATAAGTACTATTATCAACCCAAATGGCCACGTCCTATCATGTGCCAAAAAACGCTTGATGCTTTCTTTCCTGAGCCCAGTGTTCTACGTAGTGCTCATGTCAGTGGTTTATTTAATACTCCTGTATATCACTCCGTCACTCAACTCAGAGGTACTCCCTAAAATGTATTTAACTCTTCCAGGGAGAATGAATTGCTCTCTTCATTGCGATGCATTGAGGAGCCCTGGTGACAGAGTGAGCGAGTGAAGCACTGGACTGCGCACCACCGTCCTTACCTGGGGGTGGGTTAGATGCCGGGCCCCAGCAGAAAGGTACAGCCTTGGAAACTTAGGGGGGCAGTTCTACTCCCTCCTGGGAGGTACGAGGAACAAAATGAACCCAATGACACTGAGTGGGCTTTTTGGCCTTTGTGCCTTATTATATTTAACATGCTTTTGTGGTTAATTGTTTGTGAATCCTTTTTTTTTTCTTTCACTCATAGCCACTCCATATGACAGACTTGAACTGGCCCCGTGGGTTTCTGAAGCTGCAAATGTTAAGGGCATGGATTGCCAGTTCTTTAGACTGTTAAAGAGCTTGGTATTTTGAACTGCCAACCTTTCGTGTAGATGCCAAGTGTACAAAAGCATATGATTTATGTCCTGGGTACCGTTAGGGGGTGGGGGTGGTAATGAATAATTTATATTGGACATTAAAGTTTCCATTGCCAGCTGTGAAAGTCTATTCAAAAGCTGCCAGTAATTACCATGCCTTCTCTAAATACACGTGTGGGCACCTGTGATAGGTAGGTTTATTGTACCAACCAGGCCAATAAACACATGTGGAATTAATAAGGTTGCAGTTTAATTGAAGGGCAGAGAGATAAATGGCTCGGTGAGCCTTGCCTTTCTGTCTCTTGTTCTCTTATGATCAGACCAGTGTGCGGCTGCCATAGCTAGTTCTCTGCCTCAAACTGTGAGCTATGCTACATGTGGGACACTCAAACCATGGACTGCGCCACTATAGTTTGAGGTTCCTTCGAGACCTGCTTCACCACATTGATGGTGCATTCATCACTTGAGCTGGGTGCTGTTGGACCCTGTCATCTTGCTGAATGTTGATAACCTGCCCGGCTATTTGCTGCCTGTGGCTGGACTGCCTGCATTGCTCTACAGAAGACTCAGCTGTCTGCTTCCTTCACTTGTACCCAGCAACCCTCGTGAGTTGAAGGACTGCCAGTATGTTAACTGTCTCATGAAGTGAATTGAATTGAGTCCTCTATACTGCTCTGTGGACTAATTAGCTGTTTATTTCTTCATGTTGTATATATCAATCCATATATATGTAAAACCATGGTGTATAATCATAAGTGTCTTGGTTTTGTTTCTCTAGAGAATCCTGTCTAATACAACACCTATCCATTGTACTTCCAGGTTTCATCCATATTTAACATATTGAACTTTATTACTGTTATCTCTTTTAACATCTATTTTCATCAAAAGAATCTGAGTTCATTTTGAATACTAACCGTGCCTTATTAATATATCCTTATGCATGTTTGCATTCTATGCACAAAATATTTTCAGTCTAATAAATATTGAGGATTATCAAATATTTAAGATTTCAAATATCTACCATGAAATATTGCATAGCTGTACCTTGGCTCCAGGATCTTAATTTGGCAAAATTCATAAATATTAACATGTTTACCACAGAATAATTCTCTCTTCTGGGTCACTTTTTTCTGAATTAATGGTTATTTTTCTCCATTACCTCCCATCAGCCCCTAAGGTTTTATTATTTTTTATACTTTTTAAAATTTAGTCCATTTTATTGGGGCCTCTTACAACTCTTGTTACAATCCATACATCAATTGTATCTGACACATTTGTACATACATTGACATTATTCTTTTCTAGACATTTACTTTCCATTGAGCCCTTAGGATCAGCTACTTTTTTTCCTCCCTCCACCCCATGGCCCCTTGATAGATTATAGATTGTTATTATTTTCATGTTTCACACCAACCACAGTCTCCCTTCCCCTCTGGTTTCTGTTTCTGTTGTTCTTCCCCCTGGATGGGGATGTGTGGTTATGTGCCATTCATCGTGATTGGTACCCCTTCCTCCCTACCTTTCTACGTGCCCCCCTCCCCCGGCTCCCCTTTTGTGTCAATATTCTCATTCCTGTTCCTGGGTTCCATGTGTCCTGAGGTTTTTTCTTGCCTATACCTATGCACATGTTCCTGTCTACTCCAGAGTGGGGAGCAGCACTGTGGTCATGATAGTGGGGAGTGGGGAGGCCACAAGGGATCAGAGGTATATTGCATGATCCATCAGTGTTCTATTACACCTTGATTTTTATATATATATATATATATGCTTCTTTACTGCATGAGCGGTGGGGATGGGAGGTATTTCTCAGATCATTTAAACCTACAGCATATACTGGTACAAAAATTGATAATGTCATCATTTTGTCTTTAACTAAAATTTGCTATTTAAAAATAGATAAGGTATTAAAAATAGAGTAAGTATTCAGGTGTTTGGAGAAAACAATGCTGGGGTATCAATGCATTGTTATTGCTGTCCCTTCTTCTCTTTTGTGAGACTTCCACAATTACTCTGTCTTGATATTCCATCCTGTTGAATCCACCCTCACACAGTGCCATAGACTTTATTTTGACTTAGAGCTAACCTATAAGACAGATTAAAGTGCTCCACAGGATTTTAGGGACTATACACCTTTATGAAAGCAGATAACTATAACATCGTCTTTCCATCTTAGAATAGTGGGATTGTGAGTGAATGTTCACCACCTACCTTGTGGTTAGTGTCTAATGCTTAACCTGCTACACCAACCAAGATTTTTGCTGGTTGAACTTGTTGTTATTAGATGCCATCAAATTTATTGTGACCCATAGCGACCTTAGAATGAAACACTGTCCAGTTATTTGCCATCCCCACCATTGTTTCTCTACTTGAGCCCTTTGTTGTGGCCACTGGGGCTGTCCACATCCTTGAGAACTTTCCTCTTTTTCACTGACCCTGGATTTTACATGCCCTAAGGATGTAAAATACTCTGATTAAGAGTTGCAGACTAGGAAACTTCCAGAGTCAGCTCTACTCTGTCCTATGAGGTCACTATAAATCTGAATTGATAGAATGGCAGGGAATTATTTTTTCCCTGCCATCCTGTTGGACAGAAAATGGGTCATCTCTTTGCAGGAACTTCTTTGATCCAGAAGACAGCTGTGAGAGCAAGGGAGCAGCTACTGAGCAGCAGAAGCAGCAGCAGCAGCAGCAGAACCAGAAGGCAGATCCTGAGGCAAAGCAGTGGGGCTTCCCAGCCCACAGAGTATGTAAACACAGGAAGAAGGTTGGCTTGTGGATTGTGTGGCACCTCCAGGCATTTGATTGGGGGAGCTAACTTTTTTTAACTCACAGAATGAGTGCAGCTGAGTGCTCTGTGTCTGAGACTTACAGCAGAAAAGTGTGCATTGGGGGAATTTATTGGAAGCCCCAATAGAGCATGGCAACATTGCCAGTGCAGGACAGTGACCAAGAACTGGTAGACCAAAGACCAGAGAAAGGCTTGCCTGCAGACATGGCTGATAAGAGGCTATCCTGTACAAATAACTGTATCCTGATGAACAGAGCATACAAAATGGAGTAACCATGGACAATAAAAAGGCTGACAAGAAGACCACCAAGAATAAAGATGTAAACACCAAAATGGTTGACAAGAAGAAACGTAAGCTGGCCAGAATCCAATGCTATCAGGCTAAACACATCAAGTCCCAACCCTTTAGCAGACTAGACACCAATGAGCACACTTATAACTACACCCCCAGCCCCCTTCAAATTGTATAAAAATCCAGCAAAGGGCCCAGAGGGTTAGATCTTTTGACCACTGCAATGGTCCAGAACTCTCCCTTCTTCCCTCCCTCTTGCTGATAAGTCTTGCCTGTTTTTCTTGACTTGCTATTTATGAGTGTGAATGTCTGTTGGAATAAATTGGTTAAATGACTGTCTGGCCCAAAGAGTGTGCTGTGCCCATGAAAGAAGCTGGTCTAGTCACTGTGTGCAGCTTAGAGACTCAAAGGTCGCTTCCTTGGTGCACAGACTGACTGATTCCTAAACGCTGTCTCTGGAACTGTCATAAGGTGCTCAAGACACCTGAACACCTTCAACCTGTTAACTTACTGAATAAAGCCCATAGTCAGGAGTATTGTCTGTGAGTTCTGTGTGGTCATTGCAATGAAGTATCACATGAAGCAGAAAGGCTAGAGAATGTTGTGGGAGAAGTGGTTGGTGTAGAATTGGGAGGAAGGTTTGCAGGTGAGGCATATCTGACTACAGCAGCATGAGAATGGGCCAAGGGGCCAGTGACCACAATGGTGATTCGCCTTCTCCATGTTGGGTAGCCAGAGATAATTACACTCTGCATCCCACACCCCTACATTTTTCCCCCTTACAATTACATAACTGACAAACCACTGAGAATCATGATCGAGACAATTTGACATGTAACATTAACCTTCATAGCCAGTGCTACTCTCACTTCAAAACTAGGCCTTCATTACTGCCAGATGATTGTCACTAACATTCATAATAATCAGATAGTGAGTTTTTACTATTGTGCTAAGGGTGAGATAATATATAATGAGGTAGTTGATAGGTATGCAGAAGAAGGATTCTAACTCCAATGGTAATTTGTAGAAAGTTCTTTTTTTTTTTTTTTTGAATATTCTGACCCAGTTTGTTCAATAGAGATCAAAAGATGGCTACCTTAATCCTTTGTATTTTGAAATGAGAATATCAGCTCAGTTTTCAGCAAAGAGTGCTATAAGTATATTTCATGTGAAAGAGCTCAGACAAAACTCAGGTGTCTGAGAAAAAGAACACATCGAGCTAGTAAATAATGCCGGGCACAGGGAATATAAGTCACATTTTAATAGATTAGGCTTGTTCATTCATCTTTCTGTGCAAGGACAATGGAGATGCTTTTGAAATAATTTTCTTCCCAATATCACATCAATAAATGCATGCAGCTGAAAAACACTGCTTTCTCAGTTAGCTTCCCCAGCCACAGCAAACAAATGAAAAGGTTTCCTGAACAGCTTGTTACTGCCCTCTATTGACGTTTTCAGATATTCAGAGCATTTTAGGAAAAGAAACCAGCATACTTTTTTAAAATGTCACTGTAATAATATTCTGCGGAAGAAATGGGAATGTAGTTTTCCTATTTTTAAAACGTATATTTAACCCCTTGATAAGTGGATGTGTGTAAATGCTTTACTATAGCATCAGTTTTCATCACCTATAGATTTATTTGCTACATGTACTTAAAAAAATCAAACTAGGAAAAAGACGAATGCTCATTATGAAATTTCCAAAATCAGTGTTCAAATAGTAGATTTTTTTGAAAAGTCAGAAAATTAGAGTGTCTGCAGCCTGAAGTACAAATACTATTTAAATATTTATATTGTTGCTTGAAATTATAGCATGTAATTAAACCTGATAAGGAATCTGGTGGTGCACTGGTTAAAAACAGGGCTGTCAATCGGAAGGTCAGTGAATCAAACACACCAAGACCAAAGTGTGCTAAAGGTGTAACAGTTTGCTTCTATAAATATTATAGACTTGAAAATTTACAGGGCCATCCTCTCTCCTGTCCAGTTACTATAAGCCAGAATTGATGGCATTTTGTATTTCATTTAAGGAGCCCTGCTGGCACAGAAGGTTAAGCACAGGGGTGTTAACTAGCTGGAAAGTTCATGGTTCAAATCCACCAGCCATTCTGTGGGAGATGATTCTTATCCTGTAATGATTGCATCTTGGAGAACTTAAGGAGCGGTTTTACATTGTCATATGGGGTTAATATCAATCAGAGTTAACTTGATGGCAATGCATGTGGCTTGGTTTTTATATGTCTTTCCCTCCTTTTAAAGTCAAATCCCAGGGGAAAAGTGACCCGTGTATATTTTGTTATGATACCATGTCGATCATTATTTATCTTTGATCTTTTAATCTTTCCTCCAGGGTTACATGCCTCTAAAAATAATGTATAAAACTTATTTCACATACATAATAATAATTCTTTGATTTCTAAACATTTCAAATGAAGTATATTCAATTATACAATGAAAGAATACACTGATAAAAATGTAGCTTGTTTTGGTTAACTTTGATTTCATATAATGAAACAATAAATATTGAGTAAAAGTACTCCTTTATTTATATTTTCTCTTCTTTCAATTCTCACTCTCTTGCCTTTATATCAATCTGAAGCTCTAGAATGTTTTACTGATTGTCTTAAGAAAATACAATTTAATTTTGTGAAGACTTTGTCATTGTTTAGGGAATGGACAATTTCCCCCATAAGGCAATGAGGCAAATATAGGTGATAAAGTAGGAGAGTTGATAGAATAAAAATGTTTCTAAAGAAAGAGAGAAAATGCCATGGATGGGGGGGGGCGGGGAGCAGTGCACTAACCCATCCAAGGAGAGGGTATTGTTTATATCTCCACAGGAGACACCAGGCTTCAACCAAATTCGCCAAGACGTGAATACAACATACCGGCATATACCAGGGAACCAATGGAGAGGTCTGCGGGGCCAGCCCCAATCCCAACTATGTAGACACCTCCACTCCACCTCAGAAGAATGCAGTTCCGAGGAGGACAGCACTGAGGTTACCACTTGGGGAGAGGGTTGGGTCTGATTAGACCACATGGGCCAATGAAAAGGGATGAAGAGGGAGGGGACCACATCCTGGCCAACCAAGCCCCAAGGATGATATTTCTGCTTAGAGCAGACAACACACAGAGAGAAGCATCAGGCTGGCTCCAACATGAGACAAGATCTTCCTCACTGAACCATAGCCCTGCGGGGGACAACGCTGAAGATACAGTGCGGGAACTGTGCACAATCTGACCCCATCACACTGAGTGACACACTCAGCCAAACAACAGAGCAGCAAGGGGAGCAAATGAAATCCCTGGGAATTACTGAAAATAGACTTTGGAAACAGAGTGTGGTACCCCATCAGACTGCACAGGAAAACTCATAAAAGCCAACAAACAGATATTGAATTCTTTATAGGCCTTTCCATTTTTGTCAGTGGCTTTATTTTTGTTGTTGTTGTTATTGTTTTATTGGTCTTGACGCCCTTTTTCATTTTACTTGGTTTACCTGGTTTTTGCGCTTATTAATGTATCTGCATGTCTATGTAGATAAGATAGGTGTGGTAAAAGAACAGGACCAATGGTTTTGGGGGGGTACTGAAGGGGAGGTGAGAGAGATGAAGTGGGGAGACCAACCCAGCGACAAGGGAACAATGGAGAGAAGGGTGTAGGATGCCTAGTGGGGTTTAATCAAGGGCAATGTAACATTGAGGAATTACTGAACCCGAATGAAGGCAGAACATGATGGTGAGACAAGAGGAAAGTAAAAGGAAATCAAGGAAAAAACCAGGAAGAAATGGATATTTATAGAGGTTTAAATACAGGCATGTCCATATGTAAATATATATAATGAGGGGAATGGAACTAAGTACTCATATATGTTAGGAATTAAGGTTGCAGGTGGACATTGAGCCTCAACTCAAGTACTCCCTCAACACAAGAACACTTTGTTCTAACAACATTCTGTGATGCTCACCTTCCTGACATGATCACTGAAGACAAAATGGGTGCATAAGTAAATGTAGTGAAGAAAACTGATGGGTCCCAGCTATCAAAAGACACAGCATCTAGGATCTTAAAGACTTGACGATAAACAAGCAGCCACATAGCTGAGAAACAACAAACCCCAGTGGAAGAAGCACACCAGCCTGTGCAATCATGAGATGTCGATGGGATGAGGTACCAGCCATCTAAGACCCAGAACAAAGTTATACCCAAGGTGAATGGTGGGGAGGGGGAGGACACATGGTATGGAGACCCAGTGCCCCTCTGTAGACAATTGGACATCCCCCTAAAGAGGGGTCACAGGGAAGAAATGAGCCAGTAAGTTTGCAGTATAGCGCGGATGAAACACACAACTTTCCTCTAGTTCTATGGTGCTTCCTTCCCCCCACTATCATGACCTCAATTCTACTTTACAAATAGGATTAGACTAGAACATGCACACTGCTACAGACAAGGGCCCACAACACAGGGATTCAAGATAGACAACCCCCCCCCCAGGGCCAAAAATGAGAGCAAAGATACAAGGAGGATTAGGGGAGGATGGAGGGAAAAAGGGAGAATTGATCACAAGGATCAACTTATAACCACCTCCCTCAGGGGGTGGGGTGAACAACAGAAAACTGGATGAGGGTCAATGGAGGATGATGTAAGAAATGAAAATAATAATCTATAACTTATCAAGGATTGGTGAGGGATGGGGGTTGGGGAGGGAGGGGAAATAAATGGGGAACTGATATCAGGTGCTCAAGTGGGAAGAGAATGCTTTGAAAATGATAGTGGTAGCATATGTGTAAATGTGCTTGACACACTGGATGAATGTATGGATTATGATAAGAGATGTAAGCCCCAATAAAAGTATTTAATAAAAAAGAAAGAAAGAAAAGAAAATGCTTCTAGTGTCTATGAAGTAATTTCTTTATTTTTTAAAATCATTTTATTGGGGGCTCATACAATTCTTATCTCAATCCATACTTCCATCCATTGTGTCAACAATATATATACATTTGTTGCTATCATCGTTCTCAAAACATTGGCCTTCTACTTGAGACCTTAATATCTGCTGCTCATTTCCCCCCTCCCTAACCACTCCCTGCTACCTCATGAACCCTTCATCATTCATATATTATTATTATTTTGTCATCTATTACACTGTCTGATGTCTCTCCCTACCCTCTTCTCTGCTTTCCCTCCCCCAGGGAGGAGGCTATATGTACATTCCTGTAATCAGTTCCCCCTTTCTACCCTACATTCTCTCCACCCTCCAGGCATCACCGCTCTCATCACTGGTTCTAGAGGAGTCATCTATCCTGGAGTCCCTGTGTTTCCAGTTGCTATCTGTACCAAAGTTTATTCTCTGGTCTAGCCAGATTTGCAAGGTAGAATTGGGATCATGATAGTGGGGGGGAGGAAGTATTTAAGAACTAGAGGAAAGTTATATGTTTCATCATTGCTACTCTGCACCCTGCCTGGTTCATTTCCTCCCCACAACTCCTCAGCAAGGGGTGTCCAGTTGGCTAGCATTGGGCTTTGATTCTCCACTCTGTACTCACCCACATTTTCAATGATATGATATTTTGTTCCTGGATGCTTGATACCTGATCCCTTTGACAGCTTGTGGTCACACAGGTTGGTTGTTTCTTCCAAGTGGGCTTTGTTGCTTCTGAGCTAGATGGCCACTTGTTTATCTTCGAGTCTTTAAGACCCCAGACGCTATATCTTTTGATAGCTGGGCACCATCAACTTTCTTCACCACATTTGCTTATGCACATGTTTGTCTTCATTGATCTTATCAGGGAGGTGGTCACCCACTGATGTGGTTTTTAGCTCTTTGATGTCTGATCACTGGTCCCTTCTGCACCTTGTGGTCAGACAGGCTGGTGTGCTTCTTCCATGTAGGCTTTGATGCTTCTCAGCTAGACGACTACTTGTTTATCTTCAAGCCTTTAAGACCCCAGATGCTATATCTTTTGGTAGTCAGGCACTGTCAGCTTTCTTTACCAATTTGCTTATGCATACATTTTTCTTCAGCAATCATTTCAGGAAGGTGTGCATCATACAATGCCAATTTATTAGAACAAAGTGTTCTTGCATTGAGTAAGTGCTTGAGTGGAGACTCAATGTCCATCTGCTGCCTTACTACTAAACCTCTAAATATATGTGCATAGATATGTTTTCCCACGCTCATATAAATATATTTACATATGTACATTCCAGTCTTTAGACCTCTATAAATACCCTTTGTCATCTAGTTCTTTCCTCTATTTCCTTTTACTTTCTTCTTGTCCCACTATCATGCTCAGCCTTCATTTGGGTTTCAGTAATTTCTCTTAGGTACCTTGCCCTTGCTGAATCCCTACCAGGCCACTGACACCCTCCTTGCTACTGATTTTGGATCACTTATTGCTCCCCTGTCCCTGGGTTGGTCAGCACCACATCTTTGCCCTCTCCTCCCCCTCTCCCGTGTCCCCCCAGAACCATTGGTCCCATTGTTTTCTCCTCCAGACTATTCATCCAGTCCATCTTATGTAGATAGATCTGTAGAGAAAATAATATGCACCAAAAATCAAGTCATTGCAAGATAGGCAATGAGTGAGAACACAGCTATGACAATAAAAAGGGAAACCAATTACCCATAGAAGATTAAATCAATTAAAGGGAAAAAATTTTAAAGAAAGAAGAACCTGCAACCAGATAAAGGTCTGACTTTTGATCTAGGCATGTCCTTCAGTCAGGTCCAATGGGGTACCATGCTCTGGCCCCAGAGTCTGTCCTTTGTACTCCCTTAGGGGCTCCCTGCTCTGCTCCCATGGTTGCTGTGTCGCTCACTTTTAGTGCGATGCCTCAGTGTCACAGGGTCAGTCTGGGCTAGTCCAGGTCCTGAGTAATTTCTTTCTTATAACTGGTCTTCATTGCACTTGAAGTGACTAAGGCCATCAACTCGATTCTGACTCATAGTGACCCTGAGGACAGAGTAAAATGTCTTCTATGGTTTTCCAAAGCTGTACAACTTTTAGAAAGTGGAAAGCCTCGTCTTTCTCAGAGGAATGACTGGTGTTTTCAAACCGCTGATTTTGCATTTACCAGTCTAACAGGAAATCCACTACCCAGCCAAGGATCCTGTTGGAGTGGCTATAGAAAAATTCATTTTAAATGTACTAAAACACATGAATCTGGAGCTGGAACAAACTGTGGAATGATACGATACCTGTATTAACTCCCAATGAAATTATATATATATATATTATAAAGTACTTTTTTCATTTTCTTGATTTGTGATTATCAAGTACCTTATCTCCACATTTTGTCTAGATAATGGAAAGTTAGTTATTTTTATAGAAAAGTCAATCAGCTAGCCACCATATTTTATGTACAATTTGGACAAGGTGTTTCCCCCTGGAATTACTGAATAAGGTTTTTAGGTTTATCCAAAATGAAATTTTATTTGTTGCTATATATCCTTATTGCTAATCATGTTTATTCCCCTGCCATTCTACTGCTCCATGGTGATATCATCTCAAAACTTACTTATTTAATAGCATCTGTTTTCAGTTTCTGTGGGTTAGGAATGTGGAGGCGGCTTAGTAAGCGCTTGGGCTTCAGATCTCTCCCATCCTATGACAGAGTTGTCATTTAGAGATGCAGTCAAGAGAGGGGCTCACGAGAGAAAAGTCTGCCTTGAAGCTCATCCTTGTCCTTCCAAAATCCAGTTGCTCCTGTTGTGCTGGACTGGCATTCCAGTTCCCTACTGGCTGCTTGATAGCTCCTAATTTGCCATGTCGTGTTTTCTATAGGGAAGTTTACAACGTGCAAGTTTGTTTCGTGCAGAAGATTATATGGGGGAGTGAAAGAGAAAAGTCAATTTCCTGTAAACTAATCTTGGAAATGATACACCACTACTTTCTGTATCGTATTTTGCTTGTTACATACACATCACTGGGATAAACCTATAACCGAGTAGAGGATATTAAAAAAGGATGTGAATACTAGCAGAGAGTTATGACTTGAATTACTTCAGAAGTTTCCTAGACAATTTAAAGTGATATTCAACCAATACAAATAATCAAATATATGAACTTTAAGCAAATATATTTACTTGTGCATTAAACTTAGATTTCAAATGCATTGTTCTAATAATATACTCTAGATGACTATGAATTCAACCACTGATAGAACTGAAATTACCATAAATTTGTCTCAAAGCCAAAACTCAGCGTACTCAAGCTGATTTCTCATCCTGGTGAACTTCCGGGGCAGCCTGGAATTGCCCTTGGAGAGCAGGAAACCGCCTCATTCTCCCAGGGAGCAGCTGGTGGTTTAGAGCTCAGGCCTTTCAGGTAGCAGTCGCACAGCACTAGGTTCTCAATATTTCTTATGCTCTCAGTGAATGATGAGGGCAATGGTGGTGGTTCTCTGTAAGAGACCTGTGTTCAATTACTACTGGCCAGCGCACAATCACTATTTGTTCACTAGCGGGAACTTTTACATGGCTGTGGAGGTGAACAGATTTCAGAGGAGCTTCCAACCAGGTTGAACAAGGAAGTAAGGCTTGATCCTATTCTTTTGAAATCCAGTTAGCAAAACCATGTAGGTCACACTGGTTTGATCCCAAACGATTCATTAGGGTGGAACAGGACTTGCAAACATTACGTTCAGTTGGTTCCATGGGTCAGAGAACAACTAGATAGCAGCCCACAACAACAAACAATAAGTAATGGTTTAAGCAGATGTTCTTAAACTACGGCCCGCGGGCCACGTGCGGCCCACCGAGGACATTTATCCAGCCCACCAGGTGTTTTTGCCCCATTTGTGTTTTTACTTAAAAATAAGATATGTGCAGTGTGCATAGGAATTTGCTCATAGTTTTTTTTAAACTATAATCTGGCCCTCCAATGGGTCTGAGGGATAGTGAACTGGCCCCCTGTTTAAAAAGTTTGAGGACCCCTGGTTTACAGTGTCCACACATTTGACTATGGTCTCTATAGATGTGACACTAGATATATTTTTTCCAAAAGAAATCAACTAGTAGCTCATATTTATATGTTATGAATACTTTGGACATGTTGTAAGGCGAGACCAGTCCCTGGAGAAGGACATCATGCTTGGTAAAGTGGAGGGGTAACACAAAATTACGAAGGCCCTCAATGAGAGGGATTGCCACCGTGGCTGCAACAATGTGCTCAGGCATAAGAACGATTGTGAAGATGGTGTAGGACGTGCAGTGTTTCATTCTGTTGTGCACAGCATCATTATAAATTGGAACTGACTCAAAGATGCCGAACAATGACAACAAATATATATTTATTTTTGTAAATATGCTGCATAAGACCTCATTAAAGTGTTGAAAATGATGAAGGTTACTTTGAGGACTAAGGCGCACCTGACCCCAGTCATGATTTTCATTGCCTCCTATGTATGTGAAAGTTGGACATTCAATAAGGAGACCAAAGGAGAACTGATTAATTTGAATTATGGTGAGGGTGAAATATATTAACAGTACCATGGACTTCCAAAAGAAGAAATAGATCTGTCTTGGAATAAGTACAGCCAAAATGCTCCTTAAAGGCAACAATGGAGATACTGTGTGACACACAGTTTGGAAGTGTTATCAGGAGAGACCAAGCCCTGAGAATGACATCATACGTGGTCAAGTGGAGAGGCAGAAAAAAAAAGAGGAAGGCCTACAATGATATGGACTGACATAACAGCTGCATGAGTAGGCTCAAGCATAGGAACAATTGGGAGATGGTCCAGGACAGGGGAGTGTTTTGTTCTGTGCTACATGGTGTCCTTATTAGTTGGAACCAATTCAATGACACCTAACCACACATACAAACCATTGTACCTTCCAATGCGTCTGATGAGTGTTAATCCTGAGATAGAAGAAAAATGTATAAAGATAATATTTCTTGCTCTTTGCCTTTAACTACTATGGTATATCTTTCTGGATTTTAAAAGCTCTCTTTGTGAGACCTAATACCTAGTCATTCATTTCTAGTTCAATAAATACTTAATCCATTTTAAATAAGGTTATATAATATGCAGAGGAAGCACAATTTTTGTTCAAGGATCTTATTTATTCACTTTAGCTTATTAGAGAAATAGCCTTAAAATTATTTTGAATCTCCTTTTTCTGTCTACAAAGGGGATAAATTATAACCATAACCTCAAATAAAATATATAAATAAACACCTTTTGGAACCTATGTAATGTAATGTAATGTTAGGAAAAAATTATAATGCAGTTTTGAGTTTTAGTATAACAGATTTAGTAAAATACATAATTACATAGATATGTGTGTATAAATGTGAATACATGTAAACACATGTACAAACTCAGACGCATGAAAGATGAGAAAGGATTTTTTTCCCTACTCATTTCTATTTCCCCTCACAAGTAGCCATCTAAGTCAGGCATCAACTAAGTCCACCTGGAAAAAGCACAGCAGCCTGTGTAATTGAAGGATTGTAAAAACTGTAACCCAAATCCAAAGGAGACAATCACCTCAGAGCAAACATTGCCAACACCTCGCATGCAGGAGGCTGTCGTGGAAGCCTGCCATTCGGATGCAGGGTCCACAGATGGGTAAGTCTCTGGGGACCCCCCTTGGACAACAGTAGCGGGTTATCAGCAAGAGCATTGTGAAGTCGAGTATGGCAGGTGTATTAGGCTAAAATGTAATATCTTTTCATCTTTCTTTTGATCCATTTTAAAGTTGCTTCCGTTTTTCAATAATAACAGTAAAGGGAAATAAGACTCTGGAGTAAGCCGCTGCTGAGCCCTCTGACTGCAGTCTAGGGAGGTGAAATAGCCTTGCTGTCATGCACTAGAAAATGGATCATTGAAGATGCAGTTATGTCAAAATGTAACACCTTTTCCTTTGATCTCCTCTCCCAGTCATTTTTAAATTGGCCTGGTTTTTGATATGTTCTACTTTCTTTTGATTGAGGTTTTTGTCTGATTTATTTTGTTGTTGTTGTTGGGGTTCTTTTGTTTTCTGTTGTATGGTGTTCTGTATAATGGAATCCAGGATAGATAAATCTATAGACAATAACTGATTAATTGGTTCTTAGGGGTATTGCAGGGGCGCTTGATGAAAATGGGGAGCTCATTGCAATGAGTACAAGAAAGAAGAAAATGGTGTAAATTGATTATGGTGGTGATAGTGCTGCTTTTCTTAATATAATTGAACTATTAAACTGTATGATGTGAATTAGCTGCCCATAATATTTTGTTAATCGTGTTATATGTTACATAGTCATCCAAACATTTACCAAAGTATAGGTATATTAAGACATAAGCATAAGAATAGATGATGCGATAAGTCTATGAATTCGGAAGCCGGCCATATTTCTTCCTATGCGACTTGCCCTGCATATGAATTGAAGAGATGCCACTCTATAGGGCAGGACAACTGCCCTGTGACATTCCAAGACAGTAACTGGAAAGATGGGAGCAGAAAGCCCCACGTTTCTCCATCTAAGTGAATGAGGGAGGAAATATATGAGCATTTTTAATAAAGATGAATTGGTACTTCTTTTTCAATAATAAGTGAGAAAAATTCCAGAAACACTAATGCTTAGGCATAATGTGTGAAATCATAACATTTCAAATATACAGGGACAACTATGTATATAATTCTTGAAAAGGGGATGCTTTGTATAGTGTGGTCTCATATATAAACATAATAGCAAATTCCTAGCCATTTCAATTTATAAACTTTTTATAGTATGTAAAATACAAAAATGACAAGAGGAGAATATGTGGGAAATAACTGATAGAAAAACTATCAATACATTTAATATAGAAAGAACAATCACATATACAAATGCTAGGCAATGGGTTGCAAGTTGTTACTAGATCTAATCTCAAAATTAGTGTACATCCCAATCACATTTTTGTATAACATGAATTTGTGTGTAGTTATTGTGTACATTGGGAGACCGAAACAATATCTATACATATAAAATGTTAAAAGGTTACATGTCAAAATATGAATATTTATTATTGGATGTTTGACTGTTAGTTTTAAATTACTTATTTAACTTAGCTGAAATCCACCAACTTTTCAAAGTGAATACAGTTATGAGAATGCTTTATGTTTTTAAATATTAGACAAAATCTTCATTCCTACTGTTCAGCAGTCATTCTTTTAGGTCCTTCATCTAGTAATCCAATTTATGAATTCATGCATGATGGAAAAAAATGGTTTAGATAGGAGAATAATGTCCAAAAAGTATATTTTATTTTCTTATTTCATATTTATGGCATGAACATTAAGGCATAGTAAGTTGAATAGCACTGGTAACTCTAAAAGTTAACACTTTTGGTTATGAAATTATGCAGAAGCTGTATGTGCTGCAACGGAATATTAAGAATAATAGCCTTATTTCTGAATCAATAGCCATTTCTGTTCGCTCCCCCACCCCCACCCCTGCCAACCCACATTGACTGCTGTTCTACCGAACTACTCCTGACAGTTTGGAACTAAAAGAAGGGCAAAACAATCTAGTAAACATGTAATTATTAAGGTTACTTTAAAAATTAAATACACACTAGCACTAACTAGGGAGCCCTGGTGGCATAAAGCTACACATAGAGCCGTACATGACAGCAAAGCTGTGTCCTCTCATAAAGATGTGCGGTCTCAGACATCCGGGTGCAGTTGCAGTCTGTCCACTTGGGTCGCTATGAGTCAGAATTGACTGGATGGCAATGATAATTTTGACTGAGAACACTAAATAATTTCCTCCTATCATCCAGGAATGCTTTTATTACCTTTGCAAGTAGAACTTTAAACAGTCTCCATCAATAGTGAAGAATTGAAACCATTGATTCTCTAACAGTGTGCTAGGCCGGGTTTCAGAGAAGCAACACCTGTGGTGCTTGGATGTGTGTATGTTCGTGTCATTTCTAGGTGCTGCCAGGGCTGCTCTGATGCATAGCGACCCTAGGAAAACCAGAAGCATGGTCTTGTGCTGTGCTCACAACCATTCTTACACCGGCGCCCATGATGCAGCCACAGTGCCAACGCACCTTCGTAAGGGCCTTCCTCTCTTTAACGTCCCTTCACTTTGCCACGCATGATGCCCTTCTCCAGGGCCTGGTCTCTCCTGACAACATGTCCAATGGAGTAAGGAGAAGTTTTGCCGCTGTTGCTCTAAGGAGAACTCTGAACTCATTTCTTCCAAGACAGATGGGTTTGTCCTTTTAGCCATCCTTGGACATTTCACTATTTCTCTCCAGCACCACAATTCAAAGGCATTGGCTTTTCTTAGGTCTTTCATATGCATCTGAGGCAATAGAAAATATCATGGAATGCACTCGAGGCGATGGAAAATATCAAGGTATCAGGTACACCTTGGTCCTCAAGGTAACACCCATGCTTCTCAATACTTTAAAGAGGCATCGGTGCAGCAGATTGAATTAATGAAGCATGTCTTTTGATCACTTGACTGCTAACCTATGAGCATCAATTGTGGATCCAAGCAAGGCAAAGTCCTTGACAACTTCAAACGCTTCTCCATTTATCATGATGTTACCTATTAACCCACTCTAAGGTTTTTGGTCTTCTCTACATTGAGTTATATTTCATATTAAGGTCTGGAATCCTGATCTTCATCAGCAGGTACTTCAGTCCTCCCCACTGTCAGCAAATAAGGTGGTGTGCTCGACATGTCACAGGTTGTTCATAAACCTTCCTCCATCCTGATGCCTCATTCTTCTAATGCATAGCTTCAAACATTGTGCATGTATATAGGAAGAGATTTATCTCAAGAAATGACTCACAAGCTGTAGAAGCAGGTAAATCCAGTCTGGTTCAAGTCCTTGGGTCAGATAGAAGCTGGAGGTTTCTCCTGATTCCCATAGCTGCAGGGGCTGATGGACAGGAAGTAGAAAGATAGAACAGGAAGAGTGACGGCTAGTGGATGCTGAGCTGAATGAATCTGAGACCTGCTGGATATATAACAGCAGGGCACTGAACCAGGCACAGCTAGAGATCCAGCAGTCAAAGAGAGATAGCTTCACACACTCTCAATTTATGTTAAGAGTGAGCCACACCCTGAATGAAACTTCCTTCAATCATATCAAAGCTGTGGTCAGATTAAGAAGATCGATTCTCCCCACTGCTGCTTGACCGATTCCCAAAGGATTTCATCATCAAATTGACCACACTATATATTATTGCCAGGGGTACCTGCAAGAATACATTTATTACCTCATGGTTGCTATGGGTTGGAATTTGAGTCTGGGCATGGCTTCATGGAGTCCTGTGCTTCGAGGTCTTTCACAAGGTATAAATTGAGGTATTGGCCAGGACAGGGAAAGGAGCTGCTTCTAAGTTTATGTGGTTACTGGCAGAATGCATTTCCCCTAGGCCTTCTGGATTGGAGGCCTTCTGGATTGAAGGCCTTCTGGATTGAAGGCCTTCTGGATTGAAGGCCTTCATTTCTACCCGATGCTTGGCTGGAGATTGTTCTCATTTTCTTTGCACATAGGCTTTCAAACATGACCATGTATTCAAAGTGTGCGATACATGAAAAAAGCAATAAAGTGAGTTTTCTAGGAAGATAAATAACCCTACGTAATCTAATCATATCCTTGCTATATTCTAAGCAAGTAACTTTTCCTCCAATACCTACAGGGAAAGCATTACACTCTTGCTGTACTTCAAGAAGCAGTCACAGTTCCCCCAGCAGCTAAGGGGAGAGCATCATTACCAGGTAATGGAAATCATCTTAAAGGCTGTGTAACACAAGAACTTCTGGTGTCTGCTAACTTCCTTCCACTCTCTTTACAATTCTTCGCCAGATACAAATATCTTTGTCAAAATTCTTGAAGATTAGAAATAATTTTATTGCAAGGTAGTCAGAAAGTCTAATTTTAAACACTTATTCAAGCATCAGTGGCTAGTCCAATGTCATTTTCCAAAGTCTAATATGGAATCTTTTGTACTTTTCTGTTTTCATTTAAATGTCTTGAAGTCCAAATACTTGTGTTTGTTTGTTTGTTTTATTTATTGATTTTTTTAGTAACAGCTTATATAAAATCAGTGACAGTTATGTAAAATCAACAACAATGACATTTGTTGAAATTCAATGTAAGATGGAATTATGATTGAGAAGTCAGAAACTTCAATTAAAATTTTAAGTGGTCATTAGTTACTATGAGTTGGATTTTACACAATGGCAGTGGGTTGGATGTTTTGGTTTATGGTTAGGTCTGCTTTATTGAACAGGACTCCAGGTACTTATCTCTCTTGACATGTCCAGAACATGTGAGACAGTCTCACTATCGTTCCCTCTACCTAGCATCCTGGCTGCACTTTTCCCAAGACAGATTTGTTTGTCCTTTTGATAGTCCATGATACTTTAAATATTCTTCACCAGTACCATAATTCAAAATTATTAATTATTCTTCAGTCTTCAATATTATATGTCTCACTTTCACATGAATATGAAGTAATTGAAAATACTATGTCTTGGTTTGGACTCACCATAATCTTCAAAATAGCATCATTCTTTTTTTTAAATAGCATCATTCTTTACAACAACTCTGCTATGCAAAAATGTCTCGCATAGCATTTTTACCTAGTCAAGGTGCCATTTGAGCTCTCAATTGGTGCTTCTTTGAGAATTGTTTGTGGGTTCAAGCAAGATGAAGTCCTTGACCGTTTCATTGTTTTCTCCATTTATCCTGATGAACTCTTGGTCTAGTTGTGAGGCTGTGGGCAATAGGAAGAGATTTACATCAGAGAATGTTCTCACACAGTTGTCGAGCTAGGTTTAACTTCCTGGTCACTGGAAGCTCCTCCTGTCTCACATAGCTCCAGGGGATGATAAACCACATTAGGAATGTCAGAGAAGCCCTGGTGATGTAGTAGTGATGCATTGGGATGTCATCTGTCCACAGGAGAAAGATTGGGCTTTCCACTGATGTAAACAATTAGAGTCTCAGAAACCCAGGGGTGGCCACTATGAGTCGGCATTAGCTTAATGGTGATGAGTTTGAGTTTTAGGGTTGAGGCAGGTAAGGAAGCAAGCCTTTGTCTGTAAAGATGAATGAATTCAAGAAGATTCAATGTCAAGCTGCTGATGGCTCCCATGATGGCTCGTAAATATGACAGGCCTCCTGCTCACAACCGAAATACCTACATTCAACAAGATATACATGGAATCCAAAGACATAAAAAACAAGCAAATTTTTCCAAGGCCCATTTATATTGTACCCTGGCAAAACTAACTTGTTTTCTTCTTCATGTTACACAGCTTTAACTATAAAACCTCTGCAAATTCTATCCTAGCCATATTGACACAAAACTTTAACTAACACAGACTACCTCTGTCAACAGGGTACCTGAACACATGTCCTTAAAACTATACATCAACTCCACAAAAAGACTCTTAAAAATCATACTTTTCTTAATATGATACAAATGAAAACACTATAACAACATTTATGTATTTTCTAAGGGATCATTACAAAAACATCTTATGTATATGCACAAGGAAGAGATTCTCCCAGCAGTCAGTCCTTGTTTTTTTCAACTGGTAATGTGCTTATAGGTAGCACTTTGAACTACTTTCCTCTACCACCCATTCTGTACTTCCTTTGCCCTCCAAAAGCCCTTCAATGGGCCATGTGTCTTTGCCTTGTAGACTGATCCAAACTCTCATTACCGATGGCCTGGATAGTTGTCATGTCCAAATTGGGTTGATGTAGTTTACCACAGGTCATGGTAGAGTTAAAAGATATCCCAAGGAATTGCATAGATTTCAGACATATTCTTTATTTACATTATATAATATCAATCCAATTTTCTCTTGGGAATCAGAACCAATCACACCACCCGGAGGCAAAAGGACTCCAAAGTGGATGGAGAGCACTTGCTGTTCAGTGGGTTCACTGAAGGAGCTTCTGTTTGGACATAAGAACTCCAGGTATGAGGACATAATGTCACAGGTTCCCAAAACCCAACAAGCTTCACTGCCATGGAGTCCATACCAGCTTACAGCCTACAGGTACAGTATGCAGTGGGCCACCAATGTATCAGTACTTCTGGCTGAGTACAAGGTCTGCAGAAGGGTATGGATCACAATGAAAGCCCCACACCCATTTGCAGGGATGTAAAAAAGCTTGCCTTCAGGCAGAGTTCTTTGAAAAATGGATTACCTCCATCTCCCTGAGCAACCAGAGCAGGGACAGTCTCCTTTATGTGCTTTCCTTGATGATTATTGCCAGATTGAGGTCACATCACTGTGAGTGTTGTGATCACAAGGCTCTAGACCATTGGTTTTCAACCTGTGGGTTGCGACCCCTTTGGGGGTCAAACGACTCTTTCACAGGGGTCACCTAAGACTATTGGAAACACATATTCTGATGGTCTTATGAACCGAGACACTGCTCCTTTGTCCATCTCCAGGTGGGTCTGTCCACGTGCAGATATGTCCACAAAGGAGTACCCAACCTGAAGACTGTTACCCATGCTACACTATGCTTCAAGACAAAAGTTCATTTATTATAGTCAGTTGATCTCCCTCTTGACCCAATCTGAATTTGCTATGGCTTTTAAAATATTGATGATAGTCTTTTCTGTCCCATTCTTTATTTTTAGGTTTATATTATTTTCTTATTGCTGTTTTGTTTTTAATTTTTATTGTTTGTGTTGTATTTCCAAGTGAGTGAAACACAGAAGGAGTGGAGGCATAGAGACAACAACTGATGCAAAAGCTATTGGGGACAGGGGTGCAGAGGGTCAGGGTATTTGGGGAGCAAACAAAGAATGTAGGGGAGAAGAGAGAGTATTAGAACTGATTGTGATGATGTATATACAGCTCTTTAAAAAGTGATTTAACTATAGAGATGTATGATATGTGAATATTTTATCAAGAAAACTAATAAGATAGGAAGGAAGGAAGGAAGGAAGGAAGGAAGAGAGAGAGAGAAAAGAAAGAAAGAAAGAAAAAGAGAGAGAAAGAAGAAACCAAATGTGACCAACCATTACCATGAATGAAGGGGGAAGGGTTTTACTCAGGGGGCAAGGAGTTTATGTTAATGCTGATGGAACAATTTGGAAAAGGATATCCATAAGGGTTGCATATCATGAAGAATATAATCAATGGCACTGAATTGAATTAAACATGTAGAACTTGTTTAATTTGGGGAAAAAAGTGAAAATAACTTTAAATAAAGAAAATAGCACCACTACCTTTCCCCCAACCTCCCCTTCTCCCATGTCCCCCGGAACTCTAGGTCCCGTTGTTTTCTCCTCCAGATTGTTCATCCAGCCTATCTTATTTAGACGGACCTGTGGAGATATTAACACGCACAAAAACAAGACAGAGCAAAACCAAGCAACAATATACAACAACAACAACATACTAATGACAACAAAAAAAAAAAACAAGAAAGAAAAACTTGTAGTTAGTTCAAGGATCAGTGGTGCGAGTGGCGATACCGGGAGGATGAAGGGAGGGTGGGGTGGAAAGGGGGAACCGATTACAAGGATCTACGTATAACCTCCTCCCTGGGGGATGGACAACAGAAAAGTGGGTGAAGGGAGATGTCGGACAGTGCAAGATGTGACAAAATAATAATTTATAAATTATCAAGGGTTCATGAGGGAGTGGGCAACAGGGAGGGAGGGGGAAATGAGGAGCTGATGCCAGAGGCTATGTGAAGAACAAATGTTTTGAGAACGATGAGGACAATGAATGTACAAATGTGCTTTACACAATTGATGTATGTATGGATTGTGATAAGAGTTGTATGAGCCCCTAATAAAATTATTTTAAAAGAAGATAAAATATATATGCACTTTTTTCAATATAAGATTAAATTACATTATTGGATAACAATATATGACATTGAGAATTTCATATGTATTGACACAATAGGCACAAAATGGACTCAAATATGCTAAATGTCATGAAGATGAGAAAAACCAAAAATGATTTCCACGAGCATGAGTCTATTACTACACTTTATTGTGGTTCAGTGAGTCTGAGACAATGCTGTGCTGGCTACCAAGCCAGTCGATAAGGCATTCTATTAACTCATGCATGATAATTTTGGTAGAAGCTTATGTGCAGGGAAGACAAATTGATATCCAGCGTAAGCATCTAGTCTAGTCATTACAATAGCTACACCAACCCGTATTTATGCTTTAACGGGTGCTATTTGTCCTCTGTGACTATGGGGTCTTATCAGCTCCATGGTAGTCAGACCTCCTAATTAAACTAGAGCAGTTCTGTCCAATCTGACTTATGTAAAATCCCAGTCACTATAATCTTCAAGGAATCTCAAGCTACCCTCACTCTTTTTAGTTTCTTCACCTTTGTGGCTGGAGGCTAAAGGTGTGTCTCGGAGCAATTTCTGTGTGAGTCTGAGGTAGTTAGTTTATAGTGCCAACCTGACTGATAAACACATGTGGGGTTAATTGAAGGACAGAGGTATAAATGGCTCAGTGAGCCTCACCTTTTGAGTTCTCAGGTCTCGCTCTGTGATGGTTAGACCAGGGTGCAGCTGCCTTAGCCAGTTCCCTGCTTCAGTTGGCAAGGCTCACTTCCTGCAAGACATCCCCAAAGAGAAGCCACATGGACCTACCCTGATGCAGCTGTGGTTGCTGGAGCAGTCATGTGGAGACCCCTGCCAGCGCTGAGATGCTTACATACTCACTGACTCGGCTTTCCTCCTGCACTCAGCATCATTGTGTGTGTTTTGTGAGATGGAGGAGGACTTTGTGGATTGGTGTTGGACATATGGTTTAATATTGGACGTGTGGGTTTGGGCATCACTGGGTTGGGATGTTTTCTTGATAGGCACTTAACCTTTATATAAAACTCTCTCTTATACATGAGTTTCTGTGGATTTGTTTCTCTAAATTACCCAGACTATTAGGGTCTATAGGTTTATCACTTCTAAATCACCTCTAACCTTCTCCTTCAGTAGACAAGGACAGGTCTGGTGCTTCAGCTTACTCTTTTAACTGTTAGATCCTTTACTAGCATCTTGAGCTGAAACATTGAATGAAGAATGTGTGCTTAGTTTGCCCACATCGATCAATTCATACTGATTCAACTTCATCTTCCTTACACCAATATCTCATATTCTTAATAGCTATTCCCATACATAGTATTCATCTATCTGTTTGTAAATATTAGAAATATCAAATAATTTCTTTGGAGAGGTGTATACCTCTTCCTGGACCACAATTTGTACTTCACTTTGAGGGATTGCTGTTTTAGTTGTAGAAACAGTAATGGAAGTGTGTGGAAGTGGGGTTGGGGTGTTATTCCTGGGAATGCTAAGCAATGTCTTATAATTATCTGAAGCAATACTTCAGATAATACCCCAATATATTATATAAGCAAGGACAGTTGGGTTTATCCAATAATCAAATGTGAATGATAGAAGGAACAAAGATTTGGTCATTTCTTCTGATGGGAGTGGAGTTGTTGGCTGAAGTCATTCAATAGAATTTAGGACCCAAAGGTTTCATCTTCCTGATTATCTTTGTCCCAAATTTCACTGGTCCGCTTATTTCTAATTAATGTCCCCACTTAACATTACACAGTTGACATTGTATCTTACAGTCAAATGTTGAGTTCAACTTTTGGTAATATCATTTCTCTTACTCTAAGGAAGAATATTTTCTTTCAGGCAAAGTGAAAACTTTGAGGTATTTTATGTGGCACGTTAGCAGTATACCAAAGCCTGGAGCTCATCTCCTTCCTTTATTACCATATTTATTATAAACAAGACCAAGTAGCCTAATTTCCATTTTGACGACAATGATCAAACACATAATCACACAGAGCCTTACTTAACACTGAATTGCCTTACTATTGTCTATTTTACTTATTTTGGTTTCTAATATCCACTGGAATGATTACACAAAAACTTGCAGCCAAAATTCATTATTAAAGGGTTTATTAAGGATGTTAAGTTGGAATGCCACTGAGAAATGCTCGGCGTAACTATTTGTCTGTACATGTTACAAAGTTTCATGTCTACTGAAAATTCCCAAAGGGACTTACCACTCTGCTATAAGCCTCAGCCCACAGACATTCAGCTCAAGTGTCATGGGTCAGCAAACCTAGCTCCCAGACTTAAGGGTCCAGAGGCACCCCATTCCAGTAAGCCTCAGTTCAAAGACACTCAACTCCACCACTGTGAATCAGCAAATCCACCTTCCACAATTGAGTGACCAGAGGCACCTCAAGCTACAAGCCAGCCTTTTTCACAAAAGCACTCACTTAACTTGCTTCATGGGTTGGGAAGTCCACCAGTCTATTCCATGCTCTGGCTCCTGGTTCTGCTGCTCCTCCTCATCCTTTGATGGTCATCTGCATCCAGAATGTTCACTGGGCAGGAATCTTGGATTCAGAAGCCAAGCTGTACACCTGGCCCTTGCTGGTAAGGTAATCCTTCTCTTGCTTCTCCGTGGGCTCATTTAAAAAAAATCATTTTATTGGGGCACATACAACTCATCACAATCCATACATTCATCAGTTGTGTAAAGCACACTTATACATTTGTTACCCTCATCATTCTCAAACTTCGCTTTCCTCTTGGGTTCCTGGAATCAGCTCCTCATTTTCCTTTTTTCCCCTCCCCCTCCCTCCCTGCTCCCCCTTCCTTATGAACACTTAATAATATATGAATTATTATTTTATCTTATCTTACACTGTCCGGTGTCTCCTTTCACCCACTTTTCTGTTGCCCATCCCCCAGGGAGGAAGTTATATGTAGATCCTTGCCATCAGTTCACCCTTTCTACCCCACCTTCCCTCCCAGTAACGCCACTCTCACCACTTGTCCTGAGGGGTTCATCTATCCTAGATTCCCTGTTTCCAGTTTCCATCTGTACTACCGTGCATGCTCTGGTCTAACCAGGTTTGCAAGGTAGAATTGGGATCATGATAGTTGGCGGGGGGTGGTGGTGGTGGTGGTGGTGGTGTAAGTGTTTAAGAACTAGAGGAAGGTTTTTAGTTTCATTGTTGCTACACAGAACCCTGAGTGACTCATGTCTTCCCCACTACCCCCAGCAAAGGATGTCTAGTTGTCTACAGATTGGCATTGGGTCCCCATTATGCGCTCCCCTCATTCACAATGATGTGATTTTTTTCCCCCTCTGCCTTTGGTGCTTGAAGCCTGGTCCCCTCGGCCCTTCATGATCATACGTGGTGTGGTGTGCTGCTTCCATGTGGGCTTTGTTGCTTCTGGGCTAGATCGCCGCTTGTTTACTTTCAAGCCTTTAAGACCCCAGATGCTAGATCTCTTGATAGCTGGACACCACCAGCCTTCTTCACCACACTTACTTATGCACACATTCATCTTTAGCATTTATGAGGGGAAGGTGACCACACAATGATGGTTTTTGTTCTTTGGTGTCTGCTACCTGATCCCTTTAACACTTCGTGTTCACACAGGCTTGTGTGCTTCTCTGGACTTTGTTGCTTCTGAGCTAGATGGCCGCTTATGTGCCTTCAGGCCTTTAAGACCCCAGACACGATATCTTTTGATAGCAGGGCACCATCAGCTTTCTTCACCACATTTGTTTATGCACACGTCTGTCTTTAGCAATCATGTCAGGGAGGTGGCTATCATGAAATGACCATTTAGCTGAGCAAGGTGCTCTTGTATTAAGGGAATGTGCACAAGGAGGCCCAATGTCCACCTGCTACCCTACTTCTGAACCTATAAATGTATGCACATAGGTCTGTTCCCCCCATAATCGTAAATATATTTACATATGTACATGTCTATATTTAGGCCTCTATGTATGCCCTTTGTCTCCAACTCCTTTCCTCTATTTCTTTATGATTTTCTCCTGTCCCACTACTGTGCTCAGCCTTCATTCTGGTTTCAGTAATAGTTGGAGGGAAGGCAGGCCACACCCAGAAAGGTACATGAGAGTCCAACATATAGAAGGCGAAGGGGGACAGGTGGCGGGGTGGAGAGAAACTGAGCTGATGGTATGAGGGGAACAGGGCACTAACCCACCCAGGGAGAGAGTATTGGTTGTGTCCCCACAGAACTGGAACGTGCATACAGACCCCACCATGACATGCCAAACCAGGAGGGCCACAAAGAGACTGGACCATACACCAGCCCTAACCAGAATTAGCCTGACCCCCACCATGGAAGAGAGTACCACAGAAAATGAAAATATATGGTCTGGTGTGGGAAAGGAACTGACCCACCACACCCAGAAGGAAGCTGAAGCAAAGGAAGGAGGCAGAACGGAGCAGAGCACACCTGAGCCCACCAAGCTCAGAGGACAACAGCCCGGCTTGGAGGGCCCAATGCACATGGAGTACCATATAGCTGGCCCCACAGCAAGATGCGACATCCTGCACTGACCCATGGCCCTACACGGGACAGCACCAGAGACACAGTGGGGATGTGCGACTGAGCTGACCCCATCACACTGAGGAAAAACATTGGGGGCATGCAATGGAGTAGCAGGGGAAGCGGAGCAAGGAGGTTCCGAGGGATTATAAAGGATGGACTTTGGGGCCAGGATGTGGCACTCATGAGACTCATCCAGAAAATACCCCTAAAGGCCAACAAACAGATCTCGAACTACTAAGAGAATTATTATTTTTCTTTTTTTTTTTTTTGTGAGAGAGTGAGTGAATTAGTGACTGAGTGAGAACTATTTTTTGTCTTTTTTTTTTCTCTTCTTTTAAATTTTGTATGCCAGCGGCTTTTTTGTTTGTTAGCTTCTCAGTGTCGCTGCTGTCAGCACCATGTTCTTATGTGTCACTTTGGTGCATCAAAGTCATCCCCAATTTTATGCACATATTAATATATCTGCAGGTCCACCTAGATAAGATAGGTTGGACAAACAATGTGAGAAGAAGGTGTTGGCCATCCCAGGGACAAGGGAACAAGGAGTGGTTCAAAACCAGTGGAGGGAGGGGAGGGAAGGACTGGTAGGGAGTGACCAAGGGCAAGGTAACTGAGAGGAATTGTTGGTTCGTTTTATAAACAATTCAATGGCACTCTAGGGATTCCTATTCCTGAAGACTCACAAGTGAATCCTATCCATAACTTCCCCCACCTTATTACCAGACACATGCAGGGAAAGGCCATTTGGTGGGAGCTAGAGATTTTGGCTAATGAGCCAAATAATTCACTGCCACTGCACTCATCAATCCTTGATGATGATATTGCCTGTATTAATAGTGGAGCTTCAGGTCACGAATTAGCAGTGGCCCCTTTGCCAGAGTAACCAGTACCTTTAAAACAATCAGACTTAAGAACCAATTTAGAAAACTCGTTTCATACGTTTGCTTCTCTAAGACCTCTCCCACCTTCCCCTTTTCTCTCTCTCTTTTAAACTTCATTCCCAGAGAACAAAACCAGTGAAAAGTATCTCTCAAGAAAGGTTTATATCAAGGAAATGACTCACATTATTATACAGATCAACAAATCCCAAGTCTGTGGATCAGCTGTCAAGAAGGAGTCTTCTTCTGATTGGTGTAGCTTCAGGGGGAGAGCAACATTTCATTGGCAGGTCAGAAGGTACACTTTTGGCTTCAGGGGTGAATGAGAGAACCCATGGCTGGCAGATAAAATAATAAACTGCTGATGGCTCCCAGAATTAGCAGACAATGCAGTAGGCTATTTGATTCAGTCAACAGAGCCAAAAGTTGACAAGCCAGGTAGACATGTGGTCCAAACCCAGCAAAAGTAGGTAAACCTTTCCATAGGGTCCACTTGTAATGGAAGCAGGCCCCATCCTCAGGGAGATCTCTTCGTGAACTACTACTATGCCTTAACTGCCAAACAACCAAAAATCTTATCCTAGCAAATTTGTCACAAAATATTAACCCAATCTCATAGCTGTTATCTCACTACTCTTCCATGTTTTCAATTACATGTGGATACTAACCCATTCACAGCCAATAACACGATATTACACCAGACACACATACCATGAAGCAGCACCTTAGAGACTGCTTACCACAATCGACATAAAGAAAATGCTAGAATTAGCTAGCAACACAAAGTGGATCAGCATTAGCTTTCTTTAGGTATTTACTCTTTCTATTAAATGGGTGATAATATGATGGCCATGAGCAAAGCTTGTGATGAGCTGAGGTTGTGCATGTTTTGAAGCAGTCAATATTCGAGCTGAGTTGTTTGAGCACAGAAAGACTCATGAACTTGAATAAGACAATTGTGTTTATTTATTCATGCCTTTATTTCACTACTACTTGCTAAGTAGCTCACAATCAAAAACTAGGAGGAATTATGGTAGAGAAGAAATCAAAGGTGCAGAGTTGATGGAACTTCACTATTCTGGGAAAACATCACATTCACCAGCATTTTAACTGAGAGTAGACATTCTGGATACATTCAATACTGTAAAGACCTATACACTTTTGTTTTCTGGTCAACAGATACAGATACAGCAGAGGACAAATTGTTAAGAAAATACATTTCCAATTTAAAAGGGTAGAGGGAGGGTGGGGGAGAAAGGAGGAACCGATTATAAGGATCTACATATACCTCCTCTCTGGGGGACAGACAACAGAAAAGTGGGAGATGTTGGACAGTTTAAGATATGACAAAATAATAATTTATTATCAAGGGTTCATGAGGGTGGGGGAAGGAGGGAGGGAGTGAGGGGCAAAATGAGGAGATGATGTCAGGGGCTTAAATGGAGAGCAAATATTTTGAGAATGAGAACAACAAATGTACAAATGTGCTTTACACAATTGATGTATGTATGGATTGTGATAAGAGTTGTATGAGCCCTAATATAATTATTTTTAAAATGTGGATTGGGTTCAGTGTATAATGGCATGCTTAAATTTTTTCTAATAATTCATATTATAAAGACATTGTATGTATTCATTGCATTGGTAAGTCAACAGTAAAATACATTGTGGTAGATAACATTTAACCCATGTGTAGGTAACAGAATGTAATATTTTTAAGGCAGATATGAATATCTGTTCATGGATTAAAAATATAGCAGCATCAAATATCTTTGAAGCTCATATGAAACATCAATGATAATCATTGTAAACACAAGAGAGATTGTATATATGTTTAAATTTATTGTCAACAAAGTAATGTCACCTTGGCTGTAATTGATAAAGCCCAGAGGTTCAAAGAAAAGTTCACTCCGATTCTCCTTTGTTCTTGCTCCCAGCTCACTACATATGTGGAAGAACAATCTTCACACACACGGAGGTTTGAGCTACTGAGAGCTTTTCAGCTGTCATCCTATATATTTTGTGGATGTGAAACTTATAACTAGGTAGACTTCAGAGTGTGTTATTTCTTACCATCATTACTTGTGCTGGAACTTCTTTTCTCTTGACCAATTTTCCAGGAGGATCCCTAGTGGAATAGATGAACCTACCCTGCTTGAACTTTTTCTGTGATGTGTCTGACAGAAAACAACTTTTGTCTTTCAAAGGAAAATAAACAATCACTGTGGGATTGAACCTATTTCCAGGCTCATTACTATGCATATTATAGACTGAAAGAATGACCTCGAAGGTCTTTCAACTGCTCATATTTTTAATATAAGGTGCCTTCATTTTTAAAAAGTTTAATGACTTGGGATTTCATTTACACGAAATAATGAGAGCCTGTGCAAGACTGCCAATTGTATCTCGAGTGTCGCCATGCACTACTGCACTTAAGAGATAATTTATTCAGAGGCCTGGAAGAGAGCTTCTTAAAAATAGCTTATGTTCAGGATGCCAATAAACACTGATGCCATGTTCGTGCCAGCTGTGAAATCATTAGTAGGTGAAACACCCTACCGTGCAAACAGCTTCAAACGGACAAGAAGAGGGATGAATTTTAACTAAGGCAATAAATGAACACATGGATCTGTCGTACTTACACTTCATTATCTCATTGCTGTTTTTTATTATAATTTATTTTTTATTGGTTTAGGCTGGTGTCTCCTTTGTCATATCTTTGACACTCTATGTATTTTCCTGTTTCTTAAAAAGAGATATTTACTATGGCAATTCTCTTAATGGAAGAGCCTCATTACTATTTACCTTCCTATCAGGTTGTCCGTGGAAAGCCAGTTAAGTTTTTGCTTAATAGTAAATTATATTATAGAACCGCTCAAGAGAAATAGGACTGGATAGTTACAATTTTGTGTATTATGAGAGACATATACAAAACACATTATTGCATTTATACTATATTTCTAAACATGAGGAAGAAGTCTTAACTTGTTTTGTATACTGACAAGGAAAAACAAACAAGATGCATAGGTGTAAAATAAAATCCTAAATTCTGAGTAGACATAATGGAGTTTTTTAAAGATTGAGTTTGCCAAATATGGAAAATTCTTCTTAATAGACAGTGAGTTTTATGTCCCAGAAATACTTAAAAATATGCTGGATAATTACTTGGTAGCCACAATGTACTTTAAATATAAACTCTAAAATCAAAAGGCTCAACCAAATTATAAGATGCACTCTCCAAGCTTTGGTTTATACAATATTTCTGTATGAAAAATTCCTCATGGCTAATTTGAGCTATGTAATATAAAGAGAGTTTAAGAGAAATGGGATGGCCTGGAGATTGTATAAATGGAATCCCCCACTCAGTAGGCAAGAATTCTTTCTTTACTTCTTTTCTTTCTATAATGAAATTGTCAGGAGGAGAAAAGTAGTAGTAAAACTGCTCCTGAGAAACAACAAAACCCACGTGGAAAAGCACACCAGCCTGTGTGATCACAAGGTATCGATGGGATCAGGTATCAGGCATCTAAAACGCAGAATAAAACTGTACCCAAGGTGAATTGGGGGCAAGGGGAGGCATGGAGTAGAGACCCAATGCCCATCTGTAAACAATTGGAAATCCCCTTAGAGAAGAACCATAGGGAAGAGATGACCAAGACTAGGTGCAGTATAGAACTGATGAAACACATAACTTCCCTCTAGCTCGTTGGTGCTCCCTTCACCCCACTATCATGACCTCAGTTCTACCATGCAAATCAGATTAGACCAGAGCACGCGCCCTGCTACAGATAAGAGCCCGAAGTGCAGGGAATCCAGGAGAGATAAAGCCCTCAGGGCCAACAAGGAGAGTAGAGATACCAGTTGGATTAGAGAAGGTTCTGGAAGAAAGGAGGAATGAACTCAAGGGTCAAACCAGAACCTCCTAACAGGGGGACGAATAACGGAAAAGTGGGGGCGGGGCATCGGAGGACTATGTAAGACATGGAAGAATACAATCTGTAACTTATCAAGGGTCCATGAGTGAAGGTGGGTAGGGGAGGGAGAGGGAAGAAATGGGGAGCTGATATCAGGGGCTCAAGTGGAAAGAAAATGTGTTGAAAATGATGATGGCATATGTGCAGAGGATCTTTACACATTGGAGGAATGTATGGATTGTGGTAAGAGATGTAAGAGCCCCCAATAAAGGTATTTAAAAAAAGAAAGAAAACTCTTGAATTTAGGTAGTTAATATTATTATTGAAGTAACTAGTAGTATAGAGTGAATCTGCTATTTATTTTTATGTAGTTATTATTTTTACCCCTTCTCTTCTTTGCATGTTTCCTACAGGAAGTAAATAATAATTTTAAGACTCATGTTTGTGGAACCAAACTGTAATTAAATGCAACCAATTTCACAGTTAATGGCACACTAATTAGCATTTTATGATAATAAATGTCTTCCCCAAACATTCTCTATACAGTAAGACGTTATTAGTGTGTAATATATTCATCTGGCAATGCTACTAGGTTACAATATGTGAAATTTCTGATATTTGAGTATGTCTGTGTTACAAATATACCAAGGTCATAGTTAGATGTGTTCTTTTTCTGTTGAAGATAAAAAACACCAAACCACCACTGGGTTCCTGCATCTGAATAAGAATTGTTGTTCTTGTTACTGTTTGTTGCTATCAAACGGACCCTGACTCGGGAGGGGTGGAAACTAGCCCTGTGGGTGAAATGGCTATGCCTTGAGCAGCTGAACCACTACGTTGGAATCCACCAGCCGCTCCAAGGGAGAAATATGATGCTTCCTGCTCCATCAAAGATTGAGTCCCAGATACCCAAAGGATCAGTTCTATTCTGTCTTTTGGGGTTGCAATGCTTTAAAACTGACTTGATGGCGATGCATTTCCTTTGCTTGACTATTTCTATGCTAACTCAATGGTGACCCAAGCAAGGTGTGTCAGAGTAGAACTGTGACTTCTTTGGTTTTTAAAAGCTAATCTTGCTTGGAAAGAGAAACAGATTGCCAGAATTTTCTTCTCAGGGTCCTCTAACCTTCAACCATTACGGCTGGCAGCCAAGACCACTAATGATTTGTCTCCACCCAGAGGAATGGGGGTGCCACTGTTGCTGCAATTAGGGGCCAGCGAGCCAGTCTTGACCCAAAGTAAAACTATGTACAACAGAGTCAAACACTGAGCGGTGCTGTGCCATCCTCATCATTGCTAATGTATGAGTCCATTGTGCAGCCACTGTGTCAGTCTATGTCATGGAGGGTCTTTCTTTTGTCGTTTTCCCCCCTGAACTTTACCAAACATGGCGTCCTCTTCTAGGGACTAGTCCCTCCTGATAATATTGACCAAAGTTTGCTCAACCTCACTTATAAGAAGCATGTGGATGTACCGTATATACTCGAGTATAAGCCAACCCGAATATCAACCAAGGCACTTACTTTTACCAAAAAAACTGCATTAAAAATGTGCTGAAAAACTCGGCTTATACACGAGTATACATGGTATTTCCTTCAACAAAAATGTGTTTGTTCTTCTGGTCATAATGGTAATAATGGCACTAATTCAGATACATCAGTTCTTCTGCAGTCTTCCTTCTTCATTGCCCACCTCTCACATACATGTGAGCAACTGGAAGTACTACGACTGGGATCCCGTTCACCTTACCCACCAATGTGACTTCTCTGCTCTTTAGCACTTCAGAGAGCTCTCATGCTGCAGATATGTCCAATGTAATACGCTTCGTGATTCCTTCACTGATGCTTTCTTGGGTGTTGGTTGCAGATCCAAGTAAATGAAATCCTTGACCAGTTCAAGCTCTTCTCAGTTTATCACGTTGTTTTCTATTGATCCAGTTTTAAGGATTGTGGTTTGGTTTGGTGTTTACAGCGGCTTGCAACCCATAGAGAAGGTTGCAGTACTTTAACAAACTTTGCAAGTTTGTTAAAGACAAGTTGTTAAAGTCTTCTTCCAATCCATGTGTCTCGCTAATCTTTATGTAGGCCAGCTTCTCCAATTATTTGCACATCATGTGGATTGAATGGATATGGTGAAAGGATACAACACAGAGACACACTTTTCCTTATTTCAGCTAAACAGGATTCCCTTGTTCTGTCAAACAACTACCCCTGCATGGTCCCACATGAACACGAGTCAGTGTTCTGGGTTTCCCAGTATTTGCAGTGTCATTCATGGTTTGTTTAGATCAGTGGTTCTCATGTTGTGGTGACCCCGCCAACCATAAAATTATTTTCGTTGCTACTTCATAACTGTAATTTTGCTACTGTTGTGAATCAGGCAACCCCTGTGAAAGGGTCATTTGACTCCCAAAGGGGTCGCAATCCACAGGTTGAGAACCACTGCTTTAGATCTACACATTTAAATGCTTTTATATTTCAATAAACCACAAGTAAATATTTCTTGCTTTCAGTCAAGGTTCATTTGGTGTCAGCTATGATATCTGTTAGTAAGGGTTGACTAGCAAAACAAATTCATAGACAATCATATGTGTGCAAGAGAGAACTTTATATAAAAGAGAAACTGAGTATTGAGAAAACAGCCCAGCCCAGTCCAGGTTAACTCCATAAATCTGATATTAGCCCATATGTCCGTTACCAGTTTCTAAAGCCTTCTTCAGACTCATATAGCACATGCATTGGTGCTGAATGCAGGAAGAAAAGTCACAGGACAGTGGGTGGAAAGTCTTGTTGATCCAGTGGCAATAGAAGCATCACTGAACTAACAGGGGTTTCTACATAACTCCTTCAGCTCCAGGGCTCTAGAGTGGCTCCATGTGTCTCCTCAACAGGAATGTCATACAGGGAGTGAGTGAGTGAGTGAGTGAGTGAGTGAGTGAGTGAGTGAGTGAGTGAGTGAGTGAGTGAGTAAGTGAGTGAGTGTGTGTGACCCACCTCCAGCAAACTATTTATTTCCTTAGCACCTCCAAATGAAGTCATCAAATTGTGACCTGACTGACAGGCTAAACTCCATCCCTTCCTCTTAACTCTCAGATTCACAACAGATTATGTAACCACAGTATCCCTTATTCCATGTGCTTTTCAGAACCCATTTTGAATTTTGGCAGCTCCCTATGGATATACTGCTGCATTCATGTTTCAGCTATTTTCACCAAAATTGTCTTGCTTGTGATATTTTAAAGATATTATTTGATAACTTCCCCATTTAAGTCACTTTAAAAAAATGGATGGAAATACAATCTCTTCTACTCAGTTAACCAGGTAATTTTCTTCCAAATTTCTTGGTATAGAACAGTCATTTTACCATCACAACAGTTTATGAAACATTTCAATTGGCATTCCATCAATTCCTGAATTTTTTTTAATTCCTGAATTATTGTTTTATTTGTAAGTGTTTATTTCATTTTGCTTTGATAATGCATTCTCTGCAGCTTGAACATTCAAATAACATAAGTTCTTGATCACATGCTACACCTTAAAATGCTTGGATGCCAACTAATGGTTTTGGTATAGTAACTGCCATCGTGAGAGAAAACAAAAAATCTTGAATAAATCATTTATCCTTTGGAATGCAGACCTCTATGGGAGTAAAACAGTACTAATTTGATGTGAAATTGGACATAGAATGGAAATAAGCATTTTCCTTGGGTCTCAGGTGAACAACTTGGCAAGGTGAACACTTTGAAAAAGGCTGTGTTGGAAAAGTTATACTTACAAATCATGTCAGCATCGTCACTAAGGAGGATTAATAAAGGATAAGGTGACTCCACCTGTGAGCTGGATCGGCAGGATGCACATAAAAGAAAGTAGAAGGTCACAAAACATGGCACGTAGGAAACAGGCTGAACAGTACTTATTTTAAACCTGTATTTGGTGATATGATCTTGGCTATTTTTACAACCTTTGAATAGAGGAAATAATGATTTTATTTTCTCAGCTTAAATTGTAGGTATTGTACAGTGTTTTCTATATTTTAATACATAACAATGTTTGAGGAAAACAATAAAATGGATTTATTACTATTATTATTTGACTGTGCAGCATGTCTTTATGCTTAAAGATGTTCTTCATGTCTTTATTCTATAAATGACTGACTTATGTTATTGCATGCATGTCTGTGGCAGTTACATACTTTGTCAACTTGTGAAGGGATGGAGTATAGCCTGTCAAGCAGGTCACAGTTTGAGGACCTCATTTCGAGGCACAAAGGAGATAAATAGCTCACTGGAAGCCAGAGGCCTGCTCTTGCTCTGCTTGTCTCCCTGGGAGACATTCCTATTGACAAACCACACGGAGCTACATGGATGGAGCCCGAGCCCTAGGACCAGAGGAACCACGTGGAGACCCATGTCAGACCTGAGATGTTTCTACCATCACAGGATCCACATGACTTTCCACCCACTGGCCTGCGGTCTTCCTGCATTCTGCATCATTGCATGTGTTGCATGATTCTGAAGAGAACTTTATAGATTGGTATCGGGCATATGGGCTAATATTGGACTTATGGACATGGTCTAGACTGGTCTGGGATGTTTTCTCAATATACAATTGCTCTTTTATATAAAGTTCCTTCTTATATGCATATGAGTGTCTATGAATTTGTTTCTCTAGTCTACCTGGACTAACACAATGTCTAAAAACAGTTTTTGAGGGATGATATCAATGAATCTAAAGGAACTTGCTTCCACAGTTAAAAAATATATTTTCATATAACTAGTTCTTATTAGGCTAAACAGAGGTAGGTCAAATTTATGCTAAGTATTCTGACACCCTTTTTTCTCTGACAGTATGAACTGATATAAAGCAGTTTACTTATATGTCATTTTTGATTATGATTTTCTTTTTTTGTGAGTATAATATAGTGCTCTATCCATTCATTAACCTAGCTATTTACCCACACATTTATTCACACAAAATATTTAAAAGATGCCTTTATGTAACAAGCATTGTGATTTGTCACTTCATAAGGTCACTGACATTATTTCTTCATTGGAGAGTTCACAGGTACTAGAGATGTGAAATTCAATAATGAATTTGAAAGCAATTTGATAATTAGTATAATTATAAAGTATTCTCAAGGCTTTTCTAGTTGTCTTGTTAATATTTAAAATATTTATTAGTATTAAAAATGACGTGCCCTTCATGTTAGATTTTAATGGGGCACTCTGGAAAATGAAGGCATATCAGGTAATTGAAAGATAAGGTGTACTGCTTGGCTTATGTTTATTAAAATAGATACTAACATTTGGGAGCAAAACTAAAACTTTATTATTCTACTCAGCACCCTTGTAAGAATTCATAAGATATGCTTTATTCTTTCTTTACCTTCTAAGACCGTTATAATGAGAGGAAGAAGAAGAAAAATTTCATCTAAGGAAGAAAAGAAGATTGAAGAAATTTGATAATAAAATGTAAATTAAAAAAGGAATTGAAAGTGAATACAGATGAACTCTATCAGTAACAAGAAAATGATATCTTTCCAGCTTAATTTACTTTGGCAAACACTTGCATGGATGCAATGCGAATATAATCTAGACACCTTATTAGAATATGTATCTCACTGCTGCAGCTTGCATTATCACGGCAATAGGCTATATGATGCTTCTGGCAGTAATTTGTGGTTAAATATGTTTTGCTAGCTGTTACCGGGGGGGAAAAAAATAGAAGAGAGAAATACATTTGCTGTTTTGTCTTTTTGTTTTTAAATAAAATAATGCTCATATTTAGGTGAAACACATTGATAATTTACATTGTTAACTTTCTATCAGAATCATATTTGATGAAAACATAAATTTAATAATTTCTACAGAAAATATAAGAAAATGAAAAAATCTTTAAATTACTTCTCTGTGTCATGGCACGTCTTATTAGAAAGTTTCTAATATGGTATCTTTCTCCCTCAGGAATGCTAGTGGATTTGAACTGCTGACCATAGGGATTATATTCTCAGAATCTCACAGGAGGTTGCTATGAGCCAGCATTGAATCAATGTCAGAGTTCTGGGTTTGAACATGGTATGTAAGCACATTGAGAAACTATGTGATGATGACTCTTACCCATTTGATAACATAATTGTTGGAGAGAGAAAGAATGTGTGAGAGAGAGAGATACATTTATAGAGATCTGTAATTATTCATAGATATTTATATATTATATAGATATTATATATTATAATCTCAATATTATTTAAAGTATAGCAAACTCTGATGAAACCAATTGTACTCCATTACTTATTGGGCAATGCATCCTATTAAATGTAAGGGAAATATATATATTTTATTTTATGCAAAATTTCTAGGTATGAGGTTTCCCAATGTTTTAAAACAGAAGTTTCTGTGGTATGACAATGAATTTGAAAGTGATTAACGCAATGTGGATACACTTGCCGGAATTGTACTTGTAAGATACTGTGTTTCTTTCCTTGGTTTTCTCCCACCTCGCCTACCCACAGTTGTTTTAGTGATCACGGTCACTACTCCATAGCTATTATCCCGAAAGCTCTCTTTTTGACAGTGAATTCACACACATTTTACATGCTAATAAACACCTGCCTTCATGAATTATAGCTCAACCGGTGACTAAAGAAAAAAGAAACAGCTATGGTGCTACATTTTATTCAATTTATATAAACCCTTGACTAAAATTCCTCAGTTTTCAGGTTGATCTACAATTAATAGCATAGAAATATAGATTTCTTCTTATTGGAAAAATGTTAGATAATAATTATTTAATAAATTGACTTAGTTGAGTCAGAGTTTCTTAAGCTAGATTCTAAGTTTGAGAAACAGTATATTAGTTAAAATGTCATAGGTTGTTTGGATTTATGTTCTTATAATTTCTGTTTGGTTTATCTTATTGATTAGGTAAAAAGAGTTGTATCAAATTAAACTAGAAAATTAATCATATATAATTTATTGTACCTAATTACTTTGCATCACTATAAGAATGCAATATTTTGCTTGTTCAAAATAATTGACTCAATAATGTTTAATTAAAAAGAACTTGAAACAATGTAATTTTCTCCTTATGTCAGAAATCTGGTTCTTCATTTTTATTAAAACATTGTATATTATTATATTTTTAAGAAGACACTTAAAGCTGTGCTTTCCTTAGATCTTTAGTCATAGAATTATTGCTTCTAGTAATGCTATAAGAAAATATTAATGGCCATTAATGACTATTTAGGAAAATGGTTTAGTATGTAGTTGGGATATTTCTTCCTGAAAAAAAACAAAAACAAAAACAACCTTCTCGAGGAAATAAACAATTGCTTTATTTTTTACTATTTTTTGAGTAAAGAATTTGATAAAAACATGATGGTATGATTTATCTTTAATATATGTTCTATTTGGCATAAAGTGAGTTCGCAGGAAGTCAAAGAATCCTTGACAATTTTTTTCCTCCGTCGCATGTCTGATGTTCTGGTGGGTACACTGGCTAGGAATCTCTCTTTTATAAAATTATAAATATTCTCTATATTTTAACAGTTATATTTGCTTGTAATTCATTTACCATACAATTCAGTAGTTTAACTATATTAAAAATAGTTGTACAATGATCATCACAATCCATTTTAGAACATTTTCTTCATTCTTCTATCCTACCCATAATTAGCTCTACCCTACCCATTAACCCACTGCCTCCCCTGCCATAACCATAAAGAACTACTAGTTTAGTTATTGTCTCAATAGATTTTCATGACTTGGATTTCATATAAAGAAAAATCAAACCCCAAATGAGCAATGACATTCCAAGGATTGTAAAAACAAAACCTATGATCACAGGAGGGAATTGTATTAGAGCTTAAATTTTAGCCTCTGGTTTATAGAAGATTCTTGGTGACTGTGAAAACCCAACATCCATTCGCAGAGTCCCCACTTTCATTAAGCCTCCATTGAACTCCCTAGGAACACTGACGAGGGATGTGAATGGTCTTACCCTCAGAGTAAATTGGAAAGTGGATTACTGCAAATATAGTTAAGTTAAATTTAAACACATTATTATTTGTTTTTGTTCCCTTTTGACTGATTTTTAATTTTTTTCAGTTTCTATTTCTTCTGTTTTCCATTGGATTGAGAGCTTTTTTGTTTGTTTGTTTTGTGTGTGTTTTATTCATGGAACCTCTTATTCTTAATATTGTATAGGGCCCCTCATTTTCCATGGGATACAGGATACCAAGGCACATGCTGTAGGTCCCTTGGAAACAAAACCAAAAGCAAAACAAGAAATGTATTTTAGGTTTTATTAGTTTTTTGAAGATAATATTATTAAAATTTTATTTTAATATATGTAGAAATTGTAAATGTCACTTTATATAATTTTTTCAATAAATTCTGTCACTTGACTTTCATAGAGTGAGTAAGTGGTATAGAATTCTTATTGGATGATTAATGATATGGCATTGATTGAAAGTAAAATCACGGAGTTTATATATTTGTTACTTTGGGGAGTCAAACTTAACATATATTTAATAAAGATGTCAGAAGAAAAATAAATATACTATAATTACAAATTTTGTAATCAACACTTAAAAGATAAAAATTAAACAAAGAGTGAATACCAAAGCTATCCAGTTATTAGGAGTCCTGGTGGTGCTATAGGGCAGGCATTGGACTGCCAAATGCAAGATAGAGGCTTTCTGATCAATACAGATTCACAATGTTGAGACATCTACACAGAGTATTTTCTAGTCCTGATGCTGGGTTCTTCTTTCTCCACCTTCTCAGATTATTTGCTCAACATCCCCATTGAATAAGAATAGTGAAAAGATGGAACCCTGATGTTCATTGTTTCTGATTTTAAACACCCACACATCCCTCTGTTCTATTCAAAGACTCCCTGTTGATCTATGTACAGTTTTTGGAATGAGCACAATCAGGAGTTTGGAATTCCCATTTTCCCATTGTTATGATTCACAGAGTTGAATGCATTTGATTAGTCAACAGAATTAGAAGTAAATCTCTGTATTATATTCTCTGCTTTCTGCCAAAATCCATAGGATGTTAACAATGAAGCAATTTAATTATGTTTCCTGAATCTAGCTTGATTTTTTAGCAACAACTGTTTTTGTATTATCTTCAGCAAAAATGTTATATTCACAGTATTGTTCTGTACTTTCCAAATTCTGTTGGGTCACCTTTCTTTGAAATGGGCACACCAGTCATGGCCAAGCAGCTGTCTAATCCAGTCATGGTCAAGCAGATGCTTTGGCCAAGCAGCTGTCTTTCAGATTTCCTGGTACAGAATAGCATATGCTCCCAGCTCTCCTTCAGTTTGTTAAAGCATGCCGGCCGCTATTCTGTTAATTCCTGGGGTCTGCTTTTGTGCTGACGGCTTCATTGTCACATGGACTCCTTTCAATCAGTTCTTGAACATATGTACCTCTTGATGGTTGAATCTTGATGAATTCTTTGGTACAGATACTCTGTTCTTTTAATTTTTTTCAGTACTTTCTGAATTGTACAATATAATTCCAATAGAGTCCTTCAATATCAAATTTGAGGCTTACTTTTCCCTTTTATTTTTATCAACTTCAGATATGCTGAGTGTATGCTTCCTTTGTGGGTTTCTAACTATAGAGCATTGCACAGTTCATTATCCTATTCCACATTATCTTCTGGAATTAGCTTTAGACATTTTCTATTTATCTCTTTTATTTATGTGTTTCTTCCATTCCTTTCAGCGACTTTACCTCCAAGAGCGAATTTCAGAAACTGTTCTAGCACCCACTTCTTTTTCTTTCTTTTCTATAGAAAAGCTTTTTTTCCCTTCATGTCTGTTTTTCTTGAAATCATGCTACCATTTATCAGATCTCTGGACATTAATGTTCATTGCACCACAGCCTTGTTTGTGATGCTTTCTAAAGTCAGGTGGAATATATTCAAAGTTCTATTTTGACTCTTGTAGATTTGTTGCAATTTTCTTCAGCTTCAACCTGAACTTGCTTATGAGTGTTTGTTATCCTCTTCCACAGTACATTATTATCCTTGTTTTGACTGATGATATTGAGCTTCTCCATCATTGCTTCCTGTTTGCTTCCATAGTTAAAGCTGACTGCCGAGATGACTTCAGGTCATTAAATTTTATCACTGTACAATTGCACTTACCAGACCCGTGATGATTTACAGGGGCCCCGACAGCTTGCTAAAGGTGTAATCCACTTGCTTCTTGGGTACCCCACCTGTTGAGGTTCACATGTGGACTCACAGTTTATATTGGGTTTTTTATCATTTTATTAGGGGCTCATACAACTCTTATCACAATCCATACATACATCAATTGCGTAAAGCACATCAGTACATTCATTGCCCTCATCATTCTCAAAACATTTGCTCTCCACTTAAGCCCCTGACATCAGCTCCTCATTTTTCCCTTCGCTCCCCACTCCTCCCTCCCTCATGAACTCTTGATAATTTATAAATTATTATTTTTTCATATCTTGCCCTGTCCAACGTCTCCCTTCACCCACTTTTCTGTCATCTGTCCCCAGGGAGGAGGTCACATGTAGATCCTTGTAATTGGCTCCCCCTGTCCAACCCACCCTTCTTCCACCCTCCCAGTATTGCCACTCCCACCACTGTTCCTGAAGGGATCATCCACCCTGGATTCCCTGTGTTTCCAGTTCCTATCTGTACATCCTCTGGTCTAGCCAGATTTGTAAGGTAGAATTGGGATCATGATAGTAGGGGAGGAGGAAGCATTTAGGAACTAGAGGAAAGTTGTACTTTTGATTGTTGCTACATCACACCCTGACTGGCTCGTCTCCTCCCCAAGACCCTTCTGAAAGGGGATGTCCAATGGCCTATAAATGGGCTTTGGGTCTCCACTCTGCACTCCCCACCTCATTCAATATGGTAAGATTTTTTGTTCTGATGATTCCTGATACCTGATCCTTCGACACTTCGTGATCACACAGGCTGGTGTGTTTCTCCCATGTGGGCTTTGTTGCTTCTGAGCTAGATGCCATCTGTTTACCTTCAAACCTTGAAGACCCCCAGAGGCTATATTTTGATAGCTGGGCACCATCAGCTTTCTTTGCCACGTTTGCTTATGCATCCATTTGTCTTCAGTGATCCTATCAGTGAGGTGAGCACACAATGATAGGATTTTTTGTTCTTTGATGCCTGATAACTGATCAGCACCTCATGATCACACATGTTGGTGTGCTTCTTCCATGTGGGTTTTGTAGCTTCTGAGCTAGATGGCCGCTTGTTTACCTTCAAGCTTTTAAGACCCAGACGCTATATATCATTCCTGGGGTGAGGACCAGAAAGCATGGCAGGGACCAGACTCACTGTTTATATTGTTAAAGCAGATATTGGAAACGAAAAAGATTTTGGTCTTGCAAAATTCCACCATGCAATCTCCGTGCCATACTTTATAACTACTGATCTTTCCTCCTTGTTTCCATCTTTCACATTCCAATCACCAGTAATAAGCCATTTATTTCAAACTGAAGGAGTTTGTGTAATAGTTCATTCTTTTAGATCACTAGCTTTCTTGATTGGTGCACAAATTTGAATATTTTTTTTAATTTTAACAATTTATTAGGGGCTCATACAATTCTTATCACAGTTCATACATATACATACATCAATTGTATAAAGCACATCTGTACCGTCTTTGCCCTAATCATTTTTTTCTCCTCTTTTCTTTTTTTACATTTTATTAGGGACTAATACAACTCTTATCACCATCCATAAAATTTGAATTTTTTTATGACTGGTTTTCCTTGTAGGCATATTGAAATTATCCTGTCATATATAGGGTAGTGTTTCAAGATTGAATATGATTGTGATACATTTCCTCTTTAATTTTTCACTCCTGATATAGTAAACGTTATGATTGTCTGAGTCAAATGGTCAATATGAGTTCATTTTAGGCCACTATTAGCTAATATCTTTATGAATCCCATTTGATCATTATGATCAAAAGTTCCATTGATCTTTATAAGTTCAATTTAATATTTGATGACTTCTGATTTTCCTGAGTCATACTTCATGCATTCCATGTTCCAAATATTAATGTATGTTTGTAACTGCTTCTTCTAATTTTGTGTTATGTGCATCAGCAAATCAATGTCCAGAAAGCTTTATTCCATCCACGTGATTAAAGTTGTCTCCACTTTGAGAAAATTACTATTCCCCAATCATATTTTGAGCATCTTCTAACCTGAGTTCATTTTCTGACACTACATCAGACAGATTTCCCTGAGTAGCCATAAGGTCTTCAGTGACTAATATCTCATAAGTTGAGAGTTAATCTATTATTAGTAGTATATTCTTTATCTTAGGTTCTGGGCCTTTATATATTTTTTATGTCTTTTAATAGTAAGTTATGTGTCCTCAAGAATCTAGTTTATCTACTTTCACAAAAAGGTTCCAAAAAAATAGTTGAAACTTTACATTTGCATAACTATTCACTGGATTTTGGTCTATAAGATGTTACAATAAATAAATTCATAATTTTAAGGCATTCAATAAACACTTGAATGAATTTTAAGTTCATTTAATACACTTCCTTATTGGTAAAACTGAGCATAGAAATGGTCAATTATAGAAGAGTTGGAGCTAAAACTGCTTATTACTAGCAGTGTTATTGTAGACTCAGCCATGCAATTTATTGAAAAAGCAAGTATAGAGTTTTAAAGATGCTGATCATTTGAAATGCTCCACAGCAGAAAAATATATACAATGAGAGTATAGATATTTATATTCTCCCCCATTTTTCAGAACTTTAGACAAAAATTAGATTACATCCATATTTCTCAACCCATAAAAATTTTGTAGCAAGCAAAATAGTTGCTTACAGGAAAACAAAAATATCAAATGAATTAGTGAAACTTGAGTGTTATATATGAAAACTTTCAGCGAAGGAAAATATTATTTATTTATTATTTACTTTTTATTGGTACCAAACTTCAAACACATGTGTGATAAAATCAAAGTGGATATTTTTCTCCTCAGAAAAAAATTATTTAGTATTTAAAAATCTTGACATTCTATTTTAGTTACCATGCAGTGTAAATCAGTTTTTCATTCAACAATTCATACAATGTTTCATTGCGTAGATTCAAATATCTACAATCACTTATCCTACAGTATTTCTTGATATCACTTATCCTACAGTACTTCTTGATATCACTTATCCTACAGTACTTCTTGATATCACTTATCCTACAGTATTTCTTGATATCACTTATCCTACAGTACTTCTTGATTCTATTCCTCCTCCTTTCATATCCTTTACTGATTCTTAAGTTTGTCTTTTGGCAAATGGTTCACATTGAATCTTAAATTGTTGACCATTCTATGAAGTGTGTACCTCTCTAGGGTTAATTCAGTACATAAACAATATTTGTATTCCTTATATCCATTAAAATCTAACATATTATTAACTTTGCTGCACACCTTTCCAGATTTTAAACCATGTAGTCTTCCCCTGTTTTCTTTCAACAATTGCTATGCCCAGGTTCCATGTGAGCAAAGAAGTGTTCTGGAATTCCCAATATTCTGAGTCTATCTCTGTTTGGTTATGATCCACAGTTATTTCCTTTGGCATAATTAATACAACACAAGTAAACCTTTTTTTTTTTTTGGTGTTCCCCATTTTGATCCAAGATCAATCCAACATCCATCCAACATTAGCAATGATATCGGGGGTTCCAAATCCTTGTCTGAATCAGGTCTGAAACTCTGGCAGTTTCCTGTCAATGTACTGCTGTTAATATAGTTTTATGATCTTCAACCAAATTTTACTTGCATGGACTATTAATGATATTGGTCGATAATTTCCACATTCAATGGGGTCAGTTTTCTTTAGAATGGTTCACTATTCTGAAGGAATGGCTTCTGTAGACTGACTCATGGTGACACTCTAGGATAGAGTAAATCTATTCTTTTGTGCTTCTAAAACTGTAACTGAAACTGTCAATCTACATAAGAGCAGAACACCTCATCTTCCTCCAGTGTAGCAGCTAGTAAATTTCAGTTGCTGAAATTGGGGTTAGCAGACCAAACTCATTATGGCAGCCGGACTCCTTTTAGAGAGGTAAACACATGTGTGTACTTATGTATATTATACATGTGTCTATATTTATGTGTATCTTACAAAACCTACGATCCATAAATAATACTGGTATATTATGGCATATATTTTAATCAAAATGCAAAAATAAAATGTATTATAATTTGAAATTAAATACATTAATATAGGCTTGCTATGAGTCAGATTGACTTGACAGTGTGTTTGGTTTTGTGATTCAAGATGTATTTTAAATAAAAATGTTATATTTTCCAAAATGGTTCAAAGAATGAAAATGGAAAGGTAAGACATGCCAGGCAGCAGCGAAAGATATGGCACGAGAGGCATTATCTGAATTATGTCACTAGCCTTACTGGTGGAGAAGAGTTTTGCCTAGAGTCACATGAACAATTGATCATACCGTTTTCCCAAGGCCATATGTGCATGAAGGGGGTTAGTGATGCCAGGACAACCCTCATAGGGTGCAAAGTTCTGCATACAATGCTTGTGCTGATCTTGTGTGTGTGTGTGGGGGGGGGGGTTCAAGCAATTTGCAGAATATGCAAATCTAAGAGATCTTAGCATTGTCAAGGTCTACGTTCTTCTTTTCAAATGAACTCTTCATCATCATTCTTCCCTCTTCCATATTCCCTTGTAGCTCATCTTTTTTTTTTATTTGTTTAAAATTCAGTGTGGGAAGGAAATTGTATTTAGGGTTCTCGACCAAGGAAGGATTTTCTACTTTGTGTAATTGTGAGGATTACTCCAGCACAGCCAAACATCAAAAGAACTCGCTTTGAAATAGCATGCCACAGACCCAACGTGAATATATTTGATAATGAATGCTTCTGTAATTTACAAACAATTTGTTAAATTGAAAATCTCTAGGGGGTTTTCTATTCTTACACCTTTTAACTCAATATTCTTGTGTTAGTGTTTAAATAATTAACCTTTTTCTACTTAAAGGAAATATGTGATCTCAAATTTGCATATGCTTCTATTTTTCCAGAGAAGATTTTGACATGTCTGACTTCACAATCATAATAATAGAATGGCCAGTCTACACTTCCTAAAAATCAATTTCAGAGGCCTAAATTTTGGGGGAAATTTTAAAATTTATTTAATAAATATATTCCAAGTGTACAGTCCCACAATAAATTGATATACACAGACCAATTAAGAATGGAAAAATTTTCATAGGACTGATTATTAGTCATGGATTACAGCCAATTAAATATATTGTATGTAGGCTCATGATAATTATAATTACTTTACATTGGGGGATTATTTAAATATGTAATTTATACTTGCTAGATCAATTTAATTTTCTTCTGTATTGAATACGCTATAGCATTGACAATTTATGTCGGGTATAGTGTAAAATGGTTTTAGTGCAATGAGAGAATGCTTTCTTCAAGGTATGATAAAAAAGGCAAAAAGGCATTGACAGAAATAAAACAGATTAGCCTCTTTTAGAATTAAATTTTTTTTGTGGCTGAAATATTTATAAAATTTTCAAAAAGAAATGTTACAATTTTACCCAATTTTGATTATTATATTTTGTTATTATATAAAGACATAGTTAGCCTTAGGTTACAATACTGAAGCATTACATGTGTAAAATATTTAACAATACAAGCAGTGTCAAAAGGTAATAGAAGGGGTAGACAGTGGCATTGAACAAAAAAGAATTGATCTATGTTTAACCCTTTAAAAGACAGCATATTATCAAGAACAAATGGTACTTCAGGAAGGAGTCCAACTTGAACTGAAGGGATTAGACAAAATCAAGACCCAGGAATTGATGGAATATCAACTTACATGGTTGAGCAAGTTGAGAAAGCATGGGAAAGACTCACTTGTCAATGCCAAGGAATCTGGTAGGTAGATAGCTACCTGAGCAACCTACTGCAACAGATCTATATTTGTGTTTATTCTAAAAAGGTGATGAAATAGGTTGTAGAATTATTAAACAACATCAGGAAAATCATATGCAAGTAAAATTTTTCTTAAGGTAATTCAAAAAAAATTTTAGCAGTAAATCAGCAGAGAGCTGCCCGAAATTCAAACCAGCTTCAGCAGAGGACATAGTACAAAGGATATCGTTACTGATGTCAGATGGATCCTGGCTAAAACAAAAATACCCAAAAGAGGGTCAACCGTGTCTTATCCTCTGAACAAAGGCATTGGATTGTCAGGATCATAAACTATGGATCACTTCAAGAGAATGGTAATACCAGAACACTTCATTGTGCTCATGCAGAATCTGAACAGGCCTGAAGAGTCAGTGGTGTGAGGCAGTAGTGTGAACAGTGGAAGGAATACAGCGTAGTGTAAAATCAGGGAAAATGTCTGCCAGGGTTGTAACATCTCTCCATAGTTCTTCCATCTGCACGTTGGACAAATAATCTGAGAAGCTGAATTGCATGAAGGGTTATTTGGCACCAGAATTAGAAGAAAGTTTATTAACAACCTGCTATAGGAAGATGACACAGCTTTGTTTGCTGAAAGTAAGGAGGATTTCTAAAAATCGTTGATGAAAATGGAGGATTGCCACCTTCTCTATGTATTGCAACTTATGTAAATAAAACAAAAATCCTCACAAGTGAACTAATAGACATCATGTTAAAAGGAGAAAAACATTGAGGTTTATAAGGATTTCATTTTTGATTGGATTCAATAACAATGCTCATGTACTCAAACTATGCATTGCATTGCAAAAATATGCACAAGACATATTTAAAATGTTGAATAGCAAGGACTCTGGTCCATCTGACTCAACCTATGGTATTTTCATTCACCTCAAATGCCTGTCAAAGTTGTACATTGCATTTAAAGTACAATATGCAAATATAAATATAGGCCTTGTTCTACTTTAAAATCATGATTCATTTTTTGAGACATTGTGCTATGCCAATCACAGGCATATTAGTTGAATCAATGTGCTATGGCAATCACAGGCATATAAGTAATTTACTGCCTATTTCCACCCAATGATTATTTTCATGTTTAAAATTGCCCATACCTCTAAAAGACTGAACTAGTGATAACCAAAATATTGGGCATTATATTGCATTTAATTTGCATTTTTAATTTAATATTGATAAATTCCTTGTGCATAGGAATGTATGTAAATGGTCTGTTTATATATGTGTATACCACATCAACATAAACTAATATAAACTAGATATATAAGTAAACAAGTTAACAGTATATTGTTATATATAAATGCATAAATTTTATATAAAGATACAAACTGCCATATATCTCATGATAATTTGAAATATACATAGTTAGCCATCTCTATATCTATATCATCTATGTCTATGTTCAATTTCTAGGTGTTACATATTGGACTTCTCACCACAAATTCAGTAGTTTAAACCCACAAGTCCCTCCACGGAAGAAAGATGAGTGGATCAGACATGAGCAGAACACAGGGAATACACTAAGGAAGAAAACAACATAATTTTAATATTTCGTATCCTCTTTAAAGTATTAAAATACTTTATTTTTTAAAGTAAAATAGTCTTATTTCTATTACATTTTTACATTTCCATTAATTGTCAGAGCTCATAAATGTTAGATAACATTTCATTTAGAAATAATATCAGTCTGTAGTTATCTCTTTCAAGATTGTCCACATTAGGGAAACCGTTATTAAATTGCAGTATGAGGCTTCACTTTCATGATGAATATTTTGGTTCACATTAATAGTCATCTCATGTAAATTTTAGAAAAAAGAATCACCTGCAGCAAGTGTTAATATTTAATATCATTTTTGAACTTAAGGCAGAAAGTTTGAATCTCTTCTCAGTAAGATTGCATTTTGAAACTGAAATAAATGTCACTGTTCTTGGAGAATTATATTTATGGATAAATAGAATCTAGTGATCATGTAGGTAGCATGAACCTATAATCAGACATCATCAAGGAAATTCAGTTTCATAAAGGAATGACATATATAGTCAATAGTATTGCCTATATATAATAGGTACCACATGCTCTCCAGAGGCTTGTTATTTAATCACCTTCTCCCTCAAAACTATGTTTTTATCCTTGTGCCCACGGGTCTTATCAGAGTATTTTGCATAAGAATCAAATTATAAATATTTGTTGCATGTAGATTTTTCATTGGACCAGCAAAATCCGTTTAAAGTTTTTTTTTTGTTTTTGTTTCAATTTTTTGTCCATGTTATGGCATTTTAATGGACATATTTTAATTGACATATAATGAAGTAATTTTGTACTTTGTTTTAATTTTTAGTTAATTTTTCTCTTTACTAAATTAATTTACTGTGTTTAAAGGAATCTTTCTTTAATTCTTTAATGCTACATGGGATTCTTAAATTTTTCCTTTTCCTCATATGATAGATCTATTCTTCAGGCAATCTTCATTGAAAATAATGTATATAGATTTAAAATAAATTACACTGAAGAATTCTAGGCACAGGTCAGTTAATTTTGAGGATTGAAATTATTTAGCAATGTTGGCATGAGTCTTTTACATATTAGGCATACCAAGATTTGAAAACAAAACCAAACCACAAATCCATTACTGCCTAGTCAATTCTGACTTGGAGCAACACGTAGACAAAGGGTAGAAATGTTCCACAGAGTTCCAAGGCAATAATCTTCATGGAAGTGATTGCCCCGTTTTTCTCCTGGTGGTTTTGAATAGCCTAACATTGGGTTAACAACTCAGCACTTAAATTACTGCACCACCAGGATTTCTATGTTAGTGATAAATTCCATTAATTCCCTAAAACACAAAATAATTGAGTTTTTTCAGAATTCAGAGGTTTTAAAGAAATAATTGAGTTTGAAAGAAAAGGAATGACAGGCATTGGGTTGTTAGTCACTTTAGAATCAGCTCTGACTCATAGGAATCCTATGTCCAACAGAAGGAATCACTCACTGCGAAGTCCTGCAAGATCCTCAAAATGGTTGTCATGTTTTAGTCTATTGTTGAAACCACTGCATCCATTCATTTCATTGAAATTTTTCCTCTTTTTTGCTGCCCAAGCATGAAGTCTTTTTCTGGTGATGATTCCCTCCTGTTGTCCTATCCAGGTCTCTCTAACCTTGATTCTAAGAAGCATACTGACTGCACTTCCTCCAAGACAAATTTATTTCTTCTCTGACAGCCCATGATACTTTTAATATTCCTTGGCAATAACACTATTAAAATATATCATTTCTTCTGTGGTTCATTGTCCATCTTCACATGCATATGAATTGGTTGAAAATACCATGGCTTGAGTCAAGAGAGCCTTAGACCTCAATCCTTATTCTCCAATACATTAAGGAGGCCTTTTGCAACAGGTAGTCCAATGTAATACATCAGCTTATTTCTTTAATGCTGCTTCCGTGAATATTGCCGATCCAAGCAAAATTAAGTTCTTGAGAATTTTTAGGTTTTCTCCATTAGGATTATGTTGTTTATTGCTGCAGTTCTGAAGATATTTTTGTTTTTCCTCCATTGAGTTTCAGTCGCTACATACATGAATAATTAGAAACAAGTATTTTTAACAAATTAATTCAAATGCAATAATAATAGGGAAATACTCTAGCATTTGGCAAAGATATACCAAAAACCAACCGCACTGTTGTTAAGTCGAATCTGACTCATAAAGGGCAGAGTAAAACAGAGAAGAGACTAGAACTGCCCTATGTGTTTCCAAGACTATGAATCTTTATGTGAGCCCAAAGCCTCATCTTTCCCTTGTGGAAAAGAATAAATCATGCACTATGTGAAGGCAAACTCACTTTTAATCACAAAGGCTTTCTGTCTTAGATACCCTTTGATTTATTATATATTTACAAAACCCTTGCCAGATTGAAAACACAATATTTGTATCCATAGATTGAAAGATGTGTTGATTGACATTGATTTTGCAAAATCATGAACTTCCTTAAGTCTGACCCCTTGAATTTTACTTTTCAAAAGTTCTCTTATCGGGACTTCCAGGAAGATGATGACGGAGTAACACATACCAGAGGGACTCCACAGAATCTAGCCCAGGAGAGTTGCTTAGAGGGAAATGCAACACTGCTGGAACTCAGGGAGAGCATCATAAAGATAAGTAGGTACAGATGCATGAGATTTTGAGGGCCTGGGGTCTTTTGGCTTACCTCAGTGGAGGCTGGCTGGGGCTTGACCTTGTCCCTGCCACTGTCTCTGCTGGAGCCAGGACCATTTGGAAACTGTAGGGTGGCTTGGTCTCAATACAGCCACAGCTTGCCTCTGCCGCCTAGGGGCAGGACTAAACCCTTGCAGCTCCACTAGCAGGGATAGGAACCCAGCCACATTGGTGTGTTTGTTTCCATCTTTTCACTATACCCCCCTCCACTGCCCCCACAGGCTCAGCAGGCTTGCTTTGTAATGTTTTTTTTATCCTCTTTGTCTCTTTCTTGGGCTCTTACACACTATTGCTAACCTCCAGACCTCTCACCTTAGCCTAGGGCATTTACACCTGTGCCATACCCAGCTAGGTGAGCTCCATCCTGTGTATCTAGCCCAAGGCTGGAGAAGGCCCTGCTGACCTCCACCAAGGGATACTCTGCTCAACATCTTACAGGGGAATTCCTGCCTGTGTGCCTGGTGGCATAAGGTAGCTCGACCAACACTCCTCAATATTCCAAGCTGCTGCAGAAAGCTCTGCCCAACCTCTGCAACACGAAAGCAGGCAACCCACCAGTCTTCTGGGTCACTCCCCTGAGAGGGAGACCACAGGAGGATAAATTGGTAGGTTAATTCCAAAGTGAAATTAGCTGTAGGCAGTTCGAGGAAGCATTCTTACAAGACTCCCAATGAGAGTCAGTGCTCTTCAACGACCTGGAAAATGACAGCTGGCTCCTCTAAAACAACACAATGCAAACAGCCATCAGCCCCAATGACCTCAACGAAAAAATGGGGGAAAAAAAAGACAATGGCAGAAGATGTCCTGAACATAATGACATGCACAGAAGAAGCAGACATTGAGCTGCCACAGAAAGAAATTTTCAGAATGCTACTTGGAGTCATAGAGGATATGGGGGAAACTATACAGAAAAAGGATGATATGATAGATAGCTAAAAGCCATAAACCAAAGGGAAATACAGGAGATTAGGGAGGAGATAACAGAGCCAAGCTGACTTTGACAAACATGAACAAAACTCTAATAAGGTCATCAGAGAAGCTGAAGAAAACTTAAGAGCTATGTCTGATGTTATGAAGTGGAACAACATTAAAATTATTGGCTTACCGGAGGAAGACACAACAAAGAAGTCATCGGAAAGTATAGTGAGAGAATTTTTGAGGAAAATTTCCCCAGCTTAATGAATGAAAACCAGGCAACCATTCAGGAGGCTGAAAGAACACCAACTAGACAGAATCCCAGGAAAAAGTCATCAAGGCACAGAATAGTTAAATTATCCATCTCTGAAGAGAAGGAGAAAATCATGAGAGCAGCTAGGGAAAAAACAAGCAGTCACATGTAAAGGCTCCCAAATAAGAATATGCTCAGAGCTATCAGCAGAAACTATGAAGAAGAGGAGAGAATGGATTAACATATTCCAAAAATTGTAGGAAACAATGCAAACCCAAGAATACTCTACCCTGACAAATTATCGATCAAGATAGATGGAGAAGTAAGAGTCTTCCCAGACAAGGAAAAACTCAAACAATACGTTAGAAGAAACCCTGACCTACAAAAGATCCTTGCCGGCCCAGTATGGGCAGAAGAACAACACTAACCAAGTATAAATAAGACACCACCACATAGAATCACCTCACCCAGAGGGCAAAAAAGAGAAAACAGCCCTCAAGATAGCATTGACTTAATGATGGAAAGAATTGAAAGGCTGCTGAGGTAAGCTTTAAAAAAAAGGAAAACGGGGCATAGGGGAAAAGCTATGGTATGCAAACATTCCTGGGGTGAGAACCAGGTAATATGACAGAGACCAGACCAAATACAGGGATACCAATGGTAGGCAACTAAAAAGAAGGTGGGGAAAGGAAACAAAAGCCAATAATACTAAAAAAGAAAAGGGTAGTGGGGGCACAGAGCACTAACCCAACCAAGGGAAGGGTATTGTTTGTGTCTCCACAGGGAAAGAGGAACCAGACTTCAACCCAGTGCTCCAAGATGTGAATTCAACATGCCGGCATGGAGTAGGGAACCAATGGAGAGGTCTGGTGGGCCGGCCCCCAACACCAACTACTGCGTGGACACCTGCCCCTGCCCACAGAGGAATTTATTTCAAAGGACAGCGCTAAATCTACAGCTCCAGAAGAGGGACATATCTGATCAGAGCACACAGAAGCTGATGAAGGGGGAGTAGGAGAGAGTGGATCACATATGACATCCCTCACTGATTCTTAGCCCTACAGGGGACAACACCAGAGACACAATGTGGGAATTACACCTGATCAGATCCTGCCACACGGAGGCAAAACATTAAGGGGTGCAACAGAACAGCAAGGGAATGGAGCAATGAGGTCCCCAGGGAATGCTGAAGGTGTATCTTGGGGCGAGGGCATGGTGACCCAAGAGACTGGATTGGAAAACACTCCTAAAGGTCAACAAACAATCCTTGAACTAACTACAAGCTTTCCTTTCTTGTTTATTTTTTTGTCAATGGTTTGTTACTGCTGCTGTTGTTTTGGTGTATATTGTTGCTTGGTTTTGCTCTGTCTTGTTTTTGTGCATGTGATTATCTCTGCAGGTCTGTCTAAATAAGATAGGCTGGATAAACAATTGGAGGAGAAATTAACGGGACTGACAATTCTGCGAGGACATGGGAGAGAGGGAGGTGGGGGTAAAGGTAGTGGTGCTAATAAACCCAGGGACAAGGGAACAACAAGTGATCCAAATCAGTGGGGAAGAGGGTGCAGAGGGCCTGTTTGGGCATGATCAAGAGTAATGTAACTAAGAGGAATTACTAGAACCCTGGTGGGGACTGAGCATGATAGTGGGACAGGAGGGAAGTCAAAGGACATAGAGGAAAGAGCAGAGGCAAATGGCATTTATAGAGGTCTAGATAAACACATGTATGTATGCAAATATATTTATACATGAGGATGGGGAATTAGATCTATGTGCATATGTTTGTAAGGTTAGTATTAATGTAGCAGAGGGATATTGGACCTCCACTCAAGTACTCCCTCAATGCAAGAATACTTTCTTCTATTAAATTGGCATTCTGTGATGCTCACCTTCCCGACACAACCGCTGAAGCCAAAGTGGGTGAACAACTAAATGTGGTGAAGAAAGCTGATGGTGCCCGGCATCAAAAGATATAGCATCTGGGGTCTTAAAGGCTTGAAGGTAAACAAGTGGCCACCTGGCTCAGAAGCAATAAAGCCCACATGGAAGAATCAGACCAGCCTGTGTAACCACGCGGTGACGAAGGGATCAGTTATCAGGCATCAAACAACAAAAAATCATATCATTGTGTGCACACATCCTTGATAGGACAGCTGAAGACAAATTGGTGTATAAGCAAATGTGGGCAAAGAAGGCTGATGGTGCCCGGCTATCAGAAGATCTAGTGTCTGGGGTCTTGGGGGCTTGAGGTTAAACAAGTAGCCATCTGATTCAGAAGCAACAAAGCCCACATGGAGGAAGCACACCAGCCTGTGAAATCACAAGGTGTCAAAGGGATCAGGTATCAGGCATCATCAGAACAAAAATCTTACCATAGTGAATGAGGGGTGTACTGTGGATTGGAGACCCAAAGCCCATTTGTAGGCCATTGGACATCCCCTTACAGAAGGGTCTTGGGGAGGAGACTAGCCAGGCAGGGTGCGATGTAGCAACAATGAAAAATACAATTTTCCTCTAGTTCCTAAATGCTTCCTGCCCCCACACCTGTCCCCCACTGTCATGATCAGAATCCTACTTTGCAAGTCTGGCTAGACCAGAGGATATGCACTGGTACAGATGGGAACTGGAAACACAGGGAATCCAGGGCATATGATCCCCTCAGGACCAGTGGTGTGAGTGGCGATACTAGGAGGGTATTGGGAGGGTGGGTTGGAAAGGAGGAACCTATTTCAAGGATCTACATGTGACCTCCTCCCTGGGGAACAGACAACAGAAAAGTGGGTGAAGGGAGACGTGGGACAGAGCAAGATATGACAAAATAATAATTTATAAATTATCAAGGGTTCATGATGGAGGGGGGAATTGGGAGGGAGGAGAAAAAATAAGGAGCTGATGCCAGGGGCTTAAGTGGAGAGCAAATGTTTTAGAATGATGAGGGCAATGAATGTGCAAATGTGCTTTACAAAATTGATGTATGTATGGATTATGATGAGAGTTGTATGAGCCCCTAATAAAACGATTTCTTTAAAAAGTTCTAGTATCCAAATTTAATGGTTATGCATTAGGCTGCTAACTGTAAAGTCAGTAGTTCAAAACTACCAGTCACTCTGTGGGAAAAAGACAGGACTTTCAACTCCTGTCATGAATTAGTCTTGGAAACCCACTGGGGGAGTTCTACCTTTTCCTATAGGAGTTGCTTTGAGTTGTAATTAACTTGATGTCACAGTGGATTTTTTTTATTATTGAAAGTGAGCATCTTATATAAATATGGAGTTAATCTGTCTATAATATATCTCACTTTTCAATGGGAGCGTCAATGCAATTATGTTTTACATATTATTGGTTTATGTGCTCACTAAAAATCTTGAAATCAATTAAAACATAAAGGAATTTATAAATGCATTTAAATGATGAATTTCACAAGTCCTTAAAATAAAATTGAAAATCCAATGTTTTCTCTTTTAATAACACATGACACAATTTACCACTTTTCAACATAAGCCTTTCTTTAGATATTAATTTTAAGTTTTCTTTAATATTTTCCAAGTCTTCTTATTCTAATTATATCATTTATAATTTTACTACCTACAGTATACGCAACACATTTTTCCAGGCTCGTATATTTCTCAGAGCAGGGATCTCCCACTGAATTTATATTGACAGAATGGTTTATTTATATTTACATTTTCCCTGTGCACCACTGCTTACTCTCTTTTATTAAAATGACAAGTTAGTGAAAATATCTCTCTACACTGATGCAGTTTAAAGAAAGACATTAATTATATGCTCAGAATTCCTGGAAAAATAGTGATCAATGGATAAAAAAATATTTTTATTGTAGGGATACTATTCCCACTTTCTATGTTGAACTATGGATGATAAGAACAGTGACAGCTGTTTATACTCAGAAGGAAAGGGATATAATCTAATCGCTTCATTGATTATCGAAAGCATCATTGATAAAGTCCATGTTGTTGTTATTAGGTGCTTTGAGGTGGTTCTGAGTCATTGCAACCTTCAGTAAAATGGAAGAAAACATTGCCTCTTCCTTTTCCTGAGCCATTCTCACAACTATTTTTTGTTTGCCATGCAGACTAATATTTAGATCTGAGGGTAAGGGATCCCCCAATTCTTCTTATGGTAGAAGAGCTCATTGTTGCAGCCACTGTGCCAATCCATCTTGTCCAGGGTCTTCCTCTTCTTGGTTGCCTTTCAACTTTAATAAGTATGATGTCCTTCTCCAGGGATTTGTCTGTCCAGACAACATATCTAAAGTACCTGGGATGGATTCTCACCATCCTTACCTCTAATGAGCACTCGGGCTAATTAAAGGGCTATAATTCTTCGAAGACAGATTTGTTTGTTATTTTGGCAGCCCGGCGACTGTCAATATTCTCCTTCAGTACCACTCTTCAAATGCATCGATTCTTCTTTGTTCTTTCTGTTCAATGTCCAGCTTCCACATGCATAAGAGGTGATCAGAAATACAATTACTTGAGCCATGCTCACGTTAATCATCAAAACAACATCCTTGTTTTTCAGCACTTTAAAGAGATCTTGTGCCGGAGATTTAGCAATGCAGTACATCATTTGATCTCTTGAGTTCTACTTCCATGAGCATTGATTGTGGATCCAAGCAAGATAAAGTCCTTAACAACTTAAACCTTTTCTCCATTTATCATGATGTTTACATATGGGTCAGTTTCATCTCCTTGACGTCCTTCACTTCCCTTCCACTTTACCAAACATGATGTCCTTCTCCTGGGACTGGTCTCTCCTGACAACATGTCCAAAATATGTATGAAGAATAGTTTCCATACTTACCTGTAAGGGGAAGCCTAGTCTAAGTCTTTCCCAAAATAGATTGGATTCTCCTTTTAGTATTCCATGGTACTTTCAATATTCTCCAGCACCTCAATTCAAATGCATCCATTCCTTATTCACTGTTCAACTTTCTCTTTCTTTTGAAGCAATGGAGAATACCATGTTTGAGTCTGACATACTGTGTTAATCTGGGTAGGCTAGAGAAACAAATTCATTGAAACGCATATGTGTATGAGAAAGGGTTTTATATGAAGCATAATTATACATTAAGAAAACATCCCATCCCCATCCAGATCAAGTCCCTAAATTAGCCTCTATATCCAATACCAATCTATAAAGTCCTCTTCAGATTCACGAAATGCATGCAATGACGCCAAATGCAGGACAACCACAGGCCAGTGGGTTGGAAGTCTTCTGGACCCAGGGGCGTTATAAGCATCTCAGCACTAGCAGGGGTCTCCATGTGGTTTCTCCAGCACCCAGGACTGCATCAAGGTAGGTCTATGTGGCTTCTTCTCAGGGATGTCTAACTGGGAGTGACCCTTGTCAGTCGAGCATCTCTGAGGGAGAGTGAGTGAGTAGTGAGATAGTGTCTCCCACCACCAGGGAGGAATAAAGGAGTTCTCAGAATTCTCAGGAGAAGGCCATGCCCACACAGAGACCTCATTGGTTATTGACAGACTAGATTCCAGCCCATTCATAATCTTCTCAAATTGACACCGGATTAGGTAACTACCACACATACCTAAGTCCTCCAAGTAACTTCCTTGCTCTTCTGTATCCTAAAGAGGTCTTTTGCAGCACATGTAACTAATGCAATACATCTTTTGATCTCTCGACTAATGCTTCCATGAGGATTGGTTGTGGAACCAAGTAAATCAAAATCCATAAAACTTCAAACTTTTCTCCATTTATCATGATGTTACCTATTGCTTCAGTTGTGAGGGTTTTGGTCTTCCTTATATTGAGTTATAGTCCATGCTGAAGGAGACAATCCTTGGTCTTCATCAGCAAGTGCTTCAATTCCTCCTCACTTTCAGCAAGCAAGGTTGTGTCATGTGCATATCACAGATTGTTAATAAGCCTTCCTCCAATCCTGATGCCACATTGTGTTTCATGTAAGTCTGATGCTTTTCATAAAATCTGATGATTTTATCAGTATATAGATTGAATAAGAATGGTGACAGGACACAACGCTAAAGCACACTTTTCCTGATTTTAAACCGTGTTCCCTTGTTCTTTTCATACAACTGCCTCTCAATCTATGTACCAGTTCTAATAAGTACGACAAAATGTTCTGAAATTCCTATGCAACTCATGCAGATCCACAGATTATTATGGTCCACACAATCAAATGCCTTTGCGCAGTCAATAGAACTCAAATAAGCATCTTCCGGTAATCTCTGCTTTGAGTCAAGATCCATCTGACATCAGCAGTGATATCCATTGTTTCCCATACCCTTGTGAATCCAGCCTGGACTTCTGGCAGCTCCCTGTCAGTGAACTGCTGCAACCAGTGCTGCCCTTGAAAGTGGATGCATATAATCTTATCACACTCTGCATTTCACTTTAACCTCGATCTTGAAATGTCTCTCCATTGTGTTATTGCCAGCGTAGCAAACCATGTGATGTTTTTATTGAAAATGGCCAATATCTACACTAAAGGTTAAGACATTAATCTTTATGAATACTATTTAATTTTTAACGACTTCCAATTTTCCTAGATTCTTACTTTGTACATATCAAATTCTAACTATTCTTAATATATTTACAGCTTTTTCATCTCATGTTTCATCAGCAAATGAAGGCTCCCCAAGCTTTACTCCATCCAAGTCACCATAGTCAACTCCACTAGGAGAAGGCATTTCTCATTCAGTCATAAATTTTGTGCTTTTTTAATTGGGGTGTGCATCTTCTGGCATTCTATTTTATTTCCCATCAAGAGGCCTTTAGTATCTGACAATGTTTTAATGCTATTCATAAGGTTTTCAGTTGGGAATCCTCCAGAATGGACAATCTATTCCTTCTTCATAGCTGATAAAAATTATAAGAGCTGAGAGAGAAATATTGTCTAACTGCCAGTTTAAAGTGGGAGGGCAGAGCTGGAAGACTAGTCCACTGCTTAATTTATTCTGTAATAGTTTAACACTACTATTACAAAAAATTACTGGAGAAGCCGCGCCCCCACCCAGTCTTTTGTGATAGCTGAGACTCCACCCCACTTCCACTTTCAGGCTTCTGGAGTCCTCCAGATGCTGCACCCGCCTTGCCAGCCATTGAGGCTTCATTGTGAACCCTGGCCGTGTCCGCCATTGCAGTGTGCTGGAGCAACGCGCAGCCGCTTCTGGGGGAAGAAATTACTGCAGAAGTGGGAGTCTGGAAATCCTTAGGAAATTGTTATCTACTCAAAGCTCTGCATATGTATCTTTGTTACATAATATGATATTCAACTTTCAGGAATGGAAATGACACAGGCAGAGAGTAGATGCTTAAAAACGATTAGTAATTCCAGTAAATGGTGTGTGTGTGTGTGGGGGGGAGACAATATTTATCTTTCCTCTTTCCTATTGGCAAGAGGCACAGGCCAGACATGTTTCCATAATCCATCTGTCTGACAGCAGCTGTCCCTCCTACAGCATTCTACCCCTATGGTTGGTTCAATAATTCTTTTCAATGGCTACACACAACTCACAAACCAGACTCACAATTATAGGAGTTACTTAAGGTAGTTAATAGGTTACTACACTTCAGGATCAGTAAACAGAAACACACCTCCTCAGCTAACCTCTCCATCACGGAGTACCTTGATCTCTTCCCCATGGGCCAGGAAGTCCACCATTTGCTCTACTTCACAGTTCCATATCAACTCTGCTGCTCCTTTTGCTCTGTCGCAATAATCTCTCTGTCAGTCTTTTGTTTCTCTGGTTGGCCTCTGCCAATGCAGAGAGAGATCTTGAAGGTGCTCTTGAAATTGTTAAAGGCTGTTTCTCTCTGTCTGAGATGGCTCTTATAAACAGAGAAATGGCTTTGATGGACTTTTAGCTAACTATAGCCTCAAAGAAAATGAAGGATGATGTCTAACTCTCCATACAGTCTGAAGATGCCCTTAAGGAAACATACGGTGTGACTTTGTCTCACACCTAATAAAATCAGAACTTAACCCCACTGCAAGCCACCAGTTGAGCATAGATCTCTCTCTAAAATGAGATTATAAACATAGGCATAGATTCCAGAATTATAATACATCACTTAAGGAATTATGGTTCACTCTTATTCATTGTCATTGAGAAAGGCGATATTAGTTGATGGTTTCTCAGTAGGATTTCTCTGCCTTAATATGAAAGGATAAAATATTCTTCCCATCAGTAAGTTCTATTTCTTTAAAATATATTTTTATACTGTATAACATTTATAAAAATTATCTCCTTCTAGAAATAAAACTATTATTTTCTAGTCATAGTTAAATAAATTTAATTAAAATTTTTCAATCATTTACATTCTCTATCCCCCTTGCCATATTAACTTTTCATAGAATGTGCTACCTTGTAGAATGCTGTGTATGTACTTGTGAATGTGCTATTTCCTTTATCCTTTATTAGGAGGCAAGCTACATGTAGGTAGGAATTGTACACAGTTTAGGCAAAGCTCTTTAAGTAGTACCTTAAATAGGAGTCTAATAAATATCTTTGGAATACAGTTTATAAATAAATATTTATTGTGCCAATTGAGTATATTCATTTAAGCTTTGCTTTATTATATTGATGTTTACTTATAGTTGGCTAGGTCTACAACAACAGGGATTATTGTTATGCTTTATTTCCCATTGTATGCCCAGATTAGTTCAGACACTGAAGTAATTTGCACAGCAGGTAAGTAAATTCATATTAGTATATGAAGAAGTAAAGCACTTGGATGGTTTTTGGTTTGTAAGGATGAGAAGAAGTTTCTGTGTCTGTAAAGTATACATTTTTTAAAATCTCAAATAGTAATATACCAAACCCAAACTCACACTCCCTGTCATCGAGTGGGGCCAACTGTAGTCGAACTGTAAGAATAGCATCGCTCCCTTTGGGTCTCAGCTACCACGAATCTTTAGAGAAGCAGAAAATCTCATTTCCCCTAGGAAATAGATTGTAACACCGATTTCAAGAAAAATAACTCTTCACACTTCAATGACCCTGTGATAGAACACAGTGCAATTTTTATAATTTGAGAGTTTAGAGATAATGCTTTCTGATAGAGTAATGTTCTTATAGTTTTCCTTGGAAGAAGAATCACTCATCAGAAGATTTTAAAAGTATATAGGTCAGGATGGGAACCTCATCAACCAAATCATTCTCAATAACAAGTGAAGTAGTTTGGGTACTTGGAAACACTGTAGTTGGCAAGATTGTTTTTTCTGCAGGTAAAGATTCCCCCCTGAAAATGCTTGCAATTGTTAGAACCTAAATGACAAAAGAGGATGCGATCAATGACTATGAAAATAAGAAATGAGGAGTCTAGCGCCTGGCTAAAGACATAGGTGAGTTTTTTATTATTATTATTTTGATTTTTTTCAGATAATTACCTGAAAAGGCATGATCATGGTGATTTCCAGAAGAAAGCTGTCATCCTCACCAAGATTTGGTCCATCCACAATGCGTTCTAGTCTCCAAGGGTGTCAGTCAAGAACTCAGGTGCAATTCACAGCCAGCCACATGTGCCTTCCTGGCCCAGGATGCTCCACAGTAGGACACTCTATAGGAGTCACAGTAGGACACTGTATAGGACACTCTATAGGAGTCACAGTAGGACACTTTATAGGACACTCTTAGGAGTCATAGTAAGACACTCAATAGGACTCACAGGAAGACACTCTATGGGAGTCACAGTAGGACTCTTTATAGGAGTCACAGTATGACACTATAGGAGTCACAGTAGGATACTCTATAGAATACTCTATAGGAGTCACAGTAAGACACTATAGGAGTCACAGTAGGATACTCTATAGGACACTCTATAGGAGTTACAGTAAGACACTATAGGAGTTACAGTAAGACACTCTATGGGAGTCACAGTAGGACACTCTATAGGAGTCACAAGAGGACACTCTATAGGAGTCACAGTAAGACACTCTATGGGAGTCACAGTAAGACACTCTATGGAAGTCACAGTAGGACACTCTATAGGACAATCTATAGGACACGCTATAGAAGTCACAAGTGTCACTCTTCCTCAGGTATTGTGCTGAAGCCTCCTCCTGCAGGAAAACAGGACATTTTCCATCCTACTATCCCTCTTTTCACAAGCTTCCAAACAAAGAAGCCCTGGGGGAGGGGGGGTGGTTACTCATTAGGGCTGTCAATGGTAAGGTCCACCATTTGAATCCACCAGCTGCTCTGTCATTAAATAAAGATGGGACTCTGTTCTGTTGGGTCACTATGAGTTGGCCTTGATTTGATGGCAGTGAGTTTGAGGTTTCTGTTTTGTTTTGCTGCTCCACTTGACCTTCTCCAGTGGGATCCTGAGGAAATAAGAAACAGAGAAAAATCCAATATCTTCTCTAATGGTTTGGTCTCTTGCTTATGGATTGCAGTAAGTGATTAAAAGTCTGATTTTTTTATTTTGAATTTTGTTTCTAATTGACTACGGGGAACCTACAGATCATCTTTCTTTCAGCTCAGTTTAGCTTAATTTAGTTTAGAGAATTTTTCTGAAGCATAAATCAACTCAGACCAAAAATTTAACTCACTGCCATTGAACTGATGCCAACCCATAGCTATCCTATAGGACAGGGTAGAAATGCCCCAATCGATTTCCACAACCTTAATTCTTTGCAGAAGTAGAAAGCCTTGTCTTTCTTCAGAGGAACAGCTGGTGGCCTTGAACTGTTGACATAGGAATTGTACACAGTTTAGACAAAGCTCTTTAAGTAGTACCTTAAATAGGAGTCTAATAAGTATCTTTGGAATGCAGATTATAAATAAATATTTCTACACTGAGACTGCATGTGTTAAGAGTTTCTCAAGGTGCCTTTGCTTTTACTCTACATGCATGCAGCAGCTGAGGAGCTAAGGCCTAGTGGGTTACACGTTGGACTGTCAGCCACATGATAGCAGTTTGAACCATCTAGTCACGTCATGAGAGAAATGTGCAAAGATTACAGCCTCCAAATCCACATGTGCAATTCTACTCCATCCGCAGGGTCTTTAGGAATCAGGACTGACTCCATGCAATGAGTTTTGGGTTCAGAATGCCGCAGCTGAAGGACACGGATGGTACAATTGGTAAGCATTTGGCTGCTGGACTGAAGGTCAGCAATTGAAGACAGCCAGCAGCTCCGTGAGTGAAAAGATAAGGTAACCTGCTCCATTGAGTGGCAGTTTAAGAAAACTTCAGGGACAGATTTGCTCTGTCTCAGATTCTTGCAATTAGGCCAAGTCCACATAAGAGCGCACCAAAACAACTTGCAGCAAACTAATGGGGGGTCCTTGGCTATCCAATAACACAACCTAATTCTTTTCTTTAGGTTAAGCCATTTTATATTTGGTGTATAGACATTTATTTCAAGGCATCTTTATCATCAGACACAAATTTAGTGTGTTGAAGAACTGAAACTTAAAGTAAATTTGAGTTTGGAAACTAAACAAGTTGCTTAAATTCCAGTTTTATTTGGAAGCAATAGTCCTTGCATGGCATTGCTGAACAGATATATTCAGGAACGTTTTTATTTTTTTACTACAGAAAATGTAATGTGATTTGAGCCACTATATATGGCTTCTTAAAAGTGGAAATATATAAAATAATAGAAACTTAAATAGCATTCTATTTCTAGTGTCTACTGCCATACAGAGCAATTTAACAGAAATTAACTATTACATGTAAATAAAACTTCCTTAAAGGATCCATATTTTGTAGTAATAAAAATAACCATTGAAAGGCAAGTAAAAATTCTTTTGGGGAGAGGGATCAATATGACCACCACATCATATTATATCACAAGACAGGAGAAACTCCTCAGCAAGTGTGGGGGAAATCCTAATTTGGAGGGCTTGGTGGGCATTCTACCAGGAGCCCATCCATCAGAGGTGCCTTCATCGCTCACCCAGCCAAGCTCTTCACCATGCTGGCCTCTTGGAACCCTGCATGGAGTGTGAACCATGTGGAGCATTCACACTGCCCAGCCAAACTTGTAGGCCAATTAGTTAATTTCTCTGTGTTTTGTTGCCTCCTGCCTGTCAGTATCCCTGCCCCAATGTGCATCTCAGTCACCCACATGACACACATGCACATACATATACCATCTCCACTAAAGGAGCAGGGATCCTCCCTCAATCTGCAGGCATATTTTATGCATTCTGGTTTTAAATATTTTCTTTTCTTTTGTCTTAATATTTATTTAGTTTTTATTCTCACATTTTCTTTCTTGTAGTTCCCCCCACCCACTTGCAGATAAGCATGCTTCCCAGGGAGAAACAGGCAAGCCATGGCCTTTGAGGGCTCAGAAAAGTCCACGTTCATGCTGCCTAGCAATAGAAAACTAAGTCCACACCTGAACAAAGTCCCCATATAGTTTTTCCTCTACATGTTCAACTCTTATTCTCTGATCTTTCTCCTCTTCACATTTTTTCCTTTCATAATGTAAGAACATTTTGTGCAATTTTGAGTTTTTTGCTCATATTCAGGATTATCTCAGATGTTTTATGCCATTGGGGGTCACCGTCTTGAATTTGTGTTACATGTGTTTCTATTTTGGGGTCCATTAGACCCAGGATTGATGAAACTAAAGGGAAAACGGATAGAATAAGGGTTTCTGGGGTGGGTGCAGAGGTGATGGTGGTGGAGAGGGCTTTAAAAGGGGAGACAATTTCAAGGAGTCCAGAAAGGAAAGAAATGTTTGGAAACTGATTTGGTAGCAACTGTATATAATACAGTTTGATGTGATTGAACTAAAAACTGATGTAATATATGTATTAACTCACAATTAAAATCATAAATAAAATAATAAATAAATAGAATTTTGGGGAGGAGTTGGAAGAAACAAAACACCAATTAGTAGAATGACAGCAACAAGTCCATGCAGAACAATAATAACACTGAATGTCAATGGAATAAATGGGCCAATCATAAAATAGTGGATTAGAAAACAAGATAAATCCATATTCTGTCTACAAAAGACACAACTTAAAAATTAAAAGACAAAAATAGACTAATAATCAAAGGATGATGAAAACTATACCATGCCAATGAGAATCATGAAAAAGTCCAGAGTCCCAATATTAATCTCTCAAAAAAGATATACTTCAAGAAAATATCATAAGAAACAAGGATAGTCACTAAAAAATGGTTAAAGAAACAATAGACCAAGAACACAAAATCATAATAAATATATATGCACACAGTGAAATAACCTCAAACACATTAATAAAAACCTCACAGAGTTGAAGAGAAAAATCAACAGCTCAATAATAATAAAACTAAAATCATTTAATACAACACTCTCAAGCAAAGACATGTCATCTGAAAAGAAATTCAGATTAGAAACAGAGGAGCTAAACAGCATAATGAGAAAACTTGATCTCCTACACCAGTGGTTCTCAAACTTCCTAATGCCATGAACCTTTAAGGCAGTTCCTCATGCTGTGGTGACACCTACCATAAAATTATTTTCTTTGCTGCTTCATAACTGTAAGTTTGCTACTGTTATGAATCATAATGTAAATATCTGATATGCAGGATGTATTTTCATTTTTACAAATTGAAAATAAAGCACAGTGATTCATCACTAAACAATATGTAATTATATATTGTAAAATGTTTATTGCTAATTACAAATAAATGACATTTTTTCTTGAAGCATGGTATAGCATGGGTAACAGTCTTACTACAAGAACAGTAAACTACATTGCTACATTTTGTGACAGTATGTGTAAAAAGCCAATGTCATTGTGAAGGTTGAGAGCTTCATTCTCACCAGATCAGAAATTTATGGGGAATTCTTTGAAAGAGCACAATGAAGATCATATTCCACAACAAGTCTGCTTCTGTATTTAGACTTGATAACCAATAAGCTGGAAAACCCTGTTTCACAAAGATACATTGTTGGAAATGGAAGAAGAACGATCAACACAGTCTCAGACAGAACAGTATATGACTGTAAACATTTGATCCAAAATTTTAAGCAGTTCTCACTGCATCGTGTTAAGTTCAATGAGCTCCTCTTGTGCTGTCTCAGGAACATCTTGACAATTTTGACTGTGAATGGACTTCTGGCAAGTGCAAATGGGTGGCAGGCAGATTTGGAAAGTACTATGAAATTTCATCTGCAAGCATGAGCATGTGTTCTTTCACAGAAATTATCATTGTAATCCTTTTGTCTGGTTCAATGTCATGTTCCTCAAAGAAAGCAGATAGGATAGGCAACATGCAAATTTTATTTTCATCTAATTTTTTTACTGAAAGCTGAAGTTTCATTTGGAATGATTGGATCTTTTCAGACAAATTGAGGCATGTTATATTTGGTCCTTGCAGTGATAAATTTAACTCAACCGAGCTGGAAAAGATGTCAGCCAAATAAACTATTTTCTGTAGTTCACTTTTATTGCTGTAAAGTGCTTCGAACTGTGGTCTTGCTTTCTGAATATAAAACATTTTGAGTTTATCACAAAGCTCAAAAACACATTTCAACCACCATCTCACTTCAGTGTGAAATAGCAGAGCATTATTCAGCGCATGCCACTTGTTGCACAGTTGCAAAAACAGTTACCTGCTTAAAGTGCTTGCCTTTACAAAGTTGACAGAACTTATAACGCTTGTCATTACTTCTTGTAACTCTTGTGGCAGCATCTTTGCAAATGAATCATACAGTTAATTCCAATGACTTTTGGTGACTCACTCAGTTCCAAAGGTTGAAATTCAGATTGCCATCCTAGCATAGCAGGAGCATTATCTGTGCAAACACCACAACCTTTTTGCCTGCAGATCTTATGTTCTTTCAAAAATGAACCAACTGTTTCAAATACATCACGTGCAATAGTTGTTGTTTCAAGAAGTTTGCAAAAAATAAACTCATCTTTAAAGGTTTACATCATTAATGTAACTCACATAAACCAGTTGCAAGTGAACAGGTTGCAACGTCTGTGGATTCATCAAGCTCAATACTAAATATTGGAAATGGAACAGATTTAATTTCCTGGATTACCTGATCAAGAATATCAGCAGAAATGTCATCTATTCTTCTGGGGACAGTATCATTAGATAAGGAAATTGCACTTACTCAATTTTGTAACAAATTTTTCTCTGATCACAACTTGAACAATGTCTTTGGGTGCAGGCAACAGTAAACCCTCAGCAATAGTGTGAGGTTTCACAGCTCTGGAGATTCTGAGTGACATCAAATATGAAGCTTCAATGGGTGCTATGTTTTGTTTGTGGTACTTGACACTGTGGCAGTCTTGAGTCCATCAGCTTTGCTTCTAAAATTGTTGGTATCATGACTGGAAAAGCTTGCATGCTTGTTATCAAAGTGAAGTTTAAATTGTTTGGCTTCATATATTCGGCCGATAGAACATCACAACAAATAACACATTGCGGTTTTTCAATTCCTGCTTTAATTATTGAGGTAAAACCATACTCTAAAAAGTCCTCACTATATTTTCTTTTCTTAGCGTTTTTTCTACATGATCCATTGCCATTGGATGGTTTGCTAATGAAAATAATATACAGCAATAGCTTTTATAACACAAAAAGTGGTGCATGGCATAGTTCAGTCATTAAAGTTTCCTATGATTTACCATTCTTTTTTTTTATACATACCTGTAAGTATCACAAAGGGGCAGTATTCACAACAACCACAGCTGAATATAAAAAGATCAATCAGCATACGGATTAAGTTCCCATGGTGTGTGTGTGTGTGTGTGTGTGTGACTAGTTGATGATTTTACTTTACCCTGTAATTATAATTCATGTAGGATCATTTTACCTCAAATACTGCTGCTTTCAGGACAATAACTGCTTTTAATAGAATAGCTGCTTTCAACAGAGTAGCTCCTCTCTACACAATAGCATCTCTCTACACATATGTGACAGGTCCACATAAGTATATTATGGTGCCTACCCTGTCACATACATCTGTATTTGTATGGGGTGTATGTGATGGGGTTGGCACAATAATGTCATCATGCCAGGTACTTGTATGTGGGCATATCTGCAAGTGGGAGGACCCACCTGGTGATAGAGGAGCAGTATTTGGGTTCCTAAGAACATTGGAAATATGTATTTTTTGATGGTCTTATGTGACCCCAGTGAAAAGTTTATTCCACCCCCAAAGTGGTCACAACCCATAGGTTGAGAATCACTGTCCTATACAGAAAATTTCACCTGAAAATACAGTATACATTCTTCTTCAGTGCACCCAGGACAAACTCTAGAATAAATCACATATTAAGCCACAAAGTAATCCTTAACAAAATTTTTAAAACTGATACCCAACGATCCATTTTCCCAGACAACAATGTTATAAATCTGTAAATCAACAACAAACAGAACAGAAACATAAAGACAAACACATGGAAACTAAACAACATGCTACTTAAAAATCACTGAATATATAAGGAGTGAAATTAAGAAATGCCTCGAAATAAAAGAGAATGGTAACATAGCATACCAAAATTTGGGGGACACAGCAATAATCATTGTCAGAAAGCAATCAGTGCACATATGAAAAAGATGAGAAATTAAACATCAATACACCTTAATACAGCACCTCCAATAATTAGAGCAAGAGCATAAACCCTCCAAAGACAAAAGGAAAGATCATAAGTATGAGGCAGAAATAAATGAGCTGGGACACCAAAAGAACAATGCGGAGGAGGGGGACAAGACAAGAAGCTGGTTCTTTGAAATGATAAACAAAACTGAAAAACTACTGATTGAGTTAACAAAGGGGGAAAGGGGGAGGAGACAAATATGGAGAGTTAAAGCTGAAGTAGTGCCTTCACAGCATAATGAAATGAATAAAAGTAGAAGCACACTGCTATGAAAGACGACTCTAGCAAGCTAGTCAACCTAGAAGAAATAAAAACCTAGAAACACACCCTCTGCTTGAATTAGCACAGACGACAGACATAAAAACGGACAGATCCATAATAAAATAAAATATATAGAAAGTAATGAAGAAACTCCCCACCAAGTAAAGCTCAGGACTGGATAGTTCCATTGAGGAATTTTACCAAGTTTCCAGGGAAAAAGTGACACAAATCCTTCAAAGAATATTCCAAAATATAGAAAGGGATAACAAACTGCCAAACATCTTCTGTGAAATGTGTATAACATTGACTTTATCAACAAGCAAAAATCCAATAAAGACAGAAAACTATAGACCAATATCTGTCATGAACACAGAAGTGAAATTTATTATGAAAATTCTACTCAACAAAATCAAGCACTGTTTAAAATAATTCACCATATCCAAATGAAATTCATACCAGGGATACAAGGAGAGTTCAGCATTCAAAAACAATCAATGTAATCCACCACATAAACAAGATAAAAATAAGAAACACATGATCATATCAAGAGATTCATAAAAAGTATTTGACACTATCTAACATCTTTTTCTTATATTTAATAAAACTGTACAGAAGGGAAATTCCTCAACATATTAAAGGTCAAACAAGAAATCTAATAACTAGGTCTATAACAGCAGGGAGTGTTGTTATGGTTTATTTCCCATTGTGCAACTCCTCTTGATGAGATTGAACTATTGTATGTATCATATGTGAATTACATGTCAATTACGTTAAAAATAACAAAATAAAACATGTACAACTATTGTGGAAAGTGGTATGGTGCTACATAAAACAATTCAGAATAGAAATACAATTGCTAAGCATATGCCCCAAATAAATAAGAGATAGAAGACGAATAGAAATCTATTCTCCCAAGTTCGTTGCAGCACAATTTACCACAAGAAGATTAAAATAGCCCAAATGTCCATCAGTAGAAGAAGGAATAAAGAACTCTGGTCCATACAATGGGATACCATGCATCCCTTAACAAACAAACAAACAAACAAACAAACAACAAAACCATTATGAAAGAGCTCATGAAATGTGTGGACCTGGAAACAATTAGCCGAGTGAAGTTAATCAGTCACAAAAAGAAAATATTTTATGGGTTGACTACTGTAAAGAAAACCACCCAAACTGAGGTAGGCTCTGCTCCGAGGTCATGTCATCTTCTAGTTTGGTGATCCAAGCATCAAGGTAGAGAACCTGCCTAGTACCCATGAACCATATATCATTCCCTTTATATGTACACATTAAGAATCACTTTGGAAGAGGGGGGTCCCACCTCAGCGGGGATCACTTTATCAACATGAGGGAGAGAGAGAAGAAGTAGAAGACCATTCAGTTGTTGCCAGACAACATTGTGCTAAGGTCATCAGGCACAGGATCCTCCAAGAGTGATAAGTGAATCTTAGTGGAAATTCAAGTCAAGAGAAGATGGCATGCATATCTTGGTGGAGGCCATGCAGTTCTTCTGGAGAGCAAACTGCGTGAAGACAACCACCCTCAGGAAAGGAAAAAACACAGCAATACTTATATAGGATTGAAGGTAAGTGTATGCCTGGTACTATGTTTCTAATTGGACTCAATTGGACACTTGGCCTAGTTTCTATTTAGCCCTTGATGACTCAGGTTGCGTGTTACCGACTACTAGGCCTTTAGGCCCTGTCCTTTTAAGGCTCACAACATTTTCATAGAACTCACCAGAAGGATTCAATACGGAAACGCCACTAACTGAACTGGTTTACCTCAAACTCACCCGTGGAGGACTGAAGGAACTGACATACTCCCTGGGACTTAAGGCTGAAATGCCCCAGTGCAGTGGTTCTCAACCTGTGCGCCACAACTCCTTTGGGGGTCGAATGGCCCTTAGACAGGGGTCGCCCGGTTCATAACAGTAGCAACATTACTGTTATGAAGTAGCAACGAAAATAATTTTAGGGTTGGGGAGTCACCAAGCATGAAGAACTGTATTAAAACGCCGCGGCTTTAGGAAGGTTGAGAACCACTGCCCTAGTGTGAGAAGAAGCAGAAGTTTGCTATTCCAAGGTTATAGAATTAGTGGGCTTTGGACTCTGGTTTTGATTTCTTGCTGTGCGGGCCCTCAATGAATAGTGGCTAAGGACTACTACATACTTACTAATTCATATATAGGCTGACTCTTCAGACTGCAATACATGAACTACTGATTTGTACCAACTAAAAGCTTAAGTGACTGTAAACTATTGACACTAACAATAGGAGTTGGTGATAGGGGAAAACTTTCAATAACTTATTCACAGAGGTAGAACCATTCCTTCCGGACTAAGAGTACATGGCATTTAAAAAAGCAAGAAGAGAAAACTGAAGATAAGCTTGCTGCCAAATTGTGGCAAAGAAACCAAATGGTGTCAACCAGATGGTATCAGGAAGAATAATATTAGGTTCCGTGGGGAGGGGGAGGGCATGTGGGGGGAGAGAAAGAACCACATATATGGGAGGTTCAACGGGATATTTCTGTTGATTTTATTTCTTAAAAGGGGTTGTGTAAAAAAAGAAAATCCAAACATTCTTTCCAGATTCCTTATCTCTCAAATCTAAAGAGAGAAGGAAGAATAGAATTCAAATGGACATAGGGTCTTTAGTGACAACCAATTTCATCCGGAAATGTATATTTTTTCATATAAAAAAAGAAAGAATAGCATCTGAGGTCTTAAAATCTTGTCTTAAAATCAGCAGCTATCCGAGTGAGATGTCAGCTAAGTCCACATGGAAGTGGCACATCAGCCTGCGTGATCCAAGGACTGTAACTAATAAAATCCAAATGAAGGATCGACATGAAAGCGTGAATCCTGATTATTCAGTTTGCAGAGGGATATGGATGACAATGGAAGTCTAAAATCGTTTTCAGGGTCCCACAGAGATTAAACCTCTGCTCACTTCCTTCTGAGTAAAATGAGGTATGTGGACAGCCGTGCTATCAGACAGTTGTTGCTGTTAGGGCCAGCACGTGGTACAAGTCATAGTGACTCCATGCACAACACAAGGACTCACTGTCAGAGAGAGAGTGTGGCAACTGTACTTACGTTAAAATATAACATCTTATCATTTCATCTCTTTTAATCCACTTTAAAGTTGTTTCAGCTTTTAATGCTTTCTTTCAAATTGAAGTTTTCTGTTTTGTTTTGTTGTAATTGTTGGGTATGTGCTGTTACTGTTTCTTGTTTATTCCTGTTTGTGTTTTGTATAATTTTCTGTATATAAAATAGAAGATGCATAAATCTATAGAAACAGTAACTATATTGGTAATTACCTAGGGGCATGACGAAAGAGGTGGAGTGAAAATGAGGAGCTAACAACAATGTATATGAGAAAGAAGAAAATATTCTGAAATTGATTGGGATGATGATTGCACAGTTCTTCTTAATATGATTAAAGTAGTAAATTGTATGATATATGAAATATATGCCAACAAAACAGTTTAAAGGAAAATAAAATACCAGTCATTAGCAGAAAATTATTGAGAGATATTTTATAAATAGTCTAAGATTTTTTCATTAAATATGAGGGCAACTTTTTTTCTTATATTGCATTACAAAATAATTGAAAACAAATTTAGAAATCGTGATCAAAATTTGAAATCTGAATAGTAATTGATGGAAAAATTTAATTGTACTTATTACATGTTATATAACATTTTACAAAGAGCCTTAGTGGTGCAGTGGTTAAGTGCTAGGCTGCTGACTCATGGCTAAAACTAACATGCAGGTCATTTGGAGAAAGATGAATGTTTCTTTCTATAAAGATTACGGTCTTGGAAACCTATTAAGGCAGTTCTACCTTGTCCTATAGGGTTGCTATAAGTTGTAGTTCATTCCACTGCAGTGGGACGGTGCCTATACATTCTTTATTACAAACACTCATATGCAATTTTGGAGGGAATTAAGCAATGACAAAGGAAACCCTCAGAGAAGGCTCATACCGAAGAGATTATGTATCCAGGGTTCAGTGTAGCACTGATGAAATTCATAACTATCCTCTATTTCTTTAATATTTTCTCCCCTACTTTAGTTTTATCTCATTAATCTTGTTAGACTTTATATGTTCATTTGTATAATTAGGATCATTCAATACATGAAACCCAAGATAAATTTCCTTCAGAAATAGTAATGGAAGTAATGATTCCCCGAGGGTGTAGGAAGAGGTAGCGGGGGAGAGGGGACTGGTAGCAAAGATGACTATATAACTCCACTCAAGGGAACAAATTACAGAATGGTATATAAATGGACAGGGTTGTATAAGACATAGCAAAAATACTAGTACTACTAATATATAATGTAATAACCCAGGTTCCTTGGAGGTAGAGTGTGTGAGGGAGGGGATGAAGGAAAGCTGATATCAAAGAATTCAAGAAGAAAGAAATGTTTTGAAAATTATGGTGGCAGCAATTGTACAATTTTGCTTGATTTAATTGAACTATGCATAGTTATAATATTTGTAAGAGCTCACAATAAAGTGGTGGGGGGGATAGAAAGGAGAAACAACCTTAGGCTTGATGATATTTGCTGCCCCCACCCCACCCCAAACTACACAAAGAATAACCATGACCCTTCCTTTGAGCCCATTCTGATTCCTATGGTCCCTGTGCCTAAAACGGCCTCATCATTTTCCCAATGCTGTACCTCTTGATGAAAACAGCCCTTCACAGCTTTAGTTAATCATTTTACTGGGAGCTCTCCCAGGGATAACAATTCAAAATTCAATTAGATCAAGCATAATTGTACAATGAATTGCTGCCCCCATCCATTTCAGGGGAACTGCAAGGATTTAAAATAAATGGTGAGGAGAGCAGTATTCCTGGTCATGTTTGATCAAGAGAAACATATCTGAGAGGAATTCCTGGGCTGCTAATCATGATGGTGGGCCAGAAGGAAAGGAAAAAGAAAAAGAGGAAGGAAGGAGAAAGTAAAGTTTAAATATAGTGTGTTAGTCTGAGTACATTAGAGAAATAAATCCACAGAAACTCACGTGCATAAGAGAGAATTTTATAAAAGGGTAAGTGCACATCAAGAAAATATCCCAACCCAGTGCTGCTCAAGCTCACAAGTCCAATGTCAACCCATATGTCCTACACAAATCCGCAAAGTTCTCCTCTGTCTGACAAAACACACGTAATGATGTCGACTGCAGGAGGACAGCTGAGTCAGTGAACGTGTAAACATCTCAGCACTGGCAGGGGTCTTCACATGGCTTCTCCTCGGGGATGTCTTGCAGGAAGTGAGCCTTGCCAGTTGAAGCAGGGAACTGGCTAAAGCAGCTGCACCCTGGTCCGACCATCAGAAAGAAAGAGACCTGAGAAATCAAAAGGTGAGGCTCACTGAGCCATTTATCCTTCTGCCTTTTAATTAACCCCACATGTGTTTAAGAGCCAGGTTGGCATAATAAACTGACTAACTCATATAGGTATATAGATATGTATATATGTAAATATACAAAGATATAAAGAAAGGTGTGTGTGTGTGTGTGTGTGTGTGTAAATACCCTCAAGGTTTTAGCTGGGGTGTTAAAAGTGCCAGTCTTTCAGTTTTATCACATAAGCGGTTACTTAACTGCACCACTGCTGGCACTCCACAAGTTAAAGCACAAACCAAACGTATTCCTAGCAAGTCCTTTCTCACCCACAGCGACCCTGCAGAACAGCATAGAATTGACCCTTTGAGTTTCCCAGACTTTTACACATTTATAGGAGTGGGCAGAAAACTTCATCTTTCTCCTGGGTTTGAACTGCTGACTTGACAGCAGCTCAATGCTTAACTCATTTAGCCACCAAGGCTCCTTATTATATTTATAACTATATATACTTTTCATTTATTTCAGTACACAACTAATATATATATATATATATATATATATATATATATATATATATATATATATATATATTTCACATAAGTGAGGGAGTTTCAAAAATATAATGGAGACATTCCACTATCTTTTTATTCCATTGTTCCATGAACATTTGAAGCTCTCTCATATATGTGTATCAGATCTGTATTCCAGAATACAGAAATTACTTTTTAAGTTTGATTTTTGTCTGAGCCAACTGGAAAAACTGTAATCAAAGGTAACATACGAATCGACAGCAGAGGGCACTCATTTCCTGCTGTGAGCAAAACTGAATTGGTTTTTGTGCTTATTTTCCCTCAACAGTGTTTGTCAGTCTGATTTGGAAAAATAAAATTAAAGAGAATGGAAACATACATTCTCCAAAATATTTAGGAAAGAAACTGAAATGGGAAATTTTTGTCAAGAAACCAATTATGATAGAAAATTAATCTCATACGATATTAATCGTGCAAATCATTTTTAAGGAGAATGCAGGTGAAAAACATGCCTTTACATCTGTCTATCATTTAAAATTATTTTTTAACCAATAATATTTCCTGTATCTTTGTAACTATAACACATTATTTGTATTTATTTTATACACATACTCTGTGTAGTATTATCCTTTGCAATTTTGTAGGACAATGACTAGATAAAAAATAATCTGTTTCAATTTAATAATTAAAATTATTTCCTAAATACAGGTAATTCTGTGTTTGTTGGGTGGGGGTGGGTTGTGTGAGGGGAAATGGAAAATTGTAAGCCATTTCAGTGTAAATCAGATTAAATTTTATTAAAATATATTTAAAATTGAGAAATGCAAACTTCAGAAACTATCTTTGAAATGTAATATTGTCATCTTTATATAGTGACTTTTCAGTAAATAACAAACTCAAAATATTTAGTTTAAAATGGAGCACAATAAAAAATGTGGTTTTGATTTAGTTTTAAACAACTGCTTTTGTTTACATTATATTTTATTTGTCTAATTAAGAACAACAAAAAATAAATATCACTTATTTATCTGACAACTAAAAGATAGATATCATATGAATCAACTCAGTCTCTTGGGGCTTTGAAATTCAACCTGCTATCTTTTGGTAATAAAAGTACCACTTAATTGGTGAATGTAGAGAATATTACTTTAATAAATATTTAATGAAAAGAAGGATTTTTTCTGTTCATTAGACTCAAGAGTATTATATGTTCATTAGAAGGAAATGAATAAGAGTATTTTGTGCTCTTTGTTTACAACAGAAGCCACATGAAAGAATCGATGAATATGTAAGTTGTGACCTTCACACTTTCTCTGTCTTAACAATGAGTACGTTATCCTCAATTATTCATTTCTTTGGTTCATGTTGAGCTTTACTGGAAGAAGTTAAGTAAAAACACGATTGAAAATACGAATGTTGCAGCTTGTGTTTTTCTTGCAGTCTTACTTGTGAAGCGTTCGGGTTATATTAAATGTGAACGTTATTCAAACGTTAAGAAGAAATGAAGTCCTGATCCACACTGAAACAGAAACCACACTGAAACCGTAAAAACATTTCACTAAGGGACAGAAATTAGACACAAATGATCATAAAGCATGATCCAGTTTATATAAAATATCCAGAATAAGAATCAAATCTATACACAGAAAACGAAGATGGGCGGCTCCCAGGAACGGACGAGGAGAGGAGTGAAGTGGACCTGGTTAATGGGTGCATGCTACCTTTTGGAAACTAGTTAGAGGTCATGATTACATAATAGTTTGAATGTATTCAAAGCCACTTTGTTTTTACATCAAAAGAGTTATAATATCTTCCAATTTCACATCAATAGTATTTGGAAAGTAAATAGCACAAGTATTATATTTTAAGATAGAATGTTTTGATTTTTTTCAAAGAACTTAAATAACAAAAAAAATCTCTACAGAAGAATAAACATGGATTTTAACATTAATTTTAAAGAATGTTGACCAATAAAAATACATATTTTGCTTTTTAAATTACTCATTAATTTTAATTGCAAGAAATGGAAAACTAGAAAATTAATAAACAAAATATATAACAGAGACTAATAGCTAAATATTTAATTAATTGTATATCCAGCTTTCTATTTTACTCATTTCTAGTAACTCTCTGAAACTTCCCGTATTGCAAAGTCTCAAATTAGTGCCTAATAAGCGTAACGAACCCTAAGCCAGGGGTCATATAGCACAATAATGATCATTCATAGCCTCTATGGCTTATTTAGATTTTGATGAAAATACTGGTGAATAAATGAATTTAGATATCTTTTAAACACTATTTGGCTCAAATAGGAGAAACATTCAGAAGCTTTAACTATGTAGTCATTTGTTAAGGATAACTTGCTGATAAGCCAATTATAACACTTTATGGAAATACTTGCTACATGTCTTTGGGTCAGCTCTCATCAAAAGCAGCCCCTTGCACAACAGAGGGGAGCACAGTCCAGTCCTGGGCCATCCTCACCAATGCTCCTCTGCCCGAGGCCATTGATGCAGCCACTGTGCCCATCCGTCTCACTGCAGGCCTGCTCTTTTGTGCTGCTATGACACTATAGCAAACATGATATCCTCCTCCAGGGAGTGGTCTCTCCTGACAATGTGCCCAAAGTGTGTAAGATGAAGTCTTGCCATCCTTGTCTCTAGAGAGTACGCTGACCTTAAGTCTCCCAAGACAGATCGGTTTGTCCTTATAACAGTCCGGGGTACTGTCAGCATTCTTCTCTAGCCTCACAATTCAAATGCATCGATTCTGTTATGGTTCTTCTTATTCAATGTCCAACTTTTACATGCATATGGCGCAATGGAGACTACCGTGGCTTGAGTCATGTGCACTGTAGTTTTCAAAGTAACATCCTTGCTTTTCAATACTCTAGAGTAGATTTACCTAAAGCAGTGTGTCTTTTGATATCCTGACTGCTACTTCCATGTAAGACAAAATCCTTGACGACTTCAACCTTTTTTTCCCCATTTGTTATGATGCTAACCATTGGTTTGGTTGTGAGGATTTTTGTCTTCTTTACATTGAGCTATCATCATCCATACTGGGGGATACAACCTTGATCTTCATCAGCAAGTGCCTCAGTTCCTCCTCACTTTCAGCAAGCAAGCTTATGCTGTCTCCAAACCACAGGTTGTTTATAAGCAAGCCTTCCTTCAATCCAGAAACCACACTCTTCTTCATATAATCCAGCTTCTCTGATGATTTGCTCAGCACCGCGTGTCTGTCAGCTTGTCATGCTGGAGTGGGGGTTTATGGGCCGGAGTGATGGAAGCTATGTCACTTGTGTCTCAAATGCTAGCAGGGTTCCCAAGAGTGAGCACATTTCAGCAGGGCTTCCGGACGAGGAACAGACAGCAAAGACGAACTTGGTTCCCACTTCTGAGAAACAGCCCCTGCAAACCTTATGCTTAGCTTGTAAATATTATTTAGTAGTAAGCAAGTAAAATATTTACTGGATATATTGAACTATTCCTTTTTATTAATACTTCTAGGTACATTCATGTTAATTCCTTATTAATGAAAACGTGATCTGAAAAACAGTAATTCACAGAGCTGATCAAATCTTCAATTATTGTATAGATACTGGCACAACAGAATGAGATATAACTTTACATAGATTATTAAACTGAAGTTGCTTTTCTTCCAGCTAGAGATTCAGTGAATGAAAAGAAGTTAATAATTTTCATGTATACATATCATGGTATTGCTATTGTTCACAAAAGGTTTTTAATACTTAAACTTAGCAAGGTACCTTTTAAAGGCAATATTTCTTATACAAATGCATAAACAATAGAACTTAAACATGAATCCAAGTGTCCTAGAAGTTTGCTTATTTGCTTCAAATATTTACTGCATAGAAAAATTAATTCTTGACACTAGAATTCAAACATTAGCATGTGTATCTTTGGAAAATGAATGCTTCATAGTAGTAAATAAATCATATGAAGTTTTTCAACAATTTTAAACATTTTCAATTTATTTTTCACAAGTCTACTCTGTATATTTTACTGAATATTATGATACTTCCATCATGATTAATTATAATTTTCTAATGTTTTGAAAACTACCATTTTGATTAGAGGCTTAGGAATGAAAGGCTATTTATTAGTAGTATTAATATCACATAATTATTATCAGTAAAGTAGCAGTAGATCTTAGAGGTCCTTTTTATTTCCCAGATGCTTTGGTTCACTTCCTGTTACTTAAAAGAATGTGGATTTTCATCAAATTTGCTTAGGCAATAGTTTTCCATATTAAATGACAGTCGACTCCCATTGTCAGCAGTTTTAAAAATCAATGGAGATGGCTACATGATTGATCCACTTATTGCAATCAGTATAGATTTTGAAGAAAGTATCAGCTGTGCTACAATTTATTTGGCCCCAGAAAATGCATCTTTTTCTAAGCCCTATCTTTTAGAGAAGGAGGTGTTGGACTGAATACAAATTCACAAAAAGTCATTTAATCAATAAGACAGAAGGTGATGAGTGGCAGGTAAACCTGCAAGTGGGGGTGGGTGGGAGAGGTCAGCCTGTACTAGCAAGCTTAATAGTAAATGTGGAATAAAGCAATAGGGGTTTCTAATAAATTAATGGCTTCTGAAATAACCATTAGTGGAAATATTCGCAAAATAGCAATGAAGATAGTGAAAGCAAGCAGTGTTAATACACGATATCAGAAGAGTGAAGGCGAATGCACAGCTCTATGTTAATAAATGTCTCATTGCCCTTTCTTCTTGTGGATTTCCTCCTTCTTTATTAGCTAAATCATGAAACAGAACCTCCAAAACACTCTCTTGGTTCCATCACCAGGTATTTTTGTACTGTTAGCACAAGTTACACCAACTGCCACCAATGCTTTCCGTGCATGATAATACCAGTACCTCAGAAGTAACAGCAAACAAACCAACAGTTGGTACAATGGCTTTTCAATGAGATTTTCAGGGCCTTCTTCCACTACCTCACATTACACGTGCCCCAATACTAGTTCTGGATCTCAGGTGGGAAATTTCATGGTTAAACCCTACGTGGAGAGTGAAAGAAAAAATGAACTTTTGTGCATCCAAGATGTACGATTTAACCATAATTCTTTACTGTACCTGTGTATTTTGATTCTAGTTTGACTCTCATCAATTAGTATTTTGTACAGTTTCTTCCTCTTTTAACTAAATCCTTTGTGTATCTTATTCCAAATTTTTCTGTTTTTCTCTGTTTGCTATCCATATACTGTCAGAATAATCTTTCTATAGAATTTATGCTAAAAAACTAAATATATTACATAATGACTAGAAGACAGGCAAGATCGGGCAGTTTCGGAGCAGCACTGGCCCTCGTGAAGAGATCCCTGAAGATGGGGTGCTCTGTAGCCAAGTGTGATGAAGGAATCAGAAGGGGCCGGCTATCAGAAAGAACACTATTGGTGGTCTTACAACAAACAGTCATATAAATGAGGTATCAGCTACGTCCACCTGAAAGCACACCAGCCTGCAAGATTGAAGGATTGTAAATAACAAAATTGAAGAGTAGAGGGAAAAACTGTATTAGAACTAGTTCTGAGCACCCAGTGTGCAGAAGGCTATGGATGGCAATGAAAGCCCCAAACCCGTTGGTAGGGTCCGCATTACGAGTGAGCCTCAAGTGAATTCTGTGTGACCATAGACCACAGGTGTGAACAGCCTTGCTCTCATGCAATGTGCATTGGAAAGTGAATTATTACAGCTATAGTGAGCTTAAATTTTAACACTCTATTATTTGCTCTCTTTGTTGACTCATCTAAAACGTGTTATAATTATTAAGATTTTCTTATTTCTTTTCAACTGGGGTTCTTTTTTGTTTATTTTGTTATTGTTGGGTTTGGGCTTTGGTTTTGCATGTTTTCCTGTATATGAAATGCAGGATAGATAAACCTATAGAGAATGTTGGGTGGAGATGGGAAGCTAATAACAAGGAAGAGTACAAGAAAAATGACACTGTCCTAAAATTGATTATTGCAAAATTCTTTTCAATATGATTGAATTATTGAATTGCGTGTTATGTGATTTACATATTGATAAAACTATTTGTTGAAAGAAACTAAAATGAACAGAAGACAAACGTGTTGAGACAGCATCTTGAGTTAGCATCTTCCTTAAAACCAAAAACCAAGCTCAGTGTCACTGAGTCATGGTGAGAGACCCAGGAGGACAGGGTAGATGTTTTTGAGAGTGTAACTCTTTACAGGAGGAGAAAGCCCCATCTTTCTCTCACCCTGCAGCTGGCGGTTTCAAACTGCTAGCCTTGCAGGTAGCAGTCCAATATGTAACCACAACACCGCCAGGGCTCTCCAAAAATATATACAGAAGCTTAACCAAAACAAGTTAACTTTTCAATAACAGATCTATTGGTTATATGCCTGCATTTCTTTCCTTACTTTATCTCTGCTTTTTGGAAGATTTCTCAAGTTCATTTTGGATTATAAGAATACTGCCTAAACAATACTGCCTATCCTCTACGGGTCAATTCAAAACTCACCTCTTTTAAAAAGCACTTACAAAATTATGCACACACACACACACACACATACACCTACGTACATACATATACACTCATGTATATAAAGTAAGTCAAAAGTATTGCTACACAATCTCAGATTGCATTAAAATATGAAACTATTGCTTTCTGATATAGTAGGTTAGATACACTTCTGAAGGCAGTGTTTTCTTCTATCTAATCCTTTAAAAAATCTGCAGTTTTACGTTTGTACCAAATCAAAATGGCAGTTTTGATATCTTTAAGGAACTCATTTGTGTTGCTCTTAAATAAGTATTTCTTGAGTTTTAGAAACAGAAAGGAGTCCGGAAGGGCAAGCATCGGACTATATGTTGGATGTACTCACATTTTCTAATACGACTCTTGTAAAACAGCTTTTACTGTCCTCACATAATAAGCAAATGCATTGTCATGATAGGAAAAATAAAATTCTTGGTGCAAATATCCAGGCCTTGTAATTGCTTGCTTATTAAAATTGGTGCAATTAACTTAAAAATTTTCCTCAATTTTTTTCACAAACATCTTTGTTTTCTCTCTTGTAATTGTGGACCTAAAACTATTTCCATTTTTATCTTTTATATATACTAATTCTACCAATATGTGAAACATTTTGAATGTATAATTTTAGTTTATAATAACATATCTGAGATAGTTAAGATTTATTGTGCCAACCTGGCCAATAAACCCATGTGGAATTAATTGAAGGGGGGAGAGAAAAAATGGCTCGGTGACCCTCACCTTTCTAGTCCTCGGGTTTCTTGTTCTCTTATGGTCGGACCGGGGTGCAACTGCCTCAGTCACTTTCCTGCTTCTGCTGGCAAGGCTCACTTCCTGCAAGACGTCCCCAAGGAGAAGTCTCATCAACCTACCCTGATGCAGCCCTGGGTGCTGGAGCAGCCGTGTGGAGACCCCTGTCAGCGCTGAGATGCTTGCATGCTCACTGATTTGGCTTTCCTCCTGCAGTCATGGACATTGGGTGTGTTTTGCGAGTTTGAGGAGTAGATCGGTGTTGGACATATGGGCTAGTGTCAGATTTATGGGTTTGGACAGCACTGGGTTGGGATGCTTTCTTGGTATACATTTACCTTTTATATAAAACTCTAATGTACATAGAGTTCCTGTGGATTTGTTTCTCTAGTGTACCCAGACTAACATATATTTCAATATCTGGTCGCTAATACAAAACCCATTGCCGTTAAGTCGATTTCACATCATAGTAATCCTACTTAGGTTTTCCAAGACGATAAAGCTTTTGGATGCAACCTAATCTGTCCTTCCTCCAGCAGCTATCAGCGATCACAATTCTATCTATATTTTCAACCTACCAGCTCTCAGCCCAACTGCTAAGTGACAGCATCACCAGGATTCTTTAACTAATACAAAACGTGTGTGTGTGTGTGTGTGTGTGTGCATACACTCCCATGTATACACTCCCGGATATATAAAGAAGAGCTTTTCAAAATGTTCATTGTCTATACATGCTAATAGCTGATTACTATTCTTTCCTTTTGTCACTTATTCTGTGAATCTCGCAATACAGTCCTGTTGAACTGAGGCCCAATATCCAACCCCTTGTACCACCAGCGCTCCGCTAAATGTTACAGTCACACTAGATATGCCGAGTAAATGATGAAAGCAAAGACAAGCAATTAGGGATAAATCCATATAGTCGGTGAATTTTTAAAAAATCTTTACATGTGCGTGTGTGTGTGCGTGCACGCACACAGACATATGACAAAGCCAGGGACATATAAAGAGGATGATGTTATTTTCTTTCCATTGCCATATTTAAGTTGATTGTTTCATAGTTCATTGTTGGGCTGCTAACTACAAGGTTGGCATTTTGAAAACACAAGCCTTTCCAAGAGGGAAAAATAGGCCTTGGATGCCATATAGTTCCAGAGCCTTGGAAGCCCACACGGGAAGTTCGCCTTATCTTACGAGCAGCTCCCAGAATCATGACTCAATGCAGGTATAGTGAGTTCAACAGAGCACTCCAACTCTCACAATGTCAAACACTGTGACATCATCGTTAATTGTATACATTTACAAAAGTAACTTTATGGTACTGTTAACACTCTCTCCCTCTCTTTTCCTTTTATTGCAATGGGCAAATTAATATATATTACACAAATAATTAAGTTACTAGAATTTAAACCAGGCATTTTCTACAATAAGGAATGGGTCTTTGATGATAAAATAACTCAGAAACTGTAGGTGCTCTCTTTAGAGACAGAGGACGTTAAGAGGGAAAACTATTTGCTTTGTGTCTGGCCAGGAGAGTGCAGACGGTTCTGCCTGGAACAATGAAAAGTCGCAACCATGTAGCCCTTAACACCAACCACGGAGATTCTCCTCAGAAGCAGGGACTCCCTCTCTCATGTGGTATCCAGCCGCACTGTGTCTTTGCTTTGGCTCCTGACGTGCTCCCCCTCACGGTTTCTACTTCCTCCTAGACATTGCCATCTCCAATTCTGGCTCCTAGCATTCTGTGCTTTCACATCACAGATATGAATGGTGGAGAGTCCTGTTCCAGCGTGCACTACAGGAGCCAAACCATGTGTTCACCGTACCTTCCAGCAAGTGGCCAGCTCGTGAGATATTGATGTTGAAAAAAGAAATTCTGCATGAGGAAGCCGTCAGAAACCGGCAACAAGCATGATTAGCACTCCATGTGTTCCTCAGAATAAGCACGATTAAAAAAACAACAGGCTATGTAGATCTGCAGAGCTTCCCATAAGTATTGCTATATATTTTTCTCTTTAAATATGCCATTTAGATGAATGATGCATACTTTTAAAAAAAGCATTCTTAGAGAAACCACATATGCACACAAACTGTATAAAATTATATCTTGATGAAGTGGAAAGATCACATCTTATTAGTGGTCAATTCTTTTATTTCTTTGTTTATTTATTTATTTTTTTCCCTAACCCTAACCCTGTAGTGGTCAACTCTTAATATTTGAAGGGTAATGTAACTTTCCCCCTTTTATAATGAAGCACAGAATTTACCCTGAGCTTCTTTGAAAATACACTTTGCATACTACAGATTGAAAAATAGGCCTTATGAAATGATCAAGAGGAATTTGAGGCACTTTGTCTGTATCCTTACACGAGGCACTCGATAAGCAGTATGTGTGTGTGTGTGTGTGTGTGTGTGTGTGTGTGTGTGTGTGTGTATACTATCTTCTCAGACGCTTTTTGACAGAGACAGGCTAAAATGCTGGTGATCTAATTGCTCTGGGGACTGCAAAGGTGATCTTGTAGTTTGCCTCCAGTGACAGGTGCTATCCCTTTATTATAATTTGAACCCTTGGGTGTTAAAACATTCATGGCTTTTCTATTAGGAAATCTGCATACTCCTACAATGATGTTTATTCATAATCCTCTGATGAGTTGCAGACAAGCTTACAGAGAACTTAAGGCATTGGCATTTTAGTCAGAAATTACTACCTTCACTGAAATGGAAAAATAGTCAGGCTCATTTGCATTTATATTTTAAAAATTCATTAAATAGTTTGTTAGTATTTTGTGCCTTTTGAAATTAAATACGCGGTGAATTGCTGTGGTTTCTAGTGTAATCTATTTAGCAATTAGTACTTACATAAAACATAAATGCATATATCTGAAGTCTGTTTAGACTGTTTTAAAATGTATGTACACCAGAGGGCATCGAAGCTTTTACTCACTGTTATTTCAAAATACATATGTTTTTAAATTGCGCTCTCTTAAAAAAGAAAGAAGATATTAAAACATCTTTTCTCTTCACAATCATTGCTGACTTTTGCTCTAATATTTGTAAAGCATGCTTAGACAATAGTATGTAAACATTTTCATTAAACAAACATGAATAATACAATCAAATAATAAAGCCAAAGAAGATACTTTGGTAAATTTCCTACTTGTAACTTTTTTATTTTTGCCTTCTTTTCTCCTCTCTCAGAGAAACCATCATGACATGTAGTTTTCTGTGGTGTTTCTGGGGATAAAATGTTGAGACTTCACTAAATCCTGACCCTAGATTAGGTTTTGATTCTTTTAAAATCTCCATTATATTCCAGTTATGTAGGTTAACTAAACCATCCTGAAAAGTTTTTCATTTGATTGATCCATTCAGATAGCATTCATTAAACAATAAAGGTAAGAGACTCAGGTTAAGCCTCCCATGACCGCTCTTTCAAGTAGGGAAAATACACTAATATATGTAGCATATCCCATCCAATGTGATGAGTTAGAGGACTCATGAGTGCTGAAAAGCTTAGAGTCCCTAACCGAGCTGATCAATCATGAAGGCTGAGTGATAAGGAAAGATGATTGATCCTGATCCTAAATTAGAAAAACAGTTTTAAATGTTAAGTAAGCACTCTTCTCACCCGTTTGTCTTTGTGATAATTTAAGGTGAATATGGAAGTATTCTCACAAGCAATGGCAGACTAGAAAACTTCTGAGAGCAAGAAATTTTGGTCTAGTTTATTTATTTGTTTACCATAGTTTTACGGGATGGTGTGATTGTTTTGCCTTGTAAACCATGGAATTGCACAGTGATTATATGTTCAGGAGAAAACGTAATATGTATAGCAACAAAAACAACAAAGGCTTAAGAGCAAGGACTACTAGAGCACATTATTGTTAGAGCAATATTCATTCTAGGAAATGCAAGTAGCCCAATACGTTATAAGCAAGGCTTCAGCAGGGAGAAAAGATATTTGTTTTAAATGTACATTCCAGTAGCTGTTCAAACAGACTAGCTTTTCCAATCGCACTGAGCTAGAGCTGATTTTCCACGGAATAGTGTGCCTGATAATTCCCGTCTTATAGTCTTACTGGGTTCCTACTGAAGGATGAGATCCGTGAGAGCGGGCATGTTTCCATGCGTCTTCCCTAAAGCCTGGGTCAATTCTCTTAATAGAGTGGGGACTCAATAAATATGTATGCTATTTACCTGGGAAGGAACATAGATAAGTATGGAAGCATGCAACATAATTCTATTTAGAATGATAGGCTTCAAAATCCCAGAAGCCTTAGTTTTAAATCCAGCTTCTCTGTTAATGATTCTTGTGAACTTAATGAAGTAATTTAACAGTGCTTTGCCTCATTTTATCTGTTAAATAATGGAGTTCACAAATCATCATCTGACATGTGCCAGGCAATGGGATAAGGCATTTGTGTATACTATCTTCGTCACTTTTCACCACAACATCTATGAAAGGAGGCCTGAAATTGCCCCCAAGTATTTCACCAAATACGATTCTGGTTGTGGTAGAGTCAAGATCAAAACTCCATCTCCTTTCTTACTGAAAATGTCACTGTAATGTCCTTCCACCTCTGAAATTCTATTATTCCATATTCAAAGAATGCATGTTGTCATTGTTCAATAAAATGTAATCAGTTTCCCATATTCTATCCTTTCCGCTCGATGTTGTTATTTTCTGTTCTGAATTTTTTTAAAAAAAGAAAGACATCAGTTGCTTTGTAGAAAACTCAAGTTTTGAGTTTTAGCATTCAGCCTACATACATTTTGTTTTTAAATAAGGAAAAACACTTTAATTATTTAGACTATAAAAGTTTAATAAAATAGGTTTCATAACTCATCACAACCTTACTGTACATACTGTTAATAAAATGCCCTTTTTCATACATATTGTTTGTTCTTTCTTTCAAGAAGAACAAGTGTATCTCCTTGCTGATTCAGTTTACAACATGTAAGTCATTGCCCTTCACAAAGGGGCAGGGGAGGAAAGAAGTGTCTGTTAAAAAAAACACAAAAACCTCGAAGAACACTATTCAAATTCATTGCCTCTTCCAGGTGTGGGTAATTGAGTTGCTTCAAGATCAATATGAAACTGCCTAGGATACAAAATGTCAATAGCTACTTCCAAAGGCAGGCTCTCTATTTTAGATATCTATAAAAACAACATCCCCAGCTGCTGCTTCAGAGCAAATCTGAAACTACATAACAAAACTAGGAGGCAACTCCAGAAAGCAGGCACTCCTTAAGAATCTTCCTTTGAAACACAGAAGTGTAGAGACCCCTGATGTGTGAACACCTTTTCTTTGACAGTTACCAGAGGCTGAAGTGACACTGAGTGACTAACACAGGTGATTCCATCTGAAATCTCAGTTTAAAAACCAAGGGTTCTGTCCAAGATTACAATCCTCGGTTTTCTAGATTTTACTGAGAAAGTACAATGCAACTGCACTAATTATTTTCTATATTGACAATGCATTTTAAGAAGTTACAGCAACACATGAAATATTTCACTTTAATATTTCTTTTCACTAGTTGAAATTTGCAACACTAAGTTAAATCCTAAAACACCTTCCACTGGTGATGTCTTTCCAATTACCATAGCAACCGGTACTTCTGCCTGTGTGCAGGGTGGTGAGAAGAACAGTGCTTCCTTTTCGAAGCCAGACTGCGCCACTTCAGAACCAGTCTTACTCCCATTGAGCCCCATGGAGGCAGGGCTTGATAAACAATGAAGGAATTAAAACAAGCACAATACACGTAGACTGCTGCGTAACAGCAGTATAATATTGTACATCAACATTCTCGGGCATACAGTCTGAAGCTCACAAAAGACGTATTTTCTTCTGATTCCTGAACTTCATTTTTGTCATGGTACAAAATGCCTTCACGCTTGTTTTTTCTTTAAGAAAGAACTGAAAGCCAGGAATTCTCAGGGTCATTGCCTTGATCTCAATTCTCCTGCCTTTAAGGAAGGAATGAGAGGAGAATTCTCGGAATTTCCCAGTCTGCATTACCCTAAGAGTTGTTTGTTCTATACTACTTTGTGGGTTAAATACACTTGCAGTTTAGGGTAGACTTAGAAGTTACCTATAAAGACGAAACTCCATAAAGTGACTTTATAATTAAGACTACTTGGTTCATTTTATTAGGCAGTTAAAATCCATTCATTTATAACAAAAAGATCTATAAACAAAGCTTATGGAAAGCTGAAGCATTTTTTAAGTTGACATATGGCTTGGCAAAAAACAAAATAAAAATGAAGTTACTTTTTAACTCATGAAGCTTCTCTTACATCACCTCAATGATCCAGCTCCTGAATCATCACAGAGCACATATTTCCTACAACATACATCCTTCACTGGTGATTTAATGTTCTGATATTCAGAGAGGCGTTTTTTACTTTTAATGAGCCTTGGTGTTACAGCGGTTAAAGCACTTGGATGGCAAGATGACGTTAGGTGGTTTGAACCTACTACCCACGCTGCAGGAATAAAGTAAGCACAGTAGCAATTTGCTTCCATAAAGATTGTATCCTTGTGAAGCAGCTCTACTCTGTCCTGAAGGGTCACTGTATGTCGGAAATGACATGATGTCTACCAACTCTCATAAGCCACTTCACATTGACTCATATTTCCATTGCATATCACGTACTGATATTACAGAATATGGGTTTGCCGGAGGCTTAGTTTCCTCAAATACGAAAAAAAAAATAAGTTGTTGGGTGACATGAACATAATGGCATATACTACACACTGGGGTCAGTGTCTGGAGCTAAATAAAAGAGCTTTTTATTTAGATTTATTAAAGTATATAATATATCAAAATTATTATATTATCTCTTTTTAGACATATCATACTGATTACATAAATCCTTCCCCCAAACCTCTCATCAGTTGGTTGTACTGTGGTGGCTTGCAGGTTGCTGTGAAACTAAAACCTGAGCCACTGATATTTCAAAGACCTGCAGCTTCACCCGTGCTGCATGGATTCCAGTGGAGCTTCCGGGCTAAGCAACGGTCTCAAACATACCAGCCATTGTGAGAACGGCTCAGGATGGGGATGCTCGCATTCTGTTGTGAACAGGGTTGGTCTGGATTAGAGCAGACTCAGTGACACCTGGAAATCACAATAGTGATGATTATGCTGCTGTGTGTTTCACAAGTTCAACATATGGGAAGTTGAAGAAGGTAATAGTATTTGTCCAAATGATTTAGAGCCTTTTTAGGACTTCCTTAGGCCTAGAGATACAGAGACGACTTCGAAGTTATCAAATATTCTGGGCGATGCTCCTGTCTCCATTGCGATAATCAAACAATTACACCCTGCTCTGGGTTTCTTTTTTCTTGAGAGGCAGTAGAATCAAACGTTGATGAGGATGTGCCTCCCTCCTCGGTTTTTGTCTGGATTTGTAATTTACGTGTACCTAGTACTTAATTAAAATTCTGTAATATATTTCATTTTATCAGAGTCAAATTCCTTAGTTGTTTTTTTTATTTTGTTGTGGCGGTGGTTTAACTTACAATAAAATGGGAACATTTAAAATACTTGGATGTTGGGTTTTGGAAAATGCATTTCTGAAAGAAATAAGGACGACTTTCTAATGAAGAATTTAAACTGTGAAGTGCTTTGCAACTCCAATGCGGGTCAATTTAAATTGTTTACTAACTTGTTCAGTGCTGTTTATGGCATGTGCTGGAAGCACTGCCCCATTTAAGGACAATTGTTCTCCTCTCACCAGGCAACTTTTCATGACAACTCATTGTCAAATCATATGTCTCTGAGGCTTTCTGTTTTCCATAAACTTTGCAATGGCGAGAATATTTCAGAATAAATCACCAGGTCTACTTCCAAGGTGACTCTCGATGGATTAAAACGGCCAATCTCTGAGCTAGTAACCCAAAACTTAACTGTTTGTACTATTCAATAAACTTTATTTTGTTCACTATGACTCTGAATTAATACAACTAACCATCCACCTGTTGAAACCCAAATTCCACTGTTAGTAAAGCTGGTGCCTACATGCACATACGTGAGAATGTAATGTAGACAATTCCATGAAAATGGCTCATGGGAAAAGTAGGCTCATTAGAAGTCCTTGGTGAAATTGCTCCATGAATTTTACTTATATATTTTAATTTTGTTTCAAATTCCAAAATACCTAAAGTATCAGTAAGTATCAGTAAGTGCTCTGTCCATCTACTAGGGTTTCCTGTGTCTGAGGGAAAATCATGTTTCACTGGGTTTCACACGAGGAGGCCCCATGTTCCACTGGTTGTGAATTGTGCTGCGATCCGCAGATTGTCAGCTGGACACCACGAGCCCCTGCACCGCAGAGAGACGGGGTCTGCTACTCCCACACCTGCTTGTACTCTAAACGCACGGCTCTGTCCTTGCTGATCAGGCCACTGTGATTCAGTATCGACTCAATGCCAGTGAGCGAGGCTTTCACACACATGCATTATATTTTACACATGGCTTGCACATAGAAAAATATCCCTGAAAGAGGTTTCACATATGACATTAGTGAGAATTATTAATATTGCTATTTTAATGTAATAGAAGTACATGTAACTAAAAACATGTTTTTTAAAATCAGTTTAAACAAGGACTACATGGTCAGAGAATATACTTTATTCTTTTTAATGTAGGGCAATATTGCATTCCTTCTAAATAATTCCTGGATTAAGTTAAATTAACATAAATTTTAAATTAAAATGTTCAAAAGAGATTGAATTAATAATGTTTTCAAATACAAAGAGGCCTACCTTCCCTAATAGTATCCTTTATTTTTTACCTTTATGAAACAACACAGAATACCCTGGAGTCTAAATTATCTTAATTAGATGTAATTAAAGTAGATTGCTTTATCTGTTAATTAACAAACCTGGGATTTAGCAGTACTGCTATTATTATTCTGTTGTCTTAGAGAAGTTGTTATATTTTAATATAATTCATTTGTACCCCAATTACTTCGAATTATTTTGAATTTTAACCTAATCTGTAACTTCAATAAATATTTCAGTAAAAATGCATACTGGACTAACCTAAACCACTGACTTTCTTCACCCACAAATGGAAGTTGGCATGGCAGTATACCGTCTGCTCAGGAAGTATTGTTTAAGAAACTATTAAATTCAGCTATGGTACATGTACCCTGTGTTTCAATTATTATTGGGATATAAAGTATTTTTTCTAATGACTGGGATAGCAACTCTGATCAGTAAATTTTTAGAAATGCCTTTTTCTTTCCTTCCCAGTGTGAGGCTTAGGGCTAACACATCTTCTTTCATTTTTTGGTATAAACCAGAGGATGCATCACTGGCCTGGTTGTGTCCACACAGAACCAGGGATCTGTAGCGACAGCGTATCTGTAGCAGTGTTAATGAAGTTTCAGCCTCCCATTCATATGTCAGGTTTCTGTTACCACACAATGTCCTCATCTATCTCTGCATGTGTGATTCTTACAGAACACTCCTTGATTTGATTTACGGTACTTTAGTTATACTGGGAGAATTGAGATTTTTTAGAGCATATGAGAACCTCTTTGCCTTCAAGTCATGTATTGACTTTTGTGAAACGGTGTTGACATGCTCTCAGTTGTGGGAAACAGCATTGTCTTCACGGAGCTTTGGCCACCTTTCTCCTTGCCTGGTTCCTCTAGATATTCTAGACACAAACTGCATCTTCTTAACTACACCTTGCTCTCTGTCATTCCTCCCTGCAACAATCTTTAGTCACCCTCCAATGCCAAGAACAGTTACCCCTAGAGAATTACAAGGAAATGTAGATTCACATAGATATTAGACTAAATATATAGCTTGCTCAAGTAAGGATTACTGTTTTCCAAAAGTGTGCAATGTCATTAACTTTAAAATCATTTAATTGTAACTAAGTCTTTAAATGTTTTGAATATTGTACATATTTTTCTATAAATCACATCAATATTTGTGAGCATTTATTTCATGCCAGTCAAATTGACAGAGACTAATCTCTTATCCTAACACATGAGCACGCATGCATACACACACCCCTTATCAAAATGAGCAACATGCCATCACTAGTTTCAATTTGCAGATGAGACAGTGCAGTTAAGTAAAAGCTTTCACAGAGTCACATAGCTTGTAAAGCAGTTTATTAGAACATAAACCTACATATTTTGATTCAGTTATAAATAAGTGTAATAAAATACATGATATTACTAATGCTTTGGAGGTTTATGAGGCTTTTTGTTTTTTAATAATTATCATACTGGAAAAATTTGTGAACTCATGCAACTGAACTCAATAAGCAAAATCTCATACATTATCCTCTAATATTAAGTTCATGTTCCTGGGTTATACAAATAGTAGTGTTCGGTGCTGAGTACAACTATGAATTGTTCATATTTTTGATAGCACTTTCATTTTCAGTCTTTTTCTTTGCACATAGTAGGCATGTTAGCATTCATAGATGTCATTGGCCCAAATAATAAATACTATTTTGTTATTCTGGCAGAGTATAAAATCCATGGGTTCACTAGGAAGAACACCCTTTAAATAAAATATTTGTCTCTCTGGGAGAGTGACAACATCAATCAGTTTATGTTGGGGTCACGTAGCAACCAAAAAAATCCAAACCTGGGAAGCTTGCAACATAAAAGGGATTTAGCTATCCTGGAAAAACAACAGATCTGAGGCATTCATTACTTTTTGGAAAACAAGGCTAAGTGAGTACCACCTCTCTGGGGTACTGCATGCCTGATGGTGACAGGAAGGGATCTTATTTGAACTGTGCAAGGGCGCTGAAAGGCTTTCCTCGGAGTGATATCTCATTCCAGATAAGATTTGGTGACCAAGCATGATTTATCTTGAAAGAAAGAACAAGAATATTGGAAAAAGAACCTACCAGAGAACACTGATTTCAGATCCTAAGCAACTTCTTTTAGTATTTTAAAAATATTTCCCCCCAAATGGAATGATACTGTTTTATTCACAATGAACAGTGCATATAAACGAATTCAGTCTCTAAAATTCTTAATTAAAACAAGAATCCATAATCTGTGTAGATATATTTTGTATGTGTGGAGGGTAAGAATATCTTGGTAAAGGCTTCTTCCACAGCTATTTGGTAATTCAATATTTGTATCTGGGTATAGTACTGGGGTAGACTGAATGAGGCAAAATTTTAAAACTCTAAATTCAATCAATTTTCTCATGAATTATAAAACACGGTGAAGCATGGTGGCATTCTGGAGGTCTGTACATATACACGGATCAAAAGTAAATTGTTTGGAGACTACATAGTATATTAATGTGGGCTAAAACCACTCCGTAGAGAACACACAACCGCTTTGGCTAAACGTATGAAAGTTTTGAAAGGCTGTGCCCTCAGGACACAATCCCACAGTTCCCTAAGTCTGAGTCCCTCTTCTAACATGCTTCAGTAGGGGATGGAGCTGCTGCCACAACCGAAGAGGACTGCTGGGAGGTGAGTTCACCTGGGAGAAGGAGGGAGACCTCAGTGCTGTGTTCTCTGTGGGTGAGAATCTTGCAGCAGAGCGGGGACTTTGAACAGAATCCCACAGTGCTGAGCCTGTGTCCAAGCTCCCTGACTTGGCCTCCTTACCAGTTGCTCTTTGAGCTACATGAAGCGAGGTATGAGTAGGGCATTCTACTTCACTGCCATCTTCCTGGAAGTCTCTATAAATCTATGTTTATAGTACATGGTTGTTCTTATAATAACTCAAATTATTTAAAATTCCAGCACACTATTTAGCAAAAATGAACATAGATAAATCTTTAAAAAACAAAAGAGAAAGATGAACTTCCAATGACAGGAAACATTTACTACAGTAATTTTAGCAAACATCAGAGAAATTGATACTAAAGTTGACATACATAGCAAACCAAGTTTTGCAAACATGTACATAGATACAACCATATGCACACATATATACATATATGCAGATATATGTTTATGTATGTATATGTGTGCATATATGTACACACAAAAATAACTTCATTTTTATATATATCAACTTTAGTATCAAGTTGTCATTTGCTTATATATAGCACATGTATAGCATATATATAGCACAAGTATATATGCTTCATTTATATTTCATTTATATATGTGTATATGTGTACATATTTCATTCATTATATATGGATGTACTTCACTTATATGTGTATATATTTCCATTTATATATGTATATACATATATTCATTTACAATTACACACTCACTGCCTTTAGGTCAAAGTTAACTCATAGCATCCCTTGTGGGATTCCCAGACTGTAACTGTTTATGGGAGTAGAAAACTCCTTCTTTCTCCCTCGGAGTGGATGGTGGTTTCAAACTGCTGAGCATTCAGATTACAGTCCAATGCATAACCACTACATTACCTGGTTCCTATATTTATTTATGCATGTATATATTAATTTATATATGTGCATATTCATTTTATACCTATATATGCCTTCCTTAGATATATACATTTATATTATTCATTTATCTATGTATATATTAGGAATTATTCATTAAAATATATACAAAACTTTATTTGTTTCTTGAAATATTAAAACTTTGATTTGTAAATCAAAGGTGAGCATTAAGACAAATATATTTCCATATACACTTCATCTGATTATCATCTAGACAACGCCTGTATTTTTACCATTATTCGTTTCAGAAAAGCTAGTTATCCCAGTTAAAATCAAGAGTGCACTCCTTGAAGAACTGTCTGACTAAAATCATCTGAAGCCATTTGTTGACAGAGGAAGGAAGAACCAGACCTGTTTCTAAAGTGAGACGAGATGTTCAAAATACAGGGTTATTCACCCGGTTAAGGACGAACGCATGTCTTCCTGCTGGCTGCTCTCTTGTAAAGGTGAGTCCATGTGCTACATCCTGGTGGTCATGATCTGGGTTACAGGAGAAATCCCATGTGTTTTCTGTTTTCTCCCTCAGAAATTAAACAAGACACAAACTACCTGCTTTTCTCTCTGCCTGAGGATGCAGTCACTAAATCCATTATAAAACACACAGATTCAATGTTTTATTCACCAACTGAAAGAGAGAGAAAGTAAGCTCTCTAGTTTGGCTTCTTCTGATAATTATATTTTATGTTAACTAGACACTCCTGACTAGGGGTGGAGTCAAACCTGCCAATCAGGTCGCAGCCTGATGTTAACTCCTTGGGGGTGTGCTTTCTTTATAAGAAATACCCTGAAACCTTCCTCTTTCTCACCTTCACCTTTATACCTACTGAGATTGGGCCTGTGAACTTGAAAGCTACCAGAGGCCTGCAAGGTTGGCACTGTCTTTGGATCCACATGATTCTGTTTTTTCGTTTTTTTTTAAAAAAGATCATTTTATTGGGGGCTTTTCCAACTCTTATAATAATCCATTTATTTTCTATTTGAGCCCTTGGTATCAGCTCCTCTTTTTAACCTCCCTCCCCTATATACCACCATCATGACCTCTTAATAAATTGTGACTTATTATTATTTTCATATCTTACACTGACTGCTGTCTCCCTTCATCTATGTTTCTGTTGTTTGTGTCCCTGGTGGGGAGGGTATGCACGAAACATTGTTTGGTTCCCCCTTCTTCCCCATGACACCCTACTTTCCCCCTACCCTCCTGGTATCACTACTCCTACTTCTTTTCCTAAGGATTTTTTGGACCTGGATTCCATGTGTGGTGAGCTCTCATCTGTATCAGAGTACATGCCCTGAACTAGTCAAAACCGAAAGGCAGGACTGGGGTCATGATAGTTGGGGGTGAGGAAGCCTCAAGTAACCAGGGGAACTTTGGCTGTTTCATTGGAGCTATACTGCACCCTGGCTGACTCATCCTCCCTTGTGACCCTTCTTTGAGGGGGTGTCATATTGTCTACAGATGGGTTTGGGGTATCTCCTCTGATACCCCTTGTTCTCACCAATGTTTTTGGGGTGATTTGGGTCTTCTGGTGCTTGTTCCCTGATCCTATTGACATCTGATAACTGGTATGATGACACCGTGACTGGTGTGCTTCTTCCATGTGGGCTTGTTGCTTCTCGGCTAGATGGCCACGTGTCTAACTTCAAGCCTTTAAAACCCCAGATGCTATATATTTTTATAACCAGGCACCATCAGCTTTCTTCAATACATTTGCTTATGTATCCGTATCATCTTCAGTGATTTTGCTGGGAGGGTGTGTTAGTCTGGGTACATTACATAAACATATCCACAGAAACTCATACGTATAAGAAAGAGTTTTATATAAAGGGTAGGTGTACATCAAGAAAACATCCCAACCCAGTGCTGCCAAGCCCACAAGTCCAGCATTAGCCCATACGTCTGACACCAATCCACAAAGTCCTCCTCCATCTCGCAAAACACAGGCAATGATGCCGACTGCAGAAGAAAAGCCAACTCAGTGAACATGTAAGCACTTCAGCACTGGCAGGGCTTTCCACATGGCTGCTCCAGCACCCAGGGCTGCATCAGCGTAGGTCCATGTAGCTTCTCCACAGGAATGTCTTGCAGGAAGTGAGCCTTGCCAGCTGAAGCAGGGAACTGGCTAAGGCAGCTGCACTCTGGTCCGACCATCAGAAAGCAAGAGACCAGAGAGCTAGAAAGGGGAGGCTCACTGAGCCATTTATCTCTCCACCCTTCAATTAATCCCACATGTGTTTATCAACCAGGTTGGCGCAATAAACTAACTACCTCAGAGGGTGAGCATCAAAGAATGTCAGGCTGTTAGAACAAAGTATTCTTGTGTTGAGGGAGGGCTTGAGCAGAGGCCCAAAGTCTGTCGACTTGCTCAGTGTAATTTCATATAAATATATGTACATAGGCCAATACCTCTATTTTTATGGATTAATATATTAACAAAAGTGTACACCTATGTTTTAACCTCTATCCATAACTTTGTTTCCTATTTCGTTTTACCTTCTCTTTTCTCACCATCATGCTTGCCCTTTTTCCACCTCTTAGGAATTCTTCTCAGCTAGATTGCTGCTGCTCCAACAACCCCAGCATCTCTACATCCTCCTCATTGTTGATTTAATTTGATATTTGTTCCCCCGTCTATGGTGTTGTCTTCTCACCTGCCTCTTCCTACTCTTGAGTCCCTCAGGAACTGTCCGTCCCATTGTTTTTCTGGGCTTGCTTCTCATTTTATATAGGTAGACAAACCAACAATAACAGAGACAAACCAAAAAGAAAAGAAAAATTTGAATAAAAAGAGAGAGAAAGAAAAAAAAAACTAGCAAAAAATCCCCTGAAAAAATATACATAATCCCCAGGTCTGTTGGCTGACATTTATGACTACCTCCCCACCTGTCTTGGGGGTGGGGGTGGGGGGGCTCTAGAAACTGCCTCTCCTAGCCTGAAGGATCCACATACTTCTGTACCCACCATCCTGTGATCTTCCCACATTCTGTGTCATTGTATGTGCCTATGTGATTCTGAAGTGGGACTTATGGACTAGTATTGAACTAACAGAATCGAATTGGTTTGGGATGGCATACTTCCTGATATATAATTTTTGACATAAAGCTCCTATTTATATGTACATGAGTATCAATGGGTTTGTTTCTCTACCCAATCTGGCCCAACACAGTCCTGTTACCTCCAGAATCTGGCTGTGGCTGGATTGTTACCACAGAAGATGAGAAGATGAAGAGTTGCAAATGTTACTGGATGCCTATATTCTTGCCTGAGAGTGGTAGTTATATAATTTCATGTTAACTTGATAAATAGGCCTGGGGTGGAATATAGCCTGTCAATCAGTTCACAACCTGATGATGCCTTCTTGTGGGCATGCCTTTCTCATGAGGATTCTGGGAACATCCTCTCTTTCGTCCTGTATGTTGGCCACACTCTCTCTCTGATTCAGCTTTCTATTGAGAATCCACATTCAGATAACTGGAGGAACCACGTGGAGACCTGTGCCAGCATTGAGAATCTTCTACCACCACTGAATCCAGAAGGATTTCCACCCACTGGCCTGTGATCTTCCTGCATTCGGCATCATGGTATGTGCTGCATGAGTCTAAAGAGGAATTTATAGACTAGTATCAAACATATGGGTTAATGGACTTGATGCAGACTTTGCTGGGATGTTTGTTTCCTCAATATACAAATGCTCATTAATATAAAGCTATCTCTTATACACATCTGAGTGTCTCTGAATTTGTTTCTCTAGTCAACCCAGCCAACACAGAAAGACTCAGGTTTGACCCCATTATGGTGAAGATTGGTGCTTTTGGTTCCAGCATCTTCACTTTTTCCTGTCTAAGTTTGCTAAAATGATGACTAATTTAGAGGACATAGGGCACAGAAGAAAATTCATTTAGAGATTTCTAGGAAGAAGAATCACCACTTGTTTGTCATACAGCAGTGGCTTGAATGGTGCTGTGATGCTGGAAGCTATGTCACTGGAGTTTCAAATGTGACTCAGGATGAGTTGCCTTAACAAAGTAGAATCGACCTTGTTGACATGAGTGGAGTAAAACCTACAGGAGTGGAACCTTTGGGATTTTCATTTACTAATGAGGCAAAAATTAAGATGAGAACAAAGAGCCACAAAAGACTACTATTATTAGAATTTGGAATGTAAGAAGTATGAGGCTAGAGAAATTAGAAGTCATCAAAAACAAAATGAATTGATATCTCAGCATTATAGGGATGAAATGGACTGGTATTGTCCATTTTGATTCAGAAAAACAGGGTACACTGTGCTGGGAAGGTTACAATCAAGAGACATTGCCTTTCATTCATTGTCAAAAAGAATATGTCATGGTCTATCTTGAAGTATAATGCTGTCTATGATAGGGTTATATCTACCAGTATTCAAAGAAGGTTAATAATACAACTATTATTGAAAGTTATTTACCTCTTCCAAAGAAAATTATGAGGAAATTCTACCAATTTCCTCAGCCTGAAACTAATCAAATATTCCATCAAGATGCACTGTTAATTATTGGTGATTGAAATGCAAAAAAAAATCCCAATTGATTACATCCATGGGAAGAGACTAGGGAGAAGATCAATATCAGCAGCTCAACCCAGAACAGGGTTTGATTATGAAACAGACAACCAATTGCTTATATATAAGTTCAGTTTGAAGCTGAAAAAGTTAAAACAAGTCCCTGGGAACCAAAATGATATCTCGAGTCTATCCCATCTGAATTCTGAGACAATTTTAAGAATAGATTTGAAGGAAGTGAACACGAATGACAGAAAGTCTGATGAGCAGTGGGAGGAAATTAAGACCATCATCCATGAAGAAAGCAAAAGTCATTAAAAGACAGTAAAAAAAGAAAGGCTAAAAGTGGGTTTCAGAAGAGAACTCTGAAACTTGCGCTTAACTACAGAGTAGCTAAAGCAATGGAGGAAAAATATGAAGCCAAAGAGCTGAATTGAAAATGTCAAAGGGCAACTTGAGAAGACAAAGCCAAATATTATGAGGAAGTGTGTTAAGACCTAGAATCAGAAAACAAAAAGGGAACGACATGTTCAGCTTATCTGAAACTGAGATATTCTATGGGCAAAATATTGAAAGATGCAGAGAGCAACAAGAGATCATGGAACAAATACACAGAATAGCTGGACCAAAAAAACTGGTTGACATTCACCATTTCTGTAAGTAGCACATGAGTATGTATGGACTGTGATAAGAGTTGGATGAACCCCTAATAAAAAAACAACCATAGAACCAGTAACTGGATTAATATTTACCTAGAGACATGCCAAGTGAGGTTGTGGGGAAAAGGGGTATCAACAAAAATGATTTATATAACCTTCTCCCTTGGGGAAGGACTACAGAAATGTGGGTGAGAGAGACATCAGACAGAGTAAGATATGACAAAATAATAATAATTTATAAATTATCAAGGATTCATGAAGGAAGGGGACATGTGTAGGGAAGGGGGAAATGATTAGCTGAAACCAAGGACTCAAGTAGATAGCAAATGTGTTGAGAATGATGAGAGAAACAAATGTACAAATACGCTTGACACAATGGAAGTAGGTATGGATTATGATAAGAGTTGTACGAGCCCCCAATAAAAAAAGAAAAGGACAGGTATAACAAGAGTGCCCTAGGTGAGTACAATCAGCATGACAGAAATAGAAGAATAAACACCTATCTCACAATAAATGGGTGGAAGCATAGATAGTTGGAGGGAGGGTAGGGGAAGGGAGAACCGGGATGGGGAGAAACCGAGTGGATGGTATGTGGGGGAGCAGGGCACTAACCCACCCGTTGGAGAGTATCGGTGTGTCCCCACAGAACTGGAACATGCATACGGACCCCACCATGACACACCAAACCAGGAGGGCAATGTAAAGTACAGAGGACTACACAAAGAGACTGGACCATACGCTGTCCCCTCCAGAATTAGCCCGACCCCCACATTCGAAGGGAATACCACAGAAAATGAAAATAGATTGTCTGGTGTGGGAAAGGAACTGACCCACCACACCACACCCAGAAGGAAGCTGAAACAAAGGAAGGAGGAAGGACGGACTGGAGTACACCTGGGCCCACCAAGCTCAGAAGATGATAGCCTGGCTCGTAGGGCCTGTAGTACAGAGAGGACCATACAGCTGGCCACACTGCGAGATGCAACATCCTGCACGGACCCATGGCCCTACATGGGACAGCACTTGAGACACAGTGGGGGATGTGCGACTGAGCTGACCCCACCACACTGAGGCAAACACTGGAGCGTGCAATGGAGCAGCAGGGGAAGCAGAGCAAAGAGATCCTGAGGGAGTATAAAGGATGGACTTTGGGGCCAGGATGTGGCACTCCACAAGACTCATCCGGAAAATACTCCTAAAGGCCAACAACCAGACATTGAACTACTAACAAAATTTTTTTCTTTTTCTTGCTATCTTTTTGTTTTGTCTTTTCTTTCTTCTTCTTTTTCTTTAATCTTGTAAATTTTGTATGTTAGTGGCTTTTGTGCCTATCAGCGTGACAGTATTGTTGCTGTCAAGCCATGTTCTTATGTGCCACTTGGGTGCTGTCAAAGCCATCTGCATTTGTATGCACATATTACTATATCAGCAGGTCCATCTAGATAAGATAGGCTGGACAAACAATGAGAGAAGAAAATAAAGGGACAAACGGTCCCGGAGGGACTTGAGAGCATGGGAGGTAGGGGAAGGGAGGAGGTGTCGGCCAACCCAAGGACAAGGGAACAATGAGTGGTTCAAAGCCAGTGGAGGGAGGGGATGAACTGACATAATGCTCAAACTATAGAACAATATCATTGCTATTGGATGCAAGCAGAATTATGCTGAAGATCATCCAAACATATTTGCAGCAGTACATTGACAGGGAACTGCCAGTGGTTCAGGCTGGATTCCATATAGAACTTGAAACAAGGGATATCATTGTCGATGTCAGATGGATCTTGTCTCAAACTAGAGAATACTAGAAAGATGATTACTTGTGTTTCATTGACTATGCCAAGGAATTTGAGTGTGGAAGATAATAAATGAGAAAGGAAATTCCAGAGCACTTAATTATACTTCCACATAACGTGTACATGGATCAAGAGGCAGATGTCTGAACAGAACAAGGGAATACTGCATGGTTCAATTTCTGGAAAGTTGGACATCAAGGTTGAATCCTTTCACCACATTCATTCAGTCTCTACACTGAGCAAATCTGAGGAGCTTGATTATATGAAGAAGAATGCTGCATCTGATTGGAGGAAGCCTTTATCGATCTGTGATTTGCAGATGACACAACTTTGCTTGCTGAAAGTAATACTTGAAGCACCTGTGGATGAAGATTGATGAGTGTACCCTTCAGTACAGATTGCAACTGTAAATAAGACCAGAATCGGCATAAATAAACCAACAGATAACACCATGGTAAATGTGGAAAAGGTTGAAGTTGTCAACATTTTTGTTATGCTTAAATCTACCATCAATGTTCATGGAAGAAGCAGGCAAGAGACCAAACAATTCACTTCATTGGGTAAACATGCTCCACGAGCAGGTTTGGAGTGGAAACCCAAAGCCTATCTGTGGGCAATTGGACACCCCCTTATTGAGGGGTTGCGGGGAAAGATGAGCCAGTCAGGGTGCAGTGTAGCAATGATGAAACATACTACTTTCTTCTTGGTACAAATGCATCCCCCACCCCCGGCCCACTATCATGATCCCAATTCTACCTTATAAATCCGGCTAGACCAGAGGATGTACACTGGTACAGATAGGAACTGGAAACACAAGGAATCCATGATGGACGATCCCTTCAAGTCCAGTGGTAAGGGTAGGGATACTGGAAGGTTGCAGGGAGGGAGGGAATGGGAGGACTGGTAGGGAGTGACCAAGGGCAAGGTAACTGAGAGGAACTACTGAAACCAGAATAAAGGCTGAACATGTTAGTGGGACAGGAGAAAAGCATTAGTAAATAGAGGAAAGGAGTAGGAGGCAAAGTGCATACAGAGAAACCTAAATACAGACATGTACATATGTAAACATATTTATGATTATGGGGGAAATAGACCTATGTGCATATATTTATAGGTTCAGTAGTAGGGTAGCAGGTGGACATTGGTCCTCCTCACGCACACGTCCTCAATACAATAGCACCTTGCCGAGCTAAACGGTCATTCCATGATACCCACCTTCCCGACATGATCACTGAAGACAGATGTGTGTATAAGCAAATGTGGTGAAGAAAGCTGATGTTGCCCGGCTACCAAAAAGATATAGCATCTGGGGTCTTAAAGGCTTGAAAGCAAACAAGCAGCCATCTAGCCCAGAAGCAATAAAGCCCACACGGAAGCAGCACACCAACATGTGTGATCATGAAGGGCAGAGGGGACCAGGTCTCAAACAACAAAGGCAGGGGAGGCGGGAATCACATCACCGTGAATGAGGAGGAGTGCGTGATGGGGACCCAATGCCCATCTGTAGACAGCTGGACATCCCTTGCAGAAGGGTAGTGGGGAGGAGATGAGTCACTCAGGGTTCATTGTAGTAACAATGAAACTCAAAACCTGCCTCTAGTTCTTGAATGCTTCCCCCCCTCCCAGTTATCATGACCCCAATTCTACCGTGTGGACCTGGTTAGACCAGAGGATGCACAGCGGTGCCGTAGGGATCTGGAAACACAGGGATTCTTGGACGGATGAACCCCTCAGGACCAGCGGTGGGAGTGGCGACACCGGGAGGGAAGGGGGTGTAGAAAGAGAGAACCGATCTCGAGGATCTATGTGTAACCTCGTCTCTGGGAGATGGGCAATGGGAAAGTGGGTGAGGGGAGACACTGGGCAGTGTAAGATAAGATAAAGTAATAATTTATAAACTATTAAGGGTTCAGGAGGGAGGGACAGGCGGGGAGGGAGGGGGAAGGAAATAAAGGAAAATGAGCTGATTCCAGGAACCCAAGTGGAAGACGAATTTTGAGAATGACGAGGACAACGATTGTATAAGGGTGCTTTACTCAATTGATGTATGTATGGATTGTGATAAGAGTTGTATGAGCCCCTATAAAAAGATTTATTAAATTAAAAAAAATCTATGACATGAAAAAAAAACAAAGAAAAAGAAAGGTTTTAATTTGAAGACTAAAGTGCCCCATCTAAGCCATGATATTGCCCCATATACGTGTAAAATTGGACATTGACTAAGAAAAACAAACAAAGAATATAAGCTTTTTAATTGTCGTGCTAGTGAATGCTATTGAAAGTACCATGGACTACCCAAAAGGAAAGTCTTGGGAGAAGTATGCCCAGACCCTCCTGAGAGCCAAGAACTGGGAGTCTGTCTTAAATACTTTGGATATGTTGTCAGGAAAGACAAGTTCCTGGAGAAAGGCATTGTGCCTGGTAAAGCCAAGGAGCAGCAAAATAGAGGAGGGCTCTTATTAATGGCCTCAAACATTGGAACAGTTGTGCAGAGGGCAATGTTTTGTTCCGTTGTGCATAGAGTCACTGTGAGTTGGAACTGACTTGATGGCGCCTCACAAAAGGAAGAAAACAAAACCTTCACAGCCAGAGTGGTCAACCTCAGTATTTCTTTCCTCCTCTATGCATATTCAGCTTTTAAAAGGGGTTTTGCACATGCAGGAGATTCTTGGGTAGCAGAGTGTGCTGGGAAATGTAGTCCCAAGATATTGTCATGGACTGTACATATCTGTTCACATCTTCTGCACCTTTGCTTCTTTATTCTTTCTCACTCCTGAGGCATTTTAATTTGCCCTTTGAAGTACTTTATTAAAAAAATTAAAGATTGCTATAATCAAACGTGAAACCACCCGCATTGTGGTGGGGCCCCTGGGGAGACTGGAAGCGCTTGGAAGTGCAGCAGCAGTCCTCTGACATTTTATAACAAACAAATCATTTTGCAAGTTGCCTTAATATCTAATACTGATGAATGGAAGGCTTTTCTAATCCTGAAATACACATCCATTACTTGCTCTATTCTTGACAATGTGAAATAAATATTTCAAATTATTTCCACATAAGGGGAAAATATTTCTGTGTGTATTCTAATACCCATAGTAAACACAAAAATATGTTACCCAGATGAGTGGTGGATGAATAGGCTTAGGTTTAGCCTACAGACTGATTTTAAAATGTTTTAATTGGGAATGGGAAAACAGATTATTATAAAGATGATATTAATATGGTCTATGCCTTAAGACCCATACAATTATATATCCTCAATTATTCACAGTATTACTATTAGATTTCATGTCTGGTGAAAGTAATTTAAAAGTGAAAGGATCTATAGTTACTCAAAATAATAGAAATATGACATAATTTAAGATTTTTTGTTAAAAGTACAAAATGGCACAGCCCCCCTCCCATAGAGTAAAATTCCCTTTTAAACTGAATGAGTAGGGATGTTCTTAGGGAAAAGACAAGTGAGGCCACTGAGATAAGCAATGGAGCCTGAGACCTCAGGTGGTGGCAGTCTGATAGTCCTTGGAGAATGTAGTCTAATAACACTCTAGAAAAACGTAGCTTATTTCCTGTGAAACCTGGCTGAAGGGGTGGAATTTAGCCTGCCATTCAGGTCACAGCTTAATGTCCTCATTTGGAGGCGAAAAGGAGATAAATATTTGGAGGCAGGACACATGCTCACTTCCTGTGGGGCAAGCTTGCTGATGAGACACATGGAGCTACACTAGAGCCCTGGAGCTGAAGGAGCCACGTGGAGACAGACCCCTGTCAGCACTGAGATGCCTCCACCTCCACTGGATCCACAAGGCTTTTCACCCACTGGTCTGTGAGCTTCCTGCACTCAGCATCATTGGATTTATTTGAGTCTACCCAGATAAACACAATTGTCAATCACAGCCTTCTGCAAACTGGATGCTCAGAATTTATACTCTAATATAATTCCTTCCTCTAGTTTTAGATTTTATTATTTACAATCCTGGGATCACACAGGTTGGTGTACTTCTGTGCTGACTGAGGTGACATTGAGATAGCTTCTTGTTATAAGACTATCCTCCCAAAGTTTTGGATTTGAGGTCTTGAACTTTGGTTCAGCTTTCTTGTTTTGAGGGTTCCGAATGAAAGGGACTCAGGACTGCTATATATTTGCTATTTTCAGGCTCTCTTTTCTTTTTGTATGACATGTGTTTGTCTTTCAGGCATGGTTCTGTTTGTGAAGAAATGTTATTTAAAGTTTTGCCCCATTTCCGGGTCTCATTGTGTAAGTAAATAGTGTCAGGTCCCTTTAGCTTTAAATCTGTACAAGTCAACAATTCATGTATTTTGGTCCCTAAAAATGCCCTCTATATGCACATTTTAGTCTTTTGTCAACAATGTTTTAAATTCCATACCATTAGCTGAATTGATGATACTCTCAATAGAATTGCCATATGTCTATGAGGATGATGTATAATGGTCCCTAATAAAAGAATAATGGTGTCTCTGAAGTGAACCAAGGCCATATATAAATCATATCTACATAAATGGATTTTGAACTCACACTTAATTTTAGTCTGAACCTCAGAACAATTTCTTCTCATGGCATGGCCCTAGTAGATTATACCTTCACAATGAGATCGGTGAAGATCCAGGTGCTTTAGCAGAATGTACTAAGGAAATCACAATGATACCAGGTTATCAGAAATAATAGGACCTTGAAGTTTAATAACTCTGAATATTACATCCATGAAATCACAAAGTTTATACCTTATTTAAGAGCAGTAATATTTTGAAATAATAAATTTGTGTGCATTAAATTTAATATTTATGTTATAAACTATTTTGCACATTGATGTATTCCTGAAGTTTTTCTGAAGAATAATTTTAAGTTATTCTTAAAGTCAGACATCAAAACCCATATTTATATTTATAATTAAAAATAGATTTATTAAGTACTAAGATGGTACCATTTCTATATAGAAGAATAACCTAAATTTCTCTATACTTAAAATAATTTGTTATTAGATAATACATACACAAATCCTGTTCAAGTGCATAAATATTTTAAGTATACATAATGTAAATTTGACAATGACATATCAGATTTTTACTAATAAAGATTAACATAATCTGTGCCTAATTTCTGAAACCAAAATTTCTATCAGCTATATTAATTCAATTTTTCCAGAATTGTTTCAATTCCATTTGTTATTTTACCTTAAATGTTTGGACATGGTGATGGAAACTAAATCCTATTGAACTTGACAACCCACTTGGTAAGAGTGTGAACTAAACTAAAATAGTTGGAAAAAGCTCAACATTTTGTTTTATAATTAAATGATGTATATTTTTCTTTCCTTTAAAGCAATTTTATACACCCACATTTGGTGAATGCATGTGAATAAACCAGTAAATTTTTTTTCTAAAACAAATGCATTTAAAGTTCAATGAAGCTTTTTCCTTTGTTGTTTCAATATTGTAGGGTACAGATGCTCATAATGAAACCTTTTAATGTTTAAATAAAAGTACATACAATAAATGGTAACTCCCATTTTCTGATTAATAACAGGGCTTTGAATAAGGAGGAAAATGCCACCTATATGCGATTGCTTTGTGCCTACAGCCTAATCACTCATTTGTATTGTCTCTCTCGATTGATTTGTCACTTAGTGGCAGCTGAACTGTGTGTTTGAAGATCTTTTGTATAGATTTAATCAGGAGATGGAATTCACATCTTTGATTGACACTAATAATTTATAATCATTTTCTTTAGCTGGAACAGCTGCATCTCTTTACATTCCTGAAAAAGAAAATCTCTTTAAATTTCATTTACCTTTTCATTTCAAACCAATTTAGGTAGTTAGTCTTGAGGGTAGAATTCTCAATTTGGAATAATGTATATTGCATTATAATATTTGAAGGGTAGAGTAAAATTAATTTCCCAGTTTGCACATGCACATATATTCCATTAAAAATTTTTTTAGTAAGAGCAGGAAGATGCTATTGAGATGCATATTGCTAAAGTATGCTTTCCTTTCTAATATGTATATTATAATTTTAAATAATTCTAAAAGTAATTTTTAAATGTCATAGTTTTTAAATTACTTTAATTTAATACCGCTAAAGAATCTGAGAAAATATAGGCAGGCTCTCTTTAAATTATCAAAGCCTAATATATAATTACCATAGACTCTGAAACCTTGTATAATAAAGCTTTCTTCTTGTTTCATTGCAATAATCAGGAAATGTTCTTTGTTTAGTTATGATTAAGTCTTCTTTTTAGTCTTATTTGTAAATTACATAGTAAATGTATATTTATGATTGCACACCAGAACGGCACTAGGAAACTGTGTCTGTCGTATGTGATAATGTGCATTGCATGTACTATTCTGTTGTGGCGGCGCTGGCTTGGTTAATTGTAAAGGAATTGATGGTGACTTTGGGGGACCTACTGGGTGTAGAGCAGACCTGCTCCATGCAGTCTTCAATGTTGTAACCTTTCAGATGCAGATTGCCAAACTCACCTTCTGAGACACCTCTGGAGAGATTTGGATTACCAAACTTTTGCTAATAGTCCAGCATTTAACTTCAGTACCTAGGATTTGTATATTATTATAATGAGTAGAAATTTGACATTACTTGTCTTTTTATTGTCCTATCATACTATTCAGTGGGAGCATTTATAGAAATATCCTGGCTAAATTATTTCCAAATATTCAAATTGTCTGATAAAAAATAACATACTCTAGATCATTTTTTTTTCTGTTTTAACTGCAAATTAATTATATTTTAAAAATGAATTAACCTCTTCTCTCACAATCTTACAGTAAAAAGATAATGCTCAAGAAACCCACAGGGGAAGTTCTGCCCTTTCTAATATGGTTGCTACGAATATGAGTATGCTCAATTTGCTTATTCACTGTCACAATATCAATATATATCCTATCTTCTTTTTAATCACAATCCATTCTTCCATCCATTGTGTTAAGCACTTTTGTACATTTGTTTCCATCATCATTCTCAAAACATTTGCTTTCTATCTGAGCCCTTGGTATCAGCTCCTCATTTTCCCATCCCTCACTGCTCTCCTTCTCCCATTAACCCCTGATAATTTATAAATTATTATAATTTTGTCATATCTCACACCATCAGAAGTCTCCCTTTAGCCACTTTCTGTTGCCCATCCCCCAGGAAGGTTACATGTAAATCCTTGTAATTTATTCCCCATTTCTAAACCACCCTCCCAGTATTGCCACTCTCACCACTGGTCCTCAAGGGATCATCCATCCTGGATTCCCTATATTTCCAGTTCCTATCTGTATCAGTGTACCTCCTCCGGTCCCAGCTGGATTTCTAAGGTTGAATTGGGATCATGATAGTGGGGGGGGAGGAAGCATTTAAGAACTAGAGGAAAATTGTATGTTTCATGTGTTGTACATAGACCAGACAAGAACTGACACGAGAGATTGGAAGAATTAAAAGAGTTTAACATAATAAAAAGAAAAAAGAAGGACCTGCACAAGACCTGAAAGAAAGAGGGTGTCTGGTTGGCTGGTCCCTTTCGCTTCCAGACTTAGGTTTTCATGGGTTTTTTTTTATCAAACAATTGAGCTGTGCAGCTGTGCAAGCAAGCTGATACAGAAGCAGATCTTGAGGTTAGGCGGTTAAGCACAACTTCCTGGTGCAGGGTGATCTGTTGCCAGTTCTAAGGATAAAGGGATATTTTGGTTTTTCTGAGAATGTTATAAGGCCTCTGGTTACACCTAGGGTCTGGTGCAGAATGTTTGCTTAATACAAAATGGCTTTACTTAGGCTAACTATTACACATCATTGCTACACTGCACCCTGATTGGCTCGTCTCCTCCCCGCGGCCCTTCTTTCAATACCTTCATTAAAATAATCATTCTTCCCTAACACTTCTGTCAGTATTAAATGTATTGCAATTATATGTGTCGATATTTAAGCCACATTTACTCGGGAATCAAGTCTATCTCTGATTCATTTTTGTTTCCTTGGCATAGCACGCACTGACTCTAAACACTGCCATATTTTGGTCTATTTTACATCAGTCACATTCAGGATCTTTCTCTTTTTGTTGCTGACCATTTACTTTACCAAGCATGATGTTCAAGTGTAGTGACTGGTCCCTTCTGATACTATGTACGAAATAAGTGAAATGAAGTCTTGCCATCCTCATTCCAAAGAACACTCTGGGCTGTTTTTTTCCCACCACAGAGTTGTTCATTTTTCCAGCAGGTAATGGAACATTCAATAGCGTTCATTAACATTATAACTCAAATAAGTTTTCCTTAAGTCTTCCATATTCATTGTCTAGCTTTTACATGCATGCAGGTGGTTAAACACACCATTGTTTGAATTCAGTACATTTGATTCCTCAAAGAGAGAGCTAAGCTTATGTGTATTTTAAAAGTCTTTTGTTGCCACCCATAGATGTGCCCCACACCAATGTCCTATGACTTCTTGTCAACTGCTTCCATGGATGCTGATCACAATGAAAATGACTGACAATTCCATTCGTTTCTCTCTTTTACCTTGATATAATTTATTGGTCCAGTTGTTAGTATTTTTGTTTTCTTTTTGTTGAGAAGAAATACAAACTGAATTATTGTAATCTATTACTTTCATCACTAAGCACTTCAAGAATTCTTCTCTTTTAGGGAAAAAACCTTACATCGTCTGTATATCACTAATGAGCATAATCCTGGCACACACATTCCTTGATTTAAACCATGCAGTCATCTGCTTATTTTATTCAATGACTGCTTCTTGGTCTGCACAGTTTCTGCATGAGAATAATAATTAAGTGTTCAAGATATTTCGTCTTTTGACATTTTATTCATAACTTTTACAATCAATTCATATAGTCAAATAGATCTTATTGGTCATTAAAATACAAGTGAATAACATTATGCTTTTATCTGCTTTCTGCCAAGATCTCACATCAGCATTGATGGCCGTCATTCTAAGTCCTTTTCTGTAGCCTCTTCCCTGTGTACACAGTGCTGAAATAGCTTTTAAAGTTATATTTAGCCAAATTCTACTTGCGTGTGATATTAACATTATTAGATGAGATCTTAATTCTGCTGGATCACCTTCCTTTGATGTAGACAGAAATAGTCTTCCAATCTGTTGAGGTAGGTGGCTCTTTGCTAAATTTCTCAATTGGTATTCTACGTGTTACTAGAGCCTTGTTTTTCCAGAGTGACTTCCGTGCTTTATGGACTTCTTTAATATCAGTTTATTTTCATACTCTACACCTGATGGAACTGGTAGATCAGTAAACGTATGAAAGTAGAGATTCTTTAAGATTTTAAAAAATTTTTGAACTATGTTGAAATCTTTAGAAAGTCCAGTAGACTAAAGAAGATAATATCTGATTTGATAATTTGCTTTAGATTCCTAATTTGGCATTATTTTTTTGCCAGAAAATATAATTTATGAATAAATACATTATGAAAAATAGTTATTTTAAATATTTTTACTCAACTATTTGAATATAGGAGCTTGCATATAATACAAGTTTTGTTTCATATGGGAATTTAAGTCTCTTGTTTCTTATTTTATCATATTAATACACAGAACAATTATGCCCTGAAAAATAATGAGCTATAAAAAAGGTAATGAAATCATAGTCATGAAAATTTCATAATTATTTGTACTTTTAAGACAGTAAATATGAGATTACACATATATTTTAATATATTTAAACAAGTCCCATAGTCTTGTATTGTAAGTTTTATAATGAAATAATTTAGTTATATATCACTAATACAAGTTATGTGAAAAAATTACACATAATTACTTTTGATTACTATGCATTTGTTAGTTATATTCATATTTTCATCTAGATATATACTTTTATATTTGAGAATAAAATTTTTCATTCAGAGTTGAGGAAAGCCTGACTTCATACATAATTTACAGAATTTCCTCAACCCAGCAACTGTTTGGAAATATAAAAACTGCACGTCGGCAATATTCCAGAGGGATTTTGGATAGCTTTCTTATACTCTTTGCGGAAAATCAATAGCTTTTTCAGTTCCATACAAATATGTAGAATATTATTTATTTCACACATAAAGAATATTTGAAGATGTTTAATTGGTACTATGAAGATATAAAATTAATATAGAACCTTATAACAAAGCAACACATGAAAATATTGGGCAATACATTATACATAACATTCCAAGAATTAACATAAACCAAGTTTATCAGTGTCGTAAAATTTTAACATTTACTTTAAAAATATGGGATGAATTCACAATATTTTTTATGTGCAAATATATCCACATACTTATTGCAAGAATCATTTTAATGAAATACATATTAATAGCACTAAATGTAGAATTGTCCAAATAAACTATAATACTTAGGGCTTATAATATAAGAATCACTGGGGACAGATTTTTTTAAATTATGTTTTTAAGATCATTGTGATGTAGAATCAGGTTTCAGTGAATTGCTGGGCTTTATGTATTTTGTTCAGTTTTGTTTTAATCTGGCAATTCCTTTCAAATTCATGATAAATTGATAAAGCTTTGCTGTTTCCCCTTTGGAAATTAAAGATTAACAGACTTTACTTTTAAGGAGTCTGTCAAAACAGCACTTTCTAACAATATCTGAAGATAAAATTTCAGCAAGTCCCTCCAAGCAGAGAGAACAATATGAGAACAAGATAGACAAGGATTTGATAATATTAACTAGTTGATTGCACTAGAAAATCACCTCTATTGAAATTACCAAATTTTCCATTAACTTTGATTCTTCTTAACCCTGCTCCCTTAAAAGAAATCGATAAAAATAATTCTGTGTTGCTTTGTTTGTTTGTGTGTGTGTGTGTGTGTGTTTTGGTAAGACTAGGCCTATTCTTTGTCTTCAATTTTGATATTCAATAAACTTCTTGCTCTTTCCTTTGCACCTGTCTTGTTAATTGGCTTACTCAGGGCTTGGAAATAATCTCCCTCCAAAAACCAAATCATTGAGTCAATTCAGACTCACCCTAACTCTCTGAGACAGGACAGAAGTGCCTTTGTGGGTTTCTGAAATTTTAACTCTTTATGGAAATAGAAAAGTCAAACGATTCCCCTAGGAATGGCTGCTTGTTTGGAATGGCTATCAAAAGATATAGCGTCTGGGATTTTAAAAGCTTGGAGTTAAACAAGTGGCCATCTAGCTCAGAAACAACAAAGCCCACATGGAAGAAGCACACCGGCCTGTGTGATCACGAGATGCTGAAGGGAGCAGTTATAAGGCATCAAAGAACAAAAAATCATATAATTGCATGCTCATCTCCCTGATATGATCTCTGAAGACAATTGAGTGCATAAGCAAATGTGGCAAAGAAAGCTGTGGGTGCCCGGCTATCAAAATATATAACATCTGGGTTCTTAAAGGCTTCAAGGTAAACAAGCAGCCATCTATCTCAGAATGAACAAAGCCCACATGGAAGAAGCACACCAGTCTGTGCGATCGGATCAGGTATCAGGCATCAAAGAACAAAAAATCATATCATTGTAAATCTGGGTGAGTGCAGAGTGGAAACTCAAAGTTGATCGGTAGGAAATTGGACATCTCCTTACTGAAGGGTTGTGGGGAGGAGGTGAGCCAATTGGGGTATATGGTAGCAATGATGAATCATGTAACTTTCCTTTAGTTCTTGAATGCTTCCTGCCACCCTCTCCCCCCCCCCCCCTACCAACTATCATTATCCCAATTCTACCTTGCAAATCTGGCTGGACCAGAGTATGTATGCTGGTACAGATAGCAGATGGAAACACAGGGAATCCAGGACAGATGACCCCTTCAGGACCAGTGGTGAGAGTGGAGATGCCTAGAGGGTGGAGTGAATGTGGGGTAGAAAGGGGGAACTTATTATAAGAATCTACGTATAGCCTCCTCCCTGGGGGATGGACAGCAGAGAAGAGGGTGGGGGGAGATATCAGGTAGTGTAACATACGACATAATAATAATTTATAAATTATGAAGGGTTCATGAGGGAGGGGGGAGTGGGGAGCGAAGGGGAAAAATGAGCAGCCGATATTAAGGGCTCAAGTAGACGGCAAATATTTTGAGAATGATGATGACAACAAATGTACATATGTACTTGACATAATGGATGGATGTAGGGATTGTGATAAGAATTTTATGAGCCCCCAATAAAATGAGTAATGTATATATTTATATGTGTATGTATACATATATATTTGCATATATACATGACTTTATTTAGACCTCTATAAATGCCCTTTGCCTCCTAGCTCTTTCCTCTATTGTCTTTGACTTTCCTCTTGTCCTACTATCATGCTCAATCTTCATTTGGGTTTCAGTAATTCCTCTTGGTTACATTACCCTTGATCATGCCCTACCAGGCTTCCTACACACTCCTCACCACCGATTTGGATCACTTGTTGTTCCCTTGTCCCTGGGTTTATTAACAAAACTATCTTTCCCACAACCCCGGCTCTCCCATGTCCTCCCACAACTGTCGATCCCATTGTTTTCTCTGCCAGATTGTTCATACAGTCTATCTTTTTTAGACAGACCTGCGGAGATAATAACATGCACAAATACAAGACAGATCAAAACCAAGCAACCATACACAACAAAACAACAACAACAACAAACCAATGACAAAAAAAAACACACCAATACACAACAAGAAAGAAAAGCTTATAGTTAGTTCAAGGACTTTTTGTTGGCCTTTAGGAGTGTTTTCCAGTCCAGTCTGTTGGGGCATCATGCCCTGGCCCCAAAATCCACCTTCAGCATTTCCTGGGGACCTTGCTGTTCCCTTGCTGTTCTGTTGCACCCCCTTAGTGTTTTGCCTCAGGGTGGTGGGATCAGATCGGCCTCAATTCCCACAGTGTGTCTCCAGTGTTGTCCCCTATAGGGCTATTGGTTAGTGAGAGACATCATGTCTCATAATAGGGCTGCTCATGTGGTCTGTCTGCTCTAATCAGGAACATCGTCCCCAGGGGCTGGTCAGCCCGGATGTGCTCCATTCTCTCCTCCTCCCCTTTCATCTGCTCCCATATGCTCCAATAAGACATGTCTCTCTCCCGGAGCTACAGATTCAATGCTGTCCTTTGAAATAAATTCTTCTTGGGGGGGGGGGGGTGTCCACATAGTAGTTGGGATTGGAGCCAGCCCCCCAGACCTCTCCACTGGTTCCCTACTCCACGCCAGCATGTTGCATTTACATCTTGGAGCACTGGGTTGAAGTCTGGCCCTCTTTCCCTCTGGAGATACAAATAATATCCTTCCCTTGGGTGGGTTAGTGCCCTGTGCCCTGTGCCCCCACTACCCATTTTTTCCCTTTCCCCACCTCTTTTTTAGTTGTCTATAACATGTTTCCTTATACTTGGTCTGATCCCTGCCAGACCTCACCCCAGGAATGTTTGTATACTGTAGCTTATTCCCTATGCCCCACTTGCATTACTTTAAAGCTTACATCAGCAGACTCATGTTGTCCTTTGTGCTTGGCTTACTTCGCTTAGCATGATTTCCTCCAGTTCTTCTCAAGGAGCTAGGTGCTTGATACGTTCATCACTGCTTCTTATTGATGCTTAGTACTCCATTGTATGTATGTATCACAGCTTTTTAATCCAATCATCAGTTGATGAAAATGTGGGTTGTTTCCAACTCCTTGCAATTGTGAACTGTGCCACAATGAACATTGGAGCACAGATGTCTGGTCTTGGTTTGTTTCTTGTCTCTTCTGGGTATATGCCCAGTAGGGGGATTGCTGGGTCATATGGTAACTCTATTTCCATCTGTTTTAGGTATCGCCAGATTGATTTCCATAGTGGCTGTACATACTTACAGTCCCACCAGCAGTGGATGAGAGTTCCTGTCTCCCCACAACCCCTCCAACACTTGTTGATTTCTGATGTTTTTTAATAAGGCTATGTTTGAGGGTGCTAGGTGGTACCTCATTGTTTTAATTTGCATTTCTCTTGTGGCTAAAGATCGGGAACATTTTCTTATGTTTGTTGGCCATTCGTATTTCTGCCCTTGTGAAACTTCTGTTCAGGTCCTTTGCCCACCTCCTCAGTGGGTAATTGATTTATTTGCTTTTGAATGCTAGCAAAGAATTGTAGATTTTAGTAGTAAGGCCTTTATCTGATGTGTCATTGTTAAAGATGTTTTCCCAGTCTGTGGACTCTCTTATTATTCTCTTATTGAATTATTTCGATATACGCAGTTGTTTTATCTTCAGAATATCCCATTTGTCAATTTATGTTTTTCCCTAATTCTGATAGCCTATATATTCCCTGTGCCAAAGTTCTAAAGTTGGTACCAATTCACTTATTGATGGTCCTAATAGTTTGGGGTTTAACTTCAAGGTCTATGATCCACTTTGAGTTTATTCTTTTGCATGGGGTGAGATGAGGGTTTTATTTTTTTTAATTTTCTGCAGGTTAATATCCATTTTTTCCAACACCACTGTTAAAGAGGGCATCTGCTTCCTATTGGATATTTTTGGGGCCCTTGACAAAGATAAGTTTTCTGTATGCTCATGATTATTTCTGGGTTTTCAGTTCTTTTCCATTGGTCTGAGTATCTGTCATTGTACCAATACCATGCAGCTTTGAGAACTGTGGCTATATAGTGTGTGCCAAAGTCAGGTAAAGCAAGCCCACCCACGGTGTCCTTCATCTTGAGGAGTTCTCTGCTAGTTCTGTACTTCTTCCCTCTCCATATTAAGTTGACAATCAGTTTGTCCATTTCTTTGAAGAAAGATGAGGTTAATTGTATTGAGATTGCATTAAACTTATATGGTGCCTTAGGAAAAACTGATATCTTCACTATATCGAGTCTTCCAATCCATGAGCATGAGATATTCTTCCATTTGTTGAGGTCGCTCTTGGTTTCTTGTAATAGTGTTCTGTAGTTTTCTCCATGTAGATCTTTTGTTCTTTTAGACGGGTGTATCTGTAGATATTTCAATTTGTGTTTGGCTATTGTGAAGGGTACCACCTTTTGATCTCTGTAATATCTATCAGGTCAAATTGTCTAATTGTAGTGTTTAGATTTCTAGCCTCCTTATTGAGTTTCTTTCCCTGTGATCTCATTCTCAGACAGCGTTGTATTAAAGTCAGCCACTATAATTGCAGAGGCTGTGATTTCTTTTTTCATTTTTGGAGTGTTTGGTTGACATATTCAGCAGGTCTCTTATTTGAGGAATATATGTTTACAATGCTTAGTGATTCTTTGTCTACCATTCCCTTGAGCATTATATAGCATCCCTCCTTATCTCTTTTTATGATTTGCACTTTGAGGTCAATTTGATCTGAAAATAGAATTGAAACCCCTGCTTATTTTGAAATGCTGTTTGCTTGGTATGCCTTTCTCTAGCCTTTGATTCTCAGCCTATTTTTGTCTGTAGCCTTGGGATGTGCCTCCTCTAGGCAGCAGATTGATGGGTTATATTTTCTAAGTCAGTCTGATAATCAGGGTTATTATCTCCATCTGCGGACTCTGTGATGTCATCTCATACCTTTTGTGTTAGGTGTTTTCCTACCTTCCTTTCTCATTAGTGTGTTGTGCTTGTGTGTGTGTGTATCATTCTTGACTTCTTTCCATCCTTAACTCAGTGCTATCCTGAGGTCTGTTTTCTCTTTGTTGCCCTCTGGGTGAGGTTTATCTATGTGGTGGCCTCTTATTTATGCTTGGTGTGTGTCGTTTTCCTGCCCAGACTGAGTTGGCAAGGATCTTTTGTAGGGTTGGGTTTCTTCTAACATATTCTTTGAGGTTTTCCTTGTCTGGAAGACTTTTACTTCTCCATCTATCTTGATCAATAATTTGGCTTGGTATAGTATTCTTAGGTTTGCGTTGCTTTCCTTCAATTTTTGGAATATGTTACTCCACTCTCTCCTCTTCTTCATAGTTCTGCTGGTAGGTCTGAACATATTCTTATTTGGGAACCTTTATATAATATTATTTGTTTTTCCCTAGCTCTTACATTATTTTCTCCTTTTCCTCAAAGTTCGATAGTTTATTATGTGCCTTGGTGACTTCTTCTTAGGATTCTATCTAGCTGATATTCTTTCAGCCTCCTGAATTGTTGCCTGGTTTTCATTCTTTAAGCTGGGGATGTTTTCCCCCAAGGATTCTCTCACTATTATTGCAGATGACTTCTTTGTTGTATCTTCCTCTGGTAAGCCAATAATTCTAATGTTGTTTCACTTCATAGCATCAGACATAGACATAGCTCTTAGGTTTTCTTTAGCTTCTCTGATGATCTTATTAGATTTTCGTTCTTGTTTGTTAAAGTCTGCTTGGCTGTCCTGCAGGTCACTGATGCAGTTCTCTGCTTCCTCCAGTCGATTCTCAAGGTCTGTTTTTCTGCTACTGTTTTTTTGTTATCTAATTCCTAAACTCCTGTATTTGCCTTTGGTGTATGGCCTTTATCTCCTCTATCATATCATCCTTTTTTCTGCATTATTTCCCTCATATCCTGTATGACTCCAAGCAGCTTTCTGAAAATTTATTTCTGTGGCAACTCAATGTCTGCTTCTTCTATGCATATCATTATGTTTTGGATATGTTCTGCCATTGCCTTTTGTTTCTCCTGGTATTTCATTAAGGTCATTGGAGATGATGGCTGTTAGCATTGTGTTGTTTTAAAGGAGCCAGGTGCCATTTTCCAGGGAGTCAAAGAGCACTGGCGCTCTCTGAAAGACTTGTAGTAATGCTTCTTCGAACTGCCTACAGCTAATTTCACTATGGAATTAACCTACCGCTTTATCTTCCTGTAGCTTCCTTCTCAGTGATTGCCCCAGAAGGCTGGTGGGTTGCCTGCTTTGGTGTTGAGGAGGTTGGGCAGAGGTTCCTGAAGCAGCTTGGAATGTTGATGAGTGCTGGCTGAGCTGCCTTAGGTCCCCAGGGACACAAGCAGGAATTTCCAGGTAAGAAGTTGGGCAGAGTATACCCTGGCGGAGGTCAGCAGGGCTTTCTAGCCTCAGGCTAGCTGCACAGGGTAGAGCTCACACAGGTTGATGTGGTGCAAGCATAATTGTCCTAGACTAAGTGGAGTCTTCTGGAGGTCAGCAATGGAGTGTTAGAGAGCAGGAAAGAGACCAAGAGGAGAAAAAAAATTAAAAATAGGCCTGCTGAGACTGTACTGGGATATAGAGAAGAGAGGGAAACAACAGTAACAATTTAGCTGAGCCCCAATCCCTGCCCGTGAAATTCCAAGTGTTTAGTCCCTGCCCCAAGGTGGTGTTGGCAAGCTGTGGCTGTGTTGAGAAAAAGCACTGCCCAGCCCTTGGAGTCTGTAGGGGAATAGAGGGAAACAAATTTAACAGTGTAGCTGAGCCCCAATCCCTGCCCATGGAGCTACAAGTGTTTAGTCCCTGCTCTGTGGCAGTTTTGACAAGCTGTGGCTGTGTTGGCAAGTTGCAGTTGTGTGGAGATTAAACCCTCTCACACTCTTCAAATGATTACATCTTCGCCAGAAACAGTGTTGGCCCAAGGTCAAGCCCCAGCTGGCTTCCACTAAGATAAGCCAAAAGCCCCAGCCCCTGAAAACCTTGTGGGTCTGTGCCTACTTATCTTTATGATGCTCCTCCTGTGGTCCAGCAGTGTTGAATTTCCCTCTAAGCAACTCTCTTGGGCTGAATTCTGCTGAGTCCCTCTGATATGTGTTACTCAGTTGCCATCTTCCTGGAAGTCCTGCCTTGTTCTTTCTGTAAATTACATTTATTTCAGGATCTTTTTAATTTAATAGGATTTGTTAACTGCTTCTTTAAACTTATTTGTAAATCCTTAAAATACTGGAAGATAAATTCAACACTCGATTCATCTCAGTTTTGGCCTCGGTTGCTTAATTCTTATTTGAATTATTGCTTTTCAGATTTTTGTATGATGAATAATTTTCAGTGGTATCTGGCTATTTGGTCTATTATATTTGGAGGTTCTAGGTTCCATGTATTCATTTTTTAATCTGTTGTTCCTTTGTTGAAGTTTATTACCCAAACTCTAATCTTTGAGGTCTGTTGTTCAAAGCTACATTTTAAAGTCTTGTGCAATCTTGATTTGTTCTATTTAGTTTCTTTTGAGAAACTGGTGTTTCTAATGCTTCCTGTTTGTATTATTTGCGGGTATAAAGAAGTTCCCCAGATCAAGGGGGCTTATGCTACAACAAATGATCCTGGGCCTGGTTGCACTCTTCTAGCTTGATGATTCAGAGCCTTCTTTAACCTAGACAAAAGTACATAGATGTACAGGGAGAGTCATTCTCATAGACTAGAAAGTATTTTCCTCAATTTAGAGGCTGAGAAGACTCTTTTATTAATTTCATCACTAGAATCTCAAAGACTATATATTGTATGTTTTTATAGCCACTTTCCCTTTACTGTACATTAGATAATGTGACATACTATAATATACCATGTCATTTAGAACTTAAACAAGCATATGTGGAAAACCCTTTTTAGAGGTTTGCTTGTGAAAGCAAACAGAGAACATTGTCATCTGGCGTTGAAGTGAGGATGGAGAAAAGAGAATTATTTTATGGAGTTCATTTCTCTACATAATAAACAGACACAAATTTGTCAGTGTTATTTTAGGGCATCTGAGGGACAACTGTGGGGGAAAGAAGAAGTGTTTGAATATGGAGCCAGCAGGAAGCTTAATGATAGATATTCTGACTAAATAAAAATTCTCTGGAGTCCATGTGAAATAGGTACAATGACACCTCATAGCAGCAAGGAAAATAATTGTAATAAATGAAGAAGTGTCTGGAAATTTATATCCAAATAGAAATATTTACATGTTACCTGGTTTCTTTAGGACTTTCATGCCAACTATGTATTGGTCAATTATTAATGTATAGGTGACAGCCAGAGATTTCATTATGCCTTCTTAGGGAAATGTATCATTGATCCTTGACTACTGAAAACATAAATTATTTTTCAAAATAATTGTTTCTGCATTTTGTTATCAGGTATATAATATATTCACATGGTAGTTCTTCCAAACCGTGCTCTTTAGGAAACAAACAGAATTTCTCCCCTGTAAACTCACGAATGTTGTTCCACTACTGCACAGTCTTCTGGCAGGCTGAGACCTTGAATTTACCTGTCAGCTCCCTACATACTCTTTTGTCTTGTATTTGTCTCAGTTTCCCATTTTATTTTAATGTCTTAGAATTCCTTTTCTTCCAGGATATAAACATATCATAGTCACTTAATATTTTTTCTATGTTGCTTCTGCATTGCTTGGCTATAGAGCATATTATGGAACCATTGAAATATAAGTCAGTGATGTGTTTTGACAGGACATATGAGTTTCTTGCTTATGTTACTCTCTTAGACTGGGTTTTCCAGAGAACCTCAGTGAAACTCATATTTGCATATTCAGAAAGTGTTATTTTAAGGAAATGGTTTCATAGTTGTAGAGGGTGTGAAGCTCCAAATTTATGGGTCAAATGTTAGGCTGAAGAGGCAAATGGATCCAAGGCCATAAGGCAGGCCACTGGTCAAATCCAAGAACTGGAGGTCAGGTGATATGCTGGCTGTAGGTTTCAGACCCAGCAAAAGTAAGCAGGGTCTTCTTATATTGGAAGCAGTTCCCAAAGAAACTTCCTTTCATTGAATGGCTGCTTATCAGGAAGATGATACCATTATTTTAGATCTCATTATTAACAATTGCAGTGTCAAAGCACAGAGATTCGTAGCCTAGTGGAGTTGACACAAAATTTAAATCTCACATTTTTCTCCATTTTATAGATTTTGTAGTAGGTAGAATTTTGAAGTGTTCTCTAAGGATTCCTGCCCTTATATGACTTGGGGGATCACTGGGATTGTGAACATGAAGTGTTCTCCTTCTGTGATTACTTTAAAAAGACATGTTGTTGTTAAGTGACATTGAATCTGTTATAACACATAACTACAACAAAACCAAACGCTCCATAGTCCTGTGCCATCCTCACAACTGTGCCTAAATGTGAGGCCACCCTTCCAACCATAACATTACACTAATTAACACATTTGATGCATAACATTATCAGAAGCATGAAACTAAATTTATTCTTTTTGAATATTAAGGAAGGAGTCTTATTAGTGCAGTGGTTAGAGCACACACCTGGAATCTACCAGCTTCTCTGAGGAGGACAGATGTGATCATGCATTTTGCAAAAAATTATTGCTTCAGAAATACCGTGGGGCTACTATAGATCAGTCTCCATGGTTCAGTGAATTCTTTTAACTGACTAGATGTTTTATCGTATGAATTTTTATGTTATTGTTGTTAGTTACCATTGAATTGGTTCCATACCAATCCCAGGTATGTACAACAGAACAAAATGCTGCCCTGTCTGCATTATCATAATTGTTTATTTGAGCTCATTGTTGCAGCCATGGTTTCAATCCATCTGAGCCAGGGTCTTCCTCTTTTTCAGTGACTCTCTACTTTACAAAAAATGATGCTCTTTTTCAGTGACTGGTCATTCCTGATAATAGGTTCGACTTACATGAAACGAATCTCTCCTTCCTCACTTCTAAGCACCATTCTGAATGGCTGTACTTCTTCCAAGGCATTTTGTTGTTTTTGTGACAATCCATGACACTTTTAATATTATTAACCAGCACCATAATTCAAATGCATTGATTCTTCTTTGGTCTTCCTTAGCCAATGCTCAACTTTGAAATGTATCTAAGGCAATGGAAAATACAATCGCTTGAGACAGTACCCCTCAAAATAACACCCTTGATTTTCAACAATTTAAACAGGTCTTGTATAGGAGATTTACCCGATGTGTTTGATCACTTAAGTGATGCTCCTGTGAACATTGATTTTGGATCCAAATAAGATGTCACTTTTGGGTCCAGTTGTAAAGAGATTTGTTTTCTTCACGTTAAATTGGAATCCATAGTGAAGTTTACAATCCTTGATTTTCATCAGCAAATGCTCCAACTCCTCCTTACTTTCGGCAAGCACCATCATATTATCTGAATATCACAGGTTGTTAAGAAACCTTTATCCAATTCTGATGCCCTTTATCCTGCCCCATAAAATTAAGATTGCATTTTTCTTTGCTCAGTATTCAGATTGATTAAGTTTTGTGAGAAGACATAACTCTGACACACATCTTTCTTTATTTTAACCTAACAGTTTTTCCTTGTTCTGATCACACAGCTGCCTTTTGATCCAGGTGCAAGTTCAGCACAATGAAGTCATTTGGAACTTTTTTTTTTTCTCAAGGCTAGTCCTAGTTTGTTATTATCCACACAGTCAGATAACTTTGCATAGCCATTAAAAAAAACCCCAAAACTAGTAAACATCTTTTTGGTATTTTCAGCTTCATCAGCATATGGAAACATTTCAATTGGTATTTCATCAATTCCTAGAGCCTTGTTTTTCTTAATATTTTAGTGGTAGCTTAGACTTCTTTCATTAAATCCATTGGTTCTTGCTCATATGCTACCACTTGAAAGGTCTGCATTCCAACTAGTTCATTTTTACAGTGACTGTATGTATTTCTACCATCCTCTTCTGATGCTTCATAAATCATTCAATATTTTCCCATAGAATCTTCCACTATGCTGGACATAGTCTTCCATGTGGTTTTCTAACTCTAGGTCTTTGTTTTCTCTCGCTTCCCTTGGAAATTTTCTATTCAGGTTTTTGATGTCATCACTTCTATCATTTGCCTTAACTACTCAATAATTAAGTGCACGTCTCAGGGTATCTTCTGATATTCACTTTGATCTTTTCTTTCCTTTATTTTTAGTGGCATTTTCCTTTTTTGGTGTGGTAGTTACATAATCTGGTGTCAATTTGAGGATTCAGAGAAAAGGCGTGGGGTCTAGCCTATCAATCAAGTCACAGCTTGATGACCTCATTTGAAGGTGCAAAGGAGATAATTTCCTCCTTGGAGGCAGAAGACACACTCTCTGTCGGCTCACTCTCTGGGAGATATTGCAATTGACAAGAAACATGGAACTATGCTAGTGCCCTGAGCTGGAGCTGCCTCCTGGAGACCCCTGTCAGCGCTGAGATACTTACAACACCACTGAGATACTACAACATACTTACATCTACAAGACTTCCCGCCCACTGGCCTGTCATATTCCTGCATTTGTTGCCATTACATGTTTTTCATGAGGCTGAAGAGAAATTTATAGATTGGTATTGGACATATGGCTAATATTGGACATATGGACTTCTTCTGACTGGGCTAAGATGTCTTCTCAATATTCAATTGCTCTTGTATGTAACACTTTTTCTTATACACACGTAAGTGTTCATGAATTTGTTTCTCTATTCGATCCAGACTAACACATTAGGTAATGATGTTCTTGATGCGCTCTCACAGCCCATAAGGTCTTCTGTCATTAATGTTCTATGAAGCAGATCTGTTCTTGAGATGTCTCAAAATTCAAGTAGGTTAGAGTCAAGGTCGTATTTCTCCTGGAATTGTTTCATTTTTCTACAGCTTACACCTGAATTTCTATTATGAAACTTACTTCTGTCAGACCCCTGCAACTGGCCTAACTTTTAGTTGCTGCTATTAAGCTCCTCCATCATCTCTTCCCACAGACATAAAGAGTCTAATTTCTCCCTACTCCACCTGGAGAAGTCTAGGCATGTAGTCCTAGTTTGCGTTGTTGGGGGGGAAAAAATGTTTGCTACAAAAAAAATCATCTCTCCTACAAAATTCTATCATGTGACATGAGCTCTAGCTTTGTTTTGCTCCCCAAGACCATACTTTCCAATTGCTATTCTTTTATCTTCGTTTCTAATTTTGCATTCCAATTGTCAATATTTATCAGTACATTTTGAAATGTTGGATAAAATTCTTACTGAAGCCATTGATATAATTCTCCAACTTCGGAATCTCTAACTTTGTGTGTGGAATAACCACAAGGCCTACTCCTATAAAGAGTGACACTCTCAAAAACTCAAAAAAAAATTCTATCATGCTTTTAGGGTTTGCTATGAGTCAGAATTGACTCAAAGAGAGTGTGTTAGCTTTAGTGATTGGTGCATGAATTTAAATAATGGTTTCATTGTCTGGATTTCTTTGTATGCTGATAAATATAATACCAACCCTGGTAGCATTATATTGAGGTTGATCTTGAAATCTCTTTCTTTTTTTTTGAATGATAAATTCAAAGTAATTCCTCTTGAATCTGTCATTCCAAGTATAGTCACCATATGATTTTTCTGATTGAAGATGGCCAATATACATCCATTAATATACTTCACTAATAATTAAAACATCAATATACATTTTATTTAATTTTGACAACTTCTAATTTTGATCGATTCATAATTTAAACTTTTTAATTTATTACAATTAATTAATATCTTCAGTGTTTTCTTCTCAATTTGCATTATACCCTAATGGCAAATGATGGTCAAGAAAACTTTACTCTCCAACAAGGTTTACTTCATCCAGGCAATATGGTAGACTCTGGTTTGAGAAACCAGCTCTTCCTAAGTCATATTTTGAGAGCTTTCTGACATGACGAGATCATATTCAGGCACTATATCTAACAATGTTCTGCTTCTCTTCATGAGGCTTTCAGCTTATTACTTCTTCATAGTCTGTCCTTGTCTGGAAGCTTTGCTGAATCCTATGCACTTTGAATGACTCTGCTAGTATGTGAAACACCGGGGGCATAGTTTCTAGCAGCGTACAAGCCACCACAGCTGTCTTTAGCAAAGGGGGAATATTAAGGTGAGTCTGACAACCACATACATTCTCAAAAGGGTAGACTTTCCCACTAAAAGTTGCAAAACGCCGAATTTTAAAGATATTAACCATGAGAGTTCTATATTATTGAGATGGAATGGGCTTGTTGGCAAATAAATACTGTGGTGGAGTGTGGGAAGCAGAAAGATTTCTCCCAAGTTGTCTCCCCCAAATATATGTCAAATTTAGCTGCTTGCTACATGTAGCGAATAACTATATACTGGGAGGTCAACAGAAGTAGGTCGGGGTTTATTCTCCCTAAGGGTTATCAGCCATCAAGAGCAAGCAGTCACCACTGTTTATCTCAAGACAAGTAGGACCCACTCCCTTCTGATAAGGGTAGTAGTTGACTATTTCCTTGTAGGAGACCCCTGAGAGGTCAAGACCGCTCAGGGTGACCAAGGTCAGGCCACCATCATGAATCTCATTGTGGCAAATTGCCTTCTAAGGCTACATCAAAAGATCAACTCTTCCCCCAGTCTACAGTCCTTTATCCCTATACTTATAATTGCTCTTTATCAATATTAAGATCAAGTAATCTTGGGCCAGCTTTCATAATTAAAATAGTTATGTGATTATTTGTTTAGATAAGTGCAGATAGTCACGTTGTTTAAAATCCAGCTTACTATCATGATTTGTTAAACGGTTTTTGTAGGTATTTCTGTGTCTGAACAAAGTCTCAAGCTAAAGGCTAGATTCTTGTCATTTGCCTATTTCCATACCAGCCATACCAGCAGGCAAGAGCCTCAGCCTCTCAGCCACACTGAAAATGGGTGCTGCCAAGCTCAGTCCAATGTTACAAAACTCTTGTAGCACCTATGACTGCTCGAAGGACAGCCGACTCTGAAAGTCAGTTCCATTTTAAAGTACACAGGCTCACTCATTCCATGGTCCAGGAAGCCCACTACTCTAGAGTCTCATGATCTTAGCATGACTGCTCTGCTGTGTTATGTTGTTTCAGTGTGATTGCCTCTGTGTCTCTGGAGCTTTGAGAACACTACCCTAGTGGCTCCTAGCTCTTGATGGTTGCATGAGTCTCTGTTCCTGTTTTTGAGCTCACTTTTATATCCAGCCTAATCTCCAAATTAGAATCTTCTACACCTTATTGGCATCCTTCTCCGCCCCCCCCCCCCCAGTCCTTAGGTGGGAATTACAAAGTCTATGGATAGGAGAGTCATATCAAATTCATGTCACTTTACCACAGATTGTTATTTTTTATAGGCTAAAACTGCATCCACCAACAAAGGATAAGACCATCAATTCAGTAATAACTTGGATATTTCCAGACATATATTTAAGAAATAAAGGGTGCTTTAAGAAATGTAATTACTAAATAAAAAATATCTTGCTCAAGAATATGAACAATGAATTTGATATAAATATGTCATGGCATACATTCTAAAGAATGCTTTTGAGAAAATAGCACTATCAGCAGAAGAACTGAATCTGTAATATTTTCTGATTCTGATCCGTGACAATGTGTTAACTTTTCTCTTAAAGCCCACAACCAAAAGTTTTATCTATAAATTCTGTGTGGCCATTATGGCGGACACTTCTCCCAGCAGAGAAGCAGAGTGCATTAGGAGGGAGTTGGAGTCAGGATGAGATAAAAGACAACAAAGGATAAGAGTTGGTGTCAGGACCAGATTCCTTATGGTAATCATCCTAGTTTGGAGTTGGATTCTCCTTACCTCTTGTGTCCCTAGAGGATGTCATATGTAAACTTCATGACACTTCTTCACAGGTATAATTGCATTTCCAAAATATAGATGAGGGCATCAGTTGTAAGGTAAAATATTATTAATATTATTATTAATTATCAAAGTGTCAACACTTCCTTTGACTTCTCCTTTTGGCTTCCTCAGAGTTTTACAGTCAGTATGTGAATTTGTAACCAATACTTTAAATATAGGATCATTGAGCTTCTCATGATGCAGAAGATATGCTTCTGTACATTTTATAGACTTGGTTATTGCATTCTGTGATCTTTTTTCTCCTAAGGTAACTTTTTATTATCCTATAAGGCAGTGTATAGATTTCAATGGCAAATCTAAGTGTTGCGTATGATTAAAGTCTAAAGAACCCCACTCTCTCTGTTTCTTTCTCGGTGACATGTAATTTATATTTCACCTTGCTATAATATTACTAAGGAGTCCCGATGCTTCAATGATTAAAGAACTCGGATGCTAACCATAAGTTAGCAGTTTGGACTCACAAGTCACTCCGCCAGAGCCACATGTGCCAGTGTGTGTCTGTAAAAATGGCTAGCCAGGCACATCCTATGGGTGCAGTTCTTCTCTGCAGGAGAGTGTTGCTGTGGACTCAATGGTAATGAGTGTTTTTTGTTTTGGTTTTTTTTTTTGCTTTCTTGGCTTTAGAATATCTCTAGAGACCCTGGTAGGTTCATTCCAAATTACATGAGTGTGTTGCAAAAATTTCATGGACAAAACAAAAATATTTTTATATTTTTATATTATATTTTTATTCAGCAAAAGAAAAATATATAAAACTTCCACTAGGTAATTAGCATGTAAGGTAAATTTAGCTTTTGTATTAATTACTTCGCTTTTACCCTAATTTGCTTTTGACTTAACTAAAAACAATAATGATAAAATATATTGGCTTAAATGACAGAGTGGCTTCTTTGTGTGTGTGTGTGTGTGTTTTCTACTTTCAATTAATAGTATAAATTCAGCAGTTCTATTTATTAGTTCAACTTCACAAAGACATTATAGTCTAATTTTTTAAATCCAATTCATTTATCAACAGTCTTCTGACATATGAATAATGTATTTTAAATTAATGCTATTACCGACAGAAAAGCTAATGTAAGGGCAAAGCACATACATGGATGGACTAAGGCCAAGACTGTGAAACAACATATGTTGATTCTCTTTTTAACATTTGTTACAAAGGTAGCAAAAAACCGACATTCATAGGTAGCTATATACCTGACAATTAAACATTACTATATGGAGAAGAAAAATGGATATTGAAGAACAATTAGCATTATGCCAGGAAATCTATAGTGTTTCCTATTTCCGCTGTCTGCATCTTTGATAGGTTCGAATGCAGCAGGAAAAATTAAATTTAGTCAAGGGAAACATCCATAACTTTTTCACTTAGATGGCAGTGAAAATATTTTTCATTTAGTTATTATTTACAAACCAGCAATATACAATTAAAAGAATAACCATACATTCATCATAATCTATGTTAACAATTTTTGTATGGATTTCTTTCCTTTTGTCTCAAGTTCATCCATCCTCTATATTATTGCAAATATACCGATTACATTTTTTTAATGGATGTATATTATTTTTTGTATATAGAATCCTTAGGAGCCTTGTGCGCTCCTTTTAGCACAATTCTCCTTGCACCCAGCATAGGATTTCTTTTCTTTCTTTGCTTGATTAGTGAGGGAAGAAATGCAAGCTTTATCATTAATGACAGGCCTGTGGCTATCTATTATTGTTGTTGCTGCTAGGTACCATCAGGGAGCCTGGATGGTACAGTGGTTACACATTAGGCTGCCACCTGTAAGGCTGGCTATTTGAAACCTCCAGCAGCTCTGCACGAGAAAGACTGTTTTTTTGTGTTAGTCTGGGTACTTTATAGAAAGAAGTCCACAGAAACTCATGTATAAGACAGAGTTTTATATAAAGGTTAAGTACGCATCAAGAAAACATCCCAACCCAGTGCTGCCCAAGCCCACATGACCGACATTAACCCATATGTCCAACACCAATCCACAAAGTCCTCCTCCATCTCAGAAAACAGACGCAATGATGCCAACTGCAGGAGGAAAGCTGAGTCAGTGAATGTGTAAACATCTTAGCGTTGGCAGGGGTCTCCACATGGCTGCTCCAGCACCCAGGGCTGCATCAGGGTAGGTCCATGTGGCTTCTCCTTGGGGATGTCTTGTAGGAAGTCAGTTTTGTAAGATGAAGCAGAGAACTGTCTAAGGCAGCTGCACCCTGGTCCAACCATCACAATGCAAGAGACCGGAGAACTAGACAGGTGAGGCTCACTGAGCCATTTATCCCTAAGCCCTTCTATTAAACCCACGTGTGTTTATTGGCCAGGTTGGCACAATAAACCAATTAACTCAGTTTTCTGCTCCCATAAACAGTTACAGGGGTCACAAAGAGGCATCATTGACTCAATGGAAGTGAGTTCCCTCACCCACCACCCCCCCACCTGGGTACCATCAGATCCATTCTGACCCACAGTGATCCCATGTACAACAGAATGAAACACTACCTGATCCCGCACCTTCGTTGTGTTGGAGTCACTGCTTCAACCACTGTATCAAGGGCCATCTTGTCAAGGCCCTTCCTCTTTTCACTGTCCCTCTATTTTCCCAAGCATGATGTCCTTCTTCAAAGATTAGTTTTGCTTGTTAACTTGTCCAAAATATGAAAGATGAACTCTCAGCAACCTTGAAGAGCATTCTGGTTGTACTTATCTATTAGTATATTGAAATCAACCACAAGCTTAGTGGCCTACAATAACAATGTCTTCTTTGATATTTCTTGGAATTAACTGAGGTTATCTCAATAGCACTTGCTTATGGACTATGAGGCGATTGTTATAGAATCACAGTCATCTAAAGACACAATTTCTCCGGGGAACCTAAATAAGATTTGCACAAATAGTCAAGGTCATACTTTGTCTGGTTTTTCAAATCACCTGGTAGGCCAACTGGTAGGCTTTCATATCCTAATCACCAGCATCTGTGAATATGCTTTATGGCAAAGGGGGACTTAAGGATGTGATTGTAATAGCAACCTTGCATTTGGATTATTATCTCCAATTAGCTGAATTAGCTTAAAATATTCACAAATGTTCTTAAAAAAATGTCAAAAAAGGAAAAAGACATGACAATGAAAAAAGAGGTTAAAATTATACCACAAGAAAAAAAAATCATGGCAGCTTCTATTAGCTTATAACAAAACAACAAAAATGAAAGATTTCTTCTAGAGCCTCTGAAAGGAACCTTGAATTTATTATTACTGATATTGACATTAGACACTTGACCTTGAGAACTGATTTTTTTCAGTTAATTAATTTAGGTTAATTAATCACTTTGTTAATTTGGTTGACAAGAGAAGAAAATTCTTACACACTCATATGTGTATAAGAAAGAGCTTTATATACAAGACTAACTTTGTATTAAGAAAACATCCCAGGCCTGTCCAGATAAAGTCCATAAATCTGATATTAGCCCATATGTCTGATACCAATCCATACATTCCTCTTCAGATTAATGCACCATATGCAATGATGCCGAATGAAGGGAAATCATAGGTCAGTGGGTGGAATGTCTTGTGGATCCAGTGGTGGTAGAAACATCTCAACACTGGTGTGGGTCTCCATGTGGCTCCTCCAGCTCCAGGGTTCTGGCTCTATCAGCATAGCTCTATGTGGCTTGTCAACAGGAATGCTTCCAGGGAGTTAGTATCCCACTTATATCAAACTATTTAACTCCTAAACGCCTCCAAATGAGGTCATCAAGCTGCAACCTGATTGACAGACTAAATTCTACCCCTTCACTCTTAAGATTCTTAAGTTGACAATAGATTATGTAACTACCACTGTCACTAAGTGTATAATAACTTACAGCTCATTAGAAAACTAACATAGATAGGGTGGCTAAAGAGGGGGACTATTGGATGGGCCTCTTTATCTCTCTCATTCTTCCAGTCTCTGCATGATGACATTTCATGTGTTAGTCAAATCCAATTCCATGGGAGTGTTTCTCTTCTCTGTCCATCCACACTCCACTGTCTAGACTGGTCATTATTTTTCTGGGTTGTATTTTAATGATCATAAAATGTTTCTGGTTTCTTTCTTGTTTTCCGTTAAAAACCCAAACCAACCAACTAACAACAGCAAAAAAAATTAGGAGCCTCTTTTCACTTTTTTCTCTCCATCCTTTACTCCATAAAAACACTGCCATCGAATTGAATCTGACTCTAAACAACCTCACAGGACAGAAAAGAAGTACCAGTTTGGGGTTTCTGAGACCTTACATATTTACAGGAGCATACAGTCCTGTCTTTTTCTAAGAAGCAATTGGTGGGTTTGAACTGCTCACTTCGTGGTTAGTAGCCCAACGTATAATCCACTGTCTGTGTCCTTTCCCAATATGTGGGCAAAATTAGTTTAAAAGACTATGAATTTCAAATAATAAATTCTTTCATTAGACAAAATTGATTCTCACAAGTATCTTCTACACCGCCTTGGATTAATCATCAGTATGTGTTAGGCAGGGTTCTCTAGAGAAACAAAACCAGGGCATTTATGATTATATATCCATAAAAGGATAGTGTTCTATGAAGAGAAATAATACAAAAGTCAATTAGTCTACAGCACACAGTCTACCTCACTTTCATGGGACAGTTAACATACTGAAGGTTCTTCCTAGTCAGGCCAGCCACTGGTCCAGGTCACTGAAGCAGAAAGAGAAGTGGCTGGCTGGATATACAGAGTCTGCCCACAGGCAAGATGAGCAGAGTTGGCCTTCAGGCACTAGACATGGCAAGTTGTGTGTGGGGTGGGAATGAGGGTTGGGGGGGGGAGTAGAGTAAGCAGGAAGATGAGATTTTGAAGTTTAGCAGAGGCTGGTAGCACAGCAGTAGCAGAGTGAAGAGCCTCAAGACAGCAATGTACTGCATTGTGACATAATCCACCATGATCCATGGATGGCCTCAGCCCACGGTAGTGCAGCACACAAATAAGACCAGAGGATGTACGCTGGTACATATAGGAACTGGAAACACATGGAATCCAGGACAGATGATCCCTTCAGGACCAGTGGTGAGTGTCAAAACTGGGAGTGTGGAGGGAGGGTGGGGTGGAAAGGGGGAACCTATTACAAGGATCCACATATAACCTCCTCCCTGGGGGGCAGACAACAGAAAAGTTAGTGAAGGGAGATGTCAGACAGTGTAAGATATGACAAAATAATAATTTATAAATTATCAAGGGTTTATGAGGGAGGCGGGAGTAGGGAGGGGTAAAAGTGAGGAACTGATGCCACGGGCTCAAGTGGAAAGCGAATGTTTTGAGAATGATGAGGGCAAAGAATGTACAAATGTGCTTTACATAATTGATGTATGTATGGATTGTGATAAGAGTTGTATGAGCCCCCAATAAAATGATTTTTTTTTTAAAGTAAGGCAGAGCAGCTAACTCAGGTAGCAGCACAATGATCTGATCACCTGGGAGAAAGAGGAATGGGCTGGGCTGAATGTGTCATTTATTTTGGTCACTCTCTAATCAAGCTGTGACCAGATTGACAGGCTAAACTGCTCACATGTCTTTCTGGACAAAAAAACCTATCACAGGATAGTATTGAAAAATGCTTTTAAGAAACTGAGAAATCTTAACTACAAAGTCTCAGAGGCACAATCTTAAGGTTAATAGGTTATTTGTGTCGCCAAGAGGGTGTATGAGTCACCACAATTCATGCCTCTAAGGGTTTAACAAGACCTCAGAGCCTTGATGTCAAAGTCATAACGAAGGAGAAGCAATGTAATCACCACTAAGTCTGGGTAGCTCACTGCCACCCAGAAGCTCCACCGGAGAAAGATGAGTCTTTCTACTCCAGCAAACACATAGAGTCTGGGAAAGCCCCCAGAGAAGTTGTACTCTATCGTGGAGGGTCTCAATGAGTCTTACTTGATGACAGGGAGTGTGGTTTGGTTTGATTTGGCTTATTGCTTGATGACGATCCATTTATTACCATCACCCTGAACTCATGCACAACTCCGAAGACAATTCTTAGTTTGAAAGCATTTTCTTGGAAGATATTGTGAATGAGAAAATATTTCATTGTGAACAAACCAAATCCCATCTAAGAAATGTGACATCGTGCCTCTTTTATACTTTAAAGAGATCTTGTGCAACAGATATTTCTTTTTCCTTTTTAATCATTTTATTGGAGGCTCATACAATTCTTATCACAATCCATATATCTATCCATTGTGTTAAGCACTTTTGTACATTTGTTTCCCTCATCATCCTCAAAACATTTGCTTTCTCCTTGGGCCCTTGGTATCAGCTCCTCATTTTTCTCCTCCCTCCCCCTCCCTCCTTCCCCACAAACTCTTGATAATTTATAAATTATTATTATTATTTTGTCATATCTTACAACATCCAACATAATCCTTCACCCACTTCTCTGCTGTCTATCCCCTAGGGAGGAGGTTATATGCAGATCCTTGTAATCTGTTCCCCCTCTCTCCCTCACCTCCCTTCCACCCTCCCGGTATCACCACTCTCACCACTGGTCCTGAGGGGTTCATCTGTCCTGAATTCCCTGTGTTTCCAGTTCCTATCTGAACCCATGCACTACTCCGGTCCAGCTGGATTTGTAAGGTAGAAATGGGATCATGATAGTTTGGGGGTGGGGGGGAGGGAGCATTCAAGAACTAGAGGAAAATTATATGTTTCACCATGCTACATGGCACACTGACTGGCTCGTCTCCTCTCATGGCCCTTCTGCAACGGGATATCCAATTTCCCACAGATGGGCCTTGGGTCTGCACTCCTCTCTCTCCCTCATTCACAATGCTATGATTTTTTTGGTCTTTCATGTCTGATATCTGATCCCTTCGACCCCTTGTGATCTCATAGGATGGTGTGCTTCTTCCATGTGGGCTTTGTTGTTTCCCAGCAAGATGGCCACCTGTTTTTCTTCAAGCCTTTAAGACCCCAGATGTTATATCTTTTGATAGCCAGGCTCCATCAGCTTTTTTCACCACATTTGCTTATGTACCCACTTTTTCTTCAGTGATCAAATCGGGACCAGCTGGTGTCCTTCTTTCATGTCGGCTTTGTTATTTCTCTGCTAGATGGCTGCTTGTTTATCTTCAGGCCTTTAAAACCTCAGATGTTATATCTTATGATAGCCGGGCACCATCAGCTTTCTTCACCACATTTGCTTGTGCACCCATTGTCTTCACCGATAGTGCCAGGGAGGTGAGCATCTCAGACTGCCAAATTGTTAGAACAAAGTGTTCTTGTGTTGAGGGAGTACTGGAGTAGTGGCCCACCATCCATCTGTTTCCTTAATACTAAACCTATAAATATATGTTCATAGATCTATTTCCCCCTCACCGTACATGAATATATTTACACCTGTATATGCCTGTATTTAGATCTCTGTCACTGCCCATTGCCTCCTAGTTCTTTCCTCTATTTCTTCGTACTTTCCTCTTGTCCCACTATCATGTTCAGCCTTCATTTGGGTTTCAGGAAGTCCTCTCGGTTGCATTGTCCTTGATCCAGCCCTTCCAGACCTCATATATGCTCTTTGCCACTGATTTTGGTTCACTTGTTACCTTGTCCCTGGGTTTTTAAATACCCACTTCCCTTCCCCTACCTCCCCCTCTCCCATGTCCCCCTGAAACTGTCATCCTGTTATTCTCTCTTCCGGCTTCTTTATACCACCTACCCCTTCCAGGTATACATGAAGCGACAACAATATGCACCATCACAAGCCAGAGTAAAAATGAAACAATAGAAAGTCAAACAATAGCTACAACACAGCAACAAAAAAAACCTACTATAAATAGTTCAAGGTTTATTTGTTGTCTTTTATGAGTCCTTTCCAGTCGAGTTTGATGGGGTGCCATGCCCTGGCCCCATATCTATCCCTGGGGCGTCATTTCTCTGCTCCCCCCGCTGCTCTGCTGCATGTCCCCAGTGGCTGGCTTCAGTGTAGTGGGCTCAGGGCAGGCACAATTCCCACCGTGTGTCTGTAGGGGTGTCCCCCATGGTGCTATGGGTCAGTGAGGAATGCTGTATCCCATCATGGGGCTGGCCCTGTGGTCGTCTCTGTGCATTGTGTGCAGCAGATATTTCTAATGCAATATATGGTTTGATTTCTTGCCTGCTTCTTCCATGAGCATTGGCTGTGGTTAAATCCTTCAAAAACTGATCTTCTCTTTATCTATTCTGATGTCTATTGGTCTATTTGTGTGGATTTTGGTTTTCTTCATCTTCGGTTGTAAACTTTAATGAAAGCTATGTTCCTTGGTTTTCCTCTATAAATACTTCAGGTTCTCTTGACTTTCAGCAAACAAGGTTGCATCATCTGGGTACTTCAAGTTGTTAATTAAATGTCTTCTGATACTTATGCCACATTCTTTTTCATATATTCCAGCTTCTGAAATTATTTTCTCAGTATACAAATTAAATAAGTATGGTGAAAGATATAACTATGAGGAACCCCTTTATTGATTTTTAAACCATACAATATATTCTTGTTCTGTTCATGTGACTGAATCTTGGTTCACGCACTAATGAACAAAATGAAGTGTTCTGAAACTCCCAATTTTCTCAAAGCTCTCTATAGTTGCTCTTATCTACACATCCTAAAGTTTTTGCATAGTCATAAAAACATAGCATTTTACATGATCATAAAAAAACCTTAAACCACTTATCTGCCAGTTGGTTGTATTGTGGTGACTTGTGCGATGCTGTGATACCAGAGCTATGTCAAACAGAATCACCAAAGTGAGCAGGTTTCAGCAGAGCTTCCAGGATAAGAACCGACGACCTAAAATCTCCAGTTCAGAGGAAGGAACCATTGAAAACGATGTACAGCTTCTAAACATTGTCAGATACTGAATAGAAAATAATGAACAGCAACAGAACCACCACCACCCCGACAGATTCTATAAACATGACACTGCTTCAGATTTTTTGTCTATTATAAAGGAAGAACTTCTGAGTTAGGGTCATACTAAGTTTCTGGAATGCCACCACAGTTGGTGGTAGAAGGAAACACACTCAGGTTCCTGGTGATCACACCAAGTCTATAAGGATGGGGACTTTCTGAATGGTAGGAATATAGCCTTTTAGGAACCCCCTTTGTTATGCCATTATCAAAGTATAACTGCATTCCATTTAGTAACTTTCCTATGTCTATAAAAGCACAGTCAGTATAAATGCTGAACACCAAAACACAAACCAAACTCACTGTCATTGAGTCCATTCTAACTCATAGCACCCCTGAAGGAGAGACTGGAACTGTTGGTGGGTTTTTGAGATTATAAATCTTCCCAGGAGCAGATCGCTTCCTATTTCTCCTGGGAGATACCTAGTGGCTTTAAGCTGATGACTTCAAAATCATCAGCCCCATTCATAACATACTCTATCCCCAGGGCTTCTGAAATGATGAAGAGGGTGGTCTGAATTAAATGGGGACAATACAGGAGTGCTAACTATTGTTAATGGCTGAAATTTGCATCTAGTTGTGTTGTTGTTCTTTTTAGGGGCCCTTGAAGGGGTTCCAACTCATAGTTATCCTATATACAATAGAACGAAACACTGCCCTGTCCTATGCCATCCTCACAATTGTCCCTATGTCTGAGCCCATTGTTACAGCCACTGGGTCAGTCCATCTTGTTGAGAGCCTACCTCATTTTCATTGCCTTCCCCTTTTACCAAGCATGATGTCCTTCTCCAGAGACTGGGCTCTCTTGATGAGTCCAAAGCATGTAAGACAAAGTCTAGCTTTCCTTTTCTCCCAGGAGCACTCTGTCAGCCGCATTTTGAGTGCCTTCCAACCTGAGGGGCCCATTCCCTGATAATATCACAGACAATGTGTTACTTCCCTTTACTGACCCTCCAGCATCTGACAATGTCTCAAAGCAATGTATAAGGTTTTCAGTGGCTTCATCCTCTGAAGTGGGCACACAGGTCCTTTGTTGTTTGCCCTTAGTCTGGAAACTCCACTGAAATATGTGTGCTTTGAGGGGCACTGCTGTCGTTTAAAAGATCGGTGACATAACTTCCAGCATCACAGCAAAACACAGGCCACAACAGTATGACAAACTGACAGACAAGTGGAGATTTAGTTGTGCAATATGTGCAAATTTAAAATATTTAAAAGGGTGTTCATGTCTTTTGATAAAAAATGGAGTATTGGGTTAATTTTTACCTATTTGAAAGTGACACTTTGTTTTATCTTACACCCACTGAAGTGGAAAATTAGCATGAGGCGATACAAAGAAATGAAAAACTCATTGTGAACTAGAATGAAAAGAAAAGTAATTAATTGGTGCACTTTCAGATGCCTCTAAGAAAGATAATACATTGCAAAAAAAATAACACTGGGGAAGATAATCTAAATAGCAAAGGTCGCAGTGCTGATTAAATTGAGAGTAATGCTTCAGTTCATGAGATTTTGAACAATGCAGTGTTCTTTGAGTCATGCAAATCCGGATACAAAATGTGATTTCTCTTCTCTAAAGTATTCCTAGAAATTCTTAATTGAGTATTCTAAAGGTTCATCTAAGTGAACAGATCAATAGATAATATTGTGTTCTCACTCAGGCTGAGGACATGGTCAACTACACCTGATATTCCCTTTGTCCTTGAACTGTCAATAAAGTAACTACAGACTTGGTCATACGAAGAAAATGATTCTCTCCATTCTTTTCTATTTCATGATGAAATAATTGTTTTTATACTATAATGAGAGAGTCTTCAGAAATTATATGTATGTATGTAAACACGAACATAATTGTGTTGTTGTTGTTTTGATACAGTTGAAAGCTCAGTAATCTATATTCTGTCATGATTCTGACACTGGCTTCTAAAAGTGTCAGAATAAATCTATCAAGAATTTCTTTATATCAAAGTGTTTTGTGGAAAAATCATATTAAATATGCTTTGACAAAATTATATAAAAATACAATTTTGAGACCTTACATAAAGTGAAATTGGTAAAATCTATTTGTTAAAGGATGGAATTTGAACAAAAATTGTACAACTATCCTCTAACGTTTAGATTCTTATAATTCTTCTGCCTTAACTCAAGCAGAGAACATAGTAAACTGTGACTACAACCAAGTGTCCAGATAAATGTACATCAATTGGTGATTCTGACTGTGATACTGGTAAAAGAAAATGCCATGCCCTGGTGCCCTAGTTTCCTCTTGTTGCTGTAAGAAATTACCAACAATTTTAGTTCTAGAAAACAACACAGGCATAGGATATTGAAATTCTACAGATTAGAAATGTGTTATAGGTCTCACGCGACTAAATCAGAGTATCAACAGGGGTGTGTTCTTTTGTGTGGGGAGCATCCCTGTTCTTTCCAGTTTACAGAGGTCACCCGTATGTCTTGATTATGCTCCCCCTCCTCCGCATGCAAAGCATGGGTATTGACGCTCTCTATTCTTCATTAGCCACACATTCCTCTGGACCTGACTATGTATGAGAAGGGTTCTCTTCAGGACATGAGTGAAGAGGTCAGTCTTCTCAGACAATGGTGTATAATTTACCAATCTCGGCCTGCGTAACATTATCAGGTTTGCACAGTCCCCTTTCCCTTAGAGAGTAACACATTTTCACAAGATCCAGACATGAGAACTTGAGAATCATTGGGAAGTTAATCCTCTACATATCAATTGCCAGTTATTGGAAGTGCACTTGAATAATGAGGTTATATGAATAATATTTTATTTAATTGTTAATTCATTGATTGTCTTAACCTGCAACAATATGGATATTAGATTGTTCTGAAAATTTTTTTGAAGACATGCAATCCTGAGGTGATTATTGAATCAGGTAACGGGCACCAGAAAACTCCAAATGAAATAAAACCAAACCCCCTATATTGTCAAGAATGAGGGGGTTGCAGCAGAGATCCAAAACCCATCTGTAGACAATAGGACATCCCCTCACAGAAGGGTCACAAGGAAGGGATGAGTCAACCAGGGTGGAGTGTAGCACTGATGAAACACACAATATTCCTTTGCTTATTTGAGGCTTCCTCACCCCCAACTATTATAACCCCCAGTCCTGCCTTTCAGTTCTGGCTAGACTGGAGCTTGGACACTGGTACAGAAAAGAGCTCATTACACATGAAATCCAGGTCAGATAGACCCCTCAGGACCAGAATGGGAGTAGAGATGGCAGGAGGGTAGAGGAAAGGTGGGAAGAGCAGGGGAGGCAGGGAAAACCAATAGCAAAGATAGACACATAAACCCCACCCAGGAGGAATAACAACAGAAACATGGGTGAAGGGAGACAGTGGTTTGGGTAAGACCTGAAAACAAAAATAACTTATAATTTATCAAGGGATCATGAGGACAGGAGGGGTTGGAAGGAGGGAAAAGAGAGAAGCTGATGCCAAGGGCTCTAATAGAAAATATTTAGAAAATGATGATAGTAACTGATCTCTCCTGACATGTCCAACGAATGTAAGATAAGTCTAGCGATCCTGTCCTCTAAGGAATACTCTAGCTGCACTTATGCCAAGTCAGATCGGTTGGTTCTTTTAGCAGTTCCTGTTACTTTCCATCTTCTCCAAACCACATCCCCAACTAATCAATTCTTTCTCTGTTCTCCTCATTCAACATCCAACATTCACATGCATGTGATACAATGGAGAATACCATGGCTTGGGTAAGATGCACAATAGTCCTCAAATGAACATCCTGGATTTTTGAGTACTCCAAAGAGGTCTTATTCAGCAGATTTACCTAATTCAGCACATCTTTTGATCTCTAGACTCCTGCTTCCATGAGCATTGATTATGGTGCCAAGCAAGACAAAATCCTTGACAATTTCAATCTTATCTCCATTCATCATGATTTATCTATTGGTCCAGTTGTAATGATTTTGGTCTTTTTTTTTCTCTTCCTTTTAAATAATTTTTGATACTGTGGGACATGGCCTCAGCAAAGCCATTTTGTATTTAAACGTCATACAAGAAGGGGTGTGGAGAAGTTCCCATAGATGACTCAAATGCTTGGAAAAATCAAAACTTAGTATCATTTGTTTAAGCACAAAGGGGTTAGAGGATGTAATGACCAGAAACTTACAGATAAGGTCCCCGGAATGTTCAGAGCATTGTGATCAGAAACTTACAGATAAAGTTCCCTAAATGTTCAGCTAAAGGCTAACCAACCGCAGGTCAGCTTCTGTTCCTGCTTGCTTGCTTGCACAGCTGCAAAGCCCCATTGTTTACCCCACCCTATAAAAACCCAAGTCTGTGAGCGATCAGAACCACCCTCTCTCCTCAGAGAGCTGGTCCCTGTGCAGGTTCTTTTACTTCTTTCTGCCCCCCATTAATAAACTGTTTTGCTTTTTACCAGAATCTGTGTTGTTCTTGTCCAGTTCATGTACAACATTTTGGAGCTTCCACCGAGATTTGGTGACCAGGTTGTACATTAGTGGGACAAGCAAGACGCTGGGAATGGGTGCTCTCCTCAGCCAGTGCCGCAACTCTATTTCCTTTCACTCTCCTGTTGTCTCACTATCATGCTCAGCCTTCATTTGGGTTTCAGTTACAATGCCCTTGATCAAGCCCTACCAGGGCTGTGTTACAGTGCCCTTGATCAAGCCCTACCAGGCCTCCTACACCTTTCTCAGCATCAATTTTAGATCACTGTTGTTCCCTTGTCCCTGCATTTATCCCACTTCCTTTCCCCCACCTCTCCCTCTCCCATGGGCCCTGTAACTCTCAGTCCTGTTATTTTCTCCTCCTGCTTGTTTATCCTGCCTATCTTATCTAGATAGACCTGCAGGGTTAATAATATGCACAAAAAAGCAAGACAGAGTAAACCAAAGCAACAAACCAACAATAGCAACAAAAAAAAATGACAAAAAAAGAAAAACTTATAAATAAGTCAAGGTCTGTTTGTTGACCTTTAGGAGTGCTTTCTGGTCAAATCTGATTGGGTGACATGCTTTGGCCCCAAAGTCTATTTTTGGTAATTCCTGGGACTTGTTGCTCGGTTCCCCTTACTGTTCTGCTTATACCCTTAGTGTTTTGCCTTGGTGTGGTGGGGTCAGATTGGGAGCAATTCCCACACTGACTTCAGTCTTGCCCAAGAGATGTTGTGTCTCATAGTGGGACTAGCTATATGGTCCTCTCTATACATTGGCTTCTCTGAGTGGAGATTTCATTCTTCAGGCTTAGTGGGCCAGGATATGCTCCACTCTCTTCCTTCCACTTCATTTGTTTCTGTGCGCTGTGATCAGACATAACCCTCTCCCTGAGATATACCTTCAATGCTGTCCTCTGAAGTAAATTCTTCTGGGAGGAAGGGCTGTCCACTCAGTTGGGGTGGGGGTCAGCCCCTCAGAGCTGTCTACTGGTTTCCTGCTTCGTGCTGGTATATTGCATTCACATCTTGGAGCACTGGCTTGAAGTCTGGTCCCTCTTTCCCTGTGGAGATATAAACAATACCCTCCCCTTGGGTGGGTTAATGCCATGTTCCCCTGCTACCCATGTCTTTTGTTCCATGCCCTCTATCCTCCTTTTTAGTTGGCTACCATATGTACCCCTGCATTTTATCCGGCCCCTGACACACTACATGGACCTCACCCCAGAAATGTTTGTACACAGTAGCCTTTTCCCTAGGTCCCTTTTGGATTATTTTTTAAAGCTTACCTCAGTGGACTCATTTGGTATTTGTCCTTTTGTGCTTGGTTTACTTCACTTAGCATAATTTCCTCCAGTTTTTCCCATGCAGCAATGTTCTTCATGAGTTCATCACTGCATTTTAAGGATGCATAGTACTCCATTGTATGTATGTACAACAGTTTTTTAAATCATTCGTCTGTTGATGGAAATTTGGATTGTTTCCAACTCCTTGCAATTGTGAACTGTGCCGTGATGAACATTGGAGCACAGATAGCTGGTTGTGGTTTGTTTCTTGCCTCTTCTGGGTATATGCCCAGTAGGGGGATTGCTGGGTCATATGGTAACTCTATCTCCGTCTCATTTAAATATCCCCAAATCGATTTCCATAGTGGCTGTACATACCTCAGGTCCACCAACAGTGGACAAGAGTTCCTATCTCACCACAGCCCTTCCAACACTCATTGCTATTTGATTTTTTGAATCGGCTATGTTTTTGGGTGATAAGATCTAGCTCATTGTTGTTTTAATTTGCATTTCTATTATGGCTAATTATCACAAACATTTTCGCATATGTTTATTGGCCATTTGGATTTCTGCCCTTGTGACACTTCTGTTCAGGTCCTTTGCCTACCTCCTCAGCTTCTTGGAAGCTGGATGATGAGACTGCGACATATTTCCTTAGGACATGTCATCAGGAAGGACATATCTCTCTCTAGAAAAGGGCATCATGGTGGATAAAGGAGAGGGTTGATGAAAACAAAGTAAGCCCTGCATGAGAGGATTGAAACCATAGTCCCAACAATGATCTTAAGGGCGCTTAAGTGCTGATGGTGCCGCACGAGACCAAGCAAACGTTATTGCTGGTAAGCTCTAGGTCAGTATGAGTGAAAGAGAGGTGATTTGACAGCATCAGCCTAGATAGCAACACATACATTATGATTGTTTAATTAACAAAAAAGTCAATGAAAGGGGTAACTTAACTTTCTCAATCAAATAAGATGAATAAGGTAGGATTTCATAGACATAAAAAGAGTGATTATTGATGTCTATGTATTCTTTTAATTATATCAGACTTTGATTTATTTTTGTTGTTTAGGATCATATATATTTATAATAGTTGCATCTACCTTTTTATTGATTGATCCTCTTATCACTATATAATATCCTTTGTATACAGTAACAAATTTTGTCTAATCATCTATTGTTTGATAATAGCATAGCCCCTTCAATTCTATTTTGTTTTCTAATCCATACAAATCTTACTTTAGTCTGTTTATGTTTATAAAATCTTAAAAGCATCTTTTTTTGAGACAGGAGTCATTTAATCATATCATCTTATTTTTTGAATTTTTATTTATTCCACTGATTTGCTTCATTGAATAATCAATTTGATAGCAATGAGTATTTTTTTTTTCATTTTCAGCCATTTTTATGGCTAAAATAGAGTTTATAACTTGCCATTTGTTTTTTCTATAAATCTTTACCCTTATCCATTGCTCCAAAATATTTTAGATTTTGCTGATGCACTTTGTGTTTTATTGTTTATTTTAGTAAATTTTGATATATTATTTGAGATTGTCTGGGAATTATAATAAGCATCTTAATCTACAACAATTTAAGTCAGATTATCATCAACGTGGTTATGTTTGTGAAAAAGTAATTTATTCAAATAAAGCACCATACATATCCTTACTTTTTGCTAGTATTTAAACATAAATGAAATTTTTATAGATTGAATATTCCTCAAGATTAATTTATAGTTGTTGTTTTATTCAACATTTACTTTTTAAATCAGATAAGGGAAGGCCCCCAAGGAGATGGATTGACACTGTGGTCGCCACAATGGGCTCAAGCATAGCAACAATTATGACCAGTGCAGAACACAGGGCAGTGTTTAATTCTGTTAAACGAGTTGTAATCGGTTAGCTAGCACTTAACAACCACAACCCATCAGCAAATAATCTTTCAAAGACTTTGTTCCAGCGAACTTTATACTCCATTTATAGAATTATGGTCAATTCTACTTTGAGAAAACAGCTCTCAGTCATAATTCAGTGCCTTCAGATCTGAGGTGATAATCTGCTGGCATTTTTTTTCTGACAATGTCCTGTGTCTGTTCATTAGATTTTTAATAGTTGATCATTTCTCAATCTCATACATAAAGTTTTGGGTGGCTAATTGCTCTGAAGGGTGCAGCCAATTACTTTTTAATTGTCTCTTCTTAGTCTGGAATTTCAGCTGAAACATCTTTACTTCAGGTGACTGACTCTCCAGGTATTCGAAAGACCAGTGACAGAACTATCAGCACTGTAGTGAACACCACAGTACTACAAACTAATAGACAAATGCTGAACAAGTATATCTCTTGATACTCTCCATTTGTTGAGATATATTTTGCACATTTTTTGTTCATTAAGCATTATTTCCTTTAGCTCTTCAAATATATTCAAGCAGATTTGAATATATTTGATCGATATGGCTCCAAGTCCTTTTTCTAATTAGCTCAACATAGCAGCCCCTGAAAAACACATTGGGTTTGCTTCTATTGAATGCTCTATTTATTGTATGTGGATTTGAGTTTAACCATTTTACACATAACTCATTATGTGTGGACTACACTTTCACACATATAGTTACTGGTTTAACACATGTATCTAAAAACTCTACATTATTAAACCAAAAACCAAACACACTGCCATAGAGTGAATTCTGACTCGTGGTGGCCATTTAAGACTGGCTAGGCTTGCCCCCATGCATTTCTGAGACCAGCACTTTAAGGGAGTAGAAAGCCTCATCTTTCCCACTTAAAGTCCCTGATGCTTTTGAAATGCGGATTTCTTGGTTAGCAGCCCAACCTGGGACTACTCTGCTGTCAGGGTTCACTGTGGCAATGTTGGAAATCAGATAATACCTACTATCTACTGTTCATTGCTGTGCCTGTTTGGTGCCGTTTTTCAGTGACTTTTCTAAACTAATTATTCATTGTCTGTATTCATTGTCATGTGATGCTGCTGAATTTCAGCTCACTTTGCTCATTTGTCAGCTAATGAGTGAAAAATATCCTTAAATCCTATGAATTAATTAGCATATTAGTATTGACAGGGATGTATATTAACGCGTTGTGACATACTAGTGTTTCCTAAGGGACTTTGTGGGCATGATGGGATAGAATTTCCAATTCCAACCTAGTCTTCATTCCCTGCTTGATCAGACCATCGCTTTCCCTCGTGTTAGATTTTCTCTCTGCAGCTGCATATCCCTAGGCATTAACACAGATTTATTCAGGTGCCTGGTCTTCTTGATTTCCAAGAACATATCTGAGTTTTTAAAGCTCCTGTCTTGGTTTCTGAGGGCTGCTATAACATAATCCCACAAAATAGGTGACATTGAAAAACAGAAATTTATTGTCTGTTAATGCTGGTGGTTAAACTCAAATCAGGGTATTGGTCATCCCAATTCCTTTTGAAAGGCTCTGAGAAAGAAACAGTTCTGTTTCTTTGCTTGTTTATGTTTGTTTTTTAATTAAAATTCTTGGCTTTCTTTTGCTGTTTTAGATGTATATTCTCATGGTGTCTTACACCTGTGGAATTATATCTCTGTGTCTATCCTTTTATTTAATGACACCAATCACATAGAATAAGTCTCATCCTAATTTGACATTACTGCATTAAAGTAACTGATAATATCTTAAAAAGAGACCCTATTAATAGTACAAGGTCACATTCATAAGTACAGTAATCACTCGACAAAAATGAAAAAGTTTACATTTATAATAAATAAGCACTGTAGGCTAACTGCCAGAAAGAGTGTACAGGTGTTTTTCAGGACTTAAAACAGTATTTTGTGAATTATAGCTATTGTTTTCCTTACCAAACTCTGTTAGTACAGTCATACCAGTGTTCCTGACATGACTGAATATAGCAAAAGCTACTTCTAAATAGCTGCAGCTAGTTCTACACTTAAATATGATGTTACATAAAGAACACTTAAAGAAGGAGGTATTTCCTACACTAGATAATTTGTGTATATCTGAGCATATTAATCGTTCATTTCCATGTTTCCTTAGAGCTTACACAATTATCTTTCTATTTGAAGCTGAAAAAAGAAAAGAACGAGGAAAAGACCAGGAAATTCTTCTAAGGGTAGTTTTTAGTAGTTTAACAAACTAAGCATCTAACTAAAATTAAATTAAAATAATTTCAGAACTATCTGAAAATAGTTGTAGTAGTTATTTGCATTGAACTTTAAAGCATCATCAATGTTCTATAACACTGTATATTTTAACAATAATTTTTATTCCTTGCTAATTAGAAATATATATTTATGCATTTGTCTGGATTCATTGGCTAACAGTTTTATTAATTTCAAATGTATGTTACAATCCAAAATTTAGATTGAATGACATTTAAAGGTTATCACCTTCTCACAAAAAGTGACTGGAATCAATAAATGGTGAAAGTAATTGAGGAATAGTTTATTAGTTAATAAAAATACATAATTATCCCATAAAAATGGATATTTATGATTGAAATAGTTTTCTTGAATGCTATTGCTTAGTTTAATTGCATTATGCTTTAATTTATGGAATGTTAGGGAAAAATTAAATATTGTATTAATTAAATTATCTAACATTCTCATAGTTAAACAATGGATGTTATAATTTGTAGATGTACTAAACCAGGTACTAAATAACTTTGTAAAATAAAAGCATGAAACTAAATGGTAATTACTTTTAGGATGGCTTATTTAAATGCAAATAATTTTACTAGGATAAGGAACAGGTATCAATTAAGTGACACTTCCTGAAAGGAATTTATTCTGCTGTACCTCATTCACTACAGATTAAGATTATTAATAAGCACCAATAACTTGAATTTATAAGAAGGCTTAAAAAGCACTAATTCTAAGTTTCTTATGAAGTATGTTACAACTATTTAATTTGATTAAATCCAAAAATATAGAAATAAATTTCTACTTGCACTGATACAATTAAAATTTTAGTAATTTATTTATTTTAAAATTAATTTTTATGCTCAACTTTGTGCTTGGGTTTTATGTAGCACCATAATTTTAGTAAATAAATCTTTGCATCACCTGTCTCCACATATCTTTAGTCAAACTGACACCCCCATCCTGCTTGAATTATTCTTAGGTTGTTTTACCAAAGGGCATGTATAATTATTATAGGTCTCTTTTTTCTGGATTTATATAGGACCACTCAGTTTTCATGGCATCAAATAGAAATTTGAACAAAGTTGTGCATCATACCCAAGTTAATAGAGATATTTAAAGCTTGTTTTAAACATTGTGCATGCCTGCAAGATAGTAGCTCATCATAAAGAGACTACTTTCCCCTTTCTTCTGGATTTAGTTCAGCAGGATTAACACCTAAGACTAATGAGAAAGAGCTGAACAGTCCAAGAATGGCTGCCTAGGAAGATGTAATCATCACAGTCCCTTGTAGGAGTTGCAAAGCATCCTGATCTCCTGGGTTCAGATGGGCTTCCTGGAGGGTGTTCATGCGCAAGGAAGAACAGTGCTTTCCTGCTTAGGACTTGAAGGTTACAAGCCAGGGTCATAACCAAACCTTAACTTAAGGTCTCATAATTTGTATCCTTAGGGATAGAGTCAATTTTTAGACATAAGTAGGGTATGCTATCTGTAAATTGTGGGTGGTCATAGAAAATTAGCTTAGTTACAAAGAGCAAGTAGGTATTGTTATCCGCCTTAATGACACACTGGGGAAAAAGAGCATTTCCAACCTGTGGGTTTTGACCTAGCTCCAAATGGCTAGGATCAGAGAAACTGAGTGTTGGAAGAAAGTTTAAACGATGATGCTGATCTAACTTGTGAGCTCTGGCTCAGCTATAAGTGGCTGCTGAGGTTTGAAGATAGAATGTGATGCCTGGGCAGCTGGAGGCAAGGATGAGGAAATATGGATCCATCTCTACAATTTGGTATTGGATCCATGTTAATACTGACCATGCAATGAGTAATACAAATGGAACTTATCTACTTTGTCCCTTACTAAGTAAGTTATTGCATGAACTAACATAAAGAATATAATTGATTCATAGACTAATGTTTAAAATTGTCAGGACTTCTACATACTTGGTGCTGCTTTTATTGTGCCATCAATTCTGGCTCCCAGTGACCCTATTTTAGAGAGTGAAAGTGCCCATTGGGTTCCTTGACTGAAATCATTATTGGATCAGAACCTCACATATTTTCTGCAGGAGTGCCATGAGGGTGTGGGGACCACTGACCTACCATTTAGCAGGTAGCTCTTAAGCACTAATGTCACTCAAAAGCTCACTGGCACGGAGTCAATTCTGATTCATAGCAACCCTATAGGACAAAGTAGAATTTCCTCTGTGTATTTCTGAAGCTGTAAATTTTTACTGTAGCGAAAGCCTCATATTTCTCCTGAGGATTGCCTAGTGGATTTCAACTGTTGGTGTGCGTGTTAACAGTCCAATGGATAAGGGTATTATTGTTGCTAGGTGCCATCTAGTCTGTTCCGACCCACAGCAGCCTTATGCGCAACAGAAGGAAACATTGCAAAGTGCTCGGCTGTCCTCACAATTGTTCCTATGCCTGAGCCGATTGATTCGGCCACATTGTCACTCCATCTCCTTGAGTGCCTTCCTCTTTTTTGCTGCTTTTCTGTTTTACCAAACACGAGGCCTTTCTCCAAGGACTGGACTCTCCCGAGAATATGTCCAAAGAATGGAAGATGACCTCCTGTCATCCTTGCCTCTAAAGAGCACACTGGCCTTACTTCTTCCATTCTAGATTAGTTGTCCTTCTGCCACTCCATGCTAATTTCAATATTCTTCTCCAGCACCACAATTCAATCACATCAAATTTTCTACAGTCTTATTTATTCAAGATGCAACTTCCACAGACATGTAATGCAATGGAGAATACCACTGCTTGGGCCATATGCCCCTTAGTCCTCTAAATAGCATCCTTCTTTTAAAGAGTGTTTGTGCCACAGATTTACCTAATGAATGCAATACACCTTTTGAGCTCTTGACTGTTACCTCCAAGAGCATTGTGTATCTCAGAGAGACACAATCCTTGACAACTTCAATCCTTTCCCCATTTATCATGACGTTACCGATTGGCCATTTCTGAGGATTTCGGTATCACTTACATTAGTTGTAATCCATAATGAAGTTTGCAATCGATCTTCATCAGCAAATGCTTCAGTTTCTCTTCACTTTCAGCAAGCAAAACTGTGTTATCTGCATAGCACAGATCGTTAATAAGTCTTCCTCCAATCCTGATGCCACATTCCTCTTCACATATAACCTAGCTTCTCTGATGATTTGCTCAGCATACATTTTGAACTAGCATGGTTACAGGACATACCATAAGACCTTCCTGGCTTTAAACAAGGCAATATTCCATTGCTGTTTCCACAACTGCTTCTTGGTGCATGCACCATTTACTCATGAGCACAATGAATTGTTTTGGAATTCCCATTCTTCATGTGTGCCATAGTTTATCATGGTCCACACAGTACATCTCCTGCTCTAAAATAAAACACAAGAAAGATCAGGGATTTGGAATTCCCATTCTTCTCAAATATATCTATAGTTTATTATGATTCATACAGTTGGATGCCTTGGTATAGTCAATAAAACACGCATAGGCATTTTCTGTTATTCTCTCCTTGAGCCAAGATTCATCTGACATCAGCAATGATATCCCTTGTTATACACATCTGAAAGTTCACAGTAGGGACTGCAACTTAATGGGAAACAAAATCCTCACAAAGGGACGAAGAGACAACTTAACATCATGATAAATTTAGAAAAATTACACCCTTTAAATGACATGAAAAATTTCACTTTATTTTTACCAGCTTTAAAACAATTTATGAAGAAGTATTGAAAGTTTGACTTTCATTTATACCTCCAGAAATAATCACGCTAAACTGCTTAAATTATAAACTTTGACACATTAATTTATATGTAAACATGCATAATTATTACCTGTGAATATAATTCTAGTATAATAGTCTAACATTTAATATACTTCTTTATATTTTAAAATATATCATATGTTACATAAACTAGTTTATATCTGGTCACAGCATGTTTTAGTACGATGCATGGAATATGTAATATTTTTAGAATCAGTTTTCTGAAATATAATCAATGGATAAAAATTTATGCATATAAATTGTTTAGATCTATACACATTTATATACGAAGTTTGCCACAATATTTTCTTTCTAAATCTCAAACATTTTGTAAAAGAAGCTTCTCAACAATAATATATTTAAGCCTTGTTTTCTGTGAAAAGATATTGTTTTAAGCATTACTAACCATGTATAATTCTTTTGATATATGTTATATATAGGTATTTATGTCCTTTGTAAAAGATTAAGTGTCATGTAACTCATTACTGCTGTGGTTATGCTTTAGTTATTACTTATACAATAACGTTTTATATGCATTTTATATATTTACATTTTATCTTTTATTGTCATTCTGTTTGTTTTACTTCCTGTTTGTTAATTATTACATTGTGTTCCAGAAACTAATCTATCAAATATAGGTTTTAATTCTAACATCATGGTATTTACATGAAAATTACATACCTCTGGAAAAAACATTTAGATTTTCATGTTTTTCTCTCAAGATTGCAATTCCTATTTTTCTCATGTCTTTGATTAATTTTTTCTTCCTTCATTACACCCTTTAAAATTCAGTTCTTTATGGTGGATGGGTGACATAAATATTTACATTAATAAAGATATGTTTCTATAATTGATATCTCATAATGAATTTTCTGTTTTATGTACTCATTTGTTTAGTTTCATAGCTATACAAATAAGAATGATATCTTTGTGGGATGGCTCATGATGACATCTTTACTTTATTACAGGATTATAGTTAATGCTGCATGGGTAAACTCAGTTGGAATTAATTCCTCCTGAATGTTTGTATTATAAATTAAAATTAGTGTAATTTGTATACTACATTGATTCCCAACTGCAAACTTGTGAAATCTGTCATGTCCTACTAAATGTGCATTCCAGTAACTTGGAAATCTAAGTTACATCTAAAGTGATACTACATCATTTTCTTTCTAGGTAGGTAAGAGATATTATAAAGATATTTTCATCACATATGAGGTATTTTTATAAATGCCTGTATCCTTGCCAATTGTTTCTGAAATCTGGGCATTACTTCCATTGATGCATCAAATACTGAGACAAGGAAGCTCTGTAATGAAGTACACAAAATTAAATTAGTTAAAAGTACTGTTGCCAGAGAAAATTTATAAAAGTGGTGAAATGGAGCCCAGGCTGAATCTGTGAAAGAAATGCTGCCTGTTTCTTGTAAGAATGATGAGGATAAAACAGCAGTATGGCTTACAATATTCAAATGAAATATGATATTTAAAAAATATGGTAGTGTGAATATTTTTAAGGACGGATACTTTGTTCGTGGAGCTTACTTTAATTGTGAATTTGGAATACTACAGGATAATAAGCATAGCTATGTTAAAAAAATACAAGGTTTAGGACTTTAAATGCTCCAACACAGCAAAGAATACAACTATCATCATTTCAAATTTATTAATGTTGATCGAGAAAATTGATAAAAGTATGTTTAAAATTTAAATATTACTTAATGATACCTCTTGAATCTAATAATTATGAAAGAACCAATGCTTTAGGGGTAAAATACATTATTTATTTTTAAAGGTGATATACTAAGGGGTTTGAGTTAGCACAGTAAATAATATTACCACTAGTAACATATTGTGATTTCTATGTGTAGACTCAGACAAAATTGTAATTTACACGATTAAAAATTATACTTTACGTAATAAATATAATGCCTTAACAACAACCACTGACTTCAGAAGACAAAATTTTGGCAAGGAAAATCATGTGTTTCCATTTTTTAATCACTCTTTTTATGTCCAATGGCTTATGCGGGTTACAAATACCTATAAAATCAGGCTCCCAGCATTGCTGTTACATTCTGAGTAGTTCTTACATTGGATTAAAAATGTATGTTTCTGTCAGAACTGCCGGTTGAATTCTGCATCAGGCAACTCCATTGTCCTTGTAGGAGGCATAGCTGCTCTCCACGGTGTGTCTGACCCATGGGATCTGTTTCTCCAGCACAGGTGCAGTGGGGCCCCAACTGAGCTGTTCTTCTAGGGTCTTAGATTGCAGGAAAAGTGTTTGTCAGGAATGAGAAGTCCAGGAACTGCATTCTCTTTGTTTCATAGTCTGTTAGAAGTACCCCAATATCTTATACACATGTTCAATATTTGCATATTTATTTCTGCTACTTGTTAAATGTGTTTTATCTCAATTAATTGGCCAATAAATTAAAATGTATTCTGACAGGGTTTTATAGATAAATCTGAACCATAATAAAACAAATACCTCTTATAGAAATAAATTTGCATGATTTATAAATTATTTAAATATTCTACAAGTGGAAACAAGAGATTAAATTTATGTTCTTAGAGGGCTCAAGATAAAGAACTTATACTGTTGTGTATTTTGGAAACAGTTATGTGCTTCCTTAGATTTTCCCAGAAAACAGACAAAAATATAAATCTGTTGCTCTACTCTCTCGCATGCACATGCGCACACATGGTGTATGCGCACAGACAGAAAGACTACGAGAAGGAACTGGCATATGTGGCTGTGTGGAACCAGTAAATACAAACTCCATAGGTCAATTAACAAGCTGGAGACTGTTGCAGGTTTCTACCATAAAATCCATATATCAGAGTGGAGATTAAAGATGCTCTATTAAAATATCTGTTTATAGTCTGGAGGCAGAACACAAATCTAGGGAAACTCAATTTTTCCTTTTAAGACTTTGAAATGACTGCTATGACACCACCCTCATTATGGATGTTGAGCTGACTTATTTGAGGCCAATGAATTCAATGACACACAACTATTTTATAAAAGCAACTAGTGTTTTTGCAAATAACTGGTCACCATAACCTAACCAAGTTGATCATCACACAAGTCATTTACTTTACTGACTTCTTAATCTGACACAAAAACTAATATGGTTTGAGATCTGGATGTATCTTATTCAATACCACGTAGCTGATAAATGGTAAAAGTAAAAATGTGAAAGTGAGTGTGCTAGATATCATGGTCTCTGCTATTCCTACAATGACAAATTATGTCATTTTAGAGAATGAACAAATTTGTTATTCCTATAACATTCATATTGCAATTAACCACATGAGAGGCTATCTTTCATTTTTAAAATTCAGTATTTTTCATGGTAGGAAAGAAATTAATGATTACATAAAAATGTTATCTATAACACAAACAAAAGTTAATTGTTAAAATTGTCACAACAGGTTGTTTTAAATTATTTCTTAATTAAAAAGTCATTAAACTGCCCCTTAAATATTTTCTATGTTTTGTCAAACTCATCCTATATAATCACATAATAGGATGAATATTTCCTAGATTGGGAAAAATAGAATGAAATTTATAAAGTTATGTTACTGTCACTTAAACCCTAATTCACTTAGAAAGCATCTTCCATTTAATTGTGTCATTAAATCACAAAAATGGAAATTGTGCTAACAGCAGGATGCTACCTTTTGTTGAGGGCAAACAGCGGGGTGGCTGCTAATGAGAACATCATCAACTTATCAGAAAAGGTCAGCCTAGAGAGCTCTCTGCCCAGCTTGCCCCTAAATAATAACCACCCCCTCCCTTTGGAATGGCACTGACTAACTAGACTCATGTGCGGCATGTGTGGCCATATGATTATGTATCTAGTCTTTACCATGAAAATACATGTATAATTGTGAGACACAGATTAAGTTTGCTACAAATTAGTCAGAAGTTAATTTATTTCCTGAAAGTGATATTAAGCTAATGCTTGTTTTTGTGCATTTTTAACACTTTGATATTATATTTATGTGTGTTCCATTAAAGAACATGGAAGGTAGAAGGGCACGTTAAGCAAGAGTTAAGGGTATTTAGTGGCTTTGGGTTTAGATCAACCATTGGTTATGCGTGGCACTGCTAACCACAAGGTCAGCAGTTTAAAACCACAAATAACTCCTCAGGATGAACTTGAGACTTGCCTTAGAAACCCCCAGGGAGAGTTCGACCCTGTCCTACAGTGTCATTCTGAGTAGTAATCAACTGAGCGACAGAGAGATGGTGAATATTGACTTGGCTAGGGCTGTGACTTTTAGGTTCTGCTGGCAGAAAGATAACGTAATAACCAAAATAAGTCTCACATTACACACTTATCAATATGCTGTATAATATCTCTTTTTATAATCACAAACCACTTTTAACAATTACAATGATTCATTTTTGTGGGTTTTTGTAGATATTAAAAAATAGAGTAGGTATGATTTCACTGAATAGTTATCTTTACTTGCTTTATTTGAGATATTTCAGATGTTCAGACTCAAATATTTGGAATCTAAAGAACTGGGAAGTAGAAAATTACATAAATAGCAAGTTGGTACATATTCCAGCAAATTATAGTAAAGAATTATTCAATGTAATAGAATGCAAATAAGGGTTGCTTCCTGTGTTAAAGTGAGTTGTTCAGAGAAGAAAATCCAGTGACACTCATCTACGTGAAAGAGCTTTATATCAAGAAATGAATTACATCTTAAGAAGGCATCCCAGCCCAGTTCAACTTAAGTCCAATGTTATTCCGTAAATCCCTTTTTATACCCAGGTAGCTGCAGTCCATTGATGCCAAAAAATGAAGGAGAAGCTGGAAGATCACAAGCCAGTGGGTGCAGATTCTGATGGATCTGAGACTCGTGGAAGCATGGCAGGGTAACCAGAGGCTATCCTTGGCCCACATAGCACCAGCCCTGGAGGCAAACACGGAGCAAAATCACAGTTGGAAGGAATGTGAAGGACAGAAAGAAAGATACTTTCCTTATTTCTCCTTATAAGAGGGCTAAACTTCTCAGGAAGGCATTATCAGGACTCAAAATACCCTTGACAACACTTGAAAAATCTTGTGCAGCAAATTTACTCAATGCAATGTGTCATGTGATCTCTTCCGTAAGCATTGATTATGGATCCAAAGAAGATGGAAACCGTGACTTCAAAGTTTTCTCCATTTATCATGATGTTACCTGGAAGTGAGAATTTTGGTCTTTTCATTGAGTGGTAATCCATTCTGAAGGATACAATCCTTGTTCTTCATTGGCAGCCAGTCTGCACCTTCAGAAGATAGAAAAAATAAAAAATGCATGCAAGGCTTGCTACTCAAGCTACATCAGATTATAAGAAGCATATGGATCAGTGTTCTCTAGAGAAATTCTATATAAAGTTCAATAATACAAGCATTCAGAGTGACAGAGTAGATCCACTCCTTAGAATTTCCAGGTCGTAAAATTTTTATGTTAATTATCTCTTTTTAATCTTTTCTCTCTCTCTCTTTGTAAAATCATTTTATTAGGGCCTCATAAAACTGTAATCACAATCCATACATCCAACCAAGAACATTTGTACATTTGTTGACATCATCATTCTCAAAACATTTTCTTTCTATTTGAGTTCTTGGTATCAGCTCCTCATTTATGCCCCTCCCTTCCCTTTTCCCCCTCCCCCATGAACCCTTGATAATTTATAAATTATTATTACTTTGTCATATCTTACACTGTCTGATGTCTCTCTTCAACAACTTTTTCTGTTGTCCATCTCGCAGGGAGGAAGTTATATGTAGATCCTTGTAATCGGTTCCACCTTTCCAACCCACCCACCCTCCCTCCTCCCGGTATTGCCACTCTCAGCACTTGTCCTGAAGGGATCATTTGTCCTGGATTCCCTGTGCTTCCAGTTCCTATCTGCACCAGTGTACATCCTCTGGTCTAGCCAGCTTTGTAAGGTAGAATTGGGATCATGATACTGGGAGGGGAGAAAGCATTTAGAAACTAGAGGAAAGTTGTATGTTTCATCGTTGCTACACTGCACGCTGACTGGATCATCTCCTCCCCACGACCATTCTGTAAGGGGATTTCCAGTTTCGTACAGTTGGGTCATGGGTTCCCAATCTTCACTCCTCCTCATTTACAAAGATTTGATTTTTTTGTTCTTTGATGTCTGATACCTGATCCCTTTGATATCTCATTATCACACAGGCTGGTGTGCTTCTTCCATGTGATCTTTGCGTCTTCTGAGATAGATGGCCACTTTTTTACCTTCAAGCCTTTAAGACCCCAGATGCTATATCTTTTGATATCCGGACACCATCAGCTTTCTTCACCACATTTGCTTATGCACCCACTTGTCTTCCGCGATTGTGTTGGAAAGGTGAACATCATAGAATACCAATTTAATAGAAGAAAATATTCTTGCATTGAGGGAGTACTTGAGTGGAGGCCCAATGTCCACCTGCTACCTTAATACTAAACCTACAAAATATTCACATAGATCTATTTCCCCATCCTCATAAATACAATCCAAATTTCCATCAGCTGCAGAATGGATTTAAAAACTGTGGTACATACATACAACGTAGTACGACACATCACTAAAAAGCAGTGACGAAGGTATAAAGCACATCGCCACAGGGTAAGAACTGGAGGAAATTATGCTGAGTGAAATAAGCCAAGCACAAAAGCAGAAGTACAATATGAGTCCACTGAGGTAAACTTAATAAAAAAATTCAAAAGGGACATAGGGAAAAGGCTACTATATACAAACATTCCTGGGGTGAGGTCCAGGTAGTATGGCAGGGCAAGACCAAATCCAGGAATATATATGGCTGTACATTTTTTATGGGAGCAGAAAGCCTCATTTCCTGCCCTACCCCAACTCCCACTCCTCCCCTCCTGTGCCTCAGAGTACTTAGTGGGTTTTTAATCACCAACCTTGTAACTACCAATCCAATTCTTAAGCCACTCTTATAGCAGGACAACTAACAGAGTAGAACTGTCCCATAGGACTTTCTTGGTTGTAATCTTTATGGAAGCACATTGGCTCAGGCCTTTCTCCCATAATCATCTCAAGCAAAAATACTTTACTTTTATCATAATGATCCATATTTTTAACCATTTCTAATTGAAGTGACCGATTTGAATGCCCTAACTATGGAGCAAAATCACTGATATCACAAGCAAGTCACACTTTTCATGTGATATCTTTTCATCTAACAACAGTTGCAGCAGTACATTGACAGGGGGGTGTCAAAGGTTCTTGATGATTCAGAAGAGAGTATGGAAAAAGGGATAACATCATTGATATTAGATGGGTTGGTTCAAAGCAGAGCTAACAAGAAAGATGCTTATTTGGATTTTATTGACTATGTTGAGCCATTTGACTGTATGGATCTTGATAAAATATGGCTAACCCTGAAAAGAGTTGGAATTCCAGAACACTTCAGTGTGCTCATGCAGGACTTGTGGATGGTAGTTGTGTCGACAGAACAAGTGAATACTGGAAAACACTACTGAAGGTCAAAAAACAGACCATGAACTATTTATAGACTTTCCTTTTTTGTTGTTTTGTTTTCTTTTGTTGCTTTGTTTTGATCTGTCTTGTTTTATGTGAATATTTTTATCTTTGTGGGTCTATATAATAAGATAGGTGGGATAAACAAGGTGGAGGAGTAAACAACGGCACCAACGGTTCTGGAAGAACATGGAAGAGGGGGAGGTGGGGAAAAGGAAGTGGTGTTAACAAACGCAGGGACAAGGGAACAACAAGTGATCCAAAATTGATGGCGAGGAGACTAGCAGGCCTGGTAGGGCTTTATCAAGGGCAATATAAACGAGAGGATTTAATGAAACCCAAATGAAGGATAGGTATGACAGTGGGACAAACAAAAGTAAAAGGAAATAGAGGAAAGAACTAGGAGGCAAAGGGCATTTATAAAGGTCTAAATACAGGCATGTGCATATGTAAATATATTTATACATGAGGATGGAGAAATATATCTATGTGCATATATTTATAGGTTTAGTATTACGGTAGCAGATAGACTTTGGGTCTACTCAAGTACTTCCTCAATGCAAGAACATTTTGTCCTCTTAACCCGGAATTCCATGATGCTCACTTTCCCAACACGATCACTGAAGCCAAAGCAGGTGCTTAAGCAAATGTGGTGAAGAAAGCTGATGGTGCCTGGCTATCAAGAGATATAGCATCTGGGGTCTTAAAGGCTAAAAGGTAAACAAGCAGCCATCTAGCTGAGAAGCAACAAAGCCCACATGGAAGAAGCACACCAGCCTTTGTGATTATGAGGTGCTGAAGCAATCAGGTATCAGGCATCAAAGAACAAAAAAAAATCATATCATTGTGAATGAGGGGGAGTGCTGAGTGGAGACACGAAGCCCATCTATAGGCAACTGGACATCCCCTTAGAGAACGGTCACAGGGAGGAGACCAGTCAGTCAGGGTACAGTATAGCATACTATATACAACTTTTCTCTAATTCTTTAATGCTTTCTTCCTGCCACTATCATGATACCAATTCTACCTTACAAATCTGGCTTGACCAGAGGATGTACATTGATAAAGGTAAGAGCTGGAAACAAAGGGAATCCAGGACAGATAACCCCCTCAGGATCAATAATGAGAGTAGTGATATCAGGAGGGGAAGAGGAGAGTAGGGGCAAAGGAAGACATCGGACAGTATAAGACATGAAAAAAATAATAATTTATAGATTATCAAGGGTATGTGAGGGAGGGAGGGAGAGAGATATGGAGGGGAAAAATGAGGAGCGGATACCAAGGACTCAAGTACAAAGAAAATACTTTGAGAGTAATGATGGCAACAAATGTATAAATGTGCTTGACACAACAGATGTATGTATGGATTGTGATAAGAATTGTATGAGCCCCTAATAAAATGCTTTTAAAAAAAGAGGGCGAATCAGCTCGGTTTCCCCAATTGGAAGGTGAATTATGAGAATGACGAGTGCAACGAATGTATAAGGGTTCTTTGCTCAATTGATGTATGTACAGACTGTGATAAGAGCTTTATGAGCCCCAATAAAAAGATTTAAAAAAAAAAAGAGAGAGTGAAAGAAAAGGGCAGTTAAAACCAAGGGCCCAAACAAAAAGTAAATGCTTAGAAAATGGTGATGGCAAAATATGTACAATATTCTTGATACAATTGATGTATGGAATGTTATATGAGCTGTAAGAACCCCAACAAAATGATTTTTGAAATGTAAAAGAAAGAAAGGAAAGGTGCTCAAAGGGTTGTGTCCCTTCCTCACAGTTACTCCTTCTGTTTGCCTTAGAAATCACAAGAGCTGGAATGTGACTTGAGCCCCTGCTCTAAGATTTATTCAAAATTTTATTTCCAAAATCTGTTATTTGGGGAAATATAGCTAAGCTATTTATTTTATATATGTACTCTGGTGGTGTTGGGTGGTGAGTTAAGATAGATGACGACATCTAATAAGTTCAGGGACATGTAGAAATGTGGACTCCAGCTCATTAAGACATATTTTGCCATTGTTTCTATTGTTCTTCGGTGCTTTGGGACCAATGTTTACTCACGATGACATCGCTTTAAAGAGTAGTATTGCCTCAGAACATTCTCCAGGCTATAATCTTGATGGAACTAGATTGTTAACATTCTTGCTAGCAGCTGAGCACTCATTGTTGCACTAACTGGACTCCTTAGTTTCATTTTATTATTTTTATTGAGCTTCTTTTACTATTAGGAGGTCAATATACCTATGTGGAGATATAAAAACTATGAACTTAAGAGTTGTATGCTACTCATATGAGTAGATGTGAGGTTGCATGTAGATGTAATCATTATACTTTAGTATAGTGAAGAAGATTCACATCATATTTTTTCCATAAAGAATTTTACTAAAGCAATTATTTATTACTCAAATCTAAAATATATTATCACTAATAATGCTTATTTTGGTATATTTTTTGCGAAATAACTTAATAACCTTTAATTGCTTCATTTTTTAATTATGGATTTTAAATCAACAAAGCATTGACATTTAATTGTAACATTTTTGCCTACCACAATCTGTTTTATTTCTTTCATAGGTATGGCTCTAATGTAGATATAAAGATCCATACATATTTTCATAAACAAGACCTAAAGTTTTTGAAGTACTATCTGTGACTGAATATGTTTCTGTGTTATGTAGTAGGAAAATATTGTTACTGAGTGCTAATAAAAGGATAAATAGATTGTATTGATAGATCCAACTGCTTTAATCATTCTCTGTTTTCACATCATTTGCCTTATTTTCATATATTAACCTCATAAAATAAAATAAGATAGAAATATTCCATCAGGAGCAGCATGGCATATTTAACACCTGGATTTGAACACAGTAGGGGGCTGTAAAAATTAATCAGTTCAATTCAATTCACTGTCATGGAGCAGACTCTGACTCATAGTAATGCTACAGGAAAGCATAGGACTGTCATTGTGGGTTTATAAGACTGTAATTATTTATGAGAATAGAAAATCACATCTTTCTCCCATGGAGGGACGAGTGGTTTAGAAGTGCTGACCTTGTGGTTATTAACCCCACATGTAACAACTATATCACCAGGGCCCTTGTAAACATTAATGGAAGAAATGAAATTAAAAGGCAATGGAATTTTTCTAGCTATTTAAAGCCAACTCCTATGTGTACATTGATTAAGAGACACTGCTATGAGGCAGTTAGAAACAAAACAAAACAAAAACCACCTCACTGCTCTCAAGTGGTTACTGACCCATAGTGCCTCTACAAAGTGGAACCCCCTTGTGAGTTTCTGAGACTGTAACTGTTTATAGGAGTAGAAAGCCAAGTCTTTCTCTTGAGGAGAGGCTGATGGTTTTGAACTGCAGATCTTTAGGATCACAGTCCAACACATGACCACTAGGCAACTAGGAATCCTTTCTAAAGTAATTATCAATGAAAAAATAGCTTAAAAGTTTCATTAAGAAATGATAGAGGAATAGAGATATGCACATATATTTATTCATAAGGTATTATGGTTGCATATAGACATTGGGCCTCCACTCAAGTAGTCTCTCAATGCAAGAAAATTTGCTCTACTCACACAGCACTCTGTGATGTTCACCTTTCCTGACATAATTGCTGAAGACAAAATGGATGTATAAGCCAATGTGGTTAAGAAAACTGTTGGTGCCCGACTATAAAAGGTTATACCATCTGGGATCTGAAAGGTTTGCGGATAAACAAGCAGCCATCTAGCTGAGAAGCAACAAATCCCACATGGAAGAAGCACACCAGCTTGTGTGATCATGAGGGGAGAGTGGAGACCCAAAGTCCATCAGTAGTCAATTTGACACCCACTGTGTAAACGGCCACAAGGAAGACAAGAGTTAGTCAATGTACAGTAAGGCACTGATGAAACACACAACTTTCCTCTGGTTCTTTAATGCTTCCTCCACCCCACTATCATGACCCCAATTCTATCTTACAAATCTGACTTGACCAAAACATGTATACTAGTACAGACTAGAGCTCGCAACACTGGAAATCCTGAACAGATAAGTCCCTCAGTACCAATAAGGGGAGCAGCAATACTAGGAGGGTAGGAGTTGGGGGGTGGAGTAAGGGGGAACCAATCACAATGATTAATGTATGGCCCCTATCTCAGGGAGATGGACAGTAGAAAAGTGGGTGAAATGAGATAGCAGTGAGTGTAAGACATGAAAAAGTTATCAATTATCAAGGGGGTATGGGGGAGGGAAGGCGAAAAATGAGGAGTTGATGTCAGGGGCTTAAGTAGAAAAAAATGTTTTGAAAAAGATGATGACAGCATATGTACAGATGTGTTTGACAAAATGGATATATGTATGGATTGTGATAAGAGGTCCCGATAAAATTATTTTTTAAAAATGAAGAAGAAAGAGAAGGCCTTACTCTGATTTCTAATACCACTTAGTTATACAAAGAAACCCCTGTCATCTGTTTCTGGTGTCCCTGCCTGCCCTTGTTGGTTTCATTTCACTGGTGGGGTTTTGTATTCATAATGCTTCATAGGGTTAGGGGCAGAAGTCTCTCCTTGTGTAGCTACTTCATGCAGCTACAAGGTGATGCAACTTCCTGTCTACAAGAGTAGGGTGATAGCTCACCTAATCTGTTCTACTTTAAGGCGGGGAATGCTTACAGATAAAGATCCTTGACCTAAGGTTGTCTTTTGTAAAGAGAGGCAATATGTACTTCACAGGAATAAGTCGTCTTGTGGATTTTGGTCTTCAGTTCAGGAACATAGAGTGTAAATGTTCCAGGTTCAAGAGCTAGTTCCTTGTCTTAGTAACTGGACCTCTTACTACCGCGAATAGTGAACCAGCTCAAAAAGGTACTGGCAGTTCGACCCTGTCCTACCTGGTTGTATGAGTTGACATCGACCCAATCCATGGTATTGTGTTTGGCTTTGGATTTGGGCTCTAGTGTAGATTCTATCCGGATCAACGGAGACTATTATTTCAGAAAATTCTGCAACAGTCACACTAAGGGTTGTCCTAGGGGGAAATTCACATGGTTATAATAATGAGACAAATTGCTTCTCAGCCTTTTGGCTAAGATCAAGTGTAATAATGAGAAAAAACAAGATGGGTGAAAAAATGGATGTACTCCTATCAATGTTATATCTGCCTAAAACAATAATACAAGAATTAGAGCACATATTATTAAATATGTTTGGGGGTTGATATGTGAACAATTAATATGTCTCTTCTAGCTATAATTCTTTATACTAGATATTTTAATTCTGGACTCTATGCCTGTTGCTTTGATCCCATTATGGAAGGAGTACTTTGTTACAGAATTAAGGTGAGGTTAAGGCTTGACCTTAGTAGAGGGTATGAACCAAGTGACACCCTCTGTTTCCCTGGGGCATCTTTAAAACACTCTCCTAGACCATGCTTTGTTTTTTCTTGGCTGAAAAAGAAGACATACTTCCATCAAAACCATTCCTAGGTGTCTAGGAGTCATGTAGGGCACAGTGAGAAAACCTAGAAACATAGAAAGAGCAGGCCCAAGATCTCTGTGAAGGGACAGAGGCTGCTGAGATCAGAAATAAAAAAGAGACTGTGTCACAGATGCTCAAAGGAGCAGGCTCAGGACTATGAGGTACCTTTCGCTCATCTGATCTGAAACTTTAGGGTTTTAAGGCAACAAGACATGCGGGCTGGCTTCCTGGTCCACAGAGGCAGAAGCCAAAGGTCCATGTAGTTGAAAAGCTGAGCATCAGAGAGAGATGGTTGTTACCTGAGGAGAAGGGTTGCTGGAGGCCAGGGGTGTCAAACTGGTGGCATGCGGGCTGCAAGAGACCCCCAAGGTAATTTTTTGTGGTCTGCGATGCTCTGAAATAAAATGAAAATAGATAAAAAAAGTGTTATGAAGGAAATAGTGCTTAGGGCAGATTGAGGCAATACAGTGCACACAATCCCCACGTTACATTTTGTTCAAGACATCCCTGCTGTAGACCAATGACTGCATCCTTATTGTTTATAGATCCTGACTTGTGGTAACCTATTACTTTCCTAATAAAGCCCCTTAATAGTGAGCACTGTGTGTGAGTTCTAGGTGTCACTGCAATGAACTATTGAACCTCACATAGATACAGTGTGACGTGGAAGGAATAGTTGATGTCAGAATAGGTAAAGAAAGACGGGCCGTGGAAGCAAGGCTGATCTAAATCTCATGGCAACAGAGAAGACAGCGGAGGTCAGATATGCCCACCCCACACCTTGTTAACTCCAGGGTATATTTCCCCACAGAGAATTTTAATGGAAGTTATGTGGTGTAGGGATGTTTCTTTAATAGGGAAGAATGAAAGGCACAGAAAGATTACATTTTTATTTAGTTAATTCTTTACTACATGTCTTAGTTCCAAGGAGAACACTGAGGCCACACTTCCTAATTCTTGCCTGTGTGTGCACATGCACATGCATACATTTGCTTTAAATGATTAATCCCCGAGGTATATTTTTCTATAAGTACGTTACTTCTCCTTGCTTTCTCATATTTGGTTACCCTGTAGTAGCTTAGGGGTCTGTAGAGTACTCAAGAGAGCTTAGAGACTTATGTAAGCCAGGATGGGAAAAGGGAACTATTTGTAGACTGCAGACTTTTGTAGAACAAATGCCTTTTGGTTTCTGACACTAATGAATTTCTTCTTGATTAGAAGCTAAGCATAGAACATTAATGATGAAACTGGTCTTATCTGGCCTCTTACATGCTAGCCATGGCAGGCTTTTTAAACTTATGCTATTGGTTCTTCACTAGAATTTAGATGAAAGCAAAGTTTCTGTCAAGTACCTCCCCTGTCGACCAGAGACTATGCATAACTCGTTGGTCCAAACCACATTTTTTCTTCTACTGCATGTGAGGCGGCAGTGAAAGGTAAGTTCAATTATGTATATGTTTAGATAAATGTAAATTAAAGAATTACTATTCATTTAAAGCTGACCTTGTTCATGTTCCTGAAGTTAGTCACCCATATAAATCTGGTGTTTATAAAGGTGTTTAGTGTTCAGCTATATGGCCTGTTTAATTCACATGTCTGTCACGTTCTAGTTCCCGTGGTATTTATCCATAGGCATAGACAGGTGTTGACTATCACACAGACTTACTTTGCTCAGTGAGTAGAAAGTCCAAAGCCACTCTGTTTTCTAGTGACACCTCTACCCAACAATGAAAAGATCCAGGTTGTGTTCCCAGCCCCTCAGAGACTTCACCTCTAATAGATGCCATAGCAATTCACACTTTTCTCCAAGACTCTTCTAGTGAAATGATATTGTAACTAGGGATTAAAGCTCTGGAAAATGACCAACCCCAACTCAAATGTTGGACTAAATGGTTTCCTCCTAACTCTCATTTTCTGACATGCCATGTTTGTTCATCAAGCTTCCAGTGTTTACTGGAAGGAACCCGAGTTCCCGAAGTATGTTGTGCACACATGCATCACAAATCTAAATGACATTTCTCGTGTAACTCTGCTTTCAGTAGGAGTGGGAGCACTTAAACTGGGATAATTGGGTGGACCACACAGGAACACATGCCCATGTGGGGCACCGAAAACTCATCTAGAGGAACCAGAGGGCACAGAAAAATTTGCACGTGACAGCTGAGTTTCCTTTAGAGAATTATTAGAAATAGAAAGCCTTCCTAGGTTAAATTCTACATTGGAAGGTTATTTCAGTTTTCATTATTATCAACATGATTTAGAAGATCAGCTGTAGTTCAATAAAGCTTGTAATAGATTATCAGCTGTAGTTCAATAAGCTTGTCATAACATTTTACATAGCACCCACGTGAACTTAAGGAAGACCTTGGTACATTGCTGCAGAATTACCTACTTTCACAAATCATGTGAGAACATTTTTTACTAACTGGATATCACCTAAGTAATCATTTAACCAGATCCAAGTGAAATTAAAACATGGTACTAGTAGTAACCAGATTACCAATGTAGGGGGGATCATAATCTAACTTTCACTGTATGAGGTTAGAGTTTGCTAAAATTTAAAGAAGGAGATGGAATTAAATGTTATTTAAAATGGGATATTAAAAATATCATAGTTTTCCCCAACAAAACAGAGATTCTTGTGGCAAATTCGATACTTCCTTAGATTTGGCAATTAGCCAGAGAGCCACCAAGCCTGTGAAAGGCAGGGGACACTCAGAGGATGGACAGGCTACCAGAGACACACACAGAAAGAAAGGGTTTCTCCAGGAGTAAAGATATCTATACATCACCTGAGAAAGGTCAAGGTCGGTACAGGTTCCATGGTAAACACTAATTAATTATGGTAACTTGGGTTGCACAGTAAGGACTAATTAACTTGAAAATAAAGTTCTGCTCTTTGAATCCTCCCATTTGTGGTATCTATATCATAATACCACTAGATAACTAAGTTATAAACTAAGAAAAAACCCTAATTTTCCAAAAAAAGTATATTTTTCAATTAAAAAAATCTTCTTTAGTAGTGCTTCTACTACCAACAAGTTGTTCGTTCATTCAATAGTGCACAACTGTGATGCAAACAAACCTGCTATTGAGTAGGGAAAAAAACACTATACATGCCAGCCTGGGCTGAGACCTTCATGGTCAACTGTTCAAAAACACCAGCAGCTCCTTGGAGAAAGACTGAGCTTTCTAATCCCTGATTTGGTTACAGTCGCAGAAACATAGAAAGGTCGCTGTGAGTCAGTATTTATCAGTCGATGATAGTTTTTTGTTTCATTGTTTTATACATGCAGGACAAAAAAATTAACCAGTTTAGTCTCCTGTTTTTGAAAATTAGAAGACATAAAATCAACTTTCTTTGTCCTAAAGTAACTGCTCCAAAGAAATAATACATAAAAGGTTAATGAGTAATGTTTGAAAATCCTACGCTAACAGTAATAATTTTGTACTGCAACACCCTACTAGTTAATTTTTTAAATCGTTTTATTAGGGACTCATACAACTCTTATCCTAACACATACATACATCAATTGTATAAAGCACATCTGTACTTCATTGCCCACCCTACTACTTTATATAACACATTATTTAGATGTGTCTGCTAAAAGAGTGTTTGACTAAAATAGTAGGTAGTTTTAAAAAGAATTATGACCTTGTGTAATCTTTGTGTAAATTTCATTACCTTTTTGACTTATGGGCTGACACTTCCTCCTTCATGAGAGATAAAATAAAAGGCAACATTTAAAATTCTTATCTAAATTTACTGCCGAAGGCTATATCTACTGCATGCTAAATGGAAAGGATTTGTGGGGAGATTCTTTGTTTTATTTTTGTTTAGGAGTGCATGTGTTTTTTGTGCTTGCCACAATTACAGCTAGTGACAATGATTGGAGTGAGATTGTACTTCCTTTTTAAAAAAATATTTTATTGGGGACTTGTACAACTCTTATCACAAACCATGCATCCATCCATTGTGTCAAGCACATTTGTACATTTTCTACCATTGTCATTCTCTAAACATTTGCTTTCTCTATGAGCCTTTTACCAAAGGCTCCTCATTTTCCCCTCCCTCCCTCATGAACCCTTGATAATTTATAATTTTTATTTATGTCTCACATTGTCTGATGTCTCCCTTCATCCACTTTTCTGTTGTTCATCTCCCTGGGAGGGGGGTACATGTAGATCATTGTGATCAGTTCCCTCTTTCTCTCCTATCTCACCCTTCCCCTCCTGGCATCTCTACTCTCATTATTAGTCCTGAGGGGTTTATCTGTCCTGAATTCTCTGTGCTTCCAGCTCTTTTCTGTACCACTGTACATCCTCTGGTCTAGTCAGATTTGTAAGGTAGAATTGGAATCATGATAGTGTGTGCGGGTGGGGAGTTGATGGAGGAAGCATTAAAGATCTAGAAGAAAGCTGTATGTTTCATCAGTGCTATATTGCACCTTGACTGGCTGGTCTCCTCCCCGTGTCCCTTCTATCAGGGATGTCCAATTGCCTACAGATGGGGTTTGGGTCCCCACTCCGTAACCCCCCTCATTCACAATGATACGATTTTTTATTCTTTGATGCCTGATACCTGATCCTATTGACACCTTATGGTCACACAGGCTGGTGTGCTTCTTCCATATGAACTTTGTTGCTTCTCAGCTAGCTGGGCACTTGCTTACCTTCAAGCGTTTAAGACCCCAGATGCTATATCTTTTGATAGCTGGAGGTTGTACTTATTTTGTGGCCCAGCACCACTTGTTAGTTTGTCGAACTATGGTTGCTTGTGTGTTGCTGTGATTTTGGAGGCTGTGTCACTTGTATTTCAAATGCCAGCAAGGTCACTAAAAGTGAACAGTAGCTTCCAGTCTAAGCACAGAAAATGAAGAAGAAATCTGCTGCCTACTTCTGAGGAAGCAGCCCCAGAAATTTTTATCCATGGCTTCAGAACACTGTCAGATACCAAAGGCTTAATGAATGGAGGCAGAACAATGGCTTCAGAACACTGTCAGATACCAAAGGCTTAATGAATGGAGGCAGAACATTGTTAAGGATATAGCCAAAGACGGTCCCCGCGGCTTGGAGGACACTCAAATGTGACTGAGGTGGTGCTGCCGTCTCAGGTCAAGCTCTACCAGGGTAACTTGAATGGACTAAAGCTGTGGCAGAGGAACCTTCAGGATCTTCATTGGCTGATGGGACTTGGCTCAAAGCAAGAAGAAACAGGCACAAAAACCTCCTATGATCAGAATTTAGAATGTACTGTGAATCTAGGAAAATTGGAAGTCATCAAAAATGAAACGGAACTCATACAGATCATTAACTTAGGCCTTAGCGAGCTTAAATGAACTGGAACTATCCATTTGAATAAAAAATTTACATGATTTACTCTGCTGGGAATAACACAATCAGTATCAAAAAGAACTTTGTAAAATCAATCTTTAAATGCAATGTTATCTGTAATAGGATTATATATATATATATATATATATATATATATATATATATATAAACCTTCAAGGAAATCCAATCAATAAAAACATTATTTAAATTTCAACACCAACCACAAAAGTTAGTGATGAATAAATTAAAGAATTCTACCAATGATTTCCGTCTACAGTTGATCAAACATGCATTCAAGGTGCATTAATAATTACTGACTGCATAAATTGGAAACAAAGAGGAAGAAAGTATAGTTGAAAAATATGGACTTGATGATGGAAATGAAGCTGGAGATCACATGATAGAATTTTTCAAGACCAGCAATTTGTTCATGGAAAATACCTTTCTTCAACAAGACAAAAAGAGACTATACACATGGACTTCTCAGATGGAGGACACAGAAACCCCATTGGCCACCTCTGTGGGAAGAGACGATGGAGAAAGTCAACATCAGCAGCTAAAGCCACACCAGGGAGCAGATCACCAAGGTCTCCTATGGTAGAAAGGGAAACAAGTTCACAGGAGTGAGAATATAACCTGAGCCTATCTCATCAGAATTTTGAGGACATCTCAAACACAGATTTGATTAATTGGATGCCAATGACAGGAGACCTGATGCGCTGTGGGAGGACATCAAAAACATCATGCCTGAAGAAACCGAAATTTCATTAGAAAGACAGGAAAGAAAGAAAAGATCAAAGTGGATGTCAGAAGGGATTCTCAAACTTGTCCTTAATTGTAGAGTAGCTTAAGCAGTTGAAAGAAATGAGGAAGTCAAAGGGAAGAATTGCACATTTCCCAGGGGAGCTCAGAAAAACAAAGTCAAATATTACAGAGAAATGTACAAAGATATGGATTTAGAAAACCAAAAAGGAAAAACACACTCAGCATATCTGAAACTGAAGGAACTGAAGAAAAAAATTCAAGCCTTGAGTTTTAATAATAAAAAATTCTGTCCACAAAATCTTGAATGATACAGAAAGCATCAAAAGCAGATGGAAGGAATACACAGTCACTGTACCAAAAAGAACGAGTGGACATTCACCATTTCAGGAGGTGGCATGAGCAAGAACCAATGGTGCTGAAGGAAGAGCAGATTTCACTGATAGCAATAGCTGAAAACAACGCTCTAGGAATTAATGGAATACCACCTGCAATGTTTCAAGCTGATGAAGTCCTTGAAGTGTGTGCTCTCTCTGCCAGGAATTTATAACTACTTGGCCAAATAATTGACTGGAAGAGATCCATATCTGTACACATTCCAAAAAAAGATAACCCAACAGAGTGTTCAAACTACAGAACAATGTAACTATTTTTTTTGCTATAACTCCAAAACAATTGCAGCAGTACATTGATAAGATGCTGCCAGAAGTTCAAGTCCAATTCAGAAGATGACACAGAACAAGGAATATCATTGTTCTGACATACAAGAAAGATGTTTACTTGTGTTTTATTGACTATACCAAGGCATTCAACTGTGTGGGTCATAACAAGCTATTGATATCTTTAAGAAGAATGGGAATTCTAGAAGACTCCATTATTAATTTGCAGACTTCTCTTGTGTTTTATGTTAGAGCAGGAGAGGGACCCACTGTGCTTTGTTAGTTTGGTCACAACATTATTTTACGATTGGAATTACAGAGCACTTTTTTCAAGAGTCCCTGAACCATGAGATCTATGCCCCAAATCACCAAATTCTATGCTATCAAGTCTATTCTGACTCATAGTAAGCCAATAGGACAGGGAAGACCTACCCCTGTGGGTTTCTGACTATAAATCTACATGAAAGTAGAAAACCGTCATTTTCTCTTGCAAAGTGGCTGATGATTTTGAATCCCTGACCTTGCCATTAGCAACCCAATGAATATAAACCATGCCACCATAGTTATAAATATAAGGCAAGTATAAGTAAAAACCAACAATTCAAATACCCAGTTCAAATCCAAAGCATTCATACAAGGCAATTTAGAGGTGATCTGAAAAAAAAAATCTATCAAATAAGAAAATGTCACACTGTGGGATTATAAAGAGAGTTTTCCCAGCTTTGTCTCCCCAAAGACATACCAAACATTAGGGGCTTTTTGCCAGCATATGGTGGGAGGTCAGATACTTAGAGACATCCACCCTAAAGACAGTAATTACCAGACTACTGCCTGGTCCCACCACAGGTAGGCCTGCTCCCTGCTGTTAAGGACAATGGGCTCCTTCTACCTAAGGCTTGCCGTCATGATTTGGTTCCTGTAGGAGAAGCTTACACCCTACTGATAATGGTTTCTATGGAGATCCAGAGAACACGTCAAACCTGCTCAGTGACATCCAAAGTTAGATCGCCATCCTGAATCTAGTATCAGGTTCATCTTGTCACATGTATACCCCCAATCCCTCCTCTTTTTATTGATGTATGTGTGTTTATCCCTAGATTGTCCCCTTCTTATTGTTGTATAACCTATAGTGCAACCCCTTCCTGTAATGTATGTCTTCACTTGTAATTAGTGGGCTTGCACTCTCCACAAAGGTATATAGGCCTGGGTTAGCAATAAAGATCTCTCTCTCGGGCTCCCCTCTGGGCCTCTCATCAGTTCCCCCTCTCCTCTCCTGTCCTCTCTCCCCTGTTCCCTTTCTCCTTGTCCTTCTTCCCCTTCCCTGTCTCCACGTGGTCCACCAATTGGGGCTGAGGTGAGCATGCTACCATGAGATGTGTCTGACTTCATTATTTCAATCTCTTTTATCTCTCATGCTCTCTATGACTTTAGTATAATATTTATATATTTCAACCGTACAATTGCACCTATCAAACCCGTGATTAGTGGTGGGGGCTGGCCCTTACCCCACAGTCACACTATTTTTCATCAATGTCTATTGCTCAAGTATACCGATATGAAATGGATCCGTTTGTTGGATCAATATAAATAGATAAGATAATATTATTTCTGAGAGTAATATAAAGAGAGATGAGTGTATGGCAAAAATCGATTGCCAAAATCTCCTGGGGAATTTGACAAGTGATAAGGAAAGAACAGGTGGGTAGCTGAAGAATACTATGGGATCACAATAGTTTAATGCAGATATTAAAATTTTAATTATAAGAAGTAATTTCAGTGCATTTAAAAGGACATGAATTTATCCATAATGTTAAATGGCAAAGTTAATAACAACACAGAGCTATGTTCATATGAATCTTATAAACTGAAAAGAATCCAAAGAACCATTTATCAAGCAAACTTGTACAGATGTGGTAGTTACATAATGTCCTGTCAGCTTGAAGTAGGGGTGGAATCTAGCCTGTCATGCAGGTCACAGCTGAGGGTGTTTACTTGTGGGAGTGAACTTCTCCTAAGGAGGATCCTGGGAACCTTCCCTTTTCCCCTTCACACTCTTGATGACTGACCCTGATGGCAGTTAGAGGCCTAGAGATATGTCCACTGCCATTGGTTCCATAAAACTTAGCACCCACCAGCCTGTGATATTCCTGTGTTCTGCTTTTTTTGCAGAATGCTCAACTGTAGACCAATATTACATACAAGTAAAATTGTACCAAAGGTCATGCAACAATGGTTACAGCAGGACATTGACTGGGAGCTGCCATAGGTTCAAGCCTGATTTAGAAGAGGCCACAGAACAAGCAATACCATTGCTGATATCAGATGCCTGAAAGCAGAGATTGATTGTCAAGTGTTTATTTGTATTTTATCAACTATAGCAAGGTATTAGACTGTGCGGATCATAAGAAACTATGGAAAACCATGAGAAGAAGTGTAACTCCAAAGCACTTCGTGGTGATCCAGTGAAACTTGTACATGGATCAGGTGGCAATTTTGTGAATTAAACAAGGAATATTGCTTCATTTAAAATCAGGAAAGGTGTGCACCAGGGTTATATCATCTCACAGTAGTTAGTCAATCTGCATGCTGAGCAATCATTGGAGAAACTGGTTATATACATACAGAAGAAGATGGAATCAGTATTGGAAGAAAATTTGCTAACAAACTGATATGCAGATGACATAACCTTGCTTGCTGAAAGTGAGGATACATCGAAGCACTTGCTGAGGAAGTGCAAACACTGCTGCCTTTGATATGGATTGCAACTCATTGCAAAAAGACCTAAAACCTCACAACTGCACCGATATATAATATAGTGATAAATAGAGGGGAAAATGAGGTTCTCAAAGATTTTGTCTTACTTGGATCCATACCTACTGTTCATGGAAGTTGAAGTCCAAGAGATCAAAAGATGACTTGCATTAGGTAAATCTGCTGCGCAGGCCATCTTTAGAGTGTTGTACAGCCAGGATATTACTTCCAGGACTAAGGTGTGCCTGAACAAAACCTTTGTACTTGCACTGGAATCATATGCATGTGAACGTCGGACACTGAATAGGGAAGGCTGAAGAGGAATGGAGGCATTTGTATTGTGGTGCTGAGAAGAGTACTGAAAGTAGAACGAACTGCTGAAAAGGAAAACTCGATCTGTTCTGGAAGAAGTAAGGCCAGAGGCAAGAATGGCAAGGCTTCATCTTCCATACTAAATCTACTCGTATATAAGCCGAATTTTTCGGCACATTTTCAATGCAGTTTTTGTGGTAAAATTAGGTGCCTTGGCTGATATTTAGGTCGGCTTATATTCAGGTATATATGGCACTTTGAGCAAGTTGTCAGGGGAGACCAGTCCCTGGGGAAGGATCTCATACTTTCATACTTGGCGCATGGCAGGGAAGTGAAGGAGAGGCAGGTCTTCACAGTGCATTGGCACTGTGGCTTCAGCAATTGGCTCCAAAGTGGGAACGTTTGTAAGGCTGCTACAGGCTGCCGCAGTGTTTTGCTCTATTGAGCATAAGCATGCTATGGTCAGGACTTACTAGATGTCAGTAAACAACAAATACATGTGCAAGCACTGTTGAAATTATATGTATGAATGCAATTTAACAAGAACTGAATAATATTGACTTTATTATAATATTTGATAAGCAATTTTCCTCTATTTGAAAAATGTTTTAGAATAGTAATCTTGTGACATATATGGGCTGTTGTACCATATTATTTCTTTCAGTAATTTCCTTTTTCCACTTCCTGGGCTGCCTCCTTTCTTTCCATGATTTTATCAGTTTGTAAATAGCAAAGCACTATTCTAAACTCCAGGGTTACAAAGACAAATAAGACATAAGTGCTTTCAAAGATAACAGAATTCAGAAAAGAGTAAAGATATAGGGTTTGAGACTATTATGCATAGCATAATCTTTTTGTTTTTTTTCATAGGGCTAATTGGTGCAGAGAATCACTATTATGTTCAAGAGTCATAACTTTTAGTATGATGTCTAGTAAACCTCAAATACAGATAAACCAGGTACTGTTTTTTGTTGTGGTTCTTCAGTCCCAATTATGTGAGACAATTTTTATCTCTTAAAGGGGTAGAAATTGGGTTACATTACATGAAAGAGTCTCCCAGTTCATAACATATTTTAGAAACTTTTTCTTTTTTAGAAGATTAAAATTAGAATGCCACACTCTCTTCTAGAGTTCATAGTAAAGTGTGAGCTGAATTTCATTTGCTTGAAATATTAACTTCTGCTTTTTAAAATTCATCTTTCCAAATAAATATCTGTTTTTCAGTTCAATGAAGGACAGAATGGAATGAAACAGATAATGAGCCAGCAGCATATAAGACTAACCTGTTTGTATTACATAAATGGGTGTGGGGGGGCAGGGAGGCATATTTTCTCCTCTCAGTTATGTTTCAACAGTCAAAACTTCTATTTATCTCTTCAGGAAAGCAACTGTGCCTCAAAATGATGCATTAAAAATGTGTGAATGTAAGAGAAATAAATACCTGGTTTCATGTATTTTTAGAAGAGAATGGTGTTACTAAACTTACTAACTTACTATAAACAATGAACACGTGGGCACTGCAGTGGCATTGAAGAATTCAGGCATTTTCATAAGGAAAACAATGTCTCCATCGACTGATTGGAGATCTGAGCACTTTAACAGCTTACCCACATTATAAAGAGCAGTGTTCAATCAAATAATCGAGATGGAAAAGAAAAAATAGGCTGCAAACAAATGTAGTGAGTTTCTTATACACCCCACGGGGATGATTTCACATTTGAACCAAAGTTATTTACTAGTCCAGTAGATAGGCGTAACACAACTAAGACAAAATTTACAATTATTAACCTTTTAAAATTTATATTCAATTGCATTCTGTTCTAAGTTCAGAAATGCATTGTTCTAGGAGAGGCACATCTCTAGAGTTCATGCTGGTAAGTCATCCAGGTGAGTTAATGTGCTTATCAGTGTACTTCTGGTTCTAACTCACCTTGGAACCTCGGGATCTCTCACACAAATTCAACACATTTTTAATATAGAAAATTACTGATTTTATGAAAAATCTAGGTGTCAAATTGTACTTTAACAAGATATAACCAAAAAAGTAATTTTAAAGATCTGTGTTTAAGCACTCAATACCTTCTAATTACTTGTCATGGAGTGATTCTATGAAAGGGAAATTCCTTTTTTGAAGGTCAAATGATCTCTAGAATTATTAAAGGAAAGACGAGACATCACATTTGTCTTTTGTTGCCTCTTGATAAACTCTTTTGTTCATTTTTCTTTTAGTGAATATCATGTGAATAATTTATAATTTTAGAACTGGGAAAATATTCACAAGGAACAATAGTTTCTGCTGAACTTAAACTAGAAAATAGCTTGGTTGATTGTAATACTCTCCTGAACAATTAATATAGCGTTCAATGCAACGGCTTTTCATTTGAGAATGTCTAAAATGGAAGGAAAATTGAAACAGATATGAAGTCTTAAGTAACTCAATTTTATGTAAATTTATGTATGAAACAAAAAGCAGCATTTCAATGAAATCTTTTGGGCTTTAATTTGATTTGAGGTCTGATACATATTTTGACCATCTTTCCTTCATGCAAAGAGGGAAATACTCCAGATAGAACAAGTCATTGACTGCCTAATGCACATCAATCAAACTTGCTACCCTGTGATGCTTCTCCAGGGTATTGGCTCTTTGCTAATTGTCAAAAATATAAATGGACAACATGGTTGGATATAATGTGCAATGGAGCAGAGAGGCATGGTTTCCAATGTGCCATATCCCTTCACTTCAAACAACTAATTAATGGTCTGTTATATATCCTGCTTCTCAGGGGTCAGCAGTATTGTTAAGAATCCTCATTGTTGCCTGTTTAAATTAAAAGAGATGACAGGCAGATTCACCTCGGGTGTAAATTGTAAATGGGAATGAAACCTTTGCTTTTCCAGAAAATTCATGCCAAAGAATGTGAGCAGAAGCAACCTAAAGTAATTGATTCTCTTTAGCAAATTTTATTTATTAAAGTCGTAGCCCTTAAAGGAGGGAAACAAATGCAAAAATAGCATATTTTAAGCAAATAATTAATATGATATATTTTGCCGGTGGATGCCATTTCCCTAGATCAGTATGTTGATTAAGCCACTACTTGTAAATTACTCATCAATCTATTTTTAAATAAAATTAGATTTCTGAGAAGAATGGAGCATCAATTGTAAATATTTTTCTCTACTTCAAAGCAAAAAGCATTATCTGATGTACACATATGGAAAAAAGGGGAGAAGAAAATTCATAAACTTACTTCATATACCACATATTAAGATAGACAAAATTCATCCTGAGCTCGTGTTTTACTTGATAGAATCTAGTCTTGATTTTATTTAGTTAAAAATAAAATAATTTTTGGTGGAAAATATTTTATTTTATTTTCTGTAACACAATAAAAAATATTCATTTTTCATGTCTTATATTCGTGGGGACATTCATTGCTGAATTATCAGTAGAAAACTGGATTTAAATATAATTCAAGGATAACAAAATTAATGCAACAAATATCTCTCTTGGATGTGTTAGGCATTTATCTAAGTTCTGGAATAAGTAACAGCAACTTCTTAAGCTTACACTCTTGAGGGATTTACATATAGTAAACAGACACATAAGTAGAAGCAAAGCCACAGGTTAGATGAAGCCATATGAATGAAATACAAGGTTTGAAGTGACCATAACTTGTCATTTAAAACAGTATCAGGAAAAGTCTCTTGATAAGATTTCATTTAAACTAGACCAGGAAGCTGGGTCAACTGCAAATCTAGAGCATGAAAATGTGGACATGTGCTTTGGCCCAGGAGAGAGACAGCAAGCTCTGGGAACCAGAAATATGCTAAATCACCTTGAAAATAATGACCACGGGTCCAATGACGAAAAGGAATAAGAGGAACCAAGTTTTCACAATAATTGTAGGCTATGAATCACAATTGCAATTTCCCCTCATAAATGGTAATCATTAGAGTATTTAAACAGGAATATGGACACAATTTATTTGATTTTTAAAATAAAATGGTCTGATATAATTTTCCTCCATTTTGGGATATGTTATAAATCCCAATCTTTACACCTGTAGTTTGGATCCCATTTGGGAATTAAGTGTCCATTTAAGGTGGAATTAAAATGGGATGATGTAACAAGTGATTTAATATGCCCTTTCTATCCATACACCTCCATTTTTTGATGTAACTACGCGTGTGGCTAAAGTACTATTTTAGAAGGAGTTATCTGTTTTTGCTAATGACAAAGACTTGAGGAAGGGGGGTCTACCCCTCATAGAAAGTGTAAATGAAATCACCACGCTTTGTGTCCGGCTTGGGGGTATGATCTGCTAGAGGTCTTACCACCCATTTAATTGATTTGGGCTTGGTTCAGAGCGACAATTTGCCCCTAGCTGCTTCTTCTTCTGTTTTTTTTTTTTTTTTTTATGTCATTTCAGCTACTACTGATCATGAAGCTAAGGACGTGTCTGCCTTTCCCTTTCCTTACCATTCTTATTTCCAATCTACAATGTGCCTTAGGTAATTGATTGTAGCATAATGGCTGCTTTAATTCATGGATGTGTTAGTTTTTGAATACCATACAAAAGTCAAAGGTTTTTCATCTAGTGAGTCTGATGTAATACAGTGAGCCCTACCATCCGGACTGCAACTGCAAACATTTATTTTTAAGGATTAATTCCTGAGAGACTGATCCCAGAAAGGTGGAATTTAAAGATATCTCAAATGTCTGACTTTAAAAAATGTTATCCCACACAATTATCACAGATATCAATTACCGCCCCACTTCTGCCCTTAGTATTTTCCTCATGTCTCACGTGGTTTTGGAGGCTGAGAAGTCCCCATTCAAAGTTCTGACATCCCTCTGAAGCACTAAATTAGCTGTGGACTCACAGGTAAGGCAAATAGGCAGTTTAAATCCAAATAACTAGAGGTCAAACAGAGACCATCTGTTTTTATTTTTTCTTTTTAAGCCCAAACTGACTTAAAACATGAAAATAGTAAATTAGTAAGAAAAAATAAAAATTAGAAATAAAATAAAAAGAAAGAAGAAAATCTGAGTCTGTTCACTGGCCTTCAAGACTGTCCAGGAGCTGCCCCTCCCGGCCTGGAGCGCCCCTTGGGGACTTCTCAGGGGCTTCATAGCTCTGCCTTGCTCCAGCTGCTGATCTGCTTTGCTCCCTTCTTGGTTTGCTCCATTTTGGGGGTGTTCAGCCCGGGCTGCCTCCCCACCATGTGACCCCAGAAATGTCCTCTGTCGTAGTCTGCTCCAGTAAGGGGACAGCCTGACATGTGCTGTTGTTGGTTGCCCAGTCCCCTCTGTGTCCCATTAGCTCCCCACAGGGACATCATCCTCCTAGCCTGGTGTGCCAGCATGGGGTCCAGTCTGGCTCTCTCTCTTCCTCCCTCCAGGCCTGCCTCCATGTGGGTGTGGCATACTGGACCCTCTCTAGTAATTTATGAATTATGAAGGTGTGTTAGACAGAGTTCTCTAGACAGACAAAATGAGATTGCTAGTAAATATATATATATATATATATATATATATATATATATATATATATATATGATAGATAACACAAGAAATGAACTGTTAAATTATATACAGATAGATAGATATATAATATAAGAAATGAACAGTTAAATTATAAAGCAATACGAATGGCTCAGTGCAACTCACTCCCATGAGAGTTGTGAGACACTGGTAGTCCTTCAAGTCTCGAGGGCCACCAGGTAGTCCTCTGTAGAGAGATCCAGGCTATCCCAGCATAGGCCTCAAACAGCAATGCAGGTCCCCAACTGTTAGCCAGGTCACCAACTGTCAGCCAGGTCACCAATAGTCAGTCCCCAGCTCAGGAGATGTAAATTCCAATTGTATGGTGAAGGAGGTCTTAAAGGGACCTCATATTACAGCAACACAGTTCACAGGTAGTGTAGCTCAAAGAGTGAGAGAAGAGTAAGGCGAGGCTCACTGAGCCATTTATTTCTCCACCCTTCAATTAACCCCTCATGTGTTTATTGGCAAGGCTGGCACAATAAACTAACTACCTCAGAAGGGTTTATGAGGGAGAGGGGAGCGAGGAGGGAGGGGAAAAATGAGGAGCTGATATTAAGGGCTCAAGTAGAAAGCAAATGTTTTGAGAATGATGATGGCAACAAATGTACAAGTGTGCTTGACACAATGGATGGATGTATGGATTGTGATAAGAATGATTAAAATGAATAAAATGATTACAAATATATTTTAATGGTAATTATCACTTTGGTTTATATACTAGAAGTATTTTTCTTGTGCTGTTTTTCTTAAATAAATATTTCTTATTTCCAAACTATATATATATGCATTTTATCTATGTCTTTATTAATTTATTTCACTCATGATGCCCTTGGTTTGGGGATTTTATTAAAACAGTTACCTTCTTGAGGTAAATCCAATATCCTCATCATAGTAAGAAAAGTGCGATAAAATCCTAAATCTGCATGTTTTCGGAGTAACCTCTGATTTGGTTGTCCTGTTTCTACTGAACGCTCATTCTCACTTGAGTGTAAAATCCATTTGCTGCTTTTCCAGCTATTCCTACCGAATGAAATTTGGTGTTCATCGCTTAATTTTTGGTCTCCATTGTTCCTGGAAGAAACACTTGGCTTTTACTCCCTTAAAGAGTTACGGTCTCAGAAAGCCACTGGGGCAGCTCTAGCCTGTCCTGTAGAGTTGCTGGGAGCCAGTCTTGCCTTGATGGTAGTGAGGTTTGGCTATTAATATCCTTAACTGATTCAAACTCATAGTGACGTTACAGGACAGGGCTGAACTACTCTGGAATTCTAAGGAACCCATAATTCTTTACTGGGACAAAAAGGCTCATCTGCTTCCCACAGAGTGGCTGCTGGTTTCTCACTGCTGACCTTGTTGCTAATAGCCCAGGAGTTATTAGGTCAATGTATAACCAGTAAGCCTCCAGGTTTTTAGATGCTATCAGGAGAGATCAGTCCCTGGAGAAGGACATCATGCTTGGTAAGATATTAGGGCAGTGAAAAAGAGGAAGCCCTTCACAAGATGGATTGACACAGTGGCTTCAGCAATGGGCTCAAACATTAAGAACAATTGTGAGTGTTGTACAGCACCAGGCAGTGTGGTGCATGGGGTGATTGTGAGTTGGCATAGACTTGATGGCACCTAATAACAATCAATTGTCCTTAACACCAACAATTCTTACATCATAAGTGGTTTCAGAGGACCGTAATAGAAGTTTCAACTAGAGTGAAATGTCGGCGGTGGCATACAGATATCTGCAACTGAAAATTAAACACCTTGGATTGAACATTCTAGTATTTTGAAGGCCTTCATCCTCTGCAGGTTTCAACAGTCTGCCAAGTCGCTCAGTGCCCTGGTATTTCTTCTTTCTTTATTGTTGCTCCTCTTTTGTTCTTCCTTTCTCTGCACTACCCTAAATTATTACATTTTCTTCAGAAGAGCAACTTGAATAGATAAGTTATGATGCAATACTTAAATAACAATGCATTTTCCTGAAAGAAAAAACAAGACCATTCTCATCCCATATCCATCCTCACTAATGTTGGGCTTACTTTTTGCATGTCATCAGTATGTTTGCATACACATTAATGGAAATTCTTTCTTCAGTTGTTCTGATCAAGGACAAAATAGATTATAGTAAAATCAACTTCAAGCAACTCCTAATAACTGTTTTGAACGCCAATTTAGATAGAACTATTCTTAAAATATATTACATTGTGCATGTGAGTTAGAACTTGGTAGAGTACCCTTTTGCTGCTTGTAATAAAGTAATTTAATTAATATTAATGCTTTTGTATAGCATTTTAAATCATAGATTTATATATGTGTGGCTTAATTATGCAAGCAATGATGTTTTAAAATATATGCAATATTTATATTTGATTTCTTTTATGTTTTTTCAGATACTCTTTCCCATAAAGATTATGCAGACCAATCCATTCGTGTTGCTGATTGCATATTTTGCATTATATCTTTTAATAATGAGGTCTACTTCCACTGATCATGGTTTTATAGCAGTTTTCAGAGTTACTATTTTTTTCTTTAATGCATGCAAACATATTATGTTTACTTTATCTTTCCATTATATTATATGGCTACTTTGTGATTAGAATCTTTATGTTGTTCTTAATTCATGGCACTATGAAAGTCATCAATAGGTAGAGATATCAATGATAATATATGCACATTTTGGGGGAAAATAAAGAGCAGCTATTAATATTTATATTTTCTGAGCTACTATTAATCGTTAGAATTTTGATACTTAGTAACAAAGAAGAACCTTGATTGGGTCATACTTGAAATGAAATTGCTTAAATTAGTTCAGACAGATTCCTAAGACACCTGCCTTTTTTAACCTTGCAAAAATAAGATTGGATTGCCCATCAAATTGCACTTGTCTTATGTAAAATTACTGATACCCAATTTAAGCAGAAAGATTTATGTAAGTAAGGCAGTTTAAAAGAGAATGAAATATGAAGAGCGATATACATTGAAAGTTTAAAATTGTACACACATTTTGCAAAGACCTATAAAGGTCAAAGAAGAGTCCTAGAAAGGACACTAAGACCGCTACACCCATGTGATACAACCCATAAACTATAATTTCACAATGCTATCATGTAATGTGTAATGCAGCTCACCAATCAGAATAGAATGTTTGTAATTAAATCACTCATCAGTTCATAAGGTTTTGAAAAATGAGGCTTCAAAGGGTTGATTATTTATAATTCATTACCATCAGTACATTCAACAAGGAATACATATCATTCTCTAATTAAAACATTATAATAAAAGTGAAAATAATAATGTGCAGCTCAAAAATGAATTATAAATTACATTTTGGCCATACTTCACCTATTACTTGTAAGAATTTGCCCCAGGTGAATATAAATAGCTATTAAATGACCTACCTATAGGAGCTTAGAATGCAATGCAAGTAAAGTATCCTCACACTGCTGCTGGTCACTTACTTTTAGTTTGCAGGTAGCAAGAAAAAAATACAACCTTTAAAAAAGGAATTCATATACCTAAGATAAAAAATACATCCACATATTAGCATATTAGCATTAATGAAACCTTTAATCTCATCTAGTTCAGGATCTATGCTATTCACAATGTCAAGTTGAACGAATTTAATTTGCCAAGAAATATATTGATTGCGTACATTTGTTTACTTTAAAACCTCTGCTACACAGAACTTTAAAAAAGGTATCTGTTACCTGATATTGTCCTTCAGATTTATTATACTGTGACTTGTTTCAAATGGAAATGGAAAAAGTACCACTCTCCTCAAACCGGTCTAGCTTTTTACCTAATGATTCAATAAATTAGTGCTTGTTTGATGGCCATATACACTGCTTTTCAAAACTCGATACGAAGGTGCCAGTGCTTTGATGTTGATGCAATGTTTTCTCAAAGGATCAGTGGTTAATATAGTATTTTCTGTAACAAAGAAATTAAAGTGCTAGAGACTTGTTTCTCCATATATTCAATTTTTTGATTAAGTAAAGGTTTAAAGGGCCATTTTAATAAGGTAAGTGCACTACCTTCTTGAACTAAATTTCACGTCTTAAATGATGAGAGGCTTCTTGCCATTAGATTTTATGAAACATGATAACTGTATAAGCCTTACACAATAAGGAAATTAAGTTCATCGGTGTAGGACAATTCTCAAAGGTAAACATCAATAGAAACTTTTGCATTTTTATTAAGAAAAATAGAGTTTAAAGTGCTTTTGTATTAAATATAGAAAATTAAAGAACAATATATATGAAACTAAAAGTTAGGTGGCATACATTTATTGTTTCAGAAATAAATGTATACTTCTATAACACATCAACAATTTTTCAATTTATAGTGAAATAACTTACCTACCATTGAGCAAATCTTACTTAAGGCAAAAGCTGTAGTTTGGGCGATGCAGTAGCTGAGACATGTTGACCCGCAAGGTCAAACAAGTGCTTTCACAATATTTTCACATATTGTTTTTACAAAATCCAACAAGGGGAGAAAATTATTTATAAAAATAGCATTTAAAAGCCCTCTACTGGGGATACTAAGGGATTATAGCATTAAAAATTCCTGTATTTGTATTCATAATGTAATAATTGGTACTATACTTACCTACCTCCTTAAACAACTAGAACAGTGGTGAAGTGGTTAGTTTATTGTGCCAACCTGGCTGATAAACACTTGTGGGGTTAATTGAAGGGTGGAGGGATATATGGCTTTGTGAGCCTCACCTTTCTAGTTCTAGGGTTTCTTGTTTGTGATGGTCAGACCAGGGTGCAGCTGCCTTAGCCAGTTCCCTGCTTCAGCTGGCAAGACTCACTTCCTGCAAGACAACCTGTGGTGAAGCCATATGGACCTACCTGATGCAGCCCTGGGTGCTGGAGCAGCCGTGTGGAGACCCCTGCCAGCCCTGAGATTACACATTCATGGACTCAGCTTTCCTCCTGCAGTAGGCATCACTGAGTGTGTTCCGTGAGATTGAGGAGGATTTTGTGGTTTGGTGTTGGACATATGGGTTAATGGGTTAAGGTTTAATTGTGGGTTTGGGCAGCACTGCGTTGGGATCTTATCCTTTATATAAAACTCTCTGTATACATGGGTTTCTGTGGATTTGTTTCTCTAAAGAATGAAGACTAATACAAGTGGATACAGTACATACAAAACCAATCATGCTTATTTTAGCCTTCAAACAACAGACAACGATCACAGTAACCCCTGAGAAAAGGGCATCTGTTTTATGGTACTCAACAAATCCTACCGTTCCTTTGGTGATTCTTGGGAACGTGAACTGGGAGAGTACCTTGCTTGGGAGTTGAGGACACAATCAGAGTTTTGAGAAAGTGGATGTAGCTGTTGTTGGTCCATTAAAAAATAAAAAAATGAGGAAGGTATGCAGAAAAATTATCTGGCCCAAATTGGAAAGGTCAGCTTTCAATGCATTGTCAAAAAATGTATAAAATCTCATGAGCAGGTAGAAAATTATTTAGGAGAGACAAATTTAAGAGTTCCCAAAAACAAACAGGTTTCAAAGATAGTCTAGATGTGTCCAGTTGAGGTAGATGGCCCTCACTTATTACCTGAGGCCGTTAGTGGACATGAATGAATGACTATGAATTAGAAAGCCTAAGCTATTCCTGAAATGAAGACCAAGCCAAAAGAGCTAAACATGAGCTTCAAAAGGATTCAGCTGACTGAATAACATCTTGCAAGACAAAGAAGTCCAGTATTCTTTAGATAAAGACAACAATATTCAGCAATCAATAATGCAAATTTTATAATAGCCACAAATCAGTTGTTAGCAGATAGATAAAATTTATGCTTCAGTGTATAATAATGAAAATTATAAGATAATGTTACTTGCAACTTTACAATAAGAAAAATATGGCCAATCTACACAATCATAAATCTGGGGCTGAGGATAAGCAAGAATGAAATCACAATCTACTTGGTGGACTTAATTCCTAAGGGAAATGAGCCTCTTTGTGGAGAGATTGAATATATCTATCTATCTATCTATCTATCTATCTATCTATCTATCTATCTATCTATCTATCTATAATGATTCATTGTTAGTACAGCTAAGCAGATAGAAATGACACTTGAAGAAAAGATAACAAGAGCACATCTGAAACACTCTATATTGTACCTGTGGATGGATTTGTATGTCAGTTCTATACTGATGGGAATCCTACACACACACACGCACACACACACTTAACCACTACCCATGAATTCTTTTCACTGTACCTCCAAGAAGTGCACATGAGAAAGATCAGTGACAGGAGAGCTGGCCTAAATCAACCCCTTTATTGAGCGTAGGTATTCAGGGCCTGTTGTATTCTCTGAGTAAAGTACTAACTGTAACCCAGGTGTGTTCCAGGACATACATACACAAGTGCAAGGAAGTAATCAGCTACAGCTGGGATTAGGAATGCCACCTGTGAGCACCATGAGTCTTCTGATAAAAAGCAGAAGTCTGCTGCAATTTGGGAAAGACACAAGAGACCTAACTGCTTCCAAAGACTCTTGTCCCGTGGACAAGAAACTGCTGAAAGGTGAGCATAGAGCATCAATACTAAGAACTTTTGGAACATCTGTCCTCGCATGCTAGTAATCACTAAAGGATTTAGAGTCTGGTTCACCTAAGATAGTTATAAAGCATGAAATGGATGGCTAGAGAATCCATTCTGACTCGTCGCAATGACCTAAGAAGAGTAGAATTGCCAATTTGTGATTTCAAGGCTATCGATCTTTATGGAAGCAGAAAGTTCTCAGCTTTCTCCCAAGGAGCAGCTGGTGGATTTGAACTGCTGGACTTGTGACTAGTGGCCCAAAGTGTAATCCCAGTGGAGTAATGGTTGCTAAAAAAATAGTGTAGTTCATTTCAACCCACCAGCAGCTTTGTGGGAGAAGAGACTTGGATATCTGCTTCCACAAAGGTCACAGTAGAGAGACGAATGGGGCTGTTCTACTCTGCCCTATGGTAGACTCTGCAACTAGCAATGACGTAGCAATAATAAAATGCAAACAAAATTGCTACATAGTTAGGCCTCAAATCCTTGTAAAAGAGACTTACAGATTTTTCTTTCTTTTTAAAAGTTTTAAAATTCTTTTTCTTTTAATTAATTAATTCTTCTCTGGATCATTGGTTTTCTTTTTTGTTGTCATCATGTGTCTCTATTGTTGCTTTGTCTTGCTATGCCTTGGTTTTGGTGCATATTATTATCTCTGCAGATCTATCTAGATAAGATAGGCTGAATGAACAGTGTGGAGGAGAAAACAATGTGACTGATGGTTCCAGGCCTATGGAAAAGGGGGAGGCAGGGTAAAGGAGGTGGTGTTGACCAACCCAGGGACAAGGGAGCAACAAGTGATGCAAAATTAGTGGCAAGAAGGGTGTGAGAGACCTGGTAGGGATTCAGCAAGGGCAATGTAAATGAGAGAAATTATTGAAACCCAAATGAAGGTTGAGCATGATAACGGGACAAGAGGAAAGTAAAAGGAAATAGAGGAAAGAACTAGGAGGCAAATGATATTTACAGAGATTTAAATACAGGAATGTACATAGGAAAATATATTTATATACGATGGTGGGGAAATAGATCTAGTACATATATTTATAGTTTAGCATTAAGGCAGAAGATGAACATTAGACCTCCACTCAAGTACTTACTCAATGCAAGAACACATTGTTCTATTAAATTGGAATTCCATGTGCGCACCTTCCCAAATCAATCACAGAAGACAAATGTGTGCATAAGCAAATGTGGTAAAGAAAGCTGATGGTGCCCAGCTATCAAAATATAAAACATCTGGGCTCTTAAAGGATTGCAGATAAGCAAGCAGCCATTTAGCTCAGAAGCAACAGAGACAAGATGGAAGAAGCACACCAGTCTGTGTGACCAGGAATCAGGCATCAAAGAACAAAAAATCATATAATTGTAAATGAGGGTGAGTGCAGAGTGGAGACCCAAAGCCCATGTGTAGGCAACTGGACATCCCCTTACTGAAGGGTTGTGGGGAAGAGATGAACCAGTCAGGGTGCAGTGTAGCAACAATGAAACATATAACTTTCCTCTAGTTATTAAATGCTTCCTCCCCCACCGCACTATCATGCTCCCAATTCTACCTTACAAATATGGCTAGGCCAGAGTATGTACATTGGTACAGATAGCAACTGGAAACACAGGGAATCCAGGACAGATGATCCCTTCAGGTCCAGTGGTGAGAGTGCCAATACTGGGAGGGTGGAGGGAACATGGGGTAGAAAGGAGAAACAGATTACAAGGATCTACATGTGACCTCCTCCCTGGGGGATGGACAACAGAAGAATGGGTGAAGGGAGACATTGGACAGTATAAGATATGACAAAGTAATAATTTATAAATTATCAAGGATTTATGAGGGAGGGGGTAGGGATGGGAGGGGGAAATTAGGAGCTGATATCAAGGGCTCAAGTAGAAATAAAACATTTTGAGAATGATGATGGCAACAAATGTACAAATGTGCTTGACACAATTGATGTATATATGGATTGTGATAGAAATTGTGTAAGCCCCCAATAAAGTTAATTTTTAAAAAGTAAAGATAAAATAAATTATAAAAGAAAAAAAATGTTTTGTCTTTTTTTTGCTGTAAAAATTTACAGCCTCAGAAACCCTTAAGAACAGTTGTTTTCTGATTTGAAGAGTCACTGCCTTGATGGCAGTACATTTGGTTTTTTTTTATATTAGTTTTACTATCAGATAATTTAATACTGACAAATATGTGGCTCATTTTTATTTTAGCTCCTTTGAATATATCTGATACAAATAAATAACAAAACTGCATGATCTTATTTTTCTCCAATTATTTCATGATTTAGTAATCATTCTTGTATATATTATTGCTTATAGAAATAATAATCTCATTACTAGCCCACAAGACCTCATTACTATCAGTTGTATTCCAAATCATAGGAAATATATATGTATATATATGATTTCCTAGGTAGTAATATTTAGGGGAACATGTAGCCTCAACTTTCTTCTGCAGAATGTCTCATGGGGCCAGATTTGTAACCCACACAGGCTTCCTCCCAAGCATTGGTGAGTGAAAATGGGGTGGCCTTGGCTATTATGGACAGTCATGTGCTCTCCTATTCTGGAATGACAAATTGAAGGAGAATAGCATATCTATAAATATATATCAGTAGCTATCTTGAAGTACAGCTCTGTAATAAGCTCTATGATATGATCTATGTACTCGGTCTCTTTTATACAAAATGGTTTTGGCACCAAAAAGTTGTTATCAGGCTGCAACCCTATTTATGGATTGAGCTCTGCCCTTGCCCTTACCCAGTGGGTCTAATTGACATATGCTCTATCCATTATACACAAGAACAAAATTGACTGCATTTTTGTGGAAATGTGAGAAGCTCACTATAAAACCAGGGATTGATAATTGAGCAGCCCATCGATGGCTCATATACAAGTTCAGGTAGAAGGTGAAGAAAATTAAATGAAGATCACGAACACCAACTGGAACCTTTATTTCTACCTGCCTTTAGCGACTCTCTACCTAAAGTGGCACAGAAGGGACATATTTGGCCTTCTCTGACTTCCCTATTGCCCCAGGATAAATGCCTGATATGCCACCAACATCCATCTTTTTATTTTAACCTATTTTGATACCAACTGTCCCTCCCACTACATTCTACTTAGATCCTGCATTCAAAAAATTAATTGCAATGTTGTTGTTGCTAGGTGCCATGAGGCCCTTCCAACTCACACTGACTCTCTGTACAACAGAACAAAACACTGCCTTCTCTAGTGACATCCTTAGAAATATAATCACATTCAAGATCATTGTTGCAGCCACGGTGCCAATCCATCTTTTCACTGCTCCTCCACTTTAGCATACATCTTGTCCTTTTCCAGGGACTGCTCTGGCCTGATAGCATGCCCAAGATATGTTAGACAAAGTCTCTATATTTCGCTTTTAAGGTGCATTCTGGCTTTACTTATTCCAAAAAGGATTGCTTGTTCGTCTGACAGTCTATAGGACACTCCATATTCTTCATCACCATCATAATTCAAATGATTTTATTATTCTTCAGTCTTCCTTCTTCATGTCTGATTTTCACATGCTTACAGGCAATTGAATATATCATGCTTGGGTCAGGCGCATCTTTGCCCTTGCTTTATGTCACTTTAACGAAACCCTGGGCAATAGGCTTATTCGGTGAAATTTGTCATTTGATATCTTTCTTATTGGCTCCATGCACATAGATTTGTGGACCCAAGCAAGATGAAATTCCTGACAACTTCAATCTTATCTCTTTTTATCATGATGTTACCTATTGGTCCAGTTGTGAGGATTTTTGTATCCTATACATTAAGTTGTAACATATGTAAAGTTGGGATCCTTAATCTTGATTAGCAAATGTTTCAAGTCTTCCTCACTTTCACCAAGAAATACGTGTCATTAACACAGCTTCCTCCAAACCATAGGCCTCATTCCTCTTCATACAGACCAGCGTCTGCATTACTTGCTCAGCATACAAATTGCATAACGACGGTGAAAGGACCCAAACCTGATATCCAGCTTTCCTGATCTTAAACTCTGCAGTAGTCCTTTGTTCCATTCAATATTTTCCCATAGACTCTTTCAATATTCAACTGGACATTTCCTTCAGTTTAACATATGCTGCACCTGTTCCTCCTTTTGTGTTTTCTAGCCCTATTCCTCTTGAATCTGTCATCTGACATGTAAATCGTATGCTTTTCTGATTGAAAATGGCCAATACCAATCCATTTCAGTTCCACAATTCCTAGAATACTTACCTTTAGGTTCTCTAATTTTGACAACTTCCAATTCCCTTAGTTTCATACTTTGTACATTCCAAGTCCCTCAACATGATGGCTTGACACAGAGACTGCAAAAATGGGTTCAAGCCCATTGCTTGAGGCACACACAGAGGTGTTTTGTTTTGTTGTACATAAGGATGCTATAGGATGAGATCGACTCAAAGACAGCTGTCACCAACATCAATAAAAACCCAGCAGCTCAACTAGCCCCTATCACTGCACACCGATCTCATTATATTTGTCTAATTCATTCATTTATTTCATCTATGCAATCTGTGTTTCAAAATTCTAAACCTTGGCCTTTAGTTTCTATCAGATCAGATTAAACTCATCTATTCCCATAGAAAATCCAAGTCATCCAACAGATGTCCCTCAAATTCTGCTTACCCAAACCTAAATCTCACACATTGAAATCCTTTGTATGTTGCTTTTTCTTGGATACGGTGGAAAATCGCTGGATAATTTAGACATATGGATCCTTGCCTATCTTGCTTTCTTTGAGAATTTAAATAAATGGCTCAATCTTGTAGACATTCTTTCTGGACTTGATTTTTTTTCTTGTCTTTAAACATATTCAATTATTTTTTGTTAACTTGCCAGCTCACTTCACCTGGTAGACACTTCAAGCTTCCACACCGAAGGTGGTTGCTTTCATTGTATTATGTACTCTCCTCTTTGCACAATTAACCACACCCTTCTTTTTGAAAACATGACTCACTTACCTCCATGACATCATACTCGTAATTATTTATCATATTTCTTTGTTTTTGCCACGGTCTCATCCATTGTAGCGATTTATCTTTTTTTTTTTTTTAACATAGACAAGGGAGTGCTTCTAGTGCTGCCTTGGTTTTTGAAAACATTTCATTGGTATTCTGTAAATTCCATGGGGTCTTGTTTTTAGCTAATGGCTCTGTGCAGTTTGAACTTCTTTGATTAGTAACATCAATTCTTGGTCCTATGCTACCTTTTGAAATGTTTGAATGTCAAGCAATATTTTTAGTAGGCTCACTGTGAAACTCAATATATTCCCACACACTTCTTCAGTATTAAAACTAGATCCTCAAAATTTGTGGGAAACAAAAGGGTTTCTCCCAAGTTGTCTCCCACAATTATATGCCAAAATTAGCTGCTTGCGAATGACTATACATTTGGAGGTCAACAGAAGTGGATCAGGGGTTATTCTCCCTAAGGGTTATCCGCCATCTAGAGCAAGCAGTCACCACTGTTTATCCAACTACAAGTAGGGCCTGCTCCCTTCTCATAAGGATAATGGTTGTCTATTTCCTTGTAGTAGACCCTAGAGAGGTCAAGCCCACCCAAAGGTGGCCAAGGTTAGGCCACCATCATGAATCTAGGATCCACCCTTCTTGTCACATGTATACCTCTAGCTCCTCCCCTCCCTATCATGTGTACAGTTCTATCTCATCCCCTTCCTGTTACGCCTACACCCATTGTACATCCCCTTCCTATGATGTGAATGCCTGTTGGACTACCCCTTTCTGTGATGTGTGGTAACCTGTAATCACGGCCCCCTAAGTAGCTCTAACCCTTGGTTAGCTAGAAACTGGGTCATCGAGCATTCTACCTTGTCCCTGCCCCACCTCACTTCAGTGCATGCTGTGCACGGACCTGACTGGTAAGATCATGGCCATCCAGGAGGTGAGCATGCTACTATGAAATGTGTCTGACTCCACTAGCTGACTCTTCTACCTCTCATGCTCTCTATGGCTTTAATGTCATCTTTATATATCTCAAGCATACAACTGCACCTATTGAACCCGTGATTAAGTGTAGGGAGCTGGCAACCCTTCCAACCACAAAAATTCTTCATTTCTTTCAGCTTGAGATATGCTGAGCACATTCTTTTCTTTGGTTTTTTGTTTAACTCTTATTTCATAAGTTTTCTCCCATTTGATTTAATTACTCTATACTGAAGAACAAGTTCCAGAGTATCTTTTGACATTGATTTTGTCTTTTATTGATTGTAGGCTTTTAAAATAGTCTTCTGCATTCTTCATGTAGACTATGTTTGATGTCATTCCCAAATCATCCAGCTTGGGATGATAGTTTTCAGTAAGGGATTGTTTTTCCTGATATGGTCTCCTAATGCAGATGGCTAAGGTATAAGATTGCATTTTCTCTCTCATAAACTTGTTTTCAATCAGGACCTTGCTGTGAGTAATTTAAGATCTGTTTCAGCGACTGTTCCTGTTCAGGTTTGGGCTGATGATATCGAAATTTCCCATCACTTATTTCCACAGATCGAGATAATTTAGAGATAATTTTATTCCTGTGTATCACATCAAGCATGTTCACATCTGATTGGACAAAGGTATACACAATGAAATTTCTATCATATGATCTCAGCTTTGTTTCTAATACCAATGCCATATTTTCCAATGACCGATTTTTCCTTTTCTTCTCCAAGTTAACATTCCAAATCACAAGTATTTAACACTGAATTGAGATCGCATATTTGATCAATTTCAGAAAGATGATGACACAACTATTAATTTCTTTAACACTAAGTTTAGTCATTAGTGCATAAATTTTAATAATAATGGAACTAACATACACATATAATATATATATATGTGTATATGTGTCTTCCTATCACAGATTATATTGTTTATTAAAATCAAGCTTTAAATGTTCTGTTGGATGACGTAGGCAATGACAACCCTTTTGAATGTGTCATTCCCTGCACAGTAAAGCCATAAGACCTCTGATTCAAAATTGACCATATCAGTCCATTTTGGCTCACAAATATCTAGGATACTAATATTTGTACTTTCAATTGTTTTTGTTTTTCTTTTGTTGGCTCCCCCACCCATTAATTTTTAATTTTGATATATGTGCAAGTTTACAGAGAAAATTGGCTTTCCATTTAACAATTCATCCTCATTTTGTTTTGTGATATTGATTGCAATCCATGCAATGTAATAGCTCTCTCCTCCCCCTCTGTGCTTACTGTTTCCCTTCTCCTTTCTTTTTTCACTTTTATTTACTTAATTTTTTACATTTTATTGGGAGCTGTTCCAGATAGTATAACAATCCATAGTTCAGTTAGATCAAGCATAATTATACAATTGCTGCCACCATCATTTTCAAAACATTTTATTTCTTCTTGGACTTTTTGATATCAGCTCCCTTTTATCCCCTCCTTCCCACACCTTAACTCCAGAAACCATTGTTATCATATTTCATATAATAATAATTATTATCATTACTTGGCTATGTCTTACACCATCCAATGTATCCATTCATCTACCAATCTGTTATTAGTTCCCCTCGAGTTGGGTTATGTAGTCAATATTGTTATCAGTTTCCCCTTCCCCCATACTCATGGGGAATCATTACTCCATTACTATTTCTGAAGAATCTATCTCTCTTGTATTTCATGTATCAAATGATCTTAATTATTCAAATAAACATATGCAGGTCTCACAAGATTAATGAGGTAAAACAAGACCACAATAGTAAGGGGAGGAGGAAATATTGAAGAACTAGAAGATAGTTATGTGTTTCATCAGTGCTACGTTGCACCCTGGGTATATATATTATCTATTCCATGTGACGCTTCTGTGAGGCACTGTCCAGTTACCTTACAGGTGGGTTTTGGGTCTCCCCTTTGTCCATGCTCCTTCACATCAAAGTAGTTGCTTGCTTTTCCACCTCTGATACCTATGCCCATTGACACCACCATTTCATTTTTAAAACTTCCAATTTTGAATTTCATATTATGATTATTAATGGATGTTTGCAGCTTTTCTTCTCATTTTGAGTCATGCCCTAACGACAAATAAACGCCCCCAAATCTTTGCCCTTTCCACTTCATTAAAGTCACCTGGATTTTGAGGAGGAACCTCTATTGTACTCGTATTTTGAGTGCATTCTAACCTAAGGGGCTTACAGTGGGGCGCAATGCTATATAATGCCCCCCTGCTATCATGATTGCCAGTGGTTACTTGTGGCCTCTAGCCTCACAGTCTAACTGTCCTGTGGAGTGACACGCACAATGAAAGAAGACAAGGAAGACAGAAAAGGGAGCACAGGGGACTCAACTAAATTCTCAGGGGAAGGGAGAAGAGGGAGAAGAGTCCAGAGTTTATTCAACAATAGGTTTTTCTAGCTCTTGAGGCATGCAAGCCTTTTATTGTACATACACATCAAACAAATGGGCAACACACTAATCTTGAATATTTCAAGCCCTCAAAGGGAACACTTCAAAGGAGTACCAAGCATGCCAGGGACAAGAGGTGCAAATGTTCCTTAAGGAATAAAGGGAGCAAATGGTCTTAGAGAAAAGCATAACTGTGTAAGTGAGGAGACTGGTGTTCGCAGAAGACAGCTCTATACTAGCACTTAGGGCGTTAGAGGTGCTGTGGAGAAACCTCAACACTTTGCTCCTGTTTGGGACTGTGGAGACGTGCCTCATGCTGGGGATGGCTGGGGATGGTCAGGAGTGCTTGGAGCAAGCCACATGGAATCGTTCCAGGTCCTCATGTGCTCCCAGTTACTCCCTCAGAAGGAGGTTGCCTGTCCCCTCTTACTTTTCTTTTCTTAAATTGGAAATTCCTTTGCGACCTCTTTACCATGGGTGAACATGAGTGCTATTTGGAATGTTGGTGGCATAACTTCCCAGCATCACAGTCATAGGCAAGTCACCACAGTATGATTCACTGATGAATAAGTGATGTGATATAGATGCACATGTATATATGTATGTATTGTATATGTGTTTACATTTAAATGTATTGTTGTTGTTAGTTGTCATCCAGTTGGTTCTGACTCATAGTAGCCCTATGCATAACAGAACAAAACTTGATCTGTCCTGGACTATATATATATATATATATATATGCTATATTTTTTGTGTAAATATATATATATATGTATGTATATGTGTGTGTGTGTGTGTATATATATTTAATGTGAGTCTATTGTTGCAGCCACGGTGTCAATCCAGCTGATACAGATCTTTTCCACTTCCTTTCACTTTGCAAGGGATTCATAATGAACGGTAGCTAGATTAGGAATAAAGGGGGTTGCCTCTACCGAATGCCTATCCTAAACACAACTCAGCTGGTGCGACTGAAATAAAGGTGTTGGAAAGAAATCACTCACATTAATTAGACGGCTATGGGAACATCTAAACTGGGAATGGGCAGACCCAGGCCACCTAGGCTCAGGTGGAAGCCAACCAAGACACCAGTGATTTGACATCATACATGTGTGCCTAAACTGATCCAATGAGATCAACCAATACCTTCAACCATGTCCCCACCCCCAAGTGAGGATAGGAGGGGGGTTAAATATCAGCCTGAGGGCAGGCCACCCTCTTTTTCAGGTGTGTTCTGCAAGAAGAGGGTGGGACTCTCTTCCTCCTGTGCTGTGCTTAAGCGTCTGCGGGCCTATCAGCCCACATGCTCTTGTCTCTCTTGGGATTTCCAGCTCTTGGTTTCGCTAGCTTGATTTCATGCTCCTGCTCTGTATTCGTTTCAGGTTTTCTGGGCTCGCCTGAAGGGCTATCTTCAGTTGTGAACTCCTGCTTGGCCCCTGCACAGCCTGCATGCTTGCTAGCCTTAGCATGTATTTTTGTGACTGAAACTTCCTTTTTCTTCATAAAACCTCCATGGATTTACAAAAGTGCTTCTGAGGCATGAATTATTCAGCATTGGGAGGCAAGACCCAAGGTAAACCACCCTAGAAACCCAATATATTTTGTGCTGTGACTTGGATAAAATCTCCGGACTCCACTTTTGAGGTAATCAGGCTTGAGACAAACCCTCCTGTCTCTGGAGCACAAATTTCTTTGGTGCACCCCATGTTTCAGACTTCTGCTCTCACCTCTTAGTAGAAGTGGGACTTTCTAAGTGTCAAACTTAAACTGCAAGCCATTGGCCCTCGTGGGTGGGAGATGGGGCTGTCTACAGTCAAACACGACTGTGGACCTCATGGGGCCTCTTTGGAGTTACTGCTGGTGAGAGCTGACTCTGTGGCTATGGCAGTGAACTTAAGGCCTATTTCGCCTGGGACCATGGGTCCATGTGGGTAACCTTGTGCTCTAACAAGATGGCTCCTGGAACCCTGTAGCCAACCACCCTCCTTGTGTCTGCCTTCCTCCTCTCTTCTGTGATTCCTGCTTCTAGGTTTTTGTTATCTGCACCTCTTTCCTATGAAGTGCAGGCCCTCCATCCTGTCTCCAAGAGCCCTATTACCGTCCTTTGCTTCTCTGACTCACTGGCTGCTGCCTTCCTTGTCACCGCCATACTGCTGCTCACCAGGGCTGTTTGATCTGCTGGTCTCTCTGCAGGACACATATCCTCCCCATGATTTCTTTTCTCTCCCCTGATGTTTCCACCATTTTTTGCAGGATTGCAAAACATATGACCCACTGGTCTCCTTACCAAGCTGGTGGTTCAAGATGGCCACTCTTGTTCTACCCACTGGTCCAACCACGTGTTCCTGCGGCACACTTCTTGGCTAGCTAGCACCTCTGGTCCCTTCTATTTCATCCCCCCAGTCCCTCTACGGTGTCTCCAAGTACCCTTCCTCCAGTTTATAGATAAACTGGTGCATGGGAAAACAAGTGTAAAAGCTTGGTTTACTTGAGTTCGGCTCTGTTTTGTTTGAGTGTTTGGTCTTTGTTTTGCTATTTGTTATTTTGTTTGTTTGTTATGTTTTTGTTTTGTTTTTCCCTTTTTACAAGCTTTGGGCAAATGGTATTTAGAAGTTAGGTCACTAAACAACTGCTAATCCTGTCCTTTCAAGGTCACTCAAGAGGCTTCTTGAGCACAACTGTGCCTCTTGCCTCCACACAATGAATGGGTCCACACACCAGGATATTTTTATCATGGTACAATTCCGTTGGATTAATGAATAACAAGCCAAGGACTCCAATTTTCCTAGTGTTGGCTGCAGGCAGATTGATCTATTAGGCAGGTCATGTCCCTTACCACCCCTCCTCGCCCCCCAACCCCTGCACTTTTGAAGGTCCTGATGAGACCACTCATTAGTCAGTGGTCCCCTTTGAAGGTCCTGAAGATGCAACTTATTAGGCAGTGGTACCCTAATTCCTCGCTTTACCTGAGGCCACCAGGTGGTGGTCCTCTAATGCCTGGCTTGCTTCTTAGAAAATGCCTGGCCAACGGTTGGCTGCTGTATTCCTATACTGTCAAGAAAGGAAATGTCTGTCTGAGGCGCTCAGGTTCCAGAGGACTCAGGTTAACCCGAGCACGCTGGTTAGACTCCAGGATGCCAGCTTTCTAACCATTTGCTGTGTTTTCTAGATGGGCAACCAGGAACCCATTTTCAGGGGAACACTTTTGTGCTGCATCCTGTCAGGTGGCCTAGATTTGACCCGCAGGTACTACAGAAGCAGAAACTAGTGTTCTGCAGCTCTGTCTGCTCCAGGTACATTCTAGGTGATGGGAGTCCTGTCCAAAACAAGACACACTCTCCCTCCCTACCCTAATTCATCTAGAGCATATCTGCAAGGGCATAGGAAAGAGGGCTGAAATTCCTTATGTTCAGGCATTTGTACTCTGGAGAATCAGTAAAGACCAGTGCTCCAAATGCGTCAAAGACCGCATTAACTACTGCCAATGTTACCTTGTAAAATAGAGACAGAGGGAGCAAGAGACTCAGGCTCAGGAGAAAAGGAAAGATGTTTGGCATGTACAGATACTGTAAACAGCGCCCATTGACTGCCTCCGAAAGTTCCAAAGACCCCTTCACAGGGTACAAAATGTCATGGATGCCAGCATTGGGGTCACTGAGAAAAGGATTGTCCTAATAGTAACAGGCCTCGGTGAGAATCATGCTATCATTGCTAACAAAGTGACCACTGACAGTGCTTTGTCCTATGGGGAAAACCCAACAGGAGAGAGGGCACTGGCATGTGCGCAACTGCTGACTGGGTGAAACCACCCTGCTGAATGGCCCCGCAGAAAAGGAGTGCTGCCGCTGCCTGGAGCCCTGGCTCTTCATGGATGTGGCAGGGAAGCCAGTAAATTTTTTCCTACTTGGTGTGGTCTCCTTTCTCCTAACCTTCTTCCTCAGACTCCAAGCAGTAGCTTGACTCTTGGGAATACATTATTGCCTCCACTGTGCTTGGGGATTGTAATCCTCAGGGCAAGTAGAGGGAACTTACCAACACGTAAAACTAACCCTCAAGAGATTGAGACATGACATTCAGATGAATTGAACAGATGCACTCCCAATAGCTCTGTTACATCTCCGAATCTCCCCCAGCACCTTACGTGTTAAGCCCCTATGAAGTTTGATGTGGGTGGCTTTTCCTCATAAGAGCAGCTGCAGCGGTGGAAGGTTCTTTCACACAGCAGTATGCCCGATGCCAGGAGGCATCTGATCAATAAATATGGGCTTATTCTTGCTGGAGGGGAGGAAAAACTGCTCCCTTTGTGCCTTCCTGAAGACCTAGTTCTTATAAAAACTTGGAAGGATGGGTCCCCCCACTTACCAGCTCCAGCCAGTTTGGAAAGTTCCCTTCCCAGTAGTTCTCTTTACCCCTATTGCTGTTAAAGTTTCAGCACAGAAGGCATGGATCCACCACTCACGGACAAAGCTGAGGAAGCCATTGGAACCAGGTGCCTCAGACTCCGCTCAAATGGAAGCAAGATAAGTACACATTGGAACCACTAGACAACGTTTAGACGGTATTTTGTTGACACCTGAGACAGATAAGTGTTCTGCATAACACCTTACCTCAAATTCACAGTCCAAGTTAGAAGTGCTGTGACGTAACTCCTGTGTCTAAAGTAAGTTTACAGGCTATGCTTGTCAATATAGTGGTAATACCTCCTGATGTTTCCTTGGACATCTTCCACTGTGAGCCTAACCCCTTCTTCCAGTGGCTTGCCCATACCCTAGCTCTTGCCATAGCCTTCCCTCTACTGTTCACCTGTTTGGTCTCTTCCAGAAGCCATCGGATTACTAATGACACCGAGCCAAGTTTGCCATCCCCAGAGCCACCTATGTCAGGATCACTTCAATCCCATCCACCATGGGCGCCTAACTGAATGGTACCCCCTCCCAATAGAGCACAACGACGTGGATTCAATGCCCCACTTCGTGTCCATTTGTCAGCAGGAAGTAGTCAGAAGACTCTCTCCATCAAGTATCCCCCCATGATTTGGGTCCATACTTCTTCAGTAGGGAATGAATGGTAGCTGGATTAGGGATAAAGAGGGCTTACCCCACTGAATGGCTCTTAGAAATGAAAATTTGATGTCCATGCCACAATTAAAGGGTTGGAAAGAAATCAGGACTTTCCTAGTGGAAAATCCAGAGCTGAGCATGCGCAGACCCAGGCTACCTAGGCCACCTAGTTGGAAGCCAAGCTGGGAACCTGCCAATACCTAGGCACCAGCGATGTGACATCACACAGCTGCACTGATCGGCCTATCCCCTCAACCATACTCCCCACCACCAAGTGGAGATAGGAGGGACTAAATGCCAGACTGAGGGCAGGTCCCCCTTTCCAGGTATATTCTGCAAGCCAAGGGTGAGAATCTGTCCCTTGTGCCCTGTACTTACATGCCTGTGGACCCTATGGGCCAGCATTCCCCTGTTTCTCTTGGGATTCTCTGCTCTGGGCTCTGCCTGCTTGATTTCGCGCTCCTGTTCTCTATTCGTTTCGTGTGGTTTCTCGTGCTCCTTGAAGTGGTCATCTTAAGTCTAGGACTTTTGTACGGTCCCTCGCGGCCTGCATGCTTTCCAGAGATAGCGCGAGCTACCTGAAACTGCATTACGTCAGACTTCCTTTCTCTCATAAAAGTTACCGGGATTCACAGAGTTGCTTCTGCCACATGAATTCTTTCAGCGTTGCGAAGCAAGAACCAATGTAAACCACCCCAGAACCTAACAGCAACCTGTCCAAAGGACTAGATATGAACCCTCTCCATCCTCATTTCCCAAGAGCACCGAGTTATACTACTTCCAAAAGAGAGAGGTTTGCTCTTCTGGCAGTCTAGTCTATATTTGATATTCTTCACCAGCGCACAAATTAAAGGTATTTGATTTTCTAATTATTTTCTAAAACTCCTCATTCGGGTTCCCATTTTCACATTTATCTGAAGCAATGTAAGCTATTATGGTTGAACCAAGCATATCTTGATCCTCAAAGTGGCAACTTTGATGTATAATATGTGTAAGAGTTCTTTTGAAACAAATTTTCACATTGCAATTCATCACTGATTGTTCACCACCACTTTCATGAACTCTGGTTTTGAATTAAAGTAAAATGAAATTTTCATCAATTTCCACCAGTTTTCCATCTATCATTATGGAATTTGTTGTTCTGATTATAGAGATTTCAGTTTTCTGTACATTGAGGTGTAATCTATTCTGAAGGCTGTTGTCTGGACCTTCATCAGTAAGTACTGTGAGCTCTCTTTGGTTATAGCAACAAGATTAGGTTCTCTCCGTGTTACTGGCTGATAATGAGGTTTCCTACAACACTGATGCCACATTCTTCTTAATATAACTCTGCTCTCAAATTATTTTCTCAGCATCCAGATTGATAACTGTGGTGAAGGATAAAACTTTGATGCATGTGTTTTCTTATTTTAAACCAAGTAGTATCGCTGTTCTGTTTCCATGACTGTCCATGGGTTATGTTCAGATTCCGCATGAATATATTTTATTCTGGAATTTCTCGTCTTCAAAATAGTACTCCTAGTCTGTTATGATCCAAATAGTTACCGTCTGGTATTGTGTTGGCTGATCATACTGTGCCTCTCCATGTCTCATTGCTTTTGTTCTATTGAGAACACAGACTAAGACAATATCATAACACTCTGATCACTCATCAGTATTATATTAATTCTTAGTTATTTGAAATATATCTGTGTAGAATACAATCTAAACATTGAAAAAGTTAAACAACTTTATATTTTTGTGTACTCGTAATTGTACCATGGGTGATAAAATTCGTTAGCACAAAGTATCAGGAACACCCAGCCCCTACAAAGGACATGATGTTTGTTAAATTAGAGGGTAAGCAAAAAAAGGGAAGACGCTTATTTTCAATGAAATGGATTGACACATTATGTTGAATAATAAGCTGAAACATAACAATAATTGTGAGGATGACACCCAACCAAGCGTGGTTTTAGTCTGTGGTGTCTGTGGTCACTATGAGTAAGAATTACTGAACACACGTAACACCAATAGCTGTCTGATAGTCTCGGTATTTAGTACAATAGCTGGCCCAAATATTAGACATAATAACTGAGTATCAACAAATAACCTGAAATGGGGTGGATATTTAAGACATCCCACTTTATGTATTTATCTTAAAATATAATTAAAGGTGATGTAAAATATTCAGAAAAATGTCTTTAATATCATTTTTATAAAAAGATATTTTGAAAAATGTTCAGCAGTATTCAAATAAGTAAAATCATATTGTGGAACTTCCATCTCTTCAAAATATATTGTTATATGCTGGAGATTAGTTATTTCAGTTTTTTTTTCTTTCTAGCTACTGCTCTATTGTGAACAGCATTTACAAACCAAACATATACATCAAGTTTTCCTCATACTTGTTACAATTTCTAAAATTTCAGTAATATTAAAAGGAAAAATACAATTTTATTATTAACATAATAAGGTATAGACAACATAAATCCCAGTTTACTAACAGTGTATTTCAACTATTCCTTGAAAATTATTCTTAATACATAGGCATCATTTCAGTTAGTTTTTGAATTGTATGTTTCCTCCCCTGATTTCTCAACAATGGCTATTATTCATTTGATATAAATAAATAGTGTTTGAATATATACACATTCAGCAATATGTTCATTCGTTTTCTGGAAAACAGGATTCCCCAAAGGTGTTAATTGACCTAAAGTGAGAAAATGTTATTATATTTGGATTTGGCAGTAGAAGTAAAATTTTATAGTGCCTGCTCTTTATTACAATTCATTTAATGCCAACAGTGCCATGTGGAATTCTGTAGACATGATAGCCACCCTCTGAGAGATGAATCATCCTACAAAAAGAAATTATTTGAATTTCAGTGTTGAGGAATGGGAATTTCAGTGTTGTAGGATATGATACCTACAAAACATTCTTGTCTTCGGATGAGCTCATCGTAATTCCCCTTTATACACTCATAGTCTGTATAAGCATTTTAATGAGTGAATGAATGTTTGCATGAGTAGGGAGAATGTTTAATTATTGACAAAAAACTGAGTAGTGTTACTAAAATGTATGTGTTAGATGGTAGTATTTTATGAACTGATGGCAGCCAAATGATGTATCTTTGTAAAATTACTTTATTTTGTTGTTTGAAAGATTACTATATCTATTTTGTTCTTTAACGATTCCCACAAGATTACTTTTTAAAAAACATTTTATTAGGGGCTCATACAACTCTTATCACAATCCATGCATATACATACATCAATTGTATAAAGCACATGTGTACATCACAAGATTACTTTTAAAAGGATTTTTTTTCTGTAGTACTCAAGGGTTAATGTTTTTAAAATCCTGGTGAAAATGCAAATGTATTACCTGGGAGAACTACAAGATATGCCATTCTCATTCATTAGCATTTTACCTTGAATTGATTTGTCAGATTAATCAGTATGTACACATGAAAAGATTCGTGTTCTTAGAATAACATGACAATTTAAAAAACACATGAAAAGGTCACTCTAAAAATAATGAGGACAATTATGTTCAAATAGAAGTTTCCCAAAAAATGTATTGTTGTCCTATTATCTTCAGCCCACTCTGTCTTCACAAGTCAGGAGCCTCATATATGAAGAAAATAAGTATTAAACCTATGCAGTGTTAGTGGCCCCTCCCCTTTGCAATTGTTTCTTTGGTATCATTACATTTGTTAATTCATGGGGCAATCTTATAGATTCTGCATCATCATTTCAAAGAGGATGTTCAAGCATACCTTTACTTTGTTATTGCTGTTAAGCTTTAAAATGCTTTTCTGTACATTAAATCCATAATAGGTAAATCTATCAAGACCGTTACTCAATCTGTGGTCCCTTGGAGATATAGCATGAGAGTTGGTGGGGAAATGGGGAGGTAATAATAATTATTATAAGAATGAAGAAAATACTATAAAACTGATTGTGCTGGTGACTATATAACTCTTCTTGGTGTGATTGAACTATTGAATTGTATGATGTGTAAATAATATACGAATAAAACATTTTTAAAAAGAAACAGGAAAAAACTGTGTGTTCTTTTAAAACCGGGTGTCTTTAACTTCAAAGTATCTTTCTTTCTACAATGTTGTGATATTAATTATAAAATAAGATCATGTTTTTTCCCAAACCCATTGCTATCAAATCCATTCCTATTCCTCCTGGCCACCTAGGACAGAGTCTCCAAGCTTGTGTTCTCCACTCAATCACACTCGCAGCTTTGGCTTTCAGAGTGGCTGCTTGATACCAATCACTGACCTTGCAGCTTGCAGCTCAACACTCTCCATTGTGCCACAAGAGGACTTTGATCTTCCTATTCATTTTTAATAACATAAATCAATATATAAATATTAAAGAAAGTATGTATTGATGGTCTCTTGAATTTATGGGGTGTTTTTTTCAGTTAAATAATACTTTTTATTTAGCCTCTACTTTAGGGAAAACATTGTTATAACATTTCAAAATGAATATCCAAAGAGCAGTCACTAAAGTGAGAAGTCCTTCACAATGTGATTATTCTACAAAGATAAAGTGAAATAAATATAATTATCTATAAAAAGTATGTCATGAATCAGAACTGAATTGATGGCTATGGCTTTGGTTTTTGTTTTTCTTCAGCATCTAATACAGCACAGTCAATCTATGTAACAAAATAATCTTGGGCTGATGTGCATTTTTTCCAAGGAAGTTATACAAATATTATGTATATATAGAATTATAAAGCAATTAGTTACAATATGTCTGGTAATTATTAAAATTTTTAAATGTTAAATTGATGTTACTCAACATGGAGGCAGGAGGGCAAATATGCTCACACTTGCTTAAAATATTCACAAAACTAATAAATATTTGTTACAACACTTTGCAGGAAATTTGACATAGGAGACAAAAAACAATAACCTGTTCGAGATGGGATATAAATAAAAGTGAATTTTTCTATTGCCCTATTAACCTTGGAAGAATTGCTCAGATTTAGTACATGGAGGTTGAGCTCAAGAAGAATGTCTGTCTACTACTACTACTATGAAGATTATTTTGCTTTCACTAGAAATTTAACAAATTTTGAATCACAGTAGCTCCTCCAATTCTGAATTGTGAATATATACAAGCTATTATATATTCCAGGAGCACTGGTGGCATGGTGATTATATGTTGAGCTGTATTTTCAAGGTCAGCAGTTCAAACACACCAGTGGCTCTGCAGCAGAAGGACAGGGCTTTCTACTGTAAAGAGTTACTGTACGATGCTATGATTTTTTGTTCTTTAGCTTGATACCTGATCCCTTCGACACCTCATGATCACACAGGCAGGTGTGCTTCTTTCATGTGGGTTTTGTTGCTTGTGGGCTACATGGCCACTTGTTTACGTTCAAGCCTTTAAGACCCCAGATGTTATATATCTTGGTAGCCGGGCACTATCAAGTTTCTTCAACACACTGGCTTATGAACACATTTGTCTTCAGTGTTCATATGGGAAAGGTGAGCACACAATGATGATTTTTTGTTCATTGATGTCTGCTACCTGATCCCTTCAACACCTTGTGATCACACAGGCTGGTGTGCTTCTTCCATGTGGGTTTTGTTGCTCTGACCTAGATGGCTGCTTGTTTACCTTCAAGCTTTTAAGACCCCAGGTGCTACATCTTTTGATAACTGGGCATCATCAGCTTTCTCTACCACACTTGTTTTTGCACCCAATTTTTCTTCAGCAATTGTGTCAGGAAGGTGAGCATCATGGAATATCAGTTTAATAGAACAAAGTGTTCTTGCATTGAGGGAGTACTTGAGTGGAGGCCCAGTGTCCATCTGCTACCTTAATATTAACCTATAAATATATGCATATAGATTTATGTCCCCATCCTCATATATAAATATATTTTCATATGTACATGCATATATTTAGGCCTCTATGTATGCCCTTTTCCTCCTAGTTCTTTTCTCTATATCCTTTACTTGTGCCACTTGTCCCACTATCATGCTGAGCCTTCATTTGGGTTTCAGTAATTCCTCTTGATTACATTGCCATTGATCACACCCTACCAGGCTTCCCACCACTCTTCTTGTCACTAGTTTAGAATCATTCATCATGAATGAGGGGGAGTGTGGAGTGGGGACTCAAGGGCCATCTGTGGGCAACTGGACATCCCTTTGCAGAGGGGTCATAGGGAGGATACAAGTCAGTCAGGGTGCAGTATAGATTTGATGAAACATACATCTTTCCTCTATTTCTTAAATGCTCCCTCCTCTCACCCTCCACTATCATGATCCCAATTCTACCTTACAAACCTGGCTGACCAGAGGTTGTACATAGTTGCAGATAGGAACTGGAAACACAGGAAATCCAGGACAGATGAACTCCTCAGGACTAGTGGTGAGCGTGGAGATACTGGGAGGGTGGAGGGAAGGTAGGGTAGAAAGGAGGAACCTATTACAAGGATCTATATATAACCTTCCTGGTGGATGAATAACAGAAGTGTGGGTGAAGGGAGACATTGGGCAGTGCAAGATATGATAAAATAATAATTTATAAATTATCAAGGCTTCATGAGGGAGAGGGGACTGGGGAGGGAGGGAAAAATATGAGGAGCTCATACCAAGGGCTCAAGTAGAAAGCAAATGTTTTAGGAATGATGAGGGCAACACGTGCAAATGTGCTTGACACAATGAATGTATGTGTGGATTGCAATAATAGTTGTATGAGCCCCCAGTAAAATGACTTAAATAAAATAAAAAGAGTTACTGTATAGGAAACTCACAGGGCCAGTTCTACCTTGCCCTATTGGGTAGCTTTGAGTTGGCATCAACTCAATGGCAATGAGTTTTGCTGTAATATTTATATGTATATAATAATTAATGGTTCAAATTTAGAAAAATGCATTACATATTTTACATACTGTATTTACTGAAAACCCAGTTGTAATATCTTATAAATAAAGAAAGACATCAATTATTATTCTATATTTTATGGTACCTATAGAGATTCATGCACATAATTTTAAAAGATCATGCTAACTTTAACTTATCATTTTAATAAATGCTTTTTTGTTGTTATTGCATCTGATAAACTTGTAATATTTAGTTTTATTCTTTATGTATTTGTTATTTGTTTTTTAGAATAACTACTCTATCTTCAGCTGATTAATTAAATGGTTAAATCTACAGTCATTAGACTTATATGTTTAAATTGTATTTTCAATTTAATCATTTACAAATCCTGATCCATTTTATTTTTCTGCCTTATCGCTAGTGTCTAATTTTACTAATGTTGACTAGTGGAAAACTACCTTGATCTTAAGTAACCTAAGATAACTTACCTCTAAAGACTTAGAATTAAATATTTACTGCATTTAAGAGAATTGCTCATCTTTCACTTTGCTGTCCAAAAGGTTATCAGAAGGAAATCTTTAAGAGGATCTAGCACGTGCTATCCAAACAGGAATAGTAATTAGAGTGGCAAGCTAAGAATTATCGAGCATTATTGTGTGCTCAGCACTCTGGATTGTATTTACCTATATTCTCGATTGTCCTTGAAATAACTATGAGAGAGAGATTTATGTATGAAAAATCTTTAGTGAGTAACTTATGACAGCCATTAATAATTTGAGAAGAGAGACAGATAAAACTAACTGGGTGAAAAGAACATATAGTTAAAATGAAATATATTGTACATGAGGAAATAAGTACATGAAGGAATTTGGGTAGGTAATAATGTATTGCTGCATGTAAATATCATAAGTAACAATATCTAAACCAAGTAATAATCATATATTAATATCTAGTTATATAGGCACTCGATGTAAGCATTTTTAAAGATCATGTTAAATTTTATACTTTTAAAATATTCCCTTATTTAATCATCCTAACCATTCTATGAGGAAGGCATTTTTATTAACATCCTTTTGCAAAAGTGGAAATGGAGGCACACAAAAATAAATAGCCAAGGTCATATAACTATTAATGGTAAGATGTACCTCAAACTCTCATTATTGTTCCAGTGTTCAGACCTGAATCAAAACACTACAAATAGTGGACCTAGGAGTTAATTAAGTACAATGGAAGATGGCATATTTAAATTGCAGAGTTTGAACTGCTTAGAATATGATTGTTGTTGTTAGAGAAACAACAATATTCAGAGAAACAAGTCCAGTAACACTCATATATGTAGAAATAATTTAATATCAAGAAGTAGTTATATATCAGCAAAGCATGCCAACCCAGTCCAATTCAGGTCCTTAAATCTGATACTAATCTGTAAGGCCCTCTTCAGACTCACCTCATGTGAAAGTAACTTAATCTGTTGTCAATTTGAGACTTAAGAGTGAAAGGATGGAGTTTAGCCTGTCAATCAGGTCACAGTTTGATTAACTCCTTTGGAGGTGGTAAAGCGATAAATAGCTCACTGGAGGTGAGATACAGGCACACTCCCTGGGAGTCATTCCAGAGGAGAAGACACATGGAGTTACGCTAGAGCCCTGGAGCTGAAGGAGCCATGTAGAGACCACTGCCAGTGCTGAGATGCTTCTGCTGCCATTGGATCCACAAGACTTTCCCCCCCTCCCCTGTGATCTTTCTTCCTGCACTCAGTGTCATCGCAGGTGCTAAATGAGTCTGAAGAAGGTTTTATAGACTGGTAATGGACACATAGGCTAATATTGGACTTATGGACTTGATCTGGACTGGGCTGTGATGTTTTCTCAATGTTCAATTGTTCTAGTATATAAACTTCTTTCTTATTTACATATGAGTGTCCATGAATTTGTTTCTCTAGACCACCCAGACTAATACACCCAGGTACATGAAATGATGGCGAATACAGGAATAAATCAGTGGGTGCAAAGTCTTGTGTATCCAGTGGCGGTGGACACATCTTCAGGGCTCTGGGAGATCGCAGAGTGATTTGACAGGATGAAGGTGAAGGCTGAGAGAGTGGGGAAGTTCCTGGAGTCTTCCTTACGAGAGGCAACGCCCACAAGGAGTCACCATCAGGCTGTGACCTGATTGACAGGCGAGACTCCACCCCTATACTTTTATCTATCAAGTTGCCATGAAATGATGTAACTACCACAGGTGCCATCAAGTTGGTTTCACTATGTGCAAAAAAATTAAACACTACCTGGTACCCTGACATCCTCACTGCACATTTTTTAGTCCATAATTGTAAATCTATCTTATTAAGGGTCTTCCCCCTTTTCACTAACGTTCTACTTTACTAAACTTGATATTCTTCACCAAGGATGGATCTCTTCTGATAACGTGTTTGAAATTCATGGGGGGGGGATGGGGTGTGGGATGGGGTATGGGAGGATGTGGGGTGTGGGATCGAGGGGTGGGGGGGTTGAACTGGTGATCCTTAGGTTGGCTGTCCAACACGTAAATCCTTACGCAACCAGAACTTCTTAGTGGATCACTGAATTTACTTTTACTTTTAAGCACTCTTAGCAAACTCTGCTATTAAAGGACCTGTGTGCTCCTCAAAATATTTACTAGAATCCTAAACCCTGTAGCTATGGATTCAATCCCATTTTGGATATGGGCCTCCTTTGTTATGTCAATGAGGTCATAATCAGTGTATGGTGTTCCCTAAGCCTAATCACTTCTTAGCTTTAACAGATCAGATTAGATACAGTTCTAAGCACACACTGGGGAAGACATATGTCATGAGAGGACATACAAAGAACTGAGGAATAATTGACTACAGAAGCTGAACGAAATAAGGACTGTCCCTCAATTCCAACTGAGAAACAGAGAATTTTAAGAAAAGTAATTATTATTTAAAACCATTCATTTGCAATGCTTGATATATCAGCACAAGGTACCAAAAACAACTTCTTACATATATCATTGTGCATATGCAAATAGAATCTACTGCAAGTTTCCCTGCACAAAAATATATCAAGCTGTATATTTATTTGAAATATGCATAGAATATGTCTTAGTTATAGCATACAAAGGAAAGGTCTCAAAGAGATTATCACAGCATTTTGATGAATATTTTCTAAGTAAAAGACTAAGATGATTTTGATCCCAGGATATGCATAACAAGTCAGAGGCTATTGTAATAATTAGATAGCATTAGAGTATCAAAGCAGTTTGACTCTTTTTCAGTGTGCATGTGACGTCTTCCAGGCACTGCCAAGAATATGAATCAAAATGTCAGTCAAGTGCAGATGAGGCCAAATAAACAAGTTGTAGATGCAGTTCATACATCATTGATCAATGAATGTTATCAATTTTTGCACAGTTCAGGGTCCTGATAACTTTCCTGTTGAGCGAGTAGCATAAATTTTAAATGACCTAAGGCTCACCATGAGGAGAATTGATAAAAGGCATTTGTAGTGATCTAAAAACATTCTGAATCCCTGCTCCACATAATGGAAAAAACTTTAACTGCAATTCTCAATAGTCACCTAAAATAAATAGAATCTTGACATTTAGCTATGCTGAAAGGTCAACTTCCAAATAAATGTTATCAAAATCCAGATAGTTGAAATTATTTTTTATTATTTGATTATTGCTGCAGCCTGACACTCTATTAAGTATTGTTTAAGTTAAAATTAAAATAATGGAAAACTTCAATTATCATCCAACCATATGTTTGGGTATAGTAAAATATAAAAACAAAATCATAGAAACCTTTAGTAAACAAAATGTGAAGAAGCTATTGTTTTGTGATATATCCTTCATCTATATCTATACAATTTTAAAAGCTGTGTTTCCACCTTGGTAACCCTTCCCCCAAAGAATCCGCATTCTTTGATATACATCCAGGCAAAACAGCAGTTTGGACATCCTCCAAGGACTGCTACCCTCTTCCTGTTAATATTCTTGAAGTGGTAGATATAAAAGGAATCTGAAGGGGCAATAGCAAGACTGTGGGTTGGATACGGTCAGGTTTCTCAGCAACATTCTCAGCAAACAGTTCTCGCTCCCTTCAAAGAATGAACAAGTACATTGTTGTGATGAAAGAAACTTCCTCTGCACGAATTTCTCAGCCTCTCAGCCTTTTTTTTAAAACCGTGGACTTTTCAATTTTCTTAAAAATTCTTCATAGGAACAGTCCTTCCCCTCAATTATGCTGTACCCTTTGAGAACATCAATATAGATTACTAGGTTAGGCTCTGTTGAATAGAAAAATAAATCCAGAAACCCTCATGTATGTGTAAGAAAGAGCTTTATATCAAGAAGTAATTATTTATCAAGCTAACATTCCAGCCCAGTCCAGATCAAGTCCACAAGTCTGATACTAGTCCACAAATCCCTCTTTCAACTTACACAGCCATATGCAATGATGCAGGATGCAGGAAGAATGCAGTGGATCCAATGGCCATGGCTGCCACCCAGGGCGAGCTCTGATCTTAGCATGGTTCATCAATAGGATGGGGAGGCAGAAAGGGCAGGTTCCCAGGGCACTTCTTATGAGAAGACCACACCCACAAGGAGGTATAATCAGGCTGTGACCTGATTGACTGTCTAGACTCTACCTCTACATTTTTATATATCAAGTTGACATGAGATTATTAACCTACCATCCGCTTCAAATATGTTGCATCTATATATCTTTCTATATCTATATCTATCTATCTATATCTGCATTATATATATATTGATATCTATCTATCTATCATCTATCTATCTATATCTTTGCCATACCCTTCAGAGCTGAATTCTCTGTGTTGAATTGTCCAGATAGATAATCTGAGAAGTCACTATATTGATTGGGCACTTTAAGGAAACCTATTACTAGTCCCAAACACCTCACATACATGTAAAAGTTGAACAATGAATGAGGAAGACTGAAGAAGAATTGATATATTTGAATTATTGTGTTGACAAGAGCAACCTCAGTTGTCGTAGAAGAAGTGTTGCCAGATTACTCTTTAGAAGTAAGAATGACAAGACATTTAGTAGTGTATTTGGGGCTATCAGTAGGAACTAGTCCCTGGAGAAGCATATAATGCTAGGTAAAGTGAAGGGCCAGTGAGCGAATAGAGAACTTCAATGAGATGGATTGACCCAGTGACCACAAAGGTGGAGTCAAACACAGCAAGGGGTGGCATAAGACTGGGCAGTATTTCTTTGGTTGTACAATGATTGATATGAATCAGAACTTACTCAACTCCAAAAATCCTAACAACATATGAAACTGAAATGAGTGTATTACTGACAGAGCTTGTCCACAATCACTCTCTGATCACAGAGACTTGTTTAAATGCATTATATTTATTTGAAATACATCCATATATGTATAAACTGGAGTGCTTTTAGTGCTTCTTCAGCTTGATGAAATATTTCCATTGGTATTCCATCAATATTTGGAGCATTGTTCATAGCTAATGTATTCATTGCAGTTTGAAATCCTTCCTTCATCACCATTGGCTATTGCTCAGCTGCTACCTTTTGAGGTGCTAGAATGTCCGCTAGCTATTTTTGGTACAGAGGCTCTGTGGATTCTTCCCATCTCCTCTTGATGCTTCCGGCATCATTCAATATTTCACATATAGAATTTTTGAAATTTTCATATTGAGGCAGGCTGGCATTACTTTTGAACTTTTCAGTTTCAGTTATGCTGAGTGTATTAGACAGGGTTCTCTAGAGAGAAAAAAAACCGATTGCTAATAATTATATATATTTATATATAACACAAGAAATGAACATTTAAATTATATACAGATAGATAGAAAGATAATACAAAAAATGAGCAGTTAAATTATAAAGCAGTACAAATGGCTCACTCCCGCGAGAGAGTTGTGAGACACTGGCAGTCCTTCAAGTCTTGAGGGCTGCCAGGTAGTCCTTTGTAGAGAGATCCAGGCTATCCTGGCACATGCAGCAAACAGCAAGGCAGGTCACCAAGAGTCAGCCAGGTCACCAACAGTCAGTCCCCAGCTCAAGAGATGTAAATTTCAATTGTATGGTGAAGCAGGTCTTGAAGGAACCTCAAATTATACTGACACAGTGGACAGATTAGGTGTTCCACAGGCAGTGTAGCTTGCAAATTGAGGCACAGAATGAGCAAGGCAACCACACACTGGTCTGATGATCAAAGAGCGAGAGACAAGCAAGGCAAGGCTTGCTGAGCCATTTATCTCTCTGCCCTTCAATTAATCACCAAATCAGACTTATACTTATCATCAATCATCTATCATACATATAAATGAAAACACACTGAGTCCAATTGTATCTGATATATCACACCTGAACACAGGATATGCAATAAGCACATAAAAAGAAAATACACTGACAATTACAAACCTCACTTTTGCAATTGATTACCTGGTCTTAACTGATAGGTAGAACTACCTTCTTCTACTACCCATTCTGTATTACCCTTGCCTTCAGCAAGCACCTCAGCTGGCTGTGTTATTTGCCTGGTGGGGTGACCCAGACCTTCATTCCTGAGGGGTCTGGGTCATTATAAGTCCTATCAGGATTGGGTTGCTGGAATTTACCATTTACTTTAACCACAGGACATGGTAGCATTAAGAGTTGGCTTATGGGATCTCATGGATTCAAGAGGTATTCTTCTTTACCTCCATTATGTAACACCTGTCCAATTTCTCCTTATTAATCAGGATCAATCACACCACTTAGTACAGTGGCACCTTCCTGACCTGTTGATCCAAAAGCATGAGAAGCCCAAAGTGGCCAGGGGGCATTCTCAGCTGCCAGTTCAGTGGAAACCGTTCTATGATTCCAGGTGGGAGAGTTCCTTCATTGGGGACCAGGACCTCCAGGCCTGAGGAACACAGGGTTGCTGGGACAGGAAGCAAAAATGCTGCAAGGGGATCACTAGGAGTAATAGTGAATGGTGCCACTCCAGCTTCCACCCCTTGGTTCCTGGACCCATGAATTCTGGCTATTGGAGACACAGCACCATATATTGGCCGCTGGTTCAGCGCGTATACAGCTTCCTGGAGAACAATATCCCAGCCCCCCAAGTTGTTGCCACCTAGTTGGTGCCCTAATTGTGTCTTTAGGAGCCCATTCCATCGTTCTATCAAGCCAGCAGCTTCAGGTTGATGAGGAACATGATATGACCAGTGGGTTCCATGGGAATAGGCCCATTGCCACACAGTATTTGCTGTGAAGTGAGTTCCTTGATCTGAAGCAATGCTATGTGGGATGCCACGCCTGTGGATGAGGCATTCTGTAAGTCCACGAATAGTAGTTTTGGCAGAAGCATCGTATGCAGGGAAGGTAAACCCATACCCACAATAGGTGTCTATTCCAGTCAGAACAAAACACTGCCTCCTCCATGATGGCAGTGGTCCTATGTAATCAACCTGCCACCAATTTGCTGGTTGATCTCCCCGAGGAATTGCGCCATATCTTGGATTTAATGTTGGTTTCTGCTGTTGACAAATGGGGCACTCAGCAGTGGCAGTGGCCAAGTCAGCCTTGGTGAGTGGGAGTCCATGTTGCTGTGCCCATGCATAATTTTCATCCCTGCCACCATGTCACTTTGTTCATGTGCCCATTGGGCGATAACAGGAGTGGGAGAGGAAAGAGGAGGACCAGTCTCCACAACGCGTGTCATCTTATCCACTTGATTATTAAAGTCCTCCTCTTCAAAGGCAATCCTTTGGTAAGAGTTTATGTGAGATGCAATAACCTGTACTTTCTTGACCCATTGAGAGAGATTTATCCACAAGACTCTTCCCCAAACCTCCTTGTCACCAATTTTATACTCATGGTCCTTCCAATTCCCTGATCATCCAGCCAAGCCATTAGCCACAGTATATAGTCTCACATCTGGCTATTTTTCTTTATATGCAAACTGAACGGTCAGGTGCACTGCTCTAAGTTCTGCCCATTGGGAAGATTTCCCTTCACTACTGTCCTTTAGGGAGATCCCAGAAAGGGGCTGTAGTGCTGCTGCTGTCCACTTGCAAGTGGCACTTGCATATTGTGCAGAGCCATCCGTAAACCAAGCATGACTTTTTTGGTCTTCAGATAGAGTATGGTAAGGAACTCCCCAGGAGGCCATAGGTACAGACTGGGAGAAAGAAGTAATGTGACAGGAGTGGAGACTGTGGGCATTTGGGCCACTTTTTTATGCAGCTTACTTGTTCCATCAGGACCTGCTTTGGCCCGAACTCGTATATACCACTTCCATTTAACAATGGAGTGTTGCTGCGCACATCCAAATTTATGATTACGTGGGTCAGACAATACCCAGTTCATGATAGGTAATTCAGGCCTCACGGTAACTTGGTGGCCAATGGGGAGGTGTTCAGTCTCCACCAAGGTCCAGGAACAGGCCAACAGCTGTTTTTCCAAGGGGGAGTAGTTGTCTGCAGAGGATGGCAGGACTTTACTCCCAAATCCCAATGGTCTGTGCTGAGATTCACCAATAGGGGGTCTGCCAAAAACTCCACACTGCATCTTTATCTATAACTGACACCTCTATCACCATTGGGTCAGCTGGATCATATGGTCCCAGTGGCAAAGCAGCTCTCAAGGCAGCCTGAACCTGTTGAAGAGCCTTTTTTTGTTCTGGGCCCCACTCAAAATTGGAGGCTTGTCATGTCACTTGATAAATAGTTCGAGGTAGAACACCAAAGTGAGGGATATTTTGCCTCCAAAATCCGAAGAGGCCCACTAGGTACTGTTCCTCTTTTTAGTCATTGGGGGCACCAAATGCAATAGTTTATCCTTCATTTTAGTAGGAATATGTCACCATGCCACACACCATTGGACCCCTAGAAATATTACTGATGAGGAGGGTACTTGAAACTTCGTTGGGTTTAATTTCCCAAACTCTTGAACATATGGATATTGGAACAATGAATCTAGAGTCTTTGATACATCCTCCTTAGTGGGCCCAATTTGCACAATGCCATTAATATAATGGTGCAGTGTGACATTTTGTGGAATAGACAGGTGATTAAGGTCCCTTCAGACTAAATTATGTCATAAGGCAGAAGAGTTGATGTACCGTTGGGGGAGAATTGTGAAAATATATTGTTGCCCTTGCCAGGTGAAGGAAAACAGCTTCTGGCGGTCCTTTGAGACTGGTATTAGGATGAAGGCATTAGCCAGATCAATAGCTGCATACCATGTACCAGGAGAAGTATTACTTTGCTCAAGCAATGAAATCACATCTGAAACGGCAGCTACAATTGGAGTCACCACCTAGTCACGTTGATGATAATCCACTGTCATTCCCCAGGATCCATCTCTCTTCTATACAGGCCAAATTAGTGAGTTAAATGGGGATGTGGTAGGAATCAACACTCCTACATCTTTCAAGTCTTTGATGGTGGCACTGATCTCTGCAATCCCTCCAGGAATGCAGTACTGCTTTTGGTTTACTATTTTCCTAGGCAATGGCAGTTCTAATGTTATATCCACTTGTCCTTTCCTACCATAATAACCCTTATTCCACATTTCAGCGATCCAATATGGGAGTTCTTCCAGTTTTTCAGTATGTCTATTCCAATGATGCATTCTGGAACTGGGGAACTAACTATGGGAATGGTCCGGGGGCCCACTGGACCCACAGTGAGGCGTACTGAGCTAAAACTCCATTGATAACTTGACCTCCATAAGCCCCCACTCTGCTGGTGGGCCTTTGAAACACTTTGGGTCTCCTGGAACTAGTGATGGTTCTGAGCCAGTGTCCAGTAATCCCCGAAAAGTTTGATTATTCCTTTTCCGCCAAAGAACAGTCACTCTTGTGAAAGGCCGCAGGTCCCTTTGGGGAAGGCTAGAAGAAAGACTAACAGTATAGACTTTCTGTGAAGTAGCAGAGTCCTCCTTCAAAGAGACCCGGCCTCCCCTTCATTCAAGGGGTTGTGGGTCTGTCAACTGGCTCAGGTCTGGGAATTGATTAAGAGATTGTGACTGTCTATTCTGCTGTTCATCTGATCTACCATTCTTCAGGCTGTATAGATCACATAACTATTTCCCATCTATTTCATTCCTAGGGACACCGTAGCTAAGTAGCCAATGCCATAATTCTACACAAGACAGGCTGCTTTGATTACTACTGAAACTTTTTGTCTATTATAACCATGCCCATCCTGTCTCTGTTGATTCAGTGCTGACACATGCCCTCTACCATCACGGGGACCAATCAGCCCCATTGTGGGCAAAGTCGGAGTTTGCTTAGGGAAGTGCCCACTGTTAATCTTGGTGCACATAAAATAGCAATTACGGGAGCCTTACAAGATGCTGGGGCCCACTTCACAAACTTGTTCCTCATGGACATGGTAAAGGGCATGTCCTCAGGATACCCCCTTTTGGGTCTATGGGAATATCCTGATAGATCCACTCCAACATACCAATTACTATTAGCTTTTGGATGCCTTTCTCTACAGTGTACCAAGGTAGGTCAGGCACTTCAAGCTGGTCCAATCAAGGCCATCTGGCAGTCCATGCTTCATTGTACCAACCAAAGAAAGAATTAGATCCTCTCTTAGCCTCTCTCACAGAGACATTGAAAGAAGACTCTGTGCTTAGAGGTCCCATATTCAGAAACTCAGAGCAGTCTAATATTATATTTCATGCATCAGTATTCCACACCCTTAGTAATCATTCCTAGGATTATGCCCAAGGCTTCTGCTTGTACGTATTTGAAAACTCGAGCAGAGCCTTATACGTATAGCACGCTGCTTCTAGGGTAATTATCTCAACGTCACCTTTAGGAGCTTTCTGAGACTTAATTTTAGTGACAGGTCTAGCGGAAATAATGGGTGATGAGGGTGTTTCCTGGGTGCTCTCAGCAATATCTTACAAGGCATCTCCCTCAGGCAATGCTACTCATGCAGTCCCACCTGGCATATCAACTTGAAAAGTTTAGCTAATCTGCTCAGGTGTGGATTGTGAATTAATACTTTCAGCTGGGAGGGGTGGATCTATTGACTGGGGTGAGTCAATTGTTTCTAGGGGCTCAATATCCTCCTCTTCTGGACCATCTGCCCATATGTTCCCATCCCATGTTTCAGGGTCCCAACTTTTCCCAATTGATGCCCTTACTTTGGTTTCAGACAGTCCTCTAGACCTGTTGTAATTCTGCCACTAGTATAATTTGACTCTGGACCTGGTTCTCAGAAATGTCAGCTCTTTTACTAGAGGAGAGATGGCTCTCCTTTGTAGCACAGATGGAAGTTTTCAAACCTGTTAGTCTGCACCTGAGGTGCGCTTTTGAGGCTCTGAGATCATCTCTCTCCTTAATCACACTTTGCATTGTAAGCAGGACCAGCCACCCAGCTTCCCTATACTTGTCATCCTTACAAAACTCCTGGAAAATATCAAACATATGATCACTCAGAGCCTCCCCTTTAACCAGTACCCCACTCTGGAGTCTGGGCTTAGCACCCCATCAGACTCTACCAGAAAACACTCTAAAGGTCAACAAACAGTCCTTGAATTAACTATAAGCTTTTCTTTCTTGTTGTGTTTTATTTTGTTGTTTTTTTTGTCATTGGCTTGTTGGTGGTTTTGTTTTCTTTTGTTGCTTGGTTTTGCTCTGTCTTATTTTTGTGCATGTTATTATCTCCGCAGGTCTGTCTTAATAAAATAGGCTGGATGAATAATCTGGAAGAGAAAACAACAGGACCGACTGTTCTGGGGGGACATAGGAGAGGGGGAAGAGTGGGGAAAGGAAGTGCTGTAAACAAACCCAGGGACACTGGAACAACAAGTGATCCAAGTTGGTGGTGAGGAGATTTAGGAGGCCTGGTAGGGTGTGATCAAGGGTAATGTAACCGAGAGGAATTACTGAAACCCAAATGAAGGCTGAGTATGATAGTGGAACAAGAGGAAAGTAAAAGGAAATAGAGGAAAGAACTATGAGGCAATGGGCATTTATAGAGGTCTAAATAAAGATGTACATATGTAAATATATTTATATATTAAGATGGGGAAATAGATCTGTGTGCACATATTTGTAGGTTTAGTAATAAGGCAGCAGATGGACATTGCGCCTCCACTCAAGTACTCCCTCAATGTAAGAATACTTCTATTAAACTGACATTCCATGTTGCTCACCTTCCCGATATGATCACTGAAGACAAAGAACATGAACAACCAAATGTGGTGAAGAAAGCTGATGGTGCCTGGCTATTACAGGTATAGCATCTAGGGTCTTAAAGATTTGAAGGTTAACAAGTGGCTATCTATCTCAGAAGCAGCAAAGCCCACATTGAAGAAGCACACCAGCCTGCGTGACCACAAGGTGCCATAGGTATCAGTTATGAGGCATCAAGGCACAAAAATTCATATAATTGTGTGCTCACCTCACTGATGTGATCACTGAAGACAAATGGGTACATAAGGAAATGTGGTAAAGAAGGCTGATGGTGCCCGGCTATCATAAGATATAGTGTCTGGGGTTTTAAATGCTTGAAGGTAAACAAGCGGCCATCCAGCTCAGAAGCAACAAAGCCCACATGGAAGAAGCACAGCAGGCTGTGTGATCATGAGGTGCTGAAGCGATCAGTTATCAGGCATCAAAGAACAAAAAATCATATTATTGTGAGTTCACCTCCCCGATATGATTGCTATCAATACATCTTGCTTGCTTGTTTGATCAATTCCTAACTGTCGTCCTTGAAGGAATACTTCAAATTTCTTTATCACCTGCTCTTGTGGTTGGTGCATAAAGTTGAAAAATAGTTGTACTGATTAAATTTCATTGAAGGCATATAGATATAATTCGACCTCAGATAGCAGTGTACTCCATGATAGATTTAGCAAGATCCCTTCTGACAATGCATGCTATCTAATTTCAGTAAAATAGAGACCAATTACTGTGCTTCAGCTAGCTGCTTGCAAGCTTTTAAGATCCTTGACACTGCATGGTCAGTGGTAGCATAGAAGCAATAAACACTTTATCAGGACCACCAGTTAAATGATCAATGAAACCCTGACCTGACCTCCACAAAAAGAAGCCAAATTCCATTAGCTGTTTGGTGGAATATAAGTTGTCTCAACAACTATTCTCTTTCTCTTTTCCTTTCTTATAATTTTTGTAAATATATCCATCACACAACTTCTTCCAATTTAACTTTTATATATGTGTACAACATATTAACAGCACTTAAAATGATCAGCTATGCAAACCTACCCCTAATGTAATTATTCCATCACTGTTATCTAAAACTGAGAACTTCATGAAGCTCAAAAAAGACTTATTTTCTTCTACAGCTATCAGCCTAAAGCAGTGGTTTATGGGTTGCAATCCCTTTGGGGGTCAAATGGTCCTTTCACAGGGGCCTCCTAAGACCATTGGAAAACACATATTTTTGATGGTTTTAGGAACCGAGACACCACTCCTCTATCTGTGTCCAGGGGTCTGCCCACATGCAGATACTCCCACCTACGAGTACCCGGCGTGAAGGCTGTTACCCATGCTACACCATGCTTCAAGACAAAATTTCCTTTATCTTATTTATTAGAAATAAATATTTCACAATATATAATTACATATTTTTGTGATTAATCACTATGCTTTAATTATGATCAATTTGTGACCATGAAAATATATTCTGAATACCATATATTTACATTAGAAATCATAACAGTAGCAACATTATAGTAATGAAGTAGCAACAAAAATAATTTCATAGCTGGAGGTTACCACTACCGGAGGAACTTTATGAAAGGGTTGGGAACCACTGGCCTAGAGGACCCCTGGTGACGCTGGCAGGTAATCGTTGAACTGCTAACGGCAAAGTCTGTGGTTAAGTCTCTACAGCTGCTTTGTTCTGGTGAAAAATGGGACTGTCTGCTTCAGTAAAAATGGGGCTTTCTGCTTTCCTGTGTAGCCTAGGAAACTCAATACAGAGTCACTCTGAGTTGTAATAGATGACATGGCAATGGTTAGGTATTGGAGATTTTAATGCCATCCATGACTGGCCTTCTTTACTATATCAGCACCTATCTCAGTCTTACTTTTCATATTAATTTTCCATTATTCAATAAGATTCCATATTTCTCACAAAATTCCAACCTGCTGGGTTTGTGTTCTCTCATAAACCTCTTCTTTCCAAATTCACTGTGCCATATTTACCATAAAACTAAATGAAGAACCTATGTGTATGCATTGTACTTGTGAGCAGCCAAGCAACACCGACTTCAGAATTCCTTGATTTAAGTAATTTTTACTACAGAAAGATACTGCTCTCCTTCTAATTATCAAAGTAAAATTTTACAATAACTGTATTAGGAATAGAGAGTATGAGCTATGTTTTATTTTCTCCACTCATTAATACTCCTTTGTTCTCTTTTTCTTAAAGCCATTTTATGATCCAGGGATATATATACTGCCTACAAAATCTGCCAGGTTTCATAAGAGGCTGCTCTCCCAGTTGTAGTGTGTGCTGCTGCTTGGCAGTGAACTGAATAACTTTGTTAACTGTAAAGAAATAGGCTTCCCTACACCAACCCTATCACCACTGTCCACTTAGCATATATGCGTCCCTTTAACTGGGTCAAAGTCCCCATAATACTATTTTTTATTTGACTTCAGTATGTTTTCTTATTATTACTAAAAATTATGAAAAAAATTAAAACAGATAATGTGGTCACTGAAGGGTTAGCCCAGTCAGCATTTCAGGTTTGTGTTTTATCTCACCAATATGTTTCCTTGGCAATCTCCTTATCAATAAAAGGCACCACCATCTATATACGTGTACGTCATATGGTTATGCACGATTTGGAATATTGCTATATCTTTGTCCCTGTAATGTCATCCCTGTGTCATGTTGATTATATTCTATATATGTACTTTCTTGTTGTTGGGTGCCATGGAGCCTGTTCTGACTCATAGCAATGACATACATAGTAGAATATAACACTGCCCCATCCTGCAGGCATATACTCTGAATTAGAATATTTATTTATATTTTCACTAAGAACCCAATGTTCTAAGTCAATGTCTTCTCTGATGTAAACAATCCATGCATTTAGTCACATAGAGTGTTTTTGTTGTTCTGTGTTGATGTCTGCCCCATTTCCAAGCATTTTAAAAATTGATTTTGTCATTTTTATTTTCATATTGAGGTATAAATCAAAGGGACACAAATTCTTCATGATTCATGCAGTGGAAATGGTTTTATGATATTAGAGTACTGATTTGACAGCAGGGAATAAATGCAAGTCAAATTAGTTTCATTTCAAAATTTGTAAATTTTTATGTTTGTTTTGATTTTAATCTGATCAACTTGCCACACTAGAACACACATAGTAATGTTTTAAAAATAAAAATCAGATCATGTCACTGCTCTGCTTAGATAACTTCTTGTTTCCCATGTTCCAAAATAGAATTAAAGGTTTCAAAATAGTCTAAAATTCTATCACTTAAAGTACAGACTGGGGACAGGAAGAAGTAACTTTATTTATTTATACTTTATATTTTATTGGGAGAAGTAACTTTAACTAAGGACTTATTCCAAATAAAGATCCAGAGGCCTCACCCAGCATGAATTTAGTAACATCACAAAGTGAAATGAATGCACATTGAAGTTTAAGAGTTCTGGTTTAAAAGACCCCGTTGATCCTCTCTGAAATGTTTAATCTTGTAACTACCTAATAATAAATCACAGTGTACTACAAATAAGGATTTTTATTTTCTTCCATATTAATAGAAAGTAATGTGCATTTCTAAATATATGAATGGAAATGGTTAAAACAACAGCAATAGTAAAATATGTAGAGTCAAGTCAGTTACTCTTAGTGGCAAATTATAACTCTCTTATTTCTGCAATAACAACCCATGAAACAATTATGAATTTAAGTCAAATTTTTTCTTTACTTTCACCTCTTTTTTCCTTTGTAAGCATTCTAAATTGTTAAAAAGTATATATAGAGAAGTTGAAGCAAAATGACCAGGTGGCTACTGTTGAGTCAAACCAAGGAATGGAGACTCATGTGTCTTAGGTAGAACTGCTTCATCATGCGCTCCTGGTGGTAACCTTTGAACCCGATCACCGGCCTTTTGTTATGCAGCTCTGCCACAGGGCCTCAAAGGGAACCTTTGGTTAGTAGAGAAAAGTCAACTACTTAAGTCTTGGGTGGAGTCCTGGTTGCCCAGTGGTTAGGTAGTGGTTACAGAGATCTGCAAGGTCAGCTATGTGAAACCACCAGCTGCTTCCTCTGAGAAAGATGAGGCTTTCTACTCCTTGAAGCATTCCACTCTTGCAGTCCCACTGGTGCGATGCTACCCTGTTCTATAGCCTGATAGCAGTGCATTTTTGTTTGTTTTCTATTTCACACTTGTTCTACATCTTCAAGATGATGGATAGAAAAATAGAAAGCCAAATATGTTGTTTCCATAAGGAAAAAAGTCATGAAAAATCACATAAAACCCAACATATCGAAATTGTATCTATTTATCGGAGAGTAGCATCCACCTATCAGCTACTAATCAGATAAACATAGTTTCCTCAGAAAAACACAGTTGAATTCATCAGGCAATGCTAGATCTTTCTTTTCCATCCTTCATATAAATACAGCAATAACACAGAACATACATGTACACACAGGAGAAAGATGGGGGTTTCTGCTCCCCTAAAGAGAAATAGACTCAGAAACCCCCCGGAAAGGTCTGCTCTTCTCTGTAGCCTGAGGCTACCTTCAGTTGTCCTTGACTCAAGGGCAGTGGTATGTGGTGGGTTGCTAACCAAAAGGGTAGAGGTCGGAAAACTGCTGCTCTGAAGGATGAAGACTTCTACTCCCATCAAGGAGGAGTGGATGCTTAATGAAAAGAACGGATACCAGGGGTTACAGGGAACACGGCGGTGGGGCTGAAAGGGAGGATAAGTGGGCTTCGGGAGTAAATAATGAAGACGGCAGGGAGCACTAGAACTGAGTGTGATTGCATAACTCATCTTAAAGACGATTGAACCATGAGAGGGGGGAATGCGCTAAAATTGATGTGGGGGTGATTGTACGATTCTCCTGGATGTAATTGAATGATCAAACTATTGAATTATTGATATGCCAATTACTTGCCAATAAAAATGTTGGGTGAAAGAATGAAAAGATGTACCCAGAGGGGGCAGATCTGACCTGTCTGAAAGGATTGCCAGGAGTCGGAATCAACTCTAGGGCAACGTGTTTTCTATTTTTTAAAAATCAGGGTGCAAAGGCATTTAAAATATGGTTATAGTTAATGGAATTAAAGGGTAAAAGGAATTATACATTTTTTAAAAAGCTCTTTCATATATATTTGCTAAGTATTTTTTGCTGTATTATAAATTCTACTAGGTATTTGGGATAGGGCTGATACATTTCAGGCTCTGAGTCCCTGCTGAAATCACAAATGTGACCCAAAATCTTTTCTGGGTAAACATAAATGAATGTAGATCCTTATTGGTGGCCTGATATCAGTGAAAGTTCACATTCAATTCAAGAAATCTTATCATTTATATTCATTTTTATTATATAACATTTATATTTACTACGGAATGCAAAGAAAATCAAGGTTCAAAATCAAATACTATTAATTGTTTACAAAGAAAGAGGTGAAAATATAAAATCTATCCTAAAATATGGTTTTATCATAAAATATATGTGTAATTTTATTCTTTTCTTGTGTTTAGCATAAAACACACAGAATAGTTAGCATAAATTTAGCATAAAATAGGAAGATTATTGCTTTTACCATAGTTGAATATGTTGTACAAATTACTTCAAATTTTATTTACCAATATTACATGTTCATAGCAGATTTATATATCAATATTGGTCTTTCTGCTTTAATAAACTTTCTTTTGCAAAAAAGTCAATAGCTTTCATTTTGTTTCCTGTCATTTTAAGTCATCCACTCAGAAGTTGCTCAAGAAGAACTAAGTTTTTTTCTTAAATATCTCCAAGCTCCTTTTAGAAATTTTTACACAAGCTAAATATGTAACATATTGCTCCTCTAGAAATGTCAGTCTGTTTTCTTGTTTATAAGTCTGCTGGAATGAATTGAAAGGTTCACTTTTACAAAATACAATGCAGGTAAAACAAAATGTCTCTCCACTCCCAATTCACTCCTCCCATCATGACATCAATTTTTTCTGAGAGGCGCTAACGGGAAGCTGTGTTCTAAGTTGCGGGGCAACACTAACCAAGAGCATAATAAGGTGCATGGATCCAAAGAAAAACGTCTGGTGCACCGGCAATAAGCAGAGGCTGCGTCCCTGAAATACAGCATTCCTCGGGGTCAGAATTTATATTCAAAACATTGCCGTTGCCGTGAGACACCACAATAACGATTCCCCAGCCCCATTTCAAAGGTCTAATAAATTAGATTATTTCTTGGCTCAGTCAAAAACACTGTGTTCAGCAGTTTCAACAATGGAAGGCGCATCTAATTAAATTAAGTGCTTTAGAGGCTCATGCCAGCGAACGCTACCTTAGCTGATAGACCCAGGTTTGCTATATTGTTCCTCTGGAAAGCAGCCATCAGGGTGATCATAGAAACTGAGCCAACAACTTGATCTTCAGTACCTGAAAGTCAAGGAAGGGGCTATTTTCCTTTGAACGGTGGAGTATGCCTCACATTTAAAAGGAATATTTCATCCCTGTCACATATCAGAACATTTTTGGAAAGTCCACTTATTATTAAACTCAACATTTTAATTCCCAAAATGTCTGTGAGCTCATGAAGTTTTAATATGATAGTGTTTTCATTCCCTGCCCCCCTCCCCATCCCAAACAAAACAAAACACTGTCTCCAGTAAAAGTCAAAATATAAATTTGTGGAGTTTTTTTGTACTGAGTGTTATTATAGTATATGGAAGTTTCAGATTTTTTTTACTGTGTGTGTGTGGGCGTGCATGTGCATGTGTGTGTGTGCTGGCTTGTTGGTATATTTGCCATACACAAGGAGGGCCTGAGGTGCAATGGGTAAGGGTGAAGCTTCTAACTGAAAACTCAAGGGTCCCAGCTGGCCAACCACAGTGCAGTAGAAAGGGGTGATCATCTGTTTTCCTGAGGATAGAAACCTTGGGAACCTATGAGGTAGTTTACTCTGTCTTAAAGGGTCATTATGCTCAGAATCAAGTCAGCAGCAGGTTTTATTTTTGTAATTCCTAGTTTTAAAAATTGAAATTCAAAGTATGTGACACTAACAAAAAATTAATTAGGACATGGATTCAATCAGTATAATATATATTATGGATCAGCACTCTGTTTACAAGTTTAGGATACTAATTAATTTATGCAATTATACGAGGGTGAGTCAAAATGTGTACAAAACCATAGCAAGCTTTACTAAAAAAAATGTCAAAATGTGAACATACCGTTCCTTGACATATCCTTTCTTTAGCTGTATACCCTTCTGAAGTGGTGTGTGCATATCTCTAACCTTACAATACAGTTGTAAGGATGGTGCAGAAATGAGCAGTATTTCTCCCTGCTTCTCACAGGCTTAATATGACTGGGGGCTGACTCACAAGCCATCATCCTCTCCCCATAGGACACTGACTTCTTCAATGTACATTATATCTAAATGGCTATTGGGACACCCGTCAGGGACCCAGATCCCATTCTTTTTAACTGTTCTTTGTATTTGGGGGACAAAACGAAGTACACAGGAGCAAGATCAGAGCTGCAGGGTGGACTGGGTGGAAAAAATAATCCTGTGCACAAATTTTGGGTCTGTTTCCACCATGGTAGTTTTCAATGTTCTTAAAACTTCTTCATCACAGGTGTCCAATACTGTCCTGAGTCCTTCAAAGAATATATCATGATTATTGCTTTGGAGACCCTAAAAATGTCACCATAACCTTCTGAGCTGGCCTCTTTGCTTTGAAGTCAACTGGCTCAGCTGATGCTCTCAGAGATCAGTGTTTTGATTCAATCTTCCCCCCCTAAGGTATTTAATGTGACTAAGGCAGGCAAATTACTGAGAGAATTTGTTTTTATCACAGGAACATATTTAAATCCAAACCCATATTTTTATAATAAACCAATACATATGTGAACCAGTGTCCTAGTAAAAACACACTTTGATATATCATTTTATGTATATAGTTGTATGTACTATAATTCATAGTGGTTCAGAATTTCATTATTTATTGGGTTTTATATGATGAATAATGTAAATAATAAAATATAAACAGTAATTTGAACTATTAGTAAATATACTCTTCTATGTATTTATTTTAGTTGAGTGCTCATAGTACTGCCAGAGTATATGAATGAAAGTAAATGAAGGTATAATGCTTTAGCTAATAAAGACTTAGGAGAAATATTAAACTTCAAATATATCAATAATATAGAGTAAAGGAGATTCAACTACCATTGTAATAGAATTGACTTTGTGATGTCTTCTTCACATAAATAGAAGCCCTACGGGAGAATCTGGAGAAGCTATACCGCCTAAGAAAGGTAGACATGGATAGTATATGTCAACTCTGCGAAGGACTTCATAGGTCCAGGAATAACAATCAAAGGTTTAGCCATAGGGGTAGCTCTCATTAGAACCCGAGGTTCAGTGGATATATAGAAATAAGATTTGGGGGAGGGGGAAAGAAATTTTTTTTGATATTGTTATGTACTAATGTAAAAAGTATAGATAATTTATCATTGCCTTATAATGCATGACCAACAGGCAGATGAGTATGAACATGCCAAATACCTGTCCTTTCAGAGATAAAGGTAATAAGCATCTAATAATATTTAAAAAAAAGATTTTACCACAAAAGCTTAAATGAGCTCACAATGAACATTCCATATGGAAATTAAGGGAGCAATTCAGCTTTTAGTAACATCTTTATTATCAAGATATCTCGGAGTACATTTAACCAAGGATATAACAACTTTGTACACTGAAAACTGGAAAAACACTACTGAAAAAAAACTAAAGCAAATCTAAATCAATAGGACATTCTGTGCTGAACAATTCCAGAAGAAATAGAAGAAGGAGAAACAGAAGTAGAAGAGCAGTAGCAGCAGGAGCAGAAACAGAAGAAGAAGAAGAAGAAAGAAAATACAAATCAATGGCCTTTGAGAAGCTGTTAGCTTATAGAAATGCTGTAGAGAGAGTGGAAGTGCCCCGTAGAGTATTCAAGGATGTATTATTACGGGCATCCAATTGCCACATCTCTCTGCATAGAGCATGATTTGGTGAGTAGCTGAGCACTTAATCACTTCAACATGAAGCCTCCTAGATAACACAATAGAAAGTACATGTTGTTCAGATGTCAGTACTACCCAAGAAAAAGTCATTGCAATGTCCACTAAAATTCTGATTTTTAAAAAAAATTTTTTTGCCCCACTCATTCATTTATTCAATCAATATGTTGTTTGTTACGTACTGCGCTTCCTGTGTAATCTCCAATAAATATTTTAATGTTCATTCAGCAGTATGTCCAGATAGCAGGCTCTCCAGAAGAGGGATTTCTCTATGCATTCAATGGGGGCAGAGATTATTGGCGTTCACTAAAATCTTGGTGTCATGGAAGCTCCTGCTATCCCTAGCATTTTGGTTCTTGTAGATCTACTGCTGACTGTGCAACCTTATTGACAAAGCGCATAATTCAGATATGCAGATTGCAATCAAAGTTGCTTAGTTCCTGGGACTAACACAACTTTCCAGTTGGCCAGAGAAAGGAAAGCAGGCAAGGAGCAATGATCTAAGGGTCAGCGTTAAAAGCTAGAAAAACAGGAAAACGGTGGGAGTAAACTCTGACATGGGCTTCCTTAAGTTGGCCATACTTTCTGCCTGTTCTTTCTTCGGCTTCTGTCACAGCCCATCCATCCATTCACTGTGTCAAGCACGTTTGTACATTTGCTGCCATCATCATTTTCAAAATATTTTCTTTCTACTTGAGCCTGTGGTATCAGCTCATTTCCCTCCTCCCTCCTCCCTCATGAACCCTTGATAATTTGTTAATTTTTTACACCAACTGCAGTCGCCCTTCACCCACTTTTCTGTTGTCTGTCCCCCTAGGAAGAGGTTATATGTAGATCATTGCGATTGGTTCCCCCTTTTTACCCCACCTTCCCCTTTGCCTCCTGGGTATGGCTACTCTCATTATTCGTCCTGTGAGGTTATCTGTCCTGGATTCCTTGTGTTGCTAGATCTAAAATGTACCAGTGAACGTGCTCTAGTCTAGCTGGATTTGTAAGGTAAAATTGGGATCATGACAGTGGGGGGAGGAAGCATTAAAGAACTAGAGGAAAGTTCTATGCTTTGTTGGTGCTGTCCTGCACATTGACTGGCTCATCTCTTCCCTGTCACCCATCTCAAGAGTCCTGTTTTACAGAATTAAAAATTAAATCCTCACACATATAAGCAGGTGCAAAAGCAAAAGCAAGTCATCCCAACCCTATAGGACAGGATAGAATTGCCCCCAGGAGTTTCAGAGATTGTAACCCTTTTTGATAACAGAAAATTTAATATTTCTCTTGAGAATCATCTGGTGGTTTAGAAATGCTGACCTTGAGGTTAGCAACCCTGCAGTAACCACTCATTACCAAGGCTCCTTGGCAGCTGGATTCCAAAATTAGCTAAGGCAATTTTGAAAAATAATGAAATATGAAGATTGACCTAGTCCAATGTCAAAACATATTATAAAGCTATCGTAATCAATGAAGACCAATACTTGTATCAATGTAGAATGAGTTTCCATACACATTCTTCATAGAATATAAGGGATAATACTAAGTTTTAAAATAAGCATATGCTTACTCTTCAGACTCTGTTTCTTAAGCACTTTGTCATGAGAATTTTAGCAAAAATATGATGGTAAAATATTTAAGCATGTTAATAATTGTCATTATAATTAATGCATGTTAATTATAATGTTCAAATGGGGAGCTTCACACACTTGATAGTAACAATAACACTACTAGTCTGAATTGAGAAGCAGCCCTGGGCTCATGGTAATGGGGGGTGAGGAAGCCTGAAGGAACCAGAGGAACATAGTTTGTTTCATCAATGCTTTACTGCATACTAGTGACTCATCCTTTTCCTGTGGCCCCTCTGTGGGGAGATTGTTCCACTGTCTAAAGATGGGCTTTGGATCTCTGCTCCCGCCTCCATCATTCTCAACAATATGCTTTTGTTTGTTATGTGTCTGCTGATGCCTATTACCCGGTGGGAATAGTGATACCAGAAGAAAGGGGGAACCAATCACAATGATTGACACATAACCATACACCCCTCTACAGGAGGAAGAATGGCAGAAACCATGGGGGAAGGGAGACAGGAGTTGGTGTGAGAGATGAAAACAATAACAATGTACAATCTATCAGGGGGTTATGCGGGCAGAGGGAGAGAAAGAGCTGATGCCAAGGGGTCAATAGAAAGTAAATGTCTAGAAAGGAATGAGGGCAGCGTCTGTACAAACATGCCTGATTCAATTGATGGATAGATTGTGATAGAGTTGTATGAGCCCCTAATAAAATGTTAATAAATAAATAATAAAAGATGATTTTAAGTCTAATCAACATTTGGATAATTATTCTGAAGCATGTTTTGAAATGCAATTGATATTTCTTTCTTTGTACCAGGAAAATATTGTAGAGTGCGTGTGTGGGTGCGTGTGTGTTTATGATTTATTTTGTTGTAAAACTGTTTTCAGACTTTAACAGACCTATGTTCTCTCACTGGACTCCTGAGTGTTATCTTTGTGAAGAAAAATATCCTCTGGCGTGTTTACAATGATTAAAAGGTACACGGTGAAAATAATGTTGATATTCTATTAGCTATTATCTGTGGCTGCTAGAATGCAATCTATCATATTGTCAAAATGTTTGTAATTATTCTCTCAGGAGTATCTGTTGCCAACTGGAATCCAGGTGAAAACAACCATTTAAGTTAGCAAGATTTCCCAAAATGTCTATTTGCTAATATCCATCTGAATAAAAATTATTATGTGCATTTTAAGTCTCAGACATTTAATGAGAATGTCGATATAAGCACTACCACAGCCACCACTCTTTTTTAAGGCTACCTACAGAATACCTATAGATTACCTAGAGATTATGAGTCCCTGCGTGATGAAAAGAGTTAGCATGCTCAGCAGCTACTGGAAAAAGTCTCCATTCTGTCCATGAGACCTACCCTGAGTCTCCTCTGAAGAAAGGTCCGATGATTGACTTATGAAAAATCAGCCACTGAAAACTCTGCAGGGCAAAGTTCTATTATGACACACAAGGAGTTTCTGAGTTAGAATTGACTACACGCCAACTAGTAGTGTGTATATTACTGAAGTGAGAACAAGGAGCTTCAGACAAAATGAGTCATCAAATCAATTCTGACTCAGCGATGTGGAAGCGATCGGTGACATCAAATGTTAATGACCATTAAAACCCGTATTTAATTTTATAGAAGAAAATTGCATCTGCTACTTCTTACAAGACTCAAAGATTCTTTTTGCTCAATTGCTGAGCAGGTTTCGATCAGTTGAGGAGAAGGAAAGAGAGCAGTTCGTGATCTATGTAGAATTGATGTAGAAGCCTGATACAAGGAAGAACAGACTCAACATGCATTACACTGAAAGAACTGAGGGGAAAAGTCAGCTTTGAGTTGCAAATTCTAAGTGTCTTTGAGCAAAATATTAAATGATGCAAGAATCATCAAAAGAAGATGGAAATAATACACAGACCAATGTACCAAAAAGAACCAGTTGATGTTCAATATTTCAAGAGATAGCATATAATCAAGAAAAGAAGTCCAAACCCCACTAAAGGCATTAGCCAAAAACAAGACTCAGGAACTAATGGAACACCAATTGAAAAGTTTCAATAATGTTGATGAAGCACTTTAAGCAATTAGGTCAATAAATTTGGAAGACAGCAACTAGGCCAACTGACTGGAAGAGTACACTCACCCATTCGAAAGAAAGTGGACCCAATAGAATGAACAAATTGTACAGCAGTGTCATTAAGCCATATGCAAGGAAATTTCTCCTCCAGTTCATCCAATATTGGTTTCAGCAGTATATTGACAAGGAGCTTCCAGAAATTCAGGTCAGATTCAGAAGAATCTGTAGAACAAGGAATATCATTGCTTATGTCATATGGATCTTGGATGAAAGCAGAGAATACCACACAGATGTTTATTTGTATTTACTCAACTATGCCAAAGCATTAGACCATATGGTTCATACAGCATGGATAGGTTAGAGAAGAGTGGGAATTCCAGAACACTTCATTGTGTGCATGCGAAACTTGTACATGGATCAAGATAACCGTGAGGCCACAACAAGGACACATTCCATGGTTTAAAATCAGGAAAGGTGTCTGTCAGCCTGTGACTTCTCACTATATCTATTCAAGCGGTATCCTGAGAAGAAGTTAGATTACATGAGGAAGAATGTGGTGTCAGGACTGGAGGAAGACCTGTGAATAACTTATGCTATGCAGATGGCACAGCCTCACTTGCGGAATGTGAGGAGGATTCGAACTTGCTCATGAAGATGAAGGATTTCAGGCTTCAGTATAAATTACAATTCAGTGTAAAGGAAAATAAAATCCTTACCACTGGACCAACAGGTAATAATATCATGATAAATGGGTGAGGGGAGAAAATGGAAGTGTTAAGGATTTCATCTTACTTCAATCCACAATCAATGCTCACTGAAACAGCAGTTAAATCAAATCTCTCGTTTCATTAGGTAAGTAACTGGACAAGACCTCGTAAATGTGTTGAAAGACAAAGATGTTACTTTGGGATGCCTGACCCACTCCATGGTATTTTTCAGTTGCCTAATATTCATGTGGAAGTTGTACATCGAATAAGGAATGCAGAAGAACTGATGCATTTGAATTATGGTGCTGGTTCAGAATATGGACATTGACATAGACTGTCACAAGAGCAAAGTATCTGTCTTGCAAGAAGTACAACCAGAATGCACCTTAGAAGCAAGTGTAGGAAAATTTCTTCTCATCTATTGGATGCATGTTAACAGGAGAGAACAGGTCCTGGGTAAAGCACATCATGGTTGATAAAGTGGAGGGGCTCCAACATAGTAACAGGTAGGACGGTGGCTCAGCACGCAGTGGTCTTTTCCTCTGTGGTACTGGGGTCACTGGATCTAGAGCTTATCTGAAGGTACCTAAAAACAGCAATGTAGTTTTGATGGTTAAACCTCCTAGGAACAACTTTCTGTTCTTTTTCTTACTAATCCAGGTTTCACTTTTCTTAAAACGTCTTCATAATTAGCTACAGTGTTCATCTTGTAACGAGAAATCATATAAAGAGAATCACCCTAATCATTTTCTCCTATTTTCTTTTTTTACATTTTATTAGGGGCTCATACAGCTCTTACCACAATCCATACATATACATACATCAATTGTATAAAGCACATCACACATTCCCTGCCCCAATCATTCTCAAAGCATTTACTCTCCACTTAAAAAAATGATTTGGGCAAAGAATGTACAGATGTGCTTTATACAATTGATGTATGCATATGTATGGATTGTGATAAGAGTTGTATGAGCCCCTAATAAAATGTTTTTTTATAAAAAAGAGTATCACCATAAATTTCTGAGCTGCTTAACCTCTGCTTACAATGAACTTTTCCAGAAATGCCTTTTGAAGTCATTGTTTGGACTGGACCTTGCTCTCTGGATCATGTCAGTGATTCCAAGCTCACCTCTGATTATTATTTGTCCATAATAATCATCTTCATTAACTTCAATATTGCATAAAGACTGGTGGACAACTTTTCTCTTTACATTAGCTGATCTTGCTACAATATTTTAATATAATTTTTGGAAGGTACTATAATGAGACTGATACTTGTGTACTACTGGGACAATTTGCCTTCAGCATTTCACTTATTTCAACACATTATACCTGTTCTAAACATATAGGGACTGAGTCTGGGTAGACTAGAGAAACAGAATTCATAGACATTCATATTTTATAAGAGCGTTTTATATAAAGGGTAAGTGTACAATAAGAAAACATCACAACCCAGTGCTGTCCAAGACCACAAGTCCAACATTAGCCAATATGTCTGACACCAATCCACAAAGTACTCCTCCATTTCACAAAACAAACGCAGTGATGTCAACTGCAGGAGGAAAGTCAAGTCAGTGAGTATATAAGCATCTCAGCGCTGGCAGGGATCTCCACACAGCTGCTCCAACACCCAGGGCTGCATTGGGGTAGGTCCATGCGGCTTCTCCTCAGGGATGTTTTGCAGGAAGTGAGCCTAGACAGCTGAGGCAGAGAACTAGCTAAGGCAGCTGCATCCTGGTCTGACCATCAGAGAACAAGAGACCAGAAAGGTGAGGTTCACTGAACCATTTATCTCGCTGCCCTAAAATTAATCTCACATATTGTTTGTTGCCCAGGTTGGCACAATAAACCTTAACTATCACTGGAACATAACCTTAGTAGCAAAATTTCACTCTTTAAAACCTTTTTTTTCCTTCTTTCTCAGTGATATGTTTTTTAATGAAAAAAAAATCATCATCATCTCAACCCAAACAACATTTGCTTCCTCTTTAAAGGTTACAAAAGTCCTTGTCCGGAGTAACTGGAATTTAGGCTGTGTCATTTTCTTTCTCACTTGCTGAGTTTTCTCTGGGCGTGATCCTCTTTTGGCAGCCTATAAGATAAGCTTTCAAATAAATCTTGTGGATGTCGTGAATGATCCTTCTCTTCCATTACTACGTTTAAACCTTCTTACTCTCAGACCGGGTTATCCATATAAGAGAGCAGAAGACTCAATCAAGCTGTAAACCAGCACCATATCATGAAACAGATGTAACGGAGTTGGGAAGGGTCAGAAAAGGGCAGACACATGATGAAGGGAATGAAGTGGCTTTCATATAAGTTTAAAGTAAGTCATCGGATAATAATGTGACTTAGATTTAACTTTTCTAAAGTCAAAAGTCTATGTAAAGTCAAAAAGGGTTTTGAAAAGGACAATATGTTCTTCAATATCCACCTTGTAAGAAATATGAGATATGACTCAGAAAGATGCACTATAAAAATATTATTGAAAGTTTCCCTTAAGACAGTGACTTGCACAATTATTAACATCCAAGATGAACTACCTTCAGAATATTAAGTTTGGATAAAATTGTGGATGATATAATGCTAATGGATTAATAGAAAAATCTGGCACATTGAAGAGTGTATCGTTGCCCTGCTAAGGTTTTCTTAGAAAAAAATGCCAACCTATAAAGCAACTTGTGTGTCACCGGAAAGAAAGAATTTGTGAGTACTCTATTAGCTTGTACTTATTACACTACAATACATGATGTAGTGAATGTCTTTTATGTTTTCATTGAGGCATTAGCTTATGTAGAAAATTATTAGTTCAAATGTAATTTTTCCTTTCCTTATTCCCCAATCAAAATAATGACTAATTTTTTATGGTGAAGAGTGGAGTGGCCCAAAAGGGGGGAGATAATCCTTTTACATCCCATAGACCTTTCAAAAATCAAAACCTGTGAGCCATGCATAAAGTAGCTAAATTTAATTACTGAATAATATCTTACCTACTGAATCTTGAATGTTCAGTGGGTCTAACCATCACTTGCTACAAACAAGCCATTAAAAATAAATGAAAACTATACTATTGCTATCTATGTCTCATGATATTTCAAAGGCTGTTGTAAGACAGATAAATAGATATAAACAGACATACACATTTAATGAAGTACTCTAACAACAATTACAAATGGTTTTTTTCAATCGAAAGTGCACATTGTCTAGCATGATTTCTTTTTTCATTGAGATGAGCTTTACCATTTTATCAATGTAATCATATATATATGCTAACATTCTCTTGTGCTTCTCTCAGACACATTCATGGTCTATACAAGAAGGAACCTTTATTGGCGTGTGTCTCTTCTAATAAAAGGAGATCTATATTTTTGATGCTGTGGCAACTTTCCACACAAAACTACCTAAGCATTGTATATTTGACATTCTTTACAAATTACTCTGAGTAATAAGTAATGCTTCCCAAGTAATTACTCTGAATAATAAGTTACACTGAGTAATAAGTAATAAGGCATTACTTTACTTCCTATTTTTTATTTTACCAATTAATTTTCTTGATTGGTTAATTGTTTATAATGCTGACACTTTGTATTAGGATCGTGAGTTCTGGTTGCTTAAAAAAAATCCTCAGCTGCTTGGTGTAACATAGGTTAATTTCCCAACTACATGAAGATTGATGGGAGGTAAGAAGCCTCCTTCCATCTGGTAGTGCCCCCATTTAGAACATCTGGACTCCGAGGACTCCATGGCAGAGGAAAAGAGAGACAGACGGAATAAAACACCAGCTAATAAGTGACCCTACCACTTGTGCTCATTGCCTCAAATCTAATTGCAACATAGGCTGATAAATGCAGACGACAGCAAGGTGTACTCGGTGAGCACAAACTGTTTCTGAAACTCGCGCATACTGTTAAACACGCTTTAAATATTTTGTTAACATAACAACTTGAAAGAATATCAGTTGATTCTAAGGCAAAATGCACCAACTATGAATGCACTGACAAAGAAATTATCTGAGTCATACAGAGGACAATTCTGGGGACACAGTACGGGGAGTGAGTCCAGTCGGACACCCCTCTACCTCACCCCCACCCCCTGCCAGTGGGGAGATCTCCAAAGGGAACATCAAAGATCAGAAACAGGAGCAAAATCACGAAGCCCCTGAGGAATCCAAAAATAGACATCAGACCCAGAGGGGCAGCGCCTGGAGCCCTGCTGGATTGGTGGGGAGATATTCATAAAGTCAACAGACAGACCAGGAATTATGCATGGTTCTCTCTCTCTTTCTCTCTCTCTCTTTCCCTTTCTTTTCAAATGGTTTTGTTTTTCTAGTTCTGTCTTTGTTGTTTCTGTTATGTCTATCTATATAAGAAAGTTACGAGAATCAAACCCAAGGAGAAAACAACGGGCCCTGGTCCCTGGGTGACTTGGGGGAAGAGGAGGTGGAGGAAAGGCGGTAGTGAGCAAATAAAGTCAGGGATAGGGAACAACTAGGGATCTGAATTTGAAGGTGAGGAGAGTTTAGTGTTCCTGGAGGGGTTGGAGCAACATCTACCTGTGAATAACTACAAAGAGGCAAATGAGGGGTGATTTGATAGTGGGGCAGAAGGAAGGTGCAAGGAAATATGGGAGAGAACTAGCAAGAAAAACTATTTAAAGAGGTATAAATATAGACATGCACATATGTAAATATATTAATATATAAAAAGTGCAGTATTGGCCTATGTACATATATTTATAAGACATTATGTTGAGGTAGTGGGCAGACTTTGAGCCTGTACTCAAGTTTTCTCTCAACACAAGAACACTTGGTTCTAACAATCTGGCAATGGGCAATGCCCACCTTCCTGACTCTATTGCTGAAGACAAACTGTGTGCACAAGCAAGTGTGGCAAAGAAAACAGATGGTGCCCAACTATTAAAAGGTATAGCACACCCTTTTGGGGGTTGAACGACCCTTTCACAGGTGTCACCTGATTTATAACAGTAGTAAAATGGCAGTTATGAAGTAGCAACAAGAATAATTTTGTGGTTGGAATCACCACAACATGAGGAACTGTATTAAGGGGTTGTGGCATTAGGAAGATTGAGAACCGCTGCTTTATTCTATAGGAACGAAGGAGACACCATTTGGCATGTGAGCCCATTGCTGCAGCCATTCTGTCAGTCCACCTTGTGGGGGACCTGACTTTTTTTCCCTGCCCATTGAGAGATAGGATGCCACACAAATTGGAATTTGGTATGCTGCATTGGATCCTGGAATAACAAAACATGAGTAGAAAAATAGCTGAAATCTGAACAACGAACTTCAGGTTTGCGGTCAAGCACTTCACCACTGCACCCCAGGGTCCTCGCGAAGACTGTGATCTGGCTAATAGTAGTGATCCCCTGTTCATCGCTTAGTGTGGACAAAGGGACCAGGGAGAAGCAATCTGTGGACTTTAGGGAATGTTGGGTGATGAGGCTGCAGCCAATGTCTGTGCGACCTTTACATGTTTTTTGGTAAATTGAAACTTTTGGCGCAACACTTAAAAAAATGAGTCGACATTAAAAAAAAAGTCAAAGGTATAGCATCTGTGTCTTAAAGCTTGGAGCCAAACAAATGGCCATCTAGCAGGGAATCAACAAAGTCCACGTGGAAGAAGCACACCAGCCTGTGTGATCATGAGGTGTCAATGGGACAGGTATCAGAAGTTCTAAAATAAACAACCTCACTGGGGTGAAGGTGAGAGGTGAAGGTAGAGACCCAGAGTCTATCTGGGGAATAATTGGACATTCCAGCCCAGAAGGGCCACACAGAAGAGAAGGTACATCCAGGGACAGTATAGCACTGACAAAACACACAAGACTTCTCTAGGTCCTTAATCATTTCTCCCCCTCACTATTCGGATCTCAGTTCTACCTAGAAAATCCAGCTAGTCCAGGGCACATAGGGGATTTAGGATAGAGAAACACTTTAGAAAAAGTGACAGAAATATCGACTTCAGGAGTGTAGGGGAAGTGAAGGTGAGGAAAATGAACCTGATAGCAATGATGGTGTAATAATCCCCCTCAAGCGGAACAAGTACCAGGATTGTCGGTGTAGGGATCGAAGGGGGGGTATACGAAATGTATAATAAAAATACATAATATATTAAGAGTTTTCGAGAGTGGCAGGGTGGGGGGTGGACGGAAAAAATAGGAACTGATATCAAAGGGCTCAAGAAGAAAGGTAATGTTTTGAAATGGTAAATGGCAATATAATGGGTGTATCTCTTAATATAATGGGTGTGTGGACTATTTTAATATATGTAAGAGTGTCCAATAAAATGATTTCTTTTAAAGGGCAGCATCTACCCGAGGTTCAAAGGTAGAGGGTTATGAAAGAAGGAGGACTGGGAACAGAAAACAGGGAGACGGTGGGATTAACAATGGTATCTTGAGGGGATTGCAATGGGAAAATTGAATCAGAATGTGTATACATTGCCCATTGTAAAACTGAATTTCTCTTTAAACCTTCACCTAAATCACCATAAAATCTGTTTTGTTTCTTTGTTTAAAAGAAGAATGGAAATAGGAAACAATGGAAAAGTGAGATCAATGATGTTACATTGTAGGGACTTCAATGACATGAAACAAAATATTTATGAGTTGCTGAATGAAAAATTGATTTGCTTTGTAAACCTCCTTTCAAGTCACAATAAAAAGCTTGGTTTGTGTTAAAAATTATATCAGCCACAAATGTGATCATATAGATCAAGAAATAGCATTATTTGCTTCTCAGGTTTTGCTTTGTGCCCGTATTCAATCACCACTTCCTCTTTTCTTAAAAATGGGATTATAATCAAAAGACAAATAATTTTGCTTTCCCTTTTCAGAAATAGCACCACCTATCTGTCAGCTTGCCTTACAATAGTAAGCCGTTCCTGTGATCCTGGAAGCTATATCACAGATATATCAAACACTATGAGGGTATTTGGACAAGTTTCAGAAGACTTTGGCATAAGCAAAAAATGATTTGACAAAGCCTGGTGATCTACTTCAACATTTCCTTTTGGATCACAACAGATCATTTTACACTTCCATGCTTAACACTTCATGAGGAGGAATCAATCTATTGGGGATGCGGGGGGGAGGGGAGAGTTGTCATGCTTGGTGATGTAAAGGGCCAAACAGTGATGAGGAAGACGTCCTTGGTGCTACTGATTGGTCAAGGATGAGCTAGAATATGCTCATGGCTGTCAAGAGGATAAAGGAGCCGGCAAGGCTTTGCTCTGTTGTATATATGGTTGGTTGCCTTACTCGTAAGTCAGAGCTGTCTCTATAGCAACTATTGATCTATTTTGGGGAAAAATGTATAGAAACAGAAATGCATAATTTATCCACCTTTGTGAGTGACTTCTTTGCTCAAAAGTATGTATATAGGATTTTTGAAAATTGTTAAATCATGCCAATGGGTCACTAGCATAAAACTCCCATTATGTAAAGTGCAGCTATAATGTAGGATTTATTTTGGGAGTTCACAAGCACAATAGAATAGGCAGGGCATACCTGTTCTATGTGTTCTTTTATTTACAATTCTAACTAAAAAAGGCACGCCTGGGCCAGAAGATTGAGCATGAAGTAAAAACACTCCTGAGATAAGAAACAGATCTTGCTCTTATTTGCTTTAAGTGCTATATAGGGATCCCTGTGTCACAATGAACACACGAGGTCTTGAAACAGAGTCCAAACATCATGAGGGGTAAAACGTGCATACTAAGGGCCATTAGAGGGGACAGGCTTCAATGACAGAAATTCTAACATCACCCTGTTGTCTCTCTACAGAATTCTCAGTGGAGCTAAGTTAGACTTCTGCAAAACTAGTAAAATTAAAAAAGAAAAACTTAAACCAGTTGCCAGCAAGGCGATTATAACTCACAAGGAACTGCGTGTGTTTTGGAGATAGCAATCGATCTTCAGAGTCATTCCCACCTGTCTCTCATTCTGTGGCCTGCAAATGAGTTCATTCATTGTCAGCGATATAAAATATTCTGTTGTATGAAGATTCTACTCTATTTTTTATTGGGTGCTGCCCAGTCTGTTCTGATGCATATCAACTCTGTGTTCAACAGAACAAAAACATTGGTCCTGCCCCATCCTCACAATGGGCTGCTATGCTTGAGTCCATATTTTGCAGCTACTGTGTCAGTTCAACTCACTGGGGATCTTCCGCTCTGCTGAAGACTCTTTATCAAGCACGAGGTCTTCCTTAGGGACAAGTCCAGCACACATGGGATAAAGTCTCTATATCCTTGCTTCTAAGTAGCCTTTGCCGGTACTTCTTGCACGCTATATTTGTTTGTTCTTCTGCCAGGTCAATAATATACACTGGCCAGCACACAATTTAGTGCCTAAATATTAAACCCCGTGCTGGGTATATTTGACCTGCTTTTCCAAAAATGGCACCAGTTTTCCGCTAACAGCTCTAGATTTCGAGACACAGAACATACACTACCCACGGCTATTCATTCTGTGTGTCCCTAAAAGAAATCTGGCTCTTTAATGTGGCATTAGCTAGCCGGAAATAGAGGCAATGCACGCTGGCCTTATTTTAAGTAGTTTGTGTTGTACAAAAATATTTAAATCAAATTATACTTCACAAGTGTCATTTGATTTAAATGCATGTTTGGTTAGTGCAAATGACATGAACTTGGATTTTTCCTCAAGTATCATCTCACCTTTGTTAGGAACTGAAAAGCAGATGGTTCCAGTTTGTTACCTTAAAAAACAAAACCAAAAAACACTGTCATCGAATTGGCGGTGACCCTGTTTCATGGTGATCTGTAGGACAGCATAGGACTGGCCCTGTGAGTTTCTGAGACTATAATTCTTTATAGGAGAAGAAAACTTCATCTTTCTCCCACACAGTGGATGGTAGTTTTGAACTGTGGACCACAGACCTTACCATTAGCAACCCAATTGTTAACCTGCTATGCCACTGGGAATCCAATGTTATCTTAAAAGCAGGCCAGAATTAGGAGTTACTGTACAATAAACAAGGAGCTGAGTCCTGGTGGCACATCAGGTTATGTGTTTGACTGCTAACCACAAGATCAACTATTCCAACGCGCCAGTCTCTCTGCAAGAGAACAAGCAGACTTTCTGCTCCCATAAAAATTTAGTCTCAGAAACTCACCAGAGAAATTCCACTCTGTGTGTAGGGTTATTATGAGTCAAACTCTAATGACTGGTAGTGAGTTTGGTAAAATAAATAGAGATACCAAAATCCTGAAATCCAAAATGAGTCTGGCAGATTTGAAACTCCTTTATTTAAATGAAAATGTTCCAATCTTGTTATAAGATAGCACAATTTCTCTACCTTTGCACAGAAATTCTTAAAAGAAAAGTTATAATTTTTCTCATAAAGAATCTTGGATTCAACCTCACCTCTAAAACATGAACATGAACTATCCATTGAGTTCCATATATTTAAATGTTCTGAAATGTTTATTGCATACTTTTAAAAAGAAAATGTTTGATCTTCAAAATATTTATGAAAACTACTATGTGGTCATACATTTTTAAAACTCTAAGTTACCTTCACACCTTCCATATATGTGCTTTGTCAATTTTATCTTATTTTCAATTCTTCTCAAGTTCTGGCTTTTCAATATCCTGCTAATAACCTCTGTATATAAATATAGCCTCCCATACCAAAAAAAAAAAAAAGCCCCAAACTCATGGTAACCATATAGGACAGGTACAAACTCAAAGTGTAAAGACCTTTTATTTTCAAAGTGTTAGAAAATAAAAATGTAAGAACATGCTCAACACATCTTAATCTGAAATAACTGAAGAGAAAAGTCAAGACTCATGTTGAAATATTGAAAGTTTCTATTGAGAAAACACTGAATGATACAGAAAGCATTAAAAAAAGATGGAAAGGATGCACGGGGCCACTGTAAGAAAAAGAACTACTTAGCATTCAACCATTTTAAGAGGGAGCATATGAACAAGGACCAAAGCTACTGAAGGAAGATGCTCAAGTTGCTCTAAAAACATCAAACAAAAATTAGAGTCTAGGAATTGATGGGACACCAACTGACATTTTTCAACAAGCTGATGAAGCAATGGAAGCATTTATTTGTTTATGCCAGGAAATTTGGAAGACAACTCACTGGCCAATGGACTGGAAGGAATGTATAGTTGTACCCATTCCAAAGAAAGGTGACCCAAAAGAACACTCGAATTATAGAACAATATCACTGAAAAGTAAAAATTTGCTGAAGTTCATCCAACAACAATTGCAGCAGCACATTGACAGGGAATTTCAGGGCAGATTCAGAAGACCTGGGATAAGAGATATCATTGCTGACATCAGATATACCTGGCTGTAACCAGGGAACATCTACGGATAGCCTTGTGAAGATGAGAATCCTCAGACACTTCATTGTGCTCATAGGAACTTATACAAGAGACAGTTGTGTGAACAGAACAGGGGAATACTGCATGGTTTAAAATCAAGAAAGATGTACCACACGATTGTGTCCTGTCACCACAGTAATTTTGTCTGTATTCTGAACAAATAAATCATCAGGGAAACTGGATGCTATGAAGAAGACTGAAGCATCAGGATTAGAGGAAGACTTATTAAAAATGGTAGTATGTAGATAACACAACCTTATTTGCGGAAAGTGAGGAAGATGTGAAGTATTACTGATGAAAATCAAGGACTGCAGCCAGCAGTGTGCATTACTACTCAATGTAAAGAAGACCAAAATTCTCACAACTAGAACAATAGGTAACAGCACGGTAAATGGAGAAAAGCTGTAACTTGTCAAGGATTCCAAATTCTTCGGATATGGAATCATTGCTCATGGAAGTAATTGTCAAGAGAGCAAACAGTGTGTTTCATTGGGCAAGTCTTCTGCACAAGACTTCTTTAAAGTGTAAAAGAGTAGGATAACGATACTTTGAGGATTGATGTACACCTGTCTTAAGTCATAGTGTTTTTTATTGTTGAATATGCATGCCAAAGTTCTGCATTGAATAAGGAAGACAAAAGATGAATTGGTGCATTTGAATTAGTCTGCTGATGAATATTGAAAGTACCATGGAATAGTGTATTAGTTGGTTAGACTAGCGAAACAAATCCATAGAAACTCATATGTGTATAAGAGTTTTATATAAAGGATACATTAAGGGTACATTAAGAAAATATCTCAACCCAGTCCAGTCTAAGCCCATAAGTCTGACCCCCTCATGTCTGATACCAATCTATAAAGCCCTCTTCAGACTCATGAAACATATGGAATGCCACTGATACAGATTGATCACAGGCCAGTAGGTAGATAGCTTTTGGATCCAGTGGCCTTGTAAGCATCTCAGCTGGCAGAAGTCTTTATGTAACTTCTCTGACTTCAGAGGTGTGGTTGCATCGGGGTAGATCCATGTGTCTTCTCCAGCTCAGGGCACTCGAGTAGTTCCATGTGTCTTGTCAGCTGCAATGTCTCCCAGGGAGTGAGCAGAGAGAGAGAGGGGTGTCTCCCACCTCAAGGAGGAGAATACCGGATTTCCCAGAATTCTCAAGAGAAGGTCATGCCCAAACAGAGGCCTCATTGCCTAGCACCCTATTGACAGACTAGATTCTACCCCTTCACTCTTAATCCTCTCAAGCCCCAAATTGACACCAAATTATGTAACTATGAAAACTAGCAAGAAAACAAACAAATATGTCTTGGAAGAAATACAGTCAGAATCCTCCTTATTGGCAAGGATAGTGAGACTTCTTATGTGCTTGAGTCATGCTATCTGGAGAGAGGAATCCCTAGGAAAGTATCTCATACTTCAGGAAGTAGAGTGGCAGAGAAACAAGAGCTCCTCAAGAAGATGGACAGACACCGTGACCACAAAGGAGGGCTTGAACATACAGACTTTATATCTTTATATAAACTCAGTACCAAGCAATGCTCTGCTGTGTGATATACTATGAGTTGCCACACTGAGTTCGAACCAGCTTGATGGCGTCTAACAAGAATGGCATGCAGCCCTGGTGGTGTACTGTTTACTTGGAGTGCAATCCTCAAGAATGGTGGGTTAAAACCACCAGCCACTTCATGTGAGAAAGACGGGCTTCTCAGAAACCCAGAGGGGCAGCTGAACCTGCCTATGGGTTTGCCATGAGCCAGCATCGAATTGATGACAGTGAGTGGATAGGGTTTAATATGAACAAAATATACAAACCGGCATAGAATTAATGTAATTATACTAGTAAATATCATTTTTAGAGTGAGCTGATATTTGTAGTAGAGGTATTTCCTCTTTCATAATTATAATTTTAATGTATTCATTTTGAAAGCCCACAAAAAGAAAAGAAAAACTAATAGCCTTCTTAAAAGGTGTGACCTGAATACATAATTTGCTAAGAAGGTCACCTGAATGGCCAACAAGCACATGAGGAAATGACGTCATTCACTAACATCCAGGAAATACAAGTCAAAACAAAGAGATACCACATAACACTTTTTTGAAAAAGAAAATCATTTTACGGGGGCTCATACAATTCTTATCACAATCCATACATACATCCATTGTGTCAAACACATTTGTACATTTGTTGCCCGCATCATTCTCAAAACATTTGCCTTCTACTTGAGTCCTTGGTATCAGTTCCTCATATTTTCCCTTCCCTCCCTCCTCCCTCATGAACCCTTGATAATTTATAAATTATTATTATTTTGTAAGCACTGTCCAACTTCTCCCTTCAATCACATTTCCATTGTCCATCCCTCAGGGAGGAGGTTATATGTAAATCCTTGTAATCGACTCCACCTTTTCAACCCACCTTCCATCCATCCTCCCAGTATCACCACTCTCACCACTTGTCCTGAAGGGATCATCTGCCCTGGATTCCCTGTGTTTCCATTTCCTATCTGTGCCAGTGCACATCCTCTGGTCTAGCCAGATTTGTAAGGTAGAATTGGGATCATGATAGTGGGGGGAGGAAGCATTTACAAACTAGAGGAAAGTTGTATATTTCATTGTTGTTACCCTGCACCCTGATTGACTCATCTCTTCCCTGCAACCCTTCTGTAAGGGGGTGTCCAGTTGCCTACAGATATGCTTTATGTCTCCACCCAGCACTCACTCTCATTTACAATGATATTATTTTTTATTCTTTGATGCCTGATACCTCATCCCTTATACACCTCGTGGACACACAGGCTGGTGTGCTTCCATGTGGGCTTTGTTGCTTCTCAGCTACATGGCCACTTGTTTATCTTCAAGTCTTTAAGACCCCAGAGGCTGTATCTTTTGATAGCTGGGCATCATCAGCTTACTTCACCACATTTGCTTATGCACACATTTGTCTTCAGTGATCATATCAGGAAGGTGGGCAACCACTGATATGATTTTTAGTTCGTTGATGCCTGATAACTGGTCCCTTCTACACCTCATGGCCACACAGGCTGATGTACTTCTTCCATGTGGGCTTTGTTACTTTTGCTGAAGACAAATGTGTGCATCAGCAAATGTGGTAAAGAAAGCTGATGGTGCCGTCTATCAAAAGATATTGCATCTGGGGTCCTAAAGGCTTGCAGGTAAATATGGAGCCACATAACACTTTTAAGCAACCATCTAGCTGAGAAGCAACAAAATCTACATGGAAGAAGAAAGATCAGCTGTGTGGTCATGAGGAGTCAATGGAATCACATATCAGGCGTCAAAACCCAGGGAAAAAAATCATATCATTGTGAAAGAAAGTTAGTGCAGCATGCATACCCAAAGCCCATCTGTAAACAATTGGATATTCCCTTACATAAGGGTCACAAAGAAGAGATGAGCCAGTCAAGGTGCATTATAGCACAGTTGAAACAAGCAACTTTCCTCTATTTTTTTAATGCTACTCTCCCCCCCCACTATTGTGATCCCAATTCTACCTTAAAAATCTGGCTAGACCAGAACATGTACATAGGTAAAGATAAGACCTGGGAACACAGGGAATCCAAGACATACAAACCCCTCAGAACCAATATTGAGAGTAGTGATACCAGGAGAGTAAGGAGGAGATGGGGGTGGGGGTGAGAAACTGATCTCAATCATCTACATATAACCTCTTCCCAGGGGGAGAGACAACAGAAAAATGGGTGAAGAGAGACATTTGTCAGTGTCAGACATGAAAAATTAATAATAATTTATAAATGATCAGGGGTTCATGAGGGAGGGAGGAGAGGGGAGGGATGGAAAATAATGAGGAGCTGATACCAAGGTTTCAAAAAAAAAAGAAAATGTTTTGAGAATGATGATGGCAACAAATGTACAAATATGCTTGATACAATAGATGGATCTATGGATTGTGATAAGAGCTGTATGAGCCCCCAAATAAAATGATTGAAGCTTAAAATAAAATGCTTATTAAAATAAAGCACTCTTAACCATAACCCAACTGGAAACAAAACAAAAACTGATCATGACAAGTGCTGGAAAGGATGTGGAGAGATCGAAGCACTAATATGCTGGTGTGCTTTTAAATATACATTACCACTTTGGAACATGGTGTGGTGATTCGTAAAACAGCTGGCAATAGAAATGCCATATGATCCAGCCATTCCATCATTGGGAACATGCCTCAAAGAAATGAGAGACAGAACACGAGCAGAGATACGCTCTCCTGTGTTCTTTGCAGCACTATTCACAATAGCAAGATGTTGGAAACAGCCAAAGTCCCCTCAATAGAAGAATGGGTACCAAAACCCTTTGCTATATACACACAATGGAATACTATGCATCCCTAATAAAAAAACAATGATGAAACCCTGAAACACCTCATGACAGGGAGGGATCTGCAAACCATTATGAACTTATTGAATCACAGATGGACAAATACTGTATAAGTTAATACGGTAGTGTTGAACGTCAGCATGGTAGCAGGCTCAGGCTTTCAGGCTGCCCAGGTTGGCCAGGTGACTTGGTAAAGAGCTTGACTGGTGCCCATGGACCAGTAAGAGAAGATTCACCTGGACTGACCCACAGTCCTATCAGAATGATGAGAGATACTGATGAGAGAAGTCAAGTGTATGTCTGTTGGTAGAAAAAGAGGGAGGACCAACTTCCTAACCGGGGGAAAATGACCAACAATATTTTAAGAACTCTAAGGCAGGAGTAGACCTGGTAATCGGTTCCTAAGAAACCACATTTATCTTAATTTCTGTATGCCCACTGAGGACCCGGGCCAGTACCACAGAACCTGGGATCTTCAAGGCTCACAAAATGTGCCAAAGGCCATGCCAGAGGGATGGCGTGTGGAAACCCCACAAAGAGAATTAGACTCAACTTGATACATACCTGTCTCCTGAGGACTCAAGAATGAAACTACATTGTGTGTGAAGAAGCAGAAGAAATACATACAAAAGCATTGAGCTTTTACTAGGCAGACTAACATTTACTGAATACTTCAATGCCCTACTTGCTGTATTAAGATATGTATTATTGTGGACAGAACTGTATCTGAAATTGTCAGTGAATATTATTGTAAAATTTCCTGACCACCAACTACCATTGTTTGTGTAAATATTGTCCATTCAAATAAGGATTTATTCTGTATAATTCAATAATACATGTATTGTGATTTGTAGTTAGCCCACAGTGATCAATCTGCCTTTCTCAATAGTGTTTTAAAAGTAGTCCCATGATCACTAGAAGGTCCTATCTTCCAGGGTGATTATCAATAAGATTCTCTACCATAAGTTAACAAGGATGTCTTTCTAAAGTGAACCTGAGGCAGATAAAAAACAAACAAACAAATATAGATTCAGGAATGGATTTTGAGCTCTCACTTATGTAATTCTAGCTCCAATCTAAGCAAAATTAGTTCTTAAGACATAGCCCTGCTCCATCCTCACCCTCCAGAAGGAAACACTGAAGATATGGATGCTATAGCATAGTGTGGTGAAGAAATAAGAATAAAGCTACCAGAAAGAATAGCATCCGGTGTCCTAAAGACTTGTTTCCAAACGAGTAGCCATCTAAATGAGGTATCAACTAAACCCAAAAAGAAGAAACACACCAACAACCGATTTTAGAGCAAATAATCAAATCCAAAGGAGAGAATGGTATCTGAGCTTACATTGTGAGATTCTGGTGTGCAGAAAGCTATGGATGGCAGTGGAGGCTTCAAAGACATTTCATTGGCAGGAACTACACAGGGGATAAACCACCTCTGGTGATTGATCTCTCAGCATAATTGAGGGATGGGATAACCTGGTTACCGGAAAGGGGAGTATCAGAGAGACTGCTGTAGAAGGTAAAAATTATTGAATCTGACTTCAACATTTAACCTGAGTCACTTGGTCTCCCTTTTCATACACTTTGTGCTTGATCTGTTTTGTTTTTTTTTTTAAACATTTTATTTTCTTGTTCTTTTCCTATTGGGGTTTGTTGCTATTATATTTTGTCATTGCAGGTATTCTTCTTGATTCTCTATTATGTATTTTTCTTTTTTGCGTATGAAACTCAGGATAGGTGAATCCACAGAGATAGGAAGTAGAATAAGAGATCCTGGAGGGCACTGTGGCGGAGGTGGGCAGGAGAAGGAGGGCCGATACCAAGGAGTTCCAGACAGAAGAAATTGTTTTGTAACTGATTTTGGCAGCAATTGTACAATATTGGTTGATGTGAATGTACTGTAGAATAGTATGATATGTGGATTAGCTCCTAATAAAAAGGCTTGGAAAAATATTCAAAGGTGAACTATGATATGGGTTACACAGATCAGTAGTGCCATATGCCATAACGAGTTTCAGTAGTGAGCTATACCCACCGTCAGTGCTGATGGAACCATGGAGTGAATTCGGATCCACATTCAGAGAGTCAACCCATGAGGAGAGGGTTACCTGACAGGAGTTCTATCTCTCAATAACCTATTGTTGACCATCATCGATGCCCTGTTCTCAGGAGCTGGAAGGAGCATCGAGGCAGTAGGAGCAAATGCCCTGAGTAACTTAACCCTCCTTCCGTCCAGTTTACGAGTGCCTTCTGAACATAGCTGGGCCGGGCTTACACTTTTAATTTCAACTCCATAAATAATGACATTGACTGGTAGAGTTTCATGGTCTGATAAATCATATAAAATTAGACATTTACATTACGATTCATCACAGGACAAAATTACAGTTATGAAGTAGCAACAAAAATAATTTTATGGTCGGGTGTCACCACAGCATGAAGTACCATATTAAAGGGTTGTGGAATGAGGAAGGTTGAGAACCACTGTTTCTAGAGTCTAGAACCAGTCAAGCACTATTTTCTGAACAATTATAATATTTAATAGACGTGGACATGGTCTGATCCCCAAATTATAGGTATCTGTACTTCGTTCTTTTTCAGTTTGACAGAATTTACATAAACTATCATGGTGTGAAACAACATATAAGTATGCAAATACTATTTATTGTATCATAGAGCTCAAGTGGGATAATAGTTGGTACTAAAGCTACAAGTGAGGAATTATTTTTTCTCCAAATAACATTTTTCAATCGACAGACTTGTTATATCTTGAATATTAAGTCATATCTTCACAAACAAATGTGATATATCTATGCACATTATTGAACAATGCAATGTTTAACAACTTGTTTTTTACTTTATAATTATTATAACACGCCACTAACTACTGAAGTTCTAACAATTTAATTGGCATGTCATATTACTGATGCTTTCTGAGGATTAGCTCCTATGGATGTTGAAAGTGTCTACTTCCTGTTCGGTAGGAATTCAAATAATCTTAGTTAAGTGAATTTGCATGATGTTTTTTGGGATGATACAATTAAGCTTCTACTGTATTATGAAAGAAAATAAGTGAATGTACCTTGGTGAAAAAGCATCGAGATATAATATTGTTCTTACCGTATGAAAGAAATATGGTTCTAATTTCTTTTGATAATATCTAAAATAAAATAAAAGCTACTGTGTATGGAATTTTATAGCTTGATTTTATTTGCTCCAGGAAATGTACCCCTTCCTCAAGGGCAGAGGGAAATGGTATCATCATGAGCAGGAGTTTTGATAATCAAGTCTTTCTCCACTTACTTAGTCTTTTGCATTATCAAAATAATTTAGTTAAATAATTATATAGAAATATTATTTACTCCACAGTTTTCATTTAACAAAAAGCACAAAACTCTTCAGTCACCTTCATGGGTAGAGAATTACTTTAGACTGTGGTGCTATTTAAATGATCTTTCTTTTGTCCCTTCGTGGTATTCCTGGGGGCAAGTAAGTGATGTGGGGGTTCAGCTAGTTACTAATGATATGAGTGTAAGTTAAAAGTATTGTTAGTAAGATTCCAATTCATACATCCAAAGGTTCATACCAAAAAATGTTTTAACTGTATCTCTACAATAAATGGAGGACTGCAGTACAGCTTTCTCAATAATGTGTAGCCCTAGTATAAGGACAGTGCCTTCAACAAAAGGCTAGGTGGAGCCCTGGTGGCATAGTGGTTAGGCTTTGGGCTGTGCTCTGCAGGGTTGGCAGTTTGAAAACCACCAGAAGTTCTTGTAAACGGTTGCAGTCTAGGAAAGACTTAGGGGTCACTATGAGTCAGCATTAACTGATAGCAATGTTTTGTTTGTTTCAACAAAAAGGGTTGAAAGAACAAGTATGTAAAGGTTATGTGGGTCAAAGAGCTAATCTTTCCACCAGTCTCTTAAGTAATACCTAAGCCACTGACCATGATTTTAATGACACATCAATAATCAAAGGTTAGATTTACCAATATGACTCAGAGAGCAGCGAAAGTTCTGTCAAAGCAGTGGATCATGAGGGGATTTTCTAGACCAGTAAAATTCAAGGAGGAAAAGTCTGGGTAGAATCTCAAAGAGCACAAGGTAAGCATGAGAATTCATTAGGAAAAGCATTTTTAAGAACTCGAAGAGTACATCGGTGAGAAAATGGTTGATAGTTACATCCATCATTTTTAACTTTGGTCCCCATGACCTTATTCTTCTAGAGTTTACAGAACTGTCCTATGACAATTGAGAAACTTTACAACGTCCACCCTACAGAAAACTGATTTTGATTTGCTCCCCCACCCCCCCCCAAAAAATGTAAAGGACGATTATTTGAGTTTCTGGAGGCTGCCCAAACACAGCTGTTTTGATGTGGTGTAAGTTCAAGAGCACAGGCATGCAGAAGTGGGAAAACCAAGGAAATACTGCCTCTAAAAATGTATAAAAGTGGAGGCTATGTCGAGAAATAATAGCTTCATATTGCCATGTATTTGTTTGATAATTTTTCTATGATTTTGAAACATGGGTATTTGATTTACCTTCATAACTATCTAACCATATATTTTTATAACTTGAAAAGGACCAGTAGATAAGTCTGTGTTGGGTGCAGATTATGTCTATTGCTACTTTAAACCTTGACAAAAGAAAATTACATTTCAGAGAACTACAGTGATTTTTCTGAGCAGCCTGAATTACTTTCAGTTAAAGCCACAATCTGAAAATGCTCGAATTAGGTATAGCCTCTAGCTTTGAAAAATTATTCTACTCACTGAAAAACCCTGAGCTAAGATTAATGTTATATACTGTGGCTGAATTACATGGGCCTAACTTAAAGAAAAGTGAGGAGCTGATACCAAGGGCTCAAGTAAAAAGCAAATGTTTTGAGAATTTTGATGGCAACAAGTCTAAAAATGTACTTATCACAATGTATATATGTATGGATTTATGATAAGAGTTGTATAAGCCCCAATAAAATTATTTTTTTAAAAGAAACAGAGAATACCTGTGATTGATCATATGGCTGGAAACTAAGAACAATACAATCAGTGTTTTAAATACACCAAATTAGAATGATTTTTTAATTGTTTTGACAATTTATTAAAGTTACATCTTATCATGACAATGAGAATAATAAATTTAATTTACAAGAATCATTTGCTCAATAAGATATCAATAAATATTCCCATTCCAAAGTAAATTCTTTTAATTATACATAACTTCAGACTTAGATATGTGTTTATCAGAACTAATACAGATAGATCTTATGCATCTTATTTGTAATGCAATATATAGAACAATATGGTATCCCAGATATTGGCCTTTATTCAATAAAGTTATGTACAGCATTGCAATTTCCATTCTTTCCCTTGTATAGCTTTACCAACTTCCCTACATGCCTCCACCCTTTCTCTAACCTTTGAAAAATAGAAATCTTAATATTTTGAGATTAGCTATGTTTCTTATTTTCTCTATTGAATTGCTTTTCTACCTTTATCTAAATGTTGGGTTCTCACTTTTGTCCATGATATTTTATTATATGATTTTGAATAATAAACTTAGAGTCCATATGTGTCACAGATGGGTAAACAGTTGACTACTGGCCTGAATGTCCAAACCACTAGGACAGCAGCCTGGTGATCCTCTCCTGAGGGGTCAGATCCCTGGAAACGCTGAGGCACCTTCTATTCTGATGCATATGGAGTGACATTGAGTCACAAACAGCATAACAGTAACTAAAAAAAAGGGTCAATTTACATATTCTAATATATCTTTAAATTGAGAAGATTGTATACTCTTTCTTCTTCTTTTTCAAAATCATTGTATTCTAGTTTCTTTGCCTTCCCCCACTCCCCGAAAATTTAGAATAACTTTGTCTCTAAAAAAAAATCACTGTGATTTATACAAATTTTGTTAAAATCTGAATACCAAAATTAAGAAGTAGAGATCTTATTGGACTGATTTTTCTAACTAAGGAACAAAATTGTCTTTAAATATATTTAGATATTTTAATTGTTTTTATTAGCACTGTACCATTCCCAGAATATGCATTTTGTTAGATCTAGACTTAAATGTTGTATATTTGAGTGTTTGTATATAATATAGTAGTTTAATTTTAATATTTATGAATTTTACTGTCATATAGGTCATAAAATATATATTTGTGTATTTGTATATGATCTTGCAACTTTATTTTTGTAGACTTGTTGAGATATTAATGAATAGAAAATTTTGTTATCTGAAAATAAAAATTATCTTATTTCATCTTTTCTAATATATATACTGGTATTTCAGTTTTATGCCTTATTTCACTGGTCAGCACTGCAGTTCTCAACCTGTGGATCACAAACCCTTAGGAGGTCGAACAACCCTTTCACAGGGGTCGCATGAGACCATCAGAAACATATATTTCCGATGGTCTGAGGAACGGAGACACAGCTCCTCCATCTGTCTACAGGAAGGGCCGCCCACATGCAGATACGCCCACATATGAGTAGCCGGCATGATGACATCATCGCTCCAACTCCATCACATACACCCCATACAACTAGAGGTGTATATGCCAGGATTGGAGCCATAATATACTTATGTGGACTCGTCACACATGTGTAGAGAGCAGCTGCTGTGCAGAAAGCAGCTTCTATGTTAAAAGTAGCAGCATTGGAGGTAAAACGACACAATGAATTATAATTACTGGGTAAATGTAAAATCATGTACTGTAAAATCAACTATTGCAAAAAAATATATATCTGTACTACGGGAACTTAATCTGGATGCTGATTAGTCTTTTTATATTCAGTTGTGGTTATGTTCAATTTGTAACCATGAAAATACATCCTTATATCAAATATTTACATTATGATTCATAACAGTAGCACAATTCGAGTTATGAAGTAGCAACGAAAGTAATTTTATGGTTGGGGTCACCCGACATGAGGAACTGTATGAAAGGGTGGTGGCATGAGAAAGGTTGAGAACCACTGGGTTAGCACTGCTAGCAATGTGGGTGGCAGAAACAGACTTCTTAGACTTGTTCCAGATATTTACCCCAAAACATTTAGTCTTTCACAGTTAAATAGAATGTTATTGTAGAGGTTCTTTTTCTAGAAGCTTTGACACATGGTGAAAGTCCCCCTCTTTTATTTTTTTCCCTAAGAGCTCTTTTCTTTAACATAGCTTAACTTTGATATTTAACAATTGTCTTTTTCTACATTAACTGACATCCTTGTGTAAGGTTTCATTTTGTTGCATTAATATTTTTGATTATTCATAAATGTCCCAATATTGAAAGTCTTTCTTTTCTGGAATAAGCCTCAATTAGTCGTAGTGTAGGTGTCCTTGGGTAAACAAATAGTTATGTAATTGAATGTTCATCAGCAAGCTGGTGGCTAATATACCTAGAGATGCCCTAAAGGAAATGTCTGGTGATCTACTTCCCAAAGGCCACAGCATTGAATAATATAGTGAGGGCTTCTGCTCAAAAACACATAAAGTTCATATGAGTTGTAACTGACGACATGAAAATTGGTACTAGTTTTGATCATGGTATATATATTTTAAAAATCATACTGCTGAAGTCTCTTTACGAATATTTGTTCACTGTGTCTGTGTTCATGTTAACGAGGAACGCCATTGGTGTTAGGAGCCTTCAAAGGGGTTCTGACATAGTGCCCCTGAGTAAAGCAGAAGGAAATGCTGCTCAGCACTGCATCATACTCACTGTGGGTACGTTTGCGCCCATTGGTGTAGCCACTGTGTCGATCCACCTCACCGGGCCTCTTTCTTCTTTCACAGCCCTTCCACTTGACGGGATATGATGTCCTTTTCCAGGGAGTAGTGTCTCTTGATAACATGTCCAAAGAACATAAGCCAAATTCTTTCCATCCTGGCTTCTAAGGAGCATTCTGACTACTTATTTCTAGATGAAATGGTTTGTTCTTCGGACAGTCTGCAATACTTGCAATATTTTTACCAACACTGTAATTCAAATGCATCAATTCCTCTGCAGGCTCCCTTATTTGATGTCCAACTTCTATAAACATATGAGGCAACTGAAGGCTCAGATCAGTCACACCTTAACCCCCAAAATGGCATCCTTGCACTTCAACACTATCAAGAAAACTTGTGCAGCACATTTACTCAATGCAATGTGTCCTGTGATTTCTTGGTTGTTGCTTCATGAACATTGATTGTGGATCCAAGCCAGGGGAAATTCTTACAGACTTCGCTCTTCTCCACTTATCTTGATGTTAATTATTAGTCCAGTCATAAGGATCTTGGTTTTATTTGCACGGGAAGTCCAATTCTGCATTTGTTTTTGTATTTTTTCCACCAAGCACATTTCCATCAACAAAGTACACTATTGCTGTGTTTCTCGTATATCTGATATTTATTCTGTCAGAAACTATTGCTTGTACTTTCTGGAATAGAACTCAATGCGATCATAGCAAAGTATGATATTGCTGTATACATACAACCATTTGTATAAAATGAATTCCTTATCCCTTGGACCTATACATTAATTATAAATGGTCATTTACTTATTTATGTACAGAATTCAAAATCTATCAAAAATGAAAAACAGTATGTAGAAATGATTACAAGTTTTGCCTTTTAGTGTCCAGCAAGCTTGTTATATGTATGTATTTTTATATATTGTTAATATACATACACATACAGATACTTAATAATACTTTAATGTTACAGGTTGTGTGTGTGTGTGTGTGTTTAATACATGTATGGGTGGGTAAGCTCGTGCATAGGAAGATGTATGAGAGGCATGATATGAAGACAAGAATAATAATCAGAATGGTATTTCTGCCAGTTTTTGCTCTGAGGCCTTTTTCAAAATTATTATTCTTAGTACAGAGGTTTGAGCTGTGGACGCTGGTTGAATGTGTGACCTTGAGAATCTATGTGAGAACAGTTGAAGCTAAAGGCATCAATAATGTGGGTTTGGGAGCTGATGACAGAGTTGGGACACGAGGCGATTTCTTTCCCCTGCATGGCTTTCGCTATTGGGAGGTCCAGTCAGGGCACTGGCAGCATCACAGTTCACAGTAAATGCAACTGAGTAATTGAAACCCTCCAAACTGCTGGGAAAGCAGTCTGGGTTACTCAAGAGGGAAGCGTAGCTTTCATGAGAAGACAGAGCTAGATCATATGACATATTCTGATTTTACCCAAATATAACTGGAAAAAAGTCGACTAGGAAGCTACTAAAGTTCAGGCTGTGGTAAGAGCAAGGTTCAAGAAATTGATTTTAAATTTAATGTGGCTTTTCCCACAGGAAATTAGAAAAAGGCCTGAGGACATTTGGATTATAATGATAAGAATTGTGTTAGTCCGGGTAGACTAGAGAAACAAATCCAAAGAGACTCATATGTGTATAAGAAAGGTGTTTATATATAAGAGCAGTTGCATATTGAGGAAACAACCCAGCCCAGTCCACTCCAAGCCCGTACATCCGATATTAGCCCATATATCTGATACCAGCCTATAAAGTCCTCTTCAGATTCATGAAGCACATGCAATGACGGCGAATGCAGGATGATCACAGGCCAGTGGGTGGAAAGTCTTTGGATCCAGTGGCATTGTAAGCATCTCAGCACTGGCAGGGGTCTGTACGTGACTTCTCCATCTTCAGAGGTGTGGTTGCATCCGGGTAGGTCCCTGTGGCTTCACCAGCTCAGTGCACTAACATAGTTGCATGTGTCCTGTCAGTTGCAATGTCTCCCAGGGAGGCAGGAGAGAGAGAGAGAGAGAGAGAGAGAGAGAGAGAGAGAGAGAGAGAGAGAGAGAGAGAGAGAGAGAGAGAGAGAGAGAGAGAGAGAGATCTGCTGCCTCCAAGGAGGAAAAAATAGATTTCACAAAACTCACAGGAGAAAGCCATGCCCACACAGAGGCCTCAATTGGTTATGATCTGATTGACAGACTAGATTCTACCCCTTCACTCTTAATCCTCTCAAATTCCAAATTGACACCAGATTATGTAACTACCACAAGAATTTATGCTGTACTAAAAATAAACAAAAACTCACTGCTACCCAGTCAATCCTGACTCCTAGTGAAACTTTAGGAAAATGTAGAACTCTCCCTTGGGGTTTCTGAGACTGTAAATCTTGTTTTTTAAAATAATTTTCCTGGGGGGGGGGGCGGGGGTCACAGCTCTTATTGCAATCCATACATCCATGTATTATGTCAAGCACATTTTGAGATACATTACCATCATCATTTTCAAAGCATTTCTTTTTACTTGAGCCCTTGGTATTAGCTCATTTCCCCTCCTCCCCTCATGATCCCTTGATAATTTATATATATATATTCCTGTATCATACTGACCACTGTCTCCCTTCACCTACATTCCTGTTGTCTGTCCCCCTGGTGGGGTGGTGTTGGTGTTGGTTTTATGTCGTCCATTGTCATCGGTTCCCTTTTATGGGAGCAGAAGCATCATCTTTCTTCCCTGAGAGGCTAATGGAGTGAATTCCTAGCTTTGTGGTTTGCAGTCCACAGCATAATCTATTACACTACCAGGGATTCTTATACTAGCGATGACAAATGATAATAATTGCACAATTTTGCATAATGAATTAAAATGTATGGATTTTTAGCTGATTATCCAGGATATAAAGTTAAACTGAAATTATATTTGAATTTAAAAGAATTTAGTATAAAGAAAACAAGCATTAACCTGTCACATATCTGAATGTTTTGCCTTATGACTAATTATGATTGTCTACTGGTTTTTGTATGAATTACAAAAGCAATACATTATGTCTTCTCCAATTTAAGTGGGGGGAAATCTAGATGCTATCCCGAATATGGAAATTCTAATTCTGACCACTCTGTTCCACAATGGTGTTCACATTTGTGATTTTATAAAAGAATAATTATAGAAATTTTGGAGTTTCTTTTTTTTCATATTTTGAGGGTCAATATTCAAAACAACTAACTTATTCTTATATGCATCAATACATCACTTAATACATCTGACTATCAGTCTTTATCTCTTTATATCAGTCTTTATCTATCAGTCTTTATCTCTATCTTTATCTTTATCTTTATCTCTTTATATCATTGTAGATCACAGAAAAGAAAGTAATCTATATGCATATTTAGGTAGGCTACACTGAAATTCACTGTTATTTTCTATTTATTTTATAATGTTAATAAAAAGCAAGCCAAAAAGTATAGATGAGGCAGAGAATTTTAGTAGTAAAGCCCTTGAGCAGATTCATAAGTTTTTAATTTCTTAACTTATAAGAAATGTGCTTTATAAATTTACATTTGTATGTGTATGTGATATGAACCATGGATTATTACAAAATCTCCAGAATCCAGAAATTCTATATTTCAGAATATTTCTCTGTATGGTTTTCATTATATTTTTATTTCATTGTGTTTTAATTTTGGTAAGTTTGTTTTTAACAGATATGATATAATGTGGTATAAATTTAATTGCCATTTTTCTTAGGAATACAACAATAAAAGAGGATATTGGCCAAACCTGGTATATATTATAAATGTTCCTTCATTCCTTTATCAAGTGTTTATTGACTGTTTCTGAACACTGAGCATTGTTCTAAGCACTTAAGAATTACAAAGATAAAGACATTATGTGCTCCCTCAATCCTCAAAGAGCTCAGTTTAATGGCAGAGTTTGATACAAACATCACAATAATAAAAATGTCATTAGTAAAATGCTTTGAAACTGGATCAGAAAAAACAACACTGGTGGTGTTTCCAGATGATTTCGAAGCACCAACATTAGGATTAGTATTTGAACACAATTCTGTCGCACCTCTCAAGGACCTAACACTGAAGTGGGCAGTGAAAGATTAGAAACTTCTAGGCCAATTCTGAATCAAATGCTGCCTACTGCAAAGGACTGAAAGTGAGAGACGGGTAAACATGGAGATGAGTGACATGTTCCGCAGATGCATGGCTGGTACTCAGGTGTGAGAGTGAAGTGGAAGAAGTAAATTTAAATTTATAAAGGTTTTGGGGACAGAAATTGTCAAGAACTTGGAATGAAAGGCTATAATACTATGCGTTTTAACTTTCGAAACACATTTACTCTTTCTAGCTGTTTCTTGGTGGAATTTCTTTTATTAAACTTTATAACTGTTGAGACCCATCAAACCTTATTACCACATGACAATTGATCCTTCCAAATAGTTAAAATTATTTTCTTTGTTTCCTTAATTGTGTCACAAATAATTTATCCTTGATGATCCTTATCACATACCTCTTTGTATGTATAATCTATGAATATATGATCTCTTTATTCTACACTGATCTATATCTAAACATATATATTTTCTAAACGGATGAGACAGAGATAGATACAGATACAGATAAAGATATAGATAGACATGTAGGTAATGCATTGAATATAATAGCCCCACTCACTAAGAAAGTAGTAATGCGCTACTCACTAATATCTGTAATGTGTAATAATTCTCACTAACTCAATGTTCTGGTCACCTAAAAAGGTTGCAGAGGACCACAAGTGTATACTGTAATGTGATGCTCATGCTCAGGCTATGCTGTTCCATCCTTGTTTGTGTGTCTACAGTTCTATCTACTGCTCAGACGAACATTTTCCATTTACCAATAAAGATTGGGATTTAAACTGCACAGACTCTTTCCTAGACGCAGAGAAGAATTCCAAAACTATATTATTGTAGTTGTATACTTTAAGATTATAATTACAATCAGTTAACATTTCTGGCTCTTCTTCTGGTTTCTCCTCTGCTACATTTTCTCAAATTCTGTGCAGTGTTAGCAAGACTATCACTGAAACTGAGTCGGTGATTCTTTTACTTCGTGTTCGGTATATTTCAATAATTCACAGCCACTGTGTGACTCTATGTTAAGTTAGGTCATTATTAAACTTCCCCAAAGTTTAGTTTTTCATAGTAACTTTCCCAAAGCTCACAATATGTTAAAAGATGACCCAAGGTTGGAAATCATACAGATCCAAGAACATATTCTACAAGGACCAGTGCCTCCATAAAACCAACCTCACTTTCATTGAGTTGATTTCAACTCATAGTGACGCCAGAAGGCAGAAAAGACCTGATACTATGGATTTCTGAGATTGTAACTCTTTCCTGAAATATAAAGCCTTGTCTTTCTCACACGGAGCAGCTGGTGGTCTTGAACTGCTGATCTTGTGGTTAGCAACTCAATGCAGAACACCTATGTCACCAGGCCTCCGATATGGTATTAACATCTATTCAAAGAATTTGTAACCATATCACTTCTGAAGAAATCTTGGATGACAGTAAAATTAACAAGTATGTGAACAAGTAAGAGATTTTTCCACTTATTATCAATAAAAAAAGGTTTAAGTAATATCATAACACTGCTTGAAACAGTTGTTTCTCTTTTAGTGATAATAAAGCACAATCATTTTAAAGATCAAATCCTCAACATCATCAATATAGCTATGAATCTTCCCTCTATTAATCATACAATATCTATAATAGTAATACTTAAAACATGTGAATTGAATGTATTGTTGAGATAGTTTACAGTGCCAGCCTGGCCGATAAACACAAGTGGGACTAATTGAAGGGCGGAGAGATAAATGGCTCAGTGGGCCTTGCCTTTCTTGTCGCTCACTCTTTAATCACCAGATCAGTGTGAGGCTATAGTGGGACCCCTAGCCTGTGTCATTTTAAGTTGAGGTCCCTTTAAGACCACATGATTGAAATTTACATCTCTGGAGCTGGGGACTGACAGTTGGTGACCTGGCTGACATGTGGTGACCTGCCTTGCTGTTTGCTTCCTGTGCTGGGATAGCCTAGCTCTCTCTACAGAGGACTACTGGGAGGCCCTCGAGACTTGAAGGACTGCTAGTGTCTCACAACTCTCTCACGGGAGCGAGTTTCACTGAGCCATTTGTACTGCTTTATAATTTAACTGTTCATTTCTTCTTTTATATATCTATCTTATCTATATTTAATTTAAGTTTATTTCTTGTGTTCTATATCTAACTATCTATATAAATATAAATATATATATATATAATTATCAGCAATCTGGTTTTATCTCTCTAGAGAACCCTGTCTAATACATTTTGATCCCAGGAGTGGTTCTATAGAAATAAAATCATAAATATGGGCTTCTTAAATTGGCCTGACTAGTCAACACTAGTGAGGCTACTTCAACACCCCAAAGCATGGATAAGTCTGCTATTCTTCCTAATCCATGGTGTGAAATAGCAAAGATAATACCTAAAGTAGAACCACAGAGAGATGAGGTGCTGGTTAATGGAGAGACTCTGAATGATCACATGTTTGATATTTTCCAGGAGTTTTGTAAGGATGACTGGTATAGGGAAGATGGGTGGATGTTCCTTCTAACGATGGAAAATGTGATTAAGGAGAGGGAAGATCTCAGAGCCTCAGAAGCACTCTTCAGCTGCAGACTAAAGGATTTGAAAACTTCCTTCTATGCTACAAAGGAGAGCCTTCTCTCCTCTAGTAAAAGAACTGACATTGCCGAGAACCAGGTTCAGAGTCTTATTATACTAGTGGTTGAATTACAACGGCAGCTGAATTTCAGATCTAGAGTAGTGTCTGAAACCAAAGTAAGGGCATTGATTGGGAAAAATTGGGGCCCTGAAACATGGGATGGGAACATATGGGCTGAGGATCCAGAAGAGGAGGATATTGAGCCCGTAGAAACAATTGACTCACACCAGTCAATAGATCCACCCCTCCCAGCTGAAAGTAGTAATTCACAATCCACACTTGAGCAGATTAGCTAAACTAGTCAAGTTTATATGCCAGGTGGGCTGCATCAATAGCATTGCCTGAGGGAGATGCATTACAACATATTGCTGAGAGCACCCAGGAAACCCCCTCACCACCCATTATTTCTGCTAGACCTGTTACTAAAATTAAGTCTCAGAAAGCTCCTAAAGGTGAGGTTGAGATAATTACCCAAGAAGAAGTGCACTATACTCATAAAGATCTGCTCGAGTTTTCAAATACGTACAAGCAGAAGCCTAGGTAATATCCCTGGGAATGGTTACTAAGGGTGTGGGATAATGTTGCATGAAATGTAATAATAGACTGCTCTGAGTTTCTGGATATGGGACCCCTAAGCATATACTCTTCTTTCAATGTATTTGTAAAAGAGGCTAAGGGAGGATTTGATTCTTTATTTGGTTGGTCAAATAAAATATGGACTGCCAGATGGCCTAGATTGGACTAACTTGAAGTGCCTGACCTACCGTGGTACATTGTAGAGAAAGGCATCCAAAAGCTAAGAGAACTTGATATGTTGGAATGGATCCATTAGGATATTCCCATAGACCCCAAATGGGGATGTCCTGAGGACATACCCTTTACCACAACCATAAGGAACAAGTTTGTGAAGTGGGACCCCACATCTCTTAAGGCTCCTGTAATTGCTATTTTATGTGCACCCAGATTAACAGTGGGCACTGCCCTAAGCAAACTTGACATTTACTCACAATGGGGCTGATTGGTCCCCATGATGGTAGAGGGCAGGTGTCAGCACTGAATCAACAGAGACAGGGTTGGCGTGCTTATAATAGACAACAAAGTTTCATTAGTAATCAAATCAATCTGTCTAGTGTGGAATTATGGCATTGACTACTTAGCCATGGTGTCCCTAGGTATGAAATAGATGGGAAACCTAAAAAATATGTACGTGATCTATACAGGCTGAAGAATGGTAGATCAGGTGAACAGCAGAATAGACAGTCACAATCTCTCACTCAATTCCCAGACCTGAGCCAGTTGACAGACCCACAACCCCTTGAATGAGGGGGAGGATGGGTCCCTTTGAAGGAGGACCCTGCTATATCACCGAAGGTCTATACTGTTAGTCTTTCTTCTAGCCTTCCCCAAAGGGACCTGCAAACTTTCACAAGAGTGACTGTTCATTGGGGGGAAAAATAATCAAACTTTTCGGGGATTACTGGACACTGGCTCAGAACCATCACTAGTTCCAGGAGACCCAAAGTGTTTCAAAGGCCCACCAGTCAGAGTGGGGGCTTATGGAGGTCAAGTTATCAATGGAATTTTAGCTCAGGTATGACTCAGTGTGGGTCCAGTGTTCTCTGAACCAATCCTGTGGTTATTTCCCCAGTTCCAGAACGCATCATTGGAATAGACATACTTAGTAACTGACAGAACCCCCATATTGTATCCCTGAAATATGGAATAAGGGCTATCAAGGTAAGAAAGGCCAATGGACACCATCAGAACTGCCATTGTCTAGGAAAATAGTAAACCAAAAACAGTACCACATTCCTGGAGGGACTGCAGAGATCAGTGCGACCATCAAAGACTTGAAAGATGCAGGGATGGTGATTTCTACTACATCCCCATTTAACTCACCTATTTGGCCTGTAAAGAAGACAGATAGATTCTGGAGAATGACAGTGGATTATTATAAACGTAACCAGGTGGTAACTCCAATTGCAGCTGCCGTTCCAGATGTGATTTCATTGCTTGAGCAAATTAATACTTCTCCTGGTACTTTGTATGCAGCTATTGATCTGGCTAATACCTTCTTCTCAATACAAGTCTCAAAGGACCACCAGACGCAGTTTGCCTTCACCTGGCAGGGTAAACAATATATTTTCACAACTCTCCCCCAAGAGTATATCAACTCTACTGTCTTGTGACATTATTTAGTCGGAATGGAACTTGCTCACTTGTCTACTCTACAAAATGTCACACTGGTCTATTTTTTTTTCATTCATTCTTTTTTAAATTTATTTTTTAACATTTTATTAGGGACTCATACAACTCTTATCACAATCCATACATACATCAATTGTATAAAGTACATCTGTACACATGCTTTGCCCTAATCATTTTCAAAGCATTTGCTCTCCACTTAAGCCCTTTGCATCAACTCCTTTTTTCCCCTTCCTCCCCGCTCCCCCTCCCTCATGAGCCCTTGATACTTTATAAATTATTATTTTGTTATATCTTGCCCTATCCGGCATCTCCCTTCACCCCCTTTTCCTTTGTCTGTCCCCCAGGGAGTAGGTCACATGTCTATTATATTGATGAAATTATGCTAATTGGGCCCACTAAGGAGAATGTATCAAAGACTCCAGATTCATGGGTGCAATATCTGTGTACAAGAGGTTGGGAAATTAACCCAATGAGATTCAGGTACCCTCCTCATCAGTAAAATTTCTAGGAATCCAGAGGTGTGGGTCATGGTGACATATTCCTACTAAAGTGTAGGATAAGCTATTGCATTTGGAGCCGGCAAAGACTGAAAAAGAGGCACAATGCCTAGTAGACCTCATCGGATTTTGGAGGCAACATATCCTTCACTTGGGTGTTCTACTTTGACCTATTTATCAAGTGACACGAAAAGCCTCCAATTTTGTGTGGGGCCAAGAACAAGAAAAGGCTCTTCAACATGTTCAGGCTCCTGTGCAAGCTGCTTTGCCACTGGGATCATATGATCCAGCTGACCCAATGGTGCTAGAGGTGTCAGTTGGCAAACTGACAGGTCTTTGTCAGACCCCTATTGGTGAATCACTGCGTAGACCATTGGGATTTTGGAGTAAAGTCCTGCCTTCCTCTGCAGACAACTTCTCCACCTTTGAAAAATAGCTGTTTGCCTGTTACTGGGCCTCAGAGACTGAATGCTTCACCATGGGCCACCAAGTCACCATGAGGCTGAACTATCTATCATGAACTGGGTGTTGTCTGACACATGGAATCATAAAGTTGGACATGCGCAGCAACACTCCATTGTTAAATGGAAGTGGTATATACGAGATCGGGCCAAAGAAGGACCTGAAGGGACACATATGCTACATGAAGAAGTGGCCAAATGCCCACAGTCTTCCCCAAGTGGACAAATGCCCACTCCTGTCACATTACCTTCTTTCTCCCAGTCTACACCTATGGTCTCCTGGGGAGTTCCTTACCATACTTTAACTGAAGACCAAAAATGTCATGCTTGGTTTTCGGATGGCTTCGCGTAATATGCAGGTGCCACTCATAAGTGAACGGCAGTAGCATTACAGCCGCTTTCTGGGATCTCCTTAAAGGATAATGGTGAAGGGAAATCTTTCCAATGGGCAGAACTTCGAGCAGTGCACCTGGTCATTCAGTTTTCATATAAAGAAAATGGCCAGATGTGAGACTGTATGCTGATTCATGGGCTTTGGCTAATGGCTTGGCTGGATGGTCGGGGACCATGGTTGGAAAATTGGTGACAAGGAGGTATGGGGGAGAGTTTTGTGGATAGACCTCTCTGGGTGGGCCAAGAAAGTAAAGGTAATTGCATCTCACGTCAACGCTCACCAAAGGATTGCCTCTGAAGAGGAGGACTTTAATAAACAAGTGGATAAGATGTCATGCACTGTGGAGACTGGTCCTCCTCTTTCCTCTGCCACTCCTGTTATCGCCCAATGGGCACATGAACAAAGTGGACATGGCAGCAGGGATGGAGATTATGCATGGGCACAGCAATATGGACTTCCACTCACCAAGGTTGACTTGGCCACTGCCACTGCTGACTGCCCCATTTGCCAGCAGCAGAAATCAACATTAAATCCAAGATATGGGACCATTCCTGGGGGATCAACCAGCAACTTGGTGGCAGGTTGATTACATAGGACCACTTCCATCATGGAGGGGACAGTGTTTTGTTCTTACTGGAATAGACACCTACTCTGGGTATAGATTTGCCTTCCCTGCACATGATGCTTCTGCCAAAAATATTATTCGTGGACTTACAGAATGCCTCATCCACTGGCCTGGGATCCCACATAGAATTGCTTCCAATCAAGGAACTCACTTTACAGCAAATACAATGGGGCAATGGGCCCATTCCCAATGAATCCATTGGTCGTATCATGTTCCTCATCGTCCTGAAGTTGCTGGCTTGATAGAACGATGCAATGGACTCCTAAAGACATAATTACAGCACCAACTAGGTGGCAGCAACTTGCGGGGCTGGGGCAATGTTCTCCAGGAATCTGTATACACTGTAAACCAGTGACCAATATATGGTTCTGTGTCTCCAATAGCCAGAATTCGTGGGTCCAGGAACCAAGGGGTGGAAGCTGGAGTGGCACCACTCACTATTACTCTTAGTGATCCCCTTGCAGCATTTTTGCTTCCTGTCCCAGCAACCCTGTGTTCCTCAGGCCTGGAGGTCCTGGTCCCCAATGAAGGAACTCTCCCACCTGGAAACATAGAACGGATTCCACTGAACTGGCAGCTGAGAATGACTCCTGGCCACTTTGGGCTTCTCATGCCTTTGGACCAACAGGTCAGGAAGGGTGTCACTGTACTTAGTGGTATGATTGATCCTGACCACCAAGGAAATATTGGACTAGTGTTACATAATGGAGATAAAGAAGAATATGTCTGGAATGCAGGAGATCCCACAGGCCAACTCTTAGTGCTACCATGCCCTGTGATTAAAGTAAATGCTAAATTCCAGCAACCCAGTCCTGACAGGACTTATAATGACCTAGAACCCCTCAGCAATGAAAGTCTGCGTCAACCCACCAGGCAGAAAACCACATCCAGCTGAGGTGCTTGCTGAGGGCAAAGGTAGTACAGAATGGGTAGTAGAGGCAGGTAACTCTGCCTGTCAATTTCAACCATGTGATCAATTGCAAAAGCGAGGTTTATAATTGTCAATGTATTTTCTTTTTATGTGCTTATTGCCTATCTTTCCTTTGCTCAGGTATGATATATCAGATACAATTGGACTCAGTGTGTTTTCATTTATATATATGATAGATGATTGATGATAAGTATAAGTGTGATTTCATCAATGTCTGGAAAGTATATAATTATATATTGCTAAATAATTGTGTACAGGTGCCAGGTTGGCAAGGGGTGGGTTGAGATAGTTTATTTTGCCAGCCTGGCCAATAAACACAAGTGGGATTAATTGAAGGGCGGAGACATTAATGGCTTAGTGAACCTCGCCTTTCTTGTCTCTTGATATTTAATCATCAGGCCAGTGTGTGGTTGCCTTGCTTGTTCTGTGCCTTAATTTATATATCTGTATATAATTTAACAGTTCATTTCTTGTGTTATATATATAACTATATATATATATAATTATCAGCAATCTGGTTTTATCTCTCTAGAGAACCCTGTCTAATACAATTCCCATCTTTCTTGTCTCTCTGAAAACATGAAGCACCCTATGTACTAAAACCCTTTTTACCTCTGACCATTTCAACTACTACTCACATAAAACCCTAAAAATCATTAAACTGTTTGTTATCATCTCATTCTCTTAAATCAATTATTTTTCATTTATTTACATATATTGATTGAATATAAACATATCAAAGAACCAGAAAGGATATAACAGGGTTAAATAAAACTATATATAATCAGAATCATAGAATGAAAGTTAGAATGATAAATGTAGAAATAAGCTTCCTTGAAAATATGAGAAAAGCAGCTAATTTATTCAAACACATTAATTATTTTGAAAGAATGGTAGGGAATTCTAATTCACATTGTTAGAAAAAAATATATAAATTCTCTCATTTAGGAAATCCTAAAAAATGTACTATAGTGGATCATGAAGTGGAAAATGGAATTGAAGCTGTGATTAGGAAGACATTTCCTCTGATGTACATGACCTGGAATTTTTGAGCACCATCCTAAAACATTTACCTAATATTTGATTTTTGATATTTGAATGTATTACTGCATATATAATTACTAGTGAGTTTGCTATGTAATTGAAACTAGATATATATTTTATTAGGACATCACAATTGGTAAATATTACTCAGTTAATCACTAGCTTAATAATTCTCTTTGTCAGAGAGATACACACACTCATACAAACACACACAGCTTCCTTATCTTCTAGCACTAATTCTAATTAGTGTCTCGATTGAAGAAAATTTAAAAAGCTATATTAAAAGCTGTTAAAAGTGCTACAAAAGAGCTGTAGTTCTTTTGTTCAGTGTCTCTTTTCAGCCATGATGGCAGGCATCTCTCTCTCTCTCTCTCTCTCTCTCTCTCTCTCTCTCTCTCTCTCTCTCTCTCTCACCATTGGCCCTCAACCATGCAGTCTCCTGGACTCTTCTGTGCTTAGGCAAATGTTGCAAAGGTCCTTTAGAGCACCTTCCTCTACAAGCTAGCTTTTCCCCACATGCTTTCAACTTGACTCATTCAGTGGCCCAGGAAGCCTTCCCTAGTATCTTAGTTCTGACACTGCTTATTTCTTCTGCCTCAGGATCTCTGAAATGTTCCTCGGCCACCTCTCCAATTGGGGATTTTGGATGCATTTCATTCCTGACTCTTTCCTGGTTGCTATGTGATTTTCCAGCTCAACTTCTCAACTGGCTTACTTTCTACTCATGGGAATGGTAAGCCGACCAAACTCCCTCTATTGGAATCTCATATACGCTATCTGGATGGTTCACCCAGTCACTTGGATGGTGGGAGTTACAAAGACAATGGATAGAAACGAAATATAATTAATTTCACTTCATCACATCTGCCTATAATGACGATCATGGAGGGGACCTAGTAATAAAAGGTGCCTAAGCACAGCTTTTCTTCAAATTTGATCTAAGTGAAAGTACTACCTGGGAGTCCTTAGCATCTTTTTGCTGATAGAAATCTAAATCTTTAATGAAAATGACTCTCAATGGAAGATAAAAATAAACTTAAATGAACTTTAATTTCCTAATTATGTAGTTAATGCTAATTTGCAGCAGCCTACCAGAAGTAGGTTTTATGTGTCTCACTGCATACCTGTGTTTTTTTTTTGGGGGGGGGTGCTTGAAAACAAATTTATTTATTGAAAACAGAGGCATTCCAGTAGATTCAGGGCACCTGCTCTAGGGAAAGGCTTTCTTTCTGGGGGCCTTGTGTTCCTGCAAGATTTCCAGGTGGGTTGGCTTTAGCGGCCCCTTAACTCCGGTTCTCGGTGCAGGGACTGGGTCCACAGGAATTCCTGGCTCTTCTTTCTTGGGGGTCGTCATCTCTGCCACTAGTTTACTATCTTTTGTATCTCACCAGAAATGGGACTCAAGATACAGTCAATTTCTGTCTTATAACTCCTCTACCCATGTGACCCAACATAACAGAGTAGGGTTGACAAAAGAGGAGTATACCATTAAAGACAGTTGTGTAATAGTGGTTTAGCCAAGCTGACGTAAGTTTTGGGTGGCGGGGTGGTGGGGAGCATTCAACCCATATTAAACCCTGATATTCTCTCAGAAGTGACCAGCAGTTCCTACCTAAAGACAGCATATGTACATTCTGATTCTAGGTGGTCTTTTTCTTTGGACTACTGTGTCAATGGTTAAACCTATGGCTGTGGTGCTGTGAAACTTACACCCATTCTTGAGCACAGCCATAGTCCTAGTCATTGGCCCAGTGGATTAAACTTCCCAAAATGGTTGCAGGACCTGCTATCAATGTGTAGGCAGTGTTGGGAGTTGAGTAATTGAACCGGTTCACTGCCCTAAACACTGCTTTGAGTATTAATCTATCTATCTATCTATCTATCTATCTATCTATCTATCTATCTATCTATCTATCTATCTGCTTATTATTTCATAATATTTAAATAAAAACAATAGGGAAACAATATTCCTTCTCAAGAAACCATTTAGGTGCCTGCTCCTAAGTTTATAATTATTTCATCAAATTTGTGCAAATAAATCATAGCTGTATTTCATAAGCTCTAATATAACCCAACATGAGAAAAACTTTTTAAAAACTAGGTTCTGTTGTAAGAAAGAGTTGGGACAGGTGAACTTTAAAAAACAGAGTATAGACTGTCAACACTGAGTGACTGCCCAGCCACCCACCTGAGCAAGAACCCTGATTCTAAGGGTCATTTTAACAACTGGTTCGCCACCTGTAAGAAAATATTTTTACATTTCATTTTTGTGTATAAACTCTTTTGAAATTATAGTTTCTCATTTGTACATAGAAATAAGGTTTCAAAACCACTATCAATGAAAGTGTCTTGCGCTCATCCAAATGCCCTTTAAATAATGTTCTCTTGTTGCATATTGGTTGTGATAATATCTGGAAAACTAAGGGCCCTTTGATGCAGGTTGCACATATTATAGCTATGAGTTTCTCATTGTGAAGTTAACCAGTTCAACCTATTACTTTGGTTTCATTGACTTTATATGTGTGGGTACGCCAAAAATCCAATGTTCGTTTTTTTTTTATGTGTTGGGAGAGTGCAGGTAGAGTTCATTCCACCATGTCAGACCATTAATTAAGCTTTCTATTTAGAGGTTCTGAAAGGTTATGTAACAGTGAATGACAAAAAAGGCCTGGTTTGTGGGAGACAGGAGAATAGTTTTGCCACCATGACAATGCACCAACTTATGCAGCCATCTCAGTGCACCAGTTTTGGGCAAAAAATGCATGTCTGTTGCCCCATGCACCTTACTCACTTGACCTCACTCCATGCAACTTCTTTTTGTTTCCGTGAATTAAGAGGGACTTGAAAGAACAGCAATTTGCTGACATAGCAGACATGAAGAAAAATATGAGGAAGGTGCTAACAGCTGTCCAAACAGATGAGTTTGAAAGTGTTTCCCAGAAATGGAATCACAGATTTGACAAATGTATTAAGTGTAATGGAGAGTACTTTGAAAGTGATAAGGTTGTTTGTAAACAAATTTAAATACTTACTTTGGGGAAAAAATCCATTGTGGGACATGTCCTCCCTTGTAGCCTTAGTGTCCTTTTTTACCTCAACACACTTCCCAACTTCAGTTTCTTATTAGAGGTCCCAATATTTTAGTGTAACTTATTTAATTCTTAAAACAAAATCAAAGGCTTCATATTGTTAGCAATTACCCAAAGGAAATTAAATGGTTTATAAAAGACAATGATGATCCATTTGTACATATGTTGTATAACATATATACAGGTTAATATCTTAAAATTAAATTCAATGCATTCCATAATATGATTGTTAAAAGAGTGCTTCTTGGTGGGAGAAACAAGCATGTTTATTTTGATACTTGAATCTAATCCTATGTACTATATGGTAATAAAGTTGCAAATAAATTAACATTAAATCTGAGGAAGGAATTAATTATTGTCAGTATCTAGGTTTCCATGAAATTGCATGCATAGACAAAACTAGGGAAGCAAATCAGTATGCAATTAAAAACAACAGAAGATTAACTTTAGTTGGTTAAGAGTGAATTGAGGTATCTATACCTTGAGGGACAAAAGAGTTATTAATTATGCACCCATAGAGGAATTGCAATCAATATCTTAAAATGGATTCTGTTAAATTAAAATAGTTAATTACCATAGTTCTTCTCCTCAGAAAACAAAAACAAAACAAAACTTCGTTGTTGCCAACTCATAGACCTGTGTTAGTCCAGGTGGACTAGAGAAACAAATCCATAGAAACGCATATGTGTATAAGAGAGAGTTTTATATAAAAGGTAATTGTACATTAAGAATGCATCCCAACCCAGTCCAGCCCAAGCTCATAAGTTCGATATTAGCCCATATGTCCAACACCAATCTTGAAAGTCCTCTTCAGGCTCATGAAACACATGCAGTGATGCTGAATGCAGGAAGATCACAGGTCCCTAAGTGGGAAATTGAGTAGATCCAGTGGCACTGTAAGCATCTCAGTGCTGGCAGGGGACTCCACCTGGCTTCCTCCAGTCCAGGGTTCTGGCTGCATCAGGGTAAGTCCATGTGTCTTGTCCACAGGGATGTCTCACAGGAAGTGAGCAGAGAGAGATAGTGTCTCCCACTTCCAAGACAGAAATCCAGGAATTCTCAGAATTCTCAGGAGAAGGCCATACCCACACAGATGCCTTATTGGTTGTATATTGATTGACAGGCCAGCCTCCACCCCTTCATTCATAATCCTCATAAATTGACACCAGATTATGTAACTAGCACAAGACTCTATAGGACAAGGTAGACTTACCCCTGCAGGTCTGAGGCTACATAATTATTTTCTGGAGCAGACAGTCTTGTCTTTCTCTTACTGGGTGGCTGGTGGCTTCATATCCATCTATCTATCTATCTATCTATCTATCTATCTATCTATCTATCTATCTATTTGTGTGTGTGCATGTGTGCACATGTGTGTTTAAGTTTGAATTTTACCAAAAAATATATATGTATAACTTCAGAAATACAGGAAGTTTTCCTTACATATTTTGGATCCCTCTTTTTAAAAGTATTTATTTATTTATTTGTTTTTAAAATCATTTTACTGGGAACTCTTACAACTTTCCATACAGCAATTGTATCAAGCATATTAGTACATCTGTTATCAACATTATTTCAAAGACATTTTCTACTTGAGCCCTTGGTATAAACTACTCCTTTTCCCCTTCCTCCTCCACCTTTCAACCCTTATAAATCTTTGATCAATCATATATTGTTATTATTATTTTGTATCTTACACTGTTTGTTGTCTCCCTTCATCCACATTTCTGTTATTCATCCCCTTGGGGGGGGAGGGGATATATACATGACCTGTGATGGGTTCTCCTTTTCTCCCTCTTTCCCCTCCCTGACCAGCCCCCTATCCTCATGATTTCACTTCTCCTAAGGGAGTTATCTGTCCTGAATTCCATGTGTGGAGAGCTCTTATCTGGACCAATGTGTGTTCACCAATCTAGCCAGATTTGTAAGGCAGAACTGTGTCATGGTAGTGAGGGGGAGGAAGCATGCAGGAAGTAGAGGAATGATGTGTGTTTCATCAGTACTGCACTGACCTTGGTTGAATCATCCTTTCCTTGTAGCTCTTCTGTGGGCCAATGTCCAATTGTCTACAGATGGGCTTTGAGGCCCAAGCCCAACCCCTCATTTGCATTGATATAGTTGTTTGTTTTGGATCTTTTGATACTTGATATCTTACCCCATCAACATCTCATGATTACACAAGCTGGCTTGCTTCTTCCACATGGGTTTATTTGCTTCCCTGCTAGATGGCTGCTTGTTTAACTTCAAGCCTTTAAGACTCCAGATGCTACATCTTTTTCTAGTGGTTTTAAACTGCTCTGCTGACATGGCAGCCCAAGAGAAACCACTACACCACCTGAGCTACACTCTTCCACTACTTTTGAAAAAAAAATGTCAATCTATTAGTTTATCTACCATTATTATTTTTATGTTCCAATATTATTTCTTCCATATAATAATGTAATATAAAATACAATAAAATGCCATAACTTGCTAAGTAAAATGAAAAAAATCAATAATTATGATCTTCTACCCCCCAAAAAAACTCAAATGGAAAAAATAAAACTATTTTAATGTTTTTTTCTTTTAATTTTATGTTTTAACTTTTATGTAAAAGTTAAAAACTTTAAAAAAGTTTTTGCATTGAAAATCTCCAGACAATGTGTGTTCAATCTCCATTCAGCATTTAGTTTCCATTTGGTAGCTTTTAATTGGAGTTGATTCAATATTTCACAAAAAAAACAGAGTATGAAAAATCAAATAAGACAACAAATCTAATTCATAAATTTCTCTCCTTTGTCTTGTTATATAGTTGGCATGAGTTTCATGTGTGCTAGCAGGCTTTTTTTCTTTAATTAAAAAACTGAAAAGTTTATTGAAAAAACGTTGAAGACATTTTTTACATTAAAAATTATGTTTTTATTTAAACATAAGCTTAAACTACTCTTTTAGACATATTTACACCTATAGCATATAATCATTTGAGAACAAAGGGGAAAGATGGTACAAACCCAAATAGGATTGTCATTTTATGTGCAAAGTGGATTTTTATTCCTTTTTCACTCAGCAACACGGTTGCTTTATATATCATGCAGTGTTGAGACATAGTTGATATTTTTAGAACAGTTCAATACTGATGACCATCAACTTATGAAAAGACTCTTTATAAAAATAGTTCATTTACTTACTCATTTGGTTATCTCAACTTCCCGAGTGTTCCTGAATCATACATGATACTCAGAATCAAACTTTGTTCCCACTCATTACCTTCTTGTTAAAATTTACTGAGAATCATGAAATTAATTACTGCACAATTTGAATAAGTCCTTTATAACTGTTGAAAATATAATCATCACATGCCTATTTTTCATTACATAAAAGGAACACTTAATATCATCCATTTTCCTAGGAATATCTGACCCTATTTTACATACAATGCTGTTTTGTCATTTCTTACTATGCATGATGAAATTAAAAATCTTACAAATTTATTAGATGTTGCTTGATTTTTATGCTTAACCCCATAGCAATAAATAGCATTCATTATTTTCATCAATTTTATTTTAAAATTTATTCTTATCTCATTGGTGAGGCATATGTCATAATAAATTTCAACATTTACTAATAGTCTACATTTATTTGTTAATTTAACAAAACAAAACATGAGTACCTTCATTGGCAGGTGCTTTGTTGACTTTAAGGAATTAGAAGAGCACTAATTTCTAAAAACAACAAAGACAAACTTACCTTCCAATGAGGCATTTTGGCATGTAATTATACCATTTGGGGATCCATGCTGTACTAGAATACCAAAAAATGTATTTTATTGACATAAATGAAAAACATTAACTTCTGAGAGATTTACAGGTCTCACATGCCAAAAGTAATAAAGGCTTACCTTTAAAATTAAAATTAATAAGGAATTTACCAGACTCATTGAATGGTGTAGAGCATTTGGGCCACAAGAACTAATAATTTATGACAATTTTTTGATTTTTAAAATGCCCAACTAATTATATTTCCTTCAGTGAATGGGAATTACAAATTACTCATTTAAAATTATAAACAAAACATGGGGAGTGAAATATATTCATTATGGTTCCTGGAACACAGAAAGTTGAATAATATGTCCTAGACGAATTATTCACCTTACATATGTTTCCCTAGAAACTGAGTGTCCATATTCTTTGATATTAGCAGAGAGCTAGTGGATTAAAAAAAAAGTGAAAAGGTAAATAAAATGTTTCAACAAAATTATCACCATTGTCTCATTATCATTTTAATTCAAAATGATCAATAAAATAACTTTTGTATAGCCTTGTCTGGAAAAAAACAGAGAACCTTAATATTGATAACTTAAGAAAAATATATAGTATACTCTAGAAATATAAAGAGAAATATTTTCTTCACAAGTTTCAGACCATTAATATATCAGAATAATTAGTGATTTTTGCCACATATATTATGATTATCCATATGTTATTTTCTCAGAATTTGCCTGTAATCCACTTAACTTCACTTAAAATAGTAATTTAAGAAAATTTTGTGCTTAGGAACATGAAGGATTGTATGAAATTCTTATCATGGCTCATCTAAAATTAGTTATTCTTTAGAATTTAAATCTTTCATGTCACAACATGGAATATAATTAGCTTTTAACATAAACTTTTATATACTGCTTACTTTTTCCAATAAATTTAAATTTTTAATATAATTATAATTAACTAGATTATTATTAAATGAAGCCAATTTGGATCAAATTAAATAGTAATACATTTTGACCAAGAAAATAAAAATGCTTCCCAAGTGCTACATCTACTTTTACTAATGAATAGCAAAGGTGAATATGTATTATTTATAATAGAATGTTGAGAATATTTGTCAATGACACCATATTTGTCAATAAATCATTTTCATGTAGTTAGTCAAACACCCATATCACCAGCATTAAATTAATGTTAATAAAATATTAAATTGCAGTATGAATAATTATCACTGTCTCATAGCAGTCAGCAAATATTTTTTAAACTGGATGTTTGATGATTTGGAAAATCCTTTGAGGATCAGCAGAAACTCCAGATACTGAATCATATCAAAATTGGTTTACATAAATATGGATGAATGGACACACAATTCAGAAAATACCTTTGACGAATTTCAGTCAAGCTTCTCATGAGAATTCATATTGAACTCATATTTCAGCCGTGTCAGTGTGCACACAAATACACTGTGATAGTTAGTTAGCTTGAGTAGATTCTGTTGTTATTGATAAATGCTGTCCAATATGTTCCAAGTCAGAGCTGTCCTATGCACAACATTCACATAACATTTGGGCCATTGAGTGAAAATGAATTCTGTTGTGGGTAAGAACTGCCCAATATGTTCCAACTCATAAAAAACCTATAAAAAAACTTTCTTCACAAACTTTAGTTAACAAATCTAAATTTTTAATTACTAGCTTTTCTTTGTTGTGTGAATAATTCTATCAGAAAGCATAACAATAAATGGATTATAATTGTACATGATTCATGATCAGGAAATTGATGTATAATTTAAAGTATTTATAGAAATGAAGACATATATTGGCTAGTTATGTGCTTGCTCTTAAATATCAATGTTTTTCAATTTCCATTTGAAAAATTGCAAATGAGACATGAGAGTTTATACAAATTTGAAATAAAGCATTACCTTTGGGCTCTGGTTGGTTAGTTATTGACTATATATAAAAGTGAACTACACAAGAATCTTTTGTAATAATATTCCGTAACCTATCCTTCATAATTTTAGTATGAAACTTCAAGTTTCACCTACTAAATAATAAAAATAGGTTTTGCTCCCTCATGTTATAATTAGGAAAATGAGATAAAGAAGTATTATCTATTTTATTTTTTTTAACTATCCAGCATAAATTATAGCAAGAAATTGCTATATTGTTTAAGAATAGATAGACAATCTGCAATCTCTTTGAAACTCTTAATCCCAAATCCACTTGCTTTAATTCAAATAATTTTTATTTATTAAAATACTGGTAAAATGGAAAATAGGAGAACAACAGTTTCAAATTAAGTGAGGTCTAGATATTTTCCCATTCTTTTTTTCTTTCCATCCCTACCTATCCTGCAGACCCAGAAAATGCTGCCCCATTTCGTGCCCCATGCTCAGGCCTTTTAGTCTCTTTCTCTTCTGACTAGAGAATTTTTGTTGCTCTTTCCTCAAGTGAAACAGGTCTTCAATGTAATGACCACAGCTAAAGGTCAGTTCTGTAAAAACATTTATACTTATAACTTAAAATACTTCCCTAGTTCTTGCTTGCACAACAAAGTTCCCTACATTTTCATAGTTTGTTTAAATGTCAATTTCCTTCAATGATTACAGGTAGTTTTATAGGAAAAATAGAGTTCTCCATCCATGATACAGCATAGACTCTTGTACATTTGTAAATCCTTATAAATATATATATATATAAATAAATATATATATATATATATATACACACGTATTTTGTTCACACAGTGCTGGTGATTCAGGCAGCCTGTTACAAGTAAGACAATTCATGAGACAGGGGCAGAAGGCAAAGTGGGATTTAAATTTTTTTATTGAGCCGGGAGGGGGGCAGAGTGGGGGGGTAGTAGATGAAGTGTTTGGCTGCGGATCTCAAAGGCACACCCTTGGCGACCCCCAGTGCCTCTGCCGGAAGAGAGATGAGACTTTGCTCCTGCAAAGACTTACAGCCTTGGAATCTGACAGTGACAGCTCTACTAGGTGTGATTGAGATCGATAAGGGGACACTGTACGTGGGAATCAACTCAATGACACTGAGTTCTTTTGTTTGGTTTAGGGATCCTAAGGGAGATGGAGCAGACCTTGTGCATCACATTTGTTCCTTGAGCAACAGATGATGAGGTGTTTTATGGGAGAGGATTTTAAGGAGACTTGTGAAAAAGGCTTGAGAAAGGCTTGTGAAAAGATGCCTGGATCTCAGCTTGTGCTCCCATTTATTCGGAGGCCCAGTCCACATCCCAGCTGCAGGTACTGACAGCAAGCATGTCCCGCAATAAACATAGACTGACTGCTAACTTCCAGGGGGAAACCACAAAGGTTTGTCGATTTACCATGAATTTTAACAGAACTGCAAGGCCCAAACAAAAGAAAGCAAAGCATACGAAGCACCAGCATGACACTGGGATGCAGTGAAACATCATTTTCTCCCAATACAATGTTTTTTTTAGCTCTGGTTCTACCTGTGCATTTTTCTCATATAATTACCGTGGCTTTTTTGTTTTGTCTGGAAAGAGCAGTTGACACTTTAATTGACGTATAATGAGGAAATGTAATGGTATCCATACCCACTGCCATCAAGGTGATTCTGACTCACCATGAGCAACCCTTTATGAATAGGATTTCTAAAACTGTAAATCTTTACAGGTGTAGGCAACCTTCACTTTCTCCTTCATGTAGGTTTAAAGTACCCACCTTGCAATTAATAGCAAAATGTTTATCACACTGTATAAACAGGGCTCCTTAATAATAAAATTAAAAACCTCAGATTGCTTTATTCCCAATGCCTTTTCAGGGTAATATTAATTATGTTATTATTAATATAGTATATGATACAGTAGTAAATAATTTTGATAATGAATAATAATAATAATGTATTCGGATACACAAAAGTACTCTTTGGGCTCCAGGCGACAAACTTTGAATAAAACAAATAACCCCTACGTAGAAACCGAAATACAGTAGATGACCCACAGTAAATGAACGCAATGGTTACACAGAGTCTCAGATCGAGATCTATTTCAGCGAAGTGGTCAGAGATGCTGCTGAGTAGACTCCTTTTCACCCGAGCACTTCTTGATGCTCCACCAATTTCATACTTCACATTTCTCCTACTTTTACATGCATACAGTCACATAAACAGTCATAAACACACATGCACACACACACTATGAGATTATTAGATCTTTGATATTGGTTCCCAGGAATTGGCCTCTTGTTGCCTTTTTTTGGCATTGCTTACTTAATTTTTCCCCAAGGACAGTGGAAATGTTAAGTGATTGTTTAATCAAAGGCTGAAAATGATATGAGAATAAATATGAGGAAGGAAATAGGATCAAGTTGGGGAAACAGGCCCCTGTCATGCTGAGTGGGTTAACCGGTCCTGGTGCCGCAGTGGGCTACAGCAGTGAGCTGCTAACCTCAAGGTCATTGGTGCGAACCTATCAGCTACTCCACTAGCGAAGGGTGAAGCCGTTTACTTCTGTAATGATTCAAAGTCCCAGGAACACAAATGGATAGTTCTTCTCTGTCATCAGGCTCGCTGTGAGTTGGGGTTGACTAGAAAGCAGTGAGTACTCGGTGAGTGCCCTTTCCCTTGTACTTTCCTAGCACTCCTGAGGCTGTTATTTTTGTGAAGGAACTGGGTATGATTAGAGTAATTTTCCAAAGATGGAGGCCAGACTTCTTTTTTAAAAGCACTTCATGTTTACTTGCTGTTTATTGTGACCTTCAAAGGCAGCATGTCTAGGAAGTCTGCAAGATCTCTTCCCATGCTCTTGGCCCTACCCCGCCCCCCGCCCCCCCTCCCCCCCCCCCCCCGTGGTTCCTAGGGAGAGCATGCTCCTGGGAAGAGCATTCACTCAAGCTGGCCTTGGGAACAACCATAGATGAAACTGTTAAATGACTCAAACATTAAAATTAGAAAAATAACATTTAAGGCACCTCGCCATTTTCTGTTGCAGTGGTTATGCGTGGGGCTATAAACCAAGGCCAGCAGTTTGAAACCTCCAGCCACCCCAAAGGAGAAGCAGGGGACTTTCTACCCTTGTCAAGAGATACAGTCTCCAAAAGTCGCAGGAACCAAGTCTACTCTGTCAGATAGGGTCACTGTAAGTCAGAGCCAACTCCACGGCAGGGGGGGAGGAGGAACCATTGTCATGTATCTGTTAAACCAAAGCTTCACAAATGTCAACCAATTAGCAGTATTTTACTGAAAATTCTTGGATCATATGTATTTAAGCTCTGTAAAAAATTCCTTTTCTTTCCTTGCAGTATTTGGTGAAAGTGCTACACATTTCTAAATTGTGTTGTTCCTTCAATGAACTTTTTAATGTTAAGAAATACACTAATTTATACTTTTGATATTTCCACTTCCAAGGGGGAGATGAAGAAGGTGAAGAATGGGGAGTGGCATATGATTACAAGACTTTGTCTTCACATCTATTTAGATCAGAGCAGACTGCCAGTGAAGAAGGATAAGCCCAACAGATCAATGAAACTGGGAAGAAGAAAAAAGAGATGGCATTTGTACTACAGAGAGATGAGGGAAAATATTCCCACAAAAGCAGTGAGGATAGGGATTCTCAGTTCTAGAAATTCCCATTTTATTCTTGTTATCATTTAATTGAAGGGTCCTTTTCCTACTGCGTTGTCCATTGAAATTAAAAAGGAGGTGGAGATTTCATTGTCTGTGCACACAAGGAAGAGCGTACAACTAAATGTAGTAGTAGACAAACAAGTTGGCAATAGTGAAAGGTTTCTGAATGTAAGAGAATCGACAATTAATTCAAAGTCAAACATGTAATGAATCAGAGGTGTCAAAGTCAATGCTTGCCTGGGTTACAAATGTCTTGGGCGATAAGGAGTGGAAACTGGGAATAGTTTAAGAAGCCCCCGTAGACAGATTTCTCAATTAAGAAATAGGTTTGTGCTGTACAATAACATGTACCTCCTGGGCTTTGGTCTGACCTCCTCCCAACTGCCTGAACCTCAACCCCTATAGTGTAAGACCAGTGGAGTTTCCTCTGTACCTACTCTGCTGATTAAACTTGCCTCAGGGGACTCATGTTGTACTTATCCTTTTGTGATTGGCCAACTTCACTTAGCATAATTTCCTTCAACTCTTCCCATGAAATGGGATCATCAATGCTTTTCAGTGGTGCGTAGTACTCCATTGTGTGTATGTGCCAGAGTTTCCTATCCACTTTCTATCGATAGGAACTTAGGTTGTTTCCAATTCGTTGCTATTTGTAAATTGTGCCACAAATAAACAATGGAGGACAGACAACTGGTCGTAGTTTATTTCTTCCTTCTGGGTATATGCCCAGTAGAAGGATAACTGGGTGATAAGCTCAATTTCCATTTGTTTTAAATATCACCAGATCGCTTTCCACAGAGGCAGTACATATGTGCATGACCACCAGCAAAGGAGCAAAGTTACTGTCACATCACATCCCCTCCAACCTCTGTTGGTCTTTGATTTTCTGATTTGGTCAATCCTCAAGGGTGCTAGATGGTATCTCGTGGTTATTTTATTTTGCATTACTCTGGTGGCTAATGACCAGGTGCATTTTCTCATATGTTTATTAGCCAGTCAGGTCTCCTCCCTAGTGAAACTTGTTTTCAGTTCTTTTTCATACTTCCTCAGGGGGTTAACTGTTCTTTTTGCCAGCTAGGAGGATATCGTCAATTTTAGTAGTAAGCCCTTTGTCTGTTGGGTCATTGCTAACCCCCCATCCCCCAGTCTGTGGGTTCTCTTGCTACTCTTGGTGAAGTCTGTCGGTGCACCCAGGTATTTAAGTTTCACCTGTTTGTGTACCCTTCCCTGTTGCAGTTAGCCTATGGATTCCCTGGGCCAGGAGTTTTAGGTTTGTCCCGATTCTCTCCTTGATGGTTCTGATAGTATGTGATCCAACTTGAGTTTGTTCTTGTGAATGAGGTGAGGAAAGTGTCTTGTGTCATTTTTCTACATGTGGATATCCATTGTTTCCAGAACCACTTGTAAGAGAGGACATCATCTCCCACGTTAGGCTTTTGGGGGCCCTTGTTAAAGATAAGTTGCCTATATGCTGATGGTTTTATTTTTGGGTTTTCTATTATTTCCCATTGGTCTGAGTGTCATTATACCAGTGCCTCATTGTTTGGATCACTGTGGCTGTGTAAGTAGGTGGTAAAGTCAGGGTAAAGTGAGCCCTATGATTTGTTCTTCTTCTTGAGGAATTTTCTGCTAATTCCGGCCTTCTTCCATCCCCATATGAAATTGGTGGTCAGTTTTTCCAATTCTTTGAAGAAGTTTGTTGATATTTGAATCAGAATAGTATTAAACTTATAAAGTGTCTTGGGTAAGATTGACATCTTTACTATATCAATTGTTCCAATTCATGAGCATGGGATATTTTTCCATTTGTGAAGGTCATTTTTGGTTTCCTTTAGTAAAGGTCCTGTAGTTTTCCTTGTATAAGTCTTTTTGTTGTTGTTGTTAAATATATCCCTAGATATTTCTATTTGTTCTTGGCTATTGTGAAGGGTACTGCTTTCTTAACTTCCTCTTCCATGGTCTTTTCCAATGTATATAGAAAACCAATAGATTTCTGGTTGTTGATCTTGTATCCTGCCATTCCTCCATATTCTTCTATTGCTGTCAGTACTCATGGATCAGTCTTAAAGGCTTGAAGTTAAGCAAGTTGTCATCTAGCAGAGAAGCAACAAGCCCACATGGAAGAAGCACACCAGCCTGTGTGATCATGAGGTGTCGACAAGATCAGGTAACAGGCATCTGATGACCCAAAACAAACTAACAAACAAACAACAACAACAACAAACATATTGTTGAGAATGAGGGGGTACAGAGCAGAGCCCCAAAACCCATGTGTAGACAATGTGACAGGCCCTCATAGAAGGGTCACAAAGAAGGGATCAGTCAAGCAGAGAGCTGGAAATCACCGATGGTCCATTGAGGCTTCCTCACCCCCACTATCTTGACCCTAGTACTGCCTTTCAGGCTTGACCACCAGGCTGTGAGGACAGTGTTGCCAATTAGAGCAGCCAGTCCACAGAGAGGACCACATGGCCAGCCACACTATGAGACATGACGCCCCTCACTGACCCATACCCCTACAGGGGACAACACCGGAGACACAGTGTGTGAATCGCACCCGATCTGATGCCGCCACATTGAGGCAAAACACTAAGGGCAGGGGTGGGAGGTGGGGGGGGGGCGCAATAGAACAGCAAGGGAACAGAGAGGCGAGGTTCCCAGGGAATGATGAAGGGGGACTTTGGGGCCAGGGCGCGGTGCCACAACAGACTGAACTGGAAAACACTCCTAAAGGCCAACAAACAGTCCTTGAACTAAGTACAAGCTTTTCTATCTTATTTTGTTTTGGGTGTTTTTGTCATTGGTTTGTTGTTGTTTAGTTGTATATTGTTGCTTAGTTTTCCTCTGTCTTGTTTTTATGCATGTTATTAACTCCTCTGGTCTTTCTAAATTAGATAGGCTGGATGAACAATCTGGGGGAGAAAACAATGGACCAACAATTTCGGGGGGACATGGGAGAAGGGGAGGTGAAGGGAAAGGTAGTGGTTGGTGTTAACAAACCCAGGGACAAGGGAGCAACAAGTGATCCAAATTGGTGGTGAGGAGGGTATGGGAGGCCTTGTAGGGCATGATCAATGTTAATGTAACCAAGAGGAATTGCTGAAACCCAGGTGGGGACTTAGAATGATAGTGGAACAGGAGAAAAGTCTAAGGAAATAGAGGAAAGAGCTGGGAGGCAAAGGGCATTTATAGAGGTCTAGATAAAGGCATGTATCTTAGCAAATATATTTATATATGAGGATGGGAAATTAGACCTATGTTTTATATTTATAGGTTTAGTATTAAGGTAGCAGAAGGGCATTGGGCCTCTACTCAAGTACTCCCTCAATGAAAGAATACTTTCTTCTATTAAATTGGGATTCTATGATACTCACCTTCCCGACACAACCACTGAAAACAAAATAGGTGAACAAGCAAATGTGGTGAAGAAAGCTGATGGTGCCCAGCATCAAAAGATATAGCATCTGGGGTCTTAAAGGCTTGAAGGTAAACAAGCGGCCATCTAGCTCAGAAGCAGCAAAGCCCATATGGAAGAAGCACACCAGCCTGTGTGATCACAATGTGTCAAAGGAATCAGGTATAAGGCATCATAAGGACAAAATAACTTATAGTGAATGTGTAAGGTCTCTCTCTGGCCTAAATTTCGGCCTCGGTCCTTGGCTCCGCATGAGAAAGAATTACACCGAAGCTGGGCTCGTGATCCAAGTGAATTTAATGAGTTAAAAGAAGCTTCAGGTTTTACGCAGCACCCATAGGATTCCTTTGACCATGCAGCCTGGCAGAGACTGCTCAGGGTCACGCAACGGTCTCTCTCCCAAGTTTCCTCCCACGAAGATGACCAGACAAGACCCCTCTCCCTTCCGGTTCCTGCCTTTTCAAGGATTCCCGGGGGAGGTGTGGTGAACGACCCCAGGTTGATCCCATTGGCTAAATTGCAATCACCTGGCCCAGGTGCGCTGCTCGAAGGTTTAATGCTCATCCATGCCCACTGGCGGGAAAATCCAGCTTTGTCCTATGCTGGCTCTCCTGGGCATGCGTCAATGGACATCCCATCCCTGATGCTAGCCACCTAAAAAATGTGGGGCAGGGGGTGCGGAGTGGAGAACCAAAGCCCATTTGTAGGTGACTGGACATCCCCTTACAGAAGGGTCTCAGGGAGGAGACGAGCCAGTCAGGGTGCGATGTAGCAATGATGAAAAATACAACTTTCCTCTAGTTCCTAAATGCTTCTTCACCCACCCTTCCCACTATCATAATTCCAATTATCCCTTGCAAGTCTGGATAGACCATAGGATGTACATTGGTACAGATAGGAACTGGAAACACAGGAAATCCAGGGTGGATGATCCTTTCAGGACCAGTGGTGTGAATGTGAGTGGCGATACTGGGAGGGTAGAGGGAAAGTAGTTTGGGAAGGGGGAACCAATTAAAATGATCTACATGTGACCTCCTCCCTGGGGGACAGACACAGAAAAGTGGGTGAAGGGAGACATTGGACAGGGCAAGATATGACAAAATAATAATTTATAAATTATCAAGGGTTCATGAGGGAGCAGGGAGGGAGGGAAAAATGAGGAGCTGATGCCAGGGGCTTATGTGGAGAGCAATTGTTTTGAGAATGATGAGGGCAATGAATGTATAAATGTGCTTTACACAAATGATGTATGTATGTATTGATAAGAGTCATATGAGCCCCGAATTTAAAAAAAATTATTTTCTATCTCCTTAGAAAGGTTCCATTCCAAGAAATCAATAAGAGCAGTGTCACACGGAACCTTGGTTGTAGTTCAACATGCAAACCAGATACACCTGTTTTAGTGGATTCTTCCAGAAATACAACATCTTGCAATGTATTTTCTAGATGTGTAAGTTGATCTTTATAAACCTTTACTTTAAAAGCAATGTTTATTTCCTATAAAGCAGTCAGTCTTTATCAACATATCCATCCCATATATAGTTCAAGAATAATAACAGATTATTTGTTAATAACTTAATTACTAATATTTTAGGGAAAATAGAGATAAAGCCTATAGATCCTTTGGAGAGAATAGATTCATCAAGAATTCTTAACAATGACGGTGTGAAAGGAATTGAAGGAAGCCAGATACCATACGCATACTTCATTCTTTCCTTTCCTGCTTCCTTTCTATCCCAATGAAGCCCTTCCTATCGTTGCATTCACTTTATAAAGCTGATGAACTAAGTATAAATCAGTACTGAGTCGGATCCCTTTTCAGATATTTTAATACAAGAAAAGAATACAGTTACACAAATCATATCTCCATCAGATTAAATCTATAAAGAAAACTCCTGGGAAATATCACATCTTCTGCTTCTTCTGTGAGTTGTATAATGGGATTCTCTCTCCAACCATGTTCTGCAGCCTCCAATTAGTCTGTTTGGGGTGTGAACATGAGAATGTAAGGTTTGGTTACTTCCGTGAACATGTTTTCTTTTTCAAGGCCCATTTCCATTATAGTCCAGTTCCTATTTTTCAGCAAATACTCATTGAGCACATAGTACGCATGCAAGGCACGGCCTCTGGTCAAAGCAGTACAACTGGGAGGAGGCTTACCCTTCAGATGGAGCTTTATAATTCCCTACATCTTGCAATTCATTCTCTCTTTTTTTAAAAAAAGAGTTTTATGGCACAGAATACACATATTATAAATTCAATAGTTCAATCATATCAGGAAACATTGCACAATTGCTACCACATACAGGTTTAGAATTTTTTCTTCTTTCTTTCACTCCCTGTTACTATCTCCCCATTCCCTCCAGCCTCCCTTGCCATAACCCCAAGAATACATTCAGCCAGTTTTTGTCTCTATAGACTTACTTATTCTTGGTTTCTTATAACAAAAAAATACAAAAAAAACAGAGCAAAAATCTAACAATAATAAAGTAAAATTTAGAAGCACCTCAATAGAAAATAAAGGAGAAAAGATTTAAAAACTAGAACAAATCTAAAATGGGTCAACAGGGAGGTCAAATGATAAAGTATTCAATTTTAACCTAACTACTTGTGAAACAATCCAACCTCCATGCACCCTGCATGATAAAGAAGGCTGTAGACACACATGGTCTGCGGTTAGAGGGTGTTCACTGGGAATTTAATCCACGTATTTCTCTTTTTAATTGAAACATTTTTAAATGAGTCAAACAGGAGGTCAAGTGATATATTACATTTCAGCCTAACTAAAACTTCCATAATTGACTTTGCAGTGCTCTCTGTCTGATAACAAGGCTGTTTTTTCCCATGTACTCTGGTCGGAGGGATTTACCAGAGGTCGACTCTCTGGATGACTCCTGCAAAGGGACTGGGCTTCCAGGGTTGTCCATAGTCTTATGTAAACCAAGAGTTCACAGTTTAAGTTCTGATACCATTTCCTCGTTCACATTTGGCTAGTATTTACAATTCTTGGATCACATAGACGAATGTGCTTCTTTCATGTGGACTTAATTAACTCTTTCATTTAGATGACTGTTTGTTTGAAGATAGACTTCTAATAGCCCAGACATTATTATTTCTCATGGTTGGGCACCAAGTAGTTTCTTCACCACACTTTTATATAGATATCATATCTTCAATTATCTCTTTAAGAGTGCATGTATCAAGCCAGGACCATGTCATAGATGGGGGATAGAAATAAATGCAAGCCCCCAAATCCATTCACATATATATATATTTGGTATGCATCTCTGTTTCATCTTAGAGACATCCCTGTAATTTTATGTTAAAGAATATTATCAATCATTTCCCCCGGGGCATAAGGCCCTTCTACTGAAATTGTCTTTCATTGAGCCAAGGGCATAAAATTTAAAGCACTGCTGAGAAATTATGCAAGTATAAGCTGGCTACTGACTGTAATAGATGGACTGTTGACTTATACAGAGTAGACTCTGAAGTGACACTAGACACTATTTACATAAACAGTGGGTTGGTGATATGGTGATAGGGAAAACATTTGGATAATATTCATTGACAGTGGCGCAACCATGCCTACCAGTTTAATAAATGTCATAATAAAGTAAGGAGGGCATTAGTAGTAAGTATATGGTACCCTTTCAGGTACACTTCATTCTTTTACCCTATTAATAGTAGGAGATTCACAAATATGTGCCTATGATGTATAAATACATAGTCAGGAAGATAAGAGTTTTACCCACTCTTGATTCCAAAGTCAGAACTGTCCAATGCTGTGCTCCCTTCCGCTCCCTGCACTGTTCTCAGCATCATCCTGCAGGGGAAATAAGAATTAGAGCATCAAGTTGTAGAAGGCAGTGTTAGTTTTATATATGCCTTTAAGATTGGACATCTAAGATCCTTCTTTAAATATAATGTGAGGACATTTTATTATTTTATTTCTACTTTATTTGACATTTAAGTAAAGTATTTATGCTAGTCTTTCATTGCCCCAAACTATAATTTATCTAGGTATAAATTATATGAAAAGTAAATTTCCACGAACTATATTTGACTGTGAAATAACTTTCATTCGTGTCCCACAGGTGATTTGAGCAGCCTGTCTGCAGTAAGCCAATTCAGGATACACGATACAGGGAAGGAGGGCAAATGAGAATGTGTACTGGATGCTAGCATTCAAGAAGGCAGAGGGGATCCTGTAGAACGAAAACTGCCTCGCGACGCAGCAGATTAAGGGGTGTTTTCTAATCAAGGAAAAGGGTGGTTTCAGGAAATATTCAAAGTTAATGAGAAATCCAGCATCTCAATGGAGGAGTCTTGCACTACAATCAACACTTTCATGAGGCTGTGCTTGACCTTGGCCACCTAATGCTCTGATTGTGCTCTTTGCTCAGAGGGTCTTGTGGCAGGGATTGTCTGCAAGTTTGGTCCTTCAAAAGGGAGGTGAATTGATGTCTATGTTCTAACAGAACACAGCAAGAGTTTGTAAGTTCATTATGAATCCTAACAGAATTACAGGATTGAGAACAGGGTACATGAAGCTCCATGTCTTGCCACGGGCCAGGGTGGCATCACTTTCTCATACATCCCACTCCATAAGAACTTTCCATGCCAACTCCAAGGTGATTTACACTCCATTATCCATTGTAATCGTTGGAGAGAAAGATGAAACTAAGTGCTCCTATAAAGACTGACAGCCTTGGGAACTACCAAGGGTCTCGGTGAGTCAAACGACTTGATCGCAGTGTGTTTATCCATTGTAATCAATGTTAAGATGAACTTTTTTTGATAGACCCTAAATATAAAGCACGTAAGCTGGAAGAGGCAAAAACATAAAATGAGCATAACCTGAGAAGACACACAAATAAAATTAGTTGATCAGTTTTTGAAAACTCTGACAGAAATATAACCAGAGTATAGGAATAAAAGCAACTTTACTGATAATTGGCTCATTTTCTGCATGACGACAATAAGAATGGTGATGCCCAGAGAGAATAAGCGATTTGACTTCAATTGTGCAGCTCTAAGTAGAGGAGCATGTTGTTTGCGTTTCTTGTCATCTTGTCAGTGCTGACTATTGACCAGTCCGTGTGTGCAGAATCACACTGTTCAATAGGAGGTTTCGGGTTCCCAACTGCAGGAAGCAGTATTCCACCCTAACTTCTTTTGTTCTTCTAGGTGGGCTCAATCCACAAACCTGTTAGCTACCATTTGCTCCACACAGGTACTCCGACATGCAGTCATTTCTCTTAAGGGGAAAAAAGTAGGATCTCAGAGTTCAAGGGTGCAAGCAAATAGAACGACCCTGGTTTGCATGGCTGATGGCAATGTCACAGGACTTTCTTGGGATCTAAAGAGGGGATGTGCCATTTGAAGAACTCTCTGATAGACCTATTGTAGAGAAAACGACGTTAATCCACAGAAAACAAGGGATACCTTTTAAGCAGAATACAAATAGGTGCAGAATCACAGTGGGAAATAATCCATATTTCATAGCTGGGAATATATATCCTACACTATAAGCTTCGTGTAACGAAGGGCAATTTACTTCTTTTTTATGAGCTTCAAATGAATGCATGATACCTGTTTTGAAATATTTAAAAATAAGAAACTTTTAAGGATAAAACCGAATGAGTTAGTTTATTGTGCCAACCTGGCTGATAAACACACGTGGGGTTAATTGAAGAGCGGAGGGATAAATGGCTGAGTGAGCCTCACCTTCTGAGTTCTCAGTCTCTTGCTTTCTGATGGTCACACTAGAGTTCAGCTGCCTTAGCCAGTTCCCTGCTTCAGCTTGCAAGGCTGACTTCCTGCAAGACATCCCCAAGGAGAAGACACATGGACCTACCCCGATGCAGCCCTGGGTGCTGGAACAGCCATGTGGAGACTCCTGCTACCTCTGAGATACTACACATTTACTGATTTGGCTTTCCTCCTGCAGTTGGAGCATAGTGTGCATTTTGTGAGATGCAGGAGGACTTTGTGGATTGGTGTTGGACATATGGGTTAATGTTGGACTTGTGGGCTTGGGCAGCACTGGGTTGGGATGTTTTCTTGATGAGCACTTACCTTTATATAAATCTCTCTCCTATACATGAATTTCTGTGGATTCGTTTCTCTAAAGTACCCAGGCTAATACACCAAAGGATAAGAGATACCTTAAAATAAACAAACAGAGCAACTATTTTTATAGCTTTAATGGTTATTTTATAACAATGAAGAATTTAACTAGAGAGCAAATAAATGTTCTTGCTCTCAGTGCATGAGGAAAGCCATCTGTGACCATGGCTGGATTCTATTTTGCCAAGTCAAGTTTTTAAAGATAAGCCATATCTCTCAACTCTCACTATCCTGGCTCTTGTCACACCTATGCCTATAATTAGGACCATGCCTTATGTTTAATAAATTTGATTAACTACTTGAAATATAAATAAATGTCTTTTCTCCTTAGCTACATGATAAAGAACGATTTTATAACAGAAGTTGATACACATATCACTGGAAGCTCTTAGCAGTGAGTGAAGAAGTTGGCTCAAGAAACAATCCTGAAGTCTTGGCCTTTTTCCATAGAGGATAGAGTTGCACTGGAATTAGGACAAGCATCCATTCAGTTGGAAACAAGCTTATGGAAAACTTAAACTAGCTTGTCATTCAGGAGTATTACAGAATTGGCACCACCCTTTACTTTAGACATACGTCAGAGTGCTTCTTTTTGATGCTCAACTGGTGTTCTATATCTCCAAGAAAGTTTTTGATATTTTGAAATTCTGATTTCTCCATGATAAATAGATAGAACTGACTAATTGAATATTATCCCTTGGTTCATTTCACTATACATAGGATATTGTGGGATGAACAATTAAGGGTAAATTTCCACTGCTGTCCAGTCAAAGACCCTGGTGGTCCGGTGGGGGTACTACCTGCTAACCCAAAGATGAGTGAGTCATCCTATCAGCCATTCTGCAGGAGAAGGCTTAGTTTGCCGACTCCCATGAAGATCTATGCTCTCAGAGACCCGAGAAAGCAGGTCTACTCTGTCCTACGTGACTGCTATCAGGTGGGAAGCAAGTTGGATAACAGTGAGTTTGGTTTGACTCTATTTTAACTTCAATTCAGTCCTAACTCATAGCACCTCAAAGCTCCATAGGGTTGTAAAGACTTACTTAGGGCAAAAGAGAGCCTCGTTTTTCTGTCCATGGGACAGTTTGTGCTTTTGAACCACTGACCGTTCTACTAACAGCTGAGTCCTTAAATAACAATCTGGCCACCTGGGCCCCTAAATTTCAAGGAAATAAACATGCATGGTATTTCATGGTATAAAGTCAAGCTTCATTTTAATAATATGTTTGATAATGATGACCTAAGTTGTCCTTACAGTGCATGTAATTATTTTTTAATAGAAGTAAATTTTGAGAGCTTAACATTTTTTTAAATGTTCAAATAAAGCTAACACAAAGATTACATGGAGAGTTGACAATGGTCATGAATTGAATAAAACAATATTAAATTAATCAATCAATTTAAATAATCTCTGTTCAGAAACCTAGGATTAAATTTTGTAAACAGTGAACCAAACCATGGGGTAAAGGGATTTTAATGGGAATATATAGTTATATACCTTTAAAGAATATCTAACTAAGGCATCCCATACCATACATAGAAATTATTGTTTTTCTTCTTTTTTATCTTGTGTTTCAGGGTTCTGTGGTCCCTGTAGTGTTCATTGCTGTTGTTATTGCCACAAAGTATTTTAGCCTCCTGTAAATGATTTTCTGATTGACAGAATTATCTGTGGAATGGAGAACACAGCAGAGCTTTGAAGCATTAGGGGATTCAGTAAACAGGTGTTAAACCTATTCCAGAGGATATTTCTTTTCATCAGCCCCTAATTTTCTACCTTCAGAATTTTTTAGACAGGTGATTTAGACAGGTTTCCTCCGCTCTTCATGTTTCCATGGGGCTGTCTCTCGCCTACTTAATTGCTTCTTTGCCAAAGAAAATAAACAAGAGGAAAATGAAAGCACACATTCTAACTTCCCCGGTGAAGGAAGAAAGTTTCTGATTTGATTTTCTATACTGTGTTTACTTTTCTTTGTAGGTGTAGAGTGAGGGTTGGGCCCTAAACTAAATCCCTACTGTGTTCTGAGAATCTTAAATGAAGAAGGCTTGAAAATGTTCAAAGGAATGTTTCTTTATATTTTACTTCTATATCCACAAAAATTTTGAAGACCCCTCATATTCACTGCTACCACTCCCTCACCAAGTAGCTTTCCTCCCTGTCCCTTGGGTATCACAACTCTTCTATGAGCATCTTTCCTCTCTGTACCTGATGACCTTACCTTTTCTACTGAATACATATTCTAAGTCTGGCAACAGGCTGGAAGCAAGAGAAGAGATTATGGCTATATGGATGATGGAAGCCTGGTTTTTGGAAGTGGTAAATTTAATATCAAAATATAAATGGATTAGATCACTCAGGGCAAAGAGAATTTGAGCTTTAGATATCAAAATGGAGTAGTGATGAAGCATAGCACTAACTACAAATATTCGGCATCATGAAAGGGACATCAGCTCCATTGCCATATGCTTTCATGATGTAGTTTTGGAAATAGACTTTTAAGATCATCCTCAAACTGGTTTGTGTTTGTCTGGGTAGACTAGAGAAACAAATTATAGACACTCATATGCGTATAAGAAAGGACTTTATAAGAGCAATTGAATACTGAGAACAACCTAGGCCAGTCCAGATCAAGTCCCTAAGTCCAATATTAACCCATATGTCCAAACCAATCTATAAATCCCTCTTGAGACTCATGAAACACATGCAATGAAGCCAGATGCAGGAAGATCACAGGCAGTGGGTGGAAAGTCTTGAGAATACAGTGTTGGTGGAAACATCAGCACTGGCAGGAGTTTCCATGTGGCTCCTTTAGCTCTAGGGTTCCATGTGTCTTGTACAAAGGAATGTCTTGCAGGAAATGAGTGTGTGCCATACCTTGAGAGAACTATTTACCCCCTAAGTGTCTCCAAATGAGGTCATCAAGCCGTGACCAGATTGACAGACTAAACACCTCTTCACTCTTAAATCTCAAATTGATAATAGATTATATAACTTCCTCGTGGTTCTTCATCTTTATTAGAGATTCTTTAAGTCAGTTAATACCCTGAACATTTTATATTTGATTAAATAAGCTAAATAAGTATTTTATGTAAACGAATTTTTATCAGTATACTTGTATACAGTTAAAGTGAGTTCAAGATTACCCAAACTGCTGAGATGTGAGAGAGATTAAAATACATATGCACAAAGATACCAGAGTGGATTAATCTGACACATTTAGTAGGCTATACTCATAAAAAACAAGAAAATGAGTTTAGTACGAGACAGGTCACACAGTAATTGCACAGATATCAAAGGTCTCAACTAAGAACTCTGGATGAAATACACTTACTTCTCACTTATCTGTTCTCTAATGATCTAGCACTGTACATGTCTAGGAGTAGTAGCATTTCAGTTTTGTACATTAACAGCATATGCCTGGCAGTAATGCATGCAGGCTGAGATACAAGGTGAAGATAATGCTTTTTGTAATAGTGGTCATGTGTCAACATAACTGGCAGTGATGTAATGGCACATATGTAGTTATGCGATGACATAATTTGACAATGTCAAAAGCTGTGTTCATCTTTTTCATTTTGAGATCTGATGTGTTCATTCTTCATTTTTGCATACCACTGACTTCATGTAACCATCTGACCTTCATGTCATAACAATGTCAGTGGTTTAGGGGTGCCTGTATTATCTGTTTGTCCTGGGGCCTACATATACTCATATTCCTCCAAGCCTCACTAAAGATAAGTGAAAGTTTGTCATGTACTATTGCTAGCATTAATAAACATAGTATGTTCACTCTGATAAACATAGTTCCAAAGTCTCCAGTATTTTCATGACTCAGCTCCATTCTGTTAGCCATGCTCATGAGAGATGTGCCATTGTCTAATCTCACGGCTGCTGTTATTGTCCTTAGGTACCTTCCATGGATTCCGTTCTGAACCATTGTGTTCTGATGCACCATAGAAGGAAACACCGTCCAGTCCAGTGAGATTCTCACCATTGTTCCTATGCTTGAGTCCTTTGCTTGAGTCCATTGTTGCAACCATGGTGTTCATCCATCTCCTTGAGGACTTTCTTCTTTTTCACTGCCCCTCCACTTTCCCAACACAATGTCCTTCTCAGCGACTGGTCTCTCCTCATAACATGTCACTACCCATCAGATATGTGTCAGTTTTAAACTTTAACATTCTCTTATTTCATAATATGCAATGCTTATAATTGAGCTTTGTTTTACCAAGGCCTTTATTGTTGTTGTTGTGGTTGTTGTTTTCTGAGTTCACTTATCTTGCTATCTGTTTTTAGTAATTAGCAACCTTGTTTGTTTGTTTCCTTCAGCTAGATATAAATAGCTGCCATTGAGTTGACTCTAACTCATAGGACATCATGTTCAACAAAAAAACATTCTTTCATTTTTTGTCTTCACAATTATAAGCATCATGTTGAGGTCATCATTGTAGCTATGTGCTAGCCAATCTCAATAAGTACCTTCTACACACTCACTTGTCCTTAACCCCAACAATCATAATATCCTTCTTTCTTGATGTGTCTAGAGCCATGGTAGTGTAGTGGTTATGAGTTGGGCTTAGATTCACATGATTGGCAGTTCAAAAACACCAAGAGCTCTGTAGAAGAAAGAATAGGCTTTATACTTTTTAAACAATGACAGTCTCAGAGACCCACAGGGAGTCACCAATAACTCCATGGCAGGGAGTGAGTGCTGTGTCACAAACAAGCAAGCTAATCACTGTTCTTTGGTTAACACCAGGATCTCACTAGCTAATTCTTGACAGTAAACCAGGCATTTTACCCAGCACTGATTTTTATTATATCTATCCTTTATCAGTTTTATTTCATTAATATCTGTTGTAATGTCCTCTGTTTCATCCTTCATCCTTGCAAATGTTGTTTCTTCCTTCCTTTCTTTGGTTAGGTTTTCCAGAGGTCAATCAGTTCTGTTAATTCTTTCAGAGAATCAAATTTTAGCAGCATTAATTTATTCCATGACCAAGTGAGATCCAGGGATGCAGGGATGATTCAACATATGAAATACCATCAGCATTGTTCACCACATTGGCAGGAAAATGATAAGAACCACATGCTAATGTCCATAGATGTGGAAAAGCATTTGACAACATCCAACATGCATTCCTGTTTAAGACACTCAAGAAGATAGAAATAGAAGGAAAATTCCTCAATATTATAAAAGCCATATATGAAAAGCCAATAGCTAATGTGGTGGCTAATGGATAAAAGACAAACCAATTTCACTGAAAAGGGGGACCAGAGAAGGATGGCCTTTGTCCCCACTCCTATTTAACATCGTATTGGAGGTCCTAGCTAAGAACATAAGACAAAGGAAAGATATTAAAGGTATTCAGCTGGGGAAGGAAGAGGCAACATTATCATTATTTGCAGACGATATGATTCTATGTATTGAAGATCCCTTAAACTCCACAAGCAGAGTGTTGAAAGCCATAGAGGAATATGGCAGAGTGGCAAACAGAAATCTATTGGACTGCTCTACACATCAGACAAGACCACAGAAGAGATGATTAAAAAGGTGGTACCCTTTACAATAGCCAAGCATCAATTGAAATACATAGGGATACACCTGACTAAAAAAAACAAGACAAGATTTGTATGAGGAAAATTATAAAACATTACTTCAAGAAATCAAGAGTGACCTCAACAAATGGAAGAATATCCCATGCTCATGGCTGGGAAGACTCAATATAGAATAGATGTCCATTCTGCCCAAGGCACTATATATGTTCAATGCTATCCTGATAGGAATACCACCATCCTTCTTCAAAGAATTGGAAAAACAGATTACCAAATTCATAAGGTGGGGGAAGATGTCTAGAATTAGCAGAGAGCTCCTCAAGAAGAAGAACATATTGGGAGGGTTTGCTCTACCTGATTTTAGCACGTACTCTATGGCCACGGTAGTCAAAACAGTGTGGTCCTGGCATAATAACAGATATTCAGACCAATGGAAAAGAGCTGAAGACCCAGAAATTAAAACATCAGCATGCAGGCAACGGATCTTTGATAAGGGCCCCAAAACTATCAAAGGAAAGCAGATGCCATCTTCAATAATTGGTGCTGGAAAAATAGATATCTACCTGAATAAATATGAAGCAAAACCCCTACCTCACTTCAAGCACAAGAATAAACTCAAGGTGGATCACAACAGACCTTGAGGTAAAACCCCAAACAATTAGGGTCACTAATGAGGGAACTGGGACAAACCTGAGAACCTTGGTACAGGGAATACATAGGCTATCAGATATAGGGAAGGATACAAATACAGAGGAGTCACAAATAGACAAGTGGGATATACTGGAGATAAGATACCAGTGTACATCGAAAGAATTCACCAAGAGAGTAATAAGAGAGTCCACGGACTGGGAAAACATCTTTAACAATGAGACATCAGACAAAGGCCTTATTACTAAAATCTACAATACTTTGAAAATTACAATAAGAGAAAAACTAATATCCCACTGAGTAGGTGGGCAAAGGACCTAAAGAGAAGTTTCACAGAGCCTGAAATCCAAATGGCCAATAAACATATGAGAAAATGTTCCCGATCATAAGCCATAAGAGAAATGCAAATCAAAATAACCATGAGATACCACCTAACACTCTCAAAGATAGCCCAAGTCAAAAAAATCAGAAAGCAACAAGTGTTGGAGGGACTGTGGTGAGATAGGAACCCTCATGCACTGATGGTGGACCTGTAGGTATGTACAGCCACTATGGATATTGATTTGGCAATTTCTCAAACAGATGGAAATTGAGTTAACATATGACCCAGCAATCCCCCTACTGGGCACATACCTAGAAGAGGCAAGAAAAAAAACATGGCCAGACATCTGTGCTCCAATGTTCATTGCAGAACAGGACACAATCTCAAGATATTGGAAACAACCCAAGTTTCCATCAACAGACGAATGGATTAAAAAACTGTGGTACATACATACAATGGAGTACTATGCATCGCTAAAAAGCAGGGATGAACGCACGAAGCATATGGTCACATTGGAAGAACTGGAGGAAATTATGCTAAGTGAAGTAAGCCAAGCACAAAAAGACAAGTATAACATGAGTCCACCGAAGTAAGTTTATCTATCTATATATCTATATATATATATATATATATATATGAAAGAACAGAAAGGTAAATGCAAAATGGGCATAGGGTAAAAACTACTGTATACAAACACTCCAGGGGCGAGGTAGTATGGCAAGAGCTAGACCAAATCCAGGGGTATATATAGTAGCCACCTAAAAAGGGGTGGAGGGAGGAAAGGGGATAGAAAGAAAATAAAAAGATGTGTGCTGGGGGGATAGGGCAGTGAACCACTCAAGGGAAGGTACTGTTTGTGTCTCGACAGAGAGAAACCGGATTTAAAGCCAGTCATACAAATACAGCTTGTTGGCAAGAAGTGGGTAGCCAGTGGAGGGGTCTGAGGGCTCAGCCCCCATACCAGCTATGTGGACAATTGCCCCTCCCTCCAGAAGAATTTACTTGAGAGGACTGCACTGAAGCTGCAGCTAGGGGAGAGGGGCATTTTTGATCAAAGCAAATAGGAGCAAAGAAGGGGAAGGAAGAGAGAGTGGAGCACATCCTGACCCACCAGACCTGGAGGACGTTATCCCTGCTCTGAACAGCCAATGGTCAGAGTTGACAGTATGGCTAATCCCACTATGAGACACACCATCCCTTGATGGCCCAGGACCCTAAGGGGGACAAAGCTGGGGACTCAGTGTCAGGAATGGCCCAACTGACCCTGTGACATTGAGGCATACCACTAAAACATGCGACAGAGCAACTGTGGGAGCAGACAAGGGAGCTCCTGAGTGAGTCCAAAGACAGACTCTGGGGCTAGAGTGTGGTACGCCATTGGACCTGACTGAAGGACAGACAAGCCTAGAGATAAAAAATCAGACCTTGATCTATTTACAAGTTTTTCTTTCTATTAATTTTTTTCTTTTAATTAACTTATTCTTCTATGGGTAATTAGTTTCCTTTTTTGTTGTCATCTCTGTGTTCTCACTCATAGCCTATCTTGGTATGGCTTGCTTTTTGGTGCATATTATTATCTCTACAGATCTATCTAGATAAGATAGACTGGATGTATAGTCTGGAGGAGAAAACAATGGGACCAATGTTTCTGGGGGACACGGAGAGGGGAAGAAGTGGGTAAGAGGTGGTGCTGACTAACCCAGGGACAGGGGAGCAACAAGTGATCCAAAATCAGTGGCAAGGAGGGTGTGAGAGGCCTGGTAGGGATACAGCAAGGGTAATATAACCGAGAGAAATTACTGAAACCCAAATGAAGTCTGAGCATGATAGTGGGACAAGAGTAAAGTAAAAGGAAATAGAGGAAAGAACTAGGTGTCAAATTGTATTTATAGAGGTCTAATGACTGGAATGTACATTTGTAAATATATTTATATAAGAGTGTGGGGAAACAGATCTATGTGCATATCTTTATAGGTTTAGTCTTAAGGCAGCAGATGGACATTGGGCCTCCACTCAAGCACTTACTCAATGCAAGAACATGTTGTTCTAATAAATTGGCATTCCAGGATGCACACCTTCCAGACACGATAACTGAAGAAAAATGTGTGCATAAGCAAAAGTTGTGAAGAAAGCTGATGGTCCCTGGCTATCAAAAGTTATAGCATCTGGGGTCTTAAAGGCTTGGAGATAAACAAGCAGCCATCTAGCTGAGAAGCATCAAATCCCACATAGAAGAAGCACACCAGCCTGTCTGACCACGAGGTGTAGAAGGGACAAATTATCAGACAACAAAGGACTAAAAATCATATCAGACTGTGCCCACCTCCCAGATACAATCACTGAAGACAAACATATGCATAAGCAAATGTGGTGAAGAAAGCTTATAGTGTCCAACTATCAAATTGAGAAAAAGAAAACTAAGTTTCCTCACGTTTCAAATAGGATTTTGATGATTGAGAAAGACTGTTCTAGGAGGCAGAAGTGCAATAGACAGAAGAGGAGTGTCCCTGAGAGAAGGAAAAGTGCCAAAACCAGATTGCCCGCATCAGGGTGGTTTGCGCAGATGTTAATGAGAGGAGAAAGAAAAACCCTGTTCTTGATGGAATGGGATTTTACAAAAGATAGAGTAAGGAGAGGAACTGGGTTTGAACTTATGTAATACAAATCTTTGAGAGAGATCATTTTAAAATGTTTCTCATAATTTTGCTATTGTTTTTGTGGAAGAATGTCTGAGTAACAGAACATATAAAAAGGTAGGATAATTAATTTCAGTAACTTCTTTCTGCTATCTTCTCATAGCGTGGGCATGTGTTATTTTATTTTCATTTCATATATATTTTATTTAATGCCAACATTTTTGTACAAAGATGGCATGGGGAGACTGGATTTATTAAAAAAAAAAAAAAAAGAACAGAAACTACCATGAGACCAGTCGTGGCTCATAGTGACCCTAAAGTGAGAGAGCAACAGGTCCATCGGCTTCCCAAGCTGTGATCTTGATGGAAACACTTGGGCACATCCAATTATTTTAGATGCCATCCATCATTCAGGTGCCTTCATTCTTCCCCAGGCTTCCTTACTGGCTGTCCAGCCTACACGTGCATATCAGGCAACTAAAAATACCAAAACATCCTGCGTACTCAAAGTGATATTTTTTCTCTTTAATGATAAAGAAGTCTTACACAGAGGCTTTGTCCACTTTCATGTGATTTCTGGACTTGCTGCCTTCAAGTCAACATCTAAGTATGGATTATGCTCAATAGAAAGCTCAAAATAGTCACAACTGGACCAATCGGCAGCATCGTGATAAAAGGAGAAAGGGTTGAAGTTGTGAAGGGTTTGATCTTGCTTGGATCCACAATCAGTGCGTGTGAAAACAGCAGTCAAAGATCAAAAGAGAGCTGTGTTAGGTAAATCTGCTGCACAATCTTTAGAATATTGAACCACACGGATGTTACTTTGAGAACTAAGATGCCTCTGACGTTGCCATGGTATTTTCAATTATCTCATGTACATGAGAAAGTTGGACATTAACTAAAGAAGATTGAAGAAGAATTGATACGTTGTAATTGTGTGATGCGTAGGAACATTGAAAATCCTATGGACTGCTAAAAGGATAAGACGATCTATCTTGAAGGAATTACAACCAGAATGTTCCTTAGAGGCAAGGATGACAAGGCTTCGTCTTACATATTTTGACATGCAGCCAGGAGAGACCAGTCCCTAGAGAGAGACATCATGTTTGCTAAAAAAGAGGGGCCTCAAAGGAGAAGGGCCTTAAGGAGACTGACTGACACTGTGGGGCAGTAATGGGCTCGAGTCACGAGCACATTGAGAAGAGGATGCAGGGCCAGGCACTGTTTCTTTCTGTTGCGCACAAGGTTGTTATGGGTTGTTGTTGACTTGATGGAACCTAACAACAACAACAATGACAACAACAACAGCAACAACTTGTTAATATAATGCACCAGTCATTTAAAAATCATCTAAAACAAAATTAATTATAGTAATATATTTCTTGTTAATTTTTCATTCTTTGAATGATTGATGATTTCTTTGATGATTCAATATTAGTCCCATAGAAATCTTCAGTATTTCAACTCCTGGCTTGATTTTTCCCTTCAGTCTTTTCAGCTTGAGATATGTTGAGAATGTCCTTTCCTTTGAGTTTTCTTACTCTAGATCTTTGCACATTTTGTTATAATGCTTTATTTTTGTCTTTTCAAGATTTTCCTTAAACATTTCTGTTCATTTGCTTTACTTCATTATTTCTTCCATTTACTCTACATTCTTCATTCAACAACAAGTTTAAAAGTCGGTTCGGACATCATCTTTGACCTTTCCTTTCTTTCAACGAGGTAAATTAGGTAAATCTGCTGCAAAAATTTAATCCTTTAAATTGCCTTTTGGTGTCTTCATTTGATGTCATTTCACGACTTATCAGGTCTTTGGCCGTTAGTGTCCATAGTGTCATATATTATCTTGAGACGGACTCTTAAAATCTACAAAATCTCATGTTGGCTCTTGTTAGATTTTTTTTCTTTTTCTGCAGCTTGAATTTGGACTTATAAGAAATCAATACACAGCCTGTTACACAGTTGGCCGCTGGCCTTGTATTGACTAAAGATAGTGAGTTTCTCCATTGTCACTTCTCACAGATACAGTCAATTTGACACTTGTGTATTATACCTGGCAAGGTACTTTTGCATAGTTCTTACTTATATTTTTGAAAAATTGTATTTATATTGAGGAAGTTGTTGGCCTTGTGAAATTCCATCATACAATTGCGTGCTTTGTTTCCATCACCAAGGCCTTATATTCCAACTTCCTCTTTGATTCCAATGTTCTTATGCCAATAAAAAAAATTGTAGCTGCATCTTATTTGTTCAATTTTACTAAAGATGTTGGTAGAATTCTTCTATTTCTTTATTATTGCATTTAGTGATTGGTTTGTAAATTTAAAAAATAGTTGTATTAACTGGTTTCCTTGTAGGTATATATATATTATCCAATCACAGACGGCATCTTGCTTCAAAGATCTTGAAGTGTTCTTTTAACCAGTGGATGCCACACCATTTCTTTTGAATTTATCTTTCCCAACATAGTACAAGCAAAATTACCAATACCACGGCATCAAAGCTAATTAATGTCCAGCATATTGATCTTTATACATTTCATTTGTGATGATTTGAAATGTCCTTAGATTCACACTTAGTACAATCTCTCCTTCAATTATTAATGGATGCTACAGTGTTTCACATCTTGAATCAGGCCACATCAGTAATGGGAAGTCCTAAAAGCTTTGCTTTATCCAGTTCATTAAAGTCGACTCTGCTTTCGGGAAGCAACTCTTCCCCAGTCATATTTTGAGTGGTTCCATCCAGAGAGATTCATCTTCCAGCATTATAGCCAGCCATGTCAGTTGCTCTTCCTAATGGTTTCACTGGCTATTCCTTCTGAAGTACATCTCCTATTCCTTCATCTTAATCTTAGTGTGAAAACTCCTCTGAAATCTATCTACAATGGGTACCCTGTTGGATTGTGAAATACTCGTGGCGCAGTTTCCAATATCACAGCCATATGCCGTATATACTAGAGTATAAGCTGACCCGAATATCAGCTAAGGCACCAAATTTTCCACAAAACTGCATTAAGAATGTGCTGAAAACTTGGCTTATACATGAGTATATATGATATAAGGCATTGTAGTATGGTAAACTGTTTCAATTTGTCATGAAAAATAGTTTCTGAGAATGGAAACAAAATTTTTAAAATGTTATTCATTTTCAAAAGCTCACCGCCACTGGGTCCATTCCAACACAGAGTGACCCCGTGAAACCAAGGAGAACTGGCCCTGAGGGTCTGAGAAAGAAGTCTTTGGGTGAGTAGAAAATCTGCCTCTTTCCAACGGAGAAGTTGGTGATTTCAAACTGATAACCTTGGGGTTCTCAGCCCAAAACAATCATGGTTAAGGATAAAAAAGAAAGTTGAAACATCTGGGAGTAACGTTAGTCAGTTTTAAATATATGTATATTGCACATTAAAATGTCTTTGTAAATTTTCTCTTCTCTGAATTATTAAATTATAATTTTCCTCAAGAGGACAAATGTAGTGTTTTTCAGGGGAGGAATCTCTGCTCTTGCTATGCAGGGACAAATAAGCAGGAATTTTCTATCTGGAATGCGGCAGCGGTGGGGGGGGAGGGTAAAGGATCAGAGTTATTGTTTATACATAATTACACAGAAGATAAACTAACTCCGATTTCTAAAAGTTAGGTTACTTATCATTTTAAACTTCTGTCCTATGAAACCAGACAGTAGCTGGTTCTTCCGGTATGGCATAAGGGACTCTTCATAGCTTTTAGCTGCCACAAGTACACAGTTGGGTTTTCAAATTATAATACAATTATAAACCACCACATTTCAGATTAACAAGACCATTGCTGCGAAAATATAAACATTCTAGAGATTTTCAACATAAATCTCAAATTTAGATGAACATTGGGATAACAGACACATCACTAGTTGATTTTAAAGGAGTGTAGGGTTTTTATATCTTCTGAGAACTATATCGAAAAAGGTGCTACAATAAACTATCTACTTTGCGTTTCAGTTGATCAGTTGTGTGGTTTAGAATAAAATTCATAAAATTACAGTAGTAGAAGCATGATCACTGTTTCATACAGTTGAATGACTAAAAATTTTGAATAGTTTATATAATGGACTGGTGCTACTACATTATACGATTATAATTGAAAGGGTGATTTGCATAGGCAAAGAGTAATTACGGAATTTGGAATTTAGCCAAGCTACTACTGAAAAGACTGATCTAAATACCTATTTAAGAATGAAGACAAGTGGCTCTTTTTCCCCCCTGAGTCTCTAAAATATTATGTGGAAAATCATATTTTATATTGACAAGATGTAAGTGCATGATAATCAGACTGAGTGTACATATGTGTATGCATATATATACATTTCAGATAGGCTTGCTAAATAACATACTAAATATTATTTAGTATGTTTTTGAGAACTGATTTGTTAACTAAAAAAAATTAAAATGAAATCCTTGAGATAAGGATTATTAGTAGGTAACTTTGGTGCCATGATATCTGTGTAAACAGATTTAAGCCATGAAAGGCAATAAAATATGCAGAATTAGCTATTACTCCTGTCAGTTAATTAAAAGCATATTCCACTTACAATAAAAGACTATACATTCCTAATATACAATATAATAAATTATTCTAATCTAGCTAAAATATTTGTTAACCTGCAACAATAAATAAATGGTTTATTAATATATCTTGCTTTGCAAAGCTGGACATCAAAATATTGTAAATACTCTTCTTTGTCACCATTCAGCAAACTTAAGAATGGGTGAATTGAGGTTAGAATTAAAAGTCAGGTCTAATTTCTTATAAGTAAATGGAGATCTTCGTCTGAAGCATTTTTATCCTAGAATATTGAGCACAACAGCCAAAATGAGTTATGAAAGGAAACGCAATCACCTGGCAGCTGAGATCAGAATATAATTATGATACACTTTTAACATGCTATGGTAGCCCAATGAAAACCAAAATGTGACAAGGTACGTATTTTATCCAAAAGGAAATTCAAGATTAAAGTGGTAAAAGATTTTGGGGAAAAAAATCTAGGGAAACTGATGCTTTCTAAATTGCAGAGGAATATATTTCTTTAATAATATTTTTAATTTGAATTTATTTATAGTATTGTGCTTGTTAACTTATTGACAATAAAATACATATCTAATCTATATAGGACTCCCTGAGCGGATCTAGTAGGTATAATAAAGTTGCATCATCATAATAAAACAGAATCTCTCTAGTGTGCTCCTGGAAACAAAAAACAAACTCATTACCATTGAGTCCATGTTGACTCATAAAGACCCCCTGTGAGTTTCTGAGACTACATCAGTTTAGGGAGTAGAGAGCCCATTCTTTCTCTCAGGGAGCTTCTGGTGGTTTTGAACTGCCAATCATAAGGATTGCATCCCAACACAGAACCACTCCATCACCAAGGCTCTTGCATTGGTCTCAAAGTCCACCTTTTGGTTACAACAGACCCTGGGGCATGTGGTCAATCGTTTCTTGTCTCCTCCAACACCCATCCTCTGGTTGCCATCTTTTAGCTCTGATGTTCTTTTCAGTATGATCTGGGCTGCTGAATCATAGCAGGGAGAGAGAGAGAGAGAGAGAGAGAGAGAGAGAGAGAGAGAGAGAGAGAGAGAGAGAGAGAGAGAGAGAGAGAGGAAAAGAGGGAGAGAGACCTCATGGTGTACTGGTTATGCATTAGACTGAAGCAGTTCAAAGCCACCAACAGCTCCTTGGAACAAATACATGGGAGAAAGACTGGGCTTTCAACTCCAGGAAGCAGTTTTAGAAAGCTACAGGAGGTCACTGTGAGTATTGGCTCAATGGAGCGTACACACACACACAAGTGTGTGCACATGTACATGTATTTATAGGTATTTATATATGTGATAAAAAAATTCCGAAAAGAAATACACACACACACACACACATATATAGAGAGAATTAACTATTACTCTCGTCAGGTAATTAAACATATATTTCTCTTGCAATAAAATAATGAATATTCCTAATATATAATATAATAACTGTGATAGTTACATAATCTGGGATCATTTTGAGAGGATTATGAGTGAAGGGATGGTCTAGTCTGTTAATCAGATCATAGCCAATGAGGCCTCTGTGTGGACATGACCTTCTCCTGAGAATTCTGGAAAATCCTATGTACCTTGTTGGAAAGAGATTATATCCGCTCACTTCCTGTGAGACATCCCTGAGGACAAGACACAAGGCACTTTGCTGATAGACCCCTTGCCCTAGGAACTGGAGAAGCCATGTATAGACACCTTGTCAGTGCTGAGATGCTTACAATGCTACTGGATCCAAAGACTTTCTACCCACTGACCTGTGATCTTCCTGCATTCCTTCCACCATTGCATGTGTTTCATGAGTCTGAAGAGGACTTACAGATTGGTATCGATCATATGGGCTAATATTGGAATTATGGGCTTAGACTGGACTGGGTTGGAATACTTTCTTAATGTACAATTACCCTTTATAAAAAACTCTCTCCTGTACACATATGAGTGTCTATGGAAGTGTTTCTCTTTTCTACCCAAACTGATACAGTTACCTGAGAAAATTTAAAAGGATCAAAAGCTTTCAAAGTATACTGTTTAACCACATGATTATAGCAATAGATGAAGAAAATATTTTAAAAACTCTAACACCCTTTCAGCAATCAATAAAGGAGGAGCAGATGGAAATGTTTATGGATTTGTTTCTCTAGTCTACCAGGGCTAGCACAATAATATATTTATATAACATCATAAATAGTCCTGATGTAGCTTTAAATACACATATAACTTCAATGCATATATATACTTATATTTATATATGTGTGTACATATAAACGACTGCTTGTACTGAATCATTTCCCCCAACAAACAAAATGGCTATCTAATAACCCAGGTGACTCCCTGTAACAAATCAACCTTTGGCTCTAGTCACTTACACTTATGCTAGGGCTAATACTCCTCTTATGATAAGATGAATAATTTCCTGACCTTGCTGTCTAGTAGCATACATGAAACCCTCTGAATTCTGACATTTAGAAGACAATTTTCAGTTCTTATATCACCCTATGAAATCAGTTTTCTTTGAAAATACATAAACTTCTTTTACAATCCAGCCCCAGCCATACTACTGACAGGCTTTATAGTCTCTAGACTTTAATGTTGTTTTTTTTTCTGATAGTTCAGGAAAAAGTCAATTACAGTCTAAATTGAAAATGACAATCCAAAATCCTGTAAAATCATCCATTCACTAATTTTCTTTTCCTTGCATGATACTAGCTTATTTTTATTACATTAAAACAGCAAAACCAGTATATGTGAACAAATCCTTATAAATGGTGTCTTCTCATAAATATATCATAATAATTTAATTTACCTTTAAGATAGCGGATTTCAAAATATTTTCAAAAGGGTTTTAAAAAGGTGATTTAGAGCTAGGCTCAAGGTAGCCACTCTTTTTCTGTAATGCTGCAGTTACAGACTTCTCCCAATTTAGCACATTATTTTGAAACAAAGACAACACCACTCCCCCAGGTGCCATTGGGTCTCTTCTGAGTCATGAAGATCCTTTGGAACCATGACCCTGGGGTCCTCCCACAGCTGATTTGTGTCGGAGTTCATCCCAGTTCTTCTTCACCCAGTACTGTTGGTGTATTCAACGGCGCCATTCTTATGATTTCCAAAAGCCATAGTGATAAATTCTGTGAGTAAATACCATTTTGTAAGGAATGCAGATTGTGTGTAATGTGGCTGTGGCCTAAATGTCTGTGTGTGTGTGTGTGTGTGTGTGTGTGTGTGTGTGCGCGCGTGTGCTTTCTTCCACAGGTTAAGCCATAAACCAATATAAAAGCTTTATTTGGCACACCTCATCTATTATATACATATCTCACTCACTGCGGTCGACATCAGTTTTAGTGCACACTCAATGACATAGTCTCTGAAGAAAGCTGCATTCAAGGACTTGGGCGCTCAGACCAGCGCTGTTCTATTACACATTTGCATTTCTAGCCCCAGTGCCTGTGAGTTAAAGTTTATTGTGCCAACCTGGCCCATAAACACATGTAAGGTTAATTGAAGGGCAGAGAGATAAATGGCTCATGAGCCTCACCTTTCTAGTTCTCTGGTCTCTTGCTTTCTGATGGTCGGATCAGGGTGCAGCTGCCTTAGCCAGTTCCCTGCTTCAGCTTGCAAGGCTTACTTCCTGCAAGACATCCCTGAGAAGAAGCCACATGGATCTACCCCAATGGAGCCCTGGGTGCTGGAGCAGCCGTGTGGAGACCCCTGCCAGGGCTGAGATGCTGACACGCTCACTGAATCGGCTTGCCTCCTGCAGTCAGTGTCATTGCATCTGTTTTGTGAGATGGAGGAGGATTTTGTGGATTGGTGTCGGGCATATGGGCTAATGTTGGACTTTTGGGCTTGGGCAGCACTGGGTTGGGATGTTTTCTTGATGTGCACTTACCCTTTATATAAAACACTCTCTTATACATACGAGTTTCTGAGGATTTGTTTCTCAAAAATACCTAGACTAACAGTCTATATAAGATTATAGGACACGTTTTGATCAGGGTTCCTTTGGCAGTAAAGCCAAACTACCAAACCTACTGCTACCCAATCAGCCCCTACTCCTACCTACTCTCCAAGGCAGGGCATGACTGCTTCTTGGAGTTTCTGAGAAAGCAAACTTTTATAGGAGCAGATTAGCCGGGTGCTTAACCCACTGTTCCAAGGCTCCTTTGTGGTCGTAAGACATTCATTGTACCTGGACTAATTCACAGGGTCCTTGTGGTTCTGTTCCACAAAAGGAAAATTGAGCTATGGAATAGGGGGACTGGACATTTTCTCTATGACAGCCTCTTCTATTAATGCAGTATGTGGTAACGACTTGATAGCTGTTTTGTTTTTGACTTGTTTTAATTGGCTACTCTGACACATAGGTGTTCAGCTCAGTGTCCTGGTGGATTAGTGTAGAAATTCTTGTATGGAAATAACTTAAAAATCTAACAGCAGCAATTGTGAATAATGTAAACAACTGTACTTTTTATATGACATTTGTGTTGTATATTCAATATTCAATATGGAGAAACATCAAAATTACAAAGTCTGTGGTTACATCAAATATATAAGCTTGAAAAATGATTTGAATATAAGAACACAGAACAATCATATGGATGCATATACTATATTTCTGTTGTTGACTAACATTTGTGCTGAGGTTCGATGTGAGTCATGCACACATCTCTCCCAGGGGCACACAACTCTCATTCAGTTGAGCAACATGAAAGGCCATCATGCCATCAAAGGACAATTTATCAAAGCAGCATTTATTTCAGGACAGGAGAAAGAAAAGTTAAAATATTACTTCATGTTGAGTATAGTAAAATGTGCAGTATTGAAATTGCAAAATGTTTACAGCTATAATGAAATTAACTTAATCATGTGCTCCTTTAAAAGACAGTATTTTCAAATTATTCAGACATGAAAAAAGGTTTCAAGTGGCATTTTCAAAGGCATAATCTCAAAGGAAAGGCAGACTTTAGATTTATAGCAATATAAATGAAAAGCTCTGTATGAGTTTATAATATTATTAAGGGCAACACAATTATTTTCCAAATCAGCTGTTTTATTTTGATCAGATTCATGTTCCATTCATTATGGGTATATGCAATAAAATTGTAATCTATTATCTTATTTTATAGTCAAATGTAATTTTTGTATGTATTTCCATATTTGTTCCATCAGATTTATTTCATTTACAAGAATTAACTTCAATTGTTGGGAAATATATGGTTATAGTAATAAGCTAGTTGCATACTTCTTCATAGTTCACAGTTTTTAAAATGCAATATTTCATTAGATCCTCAAATAACTTAGGAAATAATATATTTATTATATTTTAGATGAGGCTAATCAAAATGATGTTGTGACAAGTCTGGTCACTTTACAAAAGAACATTTTAATTAAAATATTCTAAAAATCATTTTGAATATCTCTTATGCTGTAGGATATTCTTTATTTGGTACAATGTAAGTGAAAGGTGTTCCATTTCTTGTTGCTAATTGCTTTTAAGTAGGCTCTGAGACATAGTTGTCTTCTGTTGCTCTTGCTGTGAGGTGCCATCAAGCTGGGTCAGACTTATAATACCCCTGTATACAGTAGAACAGAACACTGCTCCATCCTCACAAACGTTGTTCTGTTTGAGCCCATTGGTTCAGTGACCATGTCAATCCATATCCTTGGATATGGTGTCAATCCATATCCTTAGAGGCCTTCCTCGTTTTCCTGACACTTACACTTTACCAAGTATAACCTCCATTTCCAGGGATTGGTCGCTTCTGATACTATTCTGATGGATGCGAGATAAAGTCTCACCACCCTTGCTTCTAAGGAACGTTCTTATAGTACTTCTTTCAAGAAATATTTTCTTGTTCTTCTGGCAGTCTTGGTACTTTCAATATTCTTTGCCCACACCATGATCTCAAATGCATTGATTCTCCATTTGGGCTTCCTTACTCAATGCCCAGCTTTTACATGGAGATGAGGTGATTGAAAATGCTTGACTTGGGTCAGGTGCACTTTAATACCCAAAGTGACATCCTTGCTGTTCAATACTTTTAAAGAGATTTTGTGCAGCATATTTACACACACAGAGTCATTTAATTTTTTTGACCACTACTTCTAAGATAATTTATTGTAGATCCAAGCAAAGCGAAATCCTTGTCCATTTCAGTGTTTTGTCAGTTTATCATAATGTTATCTATTGTTCCAATTGCGAGGATTTTGATTTTTCTTTACCTTGAATTGTAATCCACATAGAGGGCTGTAGTTCTTAATTGTCATTACAAGTACCTCAAGTCCTCCTGGTTTTCAGGGAGGAAGGTTGTATCATCTACATATGACAGCTTGTTGTTAGTCTTCTTCCAATCTGATATATTCTTCTTCATATGGTCCAGGTCCTCTGATCATCTGCTCATCACACAGATTAAAAAACTGGTGAAAGAATACAACCCTGATGTACGCCTTTGCTTCTATAGAAGGGAGCAAAAGACATCCTCCACTTCACCATCTAAGCAATCAGGACACATCGAAAGCCATAGGTGAGGCTAATATGTATTTTGAGTGCCTCCAACCATGCAGTTCATCTTTCAGTCCTATCTCCGACAATATTTTGATATAAATAAACCTAAGATTTTCACTGATGAATTCTTATAATAGCCACAGGCCTTAATTCCTACTCTCTGAGTCTGGAAATGCTATTGAAACCTGTGATCCATTAGTAGCGCAACTACTACTTGAAATATCCCTGGCTGGACTCACAGCACCATACCAACACACAAACCATTACAACCAAAGCCGAAAAGATAATTGGTAGGTTAAGCCCCTATTCTCCTTTAATTTCAAGTGAAAATTTTCATCTAAGTCTTAATTTCTGGTCTATCCAGGTTAGGGTGCAATTTTAACTTCCAAGAACCATACCCTTAACTATGATTTACTAAGAAGGCACAGGACTGGAGGCATTACCTTATTGCCTCAGTCTTATGAGGAAAACCATATTAGAGAATATGTTATAAAATAATACTTTGAATGTCTGATAAATCTAATCATTTTTAGGGGAAGAGGTTGTCAAAATCAAAGTTCATGAAAGATCATAGGCATCCTCAAATGTACCAGTTAATGTCTTCAATATTTACCTCCAAAAGCAATAGTGGGTATGTCCGATGAACAATATGAAGAAGAAAAGAGTTAATTCCCACTTAAATTCTCCTTTCCTTTATCAAGACAGCAGCAATTACATCTTCTTAAATTTGCATCTCGTATTTAATCTTACTTGAGTTTTCTTTTTAATCCTTCATAAAATCTAGCATACAAAAATGGCTCAGCATCATGAGAGAGCAAATATTGTTCTTTAGAAGCAATACTGATGCCAGCAATTCCATTTTGAACAATATTTTTAAAATGCTGTTTTATGATTAGTGTGAAAGGATTTACAAACAAAACAAAGAGGCTAAAATATGCTTTAAATATTAAATCAGTTTCTAATTCTTATGCTTACCTTTGTATAAATACAGAAAGTATCCATGTATTTTAGAAGAATCATTCATATTGGGATCAAATTATGATGGGGTTAAGTAAACTTAAAATTCATATCCTTGGTAAACACATTAATTCAAGTCTAGCCATGTAATTAGAATGCTGAATTATTAGATGGAGATTAGATGAGTTTTTCGTGGGTGAATGAATATTCACTATATATCCCCAGACACATCCCAATTTCATCAACATTAGAAATGGAGTCTTCTGTTGTCCTTGTGGTCTCCTGATTTATAGTATTTCTCTTACCCACACCTCCTATATTTCAGCCATCTTTTTGTTGCTTATATAGCATGCACAAAGTGATGAATTAAACTCAATTTTCCCCACCTAATTTTAGTTTATATAACATTCTTTGCTTATAAAACTTGGAAAAGTCTCGATATCTGAATGCTTAAAATGCTGAAATATAACTGGAATCATTAGGCAGATGTTTCTTTTCAAATAATGCATGTTTCTGAAAAAACTCTTCAGGGTACTTAATCAATAACATAACATGATTCAAGTAGATATCTACTAAATAACACCCTTACATAGTAGAGTAAAACCTACATGTTTTTCAAATTTACAAGCATATTAAAAAATGTAATTAACACTTGCTTAACATCAAAGTGTTCATACAATTTCTAGCTTTATTGTGAATAGTAATATTCATACAAATAATGTATAAGTAGCAAATCATTAATGCACATATAATAACATTAGAAAAATCATATTTAATTTTGTTATAAAATACAGAAAAAAGATGCTTCAATTTTATTTTCATATCAGCAGGAATTTTACTTTAATTTCATATGGTGGAGATCCTGACTATATTTCCTCTTTGCCTTTTCTCTCTCTCTCTCTCTTTCCTGCTTTCCCTTTCAAATATGATGGATTGTACAATGAAACTTCAGATTATATCACTAAAAAAATCATTTTCTTGGGGGCTCATACAATTCTTATCACAACCCATACATACATCCACTGTGTCAAGCACCTATGTACATTTGTTGCCATCATCTTTCTCAAAACATTTGCCTTCTACTTGAGCCCTTAATATCAGCTGCTCATTTCTCCCCTCTCTCCCCATGCCCCATTCCCCTCTCCCTCATGAACCCTTCATAATTCATAAATTATTATTATTTTGTCAAATGTTACACTGTCTGACATCTCCCCCTGCCCTCTTCTCTGCTGTCCCTCCCCCAGGGAGGAGGCTATACGTAGATTTCTGTAATCAGTTTCCCCTTTCTATCCCACATTCCCTCCACCCTCCAGGCATCACCACTCTCACCAGTGGTTCTGAGGGAGTCATCTGTGCTGGATTCCCTGTATTTCTGGTTGCCATCTGTACCAGTGTATATCCTCTGGTCTAGTCAGATTTGTAAGGTAGAATTGGGATCATGACAGTGGGGAAGAGGAAGCATTTAAGAACTAGAGGAAAGCTATATGTTTCATCGTTGCTACCCTGAAGCCTGACTGGCTCATCTCCTCCTCCCCACAACCCTGCAGTGCAGGGGTGTTCAGTTGCCTACCTATGGGCTTTGAGTCTCCATTCTGCACTCACCCACATTTACAGTGATTTTTTTTTTTTGTTCTTTGATGCTTTATACCTGTTGCCTTCGATAGGACGTGGTAACATAGGCTGGGGTGCTTCTTCCATGTGGGCTTTCATGCTTCTCAGCTAGATGGCTGCTTGTTTATCTTCAAGCCTTTAATACCCCAGACACTAAATATTTTGATAACCGGACACCATCAGCTTTCTTCACCATATTTGCTTATGCACATGTTTGTCTTCAGTGATGGTATCAAGGAGGTGGACACCCACTGATATGATTTTTGATTCGTTGATGCTTGATAACTGGTCCCTTCTACACCTCATGATCAGACAGGCTTGTGTGCTTCTTTCATGTGGCCTTTGATGCTTCTCAGCTAGATGGCCACGTGGTTATCTTCAAGCCTTTAAGGCTCCAGATGCTATATCTTTTGATAGCTGGGTACCACCAGCTTTCTTCACCACATTTTCTTATGCACACATTTTTCTTCAACAATCATGTCAGGAAGCTGTGCATGCTGGAAGCACACATTATACTTCAGCAATCGTGTCAGGAAACTGTACATCCTGGAATGCCAATTTAATAGAGCAACGTGTTCTTGCATTGATAAGTACTTGAGTGGAGGCCCAATGTCCATCTGCTGCCATAATACTAAACCTATAAATATATGTACATAGATCTGTTTCTCCACACTCTTATATAAATATAGTTACATATGTACATTCCAGGTAATATAGTTACATATGTACATTCCAGTCTTTAGACCTCTATAAATACTCTTTGTCATCTAGTTCTTTCCTCTATTTCCTTTTACTTTCCTCTGGTCCTACTATCATTCTCAGCCTTCATATAATTTTAATGAGAAGATACCAGTCTATTTATACTTCTGAGGCCAGGTAGCCTAGTTTCAAATTTCTCCTTTCATGTTTATGAATGTAAAGACCTTAGTCGAGTTATTTAATGATTCTGTAATTTGATCTCCTCATGTGTACAAGAATGTTACTGATGTGTACAAGAATGATACTGATGCTACAAACTTCCTAACTCTTTAGAGGTTAACAAGCCTTTGTGAACAAAGCAATAATGGTATCTCATGCCTCTATTACTTGACAGATGATATTATACAATGTCTTATAATTTTGACTCCAATAATCTATTTAAAATGTTACAGTATATAGGCATACAGGATGTTATCAAGAGACATTAGCAGAGTGTGGTGAAAAAGAGAAAGACTTTAGATGGAGAGGCAAGACAATTCATAGACTAGGAATCACCTTGCCTAAATGAATGTGAACTAAGGGATCCAGGATGGAGATGGTTCGGGGAGGAACTTCAACAAAAGTACAATTATTGGTTGACATTTAGGGAGTGGTTACACAGTCAGTTTCGTCTAGCCTTAAACCTATTATGAGATGCTCGCTGAGGTACCACAGGGATAACATGCATAATTCTAAGGTTTATCTTTAGTAAATTTATGTTTTTCTGTTAGGATACTTTTAATAGCCTAAGAAATAACTTTTTTGAAAATATCACAATTTTACAATGATCAATAATTTTAAATAGTAATGATAACAATTCCCTGCAGATCAGATGAAAAAGAATAAACATTTTTGCCTCTCCTGTAGTGAGACCAAAGATAGCTCTCTCAAAGGCATTGGTAATTTCTCACTCTTTTTTTAAAAAATCATTTTATGGGGGGCTCATACAGCTCTTATCAAAATCCATGCATCCATCCATTGTGTCAAGCACATTTGTATATATGTTGCCATCATTATTTTCTAGACATTTTTTTTCTGCTTGAGTCCTTGGTATCAGCTCCTCATTTTTCCTCTTCTCCCTGACCCTCTCTCCCTAATAAACCCTTGATAATTTATAAATTTTTAGTTTTTCATGTCATACTGACAGATGTCTCCCTTCACCCACTTTTCTGTTTTCTGTCCCCCTGGGATGGGGTTATATGTAAAATTCTGTGTAATAGAATCTGTGATATGTTCCCCCACCCTCCCCCATCTCCCCCTTCCCCTTCTGGTATGTCTACTCTGGTATGTCCTGAGGGGTTTACCTGTCCTGAATTCCCTGTGTTTCCAACCTTGAGTCAATGTCTGATCATTGTTTTTAATATGGTTTTCCTGAACAGGATATGTTATTAAGCAAAGAAAATTCTTAAGTAAAGAAAATTACATTTATTTTTAGAATTGTTATCAATATTTTTCTCAGAATACAATGGAGAGTCATAGAAATAACAAATTTAATATCTTGAACAGAAGTTAATTGTGATTGAAAATGGTGTTTGGGGCCTCAGACCTTAGCTTGGACACCATCAAGATCTCTAACTTAGCTTGGCCTCCAACTAAATCACTATATTAATTTGGGGGTTTCTTGCTCAAGTATTAAAACTTTTCTCATTTTCTCTTTTGAGTTAGCAAAAAAGGTTAGAAATAAATCCAAAAAGAAAAATAGTTGTGATTTTATTTTAAAAAGCATTCTTAATGTACTCAGAAAAGAATGCATGTCAAAAACATCTAATATTGAAATATGAATTCAAATCCTTGATATGTTACTTATTCCATGCATTGCCATAATACATCTTCTTTTGTTTTTTTCTGAGCATTAAATTGAGGATAGTTCCTTTTTCCTATTACACAGAATTTTATAGTAATTTAATCAACTAAAATATTTTTCAATATAATGTAAACATTAATAATTAGAATTAATGAAGATAAATATGAATTTTTACTGCATCAAATTTTGAAATATACTGGATTGGAGTAAGATTTTTTAACAATATTTTTAAAGCATTTTATTAGGGGCTCATACAACTCTTATCACAATCCACACATATACATACATCAATTGTATAAAGCACATCTGTGCATTCTTTGTCCTAATCATTTTCTTTCTATCTTTTTCTTTTCTTTTTTTACATTTTATTAGGGGCTCATACAACTCTTATCACAATCCACACATATACATACATCAATTTTATAAAGGACATCCATACATTCTTTGCCCTAATCACTCTCAAAGCATTTGCTCTCCACCTAAGCCCTCTGCATCAGGTCCTCTTTTTTTCCCCCACCCTCCCTGCTTCCCCCTCCCTCATGAGCCCTTGATAATCCACAGATTGTTATTTTGTCATATCTTGCCCTATCCGGAGTCTCCATTCCCCCCCTTCTCTGCCTTCCATCTCCCAGGGAGGAGGTCACATGTGGATCCTTGTAATCAGTTTCCCCTTTTCAACCCACTCACCCTCCACTCTCCCAGCATCCCCCCTCATACCCCTGACCCTGAAGGTATCGTCCACCCTGGATTCCCTGTGCCAAATCTTAACTGATTTTTTTCATATAAAATTTAGCAGACAGTACTTTGCCTAACAAATGGCTAATTTGAGAAGAATAAAAAATCTGCCATACTCATAGTCACATATATATTTTTATATGTAGATAAATAAGTCTTTTAGGGAATATATTTGTGAAAATGAATGTATATGCTGTTATGAGAGACTATTATCAGAAAGTAACCATATTATATATTTTAATATAAATATGCTCACTCAATCCTTATATATTATACATAAATTTGTGAAACAAGTTATCCTTCAATGATAACATTTGTATTTTAAAACATATACGTTGTAGCAATCTTCACGTGTAGTAAGAAATAGTACACTTATTACAATGATAGATGAAAATTAAGAATTACATAATTGTATCAAGCTTTTATCCTGAGACTGTAAGTGAATGTTTATGAAGGTAGAAACATGGACAGATGACAAACAGAGGGATAGGCCTAAGCCTACATGTAGTCAGACTTCATTTTTCACACAAGTATTTCAGTTAGTGCACTCTGGTTAAAAAACTTCCATCCTTAAAGCATAAAGTTGTAATTTAAGTTAGAATAATACATTCACCATAAATATTAAGTACAAATTTTGCTGCTGGTTTCAGTCCACTAATTACTAATAACAGACTAGCTCATAGTAATGGTTCACATGCCTTCTTCAGAGCTGTGATATATGTACTCTGTACACAGACAGATAGTATAGCGTCTTTGGTTGTATTTCTTCCTTGGTTGTCAGTAATAAACCCACAGGACACTCTACAAAACAAATAATTGAGAGAAAGAATTAACAAAAAAAATGAAAGAACAAAACTGATATACCTGACAGCATAATTCTAAATAGATAAAGGTAGAATATAGAATAAATTGCTGACTATGGAAATATTGACTGCTGCTATTCCAGAGCATAGAGATGTGGAGATTAGGCGATTCAGTGAACATATTGCTTTAAATAAGAGAGTTTATTTAATGGAAAGACTGAGCATGGCATCGAGGAAATGATGACGGAAAACTCTTTGCACTATTATCCTTTGGAATATTTCACAACACTGGGACACAAAACATTGAAATTTAGAAACTCATACACACTTAGAAACTAGCATAATAATTGGGCAAAGCGTAGACAAACTCATCACTCCATTACTCCATACCACAGCTTTTAAAGTACTAATATGTCAAATACAATTGATGCATGGATTATAACAAGAATTGTAAGAGTCCCCAATGAAATGAAGTTATTAATCTTACCTTATAATTACTTTTATTGTACCCTAATTTGTCATTCAAATTATTCTTACATATTGTTAATTTCATTATTTATGAGCAAATAATTGAGATATAAATTTCCATTCATACAATGAATTTGAATTAATTTAAACAAATGTATGCTATTAATTAAAACAATAAGTTATTTATAGATATTTTTAGTTGATTCTGACTTAGGGACCCTATTTACAACAGAAACACGGATTGGTCTTCTGCCGTTATCTCAATTGTTTTTATAAACACATACACATAAAAATTGAATTGGTTTAAAAAAATCTTTTAAGTGAAATAGAACTTGTCCGGTTTTTCACAGACCTCATGATGAAAGAATTATACTAATTTGAAGTATTATCATCATGAACAAAAACCAAAATAAAGAGGCAACTTTGATGGCAACAACAGCAATGATATTATTTCGAAGGTAAGCACATATCTAAGGAAAATTTCAAATATAATAAAGACTTCCAAGAAACATGGCACAAATGTGACAGTGTGATCACATATCATACACAGGAGATAAGATACACATGGATTAAGTGTGGCGAATGAATTAGATGGGGCCTGGTTACCCAAAGAATGGCATCTGGAGTCTTCAAGACTTGTCTTCTAACAAGCATCCATCTAAGGGAGGCTTCAGCTAACACAATACCATGTAGACACTTCAGATAACTTCTCAACATGTTTGGGGAAATATAAGACATGAGCATTTCCATTTAGTCTAGTAATGTTTTCCATTTTCAACAATAATTTAGATGTTAGTAGGTCCTAGGGTATCTGCAGACTAAACAAGATATCTAACATGAGTTGTATAGTTATATTGTTTTTGGTATTTTTTGTATCTACTCGATTGAGCTTTGTCAAGGAAAATAACCAAAAAAACACACTGCCATGAAATTGATTCCAACACCTAGAAAAACTCTAGGCCAGGCAGCCCTTGACCTGGGAGTTTCTTAGACTAACTCTGTACAGGTGTACAAAGCTTCTTACTCTGTCCTGGAGGAACAGTGAAAAAGACTGTCAAGTGCAGTTAACTAGACTCCAAACCAACCCAGCACAACTCATTTTTTATTGACAATTGATGACAAAGAGATCTTTATGATTACATACATACCACCCAAGTTTTAAAACACTTACTTCATTCAGAATTCAGTGCTTGCTTTATAATATATTAAGCCGTATATATCACTATGTTCTGAAAGGCTGTGCCTAGGTAATAACTCTCCTGCATTCACTCTCTTGTTAAAACAAGAGCTCTATTTCTGAGCAGATGACTTGACCTGCTAATTGCTTGGAAAACTGGATGCATGGATAGCATTCCGTCGTAAGTGTATGCAAATAACATGATTTAGCTTCTTTCTACTGCCTTGTGTTACGTAATGATGTACGAGTTACTATCAATATAGTTTGACAAGACGCTACTCAATAGCGCGCTTCTATATAAATCACCCATTGTATATTCTGCAGGTGTTAATGGTGAAAGGATTAAAGAAAGCATTATGGCAACATCTTAATTGCACATCTCATGGAATAAAGGATTACTATGTAGTGATTTGACAACATGGCGTCATTAATTCATCTTTGAAATGAAAAGGTCTCAGGAAAAAAAGCCCTGGTGATGTAGCGGGCTGCACACTGGGCTCACAACAACCAGTGAAGCTGAGCTAGCAGCTGCTTGGTGGGCGAAAGCCGAAGCTTAGTGCTCCCATAATGGCTGACAACCTCAGAAACTTTAGTGAGTGGGGAGTACACCTAAACTGACAAGAAAAAGAAAATATGTCAAATCATTTTTGCAATTTGGATTTGCTCCTAACAAATTTGTAATGAAGTTTGGGCTACAAAAAGCATGGGAGCAGTCAAACCAAAACAGCATCTTAGTAGCAAGTTTGCAGCATGTTGCAATAAAGCAATGAAGTATTTTGAATGTACTTTTAAATATTTAAATTAAAACACTCATTCTTAATAAATTTCTTACCATTATGGACTCTGAGCCAGGGGGTATACCTGCCCCTGTGGGTTTCTGAGACTATAAAACTTCATGGGACTAGAGTATTGCATCTTTTATCCATGGACCGTCTGCTGGATTTGAACTACTGACACTGTGGTGAGCCCAACTCATAACCCATTGTGCTAATGTGGTCATTTTATGGATATAAGCTATGTATGCATATATCTGACAGGTTTCTTTCTTGTTGTGTTTTATTTTGTTTGTTTGTCATTGGTTTGTGGTTGTTTTGTTGTATATTGTTCCTTGGTTTTGCTCTGTTTTGCTTTTATGCATGTTATCTCTGCAGGTCTGTCTAAATAAGATAGGCTGGATGAACAATCTGGAGGAGAAAATAACAGGACTGACAGTTCTGGGAGAAGGGGAGGTGGGGGAAAGGAATTGGTGTTAACAAACCCAACGACATGGGACCAATTAGGGATCCAAATTTGTGGTGTGGAGGGTGTGGGAGGACTGGTAGGGCAAGATCAAGGGTAATGTAACCAAGAGGAATTGCTGAAACCCTGGTGGGGAATGAGCATGATAGTGGGCAAGCAGAAAGTCAAGGGAAATTGAGGAAAGAGCTAGGAGGCAAAGGCATTTATAGAGGTCTAGATAAATACATGTATATAAGTAAACATATTTATATATGAGGATGGGGAAATAGATCTATGTGCACATATTTATAGGTTTAGTATTAAGGTAACAGAAGGACATGGGGCCTCCACTCAAGTACTCCCTCAATGCAAGAATACTTTCTTCTATTAAATTGGTATTCTATGATGCTCACCTTCCTGAGACAACCACTGAAGACAAAGCAGGCGAATAAGCAAATGTGGTGAAGAAAGTTGATGGTGCCCAGCTATCAAAAGATATAGCATCTGGATTCTTAAAAGCTTGAAGATAAAAAAGCAGCCATCTAGCTCAGAAGCAACAAAGCCCACATGGAAGAAGCACACCAGCCTGTCTGATCATGAGGTGCCAAAGGGATCAGTTATCAACCATTAAAGAACAAAAAATCATACCATTGTGTGCTCACCTCCATGATGCGATGGCTAAAGACAAATGGGTGCATAAGCAAATGTGGCAAAGCGTTTGGGGTCTTAAAGGCTTGAAGGTAAACAAGCGGCCATCTAGCTCAGAAACAACAAAGCCCACATGGAAGAACCACACCAGTGTGTGATCACGAGGTGTCAAAGGGATCAGGTATCAGGCATCATCAGAACAAAAAAAAAATCTTACCATAGTGAATGAGAGGGGAAGTGCGGAGTGGACACCCAAAGCCCATTTGTAGGACACTGGAGATCGCCTTGCAGAGGGGTCTCAGTGAGGAGATGAGCCAGACAGGGTGCGATGTAGCAATGATGAAAAATATAACTCTCCTCTAGTTCCTAAATGCTTCCCCCACCTCACCCCCACCTATAATGATCCAAATTCTACCTTGCAAGTCTGGCTAGACCTGAGGATATACACTGGTACAGATAGGAACTGGAAACACAGGGAATTCAGGGCAGATGATCCCTTCAGGACCAGTGGTAGGAGTGGCGATACATACTGGGAGGGTAGACGGAGGGTGGGTTGGAAAAGGGAAACTGATTACAAGGATCTACATGTGACCACCTCCCTGGGGGACGGACAACAGAAAAGTGGGTGAAGGGAGACACCGGAGAAGGCATGATATGACAAAAAATAATTTATAAATTATCAAGTGCTCATGAGGGAGAGGAGAAGGGGGAGGGAGGGGAAAATATGAGGACATGACGCCAGGAGCTTAAGTGGAGAGCAAATGTTTTGAGAATGATGAGGGCAATGAATGTACAAATGTGCTTTACACAATTGATATATGTATGGATTGTGATAAGAGTTCTATGAGCCCCCTAATAAAATGATTTAAAATAAGATAGATGGTAGATATATGTTTCTAACAAGGAATTGTGTCATTCAGATATGAAGGTAAGGAAGTTGTTCCAAGTCCATGAGTGAGATGTCAGACTAGAGGCTTCCCTTGTTTACAAAGACATAAAGAAAAAACAAATTATTAATGAGAAAGATAGAGTGGGACCTCAGTTTGCTTCTGGCCATTTTGAGACACAAAAGGAACATAGACTGATGAGAAAAAGCTGATTAGTACAATTAGTAGGGAGTAACAATTCTAAGTAAAACAAGGTGAGCAGAACATGGACAGGATCTGAGAGAAGAAATGGGTGAGAATATTAATAGAACAGGCCACTGCAGCGCAAGGAGGGAGCCAGTGAAGGAAAACAGCAGATCTAGCTAAGAGACACCTTTTGATAATTAGATTTTCTGCCAGTTTGGTTGGGCCAGGATTCTCAGTGGTTTGGCAGTTAATGCCTAGTAACTCCCCATGATATGACTGAGTCATAATAATCCACTCTACAATGGGATATCCTGGGAGTATCCAATCAGTTGTTAGAAGATTTGGATAGAATGCCGCTCTCTTACTCAGGGCATAGCCCTGATGAAATAAAAGAGAGTTTCCGTGGATGTGTTGCCAATATCCTATATAAGTGGGTGTTTATCTGCTGTGTCTGCTGCATCGGGACCTGCAAGTGTCTCCGGTGCTGCAGTTCTTTTAACTTCAGCCAACAGCCTGCCATATTCCCTGGTGATTCTGGGAACCATCCGTGGTCCACCATCTGACATGTCAATCCTCATTTCATTTGAATGTCCAGACAAATGCCTGACCTGCTGACTTTTGATTCATCTACCTCTATAGTCACCAGTTTGAGGTCTCCTTGCCAACCTTGCAGCTATCAACTCCCAAAGCTACTACAGTTATGAGAAGCTTCCAGCTTAACATTTGATATCTGAAATTGGAACCAGTCTAGATTCATACTTGATTTGCCTGCTTCTACAACTATTTGAGTCATTTTCCTGATATAAATGTCTCTATATCCATAAGTGTAACTGATTTTGTGTCTTTAGGGAACTCCTCATACAACAAGGGGAAAGGACCTGTGTGAAGGGAGCTGGAGTCTAGGACTCAGGGGGAAACCCTTGTACGAGTTTAGACAGGAGCTGGGTAATTTTCTGTTCCCAGCATCCAGAGGTGTCGAGGAGTCACACCAGAGAAGTGTTTTCTTCTTTCATCACCATCCCTTACTGTTGACCGCAGCTGCTAATTAGGGAAAAGTCAATGTCACCCCCCCACCCAGCGAGTTCAGTTCATTCAATCCTCTATCTGCCCCCATTCATAAGCAGAATGAAGCGCTTCCCTCAGGTGCCTGGGGAACTGACAGGTTATACTTTTAGGGGAGTCTAGAAGAGCACACTTGGCTACCGCCACCAGAAGTGTGTGTGCATGGACATCATGTACAAAGTTCCTGTCCCACTCGAGGGTAGATTCTACCAAGGATCACATTACAGGCACAATTTCTTCAATGCCTGTTTTGTTTTTCTCTTGTCTCCTGTTTTTCATTTTATAAGAATCCAGCTAAGAGCCCTGAGGGGTGAGCTGGCCCAGTACTTCCAAACTACCATGGAAAGACATATACATAACAACAAAGCAAAACAAAAAAAATCATTTTGTAACACACCAACATGTAAGTATTAAATACAACGTTAAGCGATCTCAGAAATACACTTCAGATACAGTTTAAAAGCAACAAAAAAAAGTATAAGGTGGTTGAGATAGTTTATTGTGACATCCTGGCCGATAAACCTAAGTGGGAATAATTGAAGGGTGGAGAGATAAATGTCTCAGTGAGCCTCGCCTTTCTTGTCTCTCGCTCTTTGATCATCAGACCAGTGTGCGGCTAGCTTGCCTGTTCTGTGCCTCAGTTTACAGGCTACACTGCCTGTGGGACGCCTAGTCTGTGGACTGTTCACTGTAAGTGGAGGTCCCTTTCAGACCACACAATTAGAATTTACACCTCTTGAGCTGGGGACGGACTGTTGGTGACCTTCCTTGCTGTTTGCTGCCTGTGCTGGGATAGCCTAGCTCTCTCTACAGAGGACTACCCGGCGGGCGGCCCTCAAGACTTGAAGGACTGCTAATGTCTCAAAACTCTCTCACGGGAGTGAGTTGCACTGAGCCATTTGTACTGCTTTATAATTTAACTGCTCGTTTCTTGTATTATATGTCTATCTATCTGTATTTAATTTAACAGTTCATTTCTTGTATATATATATATATATATATATATATATATATATATATATATAATTACCAACAATCTGTTTTTGTCTGTCTAGAGAACCCTGTCTAACACAGTGGTATAAGCAAGTAAGCAAAATAAATAATTAGAAAATTTCATTGATAACTAGTAATAAAACTATTCAATAAATAATTGAAAAGCTATGTAAAATCCATCCAAGAACCTAAGGAAACCACAAACAGAATTAAGGAAAACACAGACAATATCCTAGCAGAATTTATGAAAACAATATGACTAAAATATCAAAAGAAAAATGTGAAAATTACAAAACAGTTATTAGAAATTCTGAGGATCACTAAAATTTGAAGACAGCTGACAAAATGGACAGAAAAAGGAGTAGAATAAAATCAATTGAATAACTGAAATTCAAAGTAGAAGACAGGTCTCTGGACATAATTTTGTTTTAGTAAAAAACAAGAAAACGAGTGAATAAATGAACACCTCCCAAAATTATATGGGGCTATACCGAAATTACAGACAGATGGTTCTTCAAAAAGTTTAACAGAATTAACAAGTCACTGGCATATGTAACAAAGGAAAATAAATAGATGCAAATAACAGAATTGGGAGCAGGCAACACACAGAACGGACCATAGCCAACCCCAGTTTGAGACACGACTTCTCCTCACTGGATCACAGCACTACAGAGGACAACACTGGAGACACAGTGGTGCGGAGTAAGTCTGGTTGGGCACACTCACATTGTGGGGAATCAAGAATGGAGCATAGCAGATCAGCAGTGGAAGCAAAGTCACAAAGTCCCTGAGAATTCCTGAATATAGACTTCTGACTTGGGGAGCAGTGGTTGGCACTCCACTGGACCCAGTTGGGGTATATTCATAAAGATCACCAGATACACCTAGAACTATTTATACTTTGTTTGTTTGTTGATAATTTTGTTTTGTTATGCCTATCTATATAAGATAGGCATGAATAGCAATTGTGAAGAGAAAGCAACTGGCCCAGTGGTTGGGGGATTGGGGTGGGAAGTCATGGGAAAAAAGGAGGCAGGGGGAAGGGAGTCATGAGCCAATAATGTCAAGGATAGTGGAACAACAAATGATCTAAAATCAACAGTAACTAGGGTGAAGAGTTCTTGGTGGTATTTGATCAATCATAATGTGGCAGAGAGGAATACTGAGAGAAAAATGAGGTGGGAACGTGATAGTGGGGTAGGAGTAAGGGAAAAGGAAATGGAAGAAAGAAATAGGAAGTAAAAACATACATAGAGGTATAAATATAGGCATACATATGTGTAAATATATTAATACATAAAGATAGGGGTATTGGCTGATATATATATATATATTTATATGGTAACATTAAGGGAGCAGATAGATTTTGGGTCTCTGCATAAGGCTTCCCCCAATACAACAACATTTTGTTCTAATAACATGGTAGTGAGTGATGCCTACCTTTCTGATAAAATTGCTGAAGACAACCCGAGTACATAAGCAAATGCAGTGAAGAAAGTAGATGATGCCCAGCTATTACAAGATTCATTGTCTTGGGCTTGAAGTCCAACAAGTAGTCATCTAGCAGGGGAACAACTAAGCCCACATGGAAGAAGCAACCCAGCCTGTGTGAGCATGAGATTTTTATGGGAATAGGTATCAGGAATTCAAAAACAATGGATATGAGGGAAAGGGAACCGAGTGGAGACCCAAAACCCATCTATTGATAATCAGACATCCCCTCACAAAAGGGCCACACTGAAGGGATTATACATCCCAGGCTCAGTATAGCACTGATGAAACATACAACATTCCTCTAGTTCTTCAGTCGTTCCTCCCCCTACTATTAGGACCTCAGTTCTACCTCAAAAATCCTGCTAGACTGGGGTGTATACATTGATATGGATAAGAGTGTTCAATAGATGGACCAGGTTGGATAAACCCCTTGGAAACAGTAGTGGTGGTAACAATTCCATGAGGGTATGACAAGAGAATGGGGGAAAAGAGGAGAAGAGGGAACTGGAAGCAATGGTAACCATATCACTCCCTTTGAGGGAGATGGATACCACAAGTATAGGTGAAGTGATATATCAGACAATGTAAGTTATATAACAATATAAATAATATATCAAAGGTTTCTGAGGCTGATAGGGTGGTGGAGGGAGGGAATAAAGTTGATATTAAAGGGCTCAAGAAGAGAGAAAATGTTTTGAAATTGAGGATAGCAACATCTGTACAAGTTTGCTTGATATCATTGATTTATGGACTATTATATATGAATCTCCAATAAATGATTTATTAAGAAAAAAGGAAAGGAAATAGGTGAAGTCACAGTAGAACCAACTGATGTAAAAGAATTAATAACAGAATATTGTGAGGGTTATACTTGTCACACATTTGAAAACCAAGAAGGAATGGACACATTTCTTAAAAAAATGCCAAACCTAGTTAAATCAGTATTGTCTGAAGTAGATAATTTGAACAGACTAATCACAAAAGGAGGCACCCTAGTGGCACATTGGTTACGTGTTGGGCTGCAATCCACAGGCCAGCAGTTTACTGACCACCATGTGCTCTGTGGGAGAAAGGCAGGGCTTCCTACTGCCATCAAGATTTTTGGTCTTGGAGACCTAGAGGCAGCTCTACCCTCTGGTCATCCAAAGGACCACCGAAGGTAGGAATTTACTCGATACCAGTGAGATTCCTTCCTCTTTCTGTCCTTTCCTTACATAATGAAAGATAAAGCTTAACAAGTCATAAAAATTGCGTCCTTCCAACTTCTAAAATGGGAGAGGGTGCTTAACCCTGATGACCTCAGTGGAAAACGCCACTCAAACTATGACAGGACACAGAGGGGGAAGAGAAACTCCCAAATCCATTTCAAGAAGAGAACAGTAGATTGGATCCTAAAGGCAGGCAAAATGCAAAAAAGGAGAGAAAATGACACCCCGATATCTCTCATGGAGCAGAGACATAAAAACCCTCAGTACAATCACAGTTTATGGACTCGAACAGCTTATTAAAGAAGTAACATGTCACAACCACATGGGGGTTACACCGGTTAAGCAAGAATGGTACAACGCTACTAAATGAATCAACAGAAAAACAACATTACCTTATCAATGTATGCATAAAAGGCAGTTTATAAAATCTTTCACGCATTTCTGAAAACAAGCAAACAACCAGCAAAACAAAAACAGGAGTGAAATTCCTGATGCCCCAGGGACATCAAGGTCAATTGGCAGGCTATTGTCTACAAAGATAATGTTCCACATCCTATTTTAGTTAGTAGTTGGGGAGTGGCCATCTGAGATATACTTATTGACTTCTCCCTATCTTCAGCAAAGAAACATGAATAATAGTCAAGGACACATGAAACAATTAGTTCAAAGCACTAATGACCAGGCAACCTTCAGCCAGCCTCCATGTGCCTGGAGGCAGAATTGGATAGTGCCTGACCACTACTGTCAATCACTCTGAAGCACAGTGCTGTAAAGGCTCCTAGACAGAATCAGAAAAAGTGTGGAACAAAATGGAACCCGTGATAGCTATGGTCCTTACTCTTCATGCCTGGAAATGAACTCAGTTCTCCCATGCCCCAACTCTCAGTCAAACAATATACAGGCCTTAGGCTGAACGGTACCACTAAGGAGGTACATTCAAAATCAAAACAGCAGCATTTGACCAGGCATAAAACTCAGAATAGAGAAATGGATAGGAAAGAAGGATAAATAAAAATATTAAACAAAAGAAGAAAATTGGGACGAGCAATGTAGTAATTAATGAAATAATATATGCAAGGATTGTTAATTGAAAAAAAAATAATTTGTATGGTAAACTTCCACTCAAACCTTTTTTTAAATTACATAAGTTTATCCATGTCTTTATCCTGGCATTTTTTAATGAAAATATTACTGACAATAGAACATTAATAATTCTGAAGACAATACCTATGTCTCCTCAAAATCTAGATCAATTTAAATTCTGGAGGTTGTACGAACATATACATAGCACTGTATATAATTTAGAGAAAATTGTATATTTGCGCGATGGAAACATAATACATAGATATAATAATTGGAAATTATCCAGTTAGCTTGAATAGTCTGATAGAAGACATATTTGAAGTTACAAGCTTTATGATACAGGTTGTATTGAACGAGTTTTGTACTATATATCAGAAAAAAATAAATCCATTAACTTATAATCTTTCAAACTTTAGAACTAGGATCTGATATATAGTTGAAGATGGAGAATTAAGAAATTATTTCATTTTATCGAGTTTATGCAAAACTAAGTCTTCTGAATGAATGTTCTATTAATTCAATCAGATCCAGAGCTTTACCTTAGCAAAGATTTTTATCCCAAAGGATACAATTTAAAAATATCTTTCATGTAGTTATGTTTCTTTCAAGCGGATATTTCTACCAAGAGAACAGACAGCTCCCCCCTGGTTCCCACCAGTTTCTTTGTTGTTTTGCTGACAACTAAACTGCATGCATTTAATGATGTCATCCCTCTCCAAGCCAGAGAAGCGCAGTATCTGGCATGTGCTTACAGGCAAAGTACACATAGAGAGGACCTTCCCTGAAAAGCATAACTTATTTGCAGTCTATGATAAATTGACTTGATTTAGCAAACAGCAGGGAAGCTATGCTTCCAAAAATATATTCTAATTGTGCTTTATAATATTTAGACTTTGTTGCTCTTCATCTATCAGGAAGATAGATTTTAACCAGTTTAATGTACCTCATTTATTGTATTTATAATAAAATTATGATTGACCATGAAATATAATAGCTATTTGAAGCAAGTTTAAAATATTATGTTGCTTTTATCAATAATAATAGTATAATTATTGGTTTGTGATCACACAGTATTTATGACATGAATGAACATAAGGATTTTTACAATCCCATTAACAGCTACAATGTATTTCTCTCATATATTGTAAACATTACACCCACTCACAGACAGACAGACAGACAGACAGACACACACACACACACACACACTGATAGCTCCAAAAGTTTCATGGAACAGTGGAATGAAATGATAATTGAATTTTCCCACAGAATTTTTGAAGGCCCCTGCAGTGTGTGTTTAATTAATAAGGTCGTTAAAATGAAAGGTTAAATTTAGAAGTTCTTAAGAACATGAATATCTGGTAATCAATTAGAAAAACAATAAATAATTCACTGTGGGTAATTCAATTACGTTTATCTCCCTTGTTAAATGAGTATGAGCAAGGATTTCTCAAAGAACCTCCTGCGGCTTCACATTAAGTAATAAGACTGTTGGGTGGAAACAGGCAGAGATAGATAGGTGTGTGTTAAAAGAAGCTTTACAATGATTTAGGCTTTGAGCTGCCTTGCTCTCAGAAAAATAGCGTTTGGTATCTTTAACGGCTTTTCTTGAAACAGGAAGCCATGTCAATGAATGAGACATCAAGTAAGTCCACAGGAAGAAGCACTGTGTGATCCCAGGATGGCACATGTTAAAGTCCAAATTTGAAGGAGGGAATTTGTCAGAGTTTAAATGCTGAACACCTTGTTTGCAGAAAGTTTTGAAAGTCAGTGGAGGTGCATAATGCATTTTCAGCGTCCCCACAGAAATTAAGCCTCTAGTGAGTTCCCTCTGACCACAGTCCAGATGTGGATAAGCTTGCTATCAGAGAGCACTGCAAAGGTGATTATGGCAGATGTAGTTAGATTAAAATGTAACACTTTAGAATTTCATATCCATTTTTGACTCATTTTAAAATTGTTTCAGTTTTGAATGTTTTCGGCTTTCTTTTCAATTGAGGCTTTCTTCTGTTTTGTTTTCATTATTTTGGGTTTTTAGTTTTGTTTGCTTGCTTCCTGTTTGTGTTTATATATGATTTTGTGTATGAAATCCAAGACAGGTAACACTATAGAGATAGCAATTGGATTTATAACTTCCTAGAGAGCATGTCCTGGGTGGTTGGAGAGAAATGGGGAGATGAAAAATAAATACAAGAAAAAGAAAATGTTCTAAAATTGATTGTGCTGATGATTGCAGAGCTGTTGTTCATATGAGTGAATGATAAATCATATTATATGTGAATTATATGTCAGTAAAACCATTTAAAAATAATAAAATAAAATGAAGGTAAATTTAACTGTTTGCTCTATATCCAAGCCTACTACCATTGAGTTGACGTAAACTCATATAAATTAAATCCGACTCACTGCAATTGAGTCAATTACTCCTCCTAAGAACCCCGTGGCTCAGAGTTGATCTGCTCTTTTTGTTTCTGGGACTTTAAATCTTACAGAAGCAGATCACCTCTGCTTGATCTCAGTGAACGACAGGTGGGGTCATGCTGCTGAACTTACGGTTAGCTATTCCATGTAGAGTCTTCATAGTGAGCCTGGACCGAGTGTGTGAAGCTATAAATATGAACACATAACCTTCTCTGTATCCCAAGGATTAGCTGGTCGGCAGCCCAGTGCTTATGTGACAGTATCACCTGGGATCCTGTTTCCTCTACAGTGATGATAGCAACTATATTTTTTAAAAATAATTTTACTGGGGAGCTCATACAACTCTTATCACCATCCATCCATCCATCTATCCATTGTGTCAATTACATTTATAAATTGGTTGCCATCATCATTTTCAAAACATTTTCTTTTACTGGAGCCCTTGGTATAAGTTCCTAATTTGAATTCCCCCTCTCTCCCTTACCCTCCCTCTCATATGAACCCTTAATAATTTATAAATTATTATTATTTTTTCATATATCACCTTGACCAATTTCTCCCTTCACCCACTTTTCTGTTGTCTGTCCCCCAGGAAGGGGGTTATATGTAGATCATTGCGATCGGTTCCCCCTAACTACTCCCACCTTTCCCATACCCTCCTGGTTTGGATACTCTCAATATTGGCCCTGAGGGGTTCATCTGTCCTGGATTCCCTGTGTTTCTATCTCTCATCTGTACCAGTGTGCATCCTCGGGTCTAGCTGGATTTTTAAGGTAGAATTGAGACCATGATAGCGGCGGGGGGGTGGGAACTAAAGAATTCGAGGAAAGTTGTATGTTTCATCAGTGCAATACTGCACCCTGACTGGCTCATTAGTGACTACTTAAAAAACACACACTGAATTATACATTTTTTTATACATCCACAAAAATAAACATTTGTTTTGTTCTAAATTTTAATATTTTCTGTCTTCTTTTTCACTGAGGTTGTTGCTTGTTTTACAATGTTATTATTGTCAGGTTTTTTGTATGTTTTTGTGTATATGACATTCAATATAGGCACATCTATAGAGTCAGTAATTGGCTTAAGAGTTCCTTAAGAGTAGTGGTTACATGTAGGGCTGTGAGCCTCATGGTGAGCAGTTTGAAACCACGAGCAGCTCCTTAGAATAAAGACTGGACTTTCTATTCCCATAAACAGTTTGTCCTAGAAATCCACAATCAGGCTTTCTATGAGTCAGTATTGATTGATTCTGGAAGTAAGTTTGACATTTGGTGGGGGGTGGTAAGGCAGAGGGAGGGTGGGAAGAAATAGGGAGCACTTAACTATGAGTCCAAGACAAAGGAAAATGTTCTAAAATTGATTGGTGGCAATTGTACAGTTGGCAGTTGGTATGACTGAACTACTGAATTGTATGATATGTTAATTATATGTCAATAAAGCTGCTTAACTAAAGGATATATAAGTAATAATTTTCTTTATTAATCAATATGAACATCTAATTACGTGAGGTAGATGGTAAGTCAGTCCTTGGGTTGAATTTGTAGTTAAGACAGAATAAGTACATATAGTTCTTAATTCTTCTTATACAGTCAAATATTTTTCTAGGTATACAGTTTGTGTTTTACCTTTATATACATACAAAACTTATAATAAAGGAATAAGTATTTCATATTCACAGAATCAAACAATCTTGAACATAATAATAATGTTACATAATGTTTATGATTATGATAACACAGTAACTATATGTGTTTAAAGAATACAGAGGACAAACCACGACTGGTCTGTCAGTGTGTTGTGCTGTGTGGGCTGGTGTGCTGCTGTGGTGTTGGAAGCTGTGCCTCTGGTACTGCAATCGCCAGCAGGGTCTAAGTGCATGGGATTTAATAGTATCTCTACTTTAGTTCAAACTTTATGAAGCATTTTATTTCATACATTCTTATTTAGACTTGAATATATATTTTCTGCTTTACATATTGAAGAATAGTCAGACAATTGGCTACATGTAACATTACTGTTTTATATTAAATTATAATGTTTCTTAATCTTATGAAAAGGAGATATTTCAAAATGGGCTTTGAAATTCTATATAAGAAATGGGTTAATATATAAGTGAATTTTTTAAGAGGTTAAGAAAGATTTTATTGAGGCAGGGAAAGAACTCCCAGGAGGGAAGGGAAAGCAGAGAAAGGGACAGGGACATGAGCCCCTGGGCGGTTTAGAGACCCAGTGAGTTAGGTGAGTTAAGTCAGGGAACTCACCATGTAAGTGAATTTTACAGCACATTTCCAGCATTAGAATTAGTCACAGTCGATAGAAAACCATTAAATTTTTTAAATAACTAATTTTGTTTTTTGGCCTAATTTGAAGTAAGAGTTTTCATTCTCATTTTGTCCTGCCACAGAAATTTTATCTAAATCTTTTAAAAGGGGGAATATTATATAATGAAATCTTACTGGAAATCAGTATCCATGGAACTAGAGTTTCCTTCTGAATTATTTTAGAAATTAAACTTTTAGAATCTGTGCTCGAGTTTACATGAAATTGAGAGTAGTTAGACAGTTTTGTCTTTGGAATGAATCCTTCTCTAAGAATCAAGAAACTAATAAGTAAAGATCAGTCTGTACATCACCACTGTATGGCACCATCTGATGGAATATGCAGAATCAATTAGTAGGTAAGTACTTGGTTTTGATTTCCTTGCAAATACAGATGGGAATGTTTGAACAAATTCAGCATATTTTAAAAATATCTGGTAATAATTTCAGTCTTCATTTGTCCATCAACAATGGGTATATAATCTATCTCTGGCAACTCAGAATTTATCATCACTGTGGTGGTGTTGAAATTGAACAAATGAATTACATACTTATAATGTTAGACACAAAGAATGAGATAAAATGTCAAATGTGACACCATTAAAATTGAGTGCTAGATTCAAAAGTACCATGAACACAATAATCAATAATAGCAGAGTCTAAAATAATTAATGTGAAATAGTTTGCCTCTAGAAGGGATCACATCATTTTTCTTCTTGACAGTCTAAAAAATGTCCTCACATTCCTGTCCTTATGAATTATTATAACATTTGTTACTAAATTGTTTTAGATATAGATAATGATTCTTGGGGGTAAAGGCTGATTATTCAAATATATATCACTGTTTTCTTTTATAACATATTAATTTCTCAACTTAATCCATGTCTTTATTTGAGCATTTTTGTGGTTCTAACAGGGCCATAAACATGGAAGATGTTTCTTCTGTGTATTAAAAATGATAATGACTTACCTCGGGGACAGAGTGAGTTATGCATTCATCAGAAAATCATGTCCATATGTATGCTTTGGTGAGGAGTAGAGACTGAGGCTGAATAAAACATATGAAGTGAGCTATTATTCTTTAGAATATAAGAGTGGATCGAGCATCCATGAAAGGACACAGTGAAAGACATCTCTTTTAAAAATGATCTATTCCCTCATTCATTTTGCATTTGTATTTACTAAAATATCCTGTTTTTCAGTTCCACCACTTCCCTGTCAGTTTGGCATACTTTGACTGCTTGAATAGTGCTTTGACGCTCTATGGCATACCACTGTAAGGTCAATACAGCACGGTCACCCATGTTGGACAGATTCCCAACAAAGCCTCCAGGAAGATGAAGAAAGTGGTGATCTACTGACAACACTTACCAAGGGAATGTTTCTGGCTCACAGCAGAACCCTGTCTGATTTGCTTTCTTTAAATTTAACATCAGGAGCATCACTCACCAGTGAAAGAAACACATCATGCTTGATGAAGTAAGGTCAGTGAGGGAGACCCAGAGGAGATAGATGACTTCAACGATGACTTCAAATGGTATTGCGATCATGGATATGACACAGAACAGAAAAATATTTTATTTCGTTGTGCAGAAAGTCAGGATGAATTGGAGACTACTAGATACAAACTATATATTTTATCTATGCATCTAGCTATCTTTCCACCTATTTTTCCTAGTTTCCATAGTCCCGAATAGAAAATCAAGTTTTTCAGTAAGGTAGCCTCTAACTGCATGTGACCATTGGCCATTTGAAATGTAGTCACTATGAATGGGGGTGTAATGGGTTTAATTTTACTTATTTAAATTTAAAGCTAAATACTTGATTCAGTATTGATATTTTAATTATGCTTGAAATAGTTTGTTTAACTATGTTTGAAATAGCTTAGTTAAAATAGCATGCAAATCTATTGTTCGAAAATGTATAAAATCTGCAATTTTATGAAATCCAGACTCAAATATTTTCTAGGGAAACTTAGTAATTTAATACAGTGTGTTCAGAGTTTGAAATGTATGATTTCAAAGATGGTAAGAAAAAAAAACATAAATAATTTTATAATTTATATATGTGTCATATATGTATCCATATTATGCTGTGTATATTTATGTATTTATATATACTTCTATATTATATATTTAATAAATTAAATTCTAAATCTATTTGGAAAAATAATGTATTCTCAAAATTAACATCATGCTTTTATATTGTTTTCTACATTTATATATAGCTATCCAATGTTAAAAATTAAATATTTACTAGATTGCACTGCCACACTTAGTAACTCTGACAACAAAGAGAATAAATTTCAGAGAACTTATACAACAAAACTGATAATCGTCATTCCAATCTCCTGCACAGAATTATAATGATTAAACAGTTTAATTTGTGTAAGTGTTGAACAATTCCCACCACATACCTAATGATTATTAATATTCATCTTTTCCTCAGAATCTCAGCTGCAATATAGGCAAGAGAAAATTTAATTTTATAATTTAAAGACCATCCATGAAAACCGTGCTCAAAGTGTTACCATATGATAGCTTGTCCTGGAGGACCTAGACTATTTTATTAATGTTTATAAATAATATTAGAAACCACTTATCAAAATATATCCACATCAATCTATCAGATTGTATTCAAACTCAACCAAAATAGGTGTTTTAACTGTTTTTTCCCATAGTATCTTACTTACTCTTCAAAACTTAATAATCTAGATATCCGTAAGCAAAGAAACCATTGCTATCCAGTACAATGAATTGTTAGCGACTCTGTAAAATAGAGTAGATGTGCACAGTAGGATTTCTTAGGATCTAAACGTTCCAGAAGGAGACTGCTCAATCTTTCTTTTATGAAGCAGCATGGCTAAACTGTCAATCATTGGTTTTGTAGATGAGTGCTTAAATACAGTATACACAGAGTTCCTGCTTTAATTGAGATTGTTTTTGTACATCAAATGGAAACCAGATTTACTCAGAAGGCAACACTGCTTGATCTTGTGTCAGTCTCACAATCGTTGATATGTTTCAGCCCATTGTAGCAACAACTGTTGTCAATTGATCTCTTTTTGATACTTTGTTGCTTAGTCACTGATTTGTTTGGAATGTGCTAAATTTGAATCTATGAAAATCAGAAGTCATCAAAAATGAAATGGAACACATAAAAATCAATATTGTAGGAACTAGTAATCTAAAATGGATAGGTATTGGTAGTCTAGAATCAGAAAATCATATGATTCACTATACCATGAATGACAATCAAAAGGCATGGAGTTTCATTAATTGTCAAAAAGGCCACAAAATCAATCTTGCAGTACAATGATGTCTGTGATAGGATTATATCTATCCACCTTCAAAGAAATCCAGTTAATACTATTATTCACATATGTACACACCCACAAAATATAGTGATGAAGAAATTGAAGAATTCTACCACCAATTTCAGTCTGACATTGATCAAATGTTCTATCAAGATGTATTGATACTTATTCACAATTGGAATGCAAGAGTTGGAACAAAGAGGAAAGAATAGTAGAGAAAATATGGTCTTGGTGATAGAACTGAAATGAGATTATATGATATAATTTTACAAAACTGATGAATTCTTCATAACAAAACACAAAAGGAAATTGACTATACACATGGACTTCCCCAGATGGTATGCAAATCATTTTTTTATGTTCTTTGCTTTAACCAAAGATCCATCTGATATCAGCAATGACATCCCCCATTCAATATCCTCTTGTGAATCTATTTTGAATTTCTGTGCTACTCAATCATTGATGGATTATCTTCAATCAGATTGAATTTAATGTGATAATAATTGTGTTAGTTTGTAATTTCATGTTCTTTGGATAAGCACAGTTAATCTCTTCCAGAGGATTGGTCAGCACCTTATCTTAGAAATTTCATGTCATAAAGAAATGAGCACTTCCAGGGTTGAATCATTTGAAGAAACATCACAATTGGTATTACATCAATTCCTGGGACTTTGTTTTTCACTAATGTCTCCAGTGAAACTTGAAATATTTCCTTCAATAATATTAGTTCTTGATCAAATACTACCTCCCAGAATGTTTGAATGTTTCTCAGTTATTTTTTGGTAGAAAGACTATGCATAGTCACTCTATGCATAGAAATACACCTTCTTTACCCCCAAAAACATTTTTTATTGGGAGGTAATACAGATTTCATTCTATAGTTCAATTAGAAACAATTGCTACCACAATTAGTTTCAAAACATTCTCTTTCTTCATGAACTCTTTGATATTATCTCCCTGTACCATCACCTTCCCCAATTGTAGGCCCCCAAACTCTTATTCTACTTGCTGTCTCTATAGGTTTATCAATCCTGGATTTCATATACTGACAAACGAGTAACACAAATTCAAGATAGCTATCCACAATGACAAAATACATCAGAGTTGAACCCAAAAATGAAGAAAAATGAGTGGGAAAATAGCAAACAAAAATGTCAAAAACCCTATTATGCCCAATGTGTATGAGAAGGATCAATTGACAAGGTTTTTAACTGTTTAAGTCAGGTTTATCATTTTGATCTCCTATATCTATCTCTCCAATGTGCTCTGCTTTTTACATTGTTTATTCCCATTCGTCCATTATGTAGGGAAACCCTGGAGGCTTATTTCCTGCTTAGATCTCACAAATGTTTCTTGGGATCTACAGTCAGCCAAAGACTTCTGCAAACCATAATCTAGCAATTTGGGATCTGATACTATTCCCTGCGTCAGCTTCAGATTATATGATTTGCAATTCTTTGGTCAGTGATGGTGGAGTTCCTATTCCATGTAGACTTAATTTATATGTTCTGTAGATTCCTGCTTGTTTTTAACACAAGAAAGAAGCCTTTAAGACCCCAGATGCTATTTTATCTGATAGCTGGGCACCATCTTCTTTTGATGTTTCCCTTATCTTTCAATAGTTTTCTGAGAGAATTCTTCAATATCCAAATCAAACCTTGAATTTTCCTTCATTTGTTTCCATTTGAGGAATGTCCAAGCATTTTCTTTCTCCCCTTACACATTTTTGCACATTACATTGTAATATTTTAGTCTATGTTCTGAGTCATCCTTGAAAATATCTTTCTAGCTGTCTACTTAATCACCTTTTCCAGTTGCTTTACCTTCTACTTTCAAGAGTAAGTTTCATATTGATCTCTCTCCTGTCTTTCAACTGATGTTTTGCTTTCTTCACAATAACTTTGATGATGTTCCATAACTTATCTGGCTTTCAGTCATTACTTTCAATATATCAAATGTATTCCTGAAATGGTCTCTAAATTTAAATCAGATTTTCTGAAGGTTAGGTTTTGGCTCTCATGGACTTCATTAAACTTCTTCTTCTTTAACTTGAACTTACGTAAAATCAATTGATGTTCTGTTCTAAAACGGACCCCTGGCCTGGTTCTGATTAATGATATTTGACTTCTCCTTCTCCTTTTTCCACATATGTATGTGTTTTGGCTTCTGTGTATTTCATCCAGTGAGATTCATATGTATACGTGGGGTGCCCCCGCAAAATGGAAAAGAAGTTTTGCTTGGTGAAACTTTCATAGCACGCATTTTTTTCCTGCTAGGGAAGCATCAAGCATCTCCTTCTGAGTTAGTGCACCCAGTGGCATCACCTGGGAACGTTTGCTCTGGTCACAGTGAATTTTTTCCTAAAAGCAGTTTCATTCAAACCTTGTATGTTGTGATGCTCAGTTTAAGGGAACAGCGTGCAGCTCTGATATTTTGTTTCCTGTTTGGGAAAAATGCCACAGTAACTATCACAATGTTGAACACAGGCTACAAGGACAGCACTGTGGGGAAAAACTCAAGTGCATGAGCGGCGTTCTCATTTCAAAATAGGTCAAATGTCAATTGATGACAAACCTCAATGTGGACACCCATCAACTTCCTGAATGGAAGAAAATGTCAACAAAAATAGTGCCCTTGTGCTCACAGACCCGACAGACTGTTGAAGGGGTGGGGAAGTTACCTGGATTACCTTAGAGCTCAGTTCAGTGCAGCTTAATGGGAAATTTGCCAATGAGAAGGATCACTGCAAAATGTGTGTCTTGGGTGCTGATTGACCAGGAAAAAGAGTGTGAAGTGGAAACATTCGTGCTTTGAAAGAACAGCTCTGAAGTAACCCAGACTTTTTCCAAGGTCATTACTGCTGACAAGACATGGTGCTATTCTTACAACCCTGAAAGCAGGCATCAGCCATGCTAGTAGAAGACGCCATCACCACCTTAACCAAAAAAAAAAAAAAAAGCTTGGTGAGTGAAATAAACAATCAAGACAATGCTCTTTTTTTATATGAGGGGAATAGTTAATTTGAAGTTCATTCCAAATTGTTAGACTGTTAATCAAGCATTCTATTGAGAGGTTCTCAAAAGATTGCATAACAACATGTGACCAAAAAAGTCCTGATTTTTGGCACATGGCGAGGCGAGGGAACTGGTTTTGCCACCATGACAATGCACCTGCTCATGCAGCCATCACAGTGTGCCAATTTTTGGCATAATAGCATGCCTATCTTGCCGCACACACCTTACTCACCTGAACTCGCTTTGTGCAACTTCTTTTTATTTCTGTGAATGCAGAGAGACATGATGGGACAGAATTCAACAACATAGCAGAAATGAAGGAAAAAATGAGGGAGGTGCTGTCAGCCAGCCAAACAGAGGAGTTTGAAAAATGTTTCCAAGAATGAAATCACAGATTTGATGGGTATATTAAGTGTAATGTAGAGTACTTTAAAGGTAATAAGATTGTTTTGAAAAAAAATTATATACATAAGTTTGACAAAAAAAGTTTCTTTCTTCTTGGGACTCATACACCCAATGGAATGTTATGCATTCAAAAATCAGTGGTGAAACTAAGAAATAACTCATGTCACAGGTCATCCTGGAAATCATTATTCTGAGAATAGATATTTCATACGAAGACGAATATTATATGAATCAGCTACTATAAGGGTAACCACCAAGACAAAGGCAGTCTTCTGTTCAGGTCATGTAATCTTCTAATCTGGTGTCCCAAGCAATGAAGTAGTGTCCTGCCTATTGTCCATGAACCAAGTATCACCCTCGTATTGGTATCTTAAGAAACCACCTAACAAGGGTGATCTCTCCTCAACTGGAGTCAGTTTCTGATGTGGGGGACGAGGGATGGGAGAGGGTGAAGACCAATCAACTCTTGCCATGTAACATTGTTCTACTGTAATCCCAAATGGAGAGATACTCCTCTAAAACATTATTAGTAAACCTAACTAGAAAATGAAGTCATGAGGGAGGGATGGGCATGTCTGTCTTAGAGAAGGGGCTTACATTTCTGTTGATGAATTAATTGGGTGGCGACCTGCCATTGGAAAAAACAATTAACATAACTATGTAGACTCCTCCAAGGGGAAATATACCTGGTATTATGGGTACTTTTGACACGGGTTGACCCAAACTTGTCCTATAGACAATCAGAAATCCCCGTTCTCTCATTTTTAGGAGCACAACATTCTTCATAGGCAACACCAGAAAGCTGAAATTTGGTAATCCCGTAAATTGAAATGGATTTTACCTTAAACTCATGGTATCAGATTTAAGGAACTGAAATGATCCCTGGGATTCATAGCTGGAATGCCCACATGTGAGAAGACTCCACTGACCGTTATCCTAAGGTTACCAATCTGTAAATCATTGGACTTTGGTTTGGCGGCTCAGAAGCACTATATGTTTGATAGTTTCATGTTCTCTTTGCTGTCTCATAACCAGTATTAGTCTAGTATGCATAGATCTGCCTTGTGAATGATTGTTATTGAAAATTTTGTGTATTTTCAAACCACATGTTGGTGTAAATGGTGTCTAGTTACTTAAGGAGGTAATCTGTACAAGTCAATAACCCATGTGTTTTGGTCTAAAAGGCTGTCCTATACATACATCTTTTCCTTTTATAAATAATAAATGAAATAATATAAAATTTGATATCTTCCAGTAAAATAATATTGATGTCTATTAAGTGAACCAAAGACATATGAAAACATATATTAATAGATTTTTAAACTTATTTTTATTGACATATATCTCACATATCATATAATTCAATAGTTCACTCATATTAAGAAAAGCTATGCAATTTTTATCATAGTTAGTGTTAAAACATTTCATTATTTCTTATAGTGTTGCTAGCTCTCCATTTACCCCCCAACTACACCTACCATGTCCCTAGGTAATTATGAATTAATTCAGTTAATGTCTCTATAGATTTACTTATTCTGAGTTTCATTCACTGGAAAAAAATAGAAAACAAAACTTAAAAATAAACAAACAAAAACCAAACAACAATGACAAAGAAAAAACAAGAGAGAAAAACTAAAAGAAAGCAGAAAATGTTAAAAACTGGAACAAATTTTAAATGAGTCGAAAATGATATCCAATGATAACTTGTTACATTTTAACTTAACTGTATCTACCATGATCAAATTTAAACTGCTCTCTGTCTACAGCAAAGCTATTCATTCCCTCGACTATGATCAGAGGCTTAATCCATGTGGGGACTCTGCAAGTGGATTTTGGGTTCTTCCTGTTAATCCAAAACACTTCTGCAAATTGGATGTCCAGAATTTAAGCTCTAATACCATTCCCTCCCCTGCATTTGCTTAGTATTTGTAACTCCTGGACCATACAGGTAGCTGTGATACCTCACTTAGAGGATTACTTGATTCAAGACAAAGGTTTAAGATGCCAGATGCTATTGCCATATATACTCGTGTATAAGCCGAGTTTTTCCGGCACATTTTTAATGCAGTTTTGTGGTAAAATCAGGTGCCTTGGCTGATATTCAGGTCAGCTTATACTCAAGTATATACAGTATTTCCAATAGCAGGACACCACCTGGTTTCCTCACTACAATTTGCAATAGCACCCATATCTTTAGTTATCTCTCCATGGAGGCAAGTATCACATGTGCCCATGCCTAATTGGATTTGGAACTTATTAAACATAGCCCTAATCTAAGAGCAATTTGTTCTTATGATTTAACCCTACCCCAAAGTTTATCACAGGAAGAAATTACTGATGATTAAATTTTGAAGATGATTTTACTGTTTTAAAAACACTAAATACATAAAGAACTTCTAATACTATTTGATCTTGAGATAACTAAATTCAAAATTACTCATGTCATGATCAGATTACATTCCTCATGAATTTGTCGTTAATAATAAATTCATCTACAAAACTCAAACAAGTAAATTTTCACTGTGAAAATTAGAATTAGTCTTTTCATAAAGAATCCTTTAAAACTACTAATTTCCCAACATATAAAAATATGGAATTTCCTTGGGTAATGCAATCATTTTATTGGAAAGTAAGTTTAATAATTTAAAAGACCTGAGCATGTTTTGTCCTAAATTCTCCTGAGAGTTCTAATTTACATACATTTCAACAGTACAAATATATTATCAGGAGCTTGAAGCAAAAATAAAAATAATAATCAGAGGCTCTTCTCCCTTGAACGTATCAACATATCATTGTTTGATCTCTGATTTAATAGGAATTTAAAGGAATTTGTTGGATTATGTATAAAAGTAAATTAATTAAAGTTCTTTATAAAATACTACTTTGCATAGTCTCAATTTTACTGCTCATGAGCCTATACGGAAGGGTAGAGCAGCCCTGGCATGTTTTCCAAGGCTGTCATCTTTGCCATGGAAGAAGGCTACCTCTTTCACCTGTGGCACAGAATGTTGTCTCTATTAAAACGTTAACAGCAAGAGGGTCTCCATTGTGCCATAAGGATGCCTTAAGCTCTTTATCATACTACTCCCACTGAGTAAATTCCAACACATTGCAAGCCTCGATAGAGTTTCCCAAACTGCAACTACGTACAGAAGGCAATGATCTCATCTTTCTTCCTCTGAGCAGTTACTGGGTTTGAACCATCAACCTTATTGTTATCTCTTCAAATATTACCTAACAGTAGGGTAACAGTGCTAGGGTTCCTCGTATGTTCTTTCAAGTTTTTGAGTAATCATTTAAAAAATTCTTCAATTTCTGATGAGTATTTTACTCCCTTAAGCAATTCAAAATTTTATTATGTTCCATGTTGATCACATGTATCATATCTTTTAAAATCACCAGTTACTAACAAAAGCTGAACCTATTCAAATATATTTCAACACATGGCAACATTTGGCTTTTTATAGTGTTTGAAATGCTGTGATATTCATGAAAGCAGGTTTGCAGATTTTTCCTTTATGTGTGTCTCAGAATAGGGTAGGACGACTGACCTTTTGGCCAGGTGTCAGGCATTTAGTTCCGTGTTTGTTGTGTCATTGCTAAAGATTTTTTCTTTTAATATTTTGATGAATTTTTTATTTGCATAAGTGTTTTGGTTTTAGTAGATAACTGTGATCTATTTTATTTTCCACAGTATATATTTCCTTTATTATATTTTGTAGTATTTGTATGCTTTTCAATGGGGTTCTTAAGTGGGTCACAATATTCTCATTGATGATCAGTATAGCTTTAGAGTTTACATTAATGTTCCTAATCCACCTTGAGTTTATTTTGGCATGTGGGTCAAGGAACAGGCCATGTTTCATTCTTCTGTAGATGGAGATGCAATTTTCTAGCACCTTTTGTTGAAGAGGCTCTCCTTTTGTGATTTAATGTTTAATGGTCCCTTGTTGAAAATAGTTCTCTGTTGGTGGATTAATTTATTTTTGTGTTTCTATTCTAGCTGCCTTCTGGCAGGTCTTCTATTATTGGCTGGTTCTCTGTAGTCTACTTCCTATTTCCAGGTGTGTCTGTCTACAGACTTCCTGTTGTGTCCTTATGGCCAGGCCTCCCATCTGAGAGTGTATTCAGTCATTGCGGAGGAGGTGCTATGATCTCCTGTCCTTCTCCACCCCGACTCTTCACTATCTCCAGTCTCATCCATTGATGAATAAATGTGGTTGATCTGCCCCTCATCTTCCTTTTTAACTGGATAATTACATGGTAAAAATTATCTCCCCCTTTCCTTTGTGTTACAGTTTCTACCACCATCACTTCTCCCTTTCTCTCCTCTGTCTACCTAACAATGCTTGTTAAAAATTTCAAAATCAAATAGATTCAATTGCCACTGTTGCATTTACCATAAACCAATGTCATAATATGAATATATTATGACTCATAATTAATGAGGGATAAAAATACACAACGAATCTCTTGAATTACAAATAACTGCAAATCTTCCCTTTGTTGTGGTCATCCATGTGAGGCATTTGATTATCTAACATATATAGAATGTACAATAAAGCAAGTGGGTAAATTTAAAAATTAGTTACTTAGAATTTGAAAAAAGAAGAAAGAAAATTATTTCATCTCTTTTTAGACCAGTGAAATTAAACTGTTTCCTACAATCTTACTGTATAATTTGGGCAAATAACTTAGAATTTTTATTGTCATGTCAAGTCACACATCCTGTATTTTTAATACATTCTGGTTTCTTTCAAATATGTGAGTTTATTTATGCATATATCTTCTATCATTTTAAATATCACCTCTGCCATTCTTTTATTAAAACCTTTTATTGTGGGAAAGATAGGGTGAACTGCCAATCAAACCCCAATATTGAAAAGGTCAAACATCTTTCCATGAAAAGGTTCAGCCCTTGAGTTCTTTGTTCCTGAGATTCTTCTGAACAACAATTAATTCAATTCAAACAACTCTACAGTTGTGAATTGCCATAGATCATAACCTTTCAAAATGTCTTTGTATTCTTCCTCAAATTTACCTTAGTTAGCATATTTTAATGGCTCGAAGCAAAGGAATATTAATAAGTATTCTCTGTGTTAATAAAATGTTATGTCTCTAACAACTGCATTCGGAGAAAAAAGTGGAAGGAATTCAAGACAGACAGACATGAGTACAATGAATCATGCACAAAAAGATGAAAAACTATTATGATAAATATATAAAGCAACATATCAGTCTGCAACATTCATCATGTGGGCACCTTGCCTCAGCTTCATCTCTTCAAGTATATTCAGAAGGAATATACTACCATTAAGTAGGGAGTCTGGGAACTCATAAATGTTATTTAATTAACACATGTTTGAAGGAAAAATAGTGTCGAAATTGTACATTTTTATTAGTGGATTTTTATACATTGAGATGTACCATTTTTTCAAAATTTCTACGGACTGAAAATTTTCAATACAGCATTTCTATCCCACATGCAATACATGGAATGACTGTGTAATTCTTATTACATATATATTCTAAGAATCCTTAAATATCTAGAGTTCCAAGGCAAAACTGACAGGGTGTAAATACAACATCATTTCTCTAATTTAAATGGACCAATAGCACCTTATTTTAAAAACACTATTTGCAATACTGTGATTACCTAGGAAATACATATTTTAATTTTTTTGTTTTAAAACTCCATCTATTAATTTGTTAATAAACTTAATTTATTCCAATTACTTAAAATACCATTAAATACTTTTATACATTTTGGAAAATTGAAAAGAAAACATTATCCATGATTGCTCCAGAAAAATTCAACAAGTATAATTCAGTGTTTCCTTCCCCATTATTTAGGTATACTACATACTAATGATGTGCAAAATGGTAGGTTGTGTGTTGTCATATTTACCTAATCATGCCTACTTTATATTGCTGTACTTCTTCACAATGATAAATTATTCGACCATTAGTACATTCATGCTTCTATTTTTCCTCATGTCTCACATTCCTGAAAATGGACGTCAGGAGTAATACGTAGTCGGCACAGCGGTGGATATGGGAGTAGTGATAGCATTGAAAAAAAGCAGCTGGTTGATCTTTTCTTTTTTGCTATATTGACCAGAAAATATCTGTGATGGCCCATGATTTATTATAAGTTTTTAGTTTATTCATTTACTGTGCCTATCAGAATATAAGGTACTGAAAGACCATTTTCTCTCTCTTGGTATCAAGTATATTGCCTGACAGATGGCAAATCACCAATCAATAACTGTTTAATAAATAGAAGTCGATGTCAAACAAGGTGTCATATAAATCAATGATTTATGACATTGGTTAATAAATAATTGACTACATGTACATTTATAAAATAATTATTTTAATAAATTCTTCAAATTTTAATGTTTATTAGTAAGCATAAAATAGTTAATGCCATTTAATATTAAAATGTACTTTTAACTTCTCTTCTTAAGAGGTTGTGGTAAATAAAAAGGTTAAGAAATGTTCTAACATAGATTATTCTTATGTTTAATATTAAATAATTATCTATACTCTTTTTCTACACAGGAAAATCATTTTGTAATGTATTATCAATTTTTCTAAATAAGAAAATATAAGATACCCAGTTAAATAAGGTTTTCAAATGAAAAACAACTGCCTGTTCAGTATAAATATGTCTGACAGATTTTACATAACAGGTAACCTTATTTGTAAAGCAGTATAGAACTTAAGACTTAAAATATTTAAAGATAATAAGCATTATATGATTTAATGATGCATATTAATGTGTGTCCAGACCAATAAGGGGGAAAATAAAACTGCCTTTTCTTCACACAGTAACTCTTGGTATCCTCTAAGGTAATTACAATAGTAACTCATATTCTTAATTGGCATATTACAAAACATATCATAGATCAGAACCTATATCTGAGTGTGCCAATATGATAGCAATATGATCCTAATGAACATGGCTTTGGAGGAATTGAAAAGTGAAAATAAATTAGTCATAACTTTATGACTAAAATCAAATAGTCAGAAATAATAAATTTTAGTTTATTTCTGATATAATTCATAGGCGTGTAAAGAAAATTCAGTCCTTAAGCATCAAGCTCACTTGATATAGTCCCTCGCAGTTGGGCACAGGGAAAGTAAAGAAGACTGTTTCAGGGACTATGTCGGGGCATTTTCTCGGCCACCCAGTCTCCTGGAGCACATGCAATTAATTTAGATTATATGACAGTTGTAATGTTCAGGTGATAGCTGAAATGAGAATAAGATCTAAAATTCTATCCAAGGTGTCATCGATAATCAAACTGAAAACACCCAGCAAGTGACAGTGGTTCAAGAGTCATAGTGTGATCATTTGGGAGACAGAAAGAATCTCATATGCTATGAGATTCCTATGAATCTCATAGCTGCCTAGGATATAAAACATGTATCTTATTTCAAATTACTGCCCACCTTCCACCTCAGTATCAGGCTCCATCTATGACAAAAGAAAGCTATTTTCTTCTTGTAATGTCAAACAGTGGCCTAAATGAGGCCCTCAAAACCTGTGGGGTTGGTCTAAGGTGGTGAACCGTCTTCAAAAGGCTGGGTGAACGCCTCACTCTACACTTCAGCTGTGTATTAAATCATGAATTGACCTGACTGATCTTGAAATTATATTTTTAAATAATGGATTGGAGTAGATTAAGCTTTCTTTTACAGGGGTGGTCTATTTAAATTATGTAGAAGAAACATAGTCTCTTGCATGAAATATAATTAATGGAAGCTACTTGTAAAGAGCCACAATAGTACATGGCTCAGTTCTTGGATGCAAAAAGAAAGGATGCTTCAACCTTCTTGTCCCCTCCATAGACAATGGCATGGCAGTGGGGTTCCCTGTAAATTTCCAACCTTGGGAAACTCACAGGGCAGATCAACTTTGTTCCACGAGGCTATGAATCAAATTTGACTTGACTGAAATTGGTTTCATCGCTTGGTTTGAGGAAAGTACATTCTCAACGACTTCCTTACTCACTAGATAAGAACCAGGTCTCTTAATATAAATAACATTTCTAAAATAAAGTGGGAGTTTCAACTTCACTCTATAACATTCTGATGTTTTAGAGAAATGGTCCTTAAATTATAATGGAAGTTATCAGAAGGTCTATTTCTCAGCTTTAGTTCCATTGAAAATCCTCTAGCTTTCATCTGAAAAGAATTCTCTCTCATATTTTTGGGGGGTGGGGCTGGGACAGGGAGGTCAAGTTATAAAAATAGAGTGGGAAGGGACTAACTTAATACTTTGGTTTAGGTGGGAAAGCAGCTTGTCTTCCAGGCTGCCCTATCGTTTCATGTCTTCTCCCTCTTCAATAACCATGCGAAAATAATGTTTCCCTAATAACTGAGACCATTCATTTACTGGCAATTAAAATTATATATGTAAATTAAAATATAAACTAAAACTAAAATTATATATATATATATCACTTTTTTTCAGTATATTACCAAACTCCGTAACAGAATTAATTCTCCATATGGTAAACCTCAACACCTTTTCATTGCTGCATAGTACTTGCATAATCTCTAATGGCTTCAAATTTTCCCCCCAAAATTAGAATTTTTTTCCTAATTCAAAGAAATAAGTTTCCTGTTGTCTGAAACTAATGAAGTTACTTTTAAGGTTTGATATGTTGCCTTGTGACTTTACATACCTACATATAAATAGATTTGGCTCTTCTTGACAAATAGCAAACTTTCCCATACAAATCAAATTATACACCTCCCCTCTTATTTCTCCTTTGGGAAACTGAATGAAGATGTCGTAAATATTTAGCAAATTAAGCATCATTTATACATAATGTATAGATAGATCAATATTCTATTAATCAGAGTTTCCCCAGCAAAGGCAGTATTTGTTTACTTGTATTTAAAGTAATTGATTATTTTAAAGCCAGTTTTTATTTATCAAGCCACAGCTATGTACTTCATGCAATAGTACAAAATAAATAGTTTGTTTAGCAATTCCCCCCTCATCCCAACATTTAGGGATAATTTCTCTGGACTCTGTTTCACTCTCAGATAAAAGGTTAAAGTTCATCTATTTGATCTTAACATAATTTCTGTTTCATAGTAAATAGCTAAATGTTTATCCAAGTTTTTTTATTTGTTTGTTTGTTTTAGTTCCAGTGAGAGATATGTGTAGCAATAAATATCTTTACATGGGAAATAATGTCATTTTAAATATACTGAAGATATTTCCATCTTAACTAAAAAAAACAACAACAATATCCTCACTGCAATGGAGTCTGTGCCGACTCATGGTGAACCCACAGGAGAGGATAGAACTCTCTGCGGGAGTAAAAACTCTAGCCTTTCTCCCACAAAGCAGCTGGTGGTTTCAAACTGCTGAAGTTGAGGATCACTGCTTCGTGCATAACCACTATGACCCCAAAGCTCCAATTTTCATCATAGCCTGCCTTATGCCACTTCATTTGTATATCATGTCCTTTATGAATTGATTTTCAAATATTTATATTTAATCATCTATATAGTGTGAATGTCCTCAAGATTGTCTATTATACATGAAAAGCCAGTGGAGAAATTCAAACAATTTAACAACCAATTCATTTTCCTCATGACTGCTTTAAGTCCAAAAAGAAGATATACAGAAAGATAGTTTGTTGTTTCATATAGTCAATACTTTAATAAGAACAACGAATGAGATATGCCAAACTAGATTATCTTCTAAGAAAGTTTTAAAATATTAATGAAAAATATTAAATAATACCAACAAAAACAATAAAACTGCCATTTCAGATATTTCCATATTGCTTCTTGATGGGTTTCCTCATATACAGTAATCTTTTTTTTATCTGATCATCATCAGCAGTGTGATTTATCCTTAACCATCTTTGCACTGTAGAAGAAGGATTCCATTCCTTTGGAGGCAGGCCAATTTGACAATAGTCATGGTATTTCATATACTAGCAAACGTTACTGATCTCTTCCCTAGACGTAGTGTGTTCATCTTTGAAAAATCCCTATGGGTTTCTGCTGCACCTCCAGCGATTGTTCTGACCATAGTTTTAGCTCTTTCAACATTTTCGGGTTCTGCATAATTCACTCATAATAGCTCATGGGAAAGAGGGGCGTAACACAAACAATGAAACGAATGACAGCATGTCACCCTCTGGTTATTTGGCATTTTTTCTCTTTGCATTGTATGTCTGTTCACTGAAGTAACAAACGAAAGGGAATAAAAATTGTAGTACTTAATAAAAAATAGAATGAATTTTATGAGTTGGAATAACTAAATGCTACGTGCGTTGTTCGGTCCAATGTTTTATACTGATAGGTAGACGGAACATTGCTATGGGGCACTGAGAACACGCTGTCGCAAAGGTGAACGTCAACAAACGAAATGAGCGAGTAATGCGTCTACCTATCAGCTTTACACTCAAACTCAATGCTATTGTCATACAAACCCCCGGTCACCCTCCTGTTGCTTCCAACAAATCTCCCTTTTTTTTTATTTGGACTTTGTTCCCTTTGAAAACCAGTTTAAAGCAAGGTGTCCTGAATTAACAATCAAGCCATCTGGAATTTACATTTAGATAGTCACACAGAACTTCAGCTGGGTGATTGACTTAAAAATGATATATGCCACATAGTGTATTGAGTGAGATGCATGAAAGGAAACTGCCAGGGAGGAGACCATATGTAATAGCATGTTAAACACAGATCAGCTAGCATGGTGACAGTATTTGTAAACACAGTCTGTGGTTGATGGTTTCATCATGCATATGTTCGATGCTATTCTGCAGTGTGTGAACATAATTGGTGAGTCAGCCCATCCTCTGTGTTTGTGAAGCAGTAAAACATGACGATCTATGGGCGATCTTAGAGTTTGTTTGTTATTGGCGGTGACAGCATCCGATTTTATCTCTAGTCTTACTAATTCCACTCAAGTGAGGCAGAATGGTTCTGATGTCTTCCCAGTGGCTGGAAAAATTGTCACCCAGCAAAGATTTGAGAAATTGACTTTACTTTCATTAACCCCAAAGGTCCCCCATTTATTTGGTTCTCCCAAGCGGGGTCAAATGTACAAGATTCAGCAACATTGATGGAGCACAGTCCGATACAATACACTTCTTTGTAAGATCCCCTTCAGAGCTTCAACACTTAAAGAAAATCAATAGTGCCTGATGTGGTTTTGTGACTTTCATTCTTTAAACACTAAATTCAACTGGATCCAATGCTATTAGTGCAGAGCTGCATGTTCAGCCATTTAGAAAGCTGTGTTCTTCATCTGTCATCTTTCATAGATTCACTCATGAAGTCAAAACTCAAACAATCCACTGCAATCAACTCATAGTGATCCTTTAGGACCAAGGTGGAACTGCCTCTGTGGGTTTCCATGCCCATTCTTTCCACCACAGAGTGCCTGGCTGTTTTGAACTGTGGACCTTTAAGTTAGCAGCCCAACACGTAACCACTAAATCACCAGGGTTCCCAAAAAGTCATTGTTAAGTTTAAGCCTGTTTCTGAAGAAATGATAAATAGGAACATAATTCTCTATTTTATGTAACCACAATTTCATGAAGTAGGATGCTAATTTTTATTTATTGCTATAGCATTTAATAAAAGACCATCAGTTTACGTGTAGGAGTAATGTACAAAGTTGTAGGCATAACTGGTAAATTTCATCGTGGACCAGATCATTGGGATCTATAGGTGAAACTGACTACTGTCACAAAAAAAAGAAACTGAATTGAGTCACTGAGGCTTATGGAATTGCTGGAAAAATTCTTTGTAATCAAGCTGACCAAAGTTAATTGGTAAGAAGCCAAAAAAATATGTAATCATTTTTCTTCAGTAGAGAAAAACCCAGAAAGAATTATCATGAAGAAAAATAATTTTTGCTTAGAATTTGAGGATGGGGTAAAGTTTAACCTTTCTTAAAATAAAGTGGCCTACAAGCTAGTAGAATAAATGTTTATGTTCAGGAAACTATACCAGAAAAATTAAATTTCACCTCATGTTCTATATATATATATATATATATATATATCCACAATGATATTTTGTTTGGAGCAGATTTCTCTAGATGTAAAAACTAAATTATTATTAAAGCACTCATGTTTGTTTTTAAGAAACTCAAAGTTCCACAGATAGTTACTGGAACACTAATATTGTAGCTTTCTTTTCATTGATACTTCTAGACAGGGAAGAGGAACCATTTATCCATGTTTATCACTGATGTTTTGAACTCCCCGAGAGTCTCCGTGTAGAGTGTGCAGGTCTCACTGGTTCTTGAACTATCGAGAGGCAAGGACTGAAAGAATAGAAATACGGCCTGACAGGAGAAAGCTTAACCACAGGGTACAGTAGAAGCAAACTCACTGATGGCTGCTTAATAGTATAAGGTTAAATTACGGAAACACTAAAGAATCACATTTATATGGAACATACAAGAAAATGTTCAGCTTCAATAGAGCAGTGATCCTGACACAGTGAGGACAGTATTAGGCTAAGGAAAAAGTCTGCCCTGGGCAGCCACCAACTGTTCTGAAGAAGAAAAGAGAGCAAGTCTGGCTCCCTAAGGCTTAGAGCCTTAGAAAGCCTATGGGGCCGTTCCAGGCCATTCTGTATGGTCACTATGAGTTAGCTTTGACTCCACAGTAATGAGTTTGGGTAATAGGAAGTATTCAATAATTTGCTCCTCTAATGGGTACCTTATAACTACTAACATGCAATGATGTAGAGTTCTAAATATTGACATGGAAACATCTCGAAGACATATCGGTGTCCTGGGAAAAATCAATGACTTGAGTGAAAATTGAAACTGCAAGTCAATATAATCCCCCTCTGTATCCAAAGACTTGTGGAGAATTAGATAATTGATACTACAAATTAAATTATTTTACCCTCTTACATGTTCAATTTCGAATACACTTGAATTCTAAGATTAAAGTTAGGATAAAAATAACTTAAAATAATGCAAATACCAGAAATGAATTATAATTCAAACTGTAGGCTTTCTCTTAACAAATTGTATGTATAATATAATAAACAGACATCTGTCAGGTTCATGTTAATTCTAAAACAACTATTAATGAAATGTAATCTTGGCAGGGAAATATATAAACAAGAATTACTACAGGATTTAAGTACTGAAATTTCAAAATGTTTGGCGAATTCAAGAAACTGTTAATTAATTCATTTACTGGACAACATTTAACAAAATAAACAACAATTATGCTTTAGTCTAACAGTTCCAAAGTATTTAATGAATTTCTGCATAAACTGATTGAGAAGCGAAGCTTTTAAGAATGTTTTTAAGTATTCTCAAAACTCAAAAAGGTCAAATTTTAATTAGGAATTTATTATGAATACAGTTTTTGTCTTCAAATACATTAACTCAAAAGAGAGTAAAAATTAAATATGCACTAGAACTTTCTTGTTTATATTGCATTATGCATTTATTGCCTCATAAGATAATCACCATGGAAAAAATGAAGCAAAAGAAAAAGTAGGAATTAAAAATTTTTAATATGTATATTTGACTTCTTCATTTTCACTTAACTGTATCATGTGCACTCGAAACCTAAAATCCACTGCCATTGAGTTGAATTACAGAAACCTCCCATGGGTTTTCAGACATTGAAAAATTTTACCTAGTGCTGGTGAGCCCTCTAAGCAATGCTTCCCTGTGTTCATCATTCTGTCTTCTACCAGGGCACCTCCCTACGCCTCACTGCTATGCTATGTACCCAGCATAAGCCAGCGCTGCCGAAGGAGGAGGAATCCAGCGTTTCATTCTGTTATGTATATGGTCGCTATGGATAGGAACCAACTCAATGGCACCTCATAACACATTTGTACATCTAAGAAAAAACACTTTGTTAGAGGAAGCCTCACCTAAGCTGGTATCAATTTCTCATATTGTGGGGAGAGGAAGAAGACCAGTGGGATTCTACCATATAACATTGACCCGCAATCACACCAAATCCACAGACACTCCCTACAAGGGTGCTCAAGGAACCTTAAGGGAATTCTAGTCTAGAGGTAGGGTGTGAATTGCTGTCTCATTGGAAAGTGATTTCACTTCTGTGAGTGGGTATACCTGGTGACAGCAATGGTTATAAGGAGTAGACTGCTAAATCACAATGCTGTCAATTTGAAGCCACCAGATGAGGCTCTCTAATCCTGGAAAGAGTTCCAGTCCTGGAAACCCACAGAGACAGCTCCACCCTGTCCTACAGGATAGCTATGCGTCAGAGTGTCATCCACGTCTGTGAGGATTTCCTTTTGGTTGTTTTGATTAGTGGGGAAATCAGGATGCCCAATCTGCTATCAGGAAAAATGCTTAATATTACTTATATAGACCCTCTAAGGGAGAATATACCCATAATTATATTTCCAAACGGGCACTTTTGCCTTATATTTTATCCATTTCTTGGTGAGCCAGACCACATGCTATGGACAAGTAATTGGGACTCTAAACTTTGTCCTTTCTATATGCACACCATCCTTCATCCGCCTCAGGAGAGGGTCAGAGTGGAAGACCTCACTGAGCGAACTGGCCTGGTCCTTAAAAACGTCTGGATCACATTAAAGGAACAGAAATATTCCCTTGGACCGAAGGGTGAACTGATCTATGTGAGAAGAAATAGATGACTACTAGCCCCATGTTGTGGAATTGGAGGTCATTAGATTTTGGTTCATATCTCTTGTGGTGAGGGTGCCCAAGAATTGGCAACTTAGAATGAGCAGATAGTGGCTATTTTCATTCTCTGTTTCCTTTATTTTGAGGTTGCCGTAGTCCAGCAGTATAGGTCTGCCCTAGTGGATGAGTACTATTGATATTTTTGGCCTAGTCACAACCCTCATGATTTGTATACATAGTGTCTAATCACATATATTTTTAATCTACAAAAGTAAACAATACATATATTTTAATCTAAAAATCTTGCTTACACGTGTATAATTTCCTTTTCTAAGCAGCATTTTAAATTGTGTACAACTGGCTAAATTCATGATATTAATAGAATTACCATATGCCCCATGGGGATGATTTAGACTATTCCCCAATTTAAGGAAAACTGATGTCTCTAAAATGGACCCAGGATGTATCGATAAACTACAGACAATTGTTTGGATCTTCAGTTCACAGTAATCATAAGCCTCAATCCAAAAATAAGTATTTTTGTCTTGTCCCTACGTGATACTTTCTCTCATTGAGAGATCACTAAAGACACAGTTGCTATGGGAAATTGTGGTGAAGAAATCAAATGATCTCCAACTATCAGAAAGAACCGTATCTGAAGCCTTAAAAACATATCTTCAAACAAGCAACCATCTATGTTCAGTGTCAGCTAAATCCACAATGAATATGCACACAAGCTGTGTAACCCACAGACTATAAACAATGGAATCCAAGAATGGAGGAGGGAAGGGTGTTGGAGTGTAAATTCTGAGCTCCCAGTTTTCATAAGGCTATGGACAATAGTGAAAGTCCCAAATCCATTTGCAGAATCTCCACGTGGATTAAGCCTCTGCTGAATCAACTCTGATCATTGATTGACAAGAAATGTGAATAGTCTTGCTACAAATCACGTGCATTGGAAAGCTGACTAAGACTGATGTAGATAGGGTACAATGTAACACATCATTTTCTCTTTCTTTTTAACCATTTTAAATCTAAGTATTTTTATTCCATTTTCTTTTGAATTGAAGTTTTTCTGTGTTTTAGCTGTTTAATGTTTTTTGTTAGATAAAATCCAGGACAAATAAATCTATAGAGACAGTAATTGGATTCCTAGGAGATATGATAGGGGGGGCGTTGGTGGAAAATGAGAGATAATAATAATCAGTAAAGAATAAAGAAAAGTTCTAAAATTGACTGCGGGTACGAATGTACAACTCATTTTAACATGGTTAAGCCATTGTATTGTATGGAATGTGAACTATATATCAATAAAACTGTTAAAATTATTAAAAACAAACAAAAACAACGATAACAACTGTGCGGATGGCACAGGCAGGGAAGTGTTGTTGTCGCTGTTTCCGCCCCCCCCCCCTGCTTTACATGGGGTCTCTAAGAGTCAACATTTGCTCATTGACACTTAACAATAACAAAAAAACAGAGCAGGTCAGAAGACAAGGGGCCACATGACTGACAGACTGAGATCCAGAGAGAGGTAAGAAGAAGCTCATCTAATAAACTGGCTCCCGAGTGTTCCTGAACCTGTTATCTCTTCTTATGTCCCTATTAAACTTCATTACTTTGAGAACAGTCTATGAGTTATTTGTGTCCATTGCAATGAGTTACTGAATGGGTCAGAGAAATAGAGTGCCATGAGAGACGCAGTGGGTGTCAGTCTTGGTCCATTGATCCTGATCCTTTCCCCTGTAGAGGAGATCAGACACTCCTGCTATGCCGTTGTAACAGAAGAAGATGTCAATGGAAAGGTTCCTTGATGGAGTAGTGGGTTAGGCTGCACTGCTAATGGCAAGGTTAGCAACTCGAATTCAGTAGCTGCTTCGTGGGAAAAAAGAGGGACTTACTGCTTCCATTAAGAGAGATAACCTCAGACACTCAAAAGATTAGTTCTCTTCTGTCCTGTATAGGGTCACCATAAATCAGAATTGAGTTGATGGTAGTGATGCCTAAGTTAGGGCTGAACCATATAGTTAACCATATGCATAAATATACAACAACATTAAGTAGACTCCCCTGTGTGTCTGTGGACCATATGTACTGTAAATTCTAGACTGAGTTTAGAGAACATTAGAAAAGGTCTTTTGGCCATAATCTTACCTTGAATGCCCAGAACTTCAGTGATATCAATTATTGACTACACTGCTTAAAAAATGACATGTCTGTGAGTAAAAAAAAAAACCTGACAATGGTTTTCATCCAATCCATATACTTGGAAATAAAATTTAGTCAAATTTTCACAAGTTCCAACTTCAAAGCAAATTTTCCATGGTAACTGTACCTCAAAAGCCCGCCTTTGCAGATTTTTTCCAATTAGCAACTCCAAAGGGTGCTATCAGTTCCTTCCAAACCTAAGGGACACGGTTTTCATCTGTAATTGCTATTCCTCTTTTACAGCTTGCCACAATAAGAGATGGACTACACAAAGACATGCCGTTTAGTTCTTACTTATGATCATCTAACTGGTTCATAAAGACAACAACGCCTATTATATTGCAATACTTTTCAATAAAGAATCATTTCCCTTGCTAAATCATCATCAGTAACCTAAAACCCATTTAAGGAGATTGAGCCTTACCCATAGCAAAAAGACAAGCTGCATTTAACAGTCGACTTTATTGAGATGTCAGATATAAAATGAGAAGCTTCATATCCATGAATACGGCAACTGGGATTAGTGTAAGAATTATTCTTCATAATTAAACATTGACTACATATTTAGATTGCAATTACAAGAGCATTCAATTTCCAGTAATGTTTTCATTTCTATACCTTTTTCTGAAATCTTCCAAGGCATTCCCTTCTTGAGAAAATCTACCAGGACAATAAAATTGTTTGCCCTTTACTATTCCTTCTTAATTAGCTGACACTTTTACAGAGCTGCAATATGAGACTAACCAACCAAGAATGCAGAAAATTAAAAACCAAACATTTGGATTTTAATCAACAGCATGGCTTAAAGGTGTTCAGCTTCTTCGTCGTCGGTTAAAGGCCGACCCCATACGTTAGTCAAATGCCAAAGATGGTGACACTGTCATAATGACAACAGTGCTTCGTTCAAATGCGCTTCAGTGGCTGGGACAAATCTGCCACAGTATGAGCCCTTTGATCATTAGAGCTTATTAAAATTATGTTTTATTCATATGCAGCTGTAAAAGTGACAAAGAAAACAATGCCCATGGCGCTTTAAGGTATAGATATTTAAAATAACTTAAGTAAAAAAATTCTAGATACATTTCATTTGGAATTTCCTTTGCTAAATGAACAAAAGACAGCCTTTCCACAAGCCAAATACACTCTAAATGGCACGAACGAAGCACCCATTTTGAAGAAGCTCTTTCAATAATAGTTGTTAGTAAAAAAAAAAATCTCTCTTAAATAAACTATTTTCAAAATGCCTATTTGTTTTCCAATCCTGCCTTAACAAATTCAAAGACAAAATTTAAATAATGATCAAGATATACTGGGAAATTAAGGCATAGTGTTTTTTAATTTATTATTAATTGGGAGTTAATACATATGTGTATTAAATTTTTAGCATAGACATAATTCAATACACACGTTTAAATATAAGCATTTACAATTTTCATTTCCTTAGAATGCTCTGGTGATATAAAAGGCACTGGAAATTCTTTATCACACAAGATTTCCATATGGCTATGTAAAAAGGACATCAATATCTCTGCAGAAAAAGCACAAGATAAGTTACTACTGATAGTAATGATAGTGGAAACTTGGGAAAAATAAAATTCCCCACAAAATGAAATGGACATAGTAAAGATGCTGATGATATTAAGGAATATTGTTACTCTATAGTAATTATTAATGAAACAGACTGTGAAATATGAATTACTCTGCTTATTAAAAAAACATTACATTTTGTATATAATAACTCTTGATCCTTTGAGAGATATTTTGTTATATTTGCCAGGATTTTTTTTTTCAAGAATGAAAGAACACACACCTAGGAAAGTCTGAGGATAAATCAAACAGCATTGCTACCAAATAACGTTGTTACGTTCATTTCCACGCTCTGGACTCTGTGCGACAGAACAGTCGCTGTGAGTCCTCCACCATCATCTCAATTGCTGTTATGTTGAGCCCATTGTTGCATCCACTGTGCCAATCTATTGTGCTGGCATACTTTCTGGTCTTCCCTGATAACATGTCCAAAGTACATACAATGAGGTCTTACCATTTGTGTACGGCTGCATTGGCTAGAGAAACAACTAATTTTAAATCAAGACAACATCTCAGTCCAATTCAACTCAAGTCCATCAGTTTTCTTCTAGTCCATAAGTCCCTCTTCAGACTTACACAGCCATTTACAATGATCACAGAGGCAGAAAGATCACAGGCCAGGTCCAAAGTCGCATGGATCCAAGGTCAATGGAAACATGGCAGGACTCAGCAGCCATTAGGGTAGCCAGCAAGCAGGAAGTGGGGAGTGGAGATGGCGGGGCTGGGGAGAGGTGGGGTGAACTTGGAGGGGACAGTTCCCAGGGCCCTAGTTTTGAGAAAACCATGCCCACAAGAAGGCACAATCAGCTGTGACCTGTTTGACAGGTGGGATACCATTCGTACACTTTAATATATCTTATATATCCAAGTGGACATAAAGTTATCTATTGATCCATCCTTACTCTAAGGACCATTCCTGCTGTGTTTCTTTCAAGACAGACTTCTTAACTGCTGTTTCTATGAGCGTTGATTATGGGTCCAAGCAAAATAAAATTCTTGACAACTTCAAACTTTTCTTCATTTTTATGATGCTGTCTGTTTCTCCAGTTATGAAAATTTTTGTTTGGTTTACCTTCAGTAGAAGTACATACTGAAGGCTGCAGTCCTTGGTTTACATCTGACAGAATTACAATAGTGTTTTCAGTTTTCTTAAAATGCATTCATAATAAAATACTAAAATCTCACTGCCTTGGATTGATTCCAACTCATATTCACCTATGGGCAAGACAGAACTTCCCCTGTGAAATTCTGAGATGGTACCTTGTTAGTTAGAAGTCTGGGCTTCTCAGAACGACTGGTGATTTCAAACTGCTCACCTTGCAGTTAGCAGCCCAAAGCTTAAGTAGTATGCCACCAGGGAGTACCTCAGAATTGGTACTCCAATAAGACTGTGTCCTTGAGATAATTAATCAGGATTACTCCTTTGGAATCTCAAAAAACAGTCCTCATGACCTCTGAGCTGACCACTCTGCTTTGAGTTGAACTGGTCAAGTAGGTCTACCCAAAAGCCATGCTTTTGATTGTACATCTCTTTGATGACACCCTAAGGATACAGAGACAAGTGTTTTACTGAGAAAACTGCTTGCTAGTATCCAATAATGCTGAGACATGTTTATATATACTTAAATTAGAATAAACTTTTGCATGTATAAAACATATCCCTAGAACAATCACTTTGACTGACTCTTGCACTTCTTGTGAAAGATCCTTTATAGATAAAATGTATCTATATAAACCCACCATTAGTAGCTCTATGTAGATTTCAGATGAATAAGACAAAAATATATCTTTTCCTTATAATAACAAAAATTCAAATTTTAGGTGGCAGAGTTCTTATGCTTCATATGTGCTAGATATTTAGTTGACTATCGGTATATCATGTTCTGTAAATCATAAAAGTAATAGCAAAATATTTTTGTTTTATATTTATATTTTCTGTTTTAGAATAATTTCAAATTTAGAAAAGTTGCAACAGTACAGAAATCTCTCATAAAACCCTTTAACCACATTCAGTTTTTAACATTTTGCAACATCTATTGTCATTCTGTACATTTTTTTCATTTTAAAAATTTACTTTCATTTATTTAAAAAAATTAGAGCCTTTTATGTTGACTCTTTTTTTGCCTTGAATGACTAGTCTGCATCTAGAGAAATATTATATTTACATTATATATTTATTTTAAGAAAAGTTTCTAACAACAGAATAATTCATATCAAACTAATTAAAAGATATTAATATATAGAATAAAATGAGTTCCACATTAGTATGTTTCTGTTTTACTCTATTTTACCTTTAAGACAATTTATCCCACATTTAATAGACATTTAATAAAATATATTTTAGCAGAAGTGATGATATTAAGTGGCTTAATGCTGAAAGAAACCCTCGCAGAAGATTAGATTCTTTAAGGATTAGGAGAAATAGATAAATTCCAAATCAAAGACGCTTTAACAATTTTACAATCCCTTCAGATTTACTTTCTCATTTTTGATTATATGGGTCTTTTTCTGATAGCAGTTTTGTTCTTAGTTATTATTAATGACAAATATAATTAAGTTGACTTTGGTTATGATTATTCTTTAATCACCAGTATCTGAGAAAGAATGTGCTTGAGATAAACTTAGGAACATGATAGACTTGACTCTTTTTCAGGCTTATCTTCTAATATTGAGGAAAATACATAACAATGCAAACCCATAGGTATGAAGGAAGAATTTCATAACGTAGAAAACATAGTAATAGACTCTAATAGAATCTTCGACGTCAGGGAAAATCTCTGATAGAAAAGAGTATTTAAATAAACTTTGCTATTGAATAAACATTTAATATCTACAGATGACAGTCGATGCAATGTCTATCATTTAGTCTGCTAAGAAGCATAGTGAAGTGAGGAAGAGACTATAGAGAGATGCAAAAGATTAGGGAGTTGGGTAGGCTGAGAGGGACAATCTTGATAATTATGATAATTATGGCTGTTCTTGGAATTCAGGGAATGTAGAAAATGGTGTGTGAGGAGAACACACCTAAGGTCAATAATGGGGAAATTTATAAACTGTTGAAGGCACTTATAGAATCTATTCTGAAGATCAGGACAAGCAAATAATGAAAACATGTTACCTGCCTATTTTCAATTGCAAGTACAGTAAAACACATGACTAAAGGTTGGGGAGAAATAACGATGCTTCGTGAAAAAATATATTTAGAATATTATTGAGAGTTACATCACTTAGACCAGTGGTTCTCAACCTGTGGGCCGCGACCCCTTTGCAGGAGTTCCCAACAACCCTTTCTTTCACAGGGGTCGCTTGATTCATAACCGCAGCAAAATTACAATTTTGAAATATCAATGAAACTGATGTTATGGTTGGGGTGTCCCCACCACCTGAGGAAGTGCACCAGGAAGGCTGAGAGACGCTGCCCTTCACTGTCGGGTTCATCTGGGTGAGCGGTCATGAGAGCTGTGATTTAGTGGGTTGCACTTTGGAAAGAAGAACAAAGTGATGGAATCGGTTATATTTACAAAATAGAGAGGAATGAATTGGAGATTACTTGAAAATGTTGTAATAAAATAGAGGAGATAAGTACACACCTAGTTTATCTTCATTAAAATCACATGAGCTGCCAGGATCTAAGATGGCAGCTTAGTAATGAAAATGTTTACATTTAGAAAGAAACATTCTTTGATGCTTTTCAGGAACAGAAAGGGGAGAAATGAAGATTCCCTAGATAGTATGCATACACTAATTTTGGTGAGTGGATTAACAACATGTAATATGGGAGTGTCAGTACATCACATCAAGACTAGAACTGGAAGCACAAGGAATCCAGGACAGATGAACCCCTCAGGACCAGGGGTGAGAGCGGCGATAAGGGGATGGTGGAGAGAAGGTGGGGTGGAAGGGGGAACTGATTACAAGGATCTACATATAACATCCTCCCTGGGGACGGACAAGAGAAAAGTGGGTAAAGGGAGAGGTCAGATGGTGTAAGATATGACAAAATAATAATTTGTAAATTATCAAGGGTTCATGAAGGAAGGGGGAGCGGGGAGAGAGGGAGAAAATGAGGAGCTGATACCAAGGGTTCAAGCAGAAAGCAAATGTTTTGGGCATGATGATGGAAACAAATATACACATGTGCTTGATATAATGTATGTATGGATGGATGGATGGATGGATTTTGATAAGATCTGGATGAGTCCCTGATAAAATAATTTTTTTAAAAAGAATAAATATGGCACCAATTAGTGCATAAGAGTAATGACATCCATGACATCAGCTAAGCTACTACAACACATACTGGTGTAACCGTAATAGCAAACGTTCATTTGTGAGTGGATACACAAATGAACTTGAAATCTAAATATATTTAGTGGTACACAGGACTATACTGGTGTCCATCTTTTGATGGAGGATTTTCCACACATGTGCTTCATGTATATTCATATATTTAATAGCGCACACAAGAGACAGAGCTAGGAATATTTCTTAAACAAAATCAAATGCCATGCAGGACTGAGCTATTAAACTAGAAGGCTGAGCAACCTCTCTGGGGACAATGGATCAATAGGCACAGCAGGACCAATAGGAAACCTTCTGCATCTAAGTCACTTACAGCTTTTGAAAATACCCCAGATGCTACACACCAAACTATCTATGAGACTGTTGGTATCTTTTCACCAGAGCAAAGGATGAAGAAAACCAGTCTCAAGAAAACAATTGATCCAAAGGACTAAAGAGCCACACACAACACACTCTCTTATAGCCTGAGACTAGAAGTAGATGGTGACTGCCTTCCCATTTTGACTAGGGACACAGTAGATGATCCAATTAGAATGAGATATTTTTAAACCAAAAATAATATTCATAAAAAGTCTAGATATTCTGATAGGCATCGGAACTAAAGCTACTCTGATACCTCTAAACCACATAATATATTGAGCTATAAAATTAAGGCACTCTGAGCTTGGCCTTCGCAGAACACTCAACCCCACAAGAGAAAATGGCAGTATTTAACCAAACCAAAGAGAAGATAGGAAAAGTCAGGGGAGACAGTCATCTGGATACAGGAAGCCCAGGCTGGCACTGGGGAGGGGAGCGTACCCACACAACCCAGAGGGCATCTGTAGCAGTGGAGTGGTGTTTGTCAGTCTGACTCCTCTCACAGTGGTAGGGGAGGAGAATCACCATTATCAGCCCCAGCTGCCCAAGGCCAACTCCTGTGAAACCATACTTCCAGCCACTGATCTTTTCACCAATTCTGTCACCAACTGTCCTTCTCTATGTTTCAGGTACAGGCTTTTGAGGGAATCTGGATGTGATTCAGATACAGAAACACTTCCGCGAATTCCTTCATTGGAACAGCACACACACACACACACACACACACACACACACACACACACACACACACACACACACACACCCTTCAGCTTCTTGTTCTGAGACAGCTGGAGTTAGAATGTTCTTTGTGCTGGGTCCATGATTTCCTAGAGGTACCCCACTCCAGTCAGCCTCAAGGCACTCAGCTCACTTCAGTTGTCTTATTTCTCCTGATCATGTGACTTTGCAGGCCCATGCCAGGAAATGTCCTTCCAAAATCACCTTCCAGGGGCCAAGAAGACCACAGCTCTGTATCCTGCCTGTTGGGTTCCCTGTGCTGCCTGTGCTGCCGCCGTTTCTGGACCCTCCATTCTTGTGGTCATTAGCTGTCTCCGAAGGCTCATCACAGAGATCTGTAGTCCAAAGGATATGTTCCATTCCTGGCTATTCCTTTTTATTTTTCTAATTGTTTTATTGACATATGTATATATCACATACCATTCAATTCAATAGTCCAATCACATCAAGAAAGAGTTGCGCAATCATCACCACAATCAGTTTTGAAACATCTTCTTTCAGTCTTGTACTCATTGTAATTAGCTCTCCATCCCCCCTAATCTCCTCCGCCAGACCTCCAAGGAGCCATTCATCTAGCTACTGTCTCTATAGAATTGCCTATCATGGATTTCACATTCAAAAAGTACTAATTAAAAACACTAACAACAACAATACATTAAAAACAGATAAAAGCATCAATCAAAAAGAAAGCAGAACATATTAAATAGTACAATAAATATAAATGGATCATTGGGAGAACAAATGATAGAGTTTTTTTGATAGTAGTGAGAGCACCTTTCTCTTTCACCTAAGAGTAATGCAAATTTAAATTACCTAACAATCATAGCAACAACAACATAAACACAAGGGGATAAAAAGGCATAATAAGCACTCCTGCCATTGATAAAGATAAACATTTCCAGAGAGGAGAAACATCCAGAAACTGTTTGTGTACCTGTTGAAAATACTCTGTATGATACAAATAGGCATATTAGTATCTGGAACATTATGGAGATACTATACACACATAATATAGATTTTTTGAGTGGTGAAAGCAAAGGCTAGAATTAAATCCATTGGGGGTAAATAACAAGTGAGTGGTGGCATTAACAATGTCTACAAAGGAACTTCGTCTGCAGATATTTTTGCTTCTGTGTCTGGCACTTTTAAAATTGGATAAATTTTGTTTTAAAATTGAAAACAGCAGCAATCCCTTAATGAGATAAGGCTAACAAGCAGATGAAGGTGAATGTTGGTAATGCAAAAAAATTATTCTAGGAGCAATAATATTCTTGAAAATGTTTGCCCAGCTCAAGGCAATAATTAGTCTACTTTGTGTCTCTGTAGATCTGTCATGTTTGTACACTTTGAATGAGTAAGATTACATAAAATACAGCCTTTCTGTCTAGATTCCTCTCATTATCAATATGTTTCTAGGTTCATTCACATTGACACATGTATCATACTTGGTTTGTTTTTGTTGATCAATAATATTTTATTCCATGGATAAATTATATTTCTTTTACAAATTCATCCATTGATTGCCCTTTGAGGAGTGTTTCTGTATTTTTTCTATTAGGAATGGGAAAATGTAAATCCACTTGAATACATTATGTCCTCAAATCAGTTCCAATTCAGAGTGATCCAATGTAAGCAGACTAAAGCACTTCCCAGCTTTATGTCATCACTAAAATCAATGTTAGGTTTGAGACCATTTCTGCAACCACTGTGCCAATCATTTTAAGGAAAGTCTCCTCTTTACATAGACCCTTCACTTTAAATTACTTCTTTTCTCCAGAGACTGGTGCCTCCTGATAATGTACAAAGTATGTGAGAAAAAGTTACATCATCTTCACACTAAAGAGTATCTAGCTGTCATTGTACCAATCCCATGCAGTTTTGAGAACTCTGACTGTATAGTATGTGCCAAAGTCAGGTAAAGCAAGCCCTCCCACGATGTCCTTCCTTTTGAGAAGTTCTCTGCTAATTCTGGGCTTCTTCCCTCTCCATACAAAGTTGGGAATCAGTTTTTCCATTTCTTTGAAGAAAGATGATGGTAATTATATCAGGATGGCATTAAGCTTATATAGTGCTTTTGGCAGAACTGACATCTTAGCTATATTAAGTATTCCAATCCAAGAGCATGGTATATTCTTCCATTTGTTGAGGTCGCTTTTGGTTTCTTGTAATAGTGTTCTATAGTTTTCCCTGTATAGATCTTTTGTTTTTTTCAGTCAGCTGTATCCCTAGATATTTCAATTTGTGTTTGACTATTGTGAAGGGTACCACCTTTTTTATCTCTTCTTCTGTCTTATCTGATGTGTATAACAGTTTGACGGGCTTCTGTTTGTTGATCTTGTATCCTGCCACTCTGCCAAACTCCTCTATTGCTTCCAGTACTCCCCTTGGGGAACTTTTGTGATTTTCCATATATAAAATCATATCATCTGAAAATAATGATAATTTCACCTCTTCCTTCCCCAGATGAATACCTTTGATGTCACTTCTTTGCCTTATGCTGTTAGCTAAAACCTCCAGCATGATATTAAATAGGATTGAGCCCCTAATAAAATGTAAAAAAAGGAGTTTCCACAAAAAACCTTATAAAACAAAATTCTACTCTGAAAAAAAAGAGTATCTAGCTGTACTTCATCCAGCTATTTATTTATGTGCTTTCAATTTTTATCACCAATACTATTGATTTCTTCTGTGATCTTCCATAGGCAATCAGTGTTAAAATTCCATAGGTATTTGAAGTGATTGAAAATAGCACCACTTCTGTCAGCTACACCTTATTCCTCAAAGTGACATCTGTGCTTTTTAACCCATGAAAGGGATCTTTTGCAGCAGATTTGCTCATGACAATACATTGTTTGGGCTTTGCCTGCCAATTCTTTAGGTGTTGATTGTGAATCTAACATAATGAAATGCTTGACATCTTCAATATCTGCTTTATTTATCATACTGTCTCCAATTGATCTAGTTTTGAAGATTTTTGTTTTACTTATGTTGAAGTTTAATCCATACTGACGACTGAAATCTTTGATGTTTATACTGAAGTGCTTCAAGTCCTCTTGACTTTCAGCATCAAGGTTGAGTTATCTGCATATGGCAGTGTGTTAGTGAGTCTTCCTTCAAAGCTAAGACCTCACTCTACATTCAAAATACAACAAGGATAACTATGAGGAAAGACTACAATTCTGGCACACAGCTTTCCTGATGGTCAATCAGTGTCCACTTGTTATGCTCAAATGATGCGCCACATTGAGCAAATCGGGTGCAAAAGGGCAATTTATTGTGTCTGACTGAAAACTATTTCTCCGAAGACTAAGATGCACCTGGCCCAAGTGCTGCTGTTTTCAGTTACCTCCTACACATGGGAAAGCTGGACAAGGAATGAGAAAGACTTCGATAGAATCGATGCCTTTGAATTATGGCATTAGCAGAGGCCATTGAAGTTACTATAGACCTGTATAAGAGGAAACAAATCTGTCTTTGAAGAAACACAAGCATAGTGCTCCTTAGAATGTTTGATGAGGCTTCCCTCATGCATTTTGGGCACATTATTAAAAGGGCATATTACTAAGAGGATGGTTAATTAATAATCTGGGTTATATATATGCACTGAGGATGACTCAATGCACTTACTGAAAAAGGATTGCAGCCCTTTACTGTGGATTAAACTCAATATAAAGAAGACCAAAATTCCCACAACTGAACCAATATGTAACATCATCATAAATGGAGAAAAGACTGAACTTGTCAAGGATGCTGTCTTTCTTGGATCCATAAGCTAAGCTCATGGAAACAGCAGTCAAAAGATTAAACTATGTGTTTCATTGGGCAAATGTGCTGCACAAGGTCCCTTTAGAGAGTTGACACACAGGGAAGTTACTTTGAGGACTACTGTGCCCTTGATCTAATCCAGGGTGCTTTCAATCGCCTCATATGCAAGTAAGAGTTGAACATTGGATAAAGAAGATAGAAAAAGACTCTATGTCTTTGAATTGTGGTGCTGGAGAAGAATATTGGAAGTACCATACACTGCCCAAAGGACAAACATGTGTCTTGGAAGAAGTACAATCAGCATGCTCCTCAGAAGCTAGAGTAGCTAGATTTCATCTTGCATACTCTGGTCATGCTATCAGGAGAGCCTTGTCGCTGGAGAAGAGCATCATGATTGCCAGACTATGGGGTCATAAAAAATAGGAAGAGCCTCAGTCTGGTGGATTGACATAAGGACTGCAAAACGGAGCTCAAATAAAATGGCGACTATATAGCTGCAGACTATTTTCATTTTATTTTACAAATGTTCACGATGCGTTGGAACAAACCTAAAGGCAGCCCCACCGACCAGCAGCAGCCCTCAGTGGCACTGCAAAGACTTCCTCCTCTTGGTTTATGCACAGCTTCCACGTGAGCACAATTAAATATTCAGGAATTCCTATTCTGCACAATAGTATCCATACATACCATGATCCACAAGTTGAGTTGGCAATCATATATTATGTGGTTTCTGCCAAGATCCTCTGACATCGGCAATGATATCATTCCACATCTTCTTCAGAATCCAGTTTTATTTTATGGCAGTTTCATACTGACATATTGATGCACCATTTTAACATTGTCTTCAGAAATTTGACCTGCGTGTCATGATATTAATGATATTGTTTATTTCTTCCTTATGTTGGGACACTTTTCTTTAGAATGGGGAAGTATATCAATCCCTTATGGTTAGTTGACATAACTGTTGTGAAGTCTGTGTATATATTAAGAAACAACGAAGTATACATTTTAATATTTGCATTTTGTAATATAAAGAATAGAATCTTGGGTCTTAAAGGCTTGTTTTAGTACAAGCAGCCATCTAAGGTAGGTGTCAACTAAGTTCATGTGGGAGAAGTCATATGCTCCAGCCTGTGTGATTCAAGGATCATATATCATAAAACCCAAACCTGAGGGAGGGAATATTATCAGAGCATAAGTTGTGAACACAGCTTATGCCTTAGGTTTGCAGAAGGCTATAGATGACATTGAAAACCCCAACTCCGTAGTCTTGTTATCAAAGAGAGAGCAGTATAAAGTCAATCATGGTGGAGGATATTAGGTTACAATGTAATACCCTATCATTTGACTGGACTTTTGTCCCATTTTAAAGTTGTTTCACTTTTTAATATTATCTGTTTTCTCTTTGCTTGAGGTTTTTCCTGTGTTTTGTCTAGTCATTTTTGTTGGTATTGTTTATTTGTTTGTTTGCTTTGTATAATTTTGTATGATTTCTGTGTTGTATGATTTTCTGTACGTGAAATCCAGCATAGGTGGATCTATGCGATAGCAACTGCATAGGGTCAGAGCATGGATGGAGGATGGAGGAAAAAGGGGAGCTAACAACAATGTATATGAGAAAATGTTCTGAAATTGATTGTGGTGATGATTACACATATTTTCTTAATATGATTGAACAATTTAATTGCATGATATGTGGCGTATACGCCAATAAAACTTAAAAAAGTTATAAAGAATGGGATTGTGGGACTAGGGAAAGGGAAGTTAGAGCAGAGTTTAAAATTCTTCAGTACCCTCTTGTTTGTAAATGTAAACTTTTGATTTCTTCAACTGGAAATTGAGACAATTATATATGTAATCTCAAAAGTTCCTTTTGAAAATATTGAAATGTATAATTTTTAAAGGGCTTTCCTGTCACCTCTGTAGATACTGTCAGTGCTGTTGTTAGATGTCCTTGACTCCATTCAGAGTTTTAACGGCCCTATGAATGACAGCCTCACAATTCTTAAATTTGAGTCCATTGCTGCAGCTGTCGTGTCAGTCTATCTCATGGTGTTTCCTCTTTCTGATGCCCTTTACTCTGCCAAACCTACCATCATTTTCCATGGGACGGTCCGTCTCAATAACCTGACCAAAGAAGAGGAGATGAAGTCTCCCAATTTTTACTACTAAGGAACATTCTGACTGTGCCTCCTCTAAGACAGCTCTTTCACTCTTTTGGAAGTTCATAGTACTTTCAGTCTTCTTTGCCAACACCATAATTCAAAAACACCAATTCTTGTGTCATCTCCCTTATTCATGGCCCAGCACTGGCATGAATATGAGATCATTGAAAATGCTGTGATCTGGTTCAGGAACAATGGAAACTAAGTTGGTCCCAAGTAATAAACCACTCACACATAGAAAGTGACTCGGTGAGCAATACTCAATACTACCCAGTGGCCCTCAAGACCAGGTTAAGACAGATTTCAATTAGTCAAACGCATATATGCCAAAGAACATGAGAGATCATATGAAAGTGCTGAAATTTTCTCAGAGTACATATTGATAATGGGTGCAGAGCTTGGTAAATTTCCTATAATACATGTATTTTATGACCTCTACATTTAATTTTACAATTAAATAGAAAATGGAATATTGATAACTGTATAGGTTGCAATTATGTGCCAGTAAATTTGTCCCAATGGAGCTCTAGTGGTGCAGTGGTTAAATCGCTCCACTGCTAACAGAAAGAACAGTAGTTTGAATTCACCAGCTGCTCTAATGAAAAACAAGATGAAACAGTCTGCTCCTGTATAGATCACAGTCTTGAAAAGTACCTATGCAGCAACCCTGCTTTCCCCTATAGGATTTCTCAGCAAGAATAAAAATTGTGAAAAAATTATATAAATGCCATAAAGTGTGTGTGTGTGTGGGGGGTCATAGCACACAGAGAACTAGAAGAGACATCCAAAGAAATGTTTTCTTTTCTTTCTTACTTCTTTCCCTTCTTGCTTTTTTTTTTTAACCAGGCCCTTACAATATTAGAGTAAGATTCCCGAAACTGGGGTCTTAGAACCTCAGTGAATCTCAGTTATTCTTGCCACTAGACCTAATAGAATTCAGTTTCGAAGCACTTTCTTTTATCATCTTTATGCTAATAGTAAGTATTCACATGTGAGTAATTGGCTACATCCTTTTCCCTGAATTATTGAGATTATCCAGAATCCAGCCCTACAGTTCTTGAACGTTCTTGGGCGGAGACAAGAAAGTTGAACGTAAAACCAATACAAACCGAATATGATTTAGAGACTGGATGCAAGGAGAAAGTGCTGCCAAAAGACCTTAGAAATTCACCAAAGCCTTTCCCCAAAATCCAGCCTCTAAATCATGTTTGGCTTTTGTTATGCATTGACCTTTTTGTCAGTACCCTAGAACCTAATTGAAAATGCATAAATGACTTTGATAGTTAGGTTTTGTGTCACTTGGCATTAATTTGACAGCAAGTCTCCATGGATCAATCTAACACAATGCAATCAACTCCACAATGGGATCTAACCTAACTCCGTGAGAAGCCAGCAACCATGGTGGGGGCAGACCCCTTGATGAGGTCATAGCCTTGATGCAAGTACTGTATAGCAACATGTTTTAGAACCACTTTCAGTTTAAAATCTAACCCACTAATTTGAACAGGATTGGACACACACACACACATACACACACACACACTTCTTTGTTTCTTCGGGAAACCAACCTTACATGATGACTATCCTGTGTCCACCTGGAATTATCCTTGGTTTGTCATTTAAGAGTAAGAAAAGTCCACAATCCAACTATGTACTTCTTTTTCCAACTATTTTGTGTTTTCCTAAATTAATTCTGTGTTCTCATGAATTAGCATAAGCTTCTGTTCATTGCTATTCGCTTTAAGTCTACATTGCACACTAACTAGGTGATAGTTTTTTTCATCTCCAGCCCAATTTAATAACTAGCTATTTTCAAATGCATTAATTTGTTTTCACTTTCCAATGTTCTGTGTTTACCTTCTTACCTCATAGGTTTACATGTACAAACTAAATATTATTTAGTACTAATCATATTTTCTTTTCAAGTGTTTAAAGCCAAAACAAATGCTTATAATTACATTATAATTTGATTGCATTGTATATATTACTTACTGCAAATTGAATTGATTAATGAATGGGGGTAATTTACTCTCCTGATTAAAAAAATAGAAAATATATTTGACAGATTAAAAAGTAATATTATGTTCAATGAGCAATTGCTTGAAACAAAAAAATTCCCCAACATGTATACCATAGTCAAGTTCATCTCAGTGTGTCATATTTTTCTCTTCTTGAGATATACACATATAGCTTTTAAAATACAATATTTTAAAAATGAATGAAAATACAGATGATTAAAATTATATTTATACACAAAACAATATTTCCATAATATATACAGATACAGACATACATATATATCAAGAATACTACAGTATATCAGATTTTTATGCAGTAAATTTTCTATTAAATATATATTTTACACATACTTATAATATTACTGTATCTATTTTCTTATCATCACTATTTTGGTAAAGTTTCATTTAGCAATTATGGTCATTATAATATAATAATGAAAGATGTTATCATTTGGGGAAGCTGGATGATAGTTTTATTTTATTTTTATTTTTGAGATAGTTACATGAGGGCTTCTTGTACTACTTGTGCAATAACCTGCATATAGTTAATTCAAAACTACAATTTTTAAAGATGTCATTCATGAAATAATTCCTTTGCTGTATAATTTCTGTATTATCTTATTTGAAATAAAATGAGCTTTTATACATATACCACATACAGAATTTTCTGAATTGGGAGTGCTCAAAAATCAAGGAAACAAGTATTTTAATAACAGAAAAATGGTTTGCATTTAGTTTACTTACTTTTCTGTAGTCTTTTTGCTTTATGCAAAATTGGCATATGCAAATGCCAATTTTGACAGAGCCGCTGAGCAGTTGATAATGCATGTCAGGTTTGTTTTTTTTTTAAAGACATGTCATTTTCACTCGTCCTACCCTTCTTATCCAGGCAGAACAGAATTCACCTCAGTCATGTAAAGCCAAGGTTTACATGCTGCTTAAGTGACAGAGGCAGGCACCCTTAAGGGCACTTACACCATTTGCTCTCAGATGCCTTGGAATTCAGCTCAGAAAACACTCCTCCAGGTAGACATGAATTATTTGTATCACTTCAAAGAAACCAAATGCTATCTGACTTCACTCTTACATTTTAGAGACATATTAGATACAGGAATTGTATAAGTAGGCATCAACATCCAAATATTCAAATTGGTGAATGCATGGACTATAAACTTGATTTATTGAATGTAAAAGACTCTGTTGGTCAGCAACTTTAGTCATGCATCTTTCCACAGTCCTCCCAACATTTCTAGTTGTATGCAGTCAGTACTGTTCATTGAGACTCAAATCAAATAAAGTAAAACATATTTAAATGAATTTTTATATGAAAAGCAGACAAAATATTCATAAAACTCAATTTTGATTATGTAGGTAATATTCTGAAAAAATAAAGACTTCACAACCCTTTTGCTTTATAGCACTTATCTAGAGACTGCATGTCATATCTAAAAATAATAGTTTTAATGATTGGGTGCCAGTAGTTACCTCCCCCAAAGGAACATTATATTTTTCACCTATCAGTGATTTTGGTTGTATTTTGTATTATAAGTGGTGACATAATCAAAAAATAAGCATTGCCTTTTTACCACTTGTGATACATGTTTGTGAGTCAATGTGGCTGTACCACATTCTCAGGGGTTTTAGGATGAAGACCCAGTAATACTCCATGATAAAATATCCCCAAGGGCGTGGCCTCCATTCAATGTCAGAATTCTGGGGAGAATTTGTTCGCTGTTTGGTGGGCTTGCATCATATGTATGGCTTGTCAAACTTCAGCTATCTTGACTGGAGCAGTGGTCTGCTGTGTGTCTGGAGATCCTGAGTGTCATCACCAGGCTGCCATTTTGAAGTCATAAATGACATCTGAACTTAGAATTTTCCCACCTTTACAGCTGTGTGAGGATTTCCTTGATATAAAACCTTCAGTACATTTTAAACTACCAGTGGCTCCATGGGAGAAAAATAAAGCATCAAACTTTTATGTAGAATTATAATCTCAAAGATCCCACATGGCCAGTGATACTCTTTCTGTTCAATAAGGTCTTTATGATTTGGAATCAGCTCAATGACAGTGAGTTTTTTGAGTTTATACATACATCTATATACTTGTATATTCAACAGCTATTATTATTGACTTCCCTGTGTCTCATATACCTAGTTTAATTTTTTTGTTCTGTGGTGGCTTTTGTTTTGCTGTTATGCTGGAAACTAGGTCACTGGTATTTTAAAAGCAAGCACAGAAACTCAGAGTGAAGAGGTTTCAGGGGAGTTCCCAGACTAAGAACAGACTACAAAGAAAGACGTGGCTGTCAAGTCAGAGGAAGCATCCGAAACCATTTTGCGCAGCTTTGAAACCTTGTCAGATGCTGAAATCCTAATGAAGAGAAGCAGTGCTTTTGTGTGTGTGTGTGTGTATATATATATACATTCATTATATTTGTTAGGTTATAAAAACTCCTAGCAAAGATCATCATATTTTTACTGTTGATGTTTCCAAGGATTTTCTTATTGTTGTCATATTATTTTGTTTGTTTAACAACTTATTTTAACATTCATGTTCTGAGAAAACCAAAGTAGAATATGTCTCTGCATTATCACTCATAATCCAGGTCGTGGCTGCTATCAACTCGTCTTTTGAGCTGCGCTTCTGGCAGCCTTGTTCTGTGTTATCATGTCTGTCCATCTTCCCTCTGTCTGTCTTTTCTCTGCATTTTTACATCCTACCTCTGGGTCACGGGTTTGCTCTGTAATATTCCAGGGTTGTCTCTGCGTGCCAAATGAGTGTTCATTCTTCTTTATTTTCAGGTGGTAACAAGTATAAAACTCAAAGCCTTCCACAGCACCCTTGTGAAACCAAGGGCAATCCTGTCAAACCAAAGGGAATTGAACAGGGTATAAAGAGAATGAAAAGTTGTGAGCAGGCAAAAAGCCAAAATAAATAAACAACCGAAAAATTTTGGGTCAACCTCACATTGGATTGAAAAATATATGTTTTCTACTTAACATTTTAAAAAATTGTATAGTTTCCCATATCAAACATTTTAAATTAGTGGAAAATACATGTTTTTTCTTGTTAGTAAGTGCAACTTTATGTACAACAGAAGGAAACATGTGTTGTAGCCATCATGCTAATTCACCTCATATAGTCTTCCTTTTTGCACCAGTTCATTCCTGCATGAGTTTATGTATATAATAATCATTTTATTGGGAGGCTCTTAAAATCCTATATTAATCCATCATTCACTTGGATTAAGCACACTTGGACATGTATTGACGAGCACTCTCCTTCAGCAAGCCTGAGGGCCTTCTCCTGGAAATAGTCTTGCCTGATGACATGTCCAAAGAACAGGTCATGAAGTGCCTCCTTCCATGCTTCTAAGGAGCATTCTGGCTGTACTTCATCCAACGCCAATTTCATATTATAAACCCCTCATTTTCATTAATACCATGATTAAAAGGCATCCATTTTGTTTTTTGTCATCCTCTTTATTTGTTGCCTAGCAATTCATTGCCCAACTTTCATGTGTATATGAGGCAAATGAAAATGCCTGGGAAATACATAATATATATAAAATATGAGTCAGCTTTAGTTAGTGAAATTTTTCTTCATTAAATTTGCACATGTATCAAAATATAGATTAGACATTTATCCAATTATCATGACAAATTAGTTGATTTACATAACTAATATGATAAATGTTGATAATTAGTATACTCAAGGTAATTATGCTTATGTTAATGTGCTATGTTTTAGCCCCTGCATTATTAACTTTAATAAGTATACTGTTTCCTATGGAGCTAATATATATAATATACAAATGTATGAACATATATTGTAATGGTAGAGTATAAATTTAAAACTGATAAGTGATCCAACTTTCATTGACTCTGTCAGTTAAAACTGAGTGGCTAAATAATGGACTCCTCGGTTTCACTTGACTATTCTGCTTATTATAATTTTTATGTTCCTCCTATCAATGCCAATGACAAGAATAATATACTTGGTAAATGAATTTATCATTTAATTGGTCTTATGATGGACAATAGATTAATGATGACTATTTAATCATATCTGATTTATTGTGAATTTAAAGTGACATAAAATGTCAGCCTTTATTTTGGAATCTAATCCAGAAAATATTTTCATTTAAAATTAAGTTAAATGCATTTTTAAATGGTGTATGTAATCTTAGGAAATTATATTAAGCATTGTTAAATTTATATTTTAAGAATGTTTGAGTTATAATTATTGTAGCTCAAGTAATATGGCTAAAGTAATGGAAATGCTTCAGTTTATAATTGGTTTTAGAATAAATTCTTTCTTTTCCCTATGTATACTAGTCACATTAGTTTTTAAGAAATGGGATTAGATGCTGTATAAACTTCATTTTATTCATATATTATTACATCTGTCAGTTTATACATTTGTTTGAAAGAATATTCAGATGACTACTATGTCCACCAAATTTAGCATGTTCCTCCATTTAGTTTACAGGTTACTGTGAGACCAATGAATTTAACTTAAAATAATTGTAAGGAAATGAATATTTACATCATTGAGAGATAAATTAACATTATAATGAAATACATTCAGCTTACTATACTTGTAAGAATTTGAATTAGTAGTAGGCCAAGAAAAAGTCAATTCAGTCCATGTGAAAATAGTACTGGGCCATTTGTTTTATTACAAAATAATCTGAATGAGACTCCATGTAAGTAATCACAACTTATTTTTCCTCAAAAGTAAATGTATTGCCATATATACATACATATATATATATATATATATTATAGAAGCATGGAATAAAGTACAACACAAATTTATTTATGATCTTTACATTTTTTTCTTTTCCAAAATGCCTTCCATAAAAAAGTACATCAAAAAGGAAAAAAGATAGAATTTGAACACTTGAAGAAAACTTTTGAAAATATTTTATCACCATATAGCTTTCATATACATATAATGAAGCTCAAAATATTTAGTTGGCTTGTCCAGTATCATAAATTTAGTGGAAAGCAGATTTGAAAGTAGAACTCCTAGTAATAGAGCATTGAAACCCTAAGAGCAGGGGTGAATAAACCAAACATAAAAAAGATAAAGGCAGTGGGGAGGGAGACATCAAGGAAATAATAAGATGAAGATTTTTTTTAGTATTGCCTCTTTGCAAGCTATCTTATTAATGCATGTGATCTACAGATAAATGTGCATGCAGTTGTTAAATGTATAGTATTTGAGGTACAAAATCATGCAATTGTGATACAGAAATGTCATAATTAATGTTATAGGAAGCAATGTAGAGTAAAAATTTTGGTGTTAAGATAGTTGTTTCAAGTAGCATTTATCTAGCTCCCCACAACCCCATCCCACATACACATAAAAATCTTTCACAATAAATAAAGAAAATATCCTATTGTCTGGGTAATAAGTATTTTATAACATTGAAAATGAATCTCACATGTTATGGTGCTAATATAGTTCAGAAACAATGTTGTGTCTCATGTACTTTATTTCACAGGAATGTGTTCTGAGTGCTGACCATTTTCATTAAACTCTAAACCTAATTTTTACTTTAGCTCATACTCAACAGTCAAATCTCTAGGAATCATGCACACAGATGTCCCTTAAATTATATGAATTATTCACTTTATTTGAGATATTATCCATATATCTCTTCTAAGATCCAGATATTTATATTTAATATTTTTATTTAGCTCTGTCTCAACGAAAAATCAAGTTCAAATCCATATAGTCCACTTAAAAATATTTTCACCTTCTTCCACTTCCCTTGTTTTCCTATCAGCACTCGTTTTGCAATCATGACCTTGTTTTGCCTAAGGTAATCCTCAAACCTCCTAACTGGTCATTTTACTTCCTTCTGCCAACCATTCATAAAATAAAATTTTAGTTCCTTTTCTGGAATTAAAATTCGTGACAGCTATTCACTCCAGCAGTCATACATGTCCTAGTGTAGCCTCACAGGTTACCCCATTTGTCTCCTTCTTTTAAATTCGCATTATTGAGTCTGTTTGAAACATTCTGCCATTCCCTACTCCCTTGCTCCTTCCTCCCAAGGCTGTCTTTCTTATCCTTCAGATCGGGGCTCAGAAAGACTTGCGTGATTTAGAAAGGGCATTCTATATAGTCCTCAGGTGATTGCGTGGCAGGTGCTTCTGAGATAGTCTCCTTGTAATGCCCACGTGTACATATAAAATATATGACTAAATGCTTGTAAATTAAAGCTGGCTAAAACCATGGCCTGTCCCTCCTATGATCACAGTGTACTATATTAGACTCTACTTCTGTAGACTCACAGAATGGCTCCTGTTATCCTTGGACATGGAACCAGCTTCACTGACAACAGTCTATCGGGAAGGTTGTGGTGCGCAGAGAGGTGGAGAGTGTGCCTCTTGAATCACCAGTAGGAAGCTGCTGGGAATAAATTCTGCCAACGCCCTCAACGTGCTTGCAAGTAAGTATTTCCCTTTGTAGTTCCCCATATGAGAATGCAGCCTAATTGCAACTATGGCGACCCTTCTTTGAGATGTGGCAACAGAGTCCAAGTAAGCTATGACTAAACTACTGAATTCTGAGGGAGTGCATTCATGTTATTTCAGCTAGTTTATGAAAGCCTCAATGCTAAAATAGGAATCGAATTAGGCTGACACTGTCTTGCATAGATCTCGCTGAAATGCATTGTCATTGAGTGTACTCTAATTCATAGCTACACTATGTGGCAAAGTAGAACTGCCCAGAACATCAATCCTTACTGGAGAATGAAGCTTCTAAAGAAGAGGGTGCTGGTTTCAAACTGCTGACCTTTCAGTTAGCAGCTTAGTGTATTAATCTCTATGCCACCAGGGGTCCTCATTTTTCATAGATAATCTGCCAAAATCTGTGTAATAAATTAATTATAAAATAGGAAAACATGAATATAATTGCATCACTCAATTTCATAGAATTTCACCAATCAATAATGCTGAGGTAGTTAGTTTATTGTACCAACCTGGGTTAATTGAAGGGTGGAAGGATTAATGGCTCAGTAAGCCTCTCCTTTCTAGTTCTCTGGTCTCTTGTTTTTTGATGGTCAGGCCAGGGTGCAGCTGCCTTAGCCGTTCCCTGCTTCATCCGGCAAGGCTCACTTCCTGCAAGACATCCCTGAGGAGAAGCCACGTGGAACTACCCCAATGAGCCCTGGGTGCTGGAGCAGCCATGTGGAGAACCCTGCAAGTGCTGAGATGTTTACACATTCACTGACTTGGCTTTCCTCCTGCAGTCGGTATCATTGTATGTGTTTTGTGAGATGGAGGAGGACTTTGTGGATTGGTGTTGGGCATATGGGTTAATGGGTTAATGTTGGACTTTGGGATTTGGACAGCACTGGTTGGGATGTTTTCCTGATGTCCACTTAACCTTTATATAAACACTCTTATGCATGAGTTTCTGTGGATTTGTTTCTCCAATGCACTCAGACTAACGCAAATGCTATCAATTCTACAATACCAAATAATAAACCTGAAGAATTTAATGAAAACAATGTAAATGTGTAACAGAATTAATGTCTTTTTATGTGGTACTCTTTTTCTAATACATGTTTGAATCAAACGCATAAGAGTAGTGAGTAGTGATGATGATTATATTTTGGAAATAAAAGAACTAGGGCTCATTCACTTATCTTAGTCTTAGCCTTTCTCCAGATGCCAACGATGTAGAAACCACTTGATTCCCTACACCACATCCCAGTATCTATTCTTTCATTAGATGTACTACTTTGATAAAAATAACATCATTCTCACCTGGTTAATAGAAGAATGTTGTTGACATTTTCATAATATGCTATTTTTAATCATTTAAAGTGGTCAGATGTAAGCTATCTTTCTATTAAGAGAAAGCCTTATAATAAATGTATGAACAAATTAATGTATGAAGCAGAAAATCAGTGGGAAAGAAAGAGGAGCTGACCTAAGTTACTTTGGAAAACCATATTTTGATGGATAATTATAAGGCAAAAGATAAAAGGAATTTTACATAGGAACTGCAATCTAATTTGCAAATTTGTTTCTCAGTGGGGTACAGGTTACAATGCTGAGCTTGTTTTAAAATGTATCCTGAGAAAGAAGATGATGATAGATGGTGATTGCTAGCTCTCTCCAAGTCAGGGATGAAAGTGATGCATAAAAAGAGAGGGAAGACATGAAGTAAGTCTGCAATACAGGATTAGAGAGAGAAAAATCAGTATGAACACGTGTTTAGCTACAAATACCTATAAACAGAGATGTATACAGATGCAACCTCAGATTTAACTGGGTGCTTACATACATTAGTAGATACACATCAAGCATGTATTCTATGGGTCTAGAGGGAAATGTAGCATCACAGTAGCAATAAACACTCAGAACTCATATATTGTGTTATTGTTTTCTAATATCTGTCTCCTATAAAATAATACTAGACTACTGGGAGAAATGAATGGAACAAAGGAACTACCAAAAAAAAGCTATGAGAACTTTGTCAGTGGCACAAAGAAAGAAAACACCAAAGTGTTTGGCATGTGCTTATGTTTCAGTGTGTGGGCAGAATGTCAAATCAACCAGGACCAAACAGAGAGAGCTCCCACTAATCACAGTTAAAGTAACTGGAACATCAAAGTAAATAAAGTATAACCATATCACAACCTGAAGCATAAACTAAATAACTAAATATCCATTTGTCTGTACTGAGAGAAAAAACATGATCAAATAAATAAATGAGAGAAAACAAATATGTATATTTCTAAATAAACTATTTAAATACCCTGTCTCCAAGGGAATATAATATAACTCCCCATCCTTATGTGTCGATGACCCTTGGTGACTTTCTTTCTCAGAATGTGATGTTCAACTATGTAAAGAAGAGCTGTCTTCACATTGGAGAAACCTGACAACATCTAAGTCAGTCCAGCGAGCAATGACAAATACTGGTAGTTTTTACCCTTGCAATGTGATAAAAACAGCACTTTGCTTCTGTGGTCTTTCTTGAAATCAGTCAACTGGAGTCTAGTTAGAAAGACAGCACCAGATGAATACCAATGGAAAGATATTATAAAAATATCTGTCCCAAATCCTCAAGATTTCCAAAGTCTTTAAAACAGAGAGCAACTATCATGGTGATAGTGGACATGATGACTGATTGCAATATGATGTCCTGGATTTAATCTTTCAACACAAAAGAGAATGGAAGAATTGAAAAGCATATCATGAAATTAAAATATGTCTACATTAGGGAAACCTGGGTAAAGAGCTGATAGGGTTTAGAATCCAAATTTATTTTGGAGTTTTAACTCCTGTAGCTATAAATATTGCCCTGTTGGGAGTAGAACTGCTAAGTCCAGAGCAGAATAGTGCAGACTCAATACATAATGACTTTGGGATGCTGTCTCATAAAAGTGTAGAATAGGCCAGACACACATCTAGATAGGGAAGACAGAGAAATATATATCCAAAATCCAAAACACCATTAATTATTGGTGAACACTGAGCTAGATCCTCAGCTTTAGCTGAAGTTTTGGATTAGGACTTCTAGATATTTTAATGGGAGTTTTGGTAGTGCAGTGGTTATACATCGGGTTGCTTACTGCAAGGTCAGTAGTTAAAACAAATAGCCACTCTGAGAACAATGAGACTTTCTACTCTCATAAAAAGTTGCAGTATCAAAAAGAAAAAAAAATCTTACCATAGTGAATGAAGGGGGAAGTGCAGAGTGGAGACCCAAAGCCCATTTGTTGGTCACTGGAGATGCCCTCACAGAGGGGTCTAGGGGAGGAGATGAGTCAGTCAGGGTGTGATGTAGCACCGATGAAGAATGCACCTTTCCTCCAGTTCCTAAATGCTTCCACCCACCCCACCCTATCAACGACCATGATCTGAATTCTACCTTGCAAGTCTTGATAGAGCAGAGCATGTACACTGGTGCAGATAGGAGCTGGAGGCACAGGGAATCCAGGGAGGATGATACCTTCAGGACCAGGGGTGGAGGGAGTATACTGGGAGGGTAGAGGGAGAGTGGGTTGGAAAGAGGAAACAGGTTACAAGGATCTACATGTGACTTCCTCCCTGGGGGACAGACAACAGAAAAGAGGGTGAAGGGAGACGCCGGACAGGGAAAGACATGATAAAATAATAATTTATAAATTATCAAGGGCTCATGAGGGAGGGGGGAGCAGGGAGGGAGGGGAAAAGAGAGGACTTGATGCAAAGGGCTAAAGTGGAGAGCAAATGCTTTGAAAATGATGAGGGCAAAGAATGTACAGATGTGCTTTATACAATTGATGTATGTATATGTATGGATTGTGATAAGAGTTGTATGAGTCCCTAATAAAATGTTAAAAAAAGTTGCAGTATCAGAAACCCACATAGGGAGTTCTTCTCTGTCCTGTACAATCTACTTGATGGCAGTAAGGAGATATTTAACAGTGAAAAACTACATTTCTGTTCTTTAATGTGACACAATGTGGTATATTTTGTTACAACACTAGAGAATGAAGTGTCTTATGGGAGCTCACTGTACTATTTCATTAATTCAAAATTATCCCAAAGCAAAATATTTTTAAATGTGTTGGAAATGTTAAAAACAAAACTATTTCCATTCCATTAAACTTAATTTTGAAGCTATGAATGCAGGCATGGGAGTTGCAAATTCCATTGTTATTATAGTCCATAACTGAATTGTTTCATTAGAAATGTATGCCTTACATAACCTTCCATTCAAGTGAGAATGCATATGCCCATATTAAATATTATGTTGGAAAAATATGTATATAGTGAGAATTTTTCACAGAATAAGGATAGAAAGAATTTATATTACAGAAAATCAAGGGGGGCAAAGCCATGAAAGATAACCCTTCATAAACAGTAACAGAAGTAATAGTTCCCTGAGGGTACCGGAAGAGACAAGGGAGAAGTGATGGCATTGCTGAGAGTATAACCCCACTTGAGGGGCTTGAACAACAGAATTATATGTGAATAGAGATATTGGATGGTGTAAGATATGGAAAAAATGGGGGGATTCCTTGTGGGTAGATGCGGGAGGGAGGTTATAAAGGAGCTCATATCAGGGATTTCAAGAAGAAAGAAAATGATTTGAATTGATGTGGTAGCAATTATACAACAATTCTTCATATGATTGAACTATGGAATATTATGATATTTATAAGCTCCCAATAAAATATTTTTAATGATATGGAGAGTATAAAGATAGATATTTTAAAGTTTCATGAGCTGAAGTGGACTGGTACTTATCTGTGATAGGATTATATTGATCTACCTAAAGAAAATCCAATTACTACTACTATTACTCCACTTTGTACAATAACCATAAAAGATAGTGATGAAGAAACTGAAGAATTCTTTCAACACCTTTGGTTGAAAAATGATCAAACATGCAATCATGAAACTTTGATAATTATTGGTGGTTGGAATGCAAAAGTTCCTCTGGATGGAATACATAGAAATCAAGTTGATGAGCTCTATGGGAAGAAATTATGGAGAAGCTCAGTTTTACCAGCTAAAACCAGGCCAAGATCTGAGTGTGGGCCAGACCACCAATTCCTCATAGGTAAGGTCAGATTGAACCTGAAGGAAATGAAAGCAAATTCATGAGAGCCAAAATATGGTATTGACTCCATCACACCTGAAATTTGAGAATTTCTCAAGAGAAAATGTGCTGCACTAAACAATAATGAAAGAAAACTTGATGAGCTGTAGGAGAACATCAAGATTATCATTCATGAAGTAAGCAAAACGTCATTTTTAAAAAAGGAAATAAGAAGATCAAAGTGGATGTCCGATAAGACTGTGAAGTTGCCCAGAATCATAGAATACCCAAGGCAAATGGTAGTAATGGTGAGGAAAAGAGGTGAACAAAAATTTCAAAGAGCAGTTCAAGAAGACAGTCAATTATTATAAGTAAATGTGCAAAGACATAGATTTAGAAAACCAAAAAGGGCTAATATATTCAACATAGCTAAACTATAAAAAAAAGCGAAAAATCAAGTCTTCAGTTGCAATACTGAAAGATTTTATGGGCAAAATATGTAATGATGCAGGAAGCATCAAAAGATGAAAAGAATATACACAGTCACTTTACTAAAATGTAGAGAGACGTTAAACCATATGAAGAAGTCACATATGGACAATAACCGATGATACTGAAGCAACACGTTCTAGCTGTACTGAGAGCATTAGCAAATGCAAGACTCCCGGAGTTGACTGTATGTTAACTGAAATGTCCCAACCAGCTGATGAAGCTCTGGAATCAGTTTTTCTTCCATGCCAGGAAATTTGAAAGACAGCTACTTGGCCAATTAAGTGAAAAAGTTCCATATATGTTCCCATTGCGAACAAAGTGACCTAATAATGCTCAAATTAAAAAAAACAATATCACAGTTTCGTAGACAAATAAAACTTTATGGTAGGTGATCCAACAACGGTTTTAGCAATACATTGCCAGAATTGCCAGAGTTTCAGTTTGAATTAAGAAGCAGAACCCCCAAATACCATGATCCGAATTCTACCTTGCAGGGCTGGATAGGACAGAGGCTGTACACTGGTGCATATGGGAGCTGGAGGCACAGGAATCCAGGGTGGACGATACCTTCAGGACCAGGGGTGTGAGGGGCGATGCTGGGAGAGTGAAGGGTGAGTGGGTTGGAAAGGGGGAACTGATTACAAGGATCCACATGTGACCTCCTCCCTGGGAGACGGACAGCAGAGAAGGGGGGGAAGGGAGACTCCGGATAGGGCAAGATATGACAAAATAACAATCTATAAATTATCAGGGGCTCATGAGGGAGCAGGGAGCAGGAAGGGAGGGGAAAAAAAGAGGACCTGATGCAAAGGACTTAAGTGGAGAGCAAATGCTTTGAAAATGATTAGGGCAAAGAATGTACGGATGTGCTTTATACAATTGATGTATGTATATGTGTGGATTGTGATAAGAGTTGTATGAGCCCCTAATAAAATGTAAAAAAAAAAAAAAAGAAGAAGAAGCAGACTTGGTGAAAAGGCTGCAAATGTTGATGTCAAATGGACCAGAAAATACCAAAAAGATGCTTACTCATGTTTCATTGAGGATGCAAAGGTATTCACCTAAGTGAGTCATTACAAACTATGGTTAGCCTTTACAAGAAGGGGAATTCCAGAACACTTTGCTTCTCTCATGTGGAACTTGTACATGGATCAAAGGCAGTTGTGAGAAGAGAAGAAAGGGAATACTACAATGTTTAAAATCAGGGAGGATATGTTTTATGGTTATATCCTATCACGATATTTATTCAATCTATAAGCTGATGAAATAGAGAAGCAGAATTGTTTGGAGATGAATGTGGTATCAGGATTGGAGGAAAGCTTATTAAACACATGTTATATGCAGATAACACAATGTTGCTTTCAGGAAAGGTGTAGAAAAAAAATGATGTTAAGATAAAATATTGCAGCCTTCAGTGTGAATTACAACTAAATGTGAAGAAAGCCAAACTCCTTATAAATGGACCAATAGGTTAAATGACGGTAAAAGGAGAAAGATTGATAATATTAAGTATTTCTTCTTATTTGTATCCAAAATCAATTCTCATGAAAGTAGAAGTCAAGAGATCAAAAAAAGGATAGGTCTGTAGCATAAGACTTTTGTGGTAAATTGAACATTACAGATATTACTTTTGAGGACTAAGATGCACTTGACACAATCCATGGTATTTTCAATATCCTGATATGCATGTGAAAGGTGGACATTGAATAAGAAAGACTAAAGAAGAATTAGTGCATCTGAATAGTGGTGCTGGTGACAAGGACTGAAAGTGCCATGGACTGCTGAAATGATAAACTTAATTGTCTTGGAAGAAGTACATCCAGAGTGCTCCTTCGAGACAAGGATGGTGAGATTTTTTCTTACATTCTTTGGACATGTTATAAGGAGGGACCAGTCCTAGGGACATCATACTTGGTAAAGGAGGGGGACAAATAGAAGGAAGGAAGGAAGGAAGGAAGGAAGGAAGGAAGGAAGGAAGGAAGCAAGAAGAGAGAAAGAAAGAAAGATGAATGAATGAATGAAAATGAGAGAGAGGGTGGGTAGAGAGAGAGAGGAGGTCCTATAGGAGATGGATTATGCTCAAGCACAGAAACTATTGTGAGGTTGGCACAGGATAGGGCAGTGTTTTGTTCAGTGTTGCCTAGGGTTGTTGTGGTCCACAACCAAAGGGATGGCACCTTACCCAGGAAAAAGGAGACATGTTTTCTATTCATGTTAGCTACTCTCTACCCCTGAGCACATTTGTGACATCCATTTTTCCCTGTTTTCTAACTTTTTAATGAGCTTTCATTTTCTACATATGTAATACTCATGTGACACTCCATAACTCATCTACTTCTTGATCATCAAAATGAAATGTGTCAAATTTGGTCTTGAGAGCATCAATGACAACCCCCCTACTTCTGGCATCCAGTAAGCCTTCTAGTGTCTTTCATTGTTTGTTTTACAATAACTTCAAATTTTTAGAAGTATAAATTTCAGGTAATAGAGACTGAGTAAAACTGGGCTGCTTCATAAAGACGAAGAGCATGGTTAGGAGTCTGGAAGAATTTACTGCTTCTGGTAGCTACTGGTACCAGGATTTTAAAATCCCTGTAATGAGATTCCATCAGTGACACAGGGCAATGTCCTTTGTTACTCCATTCTCTCAGATATAGATTTAAATACTGCAGGGACGAACACTCCTATTGTTGCTTTCTGATACCTGATACCTTCTGTTCTATTACCAAGTCTCCTCCACAGGAATTATACTGGCCAAAGTTTCCTTTCCTTTTCTTTTACCCTTTTAAGTAGAACACAGAATATTTATTTTTATACCTTCCAGGAGATCTAGCTACTAGAACAATTTTTCAAATTGCACACTTGTCACTGACGCTAGTGATGAAGAAATTGATGTTCTACCAACAGTAAATTGGAAGTTGATCAAACATTTAATCAAGATGCATTGATAAGTATTGCCAATTGAGATTAGGAAAGTGAAAACAAGGAAAAGGCATCATCATTAGAAAATATGTCCATAGTGTTATAAACCAAACTAAAGATCACATGATATAATTTTGCAAGAACTTTTTCAACAGCATGAGCACTGATTGTGTACACTGAGTTCACCAGAGAGAATAAGCAACAATACAATTGACTGCATTTTTAGGAGAGCGGTAGAAGCTAAGTGCTAATAACCAAAAGGAATCTGGGGGATGACTGTGAAACAGACTATAAATAGCTAATATGTAAGCTCAGGTTGAAGAAGAAAATTAAAAGGTGTCCACAGAGACAAAATACAACCTTGAGTATATCGCACCTTCATCTAGATAAAAGCTCAAGAAAAAACTCTGACACATTCAACTCTGATGAAAGCAGACCTGGTGAGATGTGGGAAGACATGAAATAAACATAATACATGAAGAAATGAAAAGATCATTAAAAAGAAGAAAAGCATCAACGTGGATGCCAGATGGGAATGTGAAACTTGACATTTGTTTTTAAATGTAGAGTATTAAGATAAATGAGAGAAATTATGAAAGATTAAAAACTGAAAGGAATTTAAAGAGCAGCTGGAGGTGACAAAGTCAAACATTATAATAAAATGTGCAAAGACATGCATGTGAAGCCAAAAAGGAAGAATATACTCAGAACATCTCAAGCTGAAGTAACTAAAGTAAAATTTAGTCATCTGAAATATTCAAAGGTTTTATGAGCAAAATATTGAGTTATGCAGGAAGCATCAAATAGGTGACAACAGTCACTGTACCTGCATAATGGATTGACATTCCAGCATTTCAAGAGATATGAAGTAAACCAGCACAATGATTCAGAAGGAAGGACTTAGTGTTGCACTGAAGACATTGGTGAATAGAAGTCTCTAGGAATTGATAAAATACCAATTGAAATATTTCAACAAACTAATGAAGCATTGGAAGTACCCAAGTGTCTATGCCATGAAATTAAGAAGATAATTGCTGGCCAACGGATTAGAAGGGATCTCTATCTGTTCTCGTTCCTAATAAAGTTTCACCAACACAATAGAGAAATTAACAAGCAATATGACTAATATTACAGGCAAGTAAAACTTTGCTGAAGATGTTTCAACGACAGTTGTATCAGTAATTCCGCAAGGAGCTGCCAGAATTTGAGCTGCACTCAGAAGATGACATGGAACAGGGATATCATTGCTGATGTCAGATGGATCTTGACTGAAAGGAAAGAAAACCAGAAAGATGTTTACTTCATTTTTCATGTAAAAGTATTTGACTGTGTGATCATCACAAACTATGGATAACATTAAGAATGGGAATTCCAGAACAATTGATTGCGCTCTTGTGAAACATGTACACAAATCAAAAGAGAGTTGTTCTAAGAGAACAAGGGGCTACTTCATGGTTTAAAATCCAGAAAGGTCTCATCAGGGTTGTATTCATTGATAACACTTATTCAATCTTTATGGTGAATAAATCATCTGACCTCCTGGACTGTATAAACCAGACTGTTGCATCAGGATTGTTGGAAAGTTCACTAATCACCTGAAATAAGCATATGACATTACCTAGCTTGTTGAAAGCCAGGAGGACTTGAGGAGCTACTTGATAAAGATCAAGGACTGCAGCCACAAGGATAGATTAAAACTCAGTGTAAAGGAAACCAAAATCCTTACAAATCAACCAATAGACAACATTGTGATCCGTGGAGAAAAGATTGAAGTTGTCAAGGATGTCCATGGAAGCATCAGTCAATGAATCAAATGACGTATTACATCAGATAAATCTGCGAGATTTAAAGAAATCTTCAACTTAGAGTGTTGAAGAGTGAGGATGTCACTTTGAAGACTAAGGTGTGGCTGGCCCAAACTGTGGTTATTTTCAATCATCTCACCTGCATGTAAAATCAGAACAATGAACAAGGAAGACCAAAAATGAATTGCTGCATATGAATCATGGTTTGGGCAAAGAATATTGAAAGTAAGCTGCACTGCTAGAAGAACCAAGGATCCATCTCAGAAAAAATGCACGCAGAACGTTCTTAGAATTAAGGATGGCGGAATTTTGCCTCATGTATTTCATGCATGTTATTAGGAGAGAACATGCCCTGGAAAAGTAAGTTAGAGGGCCAGAAAAGAGAAAGGCTACACGGGGATGGATTGACAAATTGGCTTCCCCAGTAGGCTGGGCCATAACAAAGACTGCAAGTGTGGCACAGGATCAGGAGGTGCTTCGTTCCCTTGTGAAACTGAAAGCTGTGAGTTGGGAATGACTTGAGAGCACCAAAAACCATAATAACACCGAAAGTTTCACCTCAGAAAGGTAGAGGAATGCCTAATGTCTGTACCAGCCTAGATTTTAGACTCCTCTGTCAGCCTTAATTGTTTTCATCAATATAGCAGCCTTTCTACTTCATCCCTCTCTACTTACAGCCAGCTTCTATTTCTATATTTTAGGCTAGTTACGTTCTGTCAAGGCACAAGTCTATTATGGATTTTTAAGAAGTATAAATTTCATATTAATCTATTTACCTTTGTTTCAATATAAGGAGGCTTCAAATATCCATTGGAAAATTAAATTAAAATATAATGGAATTTGTTCAAGAATATATTGAAATACCTTCATAACATATTTAATTGATCTGAAGCTATTCATATAAATCCACTTCAACTATGCAATGTTGCAAAGTATTTTAATGTGGATTTATAGTATGTGTGCTGGTAAGATTATTTTATGTCAGCTAGAAACTCCAGGCTAGGGGCGGAGTCAAACCTCCCAATCAAATAGTAGCTTGGTTGCACCTCTTTGGTGATTGGAGTGGGGTGTGTGCACTTGTAGGAGAGTAAGAGACTCTGGGAATTGGCCCTCTGTCTGCCACTTCTCCCTCCTTCTTGCTGGGACTTAATTTGGATTCTGTATTTGCCTTCTGTGGGGCCCCTGATCCTGAGAACTGTTAGAGCCCTGCAATCTTTCCGCTCACCTTGGATCCCTGCGATGCTGCATCCACTGGGCTCTCCTTGATTCCTGTTTTAATTTCATGCGTCACTGGGCTGCAGCTACATGAGTCTGAAGAGGAACTTATGAACTAGAATAGTTCTTATTGACTTAAGTTAGACTGGGTTGCGATGCCTTCTTGATATATGATTATTTCTCAAAATAAAGCTTTTTATTATACATAAATGAGTATCACTGGATTTGTTTCTTTAGACAACCAGCCTAACACATTAAGGTACCAGGAGTGGGGTGTTAATGAGACAGATCATGAAGATGGAGAGTAGAGGTTTATCTGAACTCTACCTAATGGTGATAGGGTGGAATTACACTTTCCTCTGCCTCTTGGCAGCTACAGGGGTCAGATATAGTTAAGCCAGTTACTTGACTGGTTTCTGGAAAAGTTATAGGAAATGGAGGTTTTGATTCTTAAAAGGTATCTTGGATTATTCCTGCTTGAAATGGATCAAGGTTGAAATTCAAGGACTGTTTGAACTTCTGGGGGGCAAGGACCAAGGTACTTTGTCAAAATGACTAGAAAAAATCCAGGTCCTGGTTTGAGTCTGCCTGAGGCCTAAACCCATGCTGAATATGAATGGAACAGTCTAGATAAAAAACTAATTGAATTTGTTTTCAGAAGAGTTGTATTTAGGACTTGGCTTTATTAGAATTATATTGATTTCTCCTTCCTACTGTTACTTATATAAAGCATGATCGAAATGAGTATTGGAGCCATTTGATTAAGTTAGGGCTAAATTCAAATCTGTCAATTAATTGATAACATGATGGCAGCTTCTTGTGGATGTAGCCTTTGTTTGAGAGTGAGGAACTCTGGGAACAGCCTCTCTCTCTGCCTCTTCACTCCCTTCCATGCTGAGACTTCCCTGGAACTCTGTGTGTGCCTTCAAGAATAGCCTGTGATCACTCTGATTCCTCCTCTAGTTTTCTGTGTCCCCAGCCTGTAGCTATGTAAGTCCGGAGAGGGACGTATGGAGTAGCATTGAACTTATTGACTTGAGAGTGCCCGAAGAAGGATTTATGGACTAGCAGAAGACCCATGGACTTGAGTTGAACTGGACCTGGATGCCTTCTTGAAATATAATGATTTCTTGAGAGAAAGCGCTTTCTTACACATGAATATCAGCGAATTTATTTCTGTAAACAACCTGCCTAATGGCAATCGGGTGGACTTTCACTTTCCTTCTCTTGCTAGCTACAGGCAGTCAGATATAGCCACACCATGAATAAACACAGCGCGTTATTAATTGACTTATGTTTAAATAATTAATTTTATTACTGTTATTGACTATTTTATGTTTTTCTAGTATTACAATCAAGCATCACATCTATAGGTTATTTTATTCTGAGATTGAGATAGTAGAACAATTTTAAATTTATTCTAAAGTGAAAATATAACAAAATATCTCTCACATTCTCACATCATGGCTTCAAGCTGAAATCTAAATATCTGTATTTTCATTATCTCCAGCTTACCTCAGTATTTTTAAGGTCTCCTATTATAATGAGTTTTATCCTTTTAGAAATATTGAATTACTCTGTTTCTTTTTAAAATTATTTTTGAAAGATGTTTTATAATATAGGTATAATTACTCAAAACAACTCCAATATAAATTTGATTCTGCATTATGCTTATTGGTTTCACTGAGGATAGACGTAAGGAATCTCTAGATGAAGAATTGGTAGAGTATGTAGTGATACTGCTATATAAGGCATGTACATTAATTTATTTAATAAAGCATTGATTCCATGACTTTACACCTACATCAAAAGCAATAAAAATTCTATTCTCTACATATATAAATTTGCTTCTTTTTATTTCATAACTGGCAAATTCCACTGTTTCACCATTTTCTTTTCAAAGACTTAGACATTTATGTATAACTTTGTTTTCCAATTACACTGAAGGCCTCCATTTCACTAATTCTATAAGGTATTGTGCCATTTTTGATAATCAAATCACTATACTAATTATAGAACTATAAGAGAATATCCCCAAATCTATTGCTTTGTCTCCTTTATTTGTAGGAATCTTGAAAAAAGTCAATTATTCAAAGTGTTAAGCAATAAAATGAAGCATAATGTATAAAAATTCAGGCAACTGGAGTGTATGACATGGAGGTGTTTAAAAAGTTCTAGGAGTGATGTTTTATAGTGCATGAACTTAAGGTGCCAAAGGTGTCAGGAATGAGAATCATGAGCTGGTGAGCACTGGCAACACGTATTTGTGGATCAATGAGAAAAGATGTCATCATGATAAACAGAAAATCTAAGAATAAAGCGCAATTCAACTTTGATTAAAACAAATAGAGATATTGTTTCCATCAATAAACTTTAAGAAAAGAGAAGTGTATAAAATTAAGTGCTTCGCACTATCAGAACTCAGGTGTAGATATTATCAGTAAAATAATGTAGAAGGAGCGGAGGAACATTTATATCTCAGTCTTCCTTGAACAATTCAATGCAAATTTTTCTTTGGAAGAGACATTCAAATATTACCCAAGATTATTCATTTAATCTCAGAGGTACTTAAGGAACTTCACCAAGTAAACTATCATTTTGCTTTTTTGATTGGTGATGGAAGTAATCCACCGAAATGTTGAATGTGTGGACTGAGAAAGGGGCATTATTCACTATGAAGGCTTTTAGGTTAATTAGGACTCAGCAATACATCTCCCAGAGGACTGCATTACAATGAGTGCTCTCAGGAGCTCATTCACAAACATCACACTTTATTTTATTTTACCACATCTCAGTTTATGTTTTCTCCACAACTTGCAAACATATAAGAACATACATGAATATGAATTAGGGCACTGTGGTTATAAATTTCTTGATTAGACATTTTTTATTTATCTCATGTTCTTGTTAGTTGCCATGCAGTCAATGTTGACTATAGATATGTATGAATAACGGGGTGAAATGTTGCCTGGCTCCGTGTCATTTACACAATTGCTCATATCTTTGGGTTTATTGCTGCAGTTTTCTCTTGCACACCAGCTACCCCAACCCTCCCCGCAAAAACAAAACAAAACACTGTTATTGAGTTGATTTCAATTCATAGTGGCCATAAAAACATTTTCTAAGGCTGCAAATCTTTACTGAAGCAAATTGCCCCACCTTTCCCCCTGCCTCACCTTTGTCCCTAGGCACAGCTAGTGGGTTAAACCACCATCTTTGTATCCCAATTCTTCCCCAACAGTGCCACCAGAGCTTCTTAAATCCACTGCTATGGAGTTGATTGTGACTCATGGAGACCCTGGGGAGCAGAAAACCACTCCTGTGGGTTTTCAAGACTATAAATCTTTACAAAAATAGAAACCTCAACTTCCTCCAATGAAGAGGCTGGTGGTTTTCACCTGCTGACCCTTAAACATGCAGCCCGCCGTGCCACTAGAGCTCTGTAAGAAAATCAACAGAAATGTGTGTGAGCCTGAGTGCTAGTGGACTTTATGTCTTTAGTGCTTCAGTTATAAACATCGAAGATGGGGAAGAGCACTGAGGTTAAAAATGATGAAATATCCAAAACTTCATAATGAGGAAAGTGGAATCAGAATTGCTGAATTTTGATAAATATTTTATGAGTGAGCTATTTATTTTCTGAAAGTAACACATGAGAGTCACAGAGATTAAACTAAAAACAGATCATGGCATTCAGAAATGTCCGTTATATGCTCTGTCCATGGCCCAGATGAGGATCTGCACATATCTACTTTTAAGGTGCTGACCTTCAAACATTAAAGCACAATCATAACTACAAAAGCAGTTAATGTAAAAAATAGTTTCGGTTGAGAAGTTGTAGTGTCCAGAAGTACACTTTCCAGAGCATTAACACCTGTCTGGAAGTGGTTGTAACTGTCTCCTTCACTTGACAACTCTAAATATGTTTTTCGTGATAGTGCCCAGAAGATTCTGCTGCACAATAGGCTTTTAAAAATTAGTTATCATACTTCTATGCAATATTCCTATTTTGTTGATCTTAGTGCATGGCTTTGATGCCTCTTTTAAAGTTATCTTGGTAAGTTTTAGCAAATTCATTGGATATCAGAGTAGAATAATTTAATCATTATATTCCAAATGGAACTTGTGTAATAAAGTTCTTTAAAAAATATGTTTGATGGAAACAAATGTAGATTGTTGTATGTATGCATACACACACACATCCATGCATATGCAGCTTGACTTGTCATACTTGACTGAGTGCTCGGCTTCAGGGAAGACTGCAATAAGGTTATTCAAAACGACTTTATAGTGTAAGTGATAACTATTTTGAATAATGTATGATTTTTTTAAGATCAATGAAAGAGCAATTTTGACAGAGACTATGTGCAACAGCTCACATATTGTTGGTGATAATAAAAAATGGTGATAATATTTACAATTGTCACAAATTGAGTTTGGCGAAAAATAAAATAACCAATCTGTGAACTGTTTTATCGAACTAATAGCATAATAGTTATAGTCTTGCTGGCTATATTTTTTAATTTTTGTTTTATAATTTTAATTGAAATTATTTGTAATTTTTTGATGTATTCAAATCAATTTCTATAAATACTCTTTAAACAGAGAATCAGTATAATTTTCCTATAACTGCAAGACAAGTGCCTTCTATCCACCTTCTTCTAAACTTCTCTGGTAAAACGAACAAACAAACGCAAATAAATATTATTCTGTTTCTCTTTAGAAATTGTGTAGTTTTATTTTGATGCAAAAAATAAGATTTTTAATTCTTAAATAAGATATTTGTTTTAACTAGAATACATGTAGGAAAGAACAATATTTTATAAAAACATTTGTAAATAGGGAATATTTTGATTTATTTTATAGTCTCATATATGAACATTAAATATATCATTTGTGAATATTAATATAAGATTAATTTCCAGTGTCAATTTGTTTTATTAAATAGTTGCTCCTTCCTATCTCTTTCTTTCTAAAAGTAAATCACACAAAAAGGAAAATCAAGCAACAAAATGACATCACTTTAAAGTAATTTTCATAAACTATAACTTTCTATTTTGTTATATTGATAGTCATTAACAGTGATTTCTCTAGAAGATTTGGTGGCAATAACACCCTGCCTTACTTCAGGAATACTGTAGTAAAGAATTTTTCTGGTTTTCCTTTTAGGCTAAGCATTGCCCTTTCATGTATCATTAAAGTTAGTATGCTTTGATTTGGAATTCAAAGTATTGAATATCTTGCGTGTTAACAGATTTCTGCCATACATTTTTTGAATGAATAAAAATCATAGTGTTACACTTCTTTCTCAAAAAGTAATGTTTTGATTTGTGATTCTCTCACTTTCACTCTGGTTCTTGTTCTCTTGATATGTAAGTGTTTAAATTGGATAAATTCAGATAATCCTCAGTTTATCTTTGGAAAAACAAATTAGAAGTTATTTAGTTAACAATTTTAAGTACTTTCAAAATATAGAAGAGCTATGGAATTTCCAATAGTTAGATATGTAAACTTTCTGACTTCTGGTCTATAGATCCATATGTAATTCATAGAAGCGAATCTATTCATTATATAAATAAATACATAAAACATGTCTTAAATATGAACAAAAGTGAATCTAGGAATAGAGGTAGGAGAAATTTTTAAGCAGAAATTTATATTGTAATAATAATATCTTACTTATTTTAATAACACTTGAGTTGTTTGTATATGAGAGGCTTTATACCAGGATATAAAACTTACACACATGTAAGATATGATCCTATGAAAATAGACTTAATAAAAAAATAATACTGTAGCCATCTGGCAACTTCCTGGTTTTATAAGGGAAATATGGTTTCTTCCATGTTGAGGGTACCCATTGAAATGCGCACAAAATGAACAGGTCTCAGGTACAAAGGCTGGCCTGCAGAGAGTGCACAACCACAGCAACCTGAACTCAAACTCACTACTATCGTGTTGATTCTGACTCATCACGATCCTATCATGAGGAGTTCAATTGTCCTGTGGGTTTCTGAGGCTGTGACTACGAACAGGAGCAGCAAGGCTCCTCTTTCGTCCATGGAACAGCTGGTGGATTTGAATTGCTAGCCTTGTGTTTAGCCCGCAACTCAGAACTGATTAGATCACCACAGATCCTTATTTTAAAGAATAGGCATATTGAATTTTATGTCGAAATTACATGAATCTCTCTTCCAATGGACCACATTGAACAAGAACACTTTGGGAATAAATAATGTAAACATTACTGTATAAAAAATATAGATTCTATGAGCACTTATTTGACCTGTATAAGGAAAATTATGTTATAAATCAAAAGAAAATGATTCACTTTTGGATTATGATATTTAATCTAAAATGATTCACTTTTGGATTGTGATATTTAATCAAAGAAGAATCTGTTTAGTGATAAATGGGCTGATAGTAACCTTTGTGAAGATCCTAAGTAAAATGGAGAACATTGGAAAAATTGATAGAAGGCAATGATTTTGGAAAGGAAGAAAGGAGGAGTGGCTGAAGAAATAAGCAGGAAGAGAGAGGACGAAACATCAATATTTATATGTATATAAAATTTACCAAATGGAGTTGCTCAATGGATTTGCATTTACAGGTGACAATCACATTTGCATTTTGAAGATCTTTTCTGCTCCTTGCTTGGAGACTTGACTAGAGAGACAGAGAGATGAGAGGAGAGAAGAAAGATCACTGTTGTAGAATACAGTCAGCATGAAGCTGAGTGTTGGATTTGAAGTACCTTTAGGAATTTAACATGATATGTTTTAATGCTGATTGCACACAGGGGGAGGTCACTACTAACGGTTTTGTTTGTGAATCTAATGCTATGTCAAATTGCTGTAATACATTCTATAACTCACGGCTATCGAGTAGATTATAACTCAAAAAACTCACTCAGGTTCCTGCCATAGAGTCGATTCTGACTCATAGCAATGCTACAAGTCCAGAATATAATTCCTCCTGCGGATTTCTAAACTGGTAACCCTTTTTAAAAAGTAGCATTGCTAGTCTCAACTTTCACTCACAGAGTGACTGGTTGTTTCAAACTGCTGGCCTTTACCTTAGCAGGCCAGGGCTTCTGAGACTGTAAATCTTTTGGGGAGCAGAGAATGTTACCTTTCTTGAGAAGAAGCAGCTGATAGGATTTGAACTATAGACCTTGAGGTTAGTAATCCATCTAGGTCAGTAAGTTATGGTGATTTTATCCTCTAAAGGGGCAACTCAGACCTTTGTAAAACCTACAGAACAGTGAAAATTGCACTGATGAAAAAAAAGACCAGAAAGTTACATCAAGACAGTTTTCTTTCCTAACCACAATGTACCTGTTCAATTATTTTAAGGTTTATGACAATCCTATTTGAATTGTATTGGGAAATCTCACCCTCTAAGCCTAATCTGCACCCTTGAGACTACTTTTTGTTCCCCACACTCAAACAAAATGTTAGAGGAATTGTTTAGGGAACAATTAGAGAGATGGAAATATGGCTTTTAGGAATATATTGATGTATATGAAAATATATACAAAAAGGGTTATCTTCACCTTTTCTATATTATTGTTTAACAAACATGTCTAATTTTATAGCAATATTTTCTAATTTACCCTCATATTAGAACACAGGATTTTGTTTTAGTGTTGAAATAATTTAAATTTTGCATCAAATAATAATAATCTATAAATTATCAATGGCTCATGAAGGAGAGGGGAAGCAGGGAGTGAGCGAAAAAAAAAAAAAAGAGGACCTGATACAAAGGGCTTAAGTGGAGAGCAAATGCTTTGAAAAGATTAGGGCAAAGAATGTACGGATGTGCTTTATACAATTGATGGATATATATGTATGGATTGTGATAAGAGTTGTATGAGCCCCTAATAAAATGTTTAAAAAAATTATGCATCACCTACATAGGGAGAGGGGGGGAAAGTATCTCTTCCAGAGATTTGAAAATCAACATATGTGAGTTAAGGTCCATGGCATGTGAATGGCTCAGGTAGGACTAACCTTGTCGTTATTGGTGAAGTCTGCAGTATTTGACATCTTACTCTCTGTCAATAAATATTTCCTGGTTGTTTTTTTTTTTTGGAAAGAGGGAAAAATCTTTATTTTTTTAAAATTTTTATTTATTTATTTATTTTAACAATTTATTAGGGACTCATACAACTCTTACCACAATCCATACATATACATACATCAATTGTATAAAGCACATCCATACATTCCCTGCCCCAATCATTCTCAAGGCATTTGCTCTCCACTTAAGCCCCTTGCATCAGGTCCTCTTTTTTTTCCCCCCCTCCCTCCCCATTCCCCCTCCCTCATATGCCCTTGGTAATTTATACATCGTTATTTTGTCATATCTTGCCCTATCCGGAGTCTCCCTTCCACCCTTCTCTGCTGTCCCTCTCCCAGGGAAGAGGTCACATGTGGATCCTTGTAATCAGTTCCCCCTTTCCAGCCCACTCACTCTCCACTCTCCCAGCATCGTCCCTCACACCCTTGGTCCTGAAGGTATCATCCACCCTGGATTCCCTGTACCTCCAACCCTCATATGCACCAGTGTACAGCCTCTGTCCTATCCAGCCCTGCAAGGTAGAATTCGGATCATGGTAGTTGGGGGGAGGAAGCATCCAGGATCTGGGGGAAAGCTGTGTTCTTCATCGATACTACCTCACACCCTAATTAACCCTGTTTTGTAGACTATCCTTAACCCACTCTAAGGATTTTCTCACTAACCCAGAACCTATTTGGGATGTATTTTAATATTTGATTGTTAAATATTCCCTTTTGAGATTTTAACTGATAGCATATACATAAATTAATGGTGCCTCAGGGTAGGACCAATCCAGAAATATTTGCACTTTTAAAGAAAACATTAAGCTTTAGTGAATTAGGTCAGAACACTGGGTGTCTAGCAGACAAGTTGTATATTTTAGGTAGAGTAATTTCCTTCATTTACCCTTAGGTTTATTAGCCTATTTTAGGCTTGCTTATGAAATGTAGCCTTTGTGGTCATTGGAGTTGATTATATCAGCTGATGTGGTTACAGGACACTATCAGAATCTCCTAAGAAGAGACAAATAGGTGGCCTAAGAACACACCTAAAATTAGCTGAATTGAGTATCTAGATAAGGGCAGTGGCTTAAAGGTTGTCCATAACTTCTGTGTGATATTTTGTTTATGAATGCTTCCTGGTGGTGTAAACTAAAATCCATAAATAAAATAATAGTGTCGAAGTCATTCTGTACTACTGTGTTAATATGTTTAGTTATCATGGAGCAGATTTCTTCTCAAGCTTTCCATTACTAATCAAAAGATTGGCAGTTCAAGCCTATCCTGAGACACTTTGGAAGAATCCATATTTGCCTAAAAATCAGCTTCCAGAGAGTCACATTAATTAAAACTCTGTGTTGTATATTTCTACACTGACACCCATGGGGGTTTCATCAGTTGAAATCGACTTTGTAATGTGGTAACTAGTAACTAGTACTACTGATAACAAATGCATTAGAAGTTAAAGGCTGAGCACTAAGTTCCTAGAAGGTTACAGATAACAAGGAAACCCACAAGTCCATGTTTGAATCTCCAAGTGGATTAAGCCTCCATTGAACTTCTTTCTGACAATTGAACCAGCAAGGTGAATAGCTTTGTCCCGAGGTAGAGTACATTTGAAAGTCGATTACTGCCACTCCCCTGGCCGGTTCAAATATGGGAGGTCTAATTTTAGCCCTGGGTGCACTATAAGTGGAAATTGGGTTACTAGGATCCCAATGTTCCCAATATCATGAACCATAACCTAACTGCATTGGTCAGACGGAAGTGACCAATCTTGTAGACTCTTCTTTGTAGTATACGCACTTGAAAGCCCTGACCACAACTCTGAGATACTGATCTGTCACCTCTCATGCTTTAGTGGTAGTTTCTTTGCTTTATCATGTCCTGTTTAAGTTGTCCCTGTAAATTCTAAGACACCATCGTTGTCTTGGACTCTGGGTTAATTATCTTTGTTAAAGTTTTTGTCCTGTGTAAAACTTAATAAATAAATTGTGTCTCAATAAATTATATTGAACACTTGGGGGCTATTTTATACCCTACAACACAATCTTTAATACATATATGAATTTAGTAGAAGATAGAAATTGCCTCATTTAAGAACATAGACATGCAAAGTAATTATTGCAATGACTCATACACAACAAAAACCCTGAGAGAAGATGATCTAGATGGTTCCCCACTGGCACTACAAATCACTCTGAAAAGGATCACATTAGAAAATCTTAGTTGTAGTGGAGAAACATGTGAAATCAAAATCTTAAGAGACTAGGATTGTTGATCAGATAGACAAAGGTGGGGAATTTGAGATTAATGCCCTTAAGTATCCTTCCAATCTGGAACTAAATCCATATTTTCAGTAAAATAATCAACCATTTTAAATCCAAAGGTCAGCATTTATCCAATGACAAAGTTCAGAGAGTTGGAACAGAAGGAGCAACAGAAACAGGAAACATGGGGAGAAAAAAGAATAAGTGATGATACATTGGGGTATTGCAGTGGATGAATTGAAAGACAGTGTATATTAATTGTTGAATATAAAACAAATGATGTACTATAAACCTTCATTTACTTAACAATAAGAAGCTAAAAAAAGCAAATTGCCTTTTAAAAAACACCATTGCCTTATTCATACAAACATGTTAGCTTATCGTGAAATTATATATCATGCAACCCACGCTTCCCAAAAATATATGACATTTATGCTCTAGATGTGGAGTTTATCAGCCTTCTAAATGTTATGGACATCCAAAGTCAAACTCACTGCCGGTTAGTCATTGCTGACTCATAGAAGCCCTATAAGGGTATTGCTGACTCATAAGGGAAAGGCAGGACTGTGAATTCCCAAGGCAGTGACTCTTTAAGGGTGTAGCAGACCTCTTCTTCCTCCCTCAGATAGTCTGACCTTGCCATTAGCAGCCCAATTCATAACCAATGTGCCAAAAGAGATCCTATAAATAACAGTGGATTATAAATACATATTTTCTCTCTATGCTAATTCTATTCCTTACTTTGAATATAGGAGGTATAGTTCGTTATTCATTGTACTATCAATCACAAAGTTAGCAGTTCAAACCAACAACTGCTCAGTGGAAGAAAAATGAGACATACTGCTCCCCTAAATATTACAACATTAGAAAACCTAGGGGAAACCTACGTTGTCCAATTAGCTTGCTGGGGTTGGAATCATCTCCAGGGCAGTGGGGTTAGTTTTTATTGGGTACTTTGTTTTCTTCTCTAAGCATACATTTAAAAGTTGGGTCTATAGTTCCCAGCAAATCATTTTCCTATACACCCATCATCCACCAGAGTACTCTGAAGTCACACCAAATGTATGTCCATTTTATTCCTTTACATTCCCTATGTTTTTCCATTCCGACATGACTTGCCTTCTTTAAGGAGGTTAGAGTTCTATTTCTGTAACTTCAAACTTGGAAACACTGAAGCAGTTAGAACATGAATGATAATTGATGAATGAATACATGAAATCACTACAGCTATTTTAATTAAATATGATCAGCCCATCTCTTGATAAACTCAAACAAAAGTATAATTTTATATTTGATTTCATATGTTCCAATAAAATTAACCCATCCTGTGAAAGTAATTTTGTGAATTTTTAATTTCATTAACTTTTTATGTTAATGAGATAAACATGCTAAACAAAATCTTGTAATGTGATCCTGGGCAGTCAGCTTGTACTGTGCTGGCTTGTTTGTTGCTAGGATGCTTTAAACCAGTGGTTCTCAAGCTTCTTAATGCAGCGGCCCTTTAATACAGTTCCTCAGGTTCAGGTGACCCCAACCATGTACTTACTCTCATTGCTACTTTATATCTGGAATTTTTCTATTGTTATGAATCATAATGTAAATATCATAATTGTAGGGTGCATTTTCATTCTTACAAATTGAACATATTTAAAGTACAGTGATTCATTACAAAAACAATATGTAATTCTATATTGTAAAACAGTTCTATTTAATGGCAAATAAAGGAAATTTTCTCTTGAAATGTGGTGCAGCATGGGTAAGAGTCTTCACGCCTGGTACTCATATGTAGGCATATCTGTATGTGGGCAGACCCTCCTGGAGACGGATAGAGAGGAGCGGTGTCTCAGTTCTAATGACCATCAGAAATATATGTTTCCCAATGGTCAGGCGACCCCTGTGAAAGGGTCATTCGACCCCCCAAAGGGGGAGAACCTCTGCTTTAAACTATGTTACTTTCATGTCAAATGCCAGCAGGTTGATGGTCAGGCAAAACTTCCAATATTATTCACTGACAATGTCAGGAAGGAGTATGCCAGAATAATGTCTCTTTTTAATATAGCAAGTTGGGAATTGAAGTAGCAAGTAAATATTAGTGTGTCTGCCTACAGTTCAATATTCTTGGCATTATCTGCCTTTTGCTTCTTCACATCATGTAGTTTCAGTCTTAAGTCCTCAGGCTGCAGGAGTATTTGAGGTAGACTCACATTGTGGGGTTTCCACATCACATCCATCTGCTCTGGGCTTTTGAGTATGTGTGCCCTTAACAATCCAGGGCTCAATGTTCCATCAGTCTAAGACATACAGCTTGAAACAGAGAAATGCATTTTGTTGGTTGTAAAAGGGGTAGGACCAATTTCCAGTAGAGGAAAAAATGAATAACAATATTTAAGGACCTTAATGGAGGAGTATGCATGTGAAAATTTACTGATGATCATCTGAGAAATATTGCAACAGTGCCAGGGATGTCAGTGCTGATGTCAGATGAAATTTGGCTGAAAGCAGAGAATACCAGAAAGATGTTTACTTTTGTTTTTTGAATATGCCAAAGCATTAGACTATGTGGATCATATTAAACTTTGGATAATCTTGAAAAGAAAGGGGATTTCAGACCATTTCATTGTATGTATGTGGAATGTGTGCATGAATCAGAGTTGTTTGAACCGAACCAGAGACTACTGTATAGCTTAAAATCAGGAAAGGGACGCATCAGGTGTATATCCACTTGCCATGTGTATATAATCCATTTACTGAGCAAATAATCAGAGAAGTTGGATTTTATGATGAATAATGTCACCTCAGGATTGGAGGAAAGCTAATTAACAACCTCTACATACATGTGACGTAAACTCACATGCTGAAAGCGAAGAAAAACTGAAGTACTTCCTATTGAAGATCAAGGACTGCGGCCTTCAGTATGGAATGTAACTCAGTGGAATGAAGACCATAATCCACATAAATGGACCAAGAGTGAACATCATGAAAAATGGAGAAAAGGGTTAAGTTTTCAAGGATTGTGTTTGCGTGGATCCACACTCAATGCTCCTGGAAGCAGCAGCCAAGAGATCAAAAGGTGAGTTGCACTAGGTTAATTGGCTGCTTAAGGCTTCTTTAGAGTATTTGAAAAGCAAGGAGGTCCCTAAAAGCAAGGTGTGCCTAGCCCAAGCCATGGTATTCTCAGTCGCCTCTTATGCATGTGAAAGTGGGACCTTGAATAAAGGAGACTGATGGGAAACCCTTGCATTTTTATCATGGTACTGGAGACGAACATCGAAAGTACTGTTGATTACTTTAAAGACAAATCTATCTATGTGGGAAGATGTAAGCCCTGAATGCTCCTCAGAGCCAAGGAAATGCAAGGCTTCATATTACGTATTTTGGACATATTATCAGGAGAAAAGAGTCGCCGGAGAAAGACACTAAGACTTATCAATGAGGAGTCGGGAAAAATCCATCTACTGGATGAATGGCACTGAGGACTGTGCTGTGCCCTGGTAGTGTTTCCTTTGGCTGTGCATAGGGTTGCCCTGGCCAGAATGGCCTCACTGGCCCCTAACAACAGCAATGGTGAGAATATCACTGCGTATTTATCCGCTATACTCACACTGTTTCCCACAGGATTAAGAATATGTATATCTTTTGTTTTTAACATTTTATGTTGAATTGGGTGAAGGCTTACAGAGCAGAGACCAGTTTGCCACTGAATAATTCCTGCACATTTTGTGTGAGGTCACTGATGGCAATCTTCACACTGCCCTTTCCCTTTCTGCCCTGTATTTCCCCTTTCCATTCCTGTTAGTTTTCCAAATCTCCTTGCTTCCTGAACATTGTCCATGGGAAAACAATCATCTTTTGATTTCAAATGGTGGTTTTTCTAAGTATTTCCTGTCTATCATTTACCTAAAAATTGAACGACAGTTTCATTCCGGAGGGGCAACTAAAGGCCATACTCTCAGGATTTCCACTCATCTCTATCTGACTGGGAAACCGGATCTTTGTTATGATGTTGAGTTTTGTTACAAATCCTATCCAGCACTTCCTATTGTGACATCTTTGGAGCAGTAAGCAGTGGTAGTCTGTCATCATTCAGCTACTGAGCTCTCAGCGTAGTGGATTGATGTAATCCATTATTCTTTTAAAGAAATGGTTTCCGTACTTATGTTTCTTTGATTTCTCCCCGTATGGGCACCTTAGAATATATTTTTAAGTTTTTTCTTTTTTAAAAAAAATTAAAATAACTTTATTGGGAACCCTTACAGGTATCATAACATTCCATAGTTCAGTCACCTCAAGCATTATTACACAATTGCTACCACAATCAGTTTCACAACATTGTCTTTCCTTTTGAGCTCCTTGATATCAGCTCCCCTTAATTCCCTCCCTCTCCACCCTTCCACCCCTTTTCCCCCTAAAATATGGGTTTTTTTTGCCATATCTTACACAATCCAATATATCCATTCATATACAATTCTGTTGTTTGACCCATCAAGTACGGTTATACAGCCATCAATGCTATGATCTCTCTATCCCCCCCCCCCCGACTCCCTGCCTCTTCCCATACCCTCAAGGAACCATTACTCCTGTTACTGTTTCTAAATGGTTATCTATTTTGACTTTAATGTATCAAATGACATTTGTTAGTTTTTAGGACACCAGTCACTACTGATTAAAATAGGATATAAGATATTGTCTTTGTGGATTATTTGTGTCAAATGATCTTGTGACTTATTCCCTTAAGCTCTTTGCTTATGGCTAAAATGTTTTCATAACTATGTTCCTTGAAAGTTCTATATTTATGAAAACATGTATATATATATATATATATATACACACATATTCATGGGCAATATTCATTGGTGTATTTGCATCATTTGTTTAATTTGCATGCTTCCATGGTATCATACGTTTAATTTGCATGTATCCATTCACAGATTATTTTCTATATCAATAGTGGGCAAACTGCAGCTCAAGAGGTATATGAGACTCTTTGGGTGTGTACATGTGTGGCTCTGAAGTACATTTAATGTGAAAACACAATGATTATTGTCTCATTTAAACATTTTAAAGGATATTATTCTGATATTGGTGATTTCATTTTAAAGAAAATGTATGTATTTATGCCTCTCAGGTTATTTTTAAAATTGTTTTGAAGGATAGGATTGGCTCTTCAGTCTCAAAAATTTGCTGACCATGGACTATATCGTAGTATTTGTGTATGTTTTAATTAATTCCAGTACTCCATCCAATATTTTCCTTTACTTCAGTGTTTTGGGTTTTTTCTTATCTCCCCCAATTGTAAATGTACATTGCCTTCTCCCCCAATTTTATATGTGCATCAGGATTAAATCCACCTCTCACCATATTTATTTAATCTGTATGCCGAGCAAATAATCAGAGAAGCTGAATGATATGTAGAAGACTGCAGCATTAGGATTGGAGAAAAACTTGTTAATAACTAGAGATATGCAGATGACACAACCTTGCTTGCTGAAAGTTAGGAGGACTAGAAACCCTTGCTGATCTTGACCAAGGATCGTAGCCTTCAGAATGGATTAAAACTCAGTGTAAAGAAAAGCAAACTCTACACAACTGGACGAATACGTAACATGATAAATGAAGAAAGGCTTGAAGTTTTCCTGGATTTTGTCTTGCTTAGTTAGACCCACAGTCAATAATCATGAAAATAGCAGTTGAGAGATCACAGGACTCAATGCATTAGGCGAATCTGTTATGTAAAAGTTCTTTAAAGGGTCAACAAGCAAACATACCGCTTTGAGGACTAGGGTGAGTTTGAACCCATATTATTTTCAATTGTCTCATATACACGTGAAAGTTAGACATTGGACAAGGAAGACCAAAGATGAAATGATGCATTAACTATGGTGTTGGCAAAGAATATTAAAAATAACTTACACTTCCAAACGAACTAAGAAATCTGCCCCTTAGAAGCAAGGACAGCACGACTTTTTCTCACATACTTTGGACACGTTATCAAGAGAGCTCAGCTCCCGGTGATGGACATCATGCTTGGTAAAGTAGCTGGGCAGCTCAAAGAGAAAAACCTTCCAGGAGACGGATTGACAAGGTGGCTTCATGGATGGGTTGAAACGTAAGAAGCACTGTGAGAGTGCCACCGGGCTCGACAGTCCTTCACTCCTTTGTCCGGGGATTTGCTATGAGTTGGAAATGATCTGAGGCCCCTACCAACAACAGTCTAGTGAGAGATTCACCCTCTCTTCCCTCCAAATCCCCTTAACCATCAAGCAATGTTTATTTCCATGTACAAACATGACTTTTTCTATTTGTCAATAATTCTCTTTCTGTTCTGTCTAGTTTCACTCAGCATAATATCCACCAGGGTCATCCATGCTATAAGGTGTTTTGCATATAGTTTAAAAGGGTATGAAGAAATACAATTCTCTCTGCCTATCTGTGTGCTAAAATCTGAGATAAATTTAGAGACGGAAAAAGAATTTAGAGACGGATAAAATGTGTTCCCTTTGCTTATTGATAAAATCGCTTCATTTGGAAAATTTAAGGAGCGTGCGGTAGAAAGAGAAGAAATAAGAGAAGAGTATAGAATTTTTTGGAAAAATAGTATTTTTAATTTATTTAGAAAACATGTTTAAAATGTTGCTTTTAATAAATCTTGCCTACTAATTGTAGTGGTTGCGTGCTCAATTGATAGACAGTTTATACCCAACAGCTGCGCCCAGATGCGGCCTTCTCCTTCCCTAAGACGTCAGCTTGGAGCTCCAGGGTCACTCCCACTCACGTCTATAGAGTCACTCTGAGTTGGAATGACTCAGACCTTAATATTAGGAATAACTTACTTGTTCAAGTTAAGATGCTATTTTTATATATTAGCTTTATTAGTTTAATAATGGGAGTTATTTTCTTCTCTAATGAGGATCTGGGATCCTCTTGTTCTGTTTATTGGTGTTCAGTGCCAGGTCATTGGTTCAGGTTTATAGCAACTCTCAGAAAGCGTAATGGAACATAGCCTACTCCTGTGCTGTCCTCCCAATCATAGCGATATGGAAACCAGGTTTCAGCAACTGTGTTATTTATAATTTAAAGGGAATTTTCCTTTTGTCTTCAGTAGAGAAACTGAAACACTAGAAAGGTTAATTCTCGCTAGATTTTTTTAAAAGTCTATAAATAATCATGTGCATTTTTTCTTATTTCCAGGATTAGAGTATTAAAGTCCCCTTGATTTTTTGCTAGACTAATTAATTACCATTCCATGAGGGTGAACTTATTTCTCTCTTTTCTTATGTCTAATTAGCACCGTCTTGGCAAAGTCTGAAGATTTTTATTCTTACTATGTATGACCTTTGACCTTTATCATAAAAACTGGTCAACAGGATTTTCATAATTAATCTTAGTGTACTTGAAAACAGATATCAATAATCTCCTTAACCTTTTATTTCTAAATCAAAATTTATCTTAGGAATTTTCTGCATTTTTTAACAAATTGTTTCATTTTAATCTTTTAAATTATCTTTGTAGCTTGTTACTACAACTACTCAATGGAGGAAACATTTCTGAGATAAAGAAAGAATATGACAGAACAATTTTTTTCACTTAGTTTATAGTACATTACTTTCTATAAATTATACATTTATGAAACTATGTAGTGAAACCATTAGCCTGACTAGTTACCATCAAGTACCCACACGATCCTGCAGAACACATTCTCAGGTACCATAACAGAGTTCATGAATTTTAAATGCACTGTTGTTTTCAAAATTTACATATTCTGGTTGCAGTGATATTACAGAAAGAAATGAAATTATAACATTATGATACAAAAGACAGAAGGAATAAACAGAAAAAGAAGAGGAATTGGGAGAAGAGAAAGAGGGACAAATCAGTAAAATCCTTAAGGTAATGTAGTTTGATGCCAATCCTTGTCCTTTGCAGGAGTTGAACAGCTCAGAGTAAAGAGCTTTGAGGTAGGAAGCGTATTTAAGGCTTCTTACTTAATTGTGTGTTCTCATAATTACTCAAAACTTCCCTGTTCTGTGACACATTTTTGAAAATTCCTTTGCTGACTTCATCTCGTGCTATCTTACTTTCCACCCTTATTAGCTCTGTGGCACTCACCCTTTTAAGGCGCACCAAGCTCATTACAGCTTTGATTTGTTGCACAGATGGTCACCCATGTACGTCTCAGAACCCAGTATAATTTAGCGCTCCTGTTATTCCAGTCTCTGCTCAGATTTTATTTCCATAGAATCCTTCACTTGACTAGTATAATATTGTGTCCCTTCACCTTATCAAAGTTTTTCTTTTATTATCATATTTTATGAAAAAGGAAGAGACAGAGCAATTTTAATATTTTGTTTACTAAAATTGATTTACAGTAAAAATAAGTACATTTTCTGAGAAGTTTTTATTGCAAGTAAAATTTCTGTACCTAAAACTGAAAATCGGTATCCTGAATTGTCTCAAAATTCCAAAAATCCCCTATGTGTTATTCATGCAATACCATCTCCTAATCCCTGGATATTCACTGATATATTTTCCATCACTATACTATGGTCACTATAAAAATTTTTAAAGGAATTCTGTAGTATATATTTTAAAAGATGTTTTTCACTTTAAATAATTCCTTTAAGACTTATCCAAGTTGCTACTTCTATTTTTATTGGTGAATAGAATTCCATTGCATGGATGCACCAGTTTTTCAATACTATTTGTGTTAGTCTGGGTGGACTAGAGAAACAAATTCATAGACACTCATGTGTGTATAAGAAAGAGCTTTACACAAGAGCAACTGAATATTAAGAAAACATCCCAGCCCAGTCCAGATTCAGTCCATTAGCCCAATATTAGTCCATAAGTCCAATACCAATCTATAGAGTCCCCTTCTGACTCACAAAACACATGCAATGATGCCAAATGCAGGAAGATCACATGTCAGTAGGTGGAAAGTCTTGTGGATGCAGCGGTGTGGTAACTATCTCAACGCTGGCCTGAGTCTCCACGTGGCTCCTCCAGCTGCAGGGCTCTGGCTATCATCAGCCTAGCTCTGTGTCTGTATGGCCTTCAGAGAGCTATTTATCTCCATGGCATGTCCAAATGAGGTCATCAAGCTGTAAACTGATTGACAGGCTAGACTCCACCCCTCCATAAGTTGACATCAGATTATGTAACTACCACACTATTCATTTCGTAGAGGACATTTAGTTGATTCCTAATTAGGAGGAATTATGAATCAAATTAATATAAATATGTGTATACAGATTTTTAATTTGTTTATGTGATTTTGGTAATTTTGCATCTAAGTTTTTGGGTTAACATTTCATTCTTCTAGGTATGGGTTGCCTGCATTTTACAATGACTATGTGTCTAAATTTATAATAAATTTCTAATTGTTATAGAGTAGTTATGTTTTCATTTCCATTAATAATATACAAAAGTTATAGTACCAAAATATATAGAAATTATCCTCATCTGTACTTAGTACCACCCATTACAATTATTTATCTTCTATTTTAAACTACCTGAAACGTGTCTACTAGCAATCCATTTGGGTTGTAACTTACACTTGACAAGTTGCCAATGATGTTGAGCATTTTAAATGTGTGCATTTGGTCTTCTTACCTCTGCTTTAGTAAAACATTTACATTGTTTTAGTATGTAAGAGCCTTCAAAAATTCTAGAAATTCCATTATCTTTTCATTCCATTTGCCACAAACTTTCTGTAAATCTCTTGTACAAACAGAGTTAGTTGTCTTATCTTTTCAAAAAATCCTTATACATTATGGGTGAGTTCTTTGATATATGCTTTAAAATTATTCCTTCCCAGACTGTAACTTGTTTTCCCTATTTTTAAAATTAGCTTTTTCTTATTAGGGTTTGTCTTGCTTCATTCAGAATTCTTAATATTTTGAGACGGTATTTTTATGGAATGAAAAAAGTTCACGTTGTTAAAAAAAGGAAAGAAAGAAAGTATAAGTTTCATACAGCCATATAACGCCTTTGATTCTTTAGTGATAAAACAGAGCCAAAACTATGAAGATACACACACCAAAAATTAATAATAATATACATAAATAAATCCACTGTCATCAAGTCTTTTCTGGTTCACAACTACCCTATTGCTGTAGTCTTTTGTTGTAATCAACCGAGTAGCCTCATTTTTCACCTGTATATGGTTTGTCCAAACCAAGAATTTTGCTGTTAGCAACTTAACATCTCACTCCCAGTGGCACCAGGGCTCCACAGCGGTTAACAGACTTATGAAAATTAAATAAAGAATGCACTTCGATTTGTTTCCTATTGCTACTGTAACAAAATTTCACTAACACAGGCTTTAAAATATCCAATCGTTTGTTACCATTCTTGAAATACTTAGTAGAACACAATGTCAGTGAAACATTGGCTTCTCACTTTTTGCAATCTCTGGAGGTTATCAGATTCCTCCTATGACCTCACACTACCTCTCCTATGCATGCTTTCATCGTCATATCACCTTTTCTTCTGGAACAAAAATGCCTCTTCCTTTAGCTCATAAAGATCCGTGATGAATTTTGAATCAACCCCAATAATCTAGTATAAATAACCTTATGTCTCAAACCCTTAAATCATTCACATCTGTAAAGTGCCTTCTCCTGTATAGAAATATATAGGTTCCTGAGAATGTGAGCTTCATCTATAGTTATAGATAATGTGGTAATTACATAATCTGTTGTCAATTTGAGAGGATTAAGAGTGAAGAGGTGGGAGATTGATGAAGTCATTTGGAGGCATGAGGGAGAAAAATAGCTTGCTTGAGGTCGGGCACATGCTCATTCGCTGTGAGACATTACTGATGGGAAGCCATATGAGGCTACCCTGATGCAGCCAGAGTCCTGGGAGCTGGAGGAGTCCTGTGTAGACCCCTGCCAATGCTGAGATGCTTACATCACCGGATCCACAAGACTTCTCACCCACTGCCCGTTATCTTCCTGCATTCGGTGTCATTGCATGTGTTTCGCGAGTCTGAAGAGGACTTTCCAGATTGGCATTGAACATATGGGCTAATATCAGACATATGGACTTGATCTGGACTGGGCTGGGATGTTTCCTCAATATTCAATTGCTCTTGCATATAAAGCTTCTTCTTATACACAAAGAATGTCTCTATGAATTTATTTCTCTAGTCTACCTGGAATAACACACATAAAGTATAAATACCTTAAACACTTTAGTCTGAAAGTCAAAATTGTATACTTTCATTATTTACCATTTAGTATTATAAATTCCATAATTCTGTTTTCCGTGCAACCAAATTATATGCAACTTAAGGTATATCACTTCTATATCATTACTCATCAAAATAGATTATTTATACCTACTAATGAGTCGCCAAATGAGTCAAATTTATTCATTACATTTGCTTCTGTCCAAGTACACACTTAAGCTTGATTTTCCCTTCCATTCATCATCTTTATTTCTCTGTTAACCTCTATCTCTTTTCTCCTTCATATTTCTTTCTTTTCTATCTTGATTTTTTTAAAAAAAAATTCTCTCCAATGCATAAGGAGACCTGGTGGCACTGTGGTTATGCACTGGGCTGTGGTCAGTTGTTCAAAACCACCAGACAGCTCCATGGGTAAAAGATGGGACTTGCTACTCCTGTGAAGGGTTACAGTCTCTGAAATTCACACAGGGCAATTCTAACCTATCCTAGAGGATTGCTATAAATCCTCCTTAACTCAATAATAGAGGATTTATTTTTTTATTTCTTTTTCAAGACTTGTGCTTCATATTTGAAAAATACTCTTTATAAAAGTATCTTAATTGGAGAAAATGGATACGCTATTTATTTTATTCATATTCATATGAAGAAATATTTAAGAAAAATAAACATATTTTCTCAAAGACATTTGTATTTCAACTTTATCAGACATATTATCACTTCTACATAATTTGTGATAAAATCAAAACAAAAATATTTAGCTTTTCAATGTTGACAGAAAAAGCAATTCAAGGATATTAGCTTACATAAATGTTCTATAACACATTCATTTGTGCCATCGTCCAGGTTTGTTGATATTGGTGGTAGATGTGTTATTGTAATAATTTAGCACAGCAGTAAAACAATTTTTCACCTTTCATATATCTTCAACATCACAAAGTTTATTCTTTTTACTTAAATAATATTTTATTATGTTTTTCACTTCTATGTTAGTGGGATGTTATGTAAAAAAACAAAAGAGAAATAGCAGATGTCATAGTTAGGGTGTCATTTTTAAGCCCTGGTGATGTAGTGGTATGGTTACACATTGGGCTGTGATCTGCATGTTCAGCAGTTCAACATCACTGCCAGCTCCGCAGAAGACTGGACTTTCTACTCCTGTAAACAGTTACAGTCTGGGAAAGCCACTAGGGCTCACTAAGAGTCCACATTGACTCGATGGCAGTGAGGTTTGTTTGGTTAACTTGACCTTAATTTACTTGTTAAGTAATCATTAATGACATTTGTACTGTAAATCTCAGGTTACACGTTTTCTAATTTTTTGTCTAATCTGAAAAAGATTTTTACTATCTACATTTCTCTGAGCAAATTGAAAATATAATACTGTGATTCTGAAAATACAAATATTCTAGCCTATTTCCTTTCCAGCTAGGGTTATAAATCCCAGGAATGATTTCACTGTATAATGGATTGTGAGTGTTCTCGGGGGAGGGCGGTGATGTGAGGCTATTAATAAAGAAGGAAAAAAATAAATAGAAATAAGTAAAAACATGACAAAGCCTCCATTTCATTGCTTTTTCATTCAATCTTCCATCTTAGAATATATATATGTCTTCAATTCATATATATTACATATATAATATCCAAAAATTATTGTAAAACTCTAATAGCTTTATTTTAATTTCCATCATCATATAATGTAAAACACACAAACACTGAGTCGTTTTGGTTTTAGTTTTCATTTAATAATTAGATATTTTATTTTTATTTAACAACTTTACACACAATGATAAATTCTCAAACTTCAAAGCATTATTTGAATAATGTATTCCAGGTATTATAGCATATTGGAGAAAACATTTCATTAAAACATTATAGAATGACTTATTGAGTAATGAAGAAAAACATCTTAACAGATGTAACAGCAAGTGAAATTGGACTTTCTCAAAAAATATGCCATGCATAAGAGCTGACAGTTTTTATTACTTTTCTTTTAGCATACTGAGTAGAATGGATTAAAAATTGTTCTGTAACATTATGGATTCAACCAATAATTCTTAAAACACCAGGGAAATATTAAATTTATGCAAAGAAATTTCCAAAATGGAAAATAAATTATTTTTCATTAATTTCAATTAAAATAATAATATTTGAATTTTCCTCTGGGAAATGCAGTAATGATGAATTATAAAATCTTAATTGTCACATAATTTATTTTAGATCTCACATATTTATTTTATAAGTATACACTAATTTAAAAGATAACAATAATCATACTGCTTTCTTCGCTATTATTGTTGAAGTTAAATATATGATGGAATGAAGTTAAAAAATATAATGATGTTAAATCTTAGGCCTATAGGACTTAGATTGAGCTTTATATTATAATCAATCAATTTTCTACACTATAGTAAGAGTACTTTTGTAAAAATTATTCTGCTAGGGAAATCTGAAAAATAAGGGAATTCCCAAATAACGAGTTTATGAAGCCCTTCCACAATCTGAAATTTAGGAAGAACAAAGAAAATAATTTTAGGGCAATCATACAGAAATTTGCATCTTAACCTACAACAGCAATTCATAATTTATGAAGTTTTTAAATTTGAGATAGGTAGTTAGGATGTCTCAATAACAGTTAATAGCAACATAACATGATGTAAGATTAGTACTCTGTCATCAGTCTGTGTTCCAGTACTTTTAGAGTAGAAAAATATAACGCAAGGAAGAAAGTAGATGCCTGTAAGAAGTTTGTAGTTTAGATTGAGTAATCAATCATTTTAAAGAAATTTAGACCTCAAACCCTACACTCAGTTTCTGAAATGGGAATATTTATGGAAAGGGGAACCCTAGGATTTGGGGTAGGCTTCCCTTTAAAAAAATGGGGGGGAACCCTGGTGGCTGAGTGGTTATGCATTGGCTGCTAAAGCAAGGTTAACAGTTCAAAACCACCAGTCGGCTCCACAGGAGGTAGAGGAGGCATTCTACTCCCGTAAAGCATTACAGTTTTGAAACTCCTGGGTCCAGTTCTACCCTGCCCTATAAGGTTACTAGACGTCAGAATTGACTCGATGGCAGTGTCTGTTTTTTGTTATTGCTTTTTTTATACTAGAAAAGAAACCTGTCTTTTATTTCAATGCATTGTAACCCTGTAGGACAGAGTCGAACTTCCCCAGAAAATTCTTCCCAAGAATGCAAACTTAGGAAAGTCCACTGCCGTATCTTTGTCCTGCTTCTCTGATGCCTGTTCCAATGGCCAGCCTTTTTGCTTCTAGCCCTTTGTGTCACCAGTGCTCCTGCACAGGTTCTCCAGGAATTAGAAAACTTGGTCATGGAGAAGACTACAACAATGATGAAAAACGTTGAATTAATACATTATGAAAGCATCTATGTTTCTATTGGAGGAAACCAGTTCAGTTGATTCCACCAGAATTTGTCATTTTACTGATTAAAAAAATATCATCAACATTTTCTGGCCACAAACAGCTAAATAAATTCATTCAATTTCACTCAAGCACACCAGCATTTTGTTATAACTTTTTTTAAAGTTAGGTCAGGTATAGTACTCTGTCTTGAAATAGATTTTTCCTATATCTACTTCTTCTTTTATAACAGTTTGATTGGCACATAATCCAAATATCATATAATTCTGTTGTTCCGTCGTATCAAAAAGTTTTATAATCATTGCCACGATCAATTTTAGAACACGTTTCCCCTTGATGTACTAATTGTCTTTACGTCTTCATTTCTCCTTAACCTTCCCTGTAACTCCCAAGAAACCATTAATTCAATTATTGTCTCTGTAGAGTCACCCAACCTAGATTTCATTTACTGAAAAACGTACAAACACAAAAGCGAAAGAAACAAAAAAAAAAGCTAACAATAACAAAATAAAATAAAGAACACCCTCAATCAAAAGGAAAGCACAAAATGTTTAAATCCTTGAACAACTTTAAAATGGGTCAAAAGAGAGATCAAATGATAAGGTGTTAAATTGTAACCTAGCTCCATGGGCCATAAGCCACTTTCCAATGCACCCTGCATGTTAGTAAGGTTATTCACATCCCTGGTCCATGGTCAGAGGGAATTCACCAGGTGCTTAATTTATGTGTATCTTCTTCACTTTTATTTTAAACTTAACTGAAGCAATTTTTAAATAGGTCAAAAGGGAGATCGAATAAGATATACATTTTAACCTGTGTCTGCTATAATTGTGTCTACACTGCTCTATGTTGGATAACGAGACTTTTCACATCTCTCAACAATGATCGGAGGGAATTCACGAAGGCTTGCTTACCCTCTGAAAGGACCCTGCAAACAGCCTGGACTTCCACCATCACCCATAGCCTTCTGCAAACTGAGGGCTTATAATGTAACCTCTGATATCCTTCTCTCACTAGGTTTGCATTATTTTATTTACAACCCAGGGGACACACAAGCATTGGCATGCTTTTTCCATTTGGACTTAGTTGATGCCTCATTTAGATGGCTGATTGTTTGAAAACAGTCTCTAAGACTCAAGATTCTATTCTCACGAGTAGGTGGGAGCCATCTGGTTTCCTCACCTCACTTTGCTATCGCACCCATACCATAAGCGATCACTGCATTAGGTCACGTATCAAGCAGGGGCATGTTGTAAGAGCTAATTGCTTTTACATTGGGGTACAAATAAGAAAGAACCCCAAATGCATTTGCATATCTATGACTTACATATGTCTCCAGCTTATCCTAGATATATCATTGGCCATTTTATATTAGAAAATGTTATCAAGCATCTCCCTGAGGCATAAGGTAATTCTATTTCTTCATCACTGCCATGCAGTTGCTTCTAACTCGGAAACCCCATAGTTTATGGTAGAACTGCACGTGTGGGTTAAAATGACCGAAACTCTTTATAGGAATAGAAAGCCTTACCTTTCTACTGTAGGAAAGCTGGTGGTTTCAAACTGGGGAATTTGGCAGTAGCAGCCCACTATGCCACCAGGGATCAATATGGATAGTGTCATTAATTTAGCCAATGAGCTAGAATTTAAAGTACAGTTGATTAAAGGAGATTATACAAGTAGAGGCTGGCTATAAAATGCAGCACATGAAGTATTGACTTATACAGATTAAATCTTAAGGGACTTGGCACTGTGTATGCAAACAATAGGGGTTCGCTCCTATAGATATTTCTTAATTATATATTTTTAAATGCAGTTGAAATTCAGATAAAATATACATAGATTGCTTGAGGTTTACTCTTTATTTTTTCTTTCATATAGTTATTGAACTTTAACACTTTCTTTAAAAAAAATCACTATGGAACTTCATTTAATGTTGTAATTGCTATTTCTTGGCTAGCATTTTTATGTACTCAATGGGGTGTCATCGGCAGTTAAGGCTGATCCTTAGATTATTATTAACTTCAGTGCTGTATTTGTAAAATTTTCTCATAGCAATTTTAAAGAATAAAAATTTATCATCGTTAATAAATTATAGGGTGAAAGTTAATGCTATATGATAAAATATTCAATGAGGTTTCACAAGATTATAAAAATTGCCTTTTCATCTTGACTGAACAAATACATGCAAAGAATTTTTGTGGGTGTGTGTGGGGTGGTGGTTGGAGAGAAACTAGAGGGTGATAAAGCTGGAGGGAATGAGTAAATGAGAAGCTGATTGAGGGGGAGACAGAAATAAACATAATTATAAGTCAATTATTTAATTAAATAAAACTGAAGAAACCTTATACTGAACATGAATTCACTATGTATGAAATTAAAATTCTTTGAATAAAATTGTGTATGACTGGGATTGGGGAAAGAAAATAGTCCCTTGACATATAAATCTCTAGAGTGATAGTATTTTTAACATACACATCTTTGGTGATAGGAGTGAAATAATACATTTCAGAGATATAGAATACGTTTTTATAATTAGATTGTCTTTTAAAATAGTTGGAATTGTAATTTAAGTAATATGTCCCCTCAGAAATCTAAAATCCATCAAATAGATAAAGTTAAACATTTGAAAAGTGAGAGAGGCTATGGTGTGATGGTCACAGCACAGATATACAAAGCTACTAAACGACTAAGATTTAATTATAAGATTATATAAAGTGTTGTTTCCCTACTTACATGTTGTCATTTGCCAGCAGTGGATCGAAGATTAAAAGGCTTTGGGACATAGAGTTTCTCTTAGTGAATATAATGTATTGAATAATAAAAATAAACCATGGAGAGTAAAATTGAAAAAAGAAATATTTCACTTCTGGCTTTTGCAGCTATAGAAATATTAAGCGCATCTGAAGTCCTAGCCAGATGATCATAACATCTCACACTACATATATTAAATATATACCCCCATTTCTTAATACCTAATACATCAGTCAAGAATAAAAAAACCTAAATTTCACAACTACTATTCACTATGACATAGATAATGCAATATTTAAAGAGACACTTACATATTTTATTGAAGAGATATGATTTAATGTTAAAAGGAGAAAATTAAAATAAAAGACAATCAATATGAACAAATAAAATCTACAAAGAAGAATGAAAGAAATGACAATAATTTTTAAAATAGTAATAATAAAGAATGACATTAATGAGTTCATCAGGGAGATTAAAGATAAGTTACTAATAACTTCAAAAGTTAAATATAAAATAAATAACTTGTAAGGTAGAATTGACGTCATGATAGTGGGGTGAAGGAAGCACCAAAGAACTAGAGGAAAGTTGTGTGTTTCATTGGTGCTATACCACACCCTGACTGGCTCATCTCTTCCCTAGACGAGAGCATGCACCCTGCTACAGCTAAGAGCCCCACTGCGCAAGGAATCCAGGGTAGATAAACCCCTCAGGGCCAACAAGGAGAGTAGAATTAGGGGATGTTGTGGGGGGAGAGGGGGAATCGATCACAAGGATCAGCCTAGAGCCCCCTCTCAGGGAGACAAATAACTGAAAAGTGGGTGAGGGGTGACGGAGGACAACGTAATATATGGAAGTAATATTCTGTAATTTGTCAAGGGTTCGTGAGGGAGGGTGGGTGGGGAGAGAGAGTGAAGAAATGGGGAGCTGATATCAGGGGCTCGAGGGCTTTGAAAATGATGAGGCCAGCATATGTGCAAATGTGTTTGACACACTGGATGAATGTATGGATTGTGATCAGAGATGTAAGAGCCCCCAATAAGAGTATTAAAAAGAAGAAAAAGAAGAAGAAAACAAACATAATTTATGATCTCACCGTTAGAGAGAATCCCTTTCTATATTTTGAAGTACTGTAAATAATTTTTACAAAGAAAAAAATTTTTTATGAAGAAAAAAATTTTATATACATAGATTGTTTTATAAATTCTAAAGGCAGAGGCTGTAACTGCAGGTGTGATTGCGTCACGCTGCAGCGTGGATCTTTGAAGGGGCTCCCAAGGCCTCTGAGGCCCACCAGGTTGCTGGCACATTGGGTGGTTGCTTTGTACGATGATGGCCGGGCGGGGATTGTTGCAGGTCAGCTTCCGCCCATGAGCGATCTGCCAAGGTGGTTGGTGTTCTTCACAAATATTAAAGACTTATGAAAACACTGCGGGTGATGTTTTTCTTTAAAGGACCTGGAAGCATGAGACCCTCCTGGGGCCACAGGGACACACCACCGGCTGTGGCCAACGAGCGCTGGAATCTGTCCTTTGGCGGTTTGCGGGCAGTGCAGTGCTACCGGGCTCTTGGAGAAGTTCCTTGGCTCTGCCAGTGCCTCGGAGCCCTGGGCTCCCAGCGTCCCTCTGTCCTCTGTCTTCACCATCCCTCTTCCCTGGGTCTTTCTTCTTATATAAGGGACCCCACTCAGATAGGATGAGCACCCCTTCCATCAGTTTCCAGAGCCCAGGTAAGGTCATGGGTCATATGCTGGGTGCTAACCACAGGTCAGCAGTTCAAAACCACCAGCTGCTCCTCAGAAGAGAGTTGACTTTGCACTCCCGGTTCAGTTAAGGTCTCAGAAACCCACAGGGGCCATTCTGCCCTGTCCTCTATTAGTCACAAGTGGACTTAATGGCAGTGAGTTCAATTTTAACTCAAGCATGGCTTCATTCTAACTGAAGGAATCTTCAAAAACCCAATTTCATGCACACAGGCCCATGAGATCAGGACTTCGATTCCCACTACCTCCACCCCCACCCCCACCACCCCACACACAGTTAAACCCATCAACAATGGTTTGATACATATATTAGGGATCATATATAATGTTTAGCATATTGATCTTTGTCCATGGTATCCTATGTTATCAAAAGGCCTTCTAAAGCTTAATATTAAGGTCTGGGTCCATCCAACTGCCTGGGTGGTACAAAGGGTTCATTGTTTAGCTCCCAAGGGTTGGTGGTTCGAGCCCACTCAGGCGTACCTTGGGAGGAAGTCCTGGGACTACATCCAAAAAGTCACAGCCCTTCAAAACCCCTTGGACACACAGATACTTGGGGTCACCATCAATTTGAGATGACTTGAGAGCAACTGGGTTTAATGCTTCATTAAATGGATATATAATGAATTAAATTAAACTTCTATATTGGGCATAAATAAATAAAGTCACAACATAAGAAGAAAAATAGGATTATTTATAAAGTTGCAACATATGAGCTTAAGTTAAAAAGTATTGCTATAACATCATAGATATTTTAATTACACAATAATAGCAAAATGTGAAGCTATTGTTTCTTGTACCCCATACACTCTTTAAAACCATGAATCCATCTCTCTTAAAGAAATCTATGTGCTTCAATTTATTAAGAATCCTAATCAGTAGGTCAAGCTAGCAACCTTTCTAGAAAAATTTTGTGAGGCCTTTTATGCTTTGTTAATGACTGCCTTTCAATAAATTAAATGAACTTATTGTGATATTCCTAATTATCAATGGTTTACTCAAGATAAAATTCTACATTATATCTATTGTTTGATTTTCACTTCCCACTTGTGTTAGCCTCGGTTGACTAGAGAAAGAAATTCATAGACACACTCATATGTGTATAGGAAAGAGCTTTACATACAAGAACAATTGAATATTGAGAAAACATCCCAGCCCAGTCCAGATCAAGTCCATATGTCCGATATTAGCCCATAAGTCTAATACCAATCTGAAAAGTCGTCTTCAGACTCACGAAGCACATGCAATGACACTGAATGCAGGAAGATCGCAGGCCAGTGGGTGGGAAGTCTTGTGGTTCCAGTGGTGTTGTAAGCATCTCAGCACTGGCAGTGGTGTCTATGTGACTTCTCTAGCTCCAAGTCTCTGGTTGTCTCAATCAAGGAACCGACTACAATGACTGGGGTAGTTAGTTTATTGTGTCAACCTGGCCGATAAACACATGTGGGGTTAATTGAAGAGCGGAGGGATAAATGGCTTAATGAGCCTCGCCTTTCTAGTTCTCAGGTCTCTTGCTTTCTGATAGTCAGACCAGGGTGTAGCTGCCTTAGCCAGTTCCTTCTTCAGCTGGCAAGGCCCACTTGCTGAAAGACAACCCTGAGGATAAGCCACATGGACCTACCCCAATCCAGCCCCGGGTGCTTGAGCAGCCAGGTGGAGACCCCTGCCAGAGCTGAGATGCTTACATATTCACTGATTCAGCTTTCCTCCTGCAGTCAGCGACATTGTTTTGTGAGATGGAGGGGGGCTTTGTGGATTAGTGTCAGACACATGGGTTAATGTTGGACTTGTGGGTTGGGCAGCACTGGATTGGGATGTCTTTTGATGTGCACTTAACCTTTATATAAAACTCTCTCTTATACATGAGTTTCTGTGGATTTGTTTCTCTAAAGTACCCAGACTAACACAGTGACCAATGTCTCCCTCACCAGGGGGACGAAGAACAGTAACATAGGTGAATGGAGACAGTGGGTAGTGTAAGATATGAAAAAGTAATAACTTATAATTTATCAGGGGCCCATGAGGGTGGGAGAGTGGGAGAGGGAAGGAAAAAAGAGGCGCTCATACCAAGGACTCAAAGAGAAAGAAAATATTTTGAAAATTATGATGGACATATATGTACAAATATGCTTGATGCAATTGATGCATGAATTGTTATAAGAGCTGTAAAAGCCCCAATAACATGATTTATTAGAAAAAAATTAAACAGACTGGTCTCTTCTGATAATATGTACAACGCAGGAGAGACACAGTCTCACATCTCAACTCTGTCGAGCACTTTGAGTGCATTTCTCCGACAGATCTGTGTGTTCTGTTGGAAGCCCATGGCACCTTCAGTGTTCTTTGGCAACCCCATCATTCAAAGACATTCCTTCTTCCTCTATCTTCCACCTTCATTATCCAGCCTTAATATCTGTAATGCTCTTGAAAATACCATGGTTTGGAGTCAGGCACACTTTAGTTTTTAAAGTGAAATCTTCATTTTTCAGTACTTTTAAGAGGTTCTGTGCAGCAGATTTTCTGAATGCAATGTGTCAAAATAGAACTGCCAAATGGAGTTTTCTAATCTGTCATATTTACAAATAAAAGTGTGTTAGTCTGGGTAGACTAGAGGAACAAACTCATAGAGATATTCATGTGTATAAGCTTAAGTGGAGAGCAAATGTTTTGAGAATGATGAGCGCAATGAATGTCCAAATGTGCTTTACACAATTCATGTATGTGTGGATTGTGATAAGAGCTGTACTGGCCCCCAATAAAAAGACTTTTAAAAAAAGAAGGAGCTTTATATACAAGAGGAATTGACCATTGAGAAAGCATCCCAACCCAGTCCATAAATCTGATATTAGACTATAAGTCCGATACTAATCTATAAAGTCTTCTTCAGAATCATGAAACACATGAAATGATGCAAAACGCAGGACGATCACAGCCCATTGGGTAGAAATTATTTGGATCCAGTGGCATTGCAAGCATCTCAGCTCTGGCAGAGGTCTCTCCATGGCTTCTCCGGCTTCACCTTAGGGGGAAGGCCATGCCAACACAGAGATCTCATAATATATAGCTGCTTCTTGATATAAAGTTCTTTCTCATACATAAATGAGTGTCACCGGATTTGTTTCTTTAGAAAACCCAGCCTAACACAGCTGTGTCTTTGATTTTCTTAAGCAGGTGCTTCATCACCCCCCCACTTTTTTTTTTTGTTGCTTTCTGCCCAGAAAGTTGTATTATCTGTATATCACAGCGTGTTCATGAGTCTTCTTAAACTCCTCCTCCCATTTCTTTGTAGAGTTCAGTTTTTTGGCGCTTCGGTACTATATACAAATTTAAGATATATGGTAAAAGAATATCCTCTTGTTGTTGTCTATGTACAGATTCCACATGAGTGTTTTGGAATTTCTATTTTTCAAAATGCAACCAATAACTTTTATACTCTAAACTGTTGAATTCCTTTTTGTGATAAGTGTAACATAGTTAAACACTTTCTTATATTCTGTGTTTCGCCAAGATTAATTGAACATCATCAAATATATCCCTAATTCTATTTCCTCTTATGTATCCAATTCAATTTTCTAGCAGTCCCATTTTAGCTAATGGAGCCTAAAATATAGATATTATCAAGAGTTTATTTAACAATATTTTTCTAGTTTTATTTAATTGATTTAGAGATAAATGCTCTCTTAATTATCATAATTATTAATTACATAATGTGATAAAGGTTTAGAGGATACTGTAATGAGAAAGACAAAATCCTCCACAGTATGTGCTAGATGAATGTTGGGGTCAGGAGATGGTATTGATGTGAGGCAAAGCATGGACATGACTGTAAAATAAACAAAGTAAGTGTTGTGTTAAAAAGCCAGAGGTATCTATTGGGAGACAGAAGTTACAAACCATATAATACCAGTGATATAAATTATAGGACTTACAAAAAGGCAGAAATGGAAAAGCAGTACAAAGGTAAGTAATCTATTAATGAAGTATAGAAAATATTTTTGGTAGGTTCTGAAGGATGAAATGGAATTTTTCAAATAATTAACTATTCCTGGAGCAGGAACACCAATGATAATAATTATGGTAAAATAGCTGTCATGTCCATTCTAATTGATGAAAATGCCATGTCTGTTAGAGTACAATTGTGCTCCAGATAATTTTCAATGGCTGATATTTCTGAATTTTCTCCTAAGGCAACTCTGAGTGGATTCAAACCTTCAATATTTGCTTAGTAGCTGAGTAAGTTAACATTCATACCACCCAAAGACTCTGGGAGGGCAGAAAGCATGTGTAATGTCATGTAATGAAGAAAACTTGACCTAGGATATTTTTCACATCAGATATGTCGGGAACATGGTTGAAATAACACTAGACTGGAGTAGGATTTTGAAGTCTGTTAGTGGGTCACAACAAAGACAGTTCTCATGACTTAGGAATCTAAAAACTGTGGATGGAGACTCAGGACTAGCTTTCTTTCTTTTTTAAAAAAATATTTTATTGGGTTTTTTTTTACAGTTCTTGTAACAATCCATACATCAATTGCATCAATCACATTTGTGCATACATTACATTATCATTTTCAAAGAATTTTCTTTATACATTATCTTTATATGTGAGCCCTTGGTATCAGTTCCTCTTTTTTCCCTCCCTCCCCCACCTCCCACCCTTTTGCACCCTTGATAAATTATTGTTATTTTCATATCTTACACCATCCACTGTCTTATTTCACCCACATTTCTGTTGTTCATCCACCTGTGTGGGGGGAGGTGTTATATGTTGATCATTGAGATCAGTTCACCCTTTCGCCCCTTGCTCCTGCCACATTCCCCCTACCCTCATGGTATCATTACTCCCATTACTGTTTCTGAGGGGTTTATCCATCCTGGATTCTGTGTGTCAAGGACTCTTATCTATAGTAATGTACCAGCTCTGGTCTAGCCAGATTTTTAATCAAGATAGTGTATGTGTAGGGGAGAAACATTAAAGAACTAGAGAAATGTTGTGTGTTTTATTGAAGCCTTACTCATTCCTTCCTTGTGACTCTTCTTTGAGGGGATGTCCAAATGTCTACAGATGGACTTTGGATACCAACTCCAACCTTTCTTGTTCACATAAATATGATTGTTTGTTTTGGGTCTTCTGATGCCTGGTACCTGATCCTGTTGACACCTTGCGATCACACAGGATACTATGCTTCTTCCATGTGGGATTTATTGCTTCTCTGATAGATGGCTATTTGTTTAACTGTGACCTTTTAGGACCCTAGACACTTTATCGTCTAATAGCCGGGCACTATCAGCTTTCTTCACCACATTTGCTTAGGCATCCATCTTGTCTTCAGCGATCTTGTCAGGAAGGTGAGCATCACAGAATGCCAGGTTATTAGAACAAAGAGTTCTTGCATTGATGGAGGGCTTGAGTAGAGGCCCTATGTCTGAAGTAGTTTTCATTATGCTCAACTTGTTCAATGAAAAACTAATAAATCATGAAATCAAGGTTTCAGTGAGTGGAGTAGTTACATAATCTCGTGTAAATTTGAGGACTAAGAGTGCAGGGATGGAGAGTAGCCTGTCAATCAGGATATAGCCAATGAGCCTCTGTATGGGCATGGTCTTCTCCTGAGAATTCTGGGAACTAATATATTTCCTCTATGGAGGTGGGAGACACACTCTCTCTCTACTCATTTCCTGACAGACATCATGTGTAGAAGATACATAGAGAGAGGCTGATGGAGACAGAAAAGCGATGTGGACAGCCCTGCCAGTGCTGAGATGCTTACAATGCCACTGGATACAAAGTACTTCCCACCCACTAGCCTGTGATTTTCCTGCATTTGGCGTGATTGCATATGTTCATGAGTCGGATTGGTATCGGATATATGGGCTAATAGTGGACTTAGGGACTTGATCTGGACTGGGCTAGGATGTTTCTCAATGTTCAATTGCTCTTGTATATAAAACTCTTTATTATACACATATGAGTGTCTATGAATTTGTTTCTCTAGTCAAACCCAGATTAACACAGGGAGACTAAAATACATTTTACTGTTCTGTTCATGTCTCAAGAAGATTACTGAATTTGAGCATTATTATTGAAACCACTATGGAATGAGGAGTATTCAAAAATGGATTAAAGCAAAATTCGAATTAGGTTGGTATTTGTTTATGTAAATAATAAGCTATACTAATTACCATATAAAAGCCACTTTTCTAGAATTAATTTGGAGTTTAATTTCTTAACATTTTATTGACAATAACACAGCATGCCTGATTGCATGCTTTCATTGGCCAAGATATTGTTTTAAGGCACATGGACATTATTTACAATATTATCATTTGAATAACACATATATTTAAATAGAGATATGGAAGCATAGTTAATTTTATCTTATAGGAAGCAAAAACAGGTACTATGAATATCTAATAATTGGAGATGGGACAAGGGAAGAAATCAATAATGATAATGATAAGATGTTATTCTAATAGTGAAAGTAGAATTGATAACCCTAAAATTTAGGTAGTGCATTAGATGGAGGGATAAGTTATGAAAGATTGTGAATGATAAATGTAATAACCTAACAAACAGTAGGTAACAAAGAAAGGAATATTTACTCTTCAAATATAAAAGAGTGGTGATGAACTATCAGAAGGAATTTTCTTAGAAAATGTCATTAATTAAATTCAGAGTGCAGATAAAATCATGCAATAACATCACTGGAGAACTTAATTTCTGGGTCAAATATTGGCTCTGCAATCTTTAGCAAGATACTTAACTGCCTGTGTATTTACTTGCTTATTGGGTAGTAGAAGTATATACTAGTAGTAAAATAAAATTATATAGATGTAATATTGACAGATTCTATGGGCAAAATACAGAATAGAATAGAAAGCATCACAATGATAGATGCCTTTAATTTTAGGTAGCTCTGACCACATCTAGAGGTTCAAGTGAGACATCAAGGCATTTAAATTTTCATTTTTATAATATGTAAAATGTGTGAATTTTACAAATTTATTGACTGTGAAGAACATTGAAAAGCTGGAAATAACACTTTATGGAAGATCTAAAAGGAAAAAATATTTAAAATAAAAATTTTAAAAAGAAGATGGGAATAAAACACTAAGTCTTTGTACCAAAAAAAGAACTAGTCAGCATTCAATCATTTCAGTAGGTACCATATGAATGAGAAACAAAGTTGCTGAAAAAGGTTCAAGTTGCACTTACTCCATTAGCCCAAAATAAGGTTCTCAGCATTGATGGAATACCAATTGAAATGAAAAGTGACCCAATAGAATGCTTAAACTATATAACAATATTATTGATATCACGTGCAAGTACAAGTTTGCTGAAGGCCATCCAACAACAATCCCAACAGTCCATTACCAGGGAACTGCTCCAGAGTATCAAGAGTGTGTGGGAAAAGGGATATCGTTGCTGATCCCAGAGAGAGTTTAGCTAAAAGCAGAGACTATCAGAAAGATATTCGTGTTTTATTGACTATTCAATAACATTCAATTGTGTGACCATAGTAAACCATGGATAGCTTTGAGGGGAAAAAATGGGAAATCTAGAACATTTCATTGTGCTCAAGTAGAACTTGTCCATGGATCATGAGGCAGTTGTGCAAACAGAACAAGGAAATAGTGCATGGCTTAAAATCTGTGAAGGTTTTATCCTCCGGTGGTATCCTCTCACCATACTTGTTCAATCTCTATGAAGAGGAGGGTGGTATTATAATTGGGGGAAGACTTACTAACAACATGTAATAAGCAGATGCCATAGCCTTGCTTTCTGAAAGTGAAGGGGACTTGAAAACCTCACTGGTGAAGATCAAGAATTGCAGCCTTCACTGTGAATTACATCTCAATGGAAAGAAGACCAAAATCCTCACAACTGGGTTTTGTAACATCACGAGTGGGGAAAATGTTGAAATTGTCAAGAATTTTGTCTTATTTGGATCCACAATTAGTGCTCCTGGAAGCAGTAGTCAAGAGAACAGAAGATGTGCTGCATTAGGTAAATCTGGTGCACAAGACATCTTTAGAGGATGTTACTTTGCGGTCTAAAATGTGCCTGACTTAAGTTGTGGTATTGTCAATTGCCTCATCTGAATGTGAAAGTTAGTGATTGAATAAGGCTGTCCAAAGAAGAAGCGATCCATTGAATTGTGGCGCTAGAGGAGAATATTGAAAGTACCTTTTAAAAACTGATCTCTTTTGGAAGAAGTAGCCACAAGATAACTTAGAGAAGAGCATACATTCTTCTTACATACCTGGACATGTTGTCAGGAGACACCAGTTCTTAGAGAAGCACATCATTCTTGGTAAAGTCCAGGGGAAAATGAGGAAGGCCCCGGTCAGATGGATTGACACAGTGGCTGCAACAATGAGATCAGTCATAGGAGTAATTGTAAAGTAGTGTGGAACTGGACAATATTTTGTTCTGTTGTGCAAAGCAATCAATTGCTGTGGTTCGGAACGGACTAGATGACCCTGAAAAACAACAACAGCATGGTTTTTCTAGATTTTTATTTGCTCTTTTATAAAAAAGAAGTAATACTCATTTTTTAAATGTAGGAGTTTTAAAAGGACTAAATGTGGGTATATTATTTAACATTTTTGAATAACTATTTAAATGATAAATTCTATCCTAAATGTCAATCAATTATTCAGAACACACATTTAATTGTTTACATTGCACACATGCCATAATAAGAGTAAATGCTTACATTATGCATATGGTATAAAAATAGTAAATGCTAAAGTTTTTGTACATGAACAAACAAAACAAAAAGTTCATATTTGGATGACTGTGCCCAAACACCTTTCTCAAATAGTCTTAATTTAGCAAGACCTAATTCCATTCTAACAATTTCCCCTAATTTTAAAATAAACAATCTATTAAGATCATTGCATGGAAATCTTTGAAAAAAATAATCACTTCATTAAGAATATTCAGGTATTCAGGAAGTATTGAAATATGGATAATGGCTTAAGCATGTCACCAAAGTGATCATCTGTCTCCAATTAATACTGATATATTGCAGTTGTGAGGCCTTTTAATGATCACATTACGGGGAAATTATTGCTACTGATATAATATGTCCTTATAATCATGTATTTATCATAGATACAGAAGACAAGTCTCCCAAAAGACTTATTAAAATCCTAATTCTCTTGATTTTAATTGGTGGAGATATAATTTTTCTTTTTTTCCTGAAGGACCAACTGGGTTTCCATCAACTGAAATATCATTTAAAATAATGCATCTGTCAAACACATAAATCTCCATTTTTAAAGGGCAGAAAATAATATGCCAAAATGAAGAATCATTGTACAGCACAATTTCTGCTCTATGAAGGAATAATTAAATTAGACCAAAATTTAAACCCATATATGCAATGGAATATATAGCTACTGAATTTAAACAATGTCAAAGCCATAAAGGAAAATGAACAAATACTGATAAGTAAATTAAATATAAGCCCTTTCATTTACATTAGAATTATTATATTTTAAAACATTTCTGCCCTTCAATAACTAGAAATTATTACCTTAGGGTAGATTTTCATAATTCCACATACTTTACCTTCATTTTGAAAAGATGGTTATATGACAAGTAAGACCAGATCCTTAATATAGTCTTATAGTAAGTTGGTCTAAGATACCGTCTCTCAATTCTAATGTTCTGGTTTTCCCGTGGCTAAAGATTCCAGTATATTTTATATTTTTGACAAGGTTAAAGAACGTCTATCCACGTTTTTTTAAACTCCCACTTAATGACTGAATGGAGGCATACAAATAGTGTGTCGAGGATTCTAACACAAGGATTGCACATTTCTGCCACTCTCTTGGGTATAATAATGAGCAATCTCAGAATCAGGGACAGACGACTTCTTCCCATCTAAAAGAAAAAACCCGCAGTGGAGAGATCTCTGTCTGAATTGGCAAGAGTAGTAGAGACACCAGAGATGGCAGAACTCAGATCACAAAAGACAGCAAAAGAGCATCAAGAAGATGAATACAAAAGTTGGGCTTTTTTTTTTGTATTTTTCTTTTTTTTTTCCCTCCTAACTCTAACCCTAAAAAATAGATGGGTTTTGAGCTTGTCTGGAAATGGATCTTTTCCCTCTCTTTGTAGCCCCAGGATGTCAGGGGAATCTTCTCTGCCTTTTACTGAACTGGTCATATCTTTTGTAAGTTTCCATAATTGAGATTTATTATATGTTTTTTCATAAGATTAGCTGAGTGTTATTTGGAGAAAGAAGAAGTAAAGTTCTAGGTTTATCACAAGTGCACATCTTATCAAGGAATTCTATGACTTTGATGCGCTATATATGTAAGCCGGAATGGAATCAGCAACAAGGGGCATGGCTGATGGGGGGAAACAGATTTCGCATGGTTGGAGACTCTCCCACGGAGAGGGAAGTGACTGATAAGCAATCTGTGAAATCCAGAGTGTTTCACGTTTGAATGGATTCACAGCATCAGTGTAGATCCAGTTTATTCGGTTGCATATAGAGTCACTGTTGTCGACCGGATTCCTACTCATAGCGACCCTGCAGCAACCCCATGGGATCCCTGTGGGTTTCCAAGGTGATCACTGTTTACAGGAGTGGAAACCCACATCTTTCTCCTGGGGAGGAGCAGGCGGACTCAAACCGATCTTGACTGTAGCCGGCCAGCACAGAACCCAGTAACTCTTTACAGACTCATATTAAAAACTTCATCTTTTCAATGCCAGTACTTCTCAACTGGCACAATTAAAAATACACAATAATTAAATATAATATGGTATCCTAGATGGAGTCCTGGAACAGAAAAAGTACTTTAGGTAAACATGAAGAAAATCTGAAAAAAATATGTACTTTAGGTAATAACAGTATATTAATATCGGTTCAGTAATTTTAACACTGGATCAGTAATATAAGATTTAATAATAATGTAGTTGTGGACTATATGAGAAACTTTAGTAACTCCAAATCTCTAGAACTGTAAAATGTTATTAAACAATTAAATCTCTTAAAAAGAGTAACAAAATTATCTTATACTGTGCTTCAGCGTGTACTTCTTACATAGAGGTCCGTATTGAAATGTTGGGCATAGCAAATGTAAATTACAAAAAATGAAAATTACCATTTAATTAATGAAATCTGGTATTGTACCTGGAAACACATATTAAAAACAAGCTCAATGATACATTGACAATTACATTTGGCTCTGCAGGGGACGTAGTTAGGTCTATCAGTTTGTCATACTGTGCTGCCTTGTGTGTAGTGGTCATGGTAGAAGACCTGTCACTTGTATCACTAATAGCAGTGTCACCCAAACTGAGTAGGTTTCAGCAGAGCTTCTAAACGAAGAACAGACTACAAAGATGGAATAGACTGTCCATATCTGAAGAATTAGCCACCAAAAATTGTGTGGCTAGCAGCAGATGCTGAAAATCTCAAGAATAGTAGCAGAACATCATCAGAAATCGTGCCAGAAGATGAGCCCTCTGGTCAGAAGGCACTCAAAATATGACTTAGAGGGAGCTGCCTTCTCAAAGCCGAGTCAGCCAGCTCGCGGAAGAAGTAAGGGCTTCCGTAGTGAAGCCTTGAGGCCCTTCACTTAGTGATCGGGCAAGACTCGACATGAGAAGAAGCAATTGCAAACATCCACGAATATTTGGAACTTGGAATGGAGATAGTATGAATCTAGAATTACTTGAAGTCGTTAAAGATGAAATGGAATGCATACATATATCCTAGGCAAAAGTGCATGATCATGGACCGTTATTTGCTATTTTGATTCAGGCAGTTATATTTGCCTATGATAGAATGGCCGATGCAAGAGGAATAGTGGTAAATTCTTCATCAACAAGGATATCTCAAGATCTATCTTGGAGTACAATTCTGTCTGTGATGGGGTGCAAATGCACATTCAAGGATATCCAGTAAATAGAACTCTCATTCAAACTTAGGGCCCCACCTCTAGAGCTAGTGATGCAGAGAATGGAGAAATTTTCCAATGTCTATAGCCTGTAATAGATCAAACACGCCATTATGATGGATTAGTGATTATTGGTGATTGGAATGTGAAGGTTGGAAATAAAGAGGAAGGAAATCTCTTTGGAAAATATGGCCTTGGTGATACAAATGAAGCTGAAGACCACGTGATAAAATTTTGTAAGACCAAAACTTATTTAGAGCAACTGCGTTGTTTCAACAGTAGAAACAGTAATTATACACATGGACTTCTTCAGTTGGAATACACAGAAATCAAAATGATTACATTTTTAAGAAGAAATGATGAAGAAATTATTTATCAGTAGGATAAAGGAGGCCCCAAATCAAATGTGAAACAGACCATCAATTGTTCATATGTAAATGTGGGTTGAAGCTGAAGAAAATGAAAACAAATCTCCAAGAGAAAAAATATGACCTTGATTATATTCCACTTGAATTTTCTTAATATCTCAAAAATAAATTTGATGAACTGAACATTCGTGAAAGAAGATTTGATTAGCTGTATATTACGTCAACAATATTCTTCATAAAGAAAGCAAAAGATCATTAGCAAGATTATTGAACTGTTTAATTGTATGATATGGGAAATATGTGCTAATTAAATTGTTGGGAAAGACAGGAAAGAAAGAAAACCTCTGAGTGGATATCAGGAGAAACTCTGCAACTTCCTCTTAATCATAAAGTAGCTAAAATAAATGGAAAAAATAATGATGTGAAAGAGATGAACAGAAAATGCGCAAGGTAAATCAAGAAAATAAAGTGTTACAATTAAAAGTGCATGGTGTTAGAAAACAAAAAAGGAAGAACAAACTCTGTACATGTTAAACTGAAGTAACTCAAGAAAAAAATTCATATTTCAAGTTGCACTGTTGTAAGAATTAATTAGTAAAATACTGAACATTGCAGATAGCATCAAAAGAAGATGGAAATAATTCAGAGATCACTCTAGCAACAGACCTTGTCAACCTTATAACCATTTCAGGAGAAAGCACACAATCAAGAACCAATGGCACTGAAGGATTAAGTCCAAGGCACCAGCCTAAAGGAAGGCTCTAGGAACCAATGGAAAACTAATGGAAATGTTTCCACAATTGTTGAAGCACTAGAAGAACTCACTGGTCTATGCCAAGACATTTGGAAGAGGAAGACCCTTGGCAATAGGGAATGACACAGTGGCTCTGACGTGGGCACAAACCCAGCAACTGATGTGATAGGCATTCTGTTAGGCATGGGATCACTATGCACTGGAACTGACTATGCGTGGGGTCTAAAACCAACAGCAAGCTACCTATTCAACTTTAATTTCTATTTCCAATAACATGAGCGGTGACATATATACTTTAAGAGATAAAATACACAAGTGAAATTGTAGAAAGTGATGATGAAAATTAATAACATTAGTCATACCAAAGCCATTGGCTGACTTAGAAACCTATCATCAAATGCTCCTAGCTATTTTGAGTTGTAGAAAATAAGATTATAATACGTTCAAGAGAGTAAAGATGTATATCTCCTCTGGATTTAGAAATCACCTCAAGACTAGATGTAAAGCAGTGAACATTAAGGACAAAAGACCAGATGAATTATATGATAGCATCAAACTATTATAGATGAAGGAAGCAAAAATATCATTAAAGTACAGGAAATAGGGAGAGGGGATGAACAACAATGGTTATCAGAAGATAGGCTAAAAACTTGTTCTTGATTTCAGTGTATCTAAAGTGAGTCAAAGTGATTCAGTAAAAGAAGTGAGGTGGATTTCAAAAGGTGGTTCATTAAGACAAAGTAGACTGTTATAAAGAAATGGACAAAGGCCTGGAATTAGAAAACCAAATGGAAAGGAGATGCTCGCCGTTTCTCAAGCTGAGCATACTAAAGGAAAATGTCAAGCCTTGACTTCAGGCAATATATTATGGAAGCAAAATATGGTACATATAGCAATAAAAACATTAAAAGAACATAGAAAGAAGACACAGTCACTGTATCAAAATCAATTGGTCAAAGTTCATCAATTTCAAAGAGCAACATTTGACCAAGAATTAATGTTGTTGAAGGAAGACACCCAGATTTCACTGAAGGCTTTGATCAAAACAAAAAAAAAATCTGTAGTAATTGTTGGATTATGAATTGAGTCATTTCAACAAAAAGACATGACCCAGGTAGCACTTATTTCTCTATGACATGAAATTTGGAAGAAAGCTCCCTGGTAACTGTGGTAGTTACATAATCTGTTGTCAATTTGAGAGGATTACGAGAAAAGGGGTGGAGTCTAGTCTGTCAATCATTGTATAGTCAATGAGGCCTCTGTGTGGGCATGACCTTCATTTGAGGATTCTGAGAATTCCTGTATTTCCTCTATGGAGGTGGGAGACACTCTCTCAACAAGAAACATGGAGCTATGCTAGAGCCTCTCAGCCGGAGAAGCCACGTGGAGAGCTCTGCCAGCTCTGAGATGCTTACAACGCCACTGGATCCACAAGACCCCACCCACTGGCCTGTGATCTTCCTGAATTCAGCATAATTGCATGTGTTTCATGAGTCTGAAGTGGACTTTATAGATTGGTATCACACATATGTGCTAATGTCAAACTTATGGACTTTATCTGGACTGGGCTGGAAGGCTTTCTCAATATTCAATTGCTCTTTTACATAAACCTCTTTTTCATACACATATAGTGTCTATGGATTTGTTTCTCTAGTTTACCCAAACTAACACAGTAATTGACTGGAAGAAATCCATAATCAATTCCATTCCAAATAAAGATGATCCAATGGAAAGCTGCAATTATTTAACAGTATTATTAACACTCCCTCCATTACTTCCTGTACTTTCCCAGCTTAGATCACACCCTGTTCACCAGAAGGTCTTTCCATTTCTGGTTTGGAATTGCGTGAGTTGCTTTCATTTTTAACTAACCCTTGATAGGTGTTAGCTGCTTCAAGAGAGCCACTGTGTGCTGGGCCTGCTAGTAGTATTGCTCTGCTTAGTATCCCACCTTATTCGCAGTTTTTACTCCGTTTCTTCTTCACACTGATATTTTATCTAGTTCTTCTTTCATTTTCTATTTCATTTTTCAGGTTTGTCATCTGTTCCTGTTTCATTTGTTTTTTTAAGTTGTCGGCATAGTGCATCTAAGTCTTAATCTTAGGCCACCTCCCACAACATCCATTTATTATCTCAATTTCTGTGGGTCTGGAGGCTGCCCCAGCTGCAAGTACTGTATTGAGGTTCAGTTTCAGTTGCAATTCTGGCTCATCTGCTAAGTTTCTGTGGTTGGTGGCAAAATAATTGTTTATTTGCGGTGGTAGGATTAAGTCTCCATGTTTTGACTCACTGTCACCTGAAGGACATTTTATAATTGTGACCTGGCAGATATTGGGAATATGGATGAAACTGCCATGACTTTTGATCTTCCAAGCAACAGAACGGTGGCAAGTTTCAGAGAAAAAACATTTTTCTCAAAACCACAGGAAATGAAAAAAAAAAAAGAAAAAAACTTTACAGTTGTTCTATCATGTTTGGCTAATGGAACTAAGTTGCGTCCTGTCATAATTTTTAAAAGAAAGACCTTGCCTAAAAAGATCAATTTCCCACCAAGAATTACTGTGCATGTATATGTTAAAGGCTGGATGGAAAAAGACGGAACAAAAAAAAATGGCTGGAAGAAATTTGGAATCAACGACCAGGAGCAGTCTTAAAGAAAAAGCCATTGTTACTTGTTTGGGATATGTTCAGAGCGCACCTATTGGATGACATAAAAAAAAATTGCCAAAATCTAAAATCTAGTAAATTTACTTTAGCCGTTATTCCAGGTGGGCTTACATCTGTACTGCAACCTCTGGTTGTATCTTTGAATAAGCCTTTTAAAGACCATGTACAAAGGATGTGGCATGAATGGCTGTCATCTGGTCAAGCCCAACTAACAAAAGGAGGAAGTCTCATGAAGCCTGACATAGAGTTAATAGCAAAGTGGGTTCAAGATGCATGGGAAGACATTCCAGAAGACATGGTGCAATTAGCCTTCCAGAAATATAATATTAGTAATGGTATGGATGGCAGTGATGGTGATGACGGCAATCTCAGTGAGTACAGCGTCTATGATGACCTCACAGCAGTTGAAGCTCTCCATTGGAATACGGATGATGATGAGGAATCCAGTTTTGAAGGATTTTAACTCTTTAATTTTAACTTGGTTGCTGATTGAGCTCAGGGAATAGTAATCTTAAGGTATCATTATTGATACCTTCTTGTTTTTGTTCAACCTATTTTCCACTTACTGTGCTGGTTTACTAATGTTAAATGACTTCTTGTCCTTTTATTTATGTTTTTTAATTTAAAATAAATATTTAAATACATTTCCTCACTGATGTCTCAATTTTTAGTAATTTGTTTTCATTTTTTTTATTATTGAAACTCACCAATAGCTCCTGCATTTTCCACCCCAGGCTTATACTCGAGTCAATCAGGTTTTCTGGTTTCCCAGGCAATTATTAGGTACCTCGACTTATACTCGAGTCAGCTTATATTCGAGTATATACGGTAAGTCCTCTTAGCATTCATTTAGTAGCAGAGCTGGTGGTTATAATTGCAATGTTAATTCAATGGTTACAATCCAAAAATTTAGAATTCAGACTTTTAACTTTAAGTTAATTATCCTGTTACTCACATACTTCTATTTTACTATGTCTAAGTTCATAAGTCTTTAAATAATTTTCTCATGACTTACAGGAGTCTCATGATTTCTTCTTAATGTTAGAATGTTTTACAAAGGTAGACATATTATATGCTCATTTTTATGAGTGAAAGTAATACCTTATGAGTAATAATTTGAAATTATTACAGAAACATACAAAAAGGGTTTATCTGATGATTCTTCATGATTACATTGATTATATTTTCATGCAGCTCCTCAAGCTCTGTGTTTATGTCGTCAGATTATAATGAAACGTCAGCATTTCAAAGCCACCATGTAATCCATGGGAGAAAGACATGGCAGGCAGTTGCTGTAAAGATTTGTAAACTTGAAAGCCCTTTAGGGTATTTCTACTTTGCCTTACAGGTTCCTTTGGGTCAGAACTGATTCGCTGTAAACTGATTTTTATTGTGTTCTATCTTGAATAACTCAGAAGTAATATTGTTCCCAGTGTATCAACTCAAGAGACATGTAATGTCTATCCAATTTGTGTATATATTAATTTTAATAATTTTGTTAAATATGCAAATCTCCCCAACACTAATATTATTTCCCCATTTTAATCAACAAGTATTTGGGAGGGGGGGTCATACATTGAGATTACTATAAATGTACTGTTGTTCCTCAGGATTTCAAATGATAATTTTGACATTAAGTGATGAAACTTGCCTGAGTCAATTTTTATTATTTTATACATGCACAATGGAAATTTTTATAATCCTATCTTGTCTTCTTTTTTACTATTTCTTCTTGAAGAAGTAATTTCTCTATTAATTACTTCACTTTCCACTTATTTATGTAAACATGGATTTATGAATTACTTTTCTTTTAGTTTGCTATAAATCTTGGCTTTGATCATTGATTTAATGATCAAATTGGGCTCTCTTACCCAGTGCTGTCTACAAATTGACTCTATGTTCTCTTGGAATACCTTAATCATTGTTTAAGTACTTAAACTGACATGACAAGATAGCATGTTTTAGGTTCATCTTATCTATCTAAAATGTAGACTTCGCTTGAGTCATTAGATGGTGAATTCTTTGTAGTACAGAATTATATTTGTTATTGTTGCTTTGGTGAGGTGCCATCTAGTTGACTCTGACTCATAGTGACCCTATGTAAACAGAAGAAACACTGCCAGTCCTGAAACATCCTGACCATTTTTCTTATGTTTGAGTGCATTATTGCAGCCATGGTGTCAATCCATCCCCTTGAGAGCCTTCCTCTTTCTGCTGCCATCTACTCTACCAAGCATAATGTCCTCCACCAGGAACTGACTCTCCTGATAACATGTATAAACCACCCTTGCCTCTACGGAGCACTCTGGCCACAGTTTTTTCAAGACAGATTTGTTTGTCCTTTTTGAAGTCCATAGTACTTTCAGTTTTCTATGTCAGCACCAAAATTCAAAGGCAGCCATTCTTCATTGTTTTTTCTTACTTCAATGTCTAACTCATCTTGCATTTCAGGCAATTGAAAATACCATGGCTTGGTCAGATGCACCTCAGTCCTCAAAGTAACATCCTTGACTTTCAAAACTCTACAGAGTTCTTGTGCAGCAGATTTACCCAAGGCAACCCAACTGCCGGTTCTGTGAGCACTGGTTAGATGCAAGAAGACAAAACTCTTGGCAACTTCAACCTTTTCTCCATTTATGATGATGTTAGCTATAGGTTTACTTGTGAGGATTTAGGTCTTCTTTACTTTGAGTAGTGATTCACACTGAAGGTTAGCATTCTTGATCTTTATCAGTAAGTTCTTCAAGTCCTCCTTACTTCAGCAAGTAAGTTTGTGTTATCTGCTTATTGTAGCTTGCTAATAAGTATTCCTCTAACCTGATGCCACATTATTCTTCATATAACTCAGTTTCTCTGATTATTTCTCCAGTCTACAAATTGAATGAGTAAGGTGAGAGGACACAGCCCTGATGCACACTATTCCTGATTTGAAGTCTTGTAGAAAGTCTCATGAATCTCCTTTGGATAAGTTGGTGATTTCCAAGAGCATACCTTGACACAGCTTAACATACCCTGCAAAATATTAGCGGTTGGCAATGACACTCTGAATATAGCACCTTATAGAGTTGTCTATAATTGCCTATAGGGTAGATATATTGAATAGACAACTGTATAAAAAGTATATAATCAATGAGTATCATTCCTAACCATTAATCTTTCCATCATTTTAGCCTGAATTAATACACACATGACCCCCAAATCCTTTTCCTGAAAATAAATGGGTGCATAAGCAAATATGGTGAAGAAAGCTGATGGTGTCAGGCTATCAAAAGCTATAGCATCTGGGGTCTTAAAGGCTTGAAAATAAACAAGCAGGCATCTAGCTGAGAAGCAGCAAAGCCCACATGCACACCAGCCTATGTGATCATGAGGTGTCGATGGGATCAGGTATCGGGCATTAAAGACCCAAAACAAAACATCATATTGATGTGAACGAGGGGGAAGACAGAGTGGAAATCCAAAGCCCATCTGTAGACAATTGGTTATCCCCTTACAAAAGGGTCACAAAGAAGAGACAAGCCAGGCAGGGTGCAGTATAGCACCAATGACACATACAAATTTCCTCTAGTTCTTTAATGCTTCCCTCCCTCACACTCACCCCCCTCCCACACACACATTATCATAACCCCAATTCGACCTTACAAATACAACTAGATCAGAGCATGTACACTGGTGCAGGTAAGAACATGCAACACAGGGGAACCAGGACAAATAAGCCCCTCAGGACCAATAATGAGAGTAGCGATACCAGTAGGGTAAGAAAAGGTGAAGGGAGGAAAGGGGAACCGATCTCAATGATCAGCATATAACCCCCTCCCATGGGGACGGACAACAGAAAAGTGGGTGAAGGAGACAGTGGTGGGTGTAAGACATAAAAAAATTATAAATTATCAAAGGTTCATGAGGGAGGAAGTAAGGGTGAGAGAGAGTGAAAAAAATGAGCTAATACCTAGGGCTCAAGTAGAAAGAAATGTTTTGAAAATGATGATGGCAACATATGTACAAATGTGCTTGACACAATGAATATATGTGTGAATTGTGATAAGAGCTGTAAAAGATGCCAATAAGATTATTTAAAAAAAATAAAATGGAAACAAAAAACAAAAGCCCAGTCCTTATTCCACGGAGGTCCTTGTGGTTTCAAACTGCCAATCATGGGATCACCATACAGCATTCAACCATTACACTGCTAGGTCTTCTGAACAAGGAAGGGAAATAAAATTCAAATGTATCTACTCAAGTACACATACAAAGATAAAGAAACAGAAAGAGTAAGCCAGAGACCAATGATATCCATCATTGACTACAAGGTATCATTGAAAATTCACCTTTGTTGTTTTGTTGTACTTTGTCTGCTCTATAAGGATTGCACAAAAGTACGTTCCTCCTAAGAATGTTTGAATGATTTTTCAAGTAACACATTCATGCCAACAGAATTATAGTACTTTAGGGCTTTCAAAATATTTAAGATTTTTATAATATAAAATTTTTATTTTTAGAAGAAAAAATAATACATTACCTACAGATGAGCTGCTCTTATTCAGTTATATAATGTCAAATCATATCCTAAAATTTATCATTGAAGAAAAATGAGTTATGGTACTGAAGAAAATTCACCAGGTAAGGATTAATAAAAGCTAATGCTAGTTTGGCCAGCAAATATAGAAAGTGAAATTCTATTTTTTCCAACATTCTTTTTTCAATAATGAAGAGCAAGACATTTCATGTTGTTAAGTCCCAATTGACAGACTGGAGGCAGTAATGTCTACCTCTATCTTAAAAATATAACCTAACATATGATTCCTAAATAAGGATGTGTGATTGACACACAATTAGATGTACATTTGCTAAAACCATGCTGATTTTTAAAATTTTGTCATTTAACAAGTGTTCACAAGTCCCATAACATATAAAAGAAGAATGAGCAGAAAATACCATTATCCTTTAGAATGGGAAATATTTTTCTTCCTCTAAATTGCATGTGGGCTATACAATTTTCAATTCTATTAATTACAATAACACCTTATCAAAATCTAGTCTTCAATTTACCACATAGATTTATAGGCTTAAACAGAGAGGAAAATCAATTTTGGGGCATAATGAAAATATCCTTCTCCGCAAAATAAGCCTACATGTCTGATTTCCTTGCCTGAATGCTTCTGAAGACAAATTACACCCTGCCTTGCACTATACATTACTATTAGATAAAATATTGATGATGTTTGGGTGTATGCACTACTATAGCTAGCACCCCAGATTTACTCCACGAAATGCATATAATTTTGTTAGATATATATACAATCTTGATTTATTTGGCTACTCAGAACCACAAAATTCTTCAAAAGAATTAATTTTTGTCCTTCATAATGAAACATTTGCACTGTAAATGTAAATTGCATGCAATTTTTCATTATAAATATCTTTTCAGGGCTGATTTCTACCATTACATTTTAAAAAACAGTTATTTGCTGATTTTAATAGTATTTGATTATAAACACATATAAACTTCTATCAAAAATATAAGTTAATTAGAAATAATTGCTTTAAAATTTACCAATTTAATTATCTCTATGGATGTGATATTTATAACATTAAATAAATCATTACAATGCCACTGTAATATCTTAAATTCTTATGAAATTTGGACCACCATGATGTAAGAAAAATCACTAGCCTTGATATCCTTTATTGTCTCTTGTTTATTCTGAGAGCTTTCTAACTGCAATTTTTATATAATTTTTATAGCATCTAATTTTCTTTCAGTAGGTTGAAATCTTTACTAATACAATACATTGTTATACTAAGTTGAGTACATTGCATAAATACTCAAAATGTCTGATATAATTTCTTTAAATAGGGCTTATCTATTTGAACCATTTTGCTTCTTCTACATTTTATTTTATTATTAATTATTTTCTATGAAGTTAGTCCTATGTAGCCACCACCCACTTGCCTGCCTTTGACACTGTGTTGGCTTGCATATTGCTATGCTGCTGGAGTCTTCGCCATTGGCATTCTAAATACTAGCAAGACCACATTAGTGGGCTGAGATGACAGAAGATGTGGCCTACTACTGAAAAAATGAGTCCGTGAGAACTTTATAAATAGTGAAACATGGGACACAATATTGTCAGATTAGTTCCTATGATTGGAAGCCACTCAAAATATGTCTGGAGGAGAGCTGCTTCCTCAAAGTACGGTCTCCCTTCATCATGGGAGCGATGCAAACCTTTCATGGCCTTAGTTTACTACTGTGGCTGTTCCACGTCAGTGGAAGAAGAACTGCAATAAAAAAAATTACTATTATCAGAATATGGAGTGAACAAGGTATAAATCTAGGAAAATTGTAAGTGGTTAAAAACAAAATGGTCACATAAAGATTAAGATCGTAGGCATTCGTGAGCTGGTGTACACTGGTATTTGCCAGTCCAAATCACACAACCATTTGGTGTACTATGTCCACAATGACAAATTTAACAGGGATGGTGTCATGCTCATCACAAAGAAGACTTTTTTTCTCAGATTATACAAAAATAACTGCCGTGATAGTATAATATCTGTACATCTACAAGGAAGATCAGTTAATATAACTATTATTTAAATAGACACACTACTAATTTCAAAGATCAGGAAACTGAAAAAGGTTACCAATGGCTGCAGTTTAAAACTGATCAAAAAAGATACATCAATGATTACTAGTGATTGGAATGTGAAAGTTAGAAGCAAAGTAGAGGAAAAGCAGATGGAAAAATACCGCCTTGAGACTAGAAATAATGTTGTAAACCTCATGACAAGTGCTGCCAGAGTCAACTTTTCAGAGTGAATATCTTTTCAACAACAAAATGTGATTCATAAAATAAGTGATTATTATTTCATAAATACTTTATGATTTAACATCTTGGAGTCTGATGGTCATGATTTTGTTAAAGTGTATTCTAAAGATAAAATGACCAATGTTATATCAAATGCAGAATTGACTTCAGTGTAATTTAACATCTCCTCTCTAAAAGACTTGAAGAAATCATGGTTTTAGAGTAGAAATTGTTTCTAAAATACAGTATAATTAGAAGGTTCATTCTTGCAAAACATGAGAATGTCTCCTTTTATTATACTGTGATTTTTTGCACCTTGTGGATATTGTATATTTTTTGTTTGGGTTCCAAGACCAACCCTCTTTAAGCAAGTCTGTTGGCACAATTGTCCCAGCATATGTGCTCTCTTCATGTCTTTGTGTCAGATTGTGCTAATCTTGAGCTATTTCAAACCCTGAAAAATGCTATTACCTACTTAATATTATATAAGATTTCTAAGATACTTTTCATATGCAAAGGATACAAAAAGAATCATGTGATCTACTTAATCACTATATTCTGTTTAGTACAGTGGTCTGGGACCAAACTGGTGATATATTTGCCTGTACATTTCCCTATAAGGTCCTGGTGTGGCACCAATGGCTAAATGTTCACTGCTAACAGTTAGAACCCACTAATGAAACCATGAAAGAAATATTTGGATGTTTCTATGTTTATAAGTTTTGTAGCCTAGCAAACCTGAAGTTTCAATTCGACTCTGATCAAATAATTTTATTCTGAATGTTAGTCAGAAACAATTATATGGAAAAGTTTTGTGAGTGCCACCACCGCCCATCACTGCCTGGAAATTAAGGATATTTTCGTTCTTTTAGTTTTTCAGATGTGTTTTATGTGAAGAATCTCAAAAACTCAAAGAAATGCTCATGTCTTTAAGACTCAAATGTATACCTTTATACATTAAAACATTTTGGGGGGATAGTGTTAGGTTATTTGTTGCAGAGGAAAATCTCTTTATTTGATTAGACATGTTTTTAATCCAAGTGACCCCTTAAAGATAATATTCATTGCTATTCTAAGTTTAGCAAAATTAGAAAAACACCTTTTCTTTCTATTCATACGTTTGAAATGAATTTGCGTAGCATTAGATATCCTAGTCCACCTCAGTTTTAGTTTTACCCTTTCTTAGCCACTCAGACCATTATTTAGATCTAGGGGCAAGAATTCTTTTTCCAAACCAAAGCCCTAAATGAATGAATCTTGGAATATCTCTTGAAATTAGTTACCAAGAAACAAAACCTACTACCTTCAAGTTGATGCCATCTCATCAAACACCAAACTTACTTCCATCCTGTCAAGATCAACATGACTCTTTTTTTAAAAAAATCATTTTACTGGGGACTCTTAAAATTCTTATCACAATCCATACATAGATCCATTGTGTCAGGGTCATCTATACATTTGGTGCCATCACCATTCTCAAAACATTCGCCTTCCACTTGAGCCCTTAATATCGGCTCCTCATTTCCCCCCTCACTCTCCATTTCCCCCTCCCTCATGAACCCTCCATAATTCATAAATTATTATTATTTTGTCATATGTTACACTGTCCAAAGTCTCCCCCTGACCTCTTCTCTGCCACCCATCCCCCAGGGAGGAGGCCAGACATAGATTCTTGTAAACTGTTACCCCTTTCAGCCCCACAATCCCTCCACCCTCCAGGTATCGCCACTCTCACCACTGGTCTTGAAGGAGTCATCTGCCCTGGAGTCCCTGTGATTCCAGTTGCTATCTTTACAAATGTACATCCTCTGGTCTAGCCAGATTTTTACGGTAAAATTTGGTTCATAATAGTGGGGGGTGGGGGAGAGGAAGCATTTAAGAACTAGAGGAAAGTTACATGTTTCATCGTTGCTACACTACACCCTGAATGGCTCATCTCCCCACTACCCTTCAGTAAGAGAATGTCCAGTTGCCTACCAATGGGATTTGGGTCTCCACTCTGCACTCACCCTCATTTACAATGATATGATTTTTTTGTTCCTTGATACCTGATCACTTCGACAGCTCATGTCACACAGTCTGGTGTGCTTCTTACGTGTAGGCTTTGTTGCTTCTGAGCTAGATGACCACTTTTTAACTCCATGCCTTTAAGACCCCAGACTTTATTTCTTTTGATAGATGGCCACCATCAGCTTTCTTCACCACATTTGCTTGTGCACATATTTTTCTTCAGCAATCGTGTCGGGAAAGTGTGCATCATGGAATATCAATGTAATAGAACGTGTTCTTGCATTAAGTACTTGAGTAGAGGCCCAATGTCCGTCCATCTGATGCCTTAATACTAAACCTATAAATATATGGACATAGATCTATTTCTCCACCCTCCTATATAAATATATTTACATATGTACATGCCGGTATTTAGACTTCTATAAATACCCCTTGTCACTTAGTCCTCTCCTCTATTTCCTTTTACTTTCCTCTTGTCCCACTATCATGTTCAGCCTTCATTTGGGTTTCAGTAATTTCTCTCGGTTACAGTACTGCCTTTGCTGAATCCCTACCAGGCCTCTCACAACCTCCTTGCCACTGATTTTGGATGACTTTTCTCTCCCCTGTCCCTGAATTGGTCAGCACCACCTCCTTTCCCGCTTCTTCCCCTCTCCCATGTCCCCAACGCCCCCCCCCCCCGAACCATTGGTATTGGTCCCATTGTTTTCTCCTGTAGACTATTCATCCAGCCTATCTTATCTAGATAGTTGGTGATAATTGAGAACACAGCAATGACAACAATAAAGAAAACCAATGATCTATAAAAGAATAGATTAATTAAAAGAAAAAAATTTTAAAAGAAAGAAAAACCTAGGCGTGTCCTTCAGTCAGGTCCGATGGGGTGCCACGCTCTGGCCCCCGGAGTCTGTCCTTTGTACTCCCTCAGGGGCTCCTTGCTCTGCTCCCACAGTTGCTCTGCCTTACACCTTTAGTGGTCAGTCCAGGTCAGTCCTGACACTGAGTCTCTAGTGTTGTCTCCCTTAGGGCCCTGGGCCAGCAAGGGATGGCCTGTCTCATGGTGGGATCACCCATATGGTCCACTCTGTGTATTGGCTCTTCAGAGTGAGTACATCATCCTCCAGGACTGGTGGGCCAGGATGTGCTCCACTCTCTCTTCCTCCCCCTTTATTTGCTCCCATGTGCTCTCATCACACCTGCCCCTCTCCCCTAGCTGCCCCTTCAATGCCATCCTCTCAAGTAAATTATTCTGGGGGGAGGGGCAGTTGTCCTCACAGCTGGTATGGGGTCCAAGCCCTCAGGCCCCTCCACTGGCTCCCCACTCCTTGCCAGCACACTGAATTTGTCTGGTACTGGCTTTAAATTTGGTCCCTCTTTCCCTGTGTAGACACCTACAATACCCTCCCTTTGAGTGGGTCACTCCCCTATTCCCCCACCACACATCTTTTTTTCTTTCCCTTTTCCTCCCTTCCCTTTTTAGTTGACTACCATATGTACCCCTGGATTTGGTCTGGCCCCTGCCATACTACCTGTACCTCACCCCTGGAGTGTTTGTGTACAGTAGCTTTTTCCCTGTGCCCCTTTTGCATTTACTTTTCTGTTCTTTCTTTTATATATATAAACGTACCTCAGCAGAATCATGCTATACTTATCCTTTTGTGCTTGGCTTACTCCATTTAGGATAATTTCCTCCAGTTCTTCCCATAAGGCGATATGCTTCATGTGTTCATCACTGCTTTTTAGTGATGCATACTACTCCATTGTATGTATATACCACAGATTTTTAATCCATTCGTTTGTTGATGGAAATTTGGGTTGTTTCCAACTCCTTGTGATTGTGAACTGTGCCGCAATGAACATTGGAGCACAGATGTCTGGACGTGGTTTGTTTCTTGACTCTTCTGGGTAAATGCCCAGTAAAGGGATTGCTGGGTCATGTAGTAGCTCAATTTCCATCTGTCTTAGAAATCGTGAAATCAATATCCACTGTGGCTGTACATACCTGCAGGTCCATCAGCAGTGGATGAGAGTTCCTATCTCATCACAGCCCCTCCAACACTTGTTGCTTTCTGATTTTTTTAATTAGGCTATCTTTGAGAGTGTTAGATGGTATCTCATAGTTGTTTTAATTTGCATTTCTCTTATGGCTAATGATCAGGAACATTTTCTCATATGTTTATTGGCCATTTGGATTTCAGACTCTGTGAAACTTTTGTTCATGTCCTTTGCCCACCTCCTCAGTGGGATATTAGTTTTTCTCTTATTATGAGCTTCCAAAGTATTGTAGATTTTTGTAATAAGGCCTTTGTCTTATGTGTCATTGCTAAGAATGTTTTCCCAGTCGGTGAACTCTCTTATTACTCTATTGGTGAATTCTTTCAATGTCTTCTCTTCAGTATATCCCACTTGTCTATTTGTGACTCCTCTGTATTTGTATCCTTCCCTGTTTCTGATAGCCTATGTATTCCCTTTGCCAAGGTTCTCAGGTTTGTCCCAATTCCCTCATTAATGGCCCTAATTCTCTGAGGCTTTATCTCAAGGTCTGTGATCCAACTTGAGTTTATTCTTGTGCATGGAGTAAGGTAAGGGTCTTGCTTCATTTTTCTACAGGTAGATATCCATTTTTTCCAACACCATTTATTGAAGATGGCATCTGCTTCCCATTTAATATTTTTGGGGCCCTTATCAAAGATCAGTTGCCTGTAAGCTGATGTTTTTATTTCTGAGTCTTCAGCAAACAAGACTCTTAATGGGAGTAGAAAGCCCCATTGTTCTCCCTCCAAGGGATGCTGGTTTAAAACTGTTGATCTCGTAGTCCATCGCTGAAAAAGGCATACCCATTCTGACACCAGGGCTAGAGACCTTATACAGGGTTTCTAAGAGTAATTGTCACAGGAATAATGGCCTCCTCTTTTGTGGAGCATCTAGTGCTTTCAACCACCAACCTTGCTGTTAGCAGTCCAGCACCTAATCCATGGTACCACCAGGGGACTCCCCATTTGGTTCACCCACTGTTAGAGATCTGAGAAGACTCTGATGGACTCCATGTTGGAAAGATTCTGGTAAGGTACATTCCACTGTGGCTATATTGCTGCAAAATTATTTCTAAATGGATATTTTTCTTTGTTTCTTCCAGAAGCCTAGGAAAAGTGTTTTGCTGTTGATCTGGTCTCAGTAATTTACAATGAAAACTTAGTGCAACTCTTGGAGTTAAAACTTAAGAAAATGCGCACCCCTCTGTAAAACAATGTCATAGGAAGCATTTTAATTTTTTATTGTTTTATATTTTTCTTCTCTCAAACTCTTCCACACACAGTCACCAACAATCAATTAATTACTCTTTAAATATTGTTACTGGGCATTGGATCTAATGGTGACACAAGTGTATAAAGACCAAATAACATATACTCGAGTCTATGTACATAAAACTATACACTGAATAGAGGAAGATAAACACTTCTCTCCTTATTTTAAATCACCCTACTAACCTACACTAAAATGAGAAAAAGCTATCCAAGGAAAAGTTAAATTAAATTGGACCAATTCATTTCTGAACAATTTGGTAATCAAATGCAGTATGATATGTAGCTAATAATAAATAAGAACCAAGTACTTATTATTAAAGGAATACAAGTTGGAATTTACAATGGAATAAATCATAAATGTTACTTCTTTTAGACTAACATGGGTCCCTGGTGGCACTGTGAGCAAAACATTGGGATACCAATCAAAGGGACAGCAGTTTGAATCCCAAAGCCCCCCTGCAGGGGGAAGAGGAGGCAGACTAAGTCCACACAAGTTTACAGCTTCAGAAATCTTTCTGGAGCAGTTTCCTAGGAACAGATCCATGTTCTCCAGGACTGCAAATAGAACCCAACTGGAGCCAGCTTGGCTCCATTTCGCCAGACTAAAAGAAAACAACGTATATGACCGTTAGATGAAAACGTTTTTTTTTTTTTAATTCACCATGCAGTATGGATAAATATTTTTAAAAAACTAGTATTAACTAAAATGAAGCAGTTCCCTCTACTAGTGTCTCACACATTGTACTTGTGTAGTCCCACCCAATCATTTGGCAGACATTATAGATCATGGATAGAATAATCATATTGAGAAATTCCACTCTGGCACAAAAGATATATAAAATTCCGTACCTTTGATAAATACAAAATATTGGTGAGAAAATAGAAGAGCACTACATTATTGAGACAACATCACATCCTTCAATCAAAAGAACGAACATTTTTAAGATGCTTATTCTTCTCACATTGATTAATAAAGCTCGGAAGCATTTTGAGGGGGCAGGTTAAATCTTTCAAGGTTATTGTATACTGTGTTCAAAAATGTGAAGGAAACAAATTAAGCTAAATAGTTTAATAACAAAGGTACATTTACATGATTTCAGTACCTATGAAAAGATATAATAAAGCTATAGTAATAAAGGAAGTATGGTATTAGCAAAGCACAACTTCAATAGAATACATTGGAGAATTAGCAAGTGTATAACAAAAATGTGATCCCTTCAGTGGTAAAAGAAGTGTCCATGACATTGGGCCTCCACACAAGTACTCCCTGGATGCATGAACACATTATTCTACTCACACGACACTCTGTGATGTTCACCTTTCCTGACACAATTTCTGAAGACAAAATGGATACATGAGCAAGTGTGGTGAAGAAAGCTGATGGTGCCCAACTAGCAAAATATATAGCATCTGGGGTCTTAAAGGCTTGAAGGTAAACAAGTGGCCATCAAGCTGAGAAGCAACAAATCCCACATGGAGGAGGCACACCAGCCTGTGTGATCATGAGGTGTCCATAAGCCCATCGGTAGCCAATTGGACATCCCCTGTCCAAAGGGCCACAAGGAAGAGACGAGCCAGTCAGGGTTCAGTATAGTACCAACACAACATTCCTCAAATTCTTTAATGTTTCACACTCCCAGTTATCATGACCCCAATTCTATCTTACAAATCTGGCTGGACCAGAATGTGTATATGGCAGATAAGAGCCCGCAACACAAGGAATCCAGAAGAGAAAAACCCCCAGGACCAATAAGGAAAGCAGTGATACTAGGTGGGTAAGGAAAAGGAGTAAAGAGCAAGTGAAAATCAATCAAAACAATCAACGTATGCCCCACCCCCGTCTCGCTCCCAAGGGTTTGGACAGCATAAATGTGGGTGAATGGAGACAGTGGTTGGTGTAAAACTTGAAAAAAGGGAAGTAGAATTTATAAATTTTCAAGGGGAGATGGGGGAGGGAGGAAAACACAATGAGGAGCTAATACCAAGGGATCAAGTAGAAAGAAAATGTTTTGGAAAAGATGATGGCAACATATGTACAGATGTGTTTGACACAATGGCTATATGTATGGATTGTGATAAGACCTGTAAGAGTCCCAATAAAATAAAATTTTAAAATAAATGCTCAGTAAAAGAATAAAATAAGATCTTCAAAAAATGATGCATACTCTATAACCTCATCTATAGGTAAGTGGACCAATAGTTAACACCATGTTAAATATGTTTCTTTTAAAATTGAAGTTGTCAAGGATGGATATTTTCTTAGATCCACAATCAGTGCTAATGGAAACAGAAATCGGGAAATCAAATGATATATCGCATTATTAAATCCTCTTCCCAAGACCTTTTGAATGGATTGAATGGGGAGTAAGGGCATAATTTTCAGGGCAAAGGTGTGCCTTCTTCAAGTCGTGGAATTTTCCACCACCTCCGGTGCATGTGAAAGTAGGACACTGATAAAGAAGACTTAAGAAGAGTCATATGTGAAGTATATTGTCGAAAAATAATTTTAAAAATCATGGACTTCCAGAAGAACAAGCAAACATGTCTTGGAAGAAGAATAGTCAGAATGTTCATTGGAAGCAAGGATGGCATGACTTCACCTCACATGTTGACATCTTATAAGAAGAGAGCAGTCCTAGAAAAACACTGTGCTTTGTAAAGCCAAAAGGAGAGAACCAGTGACCTTGGGGAGATGGTTTGACACAGTGGTTGCAACAGGTAAGCTCAAACATAACAACAATGGTGAAGATATTAATCTCTACTTGGGACTGAGTTGATGGCACCCCAGACCAACAAAAACAACATACGAGAAATCCCCCTCTGATCTGTCAGTTTGTTGTATTGTGGTGGCTTACACGTGGCTATGTAGCTAGAATAGTAACTCTAGAAGCAATGTCACCGGTATTTCATATATTATCAGGTTTATTCAACATGTCCAAATTCCAACAAAGCTTTCAGACCAAGAACAGAATACAAAGAAGGAATATTCTGTCCACATCAGAGGGATTAACTACTGAAAGCGTATAAATAGCAATGAGCTATTTTCAGATAAAATGCCAGATATGCCCTCAATGGTCAGAAGACACTCAAAATATGAGTGGGAATGTCTGACTCCCCAAAATAGAATGGACAGAAATGACAAGACTAGCTTACGCTTTTGAGGAGTCTTCGTTTGCTTGTTGGACATGATTCATACTAAGTAGAAACAGCTCTAAACATCCATTGCTAATGGGAATATGGAATGCACAAAGCATGAATCTAGCAAAATTGTAAATCATCACAACAACTCATACACAGGTAATATTCATACTAATGGAAAGAGAATAGCATGTGTAACATTTCTATTATGTATTCAAATTTTGTGTCTACGAGTCTGAGCCCACTGGACAGCACATAACAACACCAAAGTTTCCTAGAAGAAGACAAGCCTTTTCTCAGAAGCCATGTTAAATATGGTCATTCTGAAAATAATTTATTTTGTAAGGTATACATTCTGGTTTCTATGTTTATGGTTACAATTCCATTTTAGGGAGTTCTCTCTCACAGGATTAAGATGGAATGTATAATGAGTGTCTACCTTGCTAGAGGGTATGAATCAAGTCTTCACCTTTTATTTCCTTGGTGATGTGGTCTGTTGAAAGGCAAAAACCACACGCTTGTCTAAGCCATTCTCCTGTATAATCCCATTTAGAGAGAACAAAGAATAATCCCAGGACCATTGGAAGAAAGGCATTCAAGATCTCTAAAGTGACAGGGATTGAGTCTAAAAAAATAAGAGACTGTGGCCTGTAGACCATTGGACAGAGCAAAAGAGCCAGGTCAAGACCAGAGGTTGAGGCAAAGAGACCATGAAACAACAAAGGAGCAGTGCATAGATTGACACTGTGAGGCAGAGCAACCCGCTGGCTTCCTGGCCCATGGAAGCAGAGGCTAATTGACTACTTACTTGGCTGGGACACTGAGAAGTAGAGAGACTTGACTGTTGATTGTGGGCCAATGACCATCTCAGTATTATTTACTGATCCTGACTGGATGTAACCTATCAACTCTTCCAATGAACCCCATAATTTGAATTTGTTTCTTTGAACTCTGTGTCCATTGCCACAATGATCAAATGCAGCACCAAAGTAGAGTGCTATAGGAGAAACGGTTGGTGTCAGGATAGGGTAAAAAAATATGGAGGGTGTTGGCATACACTACCCCTGACTCCTGAAGTAAAGAGTCAGAGGTGGTCCTGTCTGGCCACTGAGCCATTTTCTCACCCTTGTACTGAACTGTGTAAGCTGCAAGTAAGTATGCAGGAGTTTTCGTTGCATTTGATTAGTAAAAGTATAGTTAAAATGGTCTCAATTTCAATTCATTTAAATTGGTTACAAGAATGATAATGAATTTATAACATATGTGTAAATATTATATGAGTATTCATATAGTATTCATATAAATGCTAAAAAGTAGATATGTTCATATAAGACATGTGTATGCTTTCTTATATTGAGGGAAAACAAAATCAAGAAGATACTCAAAAGAGCACTTGTTTTCCTTCCCAGAAATATGTGATGCAGGTTTATGTTGAAACTAATTTAGTTTTTTTTGTAGACATTATGCATTATATTTGTAATTCAATTTGTATAAGAAAATATAAACATTTAAACATATTAAAAAAATCAAAACAACAAAAAACATATTCAAAAGGCCTATATATCTAAAACTTTCAGGTTTTTTGTATTACATTATTAATTTTAATCCAATCTTTGAGAAAACTAATTTCTATAACAAGGAAACAAATTTATCTTAACATTAACAGTAATGATCATATTGAGCTGTAAGAAATATAGGTAAGTATGTACAATAAATGTATAAAGACCACAAAGTTTAACTGCTGATTAAAAAAATTATTCATTTGTTTACATAATTTATCTTTCAGTTTTACATTTATTTAAATATATTTAGATATTTTATAATTCAGAAACATAATCAAATAACTTAATGAACAGATATTTTACTGATTTATCAAATATTTTTAACTCAAATAGTCTTCTGAAAATTAGTAAAATGTATGTGATATATATCTTATGAACATAGATATTACTTATCATTATCTCTCATTGTTATTCTTTTAAGTATAGCAGCAAAGAGAAAACAAATATATTTTCAGTTAGCTATTTTTCCCTCTTCCTTTATATTCATGAATCTCCTGGAGGTAAGTTTGTATATTTTCAGTTAGACTTAATCTCACAAAGGATCAAATGATCTATATATTTTTCCATGCAATTCAACAGACCCATGTCCTTGTTACCATGGTGATATAAATATGAGCATTCAGATTGTCTAGGTTGGAATCCAGGAATGTGTCCATAGCTACTCTGATAACCTAAATGGTTGAGGATTGTTTTTGTAGATCCTTAAGTTGCCAAGACAACACGATATATACTTATGAGTCTGTGGAAACTAACAAACTTGCAATTAGTGATTTTCCATATGTTAGTCAACCTGTTGGTTCTCAACATTAATGTTAATGGAAGGACCATGAAACTATCTTTTCTCGTGTTTCAAAATTAGACAACCTACCTTTAAATTGTTCTGGCTTTTCTAGAAAATAATCCTTATTCTTTTATTTATGCCATACAGATTCTATGTTTTTTTTAGTGCCAGCCACAATTGTTTCTAAAGATGAATTGGAAGAAGGTATTTTAGAATTTCCATGAGAAATTTCTAAAACAATTCTTTTCAAAACTCCACACAAATATAGTTTCGGTAATTGTGAATGGGGAGATGTTAAAATGAAATTCCCAATACATTTAATATATCCTATAGAAATAAGTCATGATTGACATAAACCTACGTGCACCTATGCTTACTGTAATAGCACTAATCTCACTTTCAAAAAGAAGGAAACAACCTATATGTCATATCAATGGAAGAATGTATGACTATGGTACATACACACATGAAACACTACAAAATGCTAAAGGATATTGATGAATCTGGGATTGTGTTAGTCAGGATACTTTTAGAGAAACAAATCCACAAAAACTCATATAAGAGAGAGTTTTATATAAAGGTTAAGTGCGCATCAAGAAAACAGCCCAACCCAGTACAGCCCAAGCCCACAAGTCCAACATTAACCCATATGTCCGACACCAATCCACAAAGTCTGCCTCCATCTCACAAAAGACAAGCTATGATGCCAATGGCAGGAGGAAAGCAGCATCAGTGAATGTGTAAGCTTCTCAGCATTGGCAGGGGTCTCCACACAGCTGCTCCAGCACCCAGGGCTGCATCAGGGTAGGTCCATGTGCCTTCTCATCAGGGATATCTTGCAGGAAGTGAGTCTTGCCAGCTGAAGCAGGGAACTGCTAAGGCAGCATCAGAAAACAAGAGACCTCAGAATTAGAAAGGTGAGGCTTACCGAGCCATTTATTATTCTGCCCTTCAATTAGCCCCATATGTGTTGATTGGCCAGGTTGGCACAATAAACTAACCACTTTAGGGACAATCTCATACCATGGATAAATCTGGAAGACCTTATGCTGAATTAAGTAAGGCACTTACAACAGAATATATATATATATATATATATATCTCCACTATTACAAAGTTTCAAAGAAAGATTTTCAAACTAAACAAAATATATTCTTGGATAATTACCAAGGGTAGAAGCGTAAGGGAGAAGAAATCATTAACTAGAAGGTTCATGCATTTTAACTTGGGTGAAGGAGAATTCAAATCTTGGTAAATAAATAAATAATTGTAAAATATAAGAGTACTGAGCTATTAACCATTGTCTGAATTCCAGAGAAATTTCTACTAGCAAATCTGAAGATGGAACTGAACTGAAAACAATCAATTATTTACTTAACTATCATTTTGGGTCTACTTCACTTGTAACCCAGGTAATGCAAAGGTTAGTATTCTACTACTAATCTAAATATCAGGCATTTCAACCTACCTATTGTCACTGAGGAATAAAGGCCTGGTCATCTACTACCATGAAGATTTCTACCAAGAAACCCTTTGGATTAATTGTGCTTCATGTCCCATGGAGTTGCTGAAGTCAGAATTAATTCAACAAACTGGCTTTATACTTCTTTTAAAATATAAGCAATTCCCAGTAACAGACAGATAGATGACTTGTACAATCCATAGTAATCAATCAACCCCGTGAAAGCTTATCTAGTAGAAACTTGAGGTACATGCAAAGCTTTGTAACAACAGATGAGCACTATTTGGCAACGTGCCTCACACACAGCATTCTTCTTATTATACTATTATGCAAAGGACTTTTCTATATATGCACGTTTTTTTCTTTATACAGTTATACCCACTCACTCAAGGTCTGTAGTTTTTTCAATATTTTCTTCTCTTTCTATTTGTGGATTTTATATTTTGAATTTAGGTTTTAAATGCTTAGTTATTCATGACTTTTATATGTTTTAAAGTTATTGTACACTAGAAAATGTGAAATATCCCCAAACCCATGCTCACTGAGCTAATTCTGATTCACAGTGGCCCTTCATAGATTATCAAACTTTCAGGGAGCTGACAGTCTTATTTTTCCTCTAAAGAGCAGCAGTTGGATTTAAACCACTGACCTTGCAGTTAGCAGCCCAACACTGAGCTGACCAAGATTCCTTAAAAATATACCTAGTCCTATTGTTTCTGTGTCACCCGTGTACTGCTGAATTTTTCTGTCTGCTTTTTCAAAAACATTTTGTTAGGGGCTCATACAACTCTATCACAATCCATACATATACATACATCAATTGTATAAAGTACATCTGTACATTCTTTGCCCTAATCATTTTCAAAGCATTTGCTCTCCACTTAAGCCCTTTTCATCAGGTCCTCTTATTCCCCCCCCCTCCCTCCCCACTCCCTCTTCCCTCTCTCATGAGCCCTTGATAATTTATAGGTTATTATTTTGTCATATCTTGCCCTATCTGGCATCTCCCTTCACCCCCTTCTCTCTTGTCCATCCCCCAGGGAGGAGGTCACATGTAGATCCTTGTAATCAGTTCCCCCTTTCCAAACCACTCACCCTCCACTCTCCCAGCATCGCCCCTCACACCCTTGGTCCTGAAGGGATCATCCACCCTTGATTCCCTGTGCCTCCAGTTCCCACATGCACCAGTGTACAACCTCTGCACTATCCACTCCTGCAAGGTAGAATTCGGATCCTGGTAGTTGGGGGGTTAGGAAGCATCCAGGATCTGGAGGAAAGCTGTGTTCTTCATCAGTACTACATCGCACCCTGACTGACCCATCTCCTCCCCTATTCTCTTCAGGAAAATCAAGGACTACAATGAGGATAAAGGAGATGATCTTTATATGTTTAATTCTGAGCTTTATATGTTTAATTCTGTGAATTTCCTACAATATACAAGTTTTTTAAAAAAATGGATGATATACGTTTTTTGGCAACACTACATGAAGAGCTTCCAGGAATTGCTTTCAGTAGGTTATTGGCTAAAAACTAATTTTGCGAGCTGTAATCAATTTTGATACAGAATGACCATAAAGCATGTGAAGAGGTGTGTCTGCAATATATCAAACGCACCTCCAGCCTTAAAGGAAAAGAGTGAGTCTGAAGTCTTTTTATTAAGAAATCTATATTGGATGTTTTCTTCATGTGCTTCCCATTTAGAATAAATTGGGATGTTTCCAAGCGTATAAAGTCACTTTCAGTGACAGTTGTGTAAACACGGAGGATAAAAAGACCGCAGCAACATTCAGTGCAAAAGTACTTAAAGGTATTTGTGGAAAGGATGCTCACAGATTTGATACCTAAGGGACAAAAGCACAACGACACATTAGAAAAACACCAGTGGGAAATGTGACAGTGAAACAGTCCACCACGATGTAGGAGAGAGAGAAAAAATGCCCAGAGGAATCAGTGACGAGCTCAGATCAAACTCGATTGCTCTCAAAGGTTGAGCAGCATAAAAGGTAAACTGCATGCTTTGTTTCCACAACCATACTCACAGTGTTACTAAAGAAATGATCATTTATTTCGTTATAACAGTTTTAAAACCGAAACCAGGTGAGGTCAAGTCAATTCAGTCACCTGGTGAAAACTTGCCTTATGCAAATGTGTGGTTTCAGGGTCCTTGGGCCAACCCAGTTGTTTATTTGCTGGAGGAAGAATAGAATTTCTATCATCCAATAAAACACGTAACTTTGGATTGTATGTCAGGATCTTATATAAAACAGTTTTAAATATGCCCCTGACAGGTTTAACCTATAGATAATTAAGACGCCATTCTCACCACCCATTGTGATTCCTCCAGACCTTGATTGAAATGTGAAGCTCCTGTGCTTGACTGACAATCAGAAGTTGTGCTTGAGCAACAATGGAAGTCTAGGTGATGTGACTGCTCCCGGGACTGTCATTGATTGGAATTGTTCTCAGCTGGGCATTTAATTCTGCGTGGCATTCGGGGACATCGACTAGGTCAACTCATTTATCTGTGGTTATTGTAACACAGCGTCTGTTAAGAAACCATGTAGTTGCTTGTGTTTCATCAGTCAAGTATTAATGAAACTTGCCAGACCTTTGAGCGGAGGGAGTTTCCTAAAGTTAGAAAGGCGGTAAAGAAAAGAAGCCAGGACTAATGGAAAAGAACTTTTCTTCTCTGAAGCAGTCTACATCCCCAGGGAGTCGCGCTGTCTGAAATTAAGTTTAGATGCCACTCTTGCTAACTCATTTGCATATGCACTGTCAGAATACAAAGGTCTAAGTAGTAAAATTCCACCATTTGTCAGTTTTTATAGTGCAGTGGTTTCCATCTTGTTATGATGCTGGAAGTTATCTCACTTTTATTTTTAAAAGATAATTGTTTATTGACTTCAGTATATTAAATACACAACCATTGTAAATTTACATATGTTAATTCAAATTTGAAGGGTTTTCACATGCACACACACACACAAACTGGCATGCCACAATTGTCTTAATTTGCAAACATAGTCACCTTATCAATGATCTGTTGCAAGTATTTCACCCAAAGTTGAAAAAAATTGTTTATCTTGACCATGAAAACCTGCAACAAATTTAAACTAATTATATAAAACTCATTATTTGTAGTTTCCCCCATTGTAAAAATCCAGGAAATATTATACAAATAACTAATAGATATTGCTTACAACATAATCCTGGGCCGCTCCCCACACCACAACCTGATGCTCCTGTATTTTTAAATCCACCATCAAAAACCAAGAATATCGCAAATCATTTTATTAAAAAAATTCACATGTGTTCAAATGAAAAACCCAGGAGAAATAAAACTTAAACCCAAGAACTGACACTAATATTCAGAACCTGAATTAAATAGTGGCCCCAAATATCTCTGACCAATGATCATAATCATGGATCTATATTATTGCAATGAAATCCAAGAGACTTTAACCTTTCAGCATTAGAAATCAAGATCTTTCTAATTATGGGATCCTACATTTTCTAGGTCCCAAGAATGAAGGACTGCATGCAAACACAGGAAAAAGAACCCCAAAATGAGACAATTTCACCCACACTTTCAGAGATCAGCTTGTTCAGAAACTTCTTCTGGGGTTTGGTGAATCCAAAATGTGGTTACCAGCTGATTGTGTCAACAATATTTGAGTCCTAAGGTTCAAGGTAAAAAAAAAAAAAAGGGCATAAGGGGTGGAGGGACAGGGGAAAATATATGTTAGGACAAGTCATATTTAAAAACATAAAAAGGTACACACCATATTTAAAAGTGCCCAATCATGGGGACAAGATGGGCTGCTAAGTCAGAGAGCTGAGTGACAGCTAGGAAGCAACTGTCAAGATTCAGAAGATTGTTTCTTCATGTGCTCAACAAACGCCACCGGAACTGTCCTGAACTGCAGGATGTGGGACCCTGAGTGCAGTCATTTCTCAGTCTTGGCCACAGATTCTCCACAAAACAAAAGAAGACCGAACAAGGACACTACAGCCACATTTCACTTCTAGTGCTGGAGTTCTACAAGGGCTTGGATAATGGAGGCAGAATTCAAATAAGCAATGCCAACCAAATGCCAACTTCCTAAAAAAGGTGCTGCCCCCTCCTCGTATCTATAAAGCACAAAGAAACATGAGTTGTGAAATGGAAAATGCAGAAAAAATCATAGAGACTAACGATATTAATGTGACCAAGGATTTTAGTCAACAGTGAGTTATGAGTTTAGGATCACCAGGGGGAAATAAGGGCTCTTTCTAAACAAACTTCTGGACTTCAGAAAATCTCTTCAGGTAATAGATCTGCCCCAATGTCATGCCCACCAGAAGGAGTGCTTCAAAGAAGGGCCACAGGAGCACTCTGCTGTTTGTGCTGTTGATTGCTCCGTGCATGCTCTATCAGACCTCCATGCATTCCTGCTCTTGCCTCGCAGCTGTCATCACCACTGAGAGCTCATTAATTATTTCTTCTACCTTCTGTTTTCGTGTCTTTTCCTTTCAGGGCCTCCTCCCTATCCTTGGTGACTGTCACCCTCTTTGGAGTCATGGTGGACATCCTATTGCTAAACAAAACTTGTTTGTTCCATCCTTGTGAGCATCAAATGTGTATTTCCCACTGGAATCTCTGTTTCCTCTGTAGATCCCTTTATTATTAGGCCCTGTGATCCCCAAATCAACATCCAGGAAGGTGCCCTAAGTCACCTCAAAGATAAGGCCCATTTTGGTGCTCAAGGTGAATCGCTGGAAGAAGCACTCCTTGGATGCAGGTCCATGTTAATGTAGTAACCAGAGATCATGGTCAGAAGCTCAACCAGAAGTACCAGCAACTCAGGGAGGGTCACCAGGGCCTAGACCAGGAACAGGAATGTGGCCTCCTGAGCCCTATCACTAGTATGTTAAATACTAACAGGGTCCCCCAAGGTTAACAATTGTCAACAGAGATTTCAGAATAACAATTTACTATGAAGGAGGATGAAGGTGTCCACTTCAGGGGGTTTAACCTTTAAGAACCTTAGAACAGTAGCAGATCATTGTCATACTGAAAACATCAGGAAGAGCAGAGGACATTGACAGATAAAGTGCAGGAAGTGAGCCCTCAGGTCAGAAACACTCAAATTATGCCTGAGGAAGAGCTGCATTCTCACACTAGAGTCAACAAACAAAAACAGATGGCATAAAGCTTTGGGGACCTTCATTGCTGATGAGGCATGACTCAAAATAAGGAGAAATGCCTGTAAGCATCTTTTATAAATTGGAACTTGGAATGCACGAAGGAAGTCTAGGAAAATTGGAGGTCTCCAAAAATGAAATGGAACCCATAAAGATCAATATCCTGGCTGTGAATGTACTGAAATGAATGTACTGAAATGAATGAATATTGGCCATGTAGTTTCTATGCTGGGAATAAGTTCAAGAGGAATGGAGTCACATCTATCATCAAAGAAGACATTTCAAGCTCTTTCTTTAAGTACAATGTTGTCTATGATAGGATAAACAACTGTTGCTCAAAAGTACACACCAACCACAAAGTGTGGTGATAAACTGAGCAATTATACCAATATTTTGAGTCTGAAATTCATCAAACATGTGATCAAAATGCATCAATAATTATTGGACACTGGAATGCATAAGTTAAAAACAAAGAGGAAGGAACAGGAATTAGAAAATATGACTGTAGTGAGAGAAATAAAGGTGGAGATCTCATGATAGAATTTTGTAAGATCAACATTATTAAACCACAATTGTATTTATCGATTACTTCAGAGGAAGCACACGTAATATAATTTACTAAATATGTTGGAAGAGACCATGCAGAAACTCACTATCACTAGTCAAAATAAGGCCAGGTCTACAGATGAACCATGGTCTCCACTCTGCCTGTCCCTTCATTCACATTAATATGGTTTTTCATTTTGGGTTTTTGATGTCTGATACCTGATCCTTTTGACACCTCATGATCATGCAGACTGGGTGTGCTTCTTCCATGTGGGTTTTTTTGCTTCTCAGAAAAATGGCAGCTTGTTTATCTTCAAACCTTTAAGACCCCAGATGCCTTTTGATAGCTGGACACCATCAGCTTTCTTCACCACATTTGCTTATGCACCCGTTTTGTCATCAGCAATCATGTCAGGGAAGGTGAGCATCACAGAATGCCAAGTTATTAGAACAAAGTGTTCTTGTGTTGAGGGAGTACTAGAGTGGAGGCTGCCTTAATACTTAATACTTCACAAATAAATATATGTACAAAGATCTATTTCCCTATTGTGATATATAAATATATTTACATAAGTACATGCCTTAGTATTTAGACCTCTAGAATGTCCTTTGCCTCCTAGTTCTTTCCTCTATTTTTGTTTACTTTTCTCTTGTCCCACTATCATGTTTGGCCTTCATTCAGGTTTCAGTAATTCCTCTTGGCTACATTGCCCTTGATCAAGCCCTACCAGGTATGCCCTCCTCACTATCAATTATAGATCTTTTATTCTTCCCTTGTCACTGGATTTGTTGGCACAAGCCAACAAGACAAGCCATTCAGGGTACAGTATAGCACCAACAAATATACAACTTTCCTATAATTCTTTAATGCTTCCTCCACTCTCCCCTCTTATTATGACCCCAATTCTACCTTATAAATCCAGCTAGATCAGAGCATATACACTGGTACAGGTAAGAGTTTGCAACACAGGAAATCCAGAACAGATAGACCTCTCAGGATCAATAATGAGAGTAGCAATTCCAGGAGAAGGGGAAGGTGAGTAGAGAAAAGGGGATCCGATCATAATGATCTACATATAAGCCTCTCCCAGGGGGACAGACAAAAGAAATGTGGGTGAATGAATACAGTGGTTGGTGTAAGACATGAAAAATATCATGAGAGAGGGAAGGTGGGTGAGCGGGAAATGAACTGATATAAGGGCTCAAGTAGAAAGAATATGTTTTGAAAATGATGATGGCAACTTCTGTACAAATGTGCTTGACACAATGGATGGATGGATGGATGGATGGATGGATGGATGGATGGATGGATGGATGGATGGATGGATGTGATAGGAGCTATATGAGCCGCCATAAAATGATTTTAAAAAGAAAGGACAGGGGTTGACAGTGGAAACGTGATTAATTGCTCATAGGTAAATGGAATGACCCTAAAGGCATTGTGGGCGACTCCTTGGGCTGAAATGCACAAGGCCAGCAGTTTGAAACCACAAGCCACTCCATTGGAGAAAGATGAGGCTTTCTAATCCCAGAAACATTAAATCCACAGGGGTATTTCTAATCTGTCCTATAGATCCACAATCAATTGGATGGCAATGGTGATGATGATGATGATGATGATGATGATGATGATGATGATGATGATGATGATGACGACTATGAAGTTGAAGTTAAAGAAATTTAACACTCGGCTGATGAACCACTTCAAGTTAAACGATCCCATGTAGGTAGATGCTATTGAAACCTATATTGCTTTCAGGCTTACAGATTACATAATAAAAATAATTTCAAACATGAGTTAATTTGTAACTACTCAGCAACCTCTGGAGATATGCAAGCTTGTGATTGGTCAGGGTTGTGTTAAAATAAATCAATAAGGGTCAGAATATGATCTTGGGTGTATTCTGTCTGACTTTTGAAACATCTCAAGCATAGATTTGGCTCACTGAACACTAATGATGGAAGACCTGATGAACTGAAAGTCAAGGGCTTTTAAAAACCCTAGAAAGTAAGGAAATATCAAAGTGGATGCAAGAAGAGCTTCTGAAACTGGCTCTTGATCGTCCTGTTGTTCTCAGGTGCCTGAGTCGGCTCTGAACCATAGCAACCTTTGCACAACAGAATGAAACACGGCACACGTGGGTCTGTGCCATCCTCACAATTGTCTCCATGCCTGAGCCCATTGGTGCAGCCACTGTGTCAATCCATTTCACTCAGGGCCATCCTCTTTGTTACGCCTCCCTTTCAATTTACCAAACACAACGTCTTTCCCCAGGGACTGGTATCCCTGGACAATATGCTCAAAGTATTTAATGCAAAATCTTGCCATCCTTGCCTCTAAGGAGCACTCTGGACTTTACTTCTTCCAATGTGGATTGGCTTGTTGTTTTAGCAGTCCATGATGCTTTGATTATTCTTTTCCAGGCTCACAATTCTAATGCATCCATTCCGCTACTGTATTCCTGATTAAATATCTGACCTTCGCATGCATATGATGCAATGGAGAACACCATGGCTTGGGTCAGGCGCACTATAGTTCTCAAAGTAACATCACTGTTCTTCATTACTCTAAAGAGGCCTTGTGCAGCACACTTACCTAATGCAATATTTCCTTTGATATATTCTCTGCTGCTTTCAATCCAGTTTATCTGATTATTTACTCACAATAAAGACTGAGCAGGTGTGGTGAGAAGATGCAACCCTAGTGCACATCCTTCCTGATTTTAAACCATGCACTCTTCCCTTGTTCTTCTGGTTGCACAACTGCACAAGTTCTGAATGAGCACAATGATGTGTTCTGGGATTCCTAGTCTTCCCAGGATTATCTACAGCTTACTATGGTGCACACAGTCAAATACCTTTGCACAGCTGATGAAACAGCAGCACACATCTTTCTGGTATGCTCTTCTTTGAGTCAAGATACCTCTGGCATCAGCAATGTTATCCTTGTCCTTTTATGAATCAGGCCTGAATATCAGGCAGCTCCCTGTCACTGTAGTTCTTCTACTCTTGTTGGATGATCTTAAGCAGGGGCTCGATCATAACAGTGTTGGTGGCACAGGCCTAGACTGTATTTTTTTCTATTGTAGTTAAGAGCCCTATTAGTTGGAGCCAACTGGACAGTACAATACAATAGTATCATTTACATACACTTCTATTGCATATTATGCAAGAAAATATCTATGTCTTCTTGGTTTAGTGTTCCATTACTAACGAAAGATTTAATTATCAGAAGCCCCCCAGAGACACCTTAGAAGAAAGACTTGTTGACTTTTCCCCAAAAGCTGACAGGCATCTAAAATATTTTGGCGTGAAATTGTGCTTTGACACGCTAGTTCGTGGTATAAGAGAAAACAACTGGACAGCAACTACTTTTGTGTGTCTGGTTTGGTTTAATGCTAAATGTATAACAACTTCCAAAATGTCTACTAAAGTGATTGTATAAGTGACTTACCCATTCACAAGCAATAGATGAAGTTCCATTTGAGTTTCAGAATTGGGGCACATTACATGACCGTACTACCTGTTTAAGAGACGGCACCCAAGTAGAAACAAACTCATGCATCTTTGCTCCCCGCCCATCTGCACTCGAATCTCTCCAGATGAAATGTTCATGTCTTGCAGGTCCCAGTAGGGAGTAGTATGGTTGTCCCACCCACCCCCAGTGCAAATAAAATCCGATTGGCTCTTGCTCAGTGTTTCAATGTCTCTGTGTTCTTACATAAAGGGAGTTACTCTCCTTCTTGAGGCTGAAACCATATACCCTACATGGTAAACATTTGACTGTAACACGCAGTATGGTCAATACCTGCCTGTTTTCATGCACTGATGTCTAGGATATTCATTCCATTTCCTTTTTAATGACTTCTAACTTTCATATTTACATTCCTCATTTTTATTATAAATAGGTATTTGCTACTGTTTCTTCTCATTTTGCATTGTGCTTGCTCAGCAGAAGAAATTCCAGGAACTTTTCTCTCTCTTTATAATTAAAGTTGACACTTATCTTAAGAAGGTATTTCCCCCGATAATATTTTAAGTGCCTTCCAGCATGAGGAGCTTATTATCCAGCACTACATTAGAAACTATACTGTTGGTCTTTCTTACTACTAGTTTCAGTATCAACAATGATTGGCTGTAGCCATTTCAGGTTGTTATGTGTGGAAGTAGTAAGTGCTGAGTCAATGTTAACTTCCATCTCTGCCACCATGGTCGACTTGTTTTTGGATACTGGGCAACAGCAAGAGTAGCTGATGATAAATGCTGACCGGTATCCATACAAGGAATCATCTTGCCTACTTCATTGTGGAAATATTTCTCTGATAAAGTTATTTGGTGTGTGTTCATGTGGGATTCAGATATCTTGATGTTTTTGCTTACTCGAATATGTTTAATCATACACCACTTTCCCTAACCAAGGTTAATTACGTCTATACATGTTCAAAAAATGTTCTCTGGTATTGATTCCACTCTTCACAAGGTCTGAACATGACTCTCATCACTCCTGTCCTGGTTATTACATTTTATTTAGTCTAGTTTCCCTGGCCCTTTGTATTTTCATGTTTCTTTTAATTGCTATCCATTTGATTTCATTTGGGTAATTTTCTTTTCAAAGAAGCTATGCTTTGAAGAAAATATTATTTTTGGAGCTACTATGATATTTAATTGCAAGGTGACCTAAGGGTTTATTTCAGTTTAAGTATTGAAGCGTTTTTCAGGAAATAACCTTAGGGAGCTCTCCAATCTCAATGGGTTTAGTGGGTCTGATTTTTGTTCTGTCTTGCTTTGTGTAATTGTACGTCTTTCCCTCTTCAATGAGGGTCCATGTGTTATGTGCTTGATTAACACAATGAATAAATAGACTGGCATTATCTCGTATGACATAGTTTTTTTTAAATTGTTAATTTCAATGTAGATATTACTATTTTTTAAAACAATGTGCTATATTTAGGTGCCATTGAGTCTCTTTGGATTATAGCAACACTAGATAACACTAGATTGTTGAACAGCCTGTCACCATCCACACAAGAGTTTTTATGCTTGAGCCCCTGATCCAGACACTGTGTCTATCCACCTCCTAGAGGGGTTTCTCTTTTCCAACGTGATTCTATTGTACGAAGACTGGTGTTTCTTGGTAACATGATCAAAATACTTAAGCAATCTTTCCATCCTTGCTTCTAAGGAGCATTCTGGCTGTACTTCTTCAAAGGAAGATATGTTTGTTTTGCTGGTTCATGGTACTTTCATTATTCCTCAACACTGTAAGCAAAATGCATCCTTTCTCTTCTGGTCTTCCTTATGCTTTGTATCTGACATATAGATAAAACATGATTAAAAATACCATGAGTTGGGTCAAGCGTATCTTAGTCCACAAAATGATATCATTGGTTTTTAACACTGTAAAGAAGTCTTTTGAAGGGGATTTGCTCAATAAGGGAGTCATTTGATTCCCTGCCTGTTGTGTATATGGGGGGGAGGGGGCTTTGATTTTGAATTGAAGTAAAATTAAATTCTTGACAATTTCGATCTTTTTCCAGTTTATCCTGGTCTCATAGTCACATAGGGAACTGAGTAGTCTGTTAACGGTGTAGCTGTCAGACCCTAGGAAGGTCTAGTAGCAAGCCAAAAGCTGTTTGTTGTTGTTGGTCAGTGCTGTTGAGTCAGTTCCAACCACTGGCAACTTTACGCACAACAGAACAAAGCACTACCGGCTCCTGCACATCTGCACAATTATTTTTTCATTTATACCCACTTTTGCAGCCACTGTGTCAAGCTGTCTCTTCTAGAACCTCCCTCTCTTTTACTGGTCCTCCGCTTTACCAAGCTTGCTGGCCATTTCCAGAGACTGATGTCTCCTGCTAACATATCCAGGGTATTGGTGATGAGTCTCACCATCCTTGCCTTTAGGAAACATCCTGGCTCTGCTTCTTTTGAGCCATATCAGTTTGTTCTATTGGCAGTCTATGATACTTTCAAGATTCTATGCCAACACTATATTTCAAATGCATCAAATTTTCTTCAGTCTTCCATATTCGAAGTCCAACATTCACATGCATATGTTGTTGTTGTTTTGAGGTGCCACCGAGTTACTTCTGACCCATAACAACCCAATGTGAAACAGAACAAAGCACTGCCTGGCCCTGCCCCAGCCTCACAATTGTTCCTTTACGTAAGCTCATGGTTGCAGCCGATGTATCAATCCATCTCTTCAAGGATCTTCCCCTTTTTTGCTTCCCCTCTGTTTTACCAAGCATGATGTCCTTCTCCAGGGACTGCTCTCTCCTAGACACACAGGCATATGAAGTACTTGAAATTACCATGACTTGGTTCACGCATACTTAATCTTCATAATAACATGAATTGATTTTCAATATATTAAAGAGGTCTCATGCAGCATATTTACATAATACACTGTGCTGTTTTCCCTCTTGATGTCTGCTTCCATGAGCATTCATTGTGGATGCAAGCAAGGCGATGCCCTTCATAACTTCAATCTTTCCCCACTCGTCATGTTATCACCTAATGTTCCAGGTATAGGGCTTTTGGTTTCTTTACATTGAGTTGTAATCCATATTGAAGGCTGAACTTCTTGCTGTTTATCAGCAAATGCTTCAAGTCCTCTCACTTTCAGCAGTCGAAGCTGTGTCATCTACATATTTAAGGCTATTAATAAGTCTTCTTCCAATCCTATGCCAAATTCTTCTTTGTAAAACCCAGCTTCTCTGATGATTATCTCAGCGTACAGATTGCATAAGTGTGGTGAGTGGATACAAGTCTAATCTGTATTCTTTTTCTGGTTTAAACAATGTAATATGCTTTTGTTTTCCATTTGTACAATTGCCTCTTGGTCCATGTACATGATCCGCATGAACAAAATGAATGAAGCAGAAATTCCCATTTTTCATAAGGCTATCCATAGTTTGGTTAGGATCTCCATAGTCGAATCCCTTTCCGCAGTCCATAGATACAAAGAAACAAGTAAATATTTTCTGGTATTCAGCAATGTTATCCCATCTTCCATGTCCTCTTTATAATCTGGCCTGAACCTTTGACAGCTGCCTGTAAATGTACTGCTACAATGGCTGATGAATTATGTTCAAAACAATGCTCCTTGCATGGAATATAAATAATACTATTTTCTAAATTGAGTGTTCGTTTTGGGCCTGTTTTCTTTGGAATGGGTACAGATATGTATCTCTTTCAGTGAGTTGATCAAGTTGTTGACTTCCAAATTCCCTGACATAGAGGGGTGAGCTGCCAGTCCTTTATCCGCTGGCTGAAACATTTCAATTGGTATTACATCAACTCCTGGATCCTTGTTTGTGACTAATGTTTTCAATGCCGGTTGGATTTTGTAATTCAATACCATAGATTCTCGATCATTTGCTGCCTCCTGAAATGGTTGACTCGTTCTTTTTTAGTTGCTGATATTGAGCTGCTCCTCAGAGCTTCTACAGGAGTCGTCAAATCGATTTTGTATGTACTCCATCTGGAGAAGTACACATACATACTCACCATCTGTGTTGCTGAAAAAAGTTACTTGTGATAAAATGACATTGGGCTTGCAAACTCTATCATGAAACCTTTTGCTTCATTCCTTATCACCAAATCCATATTTTCCAATTACTGCCATTTCCTCTTTGTTTCCAACTTTTGCATTCCAATCACAAATAATCTTGATTTTACTTACTCCACTTCCAACTAAAGAATTGGTAGAATTTTTCAACTTTTTCATCACTTGCTTTGGCAAGTGTGTGCTAATCATATCAGAGGCAGCAATTTGTTGCAAGAAAGATTTTGAAATATTCTTTTTGAAGATGAATGCAAAGCCTTTTCTTTTGATTGTTTTATTCCTAGTATAGTAAACCATATGGTTTCCTGATTCAAAATAGCCAGTACCAGTCAATTTAGGTCACTAATGCCTAGATTGCTGATTTGTATGAGATGTATTTACTTTTTTTGCAACTACCTATTTACCTAGAGAGTAGAGCTTCCAAAATTATAAGTCTTTATGGAACCAGATATCGACAGATATTATCTTTCTCCTGAAGAGTAGCTGGTGATGTTCTATGGTCAACTTTAATAGTTTGCTGCCCAATGCCTAACTCTCCTAAGTGCCATGGCCACAGTCTGAGCCCAGAAACAGAAAATCAGCTATAACACCCTAGTTCCAGCTATGACACCCTAGTTCCAGCCTCATCAGACTCCTCTGATTACTGCTTTGCCTCCGTCTGTCTATTATGATAGCAAGCCCACCATGTTCTTATCGATTAAACACTGCCACTAAGACGTGGCCACAATGGGGCTCAGTGATCACCACTGCATTAGGTTTCCCAATTCAGGGACCATCATTCTCGCTGACATGTTGAGGAGAGTAGTTAGGGGATTCTACATTCACGGGTTCTGGGGAACTCTCACAAATTGATTTTTCACAGTTATATGGTTACAGATATGTCCTTGGATTCTCTAAAATTGGGTGGGTAAATTTTATACACATAAAAATTCTACTCTGAATTTTTCCTTTTATTAAGGCTTTGCATAACTACCTCTACAGTGTACCAAAGTAATTCTGATATTAAGCTTCATTTAGTATGGACATCTTTTAGTCCATAATTTAGCCGATTAACCAAACAATCTATCTGACTCTTTTTAAACTCCTGGAAATAAAAATAAAGTGCAGACTATCTGCATAGTGCACTCATATCAACAAAGTTGACCTTATGATACTTTATACTTCTCCCACTATTACCTCACACTTTAATTATCCATTTCTTATATGTTCCCAAATTTCTGTCTGTAGAAAAAGGAAAATATATCTAATATATATATGCAATTAAAAGGAATATATAATATATAATTTAAAGAAATATAGATATAATTCATCTGCAGCATAGTGCATATTTTTCAAGAGTCAAACTTTCTCCATGGTCATTTATGGTCCGCTCTAACGGGACTACAGCTATGCAACTAGAAGAAAAGACAGGAGGTGGGAGGGTGAGTTCTGACAATAATTAGCAGAGTCTTAGCCAGCAATTGTTTCAGGGAGGCCATTACAGGCTTCTCAAACAAAACTAGAAACCCTCATCCCAAAACCCAACTACCACAATGTAACTGCTTTCCTTTGATATATGCATAATTATTATGTTGGTATTTATTTTATCAATTTTATTTGCTAAGGAAATTGTCATTAGTCGTGCATCAATATAAATTAAAGCTTTACTATTATATAGATAAAATTAGACTGATTTATTTTTCTTATTTTATATAATGAATTACTTTTTTGTGTTAAGATTTTCGTCATGTGTTCTTTTCCATTTCTCCTCCTTTTCTTTCTACGACCTGACCTCTTGTCTTAGGAAGACAATAAGTTAACTCACATCAATCATTGTTAATGGCTCTATCACTCTATTGATTTTTCTGATGTTTGTTTCCTGTCTTGTCACTTGGATTGGGAATAGATGTCCATCTATCTTTCACCAGAGTAAAGTAAATTGAGAGATTTCCTGTTTTATTAAGTACTCAATATTTACTTCCTCTTAAATCATACTTAAAGTTTAAGAAATTTCTATTTATTTAGATTTGTGCTTATATTTTGATTGTTCTGCATTGATTATCCTTCCCAATAAGTGTAGTCTTCTGCTACAGTTAAAGTCATTCTCATTTAGAATGCTTTTAATTTAGATACTTTACATTGATATGACGTTCATTGAATTAACTATAAATGCATATGTGTGTGTTAATATTCATTATATAAGGCATATATAACATACATGACACACATATAGAGAGCATGTGTATGTGCATATATATAATCTTCAAAGATTTTGTGAAAAAATTCCATTACCTTTTGTGTTAAGGTGGGTTGACTAGAAAAAAAATCCAGTGATACTCATATATGCATAATAGAGCTTTATATCAAAATATAATTATTGATGAAGAGAACATCCTAGCCCAGCCCAACTCAAGTCCTAACTCTAATAAGTCCCTCTTTAGCCTCACACAGGCATATACAACGATGCAGAATGCATAATATATTGGTGAATAAACTAACATGTAATCTCAGCCTGTAAATCTTGAATTTTTATAGATTAATTATTTTATGTTATATGAATAATAATTTTTATTTAAAATCCTTTTAAAATTCTATTAATTATCTATACTGCATATCAGATTTAAGTCTCACTTTGTGGCTTAAAAGTCTACTATTGTTCTGCAATTTCTGTTAATCAAGTATTCAGCTGTGGTTACGCTAAGGCTTTCTCAGGAGTGCAGACATCTGTGGGGCAGTAACGCAGTCATTTTACTACTGGCTGGACCAAAGGGATCTCTTCCCACTTGTCTTAATCAGACAAACAGAAGCATTGTTCTGATTGTTGCTGGATATGACCAGTGCCTTCCACTAGTGACTTCTCCATGAGCTACTACAATGGCCTCATAGCTACACAACTGACATCATCCAGAGCCAGGGATCCAAGATATATACCCTACTAACAGCAGCAATTTATAACTTAGATGCAGAAGTCACATACATGTGTATGTGCCAACTATGTTGGTTAAACAGACAAACTCTGACAATGGGGGAAGGACATGCAAAACACTTGAAGGGAAGGATCATGGGAAACTATCTTGGAGGCTGACTACCACATTATTCAAATCTATAGATTCTTTTTCATTTGTCCCTTACCCAGTAGTGGCATATTTTTTTTTTAAATCACAGCCTCTTGTGAGGAGTCTGTATTATTTAATAAGTATTATTATATAGTTAGGGTAGTTTCAATGGTTCTGGAAACATTTACAAAATTTTGTTACTATGGAATGACAAATTGCATATTACTAGTTATTTAACTATTTAGAGTTAGGATAAAGTCTAAATAATTGACAATAAAAAGAAAAAAAATCATCAAAGGAAATATTCATACTTTGAAATCTGTTGTGTGGAAATTAAGAAAAAAATTAAGACTAATAAAGGAGTTGAACTAAGTGTTCTTTGTGAATTTGCTGAGGTTTTCTTTTATAAGCTAATTATCAAACTTATTTAAAGAAATTCATAATGTATAATTACTGGTTATTATAAGTATAATTTTACTGTCACCAAATGGTGTTTATACTTGAATAATTAGAATTTCAGGAAAACATTAAATACTTACACATTTATTTATATTTACATAGTAGGAATTAAAAAAATAATCATTTTAACATAAATAACAATAAAAATGGAAAATGTTGCCCAATATTATGTACTGTCTCTCATCTAACTCAGTTGCATTATTTATTTAAATAAAATAAATTCAACTTAATTTGCATGGTAGAAAATGCTAGTATTGATTATCATATTACAACATAAAGGTCACTCCTACATAAGATATATAAATGGATCTTCACCATCATTTTGGGGGTTAAATTATTATTTTCCTTTTTCCAGAGCGAATACTAAGTACCTGAAGGGTTATCTGTTTAGTTCAAAGTTTCAGAGGTGCGAGAGAATTTAGGATTTGCAATTTTATCTATGGTTCCAAGTCAACACCTAATCTACTAAATCAAATTATTGACTTTAACCATGTATTGTAGAACATTGTTACTAGATCTTTTGTACTTAATATTTTGTAAATAACATGTACTCATTTAAAATTATAAAGTGATTACTTTGGGGCTCTTGGGATCTTACTGCCACTTTAGAGAGAATGGGGCTGCTGTTTTGTAGAACATCATTCCACCACTAAAAGTAACGATGTCATGGGGTCAGTTACCTAAAGGTAAGTTCTTCATGAATATGACTACCATGTCTTAGAGAATGAGCAACACATTCATAGCTTATGATGTTCTGATGGCGGTGGTAGACGTGCAGAGCTACTAACCCCAATGCCAGCAGTTAGAATACACCAGTTGTTCTGCAGAATAGAGAGCTGGTTTGCGCCTCTCCTACGGAGTCGTGGCTCTGGAAAACTCCAGGGGTGTGCTACCCTGTCTTAGAGGATCACTGTGAGCCAGAATCGACTCAATGATAGTGAATTTTGAGTTTGATTAGAATCATGTGTGTTTTATACTTTTTTTAGAATACACTCTAGAATATGGGAGCACCGACATACGCATGTTATAGCTGAACACTAATTTCTGTTCTCTAAGAGAATGTATTCATTTAACCATGACATGATACAGAGCAAGAGATATTTTTATCAGCCACTATGTTTCATATTCATAGTTATGAAAAGGAAAAATTGATTAATGCTTTCATCGCAAATAGAAAGAGTTGGAATATCTTTGCTGATTTTGAAGTAGCAGGAAGTATTATGCAATTCACACCCACTTTATTCTCAATTATTCACAGTAATAGACAATAAGTGTGGAATGGTACTTCTCACATCACAGCTAGCTGACAGAATATACAATTAGGCTTGATTCATAGCATTTATTAAAATTTCTATTTAATTGCTAATTAGTCTGTATAGATTTGTAAATGTAGGAACTGGCAGTAGCATATTTTTTTCTCCTTATTGTGCAGCATAGCAAAAATGATTGAAATTTCTATAGCACAGAATGACAGTCATTCTTCATTATGGCATATGCTAGTCAGGATAATAATTATGGATTCACTCGTCTATTAATTTGCTAACGTGCTTTGTGTCAATCTTTTACTTCCTTTTCCCTAACTCAAACATGTTAAGTGTGGAATCATAGAAATTTAGAGCTGGAAACATAAAGGAAGTCAATCTCTCCATTATACGTAGAAGATCAATAATCACAGAAACTTACCTATTCAGCACATTCTCACATAGCAAGTGCTCAGTAGAATATTAACTGAATTGGGTGCTTATTTCATTTTATAGTTGTTATTGTAAATAACTATAGTCGAATTTATTTTATTTTTTATCCCATTTAATAAAAAATTCAACAGATCTTTTAGAGTTAATTCAGAATGGCATTAGCACTTTAACATGGTCCTTTTTCCTGCTTCCCACTTCTTTCCTCCTTCCCTCCTTCCGTCTTTCATTTTGTTTTTATTCATACCTTTTTTTATTTTAAAATTGTTTAAGGATTGAATTACACTATCAAGCCCTTCCAATTTATATAATTTCATCTGTTAAAAATAGACACATCCCCCAATAACTTACACATTATTGTCAAACCCTGAATTCTCAGCATTGATATATTTCTTACTTTAACATGACAGAGAAAATATCTCAAATGATTTTATTCTTACTAGTACATTTAAGGCATAAAATATGATTAAGACTGTGGGTCTTGAAAGTTAAAAAATTGGGGTTGTGACACATTACCCTATTTTTGAAACTAACTAATTTTAATGATCTATAAACATCAGAACTCTTATGACAAATAAAATTCCTTAATTAAAATCTTAGCAGACTTTACAGAACTGAGTAACTACTTGATACATTATAGCTATTACAATATAGAAGACTAGCATTATAACTAGACCCTCTCAGAAATTACTTAACTCTATAATCAATCCCTTGCTGTCAGTCTATCTGCCTCTCTCTCTCTCTCTCTCTCTCGCTCTCTCTCTCTCTCTCTCTCTCTCTCTCTCTCTCTCTCTCTCTCTCTCTCTCTCTCTCTCTCTCTCTCTCTCTCTCTCTCCATACATGGCAAGGAGGAGAAGGAGGAGCCCTCTGGCCTCCTCTGGCTTCCCTATTGCCACTGGCAGGGATCTAACATGCCTTCCCCTGCATCCTTTTTCACTCTATTCTGACTCGGACTGTTCCTCTCCTGGCACTAGGCTCTTATGGAGGGTTCAGTAATTTGTTGCAGTGGCCACACAGGACTCACCGACAAGAATCACAATTAAAGGGGCATATTAGGGAAGTTAGCAAGTTATCACAAGGCAGCATCAGAATGCATTAAGGACATAGTAATTGATAGACAGCAACATCTCGCATTCCCGTCTCTCTCCCATTCTCAGCCACTCCACTCTGTGGTCCCTTGGCCTCTGCCTCTGCTGGCGCCGAGGCTCATGGCTTTGCCTTGTAGTCTCAGGGTCACTTCACTGCCCCACTGTTCTGACAGGGGTTTGCTTCCCTCAAACACTGAGGCCACTGTCTCAGCCTCTGCCTCTTCAGACTGGGATCTGGCAAGTGTCCAGTGGTAGTGCTTCTCGGATTTCTTTAGGCCTGAGACGTCTCATAGACACAGAGGAACCACTTTGAGGAATGTGTGGGCTTCATCTTTTGACAGTTCACACCCCAAAGGAAGCAAAGGGTGTGACTTGTTTCACACTCTCTGTTAAAGTCAGACGTTAGTCCTATCCCATAGGAATCCGGCGAACTTTAAATACCTATGTGCACCTTTAACTGGGCATGCCCCAATTCAGGCCCCTACAAGCCAGGAGTGCTTAATTGATCCAACGGGGTCAACCAATACCATCAACCACACTTCCCCAGGCAGAGGCTTTAAATACCCTGGTGGCAGGAAGCCGGGCCTTCTCCGTTCTCCCTTTCTCCCCTTCTGCCTTTCCTGCTGCTCCTGCCCCAGCCTGGCCATGCTGTGGTCTCTCTTGCCGCAGGTCACCACATGTGGGTGAGCAGTCCCATGGAATGCCGTGGTCAGCCGTGAACCCCAGAGTGGACTATGCATGGCTTGGCATGCATTCCTAAAGTAGCTTGTAGTCTTTTGAGATGGTAAAACCTGAAACATGTTCCATTCTTTATAAAAACCCACTGGGATTACTAACCAGGCATCGGCGTGAATTCTTGTTCATGGGAAGCTAAGAACCGAGGTATTGCTTCCCACCTGAGCAACCTAACGTTTGTGGTGCCATGTCACTGCAAGACACCTTTTAGACTGTAACTTACCGTATAGACTCGTGTATAAGCCGAGTTTATCAGCACAAAAAAATGTGCTAAAAAACTGGGGTTCGGCTTATACATTGGTCAGTAGAATGAATGGCTGTCATCCAGTCAAGCCCGACTAACAAAAGGAGGAAGTCTCATGAAGCCTGACATAGAGTTAATAGCAGAGTGGGTTCAAAATGCATGGAAAGACATTCCAGAAGACATGGTGCGACATGCCTTCCAGAAATGTAGTATTAGTATTGCTATGGATGGCAGTGAAGACTGCACTTTGTATGAAAATGACAGCAGTGATGGTGATGACGGCGATCTTAGTGAGGACAGCGTCTATGATGACATCACACCAGCTGAAGCTCTGCATTGGGATACAGATGATGATGAGGAATCCAGGTTTGAAGGATTTTAACTCTTTACATTTTAGCTTGGTTGCTGAATGAGCTCAGGGAATAGCACTCTTATGGTATCATTTATGATAGCTTATTGTTTTTGTTGAACCTATTTTCCACTCGCTGTGCTGGTTTACTAATGTTAAATGACTTCTTGTCCTTTTATTTATGTTTTTAATTGAAAAATATTTAAATACAATATCCCACTGATGTCTCAATTTTTAATAATTTTATTTTCGTTTTGATTATTGAAACTCAACAATAGTTTCTGCCCCAGGCTTATACTCGAATCAATCAGATTTTCTGTTTTCCCAGGTAATAATTAGGTACCTCGGCTTATACTCAGTCGGCTTATATTCGAGTATATATAGTAAGTAAGCCCAGCTTGGGATATTTTTCTGTAGTGGGGCCCCATTCAGGCCTTACTGGACACCTTCCAGATTTTCACCTTATCACCCTTGGGAGATGTAGAAAACAAGCGACCTGGTTGGACTTAGACTTCAGGGCACATGGTCTGGAAAAGGTACTGGCCTCCTTCAGGGAAGTGGAATCTTCTCAGCCCACCCCCTGCCCCCGCCCCTCCTCCACGGTCTGTGAAAGTGTATGGGAGACCCAACTCAATAACAGCCTGCTAGAGGGCCACGCTTCACAAGAGACAGGAGTCACCTTGCCTCCCCCCACCCCACCCCCACCCCTGTGTGTTTGCCGTTCTGCTTCTCTGTGCGGCTGTGGGGCTGCCTTTCTGCTCTTCCAGTTCCCCAAATACTTCCCTCAGCGTCACTTCCTGGGATGCGATTGGAAAACTGCAGCCTGCAGTGATGGGGAATATTGCTCCCCAAAGCCTTTTTCATGTGCAGTGGTCAACTCTGTGTCCCAGCCAGCACAATGGGCTCAGGCACCCTGTAACCCCTGCTGGTCTCTGTAGGATTCTGGTGCCCGTTGCTTGGTCCCCACTGAATCCCGACGTGGCTGCATGCAGCCGCCATTTTCCTGAAGGGATAGCCAATCCCGTGGTTCTCCACTCTCCAATAAGATGTGGCCACCAAGTGTCCACCACCATCTTGTTTCCCGGGCAACTGAACACTTGGTCTTCTGCCAACTTCTGCAAGAAGTCACCCAGAAAGAGTTCCAACCACGTGGGAGTCATCCTTAGTGAGCTGGCCCTGCCGGGTCCCCATGGGGCGGTTAACTCAGCCCAGTCCCCCAGTGCCTGCCTCCCTCTCCCCTATTTTCTTTTGTTTATAAACAAACTGTTTGGCCCTGTTGGGTGTTTGTTGTAGCTCCCTGCCTGTGTGCTCTTTTGGTTTTTCCCCCTGGCTAGTTTTCCTTTGTCAAAGCCCTGGCAAAAGGCATTTGAAAGTCAGGCCCCTGAGTAACTAATTCCGTTTTCCAGCACCACCGCTTTTGAGAAAGAACGAGTGCTAAAATATGCCATACAGTTTGCGGACAGTTTCCAGGTGAGGAATGAGAAATAGCCAACAGGAGAAACAGCTGTGCCTATTTCTGACCCAGGTTGGGTGGACACAGAAATATTCCCGGGTGTGTATGGTCAGCAAAAGGCCATTAATTATGCCAAAGTAATAGCTATTCACCAGGGCCCTGTGAAAGCCCCAGAGATTTCTTAGAGTGGCTGAAAGAAGCTGGGAGGTATCACTCCACTGTAGACATAGATTTGTGTGAATGGCAAGTCTTGCTCAGGGACACATTCCTCACAAAGGCCACACTAGACATTCAGAAGAAGTTTCAGAAGTTCGTGCAGAAGCCTGAAGAGTTACCCTAGAAGAGATGGCCACTAGTGCTAATGCCACCTTTTACACTGGGGACAGGGAGGGAGAGGTCCAGGAGAAGAAGGAAGAACATCCGACATGCGCAGGTACTGGCCGCCATTGCTATCTGATGCCCATCGACTGCCCCCCAGTTTTCCCAGGCCCCTGAATAAGGGGCCAAATGCTCTGTGTTCTGGCAGCCTGGTCACTGGGCAAGGAATTGCCCTAATCAGAATACGCCTCACCGAGGGCCATGCCACCACTGCAAACAAACAGGTCACCTGGCAGCACTCTATCCTATGGGAAACATCTAGGAAGGGAGGCTAGTGTGCAGCTGCTACCTGAGGATTGGCCGGGTCAGTAGAGCAAAGCAGCATAAGATAGCTGTTACTGGTCTGGAGCTACAAATGCGCAATTGATGTGGCAGGTAGGTACGTAAATTTCCTCCTAGATACTGGGGCTGCCTATTCCCTGGATGACTGGATCCACCCTTCCTGGGTGAAGCCATGGAAAGAGTTGCAGCCAGACCCCTCAGAAGCATATCACACAGACAAATACTCCTATGAGACGTTGGATGATCTTAAGATGGTGTTTCATTGCCACCCCAGGACAGAGAAGGACTCCATAGAAAATCCCACCCCAGACCCACAACCATCTTTAAGCTAGTAAATGCTTTCACACAATTCCGGTGTTTAAAGTAAACTGGCATCCACGCCTGTCAGTCCTAAGATTTTTTTGTGTGTGGTAGTTATATAATCTGTTGTCAGTTTGAGACTTAAGAGTGAAGGGGTGGGGTTTAGCCTGTCAATCGCAGCTTGATGACCTCATTTGGAGGCACTAAGGAGATAAAATATAGCTCACTGGAGATGGGACACCGGCTCACTCCCTGGGAGACTACTGACAAGGCTCACTCTCTATGCGACATGTCTGCTGACAAGACAAATGGAGCTATGCTAGAGCCCTAGAGCTGGAGGAATCATGTGGCGACTCCTGCCAGTGCTGAGACACCTCTGCTGCCACCCGATCCACAAGATTTTGCACCCACGGGCCTGTGATCTTCCTGCATTTGGTATCATTGCATGTGTTGTGTGAGTCAGAAGAGGAGATTACAGACTAGTATCAGACATATGGGTTAATATCAGACTTATGGACTTGATCTAGACTGGTTTGGGATGTTTTCTCGCTATTCAATTGCTCTTGTATATATAGCTCTTTCTTCTAGACATATGAGTGTGTATGAATTTGTTTTTCTGGTCGACCCAGACTAACACACTAAGCTTCCAGTGACACTGACCCACACAGCACTATCACAGCTCTGCCCCTGTCTTACCTGCCCTTTGCACCAATTTCAACTATTCCACGTAGGGCCAGGTGGAAGCCAACCTGGACACACCCACGTCAGACATCAGCAGTATGACATCACACAGGTGTGCCTAAACAGTCAATAACATCGACCAATACCCTCAACCATGCCTCCCCAGCCCATGGGGATAGGAGGGGATAAATATCAGACTCTTCAGTGCTCTCTTGTAGGTCTGAGGGTGAGATGCCTCCCATTGCAGGTGAGCAAGCACCTGTGTGCCTGTTGGGCCACAGGATCTCTTGAGATTTCCTGCTCTTGGCTCCCTGTGCTTGGTGTCATGCTCCTGTTCTGGTATTATTTCCACGTGTGCGTGTTTCCTCATTCCCCTGGTGTTGCTGGAGTAGCTATTTTCAGTAGTGGACTTTCTCATGGCTTTCCAGGGACCGTGCGTGTTTCGTGAGACTGTAATCACTGAAACTTCCCTTACACTCATAAAAATTTCTTGGATTTAAAAAAGTGCTTCTGCTGCATGAATTCTTTCAGAGTTGAGAAGCAAGAACTGAGGTAAACCGACCCAGAAAATTTACAGGCACACTTACCAGAATCATCACACATCACATAAGGAATTAAGGTTAAAAAGGCTGTAACAATTGATGACATCTTACTCTATATTTCTCTATTGTTCCCCAGAGAAGGTTCAGCATTTTAAGCTTCTCCACTCCTTGTTTCTTGTTCCATTTGAGAGAAAGATTTCAGCGAGGGACAAATTCAGACAAGAGACAGAGAAAAAGTTTGAACAGAAAGAGGGAGTTTAATATAAGGAGATAATTTAGGTGAAAATCCAAAAGGGTTTTAGCTAATCTAAAAGACCTGAAGAAACATAATGCTTGACTTTATGTGGTCTATTGGGGGATTCCCAACAAAGGCTGGCTCTCTGGTCAGTCTTCTGCTGTTGCTGATCCTCCACAGTGGCCCCCTCCTTTCAGGTATATATGAACACTGGATATCCTGTCACTCTTGTCAGCCCAGTGCCCCAGACTACATGCTGTGCTCTTGTTTTAGGCCCCAAACTCAAGAGCCTATTCGGTTATTGTAGGATTGTATGAACATCCTGTCTTCCACTAGCCATTTCTATCTCCAATATCTCTGGTCTCTTCCATTGATAAGGAAATGTGTGCTCTTCTGCCCTTCAACTTCCTTTGTGCTGGAGAAGTGCTTACTGAAGCCTGTCTCCCTCTCTTTTGTGTTTCATATTCCTGCCATTCAATACCTCTTCTGCTTGGCCCTTTGCTGACTAACATATCTATCTGTCATGCCTCAATATGTGATACCATCTATGAGAATGATCATACAACTTCATGTACATAAAGAGGTATGAATAAGTCAAAAATATTTTAGCTTAATATGCTGCTGTGAAATATTTCATTATTTATAAAGAAATTAAAATATTTCAATATTTACACTGAAATACAGACTTTCCCTTAAGATTCATACTTCTCCAAGTAGAGTTATTTTAAAAGTAGACATGGACATTACAGATATACAGACATCTTATATTGAGTAACAGTTATCTAAATGGCCAGAGAGCTCTAAAGTTTGAAGAGAATTAATAGAATATTTACTCCAGTTTATTTCTTCTATAACAGCCTATACTTTTCAGGGCCTATTGAAGAAATAAGACATCTCTCTATTTATTTATTTCCAAAACCATTTCATTGGGAGATGATACAGATATCATTTCATTCTATAATTCAATCACATTAGGCAGTCTTGTACATACAATTGTTACCACAATTATTTTCAAAACATGCTCTTCTTTCTTTAACTCCTTGATAACATCTCCCCTTGATCCCCCTCTCCCATTGTTGCCCCCTGGAACCTTACTCTACCTGCTGTCTCTACAGGTTCATCCATCCTGGGTTTCATTTACAGAAAAACAGAGAGCCAACATCCAAGGGGGTTACCCCCAATGACAAAATACATCTGCAATAAACCCCAAATAAGAAAAAAAATTTTTAAAAACACAAGAAATGTTGAAAACCAGTTCAGGCTCAATGTACATCAGAGGGGGATCTTATGTGTTTCCTGAAATGTTCACCATTTTTTATGTTCAGGTCTCAAATGTGACAGTTTCCCTGCCTCTGAATTCTCTGTCGGAAGCCAAATTCTGTGAAAAGGAGCCTCCGTGTCAAAATGGATAAATTCCCAGCTGATCTCCTTAAGGTTCTCTACTTGACTTGAATCCAGCCCATAGCCCTGCAGGGGGAAATACTGTTCTCTGTATAGATTACTGTGTTAGTCTGGGTACATTCGAGAAAAATAAAATCCACAGAAACTCATGTATCAGAGAGCATTTTATATAAAGGATTAAGTGCACATCAAGAAAACATTAGGTCTAGACAAAGACATGTACATGCAAATATATATAGGAGGATGGGGAAATAGATCTATGTGTCTATATTTGTAGGTCAAGTATTAAGGTGGCGGAAGGACCTTGGGCCTCTACTCAAACACTCCCTCAATGCATGAATACCTTCTTTTATTAAATTGGAACTCTATGATGCTCACTCTCCCGACACAACGGCTGGAGCCAAAGTGTGTGAACAAGTAAATGTGGTGAAGAAAGCTGATGGTGCCCGGCTATCAAAAGAGATAGTGACTGGGGTCTTAAAGGCTTGAAGATAAACAAGCGGCCATCTAGCTCAGAAGCAACAAAGTCCACATGGAAGAACACACCAGCCTGTGTGATCGAGTGGTCCCAAAGGGATCAGTTACCAGGCATCAAAGAACAAAAAATCATATCATTAACTGCACACCTCCATGATAGGATCGCTGAAGACAAATGGGTGCATAAGCAAATGTGGTGAAGAAAGCTGATGGTGCCCGGCTATCAAAAGAGATAGTGTCTGGGGTCTTAAAGGCTTGAAGGTGAACAAGCGGCCATCTAGCTCAGAAGAAAAAAAGCCCACATGGAAGAAGCACACCGGCCAGTGCGATCACGAGGTGCCAAGGGACCAGGTATAAGGCATCATGCAAAAAAAAAACAACAACAACGATATAAGTGTGTGTATGTATGTGTATATATGTGTATATGTATGTATATATATATATATATACCACATTAAATGAAGGGGGAAGTGCAGAGTGGAGACCCAAGGCCCAAGTGTCGGCCAATGGAGATCCCCTCATAGAGGCGTTTAGGAAAGGAGATGGGTTAATTAGGTTGCAAGGTAGTACCAATGAAGAACACAGCTTTCCCCCAGATCCTGGATGCTTCCTCCCCCCAACTACCATGATCTGAATTCTACCATGCAGGCCTGGATAGGACAGAGGCTGTACACTGGTACATATGAGGGCTGGAGGTACAGGGAATCCAGGGTGGATGATACCTTCAGGACCAAGGGTGTGAGGAGCGATGGTGGGAGAGTGTAGGGTGAGTGGGTTGGAAAGGGGGAACTGATTACAAGGATCCACATGTGACCTCTTCCCTGGGAGAGGGACAGCAGAGAAGGGGGGAAGGGAGACTCCGGATAGGGCAAGAGATGACAAAATAACGAGGTATAAATTACCAAGGGCACATGAGGGAGGGGGGGAAAGGGGAGGGAGGGGGGAAAAAAAAGAGGACCTGATGCAAGGGGCTTAAGTGGAGAGCAAATGCCTTGAGAATGATTGGGGCAGGGAATGTATGGATGTGCTTTAAACAATTGATATATGTATATGTATGGATGGTGATAAGACTTGTATGAGTCCCTAATAAAATGTAAAAAAAGAAAAGAGGAGAAAAAAATGATTAGGGCAAAGACCGTACAGATGTGCTTTATACAATTGATGTATGTATATGTATGAACTGTGATAAGAATTGTATGAGCCCCTAATAAATTGTTAAAATTAAAAATAACAAAAAAAATAAAATAAAAATTAAAAAAAAGAAAACATTCCAACCCAGTGCTGCCCAAGCCCACAAGTCCAACATTAACTCATATGTCCAACATCAATCCACAAAGTCCTCCTCCATCTCACAAAACAGATGCAATGATGCTGACTGCAGGAGGAAAGCCAAGTCAGTGAATGTGTAAACATCTCAGCGCTGGAAGGGGTCTCCACATGGCTGCTCCAGCACCCAGGGTTGCATCTGGGTTTGTCTATGCAGCTTCTCCTTGGGGATGTCTTGCAGGAAGTAAGCCTTGCCAGCTGAAGCAGGGAACTGGCTAAGGCAGCTGCACCATGATCTGATCATCACAAAGCAAGAGATCTGAGAACTCGAAAAGGGAGGCTCACTGAGCCATTTATCCCTCCGCCCTTCAATTAACCCCACATGTGTTTATCAGCCAGGTTGGCACAATAAACTAACTCAATTATACACAGAAACACCCATACAGAGCAGTTCTCCTTTGTCACATAGGGCACTATTAGTTGGTGTCAACTCTATGGCACCACCTGGAAATAATGTTTTTTACTATATTACTGACGTCATAACTTCATATATTTTATCGTAAACCTAATTTCTTTTGGTACTTTTCATGCAATTCAAGTAAACTTGCTTAGTTCTAGTTGCTGTTGTTGCTACTAGGTGCTACGCAGTGGACTCCAACTCAGAATGACCCTGTAAACAGCAGAAGGGACAAGTGCCTATCCCTCTTCTGTCTCCTAATCCTTGTGGGCTTGAGCTCATTGCTTCCACCACTGTGCTAACCCATCTTGTTGAGTGTCTTCTCCTCCTACTCACTGGCCCTCTAGATTACACCATGACTTATGTTTCCTGAGATTGGTTTCTTGTAATAACATTTGCAAATACCTTGAGACTAAGTCTTATCTTTCCTTCTAAGAAGCATTATGTTCGTGTGTCTTCCAAGACTTTTTTTTTTCTTCTGGCAGTCAATGGGAATTTCTATATTATTTTCCAAAACTATCATTCAAATATGTCAATTCTTTCGTGGTCACTTTTATCCATTGTCCAGTTTTCACAGGCTTATGAGGAAATTGAAAATACCATCACTTGAATTATGGGCACCTTAGTCCACAAAATGACATCTTTTCCCATCAATATCTTCCCAAGGGCTTGCTCAGTTTTTCTCAGGACATCTTTGGTTTTCTCTTGACTGACTCCATGAGCTACAGTGTTGGAACCACACACCAGGGCAAGCTTGAATCTTTTCTATGCAGCTTATCATGAGGTTGTCTACTGGTCCAATGATGAGGATTTTTACTTTATTTTCATCGAGTGTTATCCCAGCCTGAAGGTTTTCATATGATGCACATCTGCAGTGCTTCCAGTCATCTTCATTGATAGCAAGCAAGGTCATATCATCTGTAGACTATAGTTTCTTAATGAATCTTCATCCAAATCCTAATGCTATTTCCTTTTTCATGTAATCCAGATCCTTGGATGATTTGCTCAGAATGCATATTGAAAAAGTGTGGTATACATATACATCCCTAAAGTATACCTTTCCTGATTTTAAACCATGAAATATTTCTTCATTTGATTAGAATGTCTGCCTCTTGGTTCATGTATAGATTCCACATGAGCACAATAAATTATCCTATGGAATTCCCTTTTTTCCTCAATGTTATTAATAGTTTGTTGTACACACAGTTAAATGCATTTTAAGTCAATGCAATCCAAGTAAACACCTATCTCATATTCCCTGATTTCAACCAAGATTCATATGATGCCAGCAATGAGATCTCTCATTCCAAATCCTCTTCTGACTTCAGCTTGAATTTCTGGAAGCTCCCTGCCAGAAATTGCTGCAACTATTTATTACTATTATTATCTTGAATACAATTTTAATTTTCAGAAAATATTGATGATTTCCCCCAAACATTTCAGCATCCTCTTGGGTCACCTTTCATGCTATGGGCCCAAATATCCCCATCTTCTGTTGGGTTAATCTGGTAGTTGTCTTCTAAATTTTTTTATATATACTAGTGAGTTCTTCTATAAAGATTTTGGAGTCTGTAATACCTCAGTTCTTGGATTCACATGATATATTAGTCCAGGTAGACTAGAGAAACAAATCCAGAGACACTCATATGTGTATAAGAGAGACCTTATATCAAAGAGTAATTGTACATTAAGAAAATATCCCAACCCAATGCAGATCAAGCCTGTAAGTCTGATATTAGTCCATACATCTGACAGTAGTCTATAATTTCCTCTTCAGACTCTTGCAACACATGCAGTGACACCGAAGGCAGGAAGATCACAGGCCAGTGGGTGGAAAGTTTTATGGATACAGTGGTGGTAGAAGCATCTCATCACTGGTGTGTGTCTCCATGTGGTTTCTCAAGCTCCAGGATTCTGGTTCTATCAGGGGTCTCCATGTAGCTTATTATCAGGAAGACAAGCAGAGAATGTGTGTGTCTGGCCTCCAGTGAGCTATTAATATCTTCCATGCCTCCAAATGAGGTCATCAAGCTGTGACCTGATTGACAGGCTAGAGTCCACCCTTCACTCCTAATAGTCTCAAGTTGACACCAGATTATGGACCTACCACACACAATGAAATAATTCATGCCAAAACCTCTTTTGTATTCTACATGGGTGTTTTATGAAGTACAGAATAAGTTTCAGGCTTTACAGTCTCAAAGGGGTTCACAACTGAACATTAGCAACCATGTGGAAAAGAGCACCCTCACATGAGGAATGGGGGGTGGGGAGGCAAAGAGGCTTTCGTACAAGCAGGAACAAGAGTGTCAGAGAGCATGCCAGATCTCCCTGCCTTTTTGTGGCCCACCCCTGTTGGAGGGAAGGCATGGTTGAAGGTATTGGTTGACTCCATTGGCTAAGTTCAACCCACCTGGGTGATGTCATGAGCCTGGGCCTAGTTTTGACAGTCCAGGTGTATTTTAAACCTGGCTAGAATGTTTGAGTAGAAGCAAGGTCAGTTTGGGGTTTTTATAGGTATCTAGTCATTGCCTTATTTTCTTCCAACCTCCACTAGGGGACCTTTGCAGGCATGGGAGGGACAACCCTCTGTTCCTAACTCTAACTACCTAACACTTGCAGTGCTACATCAATTTGTTGAAACTTCAAGTGGTATTGTCATTTCCTTTGGTCTTTTTTTTTTTTGCTAATTCTTTTATTACAGTTTGGACTTCTTTCAATCCCATTGGTTCTTGATCATATGATATGATTCTCTTAAAATTGTTGAATGTCAACCAAATCTTTTTGGTACAATGACTATGTATACTTCTTCCATTTCCCTTTTTTTTTTTTTTTTAGAACATTTCCTTTTACATTTTTTGGCACCTGTGTTAGTCTGGGTAGACTAGAGAAACAAATGTGAATAAGAAATAGCTTTATATACAATAGAAATTGTATATGAAGGTAACATGCCAGGCAAGGCCATATCAAGTCCATAGGACCAGTATTAGCCCATATGTCTGATTTCGATCTATAAATTCCTCTTCAGACTCATGAAACACATACAATGATGCCAAATGTAGGATGATCACAGACCAGTGGGTAGAAAGTCTTGTGGATCCAGTGGCTGTGTAAGCATTTCAGCACTGGCCAGGGTCTCCACGTGGCTTCTCCAGCTTTGAGGCTCTGGCTGACATCAGCCTGTCTCTATGTGGTGTGTCAAAAAGAATGTCCTGCAGGGACTGAGCCTGTGTCCTGCCTCCAGAAAGCTATTTATTTCCTCAGCACCTCCAAATGAGCTCATAATGCTATGACCTGATTGACAGGCTAAACTACACACCTTCACTCTTAAGCCTCTAAATTTGACAACAGATTATGTAACTACCATTGACCACCCCTTGTCAGTTTGACACTTTCACACAACTCTTTAGCCATATATAATTTTCAAACAAACAGCAATAAGATCATATTTGTACTTTATAGGATAAAACTAATATGCATACAATTCAATATGTTCTATCCTCATTTAAACATATCATTCCATAAGTGAACAAAATAAAGATATCCTATGCCTAACAATTTCAGTTAAGTAATATCTACACCTTAATCCTATAATCCTATGAATATATTCCCCCACCTATGAAAGTTAGTAAGCCAGCCACTTCATGCCTTTATCTGTCCAATTTGGGGTATACAATTTCTATACTGCTTCCGGTACCTTGAGAGTGGAGTACTAGAGAAACAAATCATAAAGATGGAGAGTGGATGTTTGACCTCTCCCCGATGGTAGTGTTTCTTCATTGGCTAGCCAGAATTCAGATGTGTCCATGTAGCTTGTGGGTGGTTTTCTGGAAAGAATACAGTAATTTAAAGTTTTGATCATATTGTTTGGTTGTGGACTTTGGTTATTCCAGTGTGAAATGGCGAAAATGAATGTTGTTAATGTATATTTTGAGCTCAGGGGTAGAAATCCTCCCTTGAATTTCTCAGTGACCAGGCTGGTTGGAGAAAATGGCTGACTGAGGTCAAAATGGCTGACAGAGGCCTAGCCCTGATTTGAGGCAATATTGTTACAGGCCTTATCCCATATTTTTGTAGCAATAGTATAGTTTAGATAAAGAGTACGTACAGTTGCTAAGTTGGCAAGGGGTAGACTATGATAAGTAATTTTTATTTTGCCAACTTGACTAAGAGGAACATGTGGGATTAATAAGGTCAGAGTCTGATTGGAGTGCAAAGAGATAAATGGCTCGGCAAGCCCCACCCCTCTCTCCATTGCTCTCTGTTGATCAGACCAGCATGTGGCTGCTTTAGCGAGTGCTCTTTCTCAACTTGTGAGATACACTGCCTGTGGGACAACCAACCTGTGTATCCTGTCGCTAGAACTTGAGGTTCCTTTGAGACCTGCTTCACCATGCTACTGGTGTCTATATTGTTTGAGCTTGAGGCTAGTGGATCCTGTCATCTCGCATTGCGTCAGTTCAATATCCCATCCAGGCTTGCTTCGCTAAACTCCTGAGCAGCTAACAATTGGTGACTTGCCCTGCTTGTTTGCTGCCTGTGACTGAATTGCCTGCATTGGCCCAGGGAAGACTCAGCTATCTGCTTCCTTGAACTTGGACCCAGCAGTCCTCATGAGTTTAATAACTTCTAGTATATTAACTGTTCCATGGAAGTGGGTTTAATTGAACCTACTGTACTGCTGTGTGAACTAATTAGCTGTTGTATTCCTTCATGCTGTGTATGTGTGTATATATGTGTGTATATATAATCATAAGTGTCCTGGTTTTGTTTCTCTGGAGAACCCTAACGCAGCACCTAATCCAAGTATCATACAATTCGATAGTTCAGTCATTCAATCATATCAAGAAGAATTGTATAATTGTTAACATCCGCTGTCCCCATGGTTAAATTTCTTTTAAAATGAGTAGCATAATCACAATAAGTTGTAATGTTTTCTTCCCCCTCCTGCCTTCATTGTTATTCTTGAAATCCCCTCACCCTCCATATCTCCCACCCCATACCTACATCTCCCCCAAACTGTTGCATCAGTTATTATTCCTATGCTTCCATTCCTTATGTGCTTCACGAAGTGGGAGATCCAATAAAAAATCAATAAAAACAAAATCAAAATAAAGTGATAAGTATAAAATAACAATAATATAAAGATAAAAATATAAATAATATGAAAGAACTAATAGCCCACCCTCAATATTTTAAAAGCCAGGGAAAATATTTTTGTCATGGTACACACAAAAGATACTTGCTCCTAAGAACAATTTTGGTTGGGGTAATAAGAAGGTCAGCTACAGCATAATCAATATTACAATGATCTCTGTCTGATGGTAAGGCTGTTCGAGACCCTTGCCTGTGAATAGGGACATTGTCCAATGGCTTAATCTAAATAGTTACTCTGTAGATAGCCTTCTACCAATTGGGTGTTCATACTTTGAGCTCTGATACTTTTGCCTTTGTCACATTTGAATTTTTTGGTCAACATTGGATCACACAAGCTGGTGCGCTTCTTCTGTGTGGATTTAGTCGACTCCTTGCTTAGATGGCATTGATGCTTGTTTGAATATAAGCTTTCAATCCCATGATACTATTTCGATTGATAACTGGGCACCAACTACTTTCTTCACCACATTTTGTGTAGCACCTGTATCTGCAGTGATTATTTCATAGCGAGTATCAAGCAGAGACATGTTTTCAGAACTAATTGTTCTTGCGTTGGGACTATGTCAGAGGAAACCAGCCTCCAACAACCAAAGGACCAGAAAGATCAGTTGTACACTGATAATATATAAAGATTATTGTAAAGTCATAGAGGATTTGATAGGAGAGAGAGTAAAAAGAGGACAGAGACACATTTTGGGTAGCATGCCCACCTTAGCGCCTCTTGATGGCCCAAGTGGAACTGGGAGAAGAGAGAGTGCCTTTACTTACTTGGGACAATTAGAGGTAGCTTAAGACATGCATATTCAGTAGTCAAATGTGTCACAAGGTGGGTGGTAACTACACCCTATAACACCTGCATTTTTAATTTCAGGAAACACATTTATTTTTATTCTTTACTTTCATAGTTATCAATATATATTAATAGATACATTTGATTAAATGTTATGAAAATGTCACACTCAGCATTATAGGATTAACGTCCCTGAGCAAATAGGTGAGGAAATCTAATAACTGCATTGGGTGAAGGTATGAAGGAGGTTGGGGGACGTGGATTTCTGCTTCCACAGGGAGTTATAATCAACCGTGTGCTCACCTTAAGGCAACACAGCTGTTAGGGGAGAATCTGTGGGAATGATATTTAAAGCAGGGTCATGAATGTATTTGGACTTTACCTCTAACTTACCAATGTGGAAGCTTTCCTACCATGGAGTGCCAGCTTTTCAGATTCCCTCTGTTATAAGTTAGGGGATATAGTCCTCACTTATTTCCCTGTGTTAGTTTCTCACGGGACTAAAGTTAAATAGGAGCCCAGAATCCATCGGCATGTCCATGGGATATGCATTACTCAGGTTTACTGTGGCAAAATATATCAAAACCCCATAAAACCAACTGCACCAGAATAGCAACAAACCAAGCAGAAAACAAACAAACAAAAGGGGGGAGGACCTAAAGGCAGGAAAGCAAAAATCCATAGAAACAAAAAAGTTCAACATTGTCAATCAACCTCCCAGGGGTATAAATAAGGAGATTCCACTGATAGCATCATCAATTTTCCCAATGACGCAGCCCTCCAGACAGTGTGATTCTGAGAGGCCTATGGGAGTACATTTCCATCTTACACTGCAACTCATGTGCTGTTGCTCTACACTGTTGTTCTAGCTCCCATTTGATTGTGTTCTGTTGAAGTATGGGAATGGGTTCCCGAGGGACTATTTCTTCCAAGTTTAGATTCCTGCCTAGCAGATCGAAACATGTCATGTCACTGAGAGGTGGGCCTTGAGATACTCTAAATGTGGTGATACTGACTCCCTTTCCATTGGACCCCAGTGATGTCCTCCAAGGCCCACTGGTTGCTATTTCCACAGTCCAGAGTTGGTCACTCTGCTTCCTCTCCCGACCAAGTACCCCAGTCCTCATTCCAAGGGAACAGGCAACTTTCAGGCAGGGCTCGGTTCATTCAGCTGTATCTCTCTGTTAAGTCCTGCTGTGTAACTCGTGGGTTATGCCTTGCTGCCTGCAAGGTCCTAGCTTCCATGATCGTCACCGTGTTTAGTCCATGGTGTGGGTCACTGAAGGGTGGGTAGAAACATATATGTAGTGTGAATAAAAATGCTGGCCCATTGTCCTCCTCCGTTCACTACAATCATTGTTTAGCATCCCTTTCCAATGTGAGGTTCCTTCTCCCCATTCATCTACCAAGCTCGCCTTCCAACAGAACTCCATTTCCTTTTGCTGCGTCCTGCCTCATCTACTATTTTGTCCATGTATTCAGCTCAGTATTTCAGCTCGAGGCTTGAACTGTTCTTCCTTTCTTTAAGTTTTGGTTATGCTGAACTTGGTCTTCCCTTTAGTTTACTCACTTGAGATTCTTTGCACAATTTATAATAACACTTTAATTTGTCTCTTGTAGTGGCTTTTGCAATTTTCTGTTCAGTTGTTTTATTTGAGCATTTCCTTCATGGGCTTACGGTACTCTACATTCAAAAACAAGTTTCAAAGTATCATCAGGCAGCCACTCTGATGATACTTTATATGTATGATGTTCTTGATATCTCCCCACAATCGGCAGCTCTTCTGTCATAGACATTCAATGAATCAACATTTTTCTAGAGATGATCTCTAAATGCAGGGGGAATCTACTCAAATGTAAAATTTGACTTCATGAACATGTTCTAGTTTTCTTCGATTTCAACCCAAACTGGCAAAAATCTCTGACCTATTCTCCGGTTAGTCCCTGGCCTGTTTGGGCTGATGAGTTTGAGCTTCACCATTGCTTTTTCTCACAGATGTAATCAATTTGATTCCATGAAAATGTGATATAATAAATAGTAATGATGGAAAACATTTCTTTTTTACTTCTTTGAACAAGTTAGTTGCATACCTGCATATATTTCAGAATTTCATTCTGACAACAAAAATAGAAGTTAGATATTAAATTTTCCATTTTAAGCTGTGTAAGATGAGATGAGACACAGAAATATTAAATAAATTATCCAAGATCAAAATGCTTGACTTTCTTGAGAAGATATTCAGCAAAGAAGCTGTGTAGTTTTTAAATGTAGTTTATACTTTACTATTTGTAGTGTTATTAAAATTATTATACCACAAAAATGCCCACCAAAAATCATCTTCCGTTTTCCAGATAATATCCCTTCCAAGTGCCAATTCATAAATAAGAGATTTAGTATACAATGTATGAGAAAAATAGATGCATGCAAGAGAGGTTTCAGAAAACATTTCAACATGATCCTTTTATTTTATGTAAAGAACCATAATTTGACCTCATGGACTTGCTTTAAAAAAGTGAATATAAATATATTAAAATTACACTAGCCAACATTTCTATTCATGTTACGCGTGTAACTTTAACATATTAAACATAAATCAGAAATTGATAAAACTGATAGCATTTTTGAGCTTAAAGGGATAGAGATTTAAAGAGTAGATTCTGTGTGACGGTATGTGCAGTTGACTCACTGCTGACTCGTCCAAACACTATGTGCAACAGAAGGAAGTCCTGCCAAGGCCTTTCCTCCTTCACTGTCCCTGCTGCAAGCTGAACCGACTGTGACAGCCGCTGTGCCAGTCACTCCCACTTAGTCGTTTTCTTTGTTCTTCATTCTTTCCTTCACTCAAAGTGATGTCCTTCTTCAGGGATTGCTGTCCCCAGACATCGTGAAGAAAATAAGTGAGATGAATTCCATTCTCACTTAAAAGGAGCTTTCTAGATGTATATCCTCTAAAACAACAATGCTTGTTCTTCTGGTAATCCGTGGTTTTTAAAATATTTTTCACCCGTACCACAGTCAAAATCTGTCAATTCGTCCCAGTCTTCTTATTTATAGTCTAGCATATGCATGCATATACAGTGATTGAAAATAGCATGGCTGTACTCGGGTGCACCTGATGCACCAGAGTGACATCTTTGCTGTTTCGCACTTCAGAGATATCTTTGATGGTATATTTTCTCCATGGAATACATTGTTTTCTCATTTGACTGCTGCTTTCATGTCATGGTCATTGATTATTTATCCAGAAGAAAGAAATCCTTAGCTACTTCAATGGTTTCATTATTTGTCATGATGACAAATTGAATGGGAAGCCATAAGAGAACAAATACATTAAGTATCTTAACATTTATAAAGATAAAAAGAGTACACAGTAAAAGATCTAATTATCAAAACAATTCACCTAGTCTCATAGGTACTACCTTGGAACCAAAAGGCATCATAAACAAATATGTCTGTAAATGAAATATTTTAGATTCATGTTCTAGTGAATGAGGTGAATACCTATAGCTATATAGAGATATGTAGATATATAGATAGCTAGATTGATTTATGAATGATAAGTATAAATTCATTTTCCCATTTATTCTACAGATGTCATTTGCACCATTGCTCATTTTTATAATTTTCTTTTTCTTTTTACTTCTAGCTAGTAGTTCCTTTGGATTTTCTTAAGTTTCTACCTCTTGACTATTTTAGGGTAAAACAAAAAAACTTGTTGACATTCAGTTGATACTGACTCATAGCAACCTACAGGGAAGGGTAGAGCTGCCTTTCTGTGCCTTTCTGAGACTTTCTGGACTTTCTGAGACTGGAACTTTTTATGAGAGTCGAGAGCTTCACCATTCTCCCTCAGGGTACAAAATATCTGAAAACCCTTGACTGCCAGAGTACTGATTAGGATACAAAACAAACCCCAAATCTCAAATATAATTTAATGAATACATTTATTGTTCTCCTTAAAAGGATGACACAAGACAAGTATACATCACCTGGATGAAGTAACCCATTAGCGTGAGGCACAGGCAGTCAAGGGTGTTTACAGGTTCAGAGACTTAAAAGTGACATAGGAGGGCAAAGGAAACTGCCATTACCATGTGACCTGTAGCATATAGATACATCGTTGTTACAGATGGGACTACAGAAAACAAGGATGGGACCATGATTGGGACAGCCATTATCTCAGTCAGAAGAGCTTACAAGACCCGTTCAGGGCTCTCTGATCAAGTCATTCAGGATGTAACTCTTTTTTTTTTTTTTAACATGTTGAACTATATCTGTTTTATTTTAGATTAAAAAATCATTTTATTGGGGTTTCATACAACTCTTATCACAATCCATACATTCACCCATTGTGTCAAGCACCCTTGTACGTTTGTTGCCATCATCATTCTCAAAACACTTGCCTTCTACTTGAGCCCTTAATATTTTGACCCCTAAACCCTAGAACCCTAATTTCCATGAAGTCCACACCCAGACAAAAGCCTGAGGGCTATGCATCCCTTTTCCTCTTGGACCACCTAGAGGAGGGACAATAATGAACTTTCTAATGTCCTCTGTGCACAAAGTTATTCACAATGCTAGTGAATAATCTGAAGGAATTTAATGGAGGCTGAATTTATATAGAGACACATAAATGGATTTAGAAATTTCATTGGAAACTGTAGTATTTCACAACTTGCTGCTCAAGAATTTAAGTTTTAATACACAGCTGACATATTTAGATGTTATTTTTTCATTAGATTTCTTACTATATTAATAATAAAACAACTCTCATTGATATTCTGACTCATTGGAACTCGACGCCATTTTCTTGCCTATGAATCATAGAGCAATAGGTAACTTCATCTTTCTCTCCCAGCAAAAATGGGTTTGGGCCACTGACCTTTGGGTGAGCAGTCTAATGCTTGCCCAGTAGTTACACTAAGGACCCAATCATGATAAATTTAAATTTTGACCTGATATTTCTAAAATCTAAGTCATATCTGATTGTGTTTCTTCTAATTGATTTGTTTCTTGCCTTTAGAATGCTCTGCACCTTTCAGTTAAGAGCAAAGTTTTATCATGCCTCTTGTAATGGATACTGTCTTTTATTGGTGAGGCTTTTGTTAATCTTTCTGAATGTTCAGTGTGAAAACTATGTGGGGGTCATGATGGGAAAAGTAACACATGGGGCAGGGCGAAGAGTATTGTTTCCAGGGATGTCTAATACCAAGTCCGCGCTTATCCTCCAGAATTTCATAAATATTTAAAATTAAATGGTCTTCTCAGGTTATTATTCCCATTCTTTCTGATCCTCATAAGTCAATCTTAGCCAAGACTCTGGTTATACCTGTCTTTCCATATTTGTGGGTGATGGTTTCTGTTGTAACCACAGTTCTCTCATGATTCCAGGATTCTTTGATGGGGCTGTTGATGTTGTAGTGTTGCCTTTCATAAAGGAAAATTTAATGTCTGTATTGGACAAGTCGGATACACAGATCACTTTAAAGTTCTAGGAAATCACTTTGTGCCAGATCCAAGCTATTGTACATCTACAGAAATTAAGAATGGATTAAGAGATACTCTAGCTAATGGGGTCATATAAGTCTGGTAGAATCGAGGATTTAAATGAAAGTAAGGAGTTTAGCATAGCAGTGGTTCATCTTTTTCCTGCTTCTGGAGCTAAACCTAGAGCCTGTCTGACAAAGGGCCTGGCTCCTCTACTCTGCGCACCCACGCGCACACACACACACAGACACACCCATCATCCATGTTTTGCCTGGAGGCACATGTGTACTTTTCCATGAGAACAAGGGAAGGTTAAAGAGATTGCATCCTGATGACCATATTTAGTAATATGTACTTAGTCTAATTTGTTTCAATCATGTTTTCCATGTTTTAAATGAAGAAATAATATACCAGCTTTTAAAACATAAATACTAAAAAGCATCTTTACTTGCTCCTTTGACTCCACTGTTTTCTAAGCACCTTATGCATATTATTCTTGGACAAGCGTAATCATTTTTTCCTTTTATTTAGAAAAAACACCTTTATTATGATGAATTGGGTGCAGATTTACCAAGAAGGTAAGTATAAATCTCCACTGAATAAAGCATACACATTTTGTTTCACTTCATTGATAGAAATTACAATATGACATCACTTACTCCATTTTTCCCTATGATTCTGGTTTCCATTTGTTTTTTTCTCCTAAGCCTTCTGAGATAATTTTTAGGGTTCAGAGTAGATATCTTCAGAACACATCACCCTGATTACTGCCTCATCATCTTGACAGTGCCTAGACCCTTTCCATTTAAAAAGACATACCCCACGCCCCCAACCCAATGCCTGCTAAATTATACTTTATGAAATTCTTTAATACTCCATGAAATTAAATCTTGTGAATTTTAGTTAATATATCATATCATTTGCAGTTTTCGCCTTCCCATTAATTATGCAGTACGGCTTCTGTAAGTGTCCCAGTAAGGGTTTATGTCATGAGTAATGTAGGGGAGATAATTGAGCAACAAAGTGGTATGCATCCTCAGTGGTCAGTCTAAGTGCTTACAATCATATCAGGCCTTGATTTATTTTGTCTTATATGTTTTATCCTCTAAAATAAAATGAACTGAAGACATGTAGCAAACTTGATCTGTGACTTTCAAATTCAATTGGACTATAAGAATATCCCTCTAAGATACGCTCTGTCTGTCTCTGTCTGTCTCTCTGACGCACACATACACACACAATCTCTCTACAGGCATTTACAGCCTTACATTTCTCTCTGTCCTTGAAAAGATAGATGGATAACTTATAGCCGTAATTATACATGCTCACTAGTGTAATGAAGAGAATTAGAAAATGTGTACACAATAGCAGTGCAGGAGAGCAGATACATAATTGGCAACTATTAATCTAATAGAGAGAAAGAGACGGCTGGAATAATTAACACATGCCACAGAGAGTGATCGTTTATGATAAGGATGGCTGAAAAGACATCAGCATTACTTAGCTTTCCCCACTGGCAAAGAAAACCAGGGCGAAAACAAAATGAATCTCTGGCTCAGACAGCAGCAATCATGTTTACTGGGCTGTGGTGACTCTAGCCTCTTTATGAATCCATTTGGTAAATCTCCTTTAACCCCTGCCTTTTCTCCTAAAGGGAATACACACACACGCGCGCACACACATGAGAATGCATGTGTAGGTTGGTGTGTCCTTTATATCAAATATTTGTTTGGCAACAGAGTCAGACACTACAATTTTATTTTAAGCAAACTTTATAAAATCCTTAGATAAATTTTAAATGAAATAGTCATGCATGTAAGAAGAGGAAGATCATGTTTATATGATCGCTTGTTGCTTCAAACATCAAGCAGAATCTGTTTCCCACACAAATGTTACTATGGTTTGACAAATTGTTTTAAACAATCCATTGACAAGACACTGAGCCAACACATTAATGGGGAGATTAAATCTATTCACATAGCATATAGACAAGGGAATAGGACACATAGATCTTCAAACAGCTGAAATAGTATATTGTTCATTCTTTTGTCATACTTTCTACATATAGTAATTTTATTCAAAAGAATCCCAGACTTTCAATTTTGCATTTATTTACAGTTTACTATTTTGAATAATATTTGAACTTGTGTAAAATAACTAAATCTTGTGGGAATCATTATTAGAGTATCTTGAAGAAAATCTTCTAAAAGAAATAATATATGTAAGTGAACACATGAGAAATTTTAAATCTATAAAGCCGACCACTAGAAAAAGGGTTTTTCTAGGGGTGGGGTGTTAGGGCAAGGGAGGTAAGGGAGTGAGGGGGATCTGATATCAAGGAATTTAAGAAGGAGGAAAATATTCTCGAACTAATTTTGGTAGCAGTTGTCCAATACTGCTTAATATGATTGAACTCTGGAATGGTACGGTGTTTGGATTAGGTCTTCATAAGATGATTTGGAAGAAAAAGAGGTATATTGAGTATTATATCATCCTTTGAAAAGAAATTGAATTCCAAGCCTAAGGACAATCATAAATATTTACAGTGATGTATTGACGTATTTCCCCCAGACGTTTGTTTTGAAGCAATAATTTATGAATATTGAAGACTTTGAATATTAAATAAAAATACAATATAAAATACTGGTAATGTTGCATTTTGCATCCCAACAGCATGCAAGCCACTACAGTATGATATGCTTTAAAGTAGACATATAGTAATGTTAATTTAGATATATCATATTTCATCAATAAATTTAAGACTTGAATACAATGATCAGCCATTTGAAGACAAGTTCTCCAAATGATTAGTTAAGTTATAAAGAGTAAATCTATAATCACACTTTACTCCATGTCTTATCTGTAAAACTCATTTGGAAATAATTTATTAAGCATTCTAGAATATTAGACATTGAGGTAAATAAATCTCTCTTTGCTCTTCATAAAAATGCTATGAGCTATCTTTTATTGCTGTTTTCATATAAAAAATGTCCCCAAAGTTTGGAGTCGGGTATGAAACTCATTTTTCTCTGACTCCAAAGTTTCTGACATTAATTCCAAGTCATATTATAGTCTCTGACACAGATTCTAAATTGAAATGCAAGCAATATTTATTAACATTATACAATTTTGTATTTTCTGCCATAGTCAATTATATTAACTATACAATTAGAAAATATATGTTATATATCACTGAATACAGATATTGTTATTCATTGCCACAGGTTCAGATTTAGCGAGCCTAAGCACAATGGAACGAACAATGCATAAAACTTACAATCAATGCTATTTTTGATCCAACTGTGGCAACCACAGTACCAATTCATCTCGTGGAGCTTCTTCATTGCTGGTGCTCTACTTTACCTACCAAGAAGTAGAAGCCACTGACGAGGCTCCCACGCAGAGCGATCCTCCAAAGAACAGAAGGCACTGCAGTCGAAGCCTGGGTATGTTTGAGCTCACTCATTGTGGCAGTCACCGTGTCAATCCCTCTAGTTAAGTGTTTTCTTTCTGGCCCTCTATTTTATAAGTATGATGTCATTTTCCAGCCCTTTCCTGGGAGTATGTCTTATGCACATATGTATTAGTACTTATCTCATTGTAAAGGCCTGTGTATTATATATGACTCTATCCCTAGATAATGAGTGTTGAGGATAAGAGTCCTACTGACATTATTTATAGCCTCATCTTATACCATGCAACCTGGATCATAGCTGCACATATATTAAGTATTTTTGAATAAATTGTATGAATATCTATTTCAATAAGATTAGTTGCTTAAGACCACTTTTAAGCATCTACTTCCAGCCACATATTTTGATAAGAGCTGTTGATATGATCAAAATGTAGGGTTGTTGAGATGAGGTGGTATGCAATCTTGCAGAAAAGAGGAATTAAATAAAAACTTTAAAAACAACTAATATACATGAATGGGCATATAATTATGCTCCCTGTCTCTCTCTGTGTGTGTATGTACACACAGCTTCCAAATATTTGAAATCTAGTTTTGAAATGAAATAAGGTGTAAGAATGGTGTGACATTAGGATCTGACCTCTAACTTCACAGGACGAAGAGAGAATCAACATCCCAAGGCTCTCTGCTTCCACTCGCCAGACTGTTCACCGATTCTGGCACCAACCGTCCCTCCCTTGGAAGGCTTTATTTCTCTGCCAGGTTTGACAAGTCATAATAATGGCCACCCAGCATGTACAGAGAGTAATCACTGTGGGAGTATGAGGGGTACCCAACACTCAGGTCCTCAGGAGTGACTTTGCGAGTGTGGAACTTAACAGATAGACAGACAGTGGGGTACAGGGATTCCTTGTCCCATGTCAGAACTGAGAGAGTGAATGCATTTTCAATGGGTAGATCTAATGGGGCTCACAGATTTTTCCCAAGGCACATGCATCATACAGCTAATCTATACATAGTCAATGGGTAATATCTTAAGCGGATAGCATAATAAACAGACAACGAGGTGAGTTGGCATTCTTACTTAGTGCTAGTTAACCTCAAATGCCCCTGAGCCCACCCCAGGGGTTTGCTACCTTTTCCCGTGATTGGGCCCTAGAACCTGATTGCTCTTACCTACAGACAACCTCCAGGAACAGGAAGTAGCCAGACACACGAGTGGTTCATCTTATATGGTAGCTCCTTTATGACTGTTCCTTTATGGGGGTTATTGGAGGAACTGTGTCCAGTCATGCGAATGTATACAAAGATATATTTATACCTCATAATTGTGAGGATCTTCCCCCACCGGAGTCGGCTTTCCAGACCCGTAATTATGAGCATGCAGGATTTAGCTGGATGACATTCTCATCTCTCTAGTTCCTCAGTTTAGCACAGCTCATGATTACAGGGTTTATGAGGGAAACAACAGATTGCATACAGTTCAAGGTCAATCATGCTCAGGATACAACTATTTGATCAGAGCAGCCTCTTCTCAGCGATTTCTGAAGAATGTCTTTCGCTGGCACATGGTCCTCAGCCTGGCTTCTGTCCTGCTCAGAAAAGTGTTCCAAAGCTCTTGTAGCCCTTCCCCTAAGTGCTCAGGCATGGTGACGCCACCATTGAGCTTTATATAAAAGTCTTCAGCTCTAGTTCTGTGTTCAACAGGTCCCTGTTCCACAACTGTCTTGATGCACAGACCAGGACTTCCATCATGCTGTCTCCCGCCTGTCTTCTCCTAGCTTCCTCCCAGTCTTCTGCTTTGCTGCTAACATTTCTTTGCCATTGTTTCTTGCTGTCTCAAGAAGTTGTTACAACTCTATGTCCTAGGCTCTTGAGGTTCCCATGGCAGGTCAAACGAATGGGCTCTCCTGCCAGATCTCCTCTCTCTTAAATTGTCATGAGATCCTGCTTTCATCCCTGGGATGGCTCCTATTAAGCTTACTGGGATGGGAAAACTGGGACATCCTCTTGTTAGAATTTCAGGAATTTCATTTGCATAGTTCCACCACCATGTAGCTTAATTTTACATTACTAGCGAGCTATTTGATTCTCTTGGTGAGTCACAAGCACCTCATTTGCATAGTCTCACCCAGTAATTTGATAAGAGTTACAAAGACTGTTAGAATTGCTATGAGTATGCATCAACTTGATGCCAGTAGTTTGTTTTTTGATTATTTAATTTTTTTTTACAGAGACTATATGGAATAAGTTACAGCATTACATTCATAAAACCAGTATATAGGGATTAATGCTTTAAAGTAATATGTTAATTGTGTACCCTCTTTGCAACAGTTATGCAGTGAAATATTTGTATTTTCATTCATTTAACAAATACCTTCCTGTGTGTATGTGGTGTTGTTAGTATTAAAAATAATTATTATATGCTTATCACAATTGTAGATATGTATAATAGCATATTTGATTAATTGAGCAAAATAATATATAGTCTCAAAACATCTCATAATGGTTTTGACTATTGTTTAGTACATCATCATAGACTGTGAAGTTTAAAGCAAATCACATTTATTATCTCAGGGTTATGGTTATTAGGAGACTCGGTACCACTTCATTGAATCTTCTACCTGGGGCTTCCTAAGCCTGAGCTCTCCTCTTGAGGTTTGACTAGAGAAGAGTCCACTTTCAACTCACTCTGTTTGTTGTCAAAACTGAACTCTACGTGGCTATAAAACCCAGTCCCAGCTGCATGAACCCCCTCCCCAGAAGAATGCACTCTAGAGGACAACACTGAAGATGCAACCTGGGGAGACTGGTAGGCCTGCCCAGACCACACCTGAGCTAACTAAGAGGAAGAGAGAAAGAAAGAGAGAGAGAGAGAGAGAGAGAGAGAGAGAGAGAGAGAGAGAGAGAGAGAGAATAGAGAATATGAGCCATATAACCGCATCCCGGCCCATGGAGCAACAAGTGCACAGAGAGGACCTTGGGGCTGGCTCCACCACAACACACAATGCCCCTCACTGACCCACAGGCCTACAGAAGACAGCACTGGAAACACAGTGAAGGAATTGTGCCTAGTCTGACCCCCCCTAAACTGGTGTGAAACATGGAGGGAGCACAACAGAGCAGTGAGGGGAGCAAAGCTAAGAAGTCACCCCAAAATCCCCCAAACAGACCTCAGAATTGGTGGGTTTGTGTGCCACTTTACCAGATCTGATTGGAAAACATTCAGAAGAGTCAGCAGACAGACTTGGAACTATTTATAGGCTTTTTTTTTTTCACCACTACGCCTTTTTCTTTTCTTTTTCTAATGTCTATCCATGTAGGATAAACTGGATAACAAAAATGAGGAGAAAACATTGGGCCTATGGTTCTGGGGAGGTCATGGGAGCGGAGGAGGTGGGAGAAAGTCAGGGTAAACCAACAACCCCAAGGACAAGGGGACAATAAGGGATCTAAAACCAATGAAAAGGAGGGCATGAATGACTGATGGGGCTTGATCAAGTACAATGTTGCTGAGAGAAAGTACTGAGAGTCGAATGAAGATTGAACATGATAGTGAGAACGGAGGAATTTAAAAATAAATAGAAGGGAAAAGACATGTATAGTTGTATAAATATAGGTATGTACATATGTAAATATACTAATATATAATGATAGAGATATAGGTCCATGTACAGACATTTAAATGTTAAATCTTAAGGTAGCAGACAGGCATTGGGTCTCTACTCAAGTCCCCCCCTCAACACAAGAACACTTTTTTCTCATAAACTTGAATTTTGCGATGCTCTCCTTCCCAGCACGATTGCTGAAGTCAAACTGGTACATGAGCAAATGTGGCGAAGAAAGCTGACGGTGCCTGGCAATCAAAAGATATAGTATCTGGGATCTTAAAGGCTTGAAGTTAAACAAGTGCTCATCTCGCATGGAACCAACAAAGTCCACGTGGTAGAAGCACACCAGCCTGTGCGATCACAAGGTATGGATGGCATCAGGTATCAGGTATGAGAAGACCCAAAGCAAACAAACATACTAATACAAGTGATGGGGATCAGAGAGGAGACCCAATGCCCATCTGTAGACAATGGGGCATTCCCTCACAGAAGGGTCACAAGGAAATAATGAGACAGGGCGCAGCACAGCACTGATGGAACAGACATCATTCCTCTAGTTCTTTAATGCTTCTTACCCCCATTATCATGATCCCAGTTCTACCTTACAAATCCGGCTAGATCAGATAGGAGCTGTTTACACACAGAATCCAGGACAGAGAAATCCCCTGGGAATAGTAATGGGAGTAGCAGTACCATGAGAATAGGGGGAAGGTCCGGGGAGAAGGGGAGAAAAGGGAAACTATCGTAATGATTGACATATAACCCCCTCCCCACCTCTGGGAGACAGACAACAGAAATGTGGGTGAAGGGAGACAGTAGACAGTGTAGGATATGAAAATAATTATAATTTATCAGAGGTCCACAAGGGTGGGAGGGTGAGGGAGGGAGGAAAATAGGAGTTGATACCAAGAGCTCAAGCAGAAAGAAAATGTTTTGAAAATGATGGTAGCAATATATGTACAAATGTGTTTGATAAAATTGATGCATGGATTGTTATAAGAGTTGTAAGAGCCCCCAATAAAATTATTTATTAATTTAAAAAAATCTGTGTCCTGGTTTCTTATTGATTATTGGGTGTAAACCACTCTTCGCTTCTAATATCTGCCCTCAGCTCCCATATGCTACCCACAAGTACTTTCTTGTAGTTCTCTGCAAGGCAGTGAATTATTTAACATGGACCTTCCAGTCATAGTCTTTATAGCTCCAACAACAACAGCAAAATACTTTTCCTAAAGGGTCCAGTTAAGGGAGATTGGAGAAGATGTTGATAGATTATATAATTCAGTTGTGAGTGATTGCTAGCAAGTTTCATTGTGAGGGCCATCCTGCTGGGTATAAAATGAGCCATTTCAAAACAGGAAGAGTTGGTCTCACTGCCATCAAGTAAGAAGAGTTAAGAATCAATCATTTGGACTCTGAGATCCCTGTGCTCTGAACATCCTCAATCCAGGGACAGAAAGCTGTGACATCAAAGGAGTGACAGCAGCAGAACCAATAGCTGGAGTGGTGTGCTAACCCGTGTGTTTCGGCAAGAGACATGCTCATGGAACGCCTTAAAGGCCTTCATGTGCATTTCATGGACAAACCATGTTCGCTGACCAACAAAACTAGAGCTGAGCACTTTTAGGGTGAGACTTATGGTGGAGTGAAGGGATCAGTGCTAAAATAGCTGTGATGTATTACACAAGCTGGACATAAAGTAGGCAAAGGGGCTCAGGGAAAGAGAGTTCTGCTGGCAGGTCTGACAGAGAAGAGATTATCATGACCAAGGAACGCTCGGGAGTGCTCTGATCCTCACCCTGCTATCTTCCCTTAGCAAGTCCATGCTTGCCCAGATGCTCCGTGAGTTCCACGTGGCCACTGCAATGAACTCGAGCTCAGCTAAGAATTAGACATTTTGGTGGGAAGGGAGGCTTGTGGTAGAGTTGACTGGAACGAGGGTTTTAAGGGTGGAGGCCTATGGGACCCCAGTCTCATAGGAATTGGCCTTGGACAGTTTATGCTGAGCATTATTTTTCTTCACCCTTGTAAAGTTAGAGGAGACCAGATATCATCCCTACATTTATTTATTTTTTGGCATCTCCTTACATTGTCACTAACTTCCCCAGGTTTCTCATAGGAGTAAGTCTTGATTTAGACAAAGATGAACACCAGGAGGCAGGTCCTTGAATGAGCAGGATAGAATCTCTCTTTAGGATGTAGGGAAAGCAACTTCAGATTTGACCATGGTAGGCCTTATGTGTATAGTTTCTTAGTGAATATCAACTGTACTGTGAAGGACACAGACCAGTAACAACAGCAAAGCAACTCACTCCCATTGAGTTAATTCTAACTCAGAGCAACCCAATAGTCAAATTGCTTCTGTGGGTTTCTGAGGCTGTAACTCTTTAACAGGAGCAGAAAGCCTCATTCGTTTTTCCTTACAGAGAGGATGTTAAATAAAGGTAACAGGACAATACATCAAAACTTAACAAACACTAGCATAGAATCTTGAAAGTTTGAGATCCTCTGGGTAAAGTCAAACTTTTTAATTTGTTGTTTCAAATACAGTGAGGAGCTGATATAATGGGCTTGCATTAATTATTGACCCTTTGCCTTCCCCAAAGGCATATCAGCCTTGGAAGAGGCAGATGATTAAGTTATGCCCCCTTAATGAAAATCACTTTCTAAAAAATCATCAAGTGTATTCAGGATTACTTGAGAGTTATTTGAGAGCCAATCAATGGCTTTCCCTATTAACCTTTAAGAGAAAACACGTATATGTATCTGTGACACCAGAGGAAAGGAAAAGGAGTAGGAAAAAGACACACAAAGATATTTGGAAAAAAGTTGATACCAGCTGGTCACAAGAATGCATGGATAATAATAGTAAAATTAAAAGTACAATTTCCTCTGAGCTGAGTGTATGATTCAACTATGCAATTGTATGCTATGGAAATTATGTGCAAAAAACCTGTTAAACAAACAAATAAATAAAACATGGTACCATACTTATTAAAAAGAAAAAGAAGTAAATACATTGTAGGATTTTGCTGATTGGCTGATTTGATATTCTTTAGAAAAAGGCAGGATAAGAATTAGGAAACTTTTTGTTCTCATCTTAAAGATGGTACTGTCTTAGTTTATTTATGGAATTGTATTTATCCTCTCTGGAAATTTCCAGTGGGAGTAAAAACATGCAATACACTTGAAAGAACTTTGTATACAGCACTGTAAAAGAATTTTTCATAGTAGATGAAGCATGTATTTACCCAACTTTTTCAACTATTTCTATTTGCAAGAAAAATGATGTACAGTTTATAAAATATAGCTAATTTATATGTTTGATATACTCTAAATATTCAATTTACAGAGGGCATTGACTATGATTAAGTGATATAAAATTCTAGGCTATTAAAATTGGGTCAGATTGTTCAGGGCTCAGCAAATAATTCTAAAAATGAGTCTTTTCCTCATTTAACTTAATGAGAAAGATTAGGATTTATTTTCAACTTTCCAGGTGTGATTTGATGCCTTTAGACATCTTCTCTCTGTTTGCAATCCAATTAAATTAAATTAAATGGTTCCTATGAAGGCAATTAAGTCATTTGGCTTATAGCAAGGAAGTCATTATTTTAGAATTAGGATAAAATTCCAGTTTCTACTTCTTTTTTTCTGCTTTGTAAATATCAGTCCCCATAAGTGTGAAATGCCATTCATTTTTCAAATCTGAGATTGTCTCCACAGCCATCGCTGCAGAGCTTGAAGGACAGCATGATGCATGGCATGCTTGACAGCCTCGGGACTTGCCCTTTGGCACATGCAAAACAGAGAAGAAAATGGCACAGTTACAAAAGAGAGTCACAGTCAAGGCAACATCTATCAAGATAGGACCTGTAGACATTCTCAGCTGGAAGTTTTAAATTCTTGGATCGCATACAAATAGTAAGGAGCAGGACTAGATCACAGGCGCTCTTCACCTTGAGCTACTTATCCCTTCAAGTGAGACAGTATTATTCTTCATTATTCTTCTTTCCAGCCTCATGGAGTGAGTGCACATGTAGAGATGACTAAATTCTGCCGACAATGAATCCTACCCCACAGGCAGAGAAGGGCTATGAGAGTTAGTAAAACATAGGTACCATCTAGAATGTTGAAACTTTGCTTTGTTTTGCTAAAAAAGACAATCATATCCAGGATTCTCCAGTTGAGTACTAAGGAGATAAATCACTTTTTGTTCAATTCACACTTACACTTTTCCTTTGTTGTGTTTTTATTTTCAAACTTTATGTGTGAATATGCAGTGGGTAGAATGAGCACAAGGGGAGGAATTAAGACATCTAAAACTGAAATCCAAGTATATGAGCTACATATATATGTTTTATATATTATATATGTCTTTCTAAATATTAATACCTTCTGATGTAAAATTATAATACATCAATACATTATCTATACAACAGGAATTATGCTAACCCTCAATATGTTATAACCACTTTTTTAAAAGATAATTTTATTGGGGGCTCTTACAACTCATAACAATCCATTCATCAATTGTATCAAGCATATTTGTACATATGATGCCATCATTATTTTCTAAACCTTTACATTCTACTTGAGATCTTGGTATCAGCTCCTCTTTATACTGCCCCTCCCCATGTCCCATCCTTGTGATCCCTTGTTAAATTATAAATTATTATCATTTTCATATCTTATACCAAAGGGAGACAGAGATTGGTGTAACCACATTTTACAGTCAAGTGTTAATAAAGTTCTAACAGAAAAACCAAAATTATAGTGCAATGATTTCTGACTAGAATAGTTTTACTTTTTTTTTGTTTTGAGATATTCCATTGATCCAGAAATATAACAAGGTGGATGGCATGAAAAAAACTAAATTAAAATAAAATTTTATTTTAATTTCCATGGCCAGTTTAGACAATTTAAAATAAAAATTGTTATCTTTATTGAACAGAAATACAACAAAACCAAGTGGGTGGCTTGACAGTTTTGTACTAGTAAGTAGCAGCAGCAGTGATCAGTGCCGTACTCGTGCTGGATAAGGAAGGATGGACTTGTTCCAAAAGGCAAAGGTAGCAGTAGGTCAAGTTAATGGCAGAATTAACTTGAATAGGATGCCAGAGCTTCTAAAGAAAAAAAATCTGTTACAAACTTACAGTTTTACCATTGTTTCTAAGACTATCTTTTCAATGAAGATGACAATCTCAGACATATCTTTGAGATCAGAAACTGAGCCAAATATACTACCTCTTCCATCTCCACTTTTGTCTTATTTCTATTTGCAAGGTTACCACTACTCTTCAAGTTTTCTATGGGATAAAATTACTGTCTTAACATTTCAGACAATGAAACCTGTTATCAACCACTCAATTCAGATTCACAGAAACCTTAAGTGGCAGAGAAAAATTGTCTCATAGAGTTTCCAAGATTATGGATCTTTAAGGAAACAGACTTCAACATCTGTCTCAGTATGAGCAGCTACTGTGTTAAAATCAATGACTCATTCCACACAGGTCAACCCTACTTTGATAAGGAATCATTTCCACCGTTGTGTTTTAAGTGGTTTTTATCATTAGAAGCTTATCAGCTTTCACGATAGCAGACAGTCTTCCTGTATTACTCTGAAAATTTTCACTGGCCAATTGTTTGGAAGTGTGTGCCATTCCTACTCCCTACTAGTTCCCTATGGAAGCTACAGTGAAATGCCTCCATGGGTGACCAGGACGTTATCAGGAATGCTTGTGGCATCAATTTTAAGTAGCAGCAACGCACAAGGCCCCACAGTATAATGAACAGACAGGTGGTTAATGAGAGGTAAACCCAGGCACTTCTAATTCACTATTGGAAAAATGGAGCTTGAAGAAGGATGGTAAAAAAATTCCAGGCTCTTAGACTAAATGCTATTTTAAATGAAGAATAAGCAGCCGATGATGCAGTGCAACAAGTACCCCCAAAAGTTCACCAGGTGATCATAAAACATTATGTGAATGGAGGTTACAACAGATGTAAAGCGCAAAGCAAAAGCTGATTCTATTTATTGTTTTTAATTTTTTATATGGAGGGTACTTTATAACTAGCAATGGATGCAATGTTCATGCGCAATGATGCTAACCTATTTATGTGAAATTGCTAGTTGAAATATGAAAGGTAGTTTTAGAATGAAAAACTGTTACTTGGGTGGATTTATGAGTAGGGCTAGTATGTAATTGACATACAAGTGAACCAGGAAAAACAGTTACTTCTTTTGAGAATTGTTCTCTGCTCCTTTCTTCATAGTATGTTGTCCACTGAGTTCTGCTTGGCTTTCACAAACATCCTTCTAAGTTTGAGAACTTTGCTATCACTGAGACAGTCCTTGACTGATGATACATTTCTCATAATTCTTTCATATGCATCTCTACCTGCAACCAGCGTTTTCTTTCTTATCCCTAATCTGTTTTTCTAAATTTTGTCTTCTAAGTTTTTTAATTAAAATCAGTCCTCGTGCAGTTTATTTCCCTAAAGTTTTTCCAAAGGTCCTTGTTTAATGACTGTGTGTGTGTGTGTGCTGTTGTTAGGTATGTTGAGTCAGTTTCAACTCACCGCAATCTCTGTATATAGAACCAAACAGTATTAGGTTCTTGCATCTGCCTTATTAATTGTTGTGATGTTGCAGCCTATAAATGTATTCAATTGTTTTTTTATCTGTTCTCTTTTTATTCCAGCAGTTCAGCATCCTTAAGCTGTGTTGAATATTGCAGAATTTTGTTTTTTGTGTTGGTTGCTTTGACTAATTTTTATCTGTTATGATTAATGATCTATTGTTATTTTTTATTATTACTGCCTTTCGGCTACTTCCCTCTTGGAACAAGCCCTTTTAAATGGAATGGACCCGCTGTCCACAGACGTTCCATCAGAGGGACTCTGGAAGCAGATCACTAGGCCTATCTTCTGAGAAGCCTCTGTGAGGGTCTTACTATCAGCATTCCACCAGGCTATGCACCAGGCTCACCAGCATTTCACCAAATGCTCAACTCATCTGTGCCAGTAAAGGATCAATTCAGTCTAGTTTATCCTTTGTCCCCTTAGAGGTATCAATACATTGTGGACTTCCAATGTATCATAATGAACATTTTCATTCCTTTATTGTGCCATTAGCAATAAGCAAAATCAAGGAAAAGGATAATTTGGTCCATTTAGGCTTTTATTCTTCAACAGACAGTTTTTGGAGCCATGATACCCAGTGTGGTAGCTATATAAGTTGGTGACTATTTGGGACTTGAGTGGATTAAGAGTGAAGGGGTGGAGTCTAGTCAGTCAATCAGATCATAGCTAATGAGGCCTCTATGTGGGCATACCTTTTCCCGAGGATTCTAGGAATTCCTGGATTTTCTTCTTGGGGGCAGGACGGACTCTCATGACTCACTCCCTGAGAGACACTCTACTGACAAGACACATTGCACTATGCTGATAGACCACATTCCCTGGGAACTGGAGGAGTCACATGGAGATTCATGTCAGCACTGAGATGCTTACAAGGCCACTTGACCCATGAGACTTCCCACCACTGGCCTGTGATCTTCATGCATTCGGTGTCATTGCATGTGTTTCATGAGTCTGAAGAGGACTTTATAGCTTGGTATCAGACATATGGGCTAAATCGGACTTATGGACTTGATCTGGACTGGGCTGGGACGTTTTCTCAATATTCAACTGCCCTTGTATATAAAGCTCACGTGAGTCTCCCTGGATTTGTTTACCTGAACTAACACACCCAGATTATTATACATATTGTCCTTCTCTTTGCCTTCAGAGAAAAATGAACCTTCATACACTTCTCCCCTAATTACTGCTTATTTTCCCCTATATTTTTATTGTCTCCCTATCAAGCAAATGTCTTAGCCTCTGGCCTAAGCCTACGCTTACTCCTGAAACTGTTAGTGGGTAGAATTTTAGACTCTAAACCAGAGGGGAGGATATAGGGGTGGAAATTATAAGTTTTAAAGTCCCTTACTTTTCCAGTTTTGTCAGGAAGAAAAAATTGGATTTCCATAGTCTAAGAGACTTTGTCTATGAGCAGAGAATTCCAAAATCTAAACACACAAATACATACACATGAAATCTCACTCAAATATGGTATACTTCCTATATATTCTCTCTGGTTTTAAGTCAGAGCTCAAGGCAGAAACTTCATTATAATCTTTGATGTTTCTCTTTGCAGGGGGAGTGAGTTATTGGACATAACTCCTCTAAGGCAAAAGCTCTACCTCCTACCAACAACCTTTTCCTACATGGTGGTAAGAATGTGAGGGTTGGTACTTATAGGATTCACCTCAGAGTAATTGTGAACAGGGCTCCCTGGACTGCCATCCTGCTGGGTAAAAACTGAGCTCTCTGAGAAGGAGAATGAGGGATCTCATGACCAGCAAGAGCCAGGAGTAGAGTGCAACCTGTGGACCCGAGATCTCTGTGCAGTGAACCTCATGGAGTCAGATGACAGTTATCCAATCAAAGGAGCAGCAGCAGAACCAGGAGCCAGAATATGGAAGAGAGTGGTGGACTTACCAACCCAAGGAGCAAGTCACGCTGAGTACTTGTGTGCTGGATGCTTGTTTGTGGAGTGGGCTACTGCTGGGCACTTAATTGGGAGGGCTGGGCTTGCTGACCCATAGAAGCACAGTTGACTGCCTTAAGGTTGAGGCTTCCAGAAAAGTTTTATTCCCTGTCGAGAATTTATTAGCAGGACTGAAAAAAAATTGTAACATGTCCTGATAGACTATCCTGAGTCTCTCACAGCCATTACAACTTTCTAACTTCATTAATAAATGTTTCAATCATGAATTTCAGCTGTGGATTTCTTAGTAGACTTTACAGTGAATATTAGAACCCAAAGATATCAAATAGAGAACATTAAGATATTACACTCTTTATACAGATTTCCACACTTCTAACACTACACTCAACTAATTATTAAATCCAAATAAGAATGTAATCCCTCCTCTTTTAAATCCATGCCATTATAATTGCCAAAGATTTTCACCTTTAGAATTAACTATTGGGATGATTTCTTAAATATGATCGCTCTCTTTCTAGCATTTTCTTAATTAGGATTAATTTTGAAGACCTTACTGAGTATATGCTGAAAAGGCACAAACCTTATCTCATTATTTTTTCATTGAAGAAAATAAAAGAGTAGTTATTAGTTCCCTATATAATAATAAAGCACCATTTATGTCACGGTTTATCAATCATCTGAAATCATTTCTAAAATGTATTTCCCTACCAAGAGGCAACTCTACCACCTCAGATCGTTTTTCTCTGAAATGGTTAAATTACTTTCCAATACTCCTGCCTTGACTGGAAATCACAAATTACCACCATTGAGTTGATTTTGATTTATAGAGACCCTATCCTTACAGTTTCTGAAATTGCAGGGTGTTATGAGGTAGACAGATTCACAACTATTATAAAGAAGACACCAATTCATAAATATCAATTCCTTCATTTTACAATGTAATTAACTGAATCATACAGAGAATAGTTTGTCTTAGGTTAGAAATTATTAACTTGCAATGATTGATTCATGCATACCAAACTCATTCATTTGACAGAGTTTTTAGAGTGGTTGCAGAGAATGTTTAAAACACATAAAAAGAAGAAATAAATACATGAAGGGCTGAGGGAAAACCCAGTCATAAGACCTGGGCTAAGACAAACACACAAGCCATCTCATCTGATCCAGGACTCACTTGAGAGAAATTTACTTCTGCACTCCATGGTAAAAAATGAAAGTAGAAAAAAATTATATGCTAACAGTGTTTTTAGTGGTTTTATGTAAATTTCAAAAATCATATTTCAATATAAAATAATATTATCTAAATTTCAAGCTTAGGATAAATTCTTTCTAGGACCTTGAAAATCAACTTTTGTGAAGTTGCTAATAATATTCTTACCACTGAACAGATTAAAAGTCACTTTCCTCATCACTCTTTCAACACACGTTAGTAGTCCCTAGTTACAAATATTTCAACATAGACTTCATTATTGTAAACATGAATAAGAAAATTGCATTTTGCTAATTTGAGATAGCCCAATTTCTGAGTCATTATATAGCCATATCTATATCATTAATATGCATATATGATTTAGGATAGTTATGAGTCTGAAACAAGTTGATGGCAGTGGGTTGGATTTTAGTATCCAGTACTTCCCCACAGACTTTCATCTATGCTTATCAGCAGAACTAGGTGACATAACAACTGCCAAGTGGCGATCAGACTGTGATGATATGCCTAAATGAATAAAATGCTCTCTTGCTAAAAATTAAAAAACTAAACACATAGCTATGTCTTCAATAAGCAACGATTCTTGCTTAGTCTAGATTCCCTACAATTGACAATTGCACATGATGAGCACAGACTTCAGAGATTGACTACTTGTTCTTTTCTTCTATGAAAAGTAGCACATACCTTAACAGAGAAAAACAAAAACAAAATGTAGAATGTCAACTCTCAGAATGATTTTTTACTAATGCTCCCCTTTTTTTCTATTTCTGATTCAATGGAAGAGTAATTGAGAATTATGTAACATTATTAGTTGAAGGTAACATTGCTGTATAATACACATTGATATTATGTTGTCTCCTTTCTTATGACTCATTTGTTGTTAAGCACAGCTCTGAATACAAATTTTGATCCTTTGATACTAGATGATCCCTTAAGCATTATTGCTCTAATTCTTTTATGGAGCTTGCTGATGTACTTAATACTCTTTGTTCCTGCTGTGCACATCACAGCAGTTCATGTCTATTTTGTTTATTCTAATTAAAGGAGAGATGTGCAGGAACATCATGACCCACACCGTAGGGGTCACAGGAGGATTGCTAAGTTGGCATCCTTTCTGCAATTGTAATAGTCTTTGTAATAATCCTGACCATACTGCACTCATTTATATTCTCTGGGTCTCTGGTTGATTAGATTTTCAAGGTCCATGCAAGACATTATTCTGTATCACAAAGAATGTGCACTTAATTTTGTATAAGAATTAAAAGTGGTAATTTCAAAATTTGTTTTTAATTCATATTTTTAGGATAAGTACACTTAAATGTATATTTTTAATCCAAGATCTCTTCAATAAATAATTACTGGTAGCAATCAATTCTTATTAACTATATTCTTTTTAATTATAGGAGAAAATATTACACCATCTTTTATATTTCTTTCTCACTAAATAAAGAATCCCAATTTTTATTGTCTATATTGCTGTGCCTGAATTACAGTGTTGACAAAGAATATTAAATTCACTCTGAAATAACAAATAGAACTATCTTGGAAGAAGTACAGCCAGAATGCTCCTTAGCAGTTAGGGTAGCAAGACTCAACAACTGTGGACATAGTATCAGGATGACCCAGTTTCTGGAAAAGGATACTGTGTTTCATAACATGAAGGCCATGGAAAAAAAGGAAGACCTTTGATGAGATGAACTGATACATTGCCTGCAGCAAGAGACTCCAATATTTTTGTGAAGATGATGGACAGAAAAGCGTTTCATTCATATTTTTAAAAGTAAATGAATAACTGGTGTTTGGTTTGTGGCTGTCAAGAATCTATAATGCATGCATTTAATCAGATACTATTTTCTCCATCAAGATATATTTTGTGACATTTATAATTATTTACATGTACTATTTTAATATGAGTAAAATCAAATATTGATATAATCAGTGCATGATTCTTTTTACATCATCTTATTAGGGGCTCATAAAATTCTTATCACAATCCATCCATCCATCCATTGTGTCAAGCACATTTATACATTTGTTGCCATCATCATTCTCAAAATATTTGCTTTCTACTTGAGCCCTTCATATCAGCTCCTCATTTTTCCCACTCCCTCCCTTCTACCCCCTCCCTCTTGAACACTTCATAATTTATAAATTATTATTATTTTGTCATATCTTACACTGTCTGATGTCTCCCTTCACCCACTTTTCTGTTGTCCATCCCCCAGGGAGGAGGTTATATATAGATCCTTGTAATCGGTTCTCCCTTTCTACCCCACCTTCCTTCCACCCTTCAGGTATTGCCACTCTCACCACTGGGCCTGAAGGGGTCAATCTCCTGGATTCCCTGTATTTCCAGTTGCTATCTGTACCAATGTACATCCTCTGGTCTAGCCAGATTTGTAAGGTAGAATTGGGATCATGACTGTGGGGGGAAGAAGCATTTAAAAACTAGAGGACAGTTGTATGTTTCATCATTGCTACCCTGCACCCTGACTGGCTCCTCTCCTCTCCATGACCCTTCAGTAAGAGGGTGTCCAGTCACCTAGAGATGGGCTTTGGGTCTCAACCCTGCACTCATCCTCATTTCCAATCATATGATTTTTTTGTTCTTTGATTCCTGATACCTGATCTCTTTGACACCTCGTGGTCACACAGGCTGGCGTGTTTCTTCCATGTGGGCTTTGTTGCTTCTGAGCTAGATGGTTGCTTGTTTACCTGCAAGCCTTTAAGACCCCAGATGCTATATCTTTTGGTAGCCAGGCACCATCAGCTTTCTTCACCACATTTGTTTATGCACCCATTTGTCATCAGCAATCATATCAGGAAGGACACATGGCTTTTATAAGGGCTAATATATTACTTATAGACATGGATATTCATATTTATGTCTGTAATATATAAATATGCTCATTTTTGTACATAGCATAAAATAAAGCACTATAAGAATTATGTATTTGTGGAATATCTCTTATTAAGATGCATCATAAATTACATAGACCATTAACAGAGGCAAAATTATAATTTTAGTGAGAATAAAAATTAATAACTATTATTCATATTAGTGAAAAAGTACTTTTAAGGCATGAGATAAATCTGATCCTTTTATTTCCTATATATGTCTACAAATTAAATCTACCCTTGTATTAGTAATAGAATGTATATTTCTCAAATACACGATAAAATTTTGGAATGAGAAAATGATACATGTAAATCCTTGAGGACTTTTCTAATATTATTAACTCTAATAATACTACTATAATTGTCTGAAGTAATAATGGTAACCCCAGAACAAGGAGGATCCTATTTTGGATTTGTACTTCAAAGCTGATAAATGAAAAGTTTTCTATGAACTTATTTCTGTTTTTTTCATAAATGCTGTGAATGAGAGCAGTTGACCTTGTACGTCCTTAAATCAGTAGGAAGGCAATGCAAGAGGATGCTAGCTCTCATTTATATATTCCAATAAAGATTGAGGAGAAACAAACAAACAAAAAAGTAGCTTCTTATGGAAAATGGGGCTAGCTTAGTAGTTTCTCATTAATCATTTCAAAATCTATTAATCACACAACATAATGGAAACTTCCTGATTAAATCTGTTTTGTAATGTAATAAATTCATAAACTTCATAAATGAATGTTCCCCCGTTCTTTGAAATAAGTTAATCTTTTCACAGAGCTATATTTCAGTTCCTTTAGGGAAGTATCTACCAAAATTGTATTTTATTAGAAATAAGTTAATTGAACTTTTAACTAAGACACTGCTAAAAGGCATATATGTTTTTTAAGACAAAATTTCATTTATTTGTAATTAGAAATAAATATTTCACAATATATAATTACATATTGTTTTTGTGATTAATCACTTTGCTTTAATTATGTTCAATTGTAATAATGAAAATACATCCGGCATATCAGATATTTCCATGACGATTCATAACAGTAGCAAAATGACAATTATGAAGTAGCAATGAAAATAATTTTATGGTTGGGGGTCACCATGACATGAAGAACTGTATTAAAGTGTTGCAGCATTCAGAAGGTTGAGAACCACTTTCTTAAAAACTTGAAGGTAAACAAGCAGACATCTAGCAGGGAAGCAACAAAGCCCACCCGGATGAAGCCCACCAGCCTGTGTGATCATGAGGTTTCGAGGGCATCAGGTATCAGGCATCAGAAGACCCCAAACAAATAATCATATTTATTTGAAAGAGGAGCATAGGAGTGGAAACCCAAAGTCTATCTGTAGACAATTGGACGTCCCCTCACAGAAGGGTGACAATAAAGGGACAAGCCAGCCAGGGTGCAGTATAGCACCAATGAAATATACAACATTCCTCTAGTTCAGTGGTTCTCAGCCTTCCAAATGTTGACACCCTTTGATACAGTTCCTCATGTATTGGTGACCCCCAAACATAAAATTATTTTCTTTTTTTAAAAACATTATATTAGGGCTCATACAATTCTTATCACAATCCATACATATACATACATCAATTGTATAAAGCACATCTGCACATTCCCTGCCCTAATCATTCTCAAAGCATTTGCTCTCCACTTAAGCCCTTTGCATCAGGTCCTCTTTTTTTCCCCCTCCCTCCCCGCACACCCCTCCTTCATGTGCCCTTGGTAATTTATACATTGTTATTTTGTCATATCTTGCCCTATCCAGAGTCTCCCTTCCTCCCCTTCTCTGCCGTCCATCTCCCAGGGAGGAGGTCACATGTGGATCCTTGTAATCAGTTCCCCATTTCCAACCCAATCACCCTCCACTCTCCCAGCATCGCCCCTCACACCCTTGGTCCTGAAGGGATCATCCACCCTGGATTCCCTGTGCCTCCAGCCCCCATATGCACCAGTGTACAATCTCTGCCTTATCCAGTCCTGCAAGGTAGAATTCAGATCATGGTAGTTGGGGGAGGAAGCATCCAGGATCTAGGGGAAAGCTGTGTTCTCCATCGGTACTACCTCGCACCATGACTGACCCATCTCCTCTCCTAAATCCCTCTATGAGGGGATCTCCAGTGGTCGACACTTGAGCCTTGGGTCTCCACTCTGCTCTTCCCCCTTCATTCAATATGGTATATATATATATATATATATACACACATATATGTATATATATACATATATGTACACACACATATATGTACACACATATACATACACACACACATATATTTTTTTTTCACATGATGCTTTATACATGGTCCCTTGGTACCTCGTGATCGCACTGGCTGGTGTGCTTCTTCCATGTGGGCTTTTTTGCTTCTGAGCTAGATGGCCGCTTGTTCACCTTCAAGCCTTTAAGACCCCAGACACTATCTCTTTTGATAGCCGGGCACCATCAGCTTTCTTCACCATATTTGCTTATGCACCCATTTGTCTTCAGTGATCCTATCATGGAGGTGTGCAGCCAATGATGGTTTTTTGTTCTTTGATGCCTGATAACTGATCCCTTCGGGACCACTCGATCACACAGGCTGGTGTGTTCTTCCATGTGGGCTTTGTTGCTTCTGAGCTAGATGGCCGCTTGTTTATCTTCAAGCCTTTAAGACCCCAGTCACTATCTCTTTTGATAGCCGACACCATCAGCTTTCTTCACCACATTTACTTGTTCACCCGCTTTGGCTTCAGCAGTTGTGTCGGGAGAGTGAGCATCATAGAGTGCCAATTTAATAAAAGAAAGTATTCATGCATTGAGGGAGTGCTTGAGTAGAGACCCAAGGTTCTTCCACCACCTTAATACTAAACCTATAAATGTAGACACTTAGATCTATTTCCCCATCCTCATATATATGTTTGCATGTACATGTCTTTGTCTAGACCTCCATAAATGCCCCTTGACTCCCAGCTCTTTCCTCCATCTCCCTTGGCTTTCTTCCTGCCCCACTACCATATATGTTTTAAGGGTTAAAATTAGAAAATTGTAAGATAGTTCATACAAATGGAAAGACTTCACATGCCTTTGGAAGGCATTCAATTTGGGAAGACATAGCATAGGATATCCACATGTAAAATGCATCTTCTCTGATCAAAAATATTTACATAGATCAGAGCTTAAAGATTTGTAAGCAACAGTTTAGCTCCTTTATAATCTCACTTTAATATACTTTTTCCAAAAGTGTATCCTAAGTGAAATTTTCACTGCCTTTCAACTAGCGTATATGGGCTCAAGATCTTTCACCGCGGTGGCTCTGCTTCTACCCTTTTTTCTTTGTGCGATGCCTAATCTGACTCTAATGACCTTCTGAAGTCCATTCATTCTCAAGTTCCCTCTCTGGCAAACCGAAATCTTTCCCGAATACTCTGGACCACAAAGAGCTGTTTCTTTAGTGACACCATAGCTGCAGTATTAACGGAAACTGCTTATTTGAGATTCACCCAATGTTTCTCCGAGGCTTTTTTGCTATTTTATTTCCAAATAAATTTCTTTTATTTCTGCATTTATATTGTTTCAGTACAAGTAAGTTTGAACTCCTTAATAATAAAAAGAGATGCCTTTATATCTACTAATAAATTATATTATCGTGTTCTAATATCTCCTAATATTTGGCACCTATGTATAGAATACATAGTACTTAATAAGTCACTGTATAACCTTAAGCCACAAAATGCTACACAGATGTCTGATAGCATAGAAATTCTAATATAATTTTTGAAAGATGTTCCTTTTACAAGTAAATCCACAGGTACATTTTCTTTTTACTTTTTTGTAAATCAGATTTCTTTATTATTGATGTATTGTGCAAATGTAACTAATTACTTATGTGACACCTCATCTATGTACAGAAGGTGTTACTTTATTAAAAGATCACATTTATATTCTTAATCAATCTTCTATGTATAGTGACATTTTCTTATTTACTTTTTACCTTTCTATTCTGCACACTGGTATGTACCCTCCTGTCATGATTGTACCTAATGACAACCTAGCACACCAGTTAAAAATAAATTTGATCATATCAGAATATATGATATATTGTCACTAGGTTAATGCAGAGCTGGAAGAAGGAGAAAGTCTTATGTAAATCCGTGTATTCTTGTTCACATAAAAATGAAAATTTGTGGGATTTTCCACAAATAAAGTCATAACCTCTATAAAAATTGACCAAGACTCATATATATATATACATATATACACTAATATTTTATATGTTGGAACTCTTTAGATGAAGTGAAAAAATGTGCAAAACCTCCTTGAGTCTGAGAATTTATTGGTTTGAGATGCTCATATTGGTACAATATTTTTTGGCTCACGGGAATCCAATTTCCAGGTTCATTACCCAAAACAACACAGAAATTTGAAACATGAAAATAACTTAGTGCCTGAACTATAGATCAAACTGTAATTCATATACCTCATTCCCTTATGGATTCTTAGGATAAGAAGAAAGAAAAAGAAAAAAAGGCAATTTTTCTGCCCACTTGATCGATGTTCCATTTGACCTCTGTAATGCCCTCTTACCATAACCTTTTAAATACCATCTGCTCTTTTTGTGAAGTATGTGATGGGAAGGAGTCACTTCCAGACAGCAATTGATTATAAGAGCATTAATCAAGGGCATGGATTATCTGTAGCATGACACTGTGTGCTGTGGTTAAGCAATCTGGTCTTCAATGTGATTGGAAAGGGCAATCCTCATGTGAAAGCCTAGAATCGGCTTAGCATAGTGTGTTTAAGGCTAGCAGAGCAAATAGTGCATGCACATTTATCGGAATCTATGACAAATTTCAGCAATTTGGGGGATAATTTGTTTACTCAGGCTAATAGGATTGGATTGATTATAATACACTCTCATAAAATGCTAGACATAGCTCAGATGTTTGTTCTAATCACAGAGCACAAATAAAGGATACCAAGTCTTTGCTTCAGACTTGACAGTGCTGGCATTTTCTCGCATACTGTGAATAATAGAAATACCTGGTGTTTTCTCCACTAGTAGTGAGTAAGTGCTGACATCGACCCATAAGGAACAATATGAAGCAGAAACAAAGAAAAGAAGGTTTTCTTAAACTTCCTTTTCAAAAGAGGGTTCTGAATTTCCTTGAAAATACCTTTTAAATTATTAATAATTACAAAAGATTTTTCATTTTACTCCAGTAATGAGTTACTAAGAAATGCTAATGTACGTATATGCTTGTATGTGTGTGTCCTCTTGTACGTGATGGAAGAGGCAGGGGAGAAGGGAGGAAGAAATGGTAGAGGAGTGCTGACGGGCAGGGATGGAAGATGATGACATGGAAAGAGAGACAGCAAGTAAGAAAGAGGGTGCTAAATATAAGCACTTTCTTCTTACCCTTTTATCCTTATAAATATTTCTCCAGGGCAATCTTTCATGTTCTTTATTATTATTTTAATTATACCATGAACACATATTGAAAGTCAAATAGTATCCAAAGTGTCAGTTATACAAGTCACTAATCTTGGTTTTAAGGAATAGATACCAATCTTGCTAACATAAGCAGAGCAAAGTTGTATTTGATGATCCTTGGCATCTCATTGGGAATACTGATTAACTCTATTAGGAAAATGGCAAAAAATCAAGAAAATAAAATTAAAAATGGAATCATAGATAATGTCACAAATCAAAATTAATCACATTCAGCTGACACTACTGCCTCTCTTTAGCACTGGGCACTGTCACCAGTGGATACTGCTGCCTTGAATGTACTCTAACGTCACAGGGAGCGTAAGATCCACACATGCCCCGAGAGTCCACAGAAGGGGCAGGAGAGAAGCAGCTGCCCTGAAACGCAGTCTCTCATCCCACTCTACCTCCATGTCCTCTTTCTTCATGGAGATTTATGGCTAGGTTATTGTTGGACTAGCTCATGTGATGTGCTTTCATAAAGTGTCTATTCCGTCTATGTCATTTAAATTTTATTATACTTTTCAAAATGTGTTTTTATCTTTTAATTTATACATATTTAAACATTTATTGAATGCAATGATAAAGGGTATCTATTTTTGTTTGCTTTCTCTAAAACCTCTAAATAATCAAACCCATAGCTATAAAGTCTATTCTGACTTCAAATTCCCTATAATAGCCTTTTTCAATGTGTCCACCCTCTGTTCTAATAGAATAAGTATTCTTATCAATATGCTTTGTGGTGGCCTCGTCGGGGAGGCACAGTGGGCCTACCATAAAGTCTGCTATTCAAACCCACTAGCTGCTCCTTGTAACGATTTACAGCTTTGGAAAGCCTACAGAGGTTCATTATGAAGCAATGGGTTGGGCTTGTCATTTTTTAGGATGTTGATAATTCCTTGTTGATTAGATAATATGAAGCATATTTTGTTCGTAGAACACCCCAAAATATCAGTGTATAAAAGTTTTTAAGTAGGTGCATTATTTTACTGACAAAACGTCTCAGCAATTTCAAAATTAGGGACTTTAGAACTGTGAGCTGAAATTGTAGGAGAAGGGCAAGCCTGGTTGGCTAAGCTACCCATTGTCCTCTGAGAGAACAGATTTTCCTCAGCCCTTCACTGTGGGCCAACACTGAAAAGTCTAGTCACTTTATCGTGCAGTTATTTAATTAACTCCACTGTTTTAAAAAATTCTACCTCATCCTCATTATACATGACCTCTGGTTGCCATTTGACCTACCTTCTGTCAGAAAACTTGGCTTGTTTCATTTGATGTCTTCTATAGATATTAGGGTTTTTCTTACTACTTAGAACCAATCTAGCTACCAATTCTACATTAGCTAAGTTTCTTCCCAAATATTTATATCATCATAATTTTATTCTTTCTTTTTATTTTTGAGATAGCTTGTATACTTGCACCATCAAAATATACATTTTTGTTGTTGTTATATTTTCCTTTCTTATTTTTATAAAATATGAAGTTTATTCAGAAATGTGTGCACAGTGTTAAAGAAAACGCCAGCATATATTGTTGCACTCGGGCAATGAATACCAGAACAATTGTTACAATAGAACTACAGAAAGCAGAATAAGGAATTTAATCCACAAAATATCCAAATCCTAATTTTCAGTCACTTTTGGCTTTCAGGGCCGAAAGACTTCACAAGTGTGATTAAATTAATATCTTGAAATAAGACGATTATTATGAATTACCCAAATAGACCCAACCAGATAAATACATCACTTACATCACAAAACTATTACTGAGTAATATCAAAGGGACAATTGACCGAGGAAGAATGGCCAGAGGGGTGACAGAATGGCCACTTCAGAAGCAGACAAAGGACGTAGGTGTTTCTAGAAGCTGGAAAAGACAAGGAAGAGGATCTCCTGGAGCCTTCGGAAAGCAATGTAGATCTGCAGGCTGCATCAACACAGTGCTGCACTCCATGCGCATACATGATGCAAGAAAATAAATTTGTGTCATCTGAAATCGTTCATGAAATATGCATGTGGTTTTTGTTGTTCGTTTACTTTTTTGTTTTTGTTTGTTTGACAGAAGAAATAGAAGACGAATATAAAATAGGAATACAGAAACTGAAGAGTCCAAAAAAGAAAGAAATTACCAGAAATGCTGAGTATGTGAAATAAGTGTCACACTTTGATCTAAGGGATTGTAAGTTAATAAAGTGGTGTCATGTTAAGAAACGAAGGAACAGTAACAATAGACAATTGTGGAAGAGTCACACAGGGATGAAATGAAGTTAAAAGAGCAAGGCCTGAGAAACTATTCTCTTCTGTACAAGAGCACTTCTCCATAAGAGCTGCACAGTCAGCAAAGTCGCCAGTGACTGGCGGCGTGCCAGGGGGGAAGGAGGGCCCGGGTAACTAACTTCTCTTCACTTCAACTTTTTTAATGTGCTCATTGGTGAAAACTAACTGGAAATCCAAAGACAAAGAATGGGGTTCGTAAAGGAGCCAGAGGGGTTCATAGACAAGAATGGGCATAGGTATGAAGGAAGAAATGAAAAATAATGAGCCTACACTTTGGAATTTTAAAATGCAATCTCATGAAGCAGTGCAGAAGCACTGCTGTGGTCAGTAGCTTATACAGCTCACATCTTGACGGCTTGCTGGAAACTGTGTTCACCTAAAATAGATGCTGGAGTCTGCTAATGCAAGTTTGAATCATATTCACCTCCTGTGACACAAGTCCTCATAGGAATTTTTGGCTATAATCTTTTTAATTTATTTATTAATTTATTTTGCATATTAAACCCTAGGCTGTGGGCTGTGATCTTTCTGGAAAGATCTCTTCTGGGTCACTGCTCAAGCACCGGCTGCTAACTTGGCTGGAACCCCCCAGAAGCTCCACGAGACAACATCTTAGCAGCGTGCTTCTGCAAAGGTTTCAACCTCAGACACTTTATGGGGCAGTCCTCTTCTCCCCTTCGGGACACTGTGAGCTGGAATCAGAGAGAAGGAAGTGGGCTGTAATTGTTGAGGGAATCAATACTCAGTTCTTGTCCAGTTGAAATGCTAGTTGGGGTTCAACCCATAATCTTTAAGTTAATAGTTAAGTGTTTACCTATTTTACCAGGGATATTGTTATGCTAATCTAATGGTCATTACTTTCTAAACATTTATGCTTGCCAGACATATTATCCAGAATTTTATATTTACTAACTTATGTTATATTCCAAACAACTTTTTAATGGGGGTATTGCTATTTTTTATTATGTTTTCTTAATCAATGTTCTCTATTTTATCTCTCGAAGACCCAATATCCATTTCAACAGTTACACAGAACACACAAACAAAATTCCTTAATTAGATTTATTAAGGAAGTTAGCAGGTTGTAATGCCAGTGAGAAACGTCCAGGGTAGTTTACCAGGACATGTTACAAATTTCTTCAGTTCAGCTAATAAAGGCCCAGAGGGTGCACACCACTGTGGGGTGGGGAGTGGGGGCTCAACCCAAAGACACTCAGCGCTATGTCTGTGGGTCAGCAAGCCCAGTTTCTCCATAACTTCCCAGAGATACCCACCTCCACAAGCCACCTTGTCTGTTCCTTTCTCTGTCTCCTGATTCTGCTGCTGCTCTGATGGTATAGCTGTCATCTGGATCCAGGTGGTTGACTGCACAGGGATCTTGAGTCCACTCCATGCTTCACTCCCGACTCTTGCGGGTAAGGAGATCCTTCTTTCTGCTTTGCAGGGAGCTCATTTTATTCACATTCCAGGGAATTCTGGTCACAATTACTCACCTACTTATCATACTCATTCAGGAAAAAGTCCTTTGATTAGAAAAGTCACATTAAATAATACACTGACATTTTTATTTATCATTCCTTTTTTAAAGAAGAGGAAACTAAAAACTAATGTGTTAATAGGAGGTAAATTCAGGATGTGAACCTAGTTTGTCAAATCTTTGTACTATGTTTCCATTCATATTTTTATTAATAAATCATTTTGGAGGGTGCTCTTACAGCTCTTGTAACAATCCATATGTCAATTGTATCAAACACATCTTTATGTTTTCATCATCATTTTCAAAACATGTTCTTTCTGCTTGAGCCCTTGATATCAGCTCCTCTTTTTTCCCCTCCTCTACTTCCTACCCTCTTTAAACCCTGATAGTAATAATTTATCCATTTATATTTTAAGTAGACTCAAAACCATGTCACTAGTGTTTCCAAATGTGCATAGTCACCTAGTGTAGACAAAATTTCAGCAAGGTTTTCAGATTAAGAGAGAGTAGAAAGAAAGATATGTCCATCTAACCCAGATAATGAGCCAGTGTTTCAGGCTGAGCTGACTAGAAAAATAAATCCAGAGATGCTCATATATATGTGTAAGAGAGAACTTTATATAATAAAGAGCAATTGTATATTGAGAAAACATCCCAGCCCAGTCCAGATGAAGTCTATAAATCTTCTATTACCCTATATGTTCCATATTAGTCCATAAATTCCTCTTCATCCTCAGGCAGCACATGCAATGATGTGGAATTCAGGAAGATCACTGACCGGTAGGTAGAAAGTCCTGTGGATCCAATGCAGGTGGAAGTATCTCAGCACAGGCTCCTGCAGCTCTCTGAGTGTCTCCTCCACAGGAAGGTGAAACAGAGAGAGAATGTCCCACCTTTAGGGGGAAAGAGGGGAAGTTCCAAGCACTAGAAGGTAAGCACCCAGGATTGGAAGCCTCTCCAAATAGTAGCTACAGCAATGGATTTTTACCAACAATTGCGAAGATGACAGAATTAGGCAACATTCCGTTGTGATGAACAAAGGGTCATATGAGCGAGAGCGGATATGATGAAAACTAACACAACATCCTCTTCCATATCGTCTGAGTGTAACACATACGTGGGATGTATATACTTAGACCCTAAGATAATTAAGATGATTGGTAGAGAGTATTCAGTATCCCACAGTGCAGGGAGCATGCAGATAAAGATATTTCCAAAGACTTTGAATACATTTCAGATAAAAGTTTTCCTTAGCCTTCATTCTTTGCCTATAGGTTTTCCTTTTTCTCTTTTTTGTTTTGTTTTGTTGGGTTTTTTTTCCCAGCATTTTCTTTGTGTGGGAGTATTTGTAATTACTTAAAGGTAATTATTTTACCAAAAACTCTTACGCAGAGAAAGTCAGTAAGGAATGCGTATTGAGCTCCCCTGGGTGGACCATTACAGCAGAAATGTGGGTTAGCGACAAAGAAACGCTCTCATGGACAAGTAAATAAAGAATTAAAAAGCATGATGGTATGGATAATGAGCACAGAGATGTGTAGAGAGTAAAATAGTCTTTGTTCACATGAAAGCTTGAGGCAACCTGGGTAGATGTGCAGATGGTGGCTGTCACAGGAGTAAGGAGTAGCATGACTGGACCAGGAGACACTGGATACACCAAAGAGTTAGAGAAAAGCATTCTAGAAAAGAGCGCTATATGGAAAAATAAAGGCATTTTGTATTTCTATGGACGTTACCCAGACTAGCAACCTAAATGTTTGCTTTGAAATGGATTCCAACTCTAGTCATGTAAGCACTCAAATCCAAAATCCTCCTGCCGTGGAATTGATTCTGACTCACAGTGACCTAAAGAGTATTTCTGAGGCCTCATGAATCTTCCCAGCAGCAGATCACCTCATGCATGTCTCAGGGAGAAGCTGCTGGGTTCAAACTATATATTTTTAAATTAGCTCAATGCTTAGCCAACATCACTATTAAGGCTCCTTTTGCAAAGCACATACAGAAAGAAGGTCTAGACACTTGAAACAAAATAATCTCTCCATACTTTTTTTCAGATTCTGACAACCAAACCTATTTTCATTAATTCCATTAATAAAAACTAGATTCATTCTCTACATGCACTATTATGCATTTGGCATATATTCCATCTCCATCCCTCTTTAACCTACTGTCCTCCACCATTTCTGTTTAACATACATGTATTTCTGTTTTGTCTCACCAACACTTAGAACCAATCAAATAATGAAATAACCATGATAGCTTCTTTTGATTTGATGTCTTCTAGTGTTCTGACCCACCACTTGTCTGTCATATTGTGACATTGTGGTGGTTTGCGTGTTACGGTGATGCTGAAAGCTATGTCAATGGCATTTTAAATACCAGCAGGCTCAGCTAAAGCGGATACAGCTTCCAGACTAAGTAAATACAACAAAGAAGGAACAGACTTTCCATCTTCAGGGGAATTCTCCACTGAAAACCCTATGGATAGCATCTAAACATTATCAGGTGCTGAATATTTAATGAGTACAAGCATAACTTTGCAGAGATAATGCCAGAAAATGAGCCCCTCTAAAAGATGAACATTCAATATAGGCCTGGGGAAAAACTGACATCTCTAAGTGGAGTCTATCAAAGCGATGTGGATGGAGCAAAGGCTGCAGGAGTAAAGCATGTGAGAGTCAAACCTCTATAACGCCCCTTTGCTAAGGGGGCATGGAAAAAAAGGAGAAGACACAGCTATAAACATAAATTAATCATTAGAATTGTATATGTGCAAAGTGTGAATCTTAGAATTCTCCAAATGGAATGCACAGAAATCAAATGTACTACATCTGAGGCAAGAGACAGTGGAGAAGCTCCATAACAGCAGCCATCACCAGTCCTGGAGCTGACTGACCATCAATTGCTCATATGTAAGTTCTCGTTGAAGATAAAGAAAATTAAAACAAGTTCAGTGAGCCAATTTTGAGAGCAGCTTGAGAAAATATTTGTACTTCAAACAAGCATGATTGAATACCTGAAAAACTGTGAGAAGAGTGAAAAATCACACATAAAGAAAGCAAAAGGTCATTTAAAAAGACAGGAAAATGAGAAAAGATCAAGGTGGATGTCAGAAGAAGCTCTGAAGCATGCTCTTGATTGTAGCATAGCTAAAGCAAAAGGAAGAATGGATAAAATCATAGAGCTTAGCAACAACACCAAAATGAAGGGCAGCTCAAGAAGACAAAGTCAAGCAATGTAATGAAGTGGACAAGGACCTAACGTTTGAAATCCAAAAAGGAAGACCATGCCCAACATATCTTACAATGAAAGAATTCAGCTTTAAGATGCAACTTTGAAATATTTTATGGGAAAGTATTGAATGATGTAGGAAGCATAAAAGGAAGATAGAAAGGATACAAGAGCCACAGTACCAAAAATAACTAGTCAACATTTAACCATTTCAAGAAGTAGCATATGATCCAGACCAGTGTTACCAAAGTAAGAAGTCCAAGCTATACAGAAAGCATTACCGAAAAATGATGCCCAGGAATAGAGGAAATACCAATCGCAATGGTTATAACAAGCTGATGAAGTACCGTACACACTCACACCTATGCCAACATATTTGGAAGACAGTTAGTTGGACAAATAATAGGAAGTGATCCATATTGTACCAATTCCAAATAAAGGTGACCCAACAGAATGCTCAAACAATGGAAAAAATATCATTGATATCACATGCACATAAAATTTTTCAGAAAATCATCCAACAATGCTTGGAACAGTGTATTGTAAGAGTTGCCTGAGTCTCAGACCAGATTGAGAAGAGGATGCAGAACAAGGACTGTCCTTGTTGATATGAGATAGATCTTGACTCAAAGCAGGGAATACCAGACGAAGTGTTTATTGTGTTGTATTGACTATGCAAAGGCATTTAACATGCGTATCATACAAATTATGGATACATTTTTGAAGAATGGGAATTACAGAACAGTTCATGGGGCTTATATTGAAAATGCACATGGATCAAGAGTCAGTTATGGAAACAGAACAAGGGAATATTGCATGTTTTTAAACCTGGAAAATTGTGTATTAGGATTGTATTATCTCACCATAATTGTTCAATCTGTATGTAATCAAATAATTAGAGAAGTTGTATTATATGAAGGAGACTATAGCAACATGATTAGAGGAAGGCTTATTAACAACCTGTGATAAGCAGATAACATGAACTGGATTGCTGGAAGTGAGGAGGACTTGAAGCCCTTGCTGATGAAGGTCAAGGGTTGTAACCTTCACTGTGGATTACAACTCAATGAGAGAACCAAAATCTCCACACCTGGACCCAGAGGACACACCATCGTGACCAGAGAAAATATTGAAGCTATCTTGCTGAGATCCACAATCAACACTCGTGGAAGCAGCAGTCAGAGATCAAGTGATGCATTGCCGTGGCCAAATCGGTTACACAATGCTTCTTTAAAGTGTTGAAAAGCAAGGGTGTTACTTTCAGGACTAAGCCATGTGTGGCCAAGCCATGTGTTTTGTTTTATTTTTACAAAAGCTTCATGTGTGTGCAATGTATACCTTGAATAAAGAAGACCAAAGAAAAATACATACTTTTGAACTATGCTGTTGAGAAAGAATATTGGAAATACCATGGACTGCCACGAGAACAAAGAAATGCGTTTTGTAAGAAGTACAACCAGAGTGCTTATTATAGTAGAGGCAAAAATGATGAACCTCTGGCTCGTGTACTTTAGGTATGCTATCAGGAGAGTCCGATCCCTGACAAAGGACATCATGGTCGGTAAAGTGGAAGGAAAGTGAGAAAGAAAAGGAATATATGAACAGTTCCTGCAATGACGGGCTCAAACAGAAGACGAAGTGTGAGGCTACAGGAGGCCTGGGCGGTGCTTCATTGTGCTGTGCAGGGGGCTACAGTGAGTCGGCAGCCAACAATAGCAACAGCAATGTTCTGGATCGAGGGAAGCTAGTCTTCGTGTGTATAGCTTCCTCACGGTTCATTCTTTGCATTAAGCTTCTGTAATTGTGAAGCTATATTTTTCTATGAGAGCCTAGCATTTCTGCATACTTTATTCAAGTTAGAATTTCCACATAATGGTTCTAGTTGGTTGTTGAGTCATGTTAACTGTGTTAGATTGTTTTTTCCCTTCTTCACATAAATTTACACTCTCATGTGAGGAGGAATCTCAGTGGTTAGCGCTTAAAAACCATGGTTTCATTATCTTAACTTCTTAGGGATTGCTGAAGTACTAAAATGAATTTTATAGTACTCGGCCGATAGGGAATTCAGTAAGAACAATCCACTACAATGTTGTCCACTGCCAAATTGCATCATTCCTGTTTTATGTCTGGCCACAAAGAGCCACTTGTCCAAAAGTACAGTGATGTTCTTGCTAATTGACTTTCTGCCAGTCAACAGGGGAGCCCACAGTCAGATTTCAAACATATCTCAGCTAATGATGAGCTGTCTATCCAGGGTCCCCAAAGCATAATCACAGCAGTGGGATGTCTATGTCTAGTATCTTTCCACCCTCAAACTTCTCAGTTTCTTGCATTGAGTATTGATTGCCAATACAGACAATTTTTTTTTGAAAGAAAGTGCAGCTCAGGAGGCAATTTTTTTCAAAATACTCTTACTACAGAAAAGACCATCTTTGTCCACAGACATGTCAGCCATTCGGATAGCTATTTACAGTAGAGTTTCTCAACATTGGAATTTTTTTGTAAGATGCTTCTATGTTATGGGGTCTTTCCAGTGGATTGCATTACGTTTACCAGCATTCCTGTCCCCAGTCCATTGGGGGCTAGTAGCATCCTCCTCAGATGGATGACTGTGGGGCAGCGGATAGCAAACGTGTCTTTTGAGCCACAGTCTCGGTAACTCTACCCGAAGGGCCTTTGCCTGAAGGATCTGAAGGAGAGAAAGTGGAGGAAGATACCGACAGGATTCCATTGTGGGTTTTGTCAAAAGGATATATTGTGGCCTCTGTCCAGCTGTGCATGAAGCCACCCGTTCAAGAAGCTGGAAGGGAGTGTTCACTACCAGCAAAAGACGGGAGCTAGGTGGGAAGAATGTCTTTCAGATCCTAAGTCGGGTTTGTCTTTCTCTCCTCAGACTCTAGCTCTTGGATTATCCCCAACCTGATTTGACCAGCTTCCACAACCTTGTGGATAAGAAGGATCCTACAGACAGACCTCTGAATTTTGGATTTGGGATTTAACAGCTCTTACAAGATTTTAACCATTTTACTTCACTTTGTGAGTTTTAGATCATCATTGTTTCAAATTATAGAATGCTGAGACTTAAGAAATTATATTAATAGGAGAGGTGGTGGCTGATGTCAGAGGTGATGAAGTGGTATGCAGTTTTGGAAGGACTTTGGGGATACATTTAATCTCCACATTCTTGGAACCAGTCTAATTTCGTGAAAGAAATTGTTACTTTCATAACAAGAGAAACTTTTTTCCCCCAGACATTATTAGTTTTCCTGGTGGAGTTTAATCACTTACCACTGAAAACCACTGTTACCTTAGACTTTCACTTCACTTAAAGCAAAGTGTGTTGTTGTTGCTGGGTTTTGGGGTCCATTATGAGCATAGATTCTCCAAGTCACAACAAGTCAAGAGCACATGATTGGCACCTGTATGAACCACTTCTGCCCTGAATTCTTAGGATAGATTCTGAAGTCTTAGGCTTCTTCATTATCTCAGGTGATGTGATGTTCCATTAAAAGGAAGGTTACTAGAAAATCTATCACTTTTTGATGAATTTGACTTACCTTCTGTTGGGGAAATGTTAAATTAATAAATGTGAGCTCAGGGTTTCAAACCTACCAGACATTCGATGGGAGAAAGGGGAGCCCTTCTGCCCTCTAAAGATTTACAGATCTCAAAAAATCTACATGGGTTGACTTTGAGTTAGAATTAACTCACTGGCAGGGCATTTGGGTCAGGTTTTTTTAGATCTCTTATAATAGGGGAAAAAAACAGAGTTTAAAGACAGAAAGAAAAGAAAAGTCACTTCCAAATCATATTGATAAAATTCACTCCATTTCCAAAAGGGAATTATGTTTATACCATATATATTTTTTGGTGAGTATGTTTTAGCATTTCTCAGGTGGTACTATAAAGTGGAAAAATTATTGGGTTTTGCTAGAATAATTTTCACATTCCAATTTCTTTTCTGAGTTTTTTAATGATCCATATACATGACTATCTTCTAATATTTTATTGTTTTCAATGATGCTAGAATTCAGTAATCATGATAGTATAGGCATTTCTTGGAAGAAGTGCAGCCAGAATGCTCCATGGAGGCAAACCTGTCCAGACTTCATCTTACATACTTTGGACATGTCAGGAGAGACCAGACCCTGGAGAAGCACATCATGTTCAGCAAAGAAGAGAGGCAGCCAAAAGGATGAAGGCCCTCAAGGAGATGGATTGACACTGTGGCTGCACTAATAGTCTCAAACACAGGAACATTGGTGAGGATGGCACAGGATCGAGTAGTGTTTTGTACTTTAGTGCATAAGGTTGCCATGGGTCAGAACGAACTTGAAGGCACTCAAAACCAACAACAAATATGCTGGGTAGTGCTTACCACAACTTCTACAAAGACTAATTCCAGTAAAGATATATGTTTTAACACATCTTATAATGTATATTTCTATTAAATACTGTAATTGCATGTTGAATATATCAAGAATACATACAATATAAATAATTTAAAACAAGGGTTATTATAGAGTCAACTTAAAGCAAAACTGTTGAGCAGGCATATGAATTGCAAACTCTTTTGCAATTGGCTTTTTCAGTCTTGGTTTAGCATCCTTTGAAGCTCTCTTTTTTTGAAGTTCTCTTTTTTCCACATCCCAGATTCGGTTATTATTTGGTTGACAGTGTACAATTAAGATAAGTTGATTTTGAGAGGATTATTTATTCTGAGTCTACCAGAAAGCATCGTTCATTGCTCATGGTTCTGACCCCAGTTAATTGTTGTGTATTTAAATGGAAACTAGAGAGTCATTGTAAACTTAAACCCAGAGGGGGGAAAGTATACAATTTGACTCTAAAGTAGTGTTTTAAGAGTGCATTGTTCAATAACACATAATAACTTTTTACAATAGATACATGGAAGAAGTGAGCCTAAAAGAATGATTCTCATGCAAAATAAATTTTGAAGTGCTTATTATGTGAAAATATTATAATTATTAAAATAAATGAAATGTTTTATTATGCAGGTAATATTATTCTCCTATATACACACATGTACATTCTATCTATCTATCCATCTATATGTATATATGTACATATATGTATATTTATATAAACAAAACACACAAATAAGCCAGCTCAAAGTCACTGCCATAAAGTCACTGTTGACTCAGAGTGACCTTGTAGGACAAGGTCAAATTGATTCTGTGAGTTTCCAAGACTGTAGCACTTGGTGGGAGTAGAAATCCCTGGTCTTTCTCCCACTGAGTGACTGGTGGCTTCTAACTGCTGACCTGATGGTTAGCACTCTGGCACATAACTATGGTATATATAGATGTAGATACATATGCTAACTTGATTTTTCTTATTGATTTTGACTCATTGCTACTTCATGATCAGAAGTCTTGTGACAGAAAAAGGAGACAGACCTGGGAACATATTTTAGAAAATGCTATTAAAAATAACTTTTCAAACCTATCGTTTACTTTAAACAAGAGATGCACTAATTGGACGTTGTGAGAAAAACAAGTGGTTTGGCCCAGATTGAGAGCCACAGAGACAAGGTATTCTGTGTTTGTGAAAGCAGCGGTCGTCAGCCTTTCCCCTACAGAAGTGTGCTTTCAAGTACACTGCTCAGACCCTTTCCATGAACAGGAAACTAATGCAAGGGAGTGGGAGAGACAAATGTAATATGTCCAATGGTGAATAGAATTATCAGTGGAATTATATAATGTCATTATATAAGTCATACAAGTAAAATGAAAAGATAAAGAACAGCACACAAAAGTAATCAAAAAAGGCATCAGATAAAATCAACAGAAACAAGGGCATAGGATGCCCAGTGGGGCTAATCAAGGGCAATGTAGCAGTGAGGAATTACTAAACCTGAATGAAAGCCGAATATGATGATGGGACAAGAGAAAAGTAAAAGGAAATAGAGGAAAGAACCAGGAGGCAAAAGGAATTTATAGAGGCCTAAATATAGGCATGTACATATAAAAATTTTATATATCTATATCATCTATATCTATCTCTATCTCTATGTCTATATATATAAAATGAGAGGAGAAAAGAACTATGTACTCATATCTACATGTAAAGAATTAAGATTGCAGATGGACATTGGGCCTCAACTCAAGTACTCCCGCAACACAAAAAAACTTTGTTCTAATAACTCCAGCATTCTGTGATGCTCACGTTCCCAACATGATCGCTCAAGACAAAATGGGCTCATAAGCAAATGTGGTGAAGAAAGCTGGGGGTGCCCAGCTATCAAAAGATATAGCATTTGGGTCTTAAAGGCTTGAAGATAAAAAAGCAGCCATCTAGCTCAGAAGCAACAAAGCTCACATGGAAGAAGCACACCAGGCTGCATGATCATGAGGAGTGATGGGATCAGGTATCAGGCATCTAAGACCCAGAACAAAATCATATGCAATGTGAATAGGTGGGGCGAGGTGGCAGGGGGTGCATGGAGTGGAGACACAATGCCCATTTGTAGACAATTGGACATCCCCTCACAGAGGAGTCACAGAGAAGAGATGAACAAGTCAGGGGACAGTATAGCACTGATGCAACACACAACATTCCTCTAGTTCTTTGGTACTTCCTTCCCCCCACTATCATGACCTCAATTCTACCTTACAAATCAGATTAGTCCTGAACATGCACACTGCTACAGATAAGAGCCCACAACACAGGAAATCCAGGACAGATAAACCAACAAGATAGGGCAGATCGGGCCAACAAGGAGGGTAGAGATACTAGGATGATTAGGGAGAGTCGGGGAGAAAGGGGGAATTGATCATAAGGATCAATCTAGAACCACCGCCCAGGGGGATGAACAACAGAAAAGTAGATGAGGGTTGATGGAGGACAATGTAAGATATAAAAATAATAATCTATAACTTATCAAGTGTTTGTGAGGGAGGCCGGGCAGAGGGAGGAGGGGGAAGAAATGGGGAGCGGATATCAGGGGCTCAAATGGGAAGAGAATGCTTTGAAATTGATGACAGCAGTAAATGTGCTTGACACACTGGATGAATTACGGATTGTGATAAGAGATGTAAGAGCACCCAAAAAGTAAGGAAAACTAAATACTACCACAGAGAAAATAAAAACTTGATTGCATGCATTGGCATGACTATATGCTGCTCCACTGTAGAAATGTTAGGTTTCTGGACTGGGATACCTCAGTTCTTGCTTCGCAACGTTGAAAGCACTCAATTGGCAGGAGCGATTTTGTAATCCAAGTGACTTTTATGAGGAGAAGGGAAGTTTCAGGTTTTACAGTCACCGCAAATACACGCTGTTTGTGGAAAGCCTACATGGCTGTGCAGGAACTGGGCAAAAGTTCCTGACTAAACTTGGAAAACCACGTGGAAAGAACCAAGGAACAGGAGCACAAAACCACCAGGCTTCACTAAATCCCTGCAGTCTCAAGAGACGCCTGCTAGGGAGCTCAGCCTCAAGGCCCAAGCAGCACCTGGGAGAGATTCCCACGCTCCGCCTGCCAAGCAGGCCTGCAAGAAGAGGGCCCCCTGCAGGAGAACTGCTTTTGCTCCTCTGCCTGCGGAGGCGTGGTTGAGGGTACTGGCCAACCTTACTGGCTTTTTGCTACTGAATGATATACTGCATTCACAACATTCAGGTGGGGTAGACTCCAGATCATATTTGGCTCTTTTGGATTTATTTTAATTTTCTTCTGCTTCAACCTGAACACGCGTCCTGAAAGACTCAACAGACCTGGTGGATAAACTAGAAATTATCTTCCCACTGGCAAGTCTGATGTCATGGAACCTTAGACCTCATAGTCCATGAAGTGAACTAAGGATAGATATCATGTTTTTTCTAGAATAGCATAGAAGACTGTCTGGATCACTTTGATGTGGAGGCAATACATGATAGATTGTCATTTTCAACCCCAGAAAGTGATAAGCCATAAAGATGACAGGTAAACATTTTTATTTCACATTTCCCTTACTCAAGTCTGTCATCAAATGTATAATTTTATACATATGTATGCCTTTGTTTATAAATGTATTTATTTGTTTATTATATATTTGTCTAACCAATTTCAAAATAGAATTTTTTAACATTTAATAGGGGCTCATACAACTCTTATCACAATCCATACATATACATACATCAATTGTATAAAGCACATCTGCACATTCCCTGCCCCAATCATTCTCAAACCATTTGCTCTCCACTTAAGCCCTTTGCATCAGGTCCTCTTTATTTTTCCCCTCCCTCCCCGATCCCACCTCCCTCATGTGCCCTTGGTAATTTATATATTGTTATTTTGTCATATCTTGCCCTATCCGGAGTCTCCCTTCCCCCCCTTCTCTGCCGTCCATCTCCCAGGGAGGAGGTCACATGTGGATCCTTCTAATCAGTTCCCCCTTTCCAACCCACTCACCCTCCACTCTCCCAGCATTGCCCCTCACACCCTTGGTCCTGAAGGTATCATCCACCCTGGCTTCCCTGTGCCTCCAGCCCTCATATGTACCAGTGTACAACCTCTGCCCTATCCAGCCCTGCAAGGTAAAATTCGGATTATGGTAGTTGGGGGGAGGAAGCATCCAGGATCTGGGGTAAGCTGTGTTCTTCATCGGTACTACCTCACACCCCGACTGACCCATCTCCTCTCCTAAACCCCTCTATGAGGGGATCTCCAGTGGTCGACACTTGAGCCTTGGGTCTCCACTCTGTACTTCCCCCTTCATTCAATATGGTATACACACACACACACACACACACACACATATATATATATACACACACATACATATATATATATATTTTGCATGATGTCTTATACCTGGTCCCTTTGACACCTCGTGATCGCACTGGCTGGTGTGCTTCTTCCATGTGGGCTTTTTTGCTTCTGAGCAACATAGAATTTAAATAAGTTAAATGAAACAAAATTATACACACCATCACAAATTCAGAAGAACTGTCAGAAAATATAATGAAAATACAAAGAAAATGATGCATAGAGATATGTGGGATAGAATAATTATCACCTCATAACTGAATCAGAAGAACAAATCTAAGAGAATTTGATCCAACCAATTGCTATCACACTTAAATGTTGCAGTCAGCCTTGGCTTGATGTCAGGGTTTGGACTTTGGTTTGGTCAATTGCAGAGGGAAAAAGGGCCACATTCAATAACATCAGATTAATGATTTGCTAGCATGTTTATATTGAAAATAAAATATTCATACACTGTGCTCCCCCAGATTGGTATTGTAAATCTTTAGATACCCATGCTTTTATGTGCTCTGAACCCCTCAAAAGACACTAGGGTATTACTCATTCCAGATACTAGATCCTGTTAGTATTGAATCAAAACGTTCACTGACCTGAACTGAAAAATATAAATATATAGATAGATAGATATCCTGTCTCTACCCATCACTTTTTAGTTTATTTAATGCTCCTGGAAACACTGTTGTGTTCAATTTTATCTCATATACTATTTTATGTTCTTGAGCAAAGCTGGGCTTATAGCAGTATGCAATAATTAATTTTAAAGCAATTGACACAGGGTCACAGCTCATAATTGATTAACTCAGATGCGAATATATACATTTGATTTCCAAAATCAATTTTCAATAGGATACTGTTACAAAAACAACAGCAACAATATCTGTAGTTGCCAAGGTAGCTATATCCGTGGCTTTTGAGGTTCTTAGCCCCTCAAAGGACAGCAAGGTATTACTAAATTATTCTCAATTATTTGAAAGATGATAGAAATAGCTATATAAAAATTTAACATGCATATGCAAAGTAACAGCATATGCAAATGCCCTTAGACAAATAAGCACAATGTGTATTGGAGAAAGAAATATGCCCAGTGTGTTTAGATAATAAAGTCTATGTTGGCAGGTTGTGCCAGATGATAGTAGGTAGACAGGTAGAATACAGATAATTCAGGCAATTTTAAACTCTCTTCATTTTCATCTCACAAGGATAGTGCTGTTTCAGGAGAGGGGCATGATTAGACTATGTGCAATCGACACTCTCATTGCACGATGGAGGAAAGATGAGAGGTGAGCTAGTTGCTGTGGAAAAGCAGTTAAGGGTTAGTAAGAGTAGTGCATGCTCAAAATGATAGTGGCTTAGACTGGAGTGGTAGCTGGGGAAATGCTAACCATAGGATGAATTTGAAATATATTGTAGAAATCAAATGAACAGGTTTTGGTGTTAGATTTTATTTTAAAGTTGAAATAAATTAATTTTTTTGTTTTCTGTATGTATATTTGTTATTTCCAGAAGAAAAACTGGGAAAAGGGGGGGTAGGCAAGTGAACATGATGAATTCAATTTATGACACCTTAATTCTAAATGCCTTTGACATATCAAAATAAATATACATACATGTAATTAAAGAAACTGTATAGCTTGATTATATAAACATCTGAGTAATTTGCATCAAGATGATACGTAAATGATGGGTGGATGAAATCTTACCATAAAGATAAATCCCTTCCTAGGAAGAGTTTGTGGGAAACATTACACTAGGTAAACACACAGGAAAGACTAAGAAAGAAGGGTTCAAGCACAATCACACAACAAATCAAGACAGATCACAACACGAATGATGGCAGCCACACAGAGGAGAGTTTATTTTCATAGGAATAAATTATAAATCATTTCTGAAAACTTACGACGAGGTTAATGGAATCTCATCAAGTTTTATGTCATTTAAGATAAAAATAAATCAATCTCCTTTGGATTTAGAAGCATGGAACTTAGTGTTGTCCCTATCAAACATTATTTTAGGTATGTACAGGAGTAGAAGCCAGAGCCGTGTGAAGAATGAGTGACTAGGAAGTAAGGAAATAATGGTGTGAAAAGTTGCTAGGTCTTATGAAAATTTGGCGCTGAAAGGAAGTAGAAGCTGGACAATAGCATGTGGAGAATTAAATGCTAATTGAAAAGTTATAGTAGAGAGGGAAAGTTTGTCCATACAAAATACCGAAAGAGCAATCCATTTCTTGATAAGAGAAAGAAGTGTTAATGGAGGCAAATAAGAATAGGCTGACCCAGAATACAGAAGAAGTTACTGGTCTTAGGAGGTAAATGATTTTTTTTTAATGACCGGGGCACTCATACTGCTGGTGGGATTATAAAACTGTACAGTTTCAAACAACAAGAAATAGAAACACTACATGACCCAGCAATTCTTCTACCTGGCATATACCCTAAAGAAATAAAGCACAACGCATGAGCACACTCTCGCACTACTCACAATACCAAGGAGATGCAAACAAAACTAAATGACCATCAGTAGAAGAATGGATAAATAAATGTTGGCTCAAACATGCTTCTATGCATCACTAAAGAAGGATGAAATATCTTTTGACATGGAGGACTTGGATTATGTTGAGTAAAGTTAGTCTATCAAAAATGGACAAATATGGTATGAGACCACTATTATAAAAGAAGAAAATCAAGAAGACTTTTTATAAAAAAATTTTTTTTAAAAAGAAGGAAACCCACCAAGAGGTCCCATCAGACTTTGAAGGTTATTGGAGTGGGAGGGAAAAGAAGAAGGGGAAACAGCAGGGTCAGTGAATGTTTCCAACAACACTGGCAAGCATTTCTTTTTAATAATTCAGTAGAATTGTGTCATAGGTTAAGGTATCCCCCCCAAAAAAGGATATATATTTTCAAAATTATCTATTTAATTATTTTTACCAAAACGACTTTATCACATTCAAAGTACTCTCCATTACACTCAATGCATTTGTCAAGTCTGTGATTCTACTTTTGGAAACATTTTTCAAATTCATCTGTTTGGATGGCTGACAGCACCTCCTTCTTTTTCTTTTTTTTCTTCAGCTCTTTTATGTTGTCAAAGTGTTGTCCTTTCATATCCCTCTGTATTTGCAGAAACAAGAAGACGTCACACAGAGCAATGCCAGGTGCGTCAGGTGTGTGGATCAAGAGAGGAATACTGTTTTATGCAAAAATGTAGTACACTGAGATGCCTGCATGAGTAGGTGCATTGTCGTGGTGGCAAAACCAGTCCCCAGTATGCCACAAACCAGGCCCTTTTTGTCCCACAGTTACATGATCTTTTCAAAAACTCTAAATAAAAAGCTTGATTAACAGTTTGACCTGGGGGAATGAACTCCAAATGCATTCCAGGTCTACATTTTCATCCATTGGGGAAGTTGATGGACATCCAGATGAGGTTTATTATCAATCAACATATTACTGTTTTGAAAGGAGAGAACCACTTGTACAATTGAATTTCCCCCATAGCACTGTCCTTGTAAGCTGTGTTCAACATCACAAAAGTTTCTGTGACATTTTTTAGGAGCAGGAAACAAAATTTCACAGCTTCATGCTGTTCTCTTAAATTGACCATCACAAAAAAAAGAGGTTAAAGTGACTTCTTTTATGAAAAAAATTCACTTTGACCAGAAGAACCATCCCAGGCTATGTCACAAGATGCACTAACTCACAGCAAGTTGATTGATGTTCTCCTAGTGGGAAAAATGTTTCTTTTTGGGGGGTACCCCCTCATATATCAAACAAACATCCCAGCCAATGCAGATCAAGTTCATAAGTTTGATACTAGTCCATAAGTCCAATGCTAGTCCATAAATTCCTCTTCATACTCACAAAACCACACTCAATGTTGCAGAATACAGGGACATCACCAGCTTGTGGGTGCAAAGTCCCATTGATCCAATTGCAGTGGCTCTGGTAGCTCTCTGAGTGGATAGTGAAGGTGAAGGTCAAGATAGAGAAGTTCTCAGGATCCACCTTATGAGAAGGCCACACTCACCAGGAAGTACCATCAAGCTGGGACCTAATTGACAGGCTAGAATCCACCCCTATGCTTTCATATCTTCAAGTTGATATGAAATTATATAACTACCACACACATATATCTATAAAATCTTATATTAAAAAATAATATGCAGAGTATTATTCCATTTAGAAAATACTTTTGAAAAATCAATTACAGGAAGTAAGAATAACATATATGTTTACAAGTATATGTATTTAAAAATTATAATGGTTTTGGGTGATGTGCCTTTTATGATTTAATCTTCAACTGATGATTAACCTTTGGGTTTCTAAATTTGTAGGATCGAGGAACCCTTGCTACAGTAATCAGAGCCAGATGCACTTAATCAGTTTTACATGAATTGCTCTTCAGTTAAAGTAAGGTGCTTTGAAAGTTGACTTAACTTTTGCAGGCCATTAAGTACCATTTAGAAAACCACCACTTTTTTGCAATGGTGATGAAGTACAAATAAAATAAGTGGCACCACATTATTTAATGTGGCTTTTTTAGCTAAGCCTTAATTCACACCAAAATTGGTAAGAAGGTGGAGGAAGATATTGATCATATTTTCCTATTAGTAATTGTGAATTGGACTCATTAGAATGCCTTCCTGCTGCCTATAAAATGAGCCCTTTGAGAAGCAGGAGGAGGGATTTCATGACCGAAAAGTAGAGTGTGTCCTGGACATCCTAAAATCCTCAAACAGTGAACCTCCTGTATTTAGAAGACAATGTGACATCACAGACACAGAGGCAGTATCCAGAGCATGAAACAGAGTTGTGGACGTTGCAGCCCATGGAGAAAAGAAAGCTGAACATTTTTGGCAGGAGGCTGGCTGGTGAAGTGGGGTCTCTCTCATCACTTAATGGGGGAGATTGACTTGCTGACATGTGGGAGTGGAGCGGGTGCCTTCGGGTTGTGGCTCACTGGAGTGGGGTGCCTCTGACCACTTAATTCAGGGATCTGGGTTTGCTGACCCTCAAAGCTTGAGCTGAATGTTTTCCAGTTGAGGTGGAATGGCATGCCCTTTGGAAACTTATTAGCAGTCTTAAAGGAACTTTGTAACATGATCTGGAAAAATAAAACTGTATCCTGAGCATTTCTAACTTACACTACAACCTAGTAGCTTCCTTTATAAACGTTTTAATTACAAATATTCTCTGAGTTCTGTTTAGCCATTGGAATGGGTTATAGAATATAGATTTCAAAAAGTAGAGAATATTGTTTGAGACAGAACAATTTCACCAGTAAGGAGTATTCTGGTTATGTATGCTCCAAGACAAATTTGTTGTTCTTCAGGTCAAGTCAATGTTCCTTACCGGTGCTACAACTCAAATGTATCACTTCTTCCTGGACCATTTCCTTTCACGGTCCCATTTTAATGTGCATATAATTGAAAATACCATGGCATGGGTCAGGCACACCTCATTTATCAACGTGATATATCTGCCCCCTCCCTTTTTCACACTTTAGAAGAGGGCTTTGGCAGAAGATTTTCCTAACGCAATATATATTGTTTGATTTCTTGACTGCTGTGTTTATGTTAATTGTTTATAAAAGTAGTATGAAATCCTGGACAGCATCAATTTCTCTGCCATTGCTCTTGGTACACTTTATTGATCTAGTTTTCAGGAGTTTCATTTCCTCTTGGTTCAGTTGCAATCATACTAATCCATATTCTTTGATTTCGTCTGTAAGTGCTTCAAGTATTTTGAGTTTCCTTGACACGTTCAGATTTGGGGAGGACCCAGTCAGCGAGCAAGGTTGTGTCAACTGCGTAGGTCGGGTGGTTAATGAGTTTTCCACCAATACTGATGCTTGGCTCCTCTTCTTAGAGGCCAGGCTTCCCACTCATTTGTTCAGCATATGTACTGATCAAATGAGGTGAAAGAATACATTACCCCTACCCTCTCTTCCAGTGTGATACCACAAAGTGACCTGTGTTTGCTGTTGTTGTGAGAAAGAACATTTTGATCTATGTAATATTCTACATGAGCACATTTGTGGTGCAGTTAAATTTCTTAATATGTTCATTCTACCCAACTTTCTAGGAGAAAGAGGATGCTTTTGATGGAGTAAATAATTATAGTCTCGGAAATCTAAAGAAGGAGTTCTACCCTGTCCTACAGGGTCATTATGAGTTGGAATTGACTTGATGGCAGTGAGTTTGGAGGGTGTTTTTAAATTATTATTCATGTCTCTCTAACTCCAATGAAGTGTTTGGGTGGGATTATGGAAATAGGACTCCTGAAACATGAATGGTGATCAAAATAGCTATCTCAGAAGTAGTAACAGAGAAACTTCCCAGGGCCATCAAGGAAGAACCACTAGTAGAGCAGGCTGCAAATCCCTCCTGAAGTGGTGCAGGCAGCACAAGTCATGGCTAGATGCCAAGACAAAGAGACCATGAGACAGAGCAGAGGAGTTTTGTGGAGAATATTAGACTATGCGGCATAACATCAAGCTGGCTTGCTAGTCCACGGAGACCAGAGGTCAAGAGGCCAAATGGCTAACAGGATGAGGGAGAGGGAGAGAAAGACCTGTCTGCAGGCTGAGGAGAAACACTACTGTGGGCTTCTGGTAACCTGTTAAAGTCTTAACTAACCTCCACAATTCTGAGTATTGTCTGTAAGTTTACGTTAGGACGTGGGAATGTATCATCAAGCCCACTGGGGTAGATGGCCATGGAAGGAACAGTTAGTACCAGAATGAAGAAGAAGGAAGGATGAAGGCACGCCTAACCTCTGCTCATGGCAATAAGCATTGGAATGACGAGGAGCTGGATGCATAGTCAAAGGAGTTCAGATGTTACATCATAATATAATTATTTATTATTATCCACCAAATGGAATGAAAGAATAGAGATGTCTAAATAATATTCAGTAAGAAATTGAAAGTGATAAATTCGACACAACACATTCTCTTTTCAGAAATAAGAGTGTGACTATTAACAAAAGTTTCTTTAAAGATGATAGAATCATATGTGTATTAGGATTTCACTAAATCTTATAGTTACTATTTTGCACTTTTATAAACTATGAACTCACCAATCAATATATTTATTATTAAAACATCTAAATCATTTGATATATACTTTTACATTGTGTTTGTTTATGCTTGAAAATTTTGCCCACTAATTCCATAATAATTTTTCAAGATTCTTAAATATAATAATGTTCTAAATGGACACACTATTTATCATTTAAAAACAAGGGAATGGAGTTTCCAGCATAGAGTGAATTAATATTCTCAATTTTTTCTATAACCTAATGAAAAATATTAATTGGTATAGAATGTTCTTTTTCAAATGTCATTTCTATTTTGAGAACACACTGTATTCAAGTAATTTTGTATGTTAAGTTAAAAACAGTAGTAAGAAAATCACATAATTAGTAAAAGGTAAGTTATTAACATTACATCCTAAATGATGGAAACTTTCTTTAACATGGCATTGAAATTTAACCTTTTATGAGCGTCAGTTAACAGCTAAGAGTTATACTCTTCTGTTACTGCCTCTGATAATCCTTATCATTAGATAGGGTCCTAAGAAAATGATTGAAGAATATTTAGGAATATTTTAAGATAGAAGATTTAGAATATATTTTAATTGCTTCACATAAACAATTCACATAGATTACTTTTCTTCAAAAATGTGAAATAATAATAAAAATAAATATGTAAGTTTTACAATTTGTGGTTTCAATGTCTCACACCACTGATGTTGTAAATTTCTACCAACCAAAGGTGCTGAATCTAGTGAAGCTAGTTGCACCTCGGCTTTGTCATCTGTTTAGCCTAAATAGAGTTCTTTCCTTCAGTACCTACATGAGGCAAATGCAGGATAATTGATTTCTCTCTATGGAGGATGGATTCCACTAAGCTGATTTGTAATAAGAACTGATATTAAACACAGACACATTCTCTCATACCAACTTCAAAGATACATCTTTAGTCCATTTTATTCAGTAGTATATCTAAAACTTGAAGGAAAATATTCATCACACTTGAATCTCCTTCTATGAGTTATAAGCCTTTGATAATCTCCTTTACAACTATGCAATATCCCACTTCTGATCCATTTCAGTCAAATCAGATTGTCAAAAATTCCCAACTCTATGATTTTGTTTTTTCTTTTCACTTGTCTTAATCCAGCTTCGCGTTTCATTGGTCCCCCTAGCCTGGGCTGGTGAGTTGAATTTGACTTAAAGCAACCCTATAAAGCAGTAGTTCTACTGGAGTCTGATGGACTATAGATCTGTAGAGAAGCAGATGCCCTCATTTTCTCTTGTGGACTCTGTGGGTTGAAACTGCACATTTTCAATGAGAAAACCAAGGATTAATTTAATACACCACACCACCAATGCTCATATTGATATTCCCACCCTTCCAACTCTCTCCTCACGTCCTTAGAAACAGGTCATTTCTTCAGCAAGTCCCTTTACGTCTTCGAGCTTTTTCTAACTCCCTCATATCTTTTTGCCTGAACTACATTGACTGTTTTTTAAGACTAGTACACATATTTTATATATTAAAGATAACAGAAAAGCTATCTCATATCTACTCATCATTCTACGGTTTCATGCTCTTTTAAAATATATGTCAGAAGACTACAACTCACAATTTTGGCCTCTAAACAGTTGGCTAATTCTCTCTCTCTCTCTCTCTCTCTCTCTCTCTCTCTCTCTCTGTCTCTCTCTCTCTCTCTCTCTCTCTCTCTCACACACACACACACACTTTTGCATTCTGACAATAGCTTAACCCAACCTATTATTGTTGGTTGGTGTCTATGTACTCCTTAGCTGCAGTTGAATTGCTGAATGTTGCTGTAGAAAATCATATAAACGTACTAACTGGACTTCCCTACATAATAAGACTATAAACACCACTGCATTTCAGTAATACATTCCACGGGCTTTCCACATGTTCCTAATACTTTAGCTCCAGGAACTATTGTATCACATGCCTTAAAAAAAACACATAAAAACCCCACTGGTGCAAAAAATGTTCTGTGCTCCGTGCCCACCCGCTCTTTCATGGAAGAAAGGAGTGGGGGTATGCATCTATGAAGATTACAGCCTAGGGAAACCTATTTTTTAGTATCACCATAGGTTCCTGTAAGTTTACTCTGAGATAAAATTGCCTGGACAGCAATGGGCTTTAAAATTCAAAAAACAATCAAAATGGCCACAAAAATTCCTGCAACAATTGCTTTTTATAAAGTTATTTCACAATTCCTCACTTCTAAATCTCTTATAAATTTATTCTTAGAATACTTTATCATATATTTCATTATAAAATACGCAGAGCCAGTGAAATAATCTGCTCATAAACAAGTATAGCATGCTGTTTATACATGTAATTGAATATTTTGTATTTTGACCAGAAAAATAAAGTAGAAGTGATTCTAATTGCCAATTTTCTCTCTGAAACACTAGGTCACAAGCAATTTTCCTTTCTCAAGGATTTAGCCATTATGCTTTATTTTTTTATCTTACCTTTTCCATTTATGCCATTTATTGACTTATTTTATTAGAATTCAAGCTGGCATAATAGATCTAAATGTATAAATGTCCATTCTGTGTCATTTTCAAATAGTTGCAATGTCATTCCTGGATATTACTACCAGACCAAAATTCTTCAAATATACTGACGGTGCTCACATCCTCGCCCGGCATTATCGACTGCAAACACTCCGATCATGCTTTCATTTCCTCTCCTATAGTTTCTAATATATATTTATATTGTTAGCTTATTAAATTATAAATTCCATTTAGCCTTGTCTTTTATTCCAAAGACGTTAGGCTTATATGACACTTTATTTTCCTTCAGCTCATGAGTTACTCTTTCTCACTCTCCATTGCTGGATTCTTTTGCTGCAGGTAGCCTGTAAATGTTATAATGTTTCAGTGTGTCTATACTCAAACTAGAATTGTGTATAATCAATTAATTTTATGACATCAAATGCCATTTGTGAATAAACCGTAGATGTGCAGATTTCTACCGCATCGTTTTTTAGGAACACCAAAGCTTCCTTTTAGAGAAACCATAGTTAAACTTAAAATAAAGACCCTAACTGAATATGATTATGTTGTTGTTGTTAGGGGCCGTAGAGTCAGTTCCAACCCACAGTGACACTAAAACAACAAAAAGAAATGCTTACTGGTCCTGTGACATCATTACATTTCTTTCTCTGTTAAGGTCCACTGCTGCAATTACTTGGTCAATCCATCTCTTTGTGGACTTTACTCATTTTCACTTCCCCCTAAATTTAGAAAACATGATTTCAGGGACACCTCTAGCCTGACAACATGCTCAAAGTATTGCGATACTTGCATCGAGGGGGCACTCTGGCTTTACTTCTTCCACGTCAGGTTTGTTGGCCGTTTTGGAATCCCATGGTACTTTCAATATTCTTTGCCATCACCACAAGTCAAGCACATTTCTTCTCCATTGGTCTCCCTTATTCAATTTCCAATTTTCCCATGCATAGGAGGCAACACAAAATGTCATGGCTTGGATTAGGTATATCCTAGTACTCAACATAACATGCTTGCTTTTGAATACTCTAAAAAAGTCTTCTGCAGCAGGTTTACCCAAGGCAATGTGTCTTGGTCTTCTGACTACTGCTCCGGTGGACATTGGTTGCAGATCCATGCCAGACAAAATCCTTGACAACTTCTATCTTTTCTCTATTTATCATAATGTTACCTATTGGTGTCATAGTGCGGATTTTTAGCTTCTTTACAGTGAGTTGTATTCCATCCTGCAGGCTGCCATCTTTGATCTTCATCAGCAGAGGCGTCAGGCCTTCCTCACCCCTGGTAAGGAAGACTGTGTCATGTATATAAAGTAGGTTAGGAAACCTCGATCCCCTCCTGATATCATGTTCTCCTTTACATATTCCAGCTTCTCTGATTATTTGCTCAGGCTACAGATTGAATAAGTATGGTGAGAAGATAGAATCCTGATATACACCTTTCCTTATTTTAAACCACACAAGATTACCTTGTTCTGTTCACACAACTGCTTCTTGATCCATGTACAAGTTCCAAATGAGCACAGTGAAGTATTCTTGAATTTCCATGCTTCTCACAAATAGACATAGTCTACACAGTTTAATTCCTTGGCACAGTTGATAAAACATAAGTAAGCATCTTTCTGGTATTCTCTGCTTTCAGCCAAGATCCGTGTGACATCAGCAATGATAGTCTCTGTTTTAAGTCCTCTTCGGGATCATATCAGATATCAGGCATCATCAGAACAAAAAAATCTTACCGTAGTGAATGAGAGGTGAGTACAGAGTGGAGACCCAAAGCCCATTTGCAGGCCACTGGACATCCCTTTATAAGGTTCTCAGGGAGGAGACAAGCCAGTCAGGGTGTGATGTAGCAATGATGAAACAAACAACTTTCTTCTAGTTCCTAAATACTTCCTGCTCCCCTGCTTTCATGATCCCAGGTCTACCTTACAAATATGGCTAGACCAGAGGATGTATACTGGTGCATAGAGGAGCTGGAGGCACAGGGAATCCAGGGTGGATGATCCCTTCAGGACCAGGGGTGCAAGTGGCGATACTGGGAGGGTAGAGAGAGGGTGGGTTGCAAAGGTGGAACTAATTACAAGGACCTACATGTTACCTCCTCCCTGGGGGACAGACAACAGAAAAGTGGGTGAAGGGACAGAGAAAGATATGACAAAATAATAATTTATAAATCATCAAGGGTTGTTAAAGGAGGGGGGAGCAGGGAGGGAGGGAAAAATGAGGAGCTGATGCCAGAGGCTTAAGTAGAGAACAAATGTTTTGAGGATTATGAGGGTAATGAATGTACAGATGTGCTTTACACAATTGATGTGTGTATGGATTGTGATAAGTGTTGCATGAGCTCCTAATAAAATGATTGAAAAAATTGCTGTCATAAAGGTGTAAATGTTTCCCACATTTCATCAGCCCATTGAAATGTTTTAATTGGTATTTTATCAATTCCTGGAGCCTTGTTTTTACACATTACTTTCAGTGAATCTTAAACATCTCCCTTCAGTAACATTGGTTTTTGCTCATATGCTAACCCCAGAAATGCTGGTTTCTTTTTGGTACAGTGATTCCACATATTCATCTCATCTTCTTTTAATGCTTCATATATCATTCAATATTTTGCTCATAGAATATGTCAGTGTTGAAAATTGATGCTTGAATTTTTTTCTTGAGTTCTTTCATTAATTATGCTGAGCTTATTTTTCCTTTTTGGTTTTCTAATTCTAGAAATGTTTAATATTTTACTTTGTCTTCTTGAGTTGACTTTTGAAATTTTTATTTCAGCTTTTTAACTTCATCATTTCTTCCATTTCCCTTAGCTACTCTATTATGAAGAGCAAGTTTGAGAGCACCTTTGGACATCCACTTTTAATTTTTAATTGGGAGTTAATACATATGTCATATTACTCCATCGTTCAATCACATCAAGCAGGATTGTACAATTGCTACCACAATTTCCAAACATTCTTATACTTCCTGAACTCCTTGACATCGGCTCCCTATTACCCACCCCACCCCTACACTCAGAAAGCCCTATTCTTCTTGTCATCCCTGTTGGTGCATCAATCCCGGGTTTCAGATGCCCCCAAACGGGAAAATATAACACATATTCCAGAGGGTGACTCCCAATGACAGAACATATCTTAAATAAAACTCCATATGAACAAACAAGCAGAGCATGTTGAAAACCAAATGAGGTCCTACTGCATCAGAGGGTGGATCAACTGACAAGTTTTGTTGTTCAAGTCGGGCTTATCCCTTGGAACTTCTATACTCTTCTCCCCAGTGCACTCTGTTTGCTAACCACTCTCCTCCCATTCTTCTATTATGGTTAGAATGAGATTACCGGAAGCTTATTTCCTATGTAGTTCCCATAAATGTATCTTGGGCCTCCACTGTCATCCATAAACTTCTGTAAACTGGATTCTCACAATTTTTGTTCTGATACTATTCGATCCTTTGACTTATGATTATATGATTTACAATCCTTCAGTACCTGATGCTGGTGTGCTTCCTCCATGTGGGCTTTGTTAACATCTCACTTAGATGGCTGCTTATTTGGAGGCAAGCCTTTAAGACTTCAGACTCATTCTGTCTGATAGTCAGGAATCATCTAATTTCTTTACCTCATTTTGCTATAGCACCCATATTTTTTGAGCTCCTTCCTGAAAGCCAGTATAGAGCAGGGACATCATATGACATAGAAACTAATTATTATTATGTTGGAGCTAGAATTTAGTGCAAGCCCAAAACCCATTCCTCATCTATGTTTGTCTGTTACTGTTTTTCTTTTATCTGCCTTTGGCAACCTTTCAAAACCTCCTTGTTAATTTGTGGTAGTGAATCTTATCAATCATCCCCATGGGGCATAATGATCTTCCATTACTATTGTCTTTGATTAGCCCCTGGTACTATTTTTTTAAAGCCCTGTGGGGAGAGGGGTATTGAGCCAATAAAGGCTTAACCCTATAATACAGTATCTGAATTATTCACTTGTATATAATCGATCCTTTCATGGCTGGATGCTATTTACACAAACAATGGGGGTTAATTGTTAGGTTAAGTTTACAATGATAATTACTGAGAATGTCAGTCACAAGTTTGCTGAAATAAAACATATCTTAACACAGCATAGAGGGCATTGATGTAGCAGGACCATGTTTGTCTGCCTAGCAACAGTTCAACAGTCCTCCGCTTCCTCAGACACCATGTATTTTCTGACATCTAGTTAGGGGAATGACTGAAAAATTTTTGCAGGGCTTTAAGTGGGATGTGTCCCTGGTGGTATTCACCAAGTGAATCACATTGTCCCGAGCACCCTGGGGAAACAGGCCAGGTGCCATAGAATGCTGGGACATGGAATTCGGTATCTTAAAGACACGTGACATGCTCCAGAGGCTGCATGAGTGAGACCCCATGCAGCCATTCCACTGGGTGAACTGGACTCTATCACAGACACACCTGTAACTGACATCCACTTTGACTCTCCTTTCTTCCTGTCTTTTTGATGACTTACTGCTTCCTTTATGTCCTCCCACAGCTCATAAAATCTTCTGTCAATAGTCTTCAATGCAACAAATCTGTTCTTGGGATGTTCATGAAATTCAGAAGGTACTTTGTGGATTTGTTTCCATTTTCTTCAGCCTCAACCTGTACTTATATATGAACAACTGATGATCCCTTCCACATTCTGCCTTTGACATGTTTTTATCTACTGATATTGAGCTTCTCTAGCTTCTCGTTTTACAGATATAATTCATTTTCTTTTTACATATTTCATTTGAATGAGTTCATGTGTATAGTCATCATCTGAATTGTTGGAAAAAGGTATTTTCTAAGAATAAGTGGTTGGTCTTGTCAATTTTTATCATGGGTCCTCCAACTTAATTGCTTTCACCAAGACTATATTGTCCAACTGTTTCTTCTATTTATTTCCAAATTTAGCATTCAAATTTCCAATAGTATTGCTTCCTGAATTCATGTTTGATCAACTTCATACTAAAGATGTTGGATGAATTTTTCAGTTACTTCACCACTAACTTTGAATAATGGTTGTAATAATTGGATTTCCTTGAAGGAGGATAGATTTAACTCTTTCACTGATAGAAGTGTACTTCAACATAGATACTGAAATGCCTTTTATGGCATTTGATCTATTTGATCGCCCTTATCTACAAGATTGTGGAAGCAGGTGAACTGGGCCAAATGATAACTGAAAGTGTACTCTCAATAGTCACAGGCCATGCAGAGGCAAACAAGATGCAAGGCATAGAGCAAGAGAGTGAAATGCCTGGAAGGTAAAGGAAGTTTATTCTGCTTAGCCATGTCAAAGAGCACAGTGGGTCTCATTCAAGCTGGCTACTTGAATACCAGTTCAGCAATCATTTAGGGTGATAAAAGTCTCCTAGATGCTCATCATGGCTGATTCTGCATTGATCTCCCACATTTTCTCAATCAGAAAAGGAAGGTCATAATATTGCCATGTTTTTCATGTCAGACACTTGGATGGAGCTGTGCTTTTTACTTTCTGAAAACTATGCTCTGAAATAAGCAAAGGGAGGTGACTTGAGTCATACCCTCTAGTAACGTGGAGTCTCAAAATATAATCTACCTTAATCCTATTACATTGGCATAATAGAGAACTCCCTACAAAATGAAATTATAATTTCAGGAATAGAGGATAAGATTTTAATGCATCACAACAAGGAATGCTGTGATTTGAAGGGTCATACTAAGTATTTAAGTACATTTCAATGAGTCACTTCCTCTCTGGATGATACAAACATCAAATTTTAGGATCTACCAAATTGAGGATTAAATCTTGTTATGTAATGACACATAAAACTCCGACACAGATGTGAATTTCAAGTTATTTTCTTTCATATATTTTTTCTAAAAGTTTCCAATATTTTAAGAGTTATATAATTGTATAACCTAGAAAAACATTGTGTATTATGAAATATTTCTTAACTTTAATATATTGTGAAGGATTCGTCTTAAACAGAAATCTGAAAGACCAAAAGGAAAGATACAGTAGAAGAAATTATTGGTGCTGGACATTTAAGAAACTGAACTGTTTTTTAAGCTCAGTTCTAGCACAACCTGCGTATAATGGAGGTGGACAACTGAACAACGTCTAAACCACATGACTAGGAAGTTTACTTTTATGGGTATCAATTAATTTTTATATATGAAATTATATCCATATTAAATATCAATGAATGAAAATGACAGGATCAGAAAATTTTCTGTCAGATAAATAATCCTCTATTCTGATTTCCCATCACATGTCTGTCAATATGTTATACAGTGGTGTTTTCATAATGCTATGATGCTGTTCTTGATCATAGAGGAGCTACAGTAAATGCAAGAAGCGATGAAGTAAAAGAGTTAAACAGAACTTTTCAAAGGGGAGTTTGAGAAAACAAATCATTTTAATGAAAATTCGCAAAAATATGAAGTTAGAAACCAAAAAGGAAGGGCACACTCAGCATATATCCAGCCAAAAAATGAATAAAAAACTCAAGCCTCAATTTTCAATATTAAAACATTCTATGGACACACTGTTGAAAGATTCAGGAAACATAAAAAGAAAATGGAAATATCCAGAATCACTCTACCAAAAAGAACATGTCCACATTTAACCATTTTAAGAAATGGCATATGATCAAAAGCTGATGGTACTCATTGGTCAGGCAGTACATTTTACTGTGTGGACGGGAACAATGAGAAAAATTGGAATTCCAGAACACTATCCTGAGCTCCCATGGAAACTGCACCTGGGTCAAGAGGCAGCTGTTCCAACAGGGTGAGGGCATACTGCCTGGTTTAAAATCAGGCTTTTTGGAAGCCATCTCATGCTTGCTTCCAGATTTGAATGGACAGCAGCTTTCATCTTCTTTACTGTTGTCTATGTAAGGTCTTTCATAGTCAAACACTTCAGCTTCAATTCTCTGTCTTCACTACGTCAGCCCACACAGAAAAGACATGCCTCTCTGAATGTTGCTCAAAGCAAATCAAACCCAGATGCACAACTGTGGTGTTTCACGTGGTGAGCCTAAGTGCCTTGGAGAAATAAAAGCAGTATTCTAGAAAGGTATAGAACATATTTGAAAATAAAATGACAAGACATGGAGACATTAAACTTTTCCTAAACTGTCTCGACCACCAGAGATGTCTCACTGAGGACCTCTATGAGCCCAATATACTGTGCACCTGGAGACGCCCTTCCTGTCTTTCCCCTAGTTCTTCTTCCTAACTCTAATGCTCCTTTCATTTGAGATCACCCCTGAATCCTTGTATTGGACACCACGCAAATAAAATGAAACACTTTATGCATTATTCAATCTACATAACTTGGGTATGTGTAGAAACATTTCTACCCTAGTCATTGTCGAGCCAAATGTGGAGATGATCAAGTTATCAAAATTATATGGCCTGTGTGTGTGGTCTCTAAAGATAAACGAGTCCACTAGCCAGTAATATAGCATGATTGTGTCCACATCTAATCTGGAATTTGGATAATGATTTAATTATTGTTTATGTTCTTATCATGATTTTGGAGTAAGTTTATGAGTACTTAAAAACATTGATGAAAAGATGGAATAAAATATGATATATTTTTCCATTAAATTATTGAAGTTACTTCATGCATATGTATGTGTGCATTTGTGTAAGTGTGTACATTTGATTACTAGGTTTTGAGCTGTTAACTTTCAGTGACACAAATGTACAGCCTTGCAAACCAAAAGTGGGGCAGTTCTACCTCTGTGGGGTTGTTATGAGTCAAAATCAGCTCAATGGCAGAGAGTTACTTGGTGACCTCATTCTCATGGGGTCCTGATGGCTCTGTTGAATAACCCCCCAGATTTGCTGCAGGAGACAGATGAGGCTTTCTGCTCCTGCGACATGTGACAGCCCTATCAAAACCTATGTAAGGTTGTCATATGTCAGAATCGATGCCGTGGCAATGGGTAATTATATTCTCAGTTAGCTTTGTATATCTTAGTTGCCAAGCCACGGCTGTGTGTGCTGTAATTTGGAAATAATCAGCATGCAAAACAGTCCCTTAATAGCTTATACCCTAGGCCACCTGGGAAAAAGGGAATTCAGTGCTTTGTAGTTTTCCTAAGTGATTCTAGGATTTGTGACTTCGTTAACTATGCCTCTTTTATTGAACTACTTAATTTAACTGCAATGCTTTTAATTTTATTTGTTATATTTTGTTACCACTTAATTAAGATGCCATGACAATGCAAATAAAAAATTCCCTTGAAAAATAAATTACTCACCACAGGCATTTTCTTTAAAATGGATTTTACACTATTACATATTGCATGGTAGGATTAATTTTTTTCTATATTAAAGTAATATATGGCTTAAGATACATATTTTTAAAAGAAAATAAAGGTTTCATAAAGAAATTCTGAGCCTATTTAGTCACAAGAGCATTATTTATAAAGCAGATTAATTATAAAGTGTATATATTTCCACTTTTCTAATGTTTTTAAATGGTGTTGGGTAACTAACAAAAGAAAATAATTAATAATGTATTCAAGATTAGTTTGCTTTATATACTTTATATTTCTTAATTCTTGGAATTAAGAAAAATAACACACTATTAATAAATAATCTAATTTCTTTGTCTTATGAATATGCACTTGACATGTATTATTTGTAAAAACTATATATGATTATATTTTAATTATAATATTTGAATAAGTAGATTTAGGCAGAATTATTTTGGTCTTAGCAATTTGCCTTGGTTCCTAGTGTTTCTTTAATGTTTATAGAGATGGCAAGTAACTAAACAAAATTGGAGAATGCTGCACACAAATATCATAAAGAGCAATGAACTACTCTTGTTTGGAGAACTGCCAAATCAGTGGGCAAATGAACTGCCAAATATGTGCTCAGGGCACCCACAAATGACAGACCAAAGTGCATATGAGTGGTGAAAACAGGTGGTCTGGGATAACCAAGATCAGCAAAGCATCTGGACCCTGAAGTGTGAGTGCATTATATTTTCTGTTCCTAATGGAGAACAATGCTAATCATAAATGCAGAGGCTGGCATCGTTTAGAGTCCTAATAGCTTGTAACCTTCACAGGGAGTTAGAATAGAAATAGAACAATGCTAGTGATATTTGATATTTGAAAACTCTAAATCTCATCTGTATTTTTGGATCATATAGCTCTGTTGGTAATATTAGTCGCACATATGTTAATATAGCTGCTCAGTTTGGCATTTTTTCACTTTGGAGAATTCACATATTCTGAATAAGTGGATAGCTTTATGCCTTCATTGTTCAGTAACAGATTTGACCCCAAATCATTGTTACAAATTAAATTATCAAAGAATACTTTGCCCTAGATTTCTATGTTTTTAACACTTTGTTTAAGGAGGTATAACCTGAAAGCATCTTCCTGTACTATGTAATCAATATACGTAAATTGAAATATTATGTATTTTCGATGAACAGTAAACACTAATGATATTCATGTTGGAAGGAGTTTCTAATGTAAATTTGGTCTGAATTAGAGCAAAGTTTAATTAAATTAAGAATGATGAAAATAAATCAATTAGAATGGACATTTTTATGTGCTTGATATATAGGGCAAACTGCTTTTCATTTGATAATATTTTGAGAAATGGATAACTTTAGTGTTTACTGAGGAAATAGCTTTAGCTTATTGCTGTCTTATACACATATTTATTGCTTTATTGTTTTGAAAAATCATAAAGTATAGCATTTCAAAAACGCCCTCTCCCTATTCATTCTAATATGCACCCAATGTTAAAAATCATTATATATGAAATATGTATTTAATAATCACACACATACAGATGTACATACATTTTATTTGTATTTTTTTTGTTAGTTACTCATGAGTTAATTTTAAGTCATGAAATACATAACTATACTATATAGAGTGTAATTTACTTACCTACTTTCCTTATTTAGTGTTCTACTGAGTAAAATAAAGTTTTTATTTTTTAATGACACCATATATTGAAACACCAGGGTTGTTTATGGTTTTGTTGGATATCTCTGTTGGTGAGAAAAATGTATGTGTGTGTGCCGAGGCCGATCTCCTAGTTTACGTATCATTCACACCGTTTTAACTAAAAAAGGGAAACACCTGGATTGAAAATGAATACTTATCTTTTTCATTCTAATTGTAAGTTGAGCAGAAATTTGTCATTTAAATATTGTGGCAATTCACAATCAGAAAACTGGATGAAAATCCAGAGAGAGATTTTAGCTTAAGAATCCTCTAAGTCCCTTCTGCACACAAAGCAACCTGAGCAAAGTCAACATTATTCCCTGGTTGGTATTACTACTAAATACTTAGCTTGTCCTATTGTAATTCATAGCATGCAACATACTGATAAGGTCAGCTTAAGCTTTAAAAGTAAAACCAGCTATACCTTGCTATCAACAGAAAAAAATACATTTGCTATTTCAAATAAGTCCAATATAAAGACAGACTTAAATGTGGCATGTCAGAACTTATGCCTCTCCATGATCCCTGGGGTTTGATGCTTATCCCGGAGCTGTTTAGTACCATGCTGACAGCAAATCATTGACAAGCACCCCGATAACAAATTAGTAAATCAAGAGACAATTGAAGATTGATACTCTTTCTTTGTACCTTTCTTATGGACTAAGAAACATTTCTACCTATTTTAACCTATTTCTTTAGCACCAGAATACATGAGTTTAAAGACTCGTATTTTTGTTTTTAGCTTCCTCAGTGGTAAACTCTGTATGACTCAGTTGATTACCCTATAAAATGGTAAGAATAAAAGTATTTGCTTCAATGTGTTAATGGGATAATTAAGTACATTAAATGTAAAGTGCTTATAGTAATGAGTGATAAAAACTTATACTACATGAGATATTAAAACATTCAAGAAGATGATAAAATATAATTAAAATGATAATAAGGATGATGACAATGCCTGATGGACAAAGCTTGTTTTATGATCATTCCTAAAGACAAGGAAATGATCTAAAATTGCCTTGATTTGCTTATAGTATTTACATCACCCTATCCTAGACGAGGACATCATGTCTACATAATATTGGATAATAGAAAAGAGTCATTCTATACCGGAAATCTCTGATAATTACAATTACAATTAAAGCAAAGGTGTAGCAGAGTCTGACTTTTATAAATACAAGAAGTTTACAATGCAGTTTATTCTGGAAAGACAGGGCGAAGGATCAATTACTCTATTTACAAAGTTGAAGAGAGGCTCAGAAAAGACTGAACAGACACACAAGAGCCATCGATGGATCTTCGGAGGATATTTGAGTAACAGAAACAAAGGAACAAATCATACAAGAGTATCTGTGTGTGAATAGGGAGACAATCGAATAGAATAATACAGAGTGTTTAGTGAGAAAATCACTACACTCAACAGCTAACCGCAGCTCAGCAATAGAAACCCATCTATGGTTCCAAGGGAGGAAGACTAGACTTTTCACATCTAGGAAGGTTTAAAGTCACCTTGGAGACCCAAAGAGGCAGTTCCATCTGTCTAACAAGGTCATTATACATCAGAATCCACTCTGAGTGTGAGTTTACTTCTTTCCTTGCTTGTTTTTCTAAAAAAAAAATCTACTAAGAAATACCTATGTAATATTTTATAAAAACAGCTGAGGGGATTAAAAATGAATTCACTGACAGTTTCTGGTTAAGTACTTTGTTAGGGTCACAACATGACACTCATGAAATGCCACAAGGGCAGAGACTACAAAATATCTTAGGTATAACTTCATATATACAAACAAAGGTCAAGAGCTAGTCCTGTACAGAAATATTTAGACTCTAGTGGGATACATTAATCTTCCTCCAAACTGTCATGCATGCATTTACTTATTTCCTGGTTAGAATTTCTATCTTGATAATTAAGAAAATAATCATTCAGTTTAATATTAAAATTCTCACAGTGCTGGCATTGTTGATACATTTTCTTTCATTCATACTGCATTGTGTTGTAAGCAATATATATGATTTTATTTAAGAAATAGAGATATATTTAAATTTTGAAACCAAGATATTTTTAATTATTTTAATTATAACTGTGCTATACTGGAGAAAATTTCTATACAAGTATTCAGTTGTTTTCCAGAAATATGCATTTTCTAGACAGTTCTTTATACTTTAGAATTTAATGTGATTTTAAAAAAGAATTCCAAGGTAATTTAAGGATGAGTTGTAGGATTTAATCCTGAAAGTAAAAATGTAGTAAAAAAAATGAAACCCTATCCATTGCTAGAGATCACAGCTATGTAATCATTTTTCCTTTATTATAAATTAATTAGTATCACAGAATTGAATGCTATCAGGTTTCACTAGTGCAGCCAAGATGTACAAAATGTCAAATAACTACATTTTCCCAAATTATGTCTTTTCAGATTAAGTAGAGTCTTTCTTTAATCGGGTAACATAAGCACCTGAAGTCACCAGTATGTCCCCAAACCATATCTATCCAGTTTCTAACATGGGGAGCACCATAGTGGAGGGATCTTTACAAGTTGGAACAGATAGCCTGCTGGGTATGTATATATGGGATTATTATGACAAGATGTTCCATCTTCATCTGCCTTTCTAGATCCTAGAATATGTATTCCACTGTGACGTCCCTAATGCCTTTCTAATTTATTCTGATCTCCATTCATGTGGGAATATTATGTTAAATATCTCTTCTAAGTAGGACTGCTTATAAATGTAAGGAGCCCTGGTGGTGTAGTGGTCAAGAATTGGGCTGTGATACAAATGGTCTGCAGTTCAAAACCACCAGTCGCTTCTAGGGAAAAAGTCTGGGACTTCTAGCCCCTGGAACAATTACAGTGCTGGATACTCAAGGTGCAGTTTTACCTTTTTCTATAAAGTCACTATGAGGCAGCATAGACTCAAGGGCAGTGAGTGACCTTCCTAATCTCTCCTCAGCTTGCAGGCCTTTCTTCACTCCAGTTAAAGCTCTATTCTTATCCTTCTATTACCAGTGGACTGGTTTACCATTATGTATTATGTATTAACCTTTTGTATTATGTAAATGACCTCTTTATGTTTTGATACCATCACTTAATGCCAGGAATCTGTCTACCACCACGTATCTACACTGATTTTCTAAAAACACAAAATCTGCATTACTATACTTGGGTTGAATCTACTAAATTACACATCTATTACATTCAAAAGGAAATCCAAATGCCTTTTCATGACATAATAACATATTTATTATCTGAATATTTCCTTCCTCTCTGGTAGGATTACTCATGTCTCCAAAGGAAAAGGGTCTTCCTGTTCCACACTGAATTTTCTGAGAAATGTTTCTAATGCCCTACAAATAAAATTAATAGTTTTTTCTAAACTTAAATGCAATTATTATTACTTTAAAGTACTTAATGCTACTACTTTTGGGAAAGCATTCTTGGCACTCCTAGATTTGTTCTGTATTCGTGTGATCCTTTGAGTTTTGTTGAGAAACAGTCTCACTTCACTAGGTTTGAGACCCACTTAATATAATTTTTTATCATCTAAGAGTATAGTTTCCCCAAAATGGTAGTTGAAGTAATGAATTAGCATAATTAATAAAATTATGAAGTGACCTGTTTAGAAAAATTGATATGAGGTATGATGTTGTGTGGAACTTGTTATAAAAACTTATAAAATGTGTCTATTTTTCTACAGATTAAGCAATATTTCCTACTACCATTGGTTAAGATAAAAACATGCCAATTAATTGACAAAGAAATTAAATGGGAAAGGTTAGAATGAAGTATGAAACCCTCAATTGCTTTGGTTGTTAGATTTGATCAAGTTGCTGTCCACTCTGAGTGACCCCACGTCCAACAGAAGGCAGCACTGCCCAGCCTGCACCATACTGATCATTGCTGTTTTTTAGTATAGTATTACTAACCCTTTTACTTAAATTTGGATATGAAGAAAATAAGATATAATTTTGTGGAAATATATATTTTTATTTTCTTTTTTTCTATAAACTTGAGATAAAAAAGGAAATATTTGATCATGTGAAAGATAACCTTTTTCTTTAGGAAACTATCTTGTAGCCTGCTCTGAAATTAAGAGCATGAAAATCCATTGAAAACATTTCTACAAGATAATACACTAGCACCTAATTTGAGTATTGTTAAGAAGTAAAATAAAATCATATTTATAAAAGACAGTAGAGTGTCTTACTCAAAGAGCCTTCTTCATAAATGTGGAGTTCTAGGTTGGCAGTTCAAAACCACCCAAACTGTCAAGGAACACAAGTGTGAGAATCCGCTTCTGAAATATCATGGCAGTTCTATAATGCACACAGGAGTTAGTAAGAAGAGCAAGTAATGGCGACTGACAGCAAAATATATTATGCTTGCATACACAAATCCTTTTTTTCTCAATGGTATACAAATTTAATTTTTTATTAAGTTGCTAGTTTCCTATTACCTGTGTATTTCAATATAAGTCACTGTAGATATTTTTAATAATTAAGATACAGGTAAATACATATGGGAATAGTTAATGAGAAATTTAAATGAAAATATTAGAAAGAAGTTTCATATACTTATGAAAGGCTAATTATATGAAAAAATAGATGGAAAACAAGAATATAAGAGAAAATAACTTTCTACTATAAGAAACTCACTTCTCCAGAGAGGTTTATCATTCTTCCCCAGTTTATTAAATCAACCATACATTGATCTCTTGCCTTTCTTCTTATACATCCTGGAGCCCAAATAAAATGAGTTAAATTTGAACTCTGTCTAGCTAGTTTATAGAATTTTCTGGAAAACTTGTTTATTAGTTTACTAGAGATCTGAAATTGTCCAAACTTTACTTACAGACCCAAACTGTTCCTGTATTTAAGGCTAGTTGTTTCGTGGTTGTTCCCTGCTGGCAACGTGACAACCTAGCTTTGCCAGAGTCTACATTTTACTCTTTAAATTGTCATTGATTGATTTTTCAAAAGTCGTTATACGTTAGGCTGCTAATAGCAAGATCAGCAGTTGGAAACTACCGGCTGCTACCCAGGAGAAAGACAAAGCTTTCTACTCTGAAAAGGGCTCGACTTGGAAACCTACAGGGGCAGTTCTAACCTGTGCTGGACGGTCACTGTGAGTCAGAATCAACTAGATGGCATGAGTGTTGGGGGAGATCATCAATACTCTCTTCAGAAATGCCTGTGAAGGAAACAGAACCTCCAAACCAGTGGTTCTCAACCTTCCTAATGCCTCAAGGCTTTAATACAGTTACCCATGTTGTGGTGACACTCCCCAAACATAAAATTATTTGTGTTGCTACTTCATCACTGTAATTTTACTACTGTTATGAGTCATCATATGAAATCTGATATGCAGGATATAGTTTCATTGTTACAAATTGTGCATCATTAAAGCATAGTGATGCATCACGAAAATAATATGTAATTATATATTGTGAAATATTTGTATCTAATGACAAATTAAATTTTGTCTTAAAGCGTGCTGTAGCATGGGTAACAGTCTTCACACTGGGCACTAATATGTTGGCGGGCCCGCCTGGAGACAGATATTGGAACAGTGTCTCAATTCCTAAGATCATCGGAAATATGTGTTTTCAAATGGTATTAGGTTACCCGTGTTAAAGTGTCGTTTGACTCCCAAAAGGGTCAAAACCCACAGATTGAGAACCGCTGCTCTAAACATTCATTTGATTTATTGACTGTTACTTCAATGAGAACAATGAAATCTTTGACAACGTCATTATTTTCTCCATTAAGCATGTTACATCTCGGCCAGTTGTAAGGAGTTTTGTTTTCTTTACATTGAGTTGTAACCCCTACTGAAGGCTGCAGTCCGTGATCTTCGTCAGGAAGTGCTTCACGCCCTTCCTGCTCTCGGCAAGCAAGGTTATGTCATCTGTATATAAACCCAAAGCCCAACTCAGTGCCTATGAGTGAATGCTGACTCATCAACAAACTCTAGACCAAGGTAGAACTGATCCTTGGGGTTTCAGAGACCGCAAATCTGTGCAGGAGTAGAACACCTCATCTTTCTCCCATAGAGCAGCAGGAGGATTTGAACAGCTGATCTTCTGGTGAGCAGTCTGAGGTAGTTACTTTATTGTGACAGCCTAACCAATAAACACATGTGGGATTAATTGAAGGCCGGACAGATAAATGGCTTGGCGAACCTCGCATTTCTTGTCTTTTGCTCTTTGATCCTTAGACCAGTATGTAGCTGTCTTGCTTGTTCTGTGCCTTAATTGCAAGCTTCACTACTTGTGGGACACCCAACCCGTGGACTGTGTCGCTGTAATTTGAGGTTCCTTCAAGACCTGTTTCACTACACCATTGGAATTTACATCTCTTGAGCTGGGGATTGTTGAACCCTGTCATCTGGCTGACAGTTGGTGTCCTGCCTTGCTGTTTGCTGCCTGTGCCTGGACAGCTTGAATTGCTCTACAGAGGACTCCCCGGTGGCCCTCAAGACTTGAAGGACTGCAGTGGCTCACAACTATCTCATGGGAGTGAGTGGTAATGAGCCATTTGTATTGCTTTATAATTTAATTAGCTGTTAATTTCTTATGTTATATAGCTATCTATCTGTGTATATATATATAATTATTAGCATTATTGTTTTGTTTCTCTAGAGAACCCAGACTAACACACAGTCTAAAGCATAACCATTATATCACCAGGACTCCCCCATCTGCACACAGCAGGCATTTTAATAAGCCTTTCTCTCTTCCTGATACCACATTCATTTTCATATCATCCAGCTTCTCAGATTATTTGCTCATCATAGCATACATTGACTAAGTATGATGAAAGTATACAATGTTGAAGTATCTTTCCTGATTAGAAACCGCAAAGTCTTCCCTTAGTCTATTCAAAGAATTTTCTCTTGATCCATGTATAGGTTTTTCAGAAGCACAATTAAATGTTCTGGTATTCCTATTCTCCTCAATACTGTTCATAGTTTGTTGTGATTCACACAGTCAAATGTCTTGGCCCAGAGTTTCAGTGGTTCATCCCTTAGAAATGGATAGGGTATACCTCTTTGTAGTCTGTTCTTAGTCTGGAAGTGCCTTTGAAATGTGTCTGCCTTGGGTTATCTGGCTGGGGTTTCAAATACTGGTAAAATAACTCCCAGAGTCACAGAAACACATATTTCACCACATAAGGACAGATTGACATAAGTCTGGGGGGCTGGCCCCAGAACCAAATACTAAGTGAACACCTGTCCCTCCCCCCCAAAAAAAGAATTTATTTCAAATTACAGCATTGAATCTGCAGCTCTGGGAGAGGGACATATCTGATCAGAGCACATGGGAGCATATGAAGGAGGAGTGGAGAGAGTGGAGCACACCCTGGTCCACCAGGTCTTGAGGACGATGACCCCAATTAGATCAGCCAGTCCACAGAGAGGACCACATGGTCAGCCTCACTATGGGACAAGATGCCCGTCACTTACCCACGGCCCTGCGGGGGACAGCACTGGAGACATAGTGTGGGAATTGCACCCGGCCTGATCCCACCACACTGAGGCAAAGCACTGGGGAGTGCGGCAGAACAACAAGGGAATGGAGTGGCAAGGTCCCCAAGGAATGCTGGAGGTGGACTTTGGGGCCACAGCGTGGTGCCCCAACAGACTGGACTAGAAAACACCCTGAAGTCTAATAAACGATCCTTGAATTAACCAAAAGCTTTTCTTTCTTGTTGTGGTTTGTTTTGTTCTGTCAGTGGTTTGTTGTTGTTGTTGTTTTATATATCATTGCTTGGTTTTGCTCTGTCTTGTTTTTGTGCATGTTATTATCTCCTCAGGTCTGTCTAAATAAGACAGGCTAGATGAACAATCTGGACGAGAAAACAATGGGACCGACAGTCCGGGAGACATGGGATGGGGGAGGTGGGTGGAAAGGAAGTTGTGTTAACAAACCCAGGGACAAGGGAACAACAAGTGATCCAAATTAGTAGTTAGGTGGGTGTGGGAGGCCTGGTAGGGCATGATCAAGGGTAATGTAACCAAGTTGAATGGGTGAAACCCAGGTGGGGACTGAGCATGAAAGTGGGACAGGAGAAAATTCAAGGGAACTAGAGGAAAGAGCTGGGAGGCAAAGGGCACATATAGAGGTCTAGATAAATACATGTACATATGCAAATATATTTATATATGAGGATGGGGAAACAGATATGTCTGCCTATATTTATAGGTTTAGTATTAAGGTATCAGAAGGACATTGGGCCTCCACTGAAGTACTCCCTTAATGCAAGAATACTTTCTTCTATTAAATTGGCATTCTGTGATGCTCACCTTCCCAACACAATCACTGAAGACAAAGTGGGTAAATAAGCAAATGTGGTAAAGAAAGCTGACGGTGCCTGGCTATCAAAAGATATAGCGTCTATGGTCTTAATAGCTTGAGGATAAACAAGCAGCCATATAGCTCAGAAGCAACAAAGCCTACATGGAAGAACACACCAGCCTGTGTGATCACAAGGTGCGAAGGGATCAGTTATCAGACATCAAAGAAATATCATTGGGTACACACCTCCATGATAAGATCACTGAAGACAAATGGGTGCATAAGCAAATGTGGTGAAGAAAGTTGATGGTGCCTGGATATCAAAAGTTATAGCATCTGTGGTCTTAAAGGCTGGGGTCTTAAATAAGCAGCCATGTAGCCCAGAAGCAACAAAGCCCACATGGAAGAAGCACATCAGCGTTTGCAATCATGAGGTGTCGAAGGGATCAGGTATAAGCCATCATTAGAACAAAAAAATCATATCATAGTGAATGAAAGGGAGTGGAAACCCAAAGCCCATTTTGTGGGAGTGGAAACCCAAAGCCCGTTTGTCAGCCACTGGAGATCCCCTTGCAAAGGGGCCTAGGGAATGAGACAAGCCAGTCAAGGTGTGATGTAGCACCAATGAAAAATACAACTTTCCTCTAGTTCTTATCTGAATTCTACCTTGCAAGTCCGGCTAGACCAGAGGATGTACACTGGTACAGATAGAAACTTGAAAGACAGGGAATCCAGTGCAGATGATACCTTCAGGACCAGCTGTGTGAGTGGCGATACTAGGAGGGTAGAGGGAGAGTAGATTAGAAAGAGGAAACTGATTACAAGGATATACATGTAACCTCCTCCCTGGGGGGCAGACAATAGAAAAGTGGGTGAAGGGAGACGTCAGACAGAGCAAGATATGACAATTGATGTATGTATGGATTGTGACAAGTGATTTAATAAGTAAGTAAATAAATAAAAGAATGGTTGAGAAATTGGTTGCAAATTGGAAAAGATTAAAACATTAGGTTGCATTAACTTTAAATGATCACCATATTAAAATAGCAATACTCAAGTTTTCCAATTTTTTCTGTTTTTTTGTTTATTTATTTGACATATTCTTATGATAGTATTACTAGAATCTTCTAATATCATTGCAAAATAACTAAATGAATTTCACTGCATTATTTTTAGTATCATTTATTTTGAAGTATTCTTACTAAATTCATACAGAAGTAGGTGTGCAAAGAATCACAAATTAAATCCAAAGTAAGTAAAAGGTAGGAAGTGATAATGTCAGGAACACTAATTATCCATCTAGAAAACGTAAGAACAATAAATAATAATGAAGTCCATGATGATTCTTTATTATAAATTAGCAAAATTGATCAAAGAAAAGAATACAAAAAAGGTCTTTATGTTTATAGTGTTCATTGAATATTTATTTTTTTTCACATTTTGCAAAGTGGAAGTCTGCATTCAAGGTGAATGTTGTAGGGAAATTTCTCTGTGAGTTCTTGAATAAATTCTTTATCTCTTCAGCTTGCATTTCCTGGGGCCTTGGGAATCTACAAATAGTTTAGCATGTACATCTCCACCTCTCCTTGCATTGGGTTTATTTAATGATTTTATTATAGATAGAGAGATAGATAGAAAGAACATCCCCTGCTCGTGGATTGGAAGGCTTAACATAGTAAAGATGACAATCTTACCTAAAGCACTTTACAAGTTCAATGCTATAGCAATTCATATACCGTCAACCTTCTTCAAAGAACTGGAAAAACTGACCACCAATTTCATATGGAGAGGGAAGAAACCCAGAATTAGCCGAGAACTTCTCAAGAAGAAGGATACAGTTGGAGGACTCTCCCTACCTGATTTTAATGCCTATTCCACAGCTACAGTGTTCAAAACTGTGTGGTTTGGGCACAACTACAGACACTTGGACCAGTGGAAAAGAATAGAAAGCCCAGTATTAAAACATTCAGCATATAGACAACTGATCTTCGACAAGGGACCCACAACCATCACTTGGGAAGCAGATGAACTTCTTAACAAGTGGTGCTTGAAACAATGGATATTCACATGTTGACAAATGAAACAAGACATTTACCTTACCCCATGCACAAGAATAAACTCAAGGTGGATCACAGACCTAGAAGTTAAACCCCAAACCATCAAACCCATCAAGGAGGGAATTGGGACTAACCTCAGAGAACTGGCCCAGGGAACTCATAGGCTCACTGCAATAGGGAAGGGTACACACACAGGTGAACTGGAAATCGACAAATGGGATTCAATAAGAATAAAGCACCTGTGCACCTTGAAAGACTTCACCAAGAGGGTGACAAGACAACCCACAGAGTGGGAGAGGAATTTTAGTCATGACACATCAGACAAAGGGCTCATTACTAAAATCTATAACACCATCATGACCTGCAAAAAGAGGAAAACAGTTAACCCCCTAAGAAAATGGGAAAAAGAACTGAAAAGAACTTTCTCTAGGGAGGAGACCCATATGGCTAACAAGCATAAGAAAAAGTGTTCCCAGTCATTAGCCATAAGATAAATGCAAATGAAAACAACCATGAGCTACTACCTAACACCCCTGAGGCTAGCCCAAATTAGAAAATCAGAGAGTAACAAGTAACAAAATCAGAGAGTAACAAGGTTGGAAGAGCAGTGCTGAAATAAGAATCCTCCTCCATTATTGGTGGTCGTGTAGATTTGTACAGTTGAAGATACTTAAAGAAAATGGAGCTTGCTCTACCTTATGACTTAGTCATCCCTCTACTGGGCATATATCCAGTGGAGGTAACAAATAAAACATGATCAGTCATCTGCACTCCAATATTTATTGTGGCACAATTCGCAATTGCAAAGAGTTGGAAACAGCCTAAGTTTCCATCGATAGATGAGTGGATTAGTAAACTCTGGCACATACACAAAATGGAGTACTATGCACCACTGAAAAGCACAGACAATCACATGAAACACATCATTTCGTGGGAAAAACTGGAAGGAATCATGTTAAGTGAGGTAAGCAAATCAGCATGGCAGGGATAGAGAAATAGACACATATCTCAAAATAAATGGGTGGAAGTGTAGGTAGTTGGGGGGACGGCAGACTACACCCAGGTAGGTACATGAGAGTCCAACATAAAGAGGGGGAAGGGGGGCAGGAGGATGGAGAATCAGGGTGGGGAGAAACTGGGTTGATGACATGGGGCACATAAGAACATGGCAACGACGGCAGCAACACCAACAAACTAACAAATGAAAAAGCCACTGACATTCAAAATCTAAAAGAACAGAAAAAACAAATAAAACATGTTTGGTGCTGTCTAGGTCATCCACAATTTTATGCACATATTATTATCTCTGCAAGTCTATTTGGATTAGATAAGCTGGGTATACAATGTGGAGAAGAAATCAATGGGACCAACGATCCTGGAGGTACATGGGAGAATAGGAGGTTGTGGAAGGCAGGAGGTATTGGACAACCCAGGGATAGGGAACAATGAGTGGTTCAAAACCAGTAGCATGGAGGGGATAGGAGGACAGGTAGGGAGTGACCAAGGGCAATGTAACCAAGAGGAATTACTGAAACCAGAATGAAGGCTGAACATGGTAGTGGTACAGGAAGAAAGCATACGTAAATAGAGGAAAAGAGTAGCAGGCAAAGGGCATACATAGAGGCCTAAATACAGACATGTACATATGCAAATATATTTATGATTATGGGAAAAATAAACCTATGTGCACATATTTATAGGTTTAGTAGTAGGGTAGCAGGTGGACATTAGGCCTCCTCACGTGCATTCCCTTAATACAAGAGCACTTTGCTCAGCTAAACAGTCATTCTGTGATACTCACCTTCCCTACATGATCGCTGAAGACAAACATGTGCGTAAGCAAATGTGGTGAAGAAAGCTCATGGTGGCAGGCTATCAAAAGATATAACATCTGGGGTCTTAAAGGCTTGAAGGTCAACAAGTGGCCATTTAGCTCAGAAACAACAAAGCCCACATGAAAGGAGCACACAGCCTGCATGATTACAAGGTGTTGAAAGGATCATGTAGCAGACGCCAAATAACAAAAACCATCATTGTGTGATCACCTTACCCATATAAACGCTGAAGACGAATGTGTGCATAAGTAAGTGTTGTGAAGAAGGCTGACTATGCCTGGCTATGCGGAGATATAGCGTCTGGGGTCTTAAAGCCTTGAAAGTAAATAAGCGGCCATCTAGCCGAGAAGCAACAAAGCCCGCATGGAAGAAGCACACCAGCATGTGTGATCACAGAGGGTCTAGGGGAGCAGGTATCAAGCAGCAAATGAGGGGTAGGAATCAGATCATCGTGAATGAGGGGAGTGCGTGATGGGCACGCAATGCCCCTCTGTAGACAACTGGCTATCCCTTGCAGAGGGGTAGTGGGGAGGAAACGGGTCATTTGAGGTGCAGTGTAGCATTGATGAAACTCACAATCTTCCTCTAGTTCTGAAACGCTTCCTCCCCCCCCCCCCACTATCATGATCCCAATTCTACCTTGCAAACGTGGTTAGACCAGAGATACAGATGGGAACTGAAAACACAGGGAATCCAGGACAGATGAACCCCTCAGAACCAGTGGTGAGAGTGGCAATGCCGGGAGTGAAGCGGGAAGGTGGGGTAGAAAGGGGAAACTGATTACAAAGATCTACATATAACCTCCTCCCTGCAGATGGGCAACAAAAAAGTGGGTGAAGGGAGACTCCGGGCAAGGTAAGATATGATAAAATAATAATTTATAAATTATCAAGGGTTCATGAGGGAGAGGGGATCATGGAGGGAGGGGGAAAGAAAAATGAGAAGCTGATTCTAGGAGCCCAAGCGGAAAGCAAGAGTTTTGAGAATGATGAGGGAAATGAATGTATAAGTGTGCTTTACCCAATTGATGTATGTGTGGATTGTGATAAGAGTTGTATGAGCCCCAATAAAATGATTTTTAAAGCAACTTTATATCAATATATATAAATAATAATATAAATGGATAAATTGCATAAAGAAAACAATTATAGAAAATTTTATTTAAAAGAATAAGAAAATCTGAAGGGTGATATAGCTCTATAAATGTATATAGACATATTCATTTATAATTAAAATTACATTCCCAAAATTACCTATTTTAATAGGTATTTTCATGAATTGTTTTTCAAACATTTAGAGGAGAATGCCAATACTATACAAAAGTGTTTCAGTAAAATAAATATGGCAAAGCAAAAACCAACTCATAAATGAAGCTAGTATTACACCTTTTTGAAAAGCAAGCAAATATATTAGAAAATAAAACGACAAACCCAATGCCCTATGCAGGCTGTTGAAAATAAGTTTATATTGCATATTATCTTAGGTTGGGTTCTCTAGAGAAGCAAAATCAATGACATATATGTGTGTCTTTATATAGAAAGAGATTTGTATCAATAACTGAATGACACAGTTGTAGAAGTAGGTAGTCCAGTCCAGTTCAAGTCAGGATTCCCCTGACTCCTATAGCTCTGAAATCTGAGAAGGAACATGCAGGATGATGGAGCAAGAGGGCCTCAGGCTGGTGGATCAGAGGTAAATGAATTCAAGGTTGGTCTAATGATTCCAACATCACCATCGACAGTGTCCACTGACAGTTCTTGAGATTGGCAAGGAGATGGACAAGCTAGATGCAGGACTCAGTTTCTGCTCCAGCAGAAGGGAAAAGCAAAGGAAAACTCAGCTCTGCTTGAGGTTCCAATTACACAAAAGGCCACACTCCTGAGGAGGTGCACACACTCCTGAGGAGGGGCAATCATGCGGCTACCTGATTGATACAATGGGCTCCGTTCTTACCTTCACCCAGGAGTGTCCAGTTGACAAATTCTGACCATTACAGATACTATATACAAATGCTAACTCAATATGGAGCAAAGCATCAAATGAAAGTCATAAATCTATAAAGATCATTAGAGGTAAACTTAATGGTGTGACCACATGGCATAAAAGAACTATCTAACAAAATTAAAACACACACATGACACAAGATAGTTAGATGATTGAGGCCTACTAAACATTAAATATTATGAATATCAAAATATATCTCCAAAAGGGTTAAATAAACAATATAAACACAAGAAGCCATTCAGGCAGCAAATGAACAAAAGACATGTTCACACTCTTTAGCCATTAATTCACTGTCATTGAATCAAGAATTCAATTCCAAATGAGAACAAATATAAGACAGAAGAGATCTGCCCCTGTGGATTTCTGAGGCGATAAATCTAATCAGGAAGAGAAAGTCTCATCTTTTTTCCTCTGAACTGCTGGTGGTTTTGAACTACTGATCTTATGGTTAGTAGCCCAACTTGCAACCACAACTCCACTAGAGCTCCTCCATTAGACATTAAAGAGTTGGATATCAAAGTAATTGTGAGATGTTATCTCGCCCTACTAAACAAAACCCAACAAATTCAATAAGACATAAAGGAATAAATTCTGATAAGGTTGTTGTGTTAGTCTGGTAGACTAGAGAAACAAAATTCATAGACACTCATATTTTATAAAAGAGAGTTTTATATAAAAGTTAAGTGTACATTAAGAAAGTATCCCAACCCAGTGCTGTCCAAGTCCATAAGTCCAACATTAGCCCATATGTCCAACACCAATCTACAAAGTCTTCCTCAAACTGACAAAATACACACAATGACTCCGACTACAGGAGGAAAGCCGAATCAGTGAGCGTGTGAGCATCTCAGCACTGACAGGGGTTTCCACACGGCTGCTCCAGGGATACATCAGGATAGGTTCATGTAGCTTCTCCTCAGGGATGTCTTACAGGAAGTGAGCTTTGCAAGCTGAAGCAGGGAGCTAGCTAAGGCAACTTCACCCTGGTCCAACCATCAGAGAGCAAGAGACAAGAAAGGCTAGGCTAATTGAGCCATTTATCCATCTGCCCTTCAATTAATCCCACATGTGTTCATTGGCCAGGTTAGCACAATAAACCTTAACTATCACAGTTGTAGAAATATGGAAACTCTCATGCACTGCTAGTATGAATATAACATTATATATATATAATTATTACCTTCACCCAGTACCATATATATATATACTACTGTGGAAAAAGTTAGTATGCTTCCTTATAAAATAGGAATTAAAAGCATTTGTTTGATACAGCAATCCCACTACTAGGTATATATAAACTAAAGAAATAAGAACTGGGACTTGAACAGTTATATGCACAATTCAATTCATTGCAGCATTATTCAGAATAGCAAAGAGATGGAATCAATGTCAACCAGTGGATGAATGGATAAACTACACAATGGGATACTACACAATGTTAAAGAACAAGGAAGACTATGAAAAATATTTCATAATATTGATATATCTGGAGAACAGTGTTCTAAGTGAAATGAGTTTATCATAAGGAACAATTATCGTTTATGTTAAACATCTATAGATTGTTTACATACACATTAAAAGAGTAGTTGATGATTAGTAGATTAAATTTGGGTGAGAAAAAGGAAATTTACAATATGAGGGTGATCAGCACAGTGCAAGTAAAGAAAAGGAAGATGGGGATATGCCCAAGAGTTACAGACAATAAAGGTCATTACTACTGCATTATCAGTGATAACAAACAATCTCTCAATGGCTATATAATCAGGAAAGATGAACAAGTAGGAGTAGGTAAAATGGCCTACAATCCTACTTTTTCCAAATGGTAATCCTACACCTGTATTTTCATGTGATGTAAATATATACATGTATATAATAGAAAAAAGCAGCGGGCAAAGATATGCAAATATTTTAGCCATAACCAAACACCTTGAAGTACTAACTAGTGATGGCACAGAGGGCGTCCAATGTGATGAGCTATCTACAGAAGCAGATGGCCACATGCTCCAACAGTAGAACTTGGAGGTAGCAGCTGATTGCTTTAACGTCTACATCAAGTGGAATCTTTCTATGTGGATTACATAAACTATTTTCTAGTATAAAACATTAAGTCATTATTCTTAAAAAGGATTCCTTTCTGTATGCCTCTGCTTTCTCATATATTGAGGATAACACCAGTGGCATCTTAATTTGTATTAATAGCCCTGTTACATTGTAAACACTCCAAATATTACCTTTATTATTAATAGTTGCTTTTGCCTGACTCTCCCTTTCACTCAATTGTTGTCTTTCTTTGCTTTCTCATAATTAGATATGCATATTATTCAATGACAACTTCTCATGGGTCTTATAACTTCCAAGAAAATATATTAACCGTTTTTGTTTGAGCTGTATTTTCAAGGATACTTGTCTATCATCGGAAGATAGAAATAGCTATTCTGCCTGGAACTGACAACATGTATATTAGTTTCTTAAGATAATACATTGCTTTTTTTAGGAAAAAACTTCAGGTAGGTATACTAGATGCTGCTTTTTAAGAGATAGAACTTTCTAAACTTAATTGCATCTCTTTCAATACAACTCACTTTGCAGCCCTCTGTTGTTAAATCACTTTGTAGGATTGGAACTTAATGGGTCAGTACCAAGGAGCCCTGGAGGCATAGTGAGTATGCATTGGACAGCTAACCACAAGGTCCACAGTTCAAAACCACCAGCAGCTCCACAAGAGAAACACGTAGCTTTCTTCTCCCATTAATAGTTCTGTCTCAGAAATTTACAGACAGTTCAACTCTGCCAGCGAGTTGCTATGAGTCGGCGTGGACTCAATGACAGTGAGTGAGTCGGTACCACTTTATAGTAACTACCATCATTGGTGTCAACAAGGAAAGTGTTACCACCAAAGTTTCTAATCTAAGAGGCTTGTATTTTCTACTAATAATACAGAAAATCTGGCAGGTTTGATTATTAGTTTTCAGGTGGGTAAAATCTTAGGTGTTTCACAATTCTTTAACTTTTAATGGCAAGAATGAAATAGTGATAGACATGGTTTTCTGGAAAAGAAAATATAAAGGAATTCCCAGAGATTAATAAGTTGAAGTTGAGAAAAGTTTTTGAGAATGGTTAGTGGATACAATGTCTAAAATGTGTGGTTGATTAGGCAATAATTTCTCCTTCATTATTTTGACTGCAATTGAGAAAAAATTAGGAGGTGTACCAGAGTACTGAGTCCCAGAGAGTAGGTTCAATGAGACCCTCATAGTGGTGGCCTGGGTCATCAACAGTTTTTGTTTGGAACAATTTTTCAGAGATGTTTACCTGTCAAATATCTTTGAACCATAGAAAGAGCTAACTCTCTTCCGCTCATGTGTGGGCTGAGGGTAGGTGAGACTTTCACACTAGTAATATTGATATACGAGCTGAGTGTGCAAACATTTCCGCTAGCTTTCAATCAACAGTCACAAAATATGCATATACTGACTATGGAAAGAGGGAAATTACTACCACTTCATGGTAGTGCAAACAATCAGAGTGTTTGCCTAAAAACTGACATATGAATGGATGGTTTACAAGCAATAGCTCTTCCAAGTCAAATAAATAACCAACCACTTACAATTCAGAGGCAGACCTTTAGGCTATGGCACTCATTAGAACTTTGGGTTACTTGGGAAATAAAAAAGAAGAATTCTTCAATGCTTGTGAAGAAGCAATCCCTTCTTACATTTAAAAGTCTATATTTAGTTACACCACAGAATACTATCATGATCTTATAGGTAAGGAATAAATCAGAATATTTTACAGACACATGACTGTTATAAAACTCACAAAGTATTTAATGAGGCTCATTTTCAGTTATGAATTTAAAATATATGCACACGAAGAAGTATCAATTTCCAAAAGTACAAAAACTGTGAATATGGAGAATAATTCTGTAATATAGTGACGGCAATATAGTAGGCTCTTTGTTTCATATTTTAACTCATTAAAGAAGGATATTCAAATTTTAAAACATGGAATATAAAATATCTCCTTAGAGGACTACTTTTGACATGGTTTCTGAAGAAATACAAAAAGGTCCCCAAGTGCTTATATTTCATTAGTTTTAATGTAAGTCAGACACTTAAATATTGAAATTGGAAGTTGTTGATTATAAAGAATTCAATATTGATTAGAATTTTCCCTCCTTTTCAGCCTTTGGGAAGAATATGAAAAAATAATGGTTTAAGAAAATGGAGCATGATAGTGGGACAGGAGGAAAGTCAAGGGAAATAGAGGAAAGAGCTAGGAGGCAAAGGGCATTTATAGAGGTCTAGACAAAGACAGTACATATGCAAATATATATATGAGGATGGGGACATAGATCTATGTGCCTATATTTATAGGTTTAGTATTAAGGTGGTGGAAGCCCTTGGGCCTCTATTCAAGCACTCTCACAATGCATGAATACTTTCTTCTATTAAATAGATATTCTATGATTTTCACCCTCCCAACACAACCACTGAAGCCAAAGCGGGTGAATAAGCAAATGTGGTGAAGAAAGCTGATAGTGCCCAGCTATCAAAAGAGATAGCATCAGGGGTCTTAAAGGCTTGAAGATAAACAAGTGGCCATCTAGCTCAGAAGCAACAACGCCCACATGGAAGAAGCACATCAGCCTGTGTGATCACGAAGGGTCAAAGAGATCAGTCCCCCACAACTATCATGATCTGAATTCTACCTTGTAAGTCTGGATAGAGCAGAGGATGTACACTGGTGCAGATAGGAGCTGGAGGTACAGGGAATCCAGGGCGGATGATCCCTTCAGGACCAGGGGTGTGAGGGGCAATACTGGGAGGGTAGAGGGTGAGTGGGTTGGAAAGAAGGAACCGATTACAAGGATCTGTGATCTCCTTCCTGGGGGACGGACAATAGAAAAGGGGGTGAAGGGAGATGCCGGACAGAGCAAGATATGACAAAATAATAACTTATAAATTATCAAGGGCTCATGAGGGAGGGGGAAGGGGGAGGCAGGGCAAAAAAAATGAGGACCTGATGCCAAGAGCTTAAGTGGAGAGCAAATGCTTTGAAAATGATGAGGGCAAAGAATGTACAGATGTGCTTTATACAATTGATGTATATATGGATTGTGATAAGAGTTGTATGAGTCCTTAATAAGATGTTTTAAAAAAAGAAAATGAGTATATCTATAATGTTTTACAAACAATGAATGTTTAGATATTATATGTGAAACTTTAAGAAATATATATATTTTTAATTGTGACTGTTGCTTAAACGGCTCTTCACACTCTATTTCTTAAATGTAGATTTTCCTTTGGATTCGTTCCTGGGTATACTTTCTTGTTTTCAGCCTTTCTGATAATATCATTGTGTTATAATTGGATGGTTTTAATTATTATTTCATAAAATCTCTTTTTTCTGCCAAAGACATCTGGCAAAAGCAATGGTAGCCTTCATTCTATAACCTCTTCCAAGTCTCCCTCAAATTGCTGGTAATTCCATTACCATGTGTTGCTGCATTTACTTTTTAGTTAGTTTTAGAAAACCTGCTAATGGTGTATGATATTAATGATATTGTTTGATCGTGTTTCCTTATATTGGATAACTTTTATTTAGAATGAGGACAAATGCAGGCTTCTAATAAACAGTTGGCTAGATAGCTGTTTTGCAACACCATGACATAGATAAATCAAAACATCTAGCATAATATCCATTTTTGGAAACATCTCATCTGATATCTCATCAATTATTGGAGCTCTTACTATGGATTGCATCTTAAAAGAAAGGAAACAGTATTGCTAAAAATGGGACCACAGAGTACCGTCATAATCAATGAAGAAGATACTAAAGTTGTTAACATTTTCTTTTTACTTTGATTTACAACCAATATTCATGAAAGCGGCAGTCAAGAAATCAATAATCATAGTACATTAGTAAATTCTGTTGAAAATGTCCTTTAAAAGTGTTAAATAACAAAAATATCACGCTAAGGAATAAAGCGCATGGGCTTAGACACAATATTTCAATTTTCTCACAGTCATGTGAAATCTGAACAAATGATCAACTATTGAAGAACTGATGCATATGAATTATGGTGATGGTAAAGAATATGGAAGTACCATGGACCATGGAAGACAATGCAAATCTGACTTGCACTTTGCAAAGCCATAATATTGCTTAGACAAGGGAATTGTAAGACTGTATATCACATATATTGAATATGTTATCATATTGAAGTCTCATATTATCTTACTTAATTCTGTGATGTGATTGCCAATTACACTGGCTGCTCTGGTTAAAACTAAGGTCTTCCTGTTCGGTATAGTGCTGTTATTTCCTGCACCTTGCATCGGAAGGAACCCTGACGGCCTAGTGGTTATGGGTCAGCCGCTATACACAAGGTTAATAGCTCAAAGCTACCAGCTGCTCTGCAGGAGCTTTCTGCTTCCATCAACAGTTACAAGCTAGGAAACTCAGAGGCCAGTTCTACCCTGTCCTCCAGTTGTAGAAATCAAGTAGGTGGTAGTGAGAAAATGAGAAGCAAACAGTTTAGAATATATTGTGTGTCAATTATAATAATTATTTAAATTAAAACTGGAAACAGGAATATCTTACCACTATTATCAGTAATGTTATACGAATGCAACTGAAGAGATTCCATTTGTAATTTCATGTCCTCTTGACATGGTTAATCTCAATAGAGCACCTTGGTTGACCCGTTATCAAGAAAATTACCCATTGAGTTTTCAATGGTACTCATTTTTCTCTTTATAAACTTTTCTAAATGGCTATCTAAATCTAATAATAGAGCTTTTTCATCTTTTATGACTATGCCTTAATAATTTTGCATACACTGAATTGACACGGAAACGGCTTCCTCAAATGTCCCTTTCATTTGCCTTTTAGGTTAATTTGAACAGAAATGTTTCATTATTTTAAGTGAACCATTTTTAATTACAAGTTGTTCCATGGACTTTGTTCTCTTACATTTATTTTTTATTCAACCACATTTACTGAGTGAATATTATATTTAAGTTGCTCACTTAGGAATCCCGTTCAAGGAGCTAACAAAAAAGTTAACTATTTTTCTCATCTGCCACTTGCCTGACAATGTGTTGCTGAGCTGTTGCTACTGCATTTGAAATATCAGCAGGGTTATCCAAGGTGGAGAAGCTTAATAAAACTAACAGAATCCAAAGAAGGAACAGACTGTCCACTTATTTAAAATATGATCGACGGACAACCTTCTGAACAGCGGCAGAACATTGCCAGGTACTGAGACCTTATGCACAGCAGTGGAACCTCAGACATCAAGTGACAATGAGGAAAAGCTGCCTTCTCCAAGTAGAGTTGCCCATAATGACGGACACACAGAACTCTTCTGCGAGCTGACAGAGCACGGCTCATAACGAGAAGCAGTAGCTCTCAATACTTATTAATAATGGGAGCCTGGAATATGAGAAGCTAGGAAGATTAGAAATCATAAAAAATTAAGTGAGACACATAAAGAATATCATAGGAGGCATTATTGAGCTGAAATGCACTCATATTGGCCATTTTGGATCAGACAATCAAAGGGTTTACTATTCCAGGTATGGCAATTTAAGAGGAAACGTGTCGCATTCATTGTCCAAAGGATATTTCAAGGTCTATCTTTGAGTCCAATGCTATGTTTAATAAGAATATCTATTCCATACAAGGAAATCCAGTTAATAAAAATATTACTCAAATTTTCAATGAAGAATTTTATCAATGTCTTCAGCCTAAAAGTGACCAAACATGCAATGGATTTGCATTGATAATTGCTGGTGATTGGGATGCACAAGCTGAAAGCAAAAGGAAGGAACCAGAGTTGGAAAATAAGGTGCCAGAAATGAAACAGAGAACATGCTAGGATTTTTCAAGACCAAAAACACAAATAACTTTTCAGCCACACAAACGACAACTATATACATGGAACTTCACAGATGGAACACACAAAAATCAAACTGATTACATATTTTGGAAGAGATGATGGAGAAACTCAGTATCTTCTCCAAAAATAAAGTCAGGGTTGATTATGGAATAGACTATCAGTTATTCAAATATAAATTCAGGTTCAATTTGAAGAAAACTAAACAAACACAAGAGACAAAAAAAAGACCTTGAATATAACACATTTTAAAAAACGTCGCAAGAGAAGATTTGACTCATTGAACACTAAATGGCAAAAGATCAGACGAGCTGTGGGAGGACATCAAGCACATCATACAATAAGAAAGCAGAAGATCATTAAAAACACTACAAAGAAAAAATATCAAATTGGATATCAGAATAATCTCTGGACCTTATTCTTGATTGTAAGTACTGGCTAAGGTCAAAGGAAGAAATGATATAGTAGAGATAAAAACCAAAAAAAGAGGAACATATTCACTGTATATTGAGTTAAAAGACCTGAAGAAAAAATTAAAAAATTAAATGGAACACATAAAGAATATCATAGGTATTATTGAGCTGAAATGCACTAGTATTAGCCATTGAGATTGGCATTGCAGTATTAAAAGTCTATTGGAAAAGAATTGCATGATGCAGCAACTTTCAAAAGTAGACGGAAGGTATACACTACACTGTTTCAAAAAGAACTAGTCTACATTCAAACATTCCAAGAGGTAGGATGTGATCGAGGATCTGAAGTCATGAGCAAGAAATAAGGCCCCAGAAATTGATGGAATAGCAATTGAAATTTGAGCAAATTGACGAAGCACTAGAAACACACATTAGTCTATACCAAGAAATTTGAAAGTTAGCTACCTCGCCAAATGACAAAAAGAGACCCATATCTGTACATATTCCAAAGAACAGTGACCCTACGGAGGGAAGAAATTATAGAACAATATTAGTTATATCAAATACAGTAAAATTCAGCTGAATATAATTCAACAGAGGATGCAACAATACACTGTCAGGGAGCTTCAAGAAATTCAATTTTACACTGGAAGAGGATGTGGAGCAAAGGTGGTGGAGGTCAAATTGATCTTGGCTCAAGGTGGAGAACAAAAAAAAAAATGTTTCCTGTGGTTGCATTGACAACACAAAAGCATTCGATTGTGTGGCTCATAACAAACAATGGACAAGTTTGAGAACAATGAAAAGTCCAGAACACTTAGTTGTGCTCATGTGGAACGGGCACATGGATCAAGAGGTCAAGAGGCCATTGTTAGGATGGACCAAGGGAATCTTGCATGGTTTATAACCAGGGAATGTGATCATCAGGCTGTGTCCTTTCGTCATCGTAGTCAGTCTGTGTGCTGAGCATGTAATCCTAGGGATTGGACTACATGAAGAAGGATGTGGGATCAGTATTAGAGGAATGTTCATTAACAATCAAGGCAGAAGACACAATCTTGCTTGTTGAAAATGAGGGCTTGAAGCACCTATTGAAGATCAAGGGTTGCAGACTTCAAAATGGATTATAACTGGATATAAAGAAAACCAAAAGTCTTAACAACTCGATCAATCATTAACATCAGGTAAAAAATTCAATTAAAAATGAATTTCAGTATACTTGGACTTTTAATCAATGGCCATAGAAGGAGCAGTCATAAAAAATAAAAGAATTGATTGCATTAGGAAGATGTGCTGCACATGTCTCTAATTTAAAGCGTTGGAAAGCAAAGGTGTTGCTTTTTTTCTCTTTTAAACAGTTTTATTAGCACTCCATCCACATGTCATACAATTCAATAATTCAATAATATCAAGAAGAGGTGTGCAATTGTCACCATATTAAATTCTTGAACATTTTCTTCTTCCTGTACTCATTGTTACTCAAGTAATTATTTTCTAAGTTTGGCAAAGTATAGACACTCTCCAATTCCACAACTTGGACATGTACAATTCAATGCCATTGGTTATACTCTTCATGTTGTACAACCATTATTGATATCCTTTTCCAAATTTTTCACCACTATTGACATAAATTCAAAGTCCCCTAAGCAACAACTATTTCTCCTTCATCCAAGGTAACCTTGGTCAAGATTGGTTTCTTTTGTTTTGTTTTTTAGTGGTTTTATGGACATAATATTAACACGTCACACAGTTCTATGGATGTTATTTTGAAGTGAACCTGCACGTTGGTCTGTGTTCACAAGGTCAGCCATTCCAGCTAATCAGTAGCCCCATGGGAGCAAGACAACAGGGCTTTCTCCCTCCGTAAACAATTTCAGGCTCAGGGACTTAAGGAAGCAGTTGTACCCTGCTCTCTTGGGTCTCTATGACTTAGCATTGACTCAATGGTAGTGAGGTGTTTTTGTCTTGTGTTTTTTACCCAAGCCATTGCATTTTCATTAACCTCATATACATGTGGAAGTTGGACATTGAATGAAGAAGATTATGGGGAAAAATCAATGCATTTGAATTATGGTGATGAAAAAGAACATTGAAAGTACCACGGACTGCCAAGAACACAAACAAGTCTGTCTTGCAAATAGTACAGCCAGAATGTTCCTTAGAAGCAAGCAGGGTGAGACCTTGTCTCACGTACTTGGACATGCTATGAGGAGAAACCAGCCCCTGAGCAAGGACACATTGTATTTGGTACAGTAGAAAAAGAGAAAGACATCCTCCCCACCCCCAATGAGATGGACGGACACAGGGGCTGAAAACAATGAACTCAGATATAAGAACAATTGTAAGGATGGCACAGGGCTAAGATGTGGTTCCTTCTATTGAACAAGTGGCTCCTTCTATGTGTCAAAGCCAACTCAAGCGCACCTAACCGCATTGCTTCTCACAGAGTTTTTATTCTATAGTGGGGAGTTGATAAGGAAAATATGTAACCAATATCAATTATATGACCGACATTTTATAATTAAGTCACTGAGACTGTGTATGAGTTTTGAAAGATGTTGGACTGTGGGCTATTCACAGCATAAAAAGAATTTTGAATTCTAGAATTATCAGAGTGTTTTTTAATGTACATCTATTGGCAATGGAGAAACATGAGAAAAGAAAAACATTCTGTCCACTATTGGCAGCTGCAGTAGAAAAATAACTGACGATAACATAAAGCATGACTATGACACGTAACATGGAAAGCTCTAGCTCAAAAAAAAGTTCATGGGAAGCAACACAATATCTTGGTACAGTTAAGGTTAGGCAACATTTGGTTTTGATTGTACATATTAGGGGCTATCTCAGAAAGGTTATGTCACTGGGGGCAGTGTTTACCATTGTGTCCTCTACTGTTATGGATGATCTAAGAACTAACCCTCAAGAACTACTGCCACCTAGTCGGTTATCACTCATGACAAACAGACAGAGTTGAACGGGCCCCATCGGTCTCCAGGACTGTAACTCTTCAAGGGAGTAGAATATGTACGTGATGCTTTTAGATTATCATACATTAGATGCAACATTTATGGACAATTGCTCTTTCAATAAAAGCTTTGATATAAGTGTGTTTCTATATCACTGAGTTTAAGAAATAAATAATTAAGATTTACATGTTCACCAAAATTTATTAGTTCTTTTAATAACATGGCATTAATAAATTGCTTAATGATCTATTCTTAGATAAGACATTTGGAATCAAATTTGGGTCTGACCCTCTATATAGTCTTTGTTGTTAAATATTTAATATACAAGCTGTTCTTGATATTTCTTTCTATCCTGATTTTTCCCCTTCAATCTGAGTTTACATTTTTCAGAGGTATTTTATGTTTACAGTGGATGGAGTCTTTTAGGAATCCTCTGTTACTCGTTTGGGCAATATCATGAAATATTTAGCCAATAAATAGTAATATTTACATATTATTTCCCTGTATGTTTTCTAGAGAATCTTATAAGACTCTAAGTACTAGAATGAACATATATATTTATATATGTGCATATATATGTATATATATATACATGTGTGTATATATATATATTTAAGCCCTGTGGGCCTCCCAAGAAAGGGAGGCATTGAGTCAAAGCAAAATAAATTTTATTACTAGAAAAGTACCAAAAAACCAAACCCATCTCCTACTGAGTTAGTTCTAACTCACAGGAACCCAATAGAACAGAGTAGGGTTTTCTCATAAAGTTTACAAGGCTGCAAATCTTTACAGAAGCAGACTGTAACATCTCTCTTTAGCACATCACCGGTAGGTTTGAAGCACTGACATTCTGTTTAGCCACTGAGCACTTTATCCACTGCGCCAACAGGGATCCTCTACCATTTCCAAAGTGCTATAAGTTGGTAACATTTTGGAACTTAATAATTGACACATAATGAGTTTAATAAATATATTTGTATACTAAAATTATAATTAACACATAGTGAGTTTTATAAATATGTTTGTGTACTACAAACTCAAAAGGCATAGGCTACCAAGTTGCTGAGTTCATTGAGACCTCAGGAATTTTAGGTGAAATAGGTAAGGAGAAAGAAAGAGGACCTATTCTTACATGTGTATTAGGCACTGTGTGCAGTAAGATATTTTGCTTTAACTCTACATTATCCACGTGCAATTCATATGATGACACTGCTGTTACCTAGAGGGGAGCAGGGAAAGGGAGCTCAGAAAGAAGGTACTTCGTCAGGGTCCCAATCTAGCAATTTTAGCCTCGGGAATTAGTCCCAGGCCTCATGGTTGTCCTCACCTCCATGGGAAAGCATCACAATGGTGCAGCTTTGCATCACTTGTAGAAGAGAGCCGAATTCACAAATAAAGAAGCATTTATCATTCTATTAAGTGTCTCGAAGCTGAAGGCAGGGACATATCTAGGTATCTAGAAGAATATAAACCAAATTTACATCAACATGTTTGTGTGCTCTAATCAGCTGTATCATAAAATGTACGAGTCTCTGAAGGTGAGCATGGTTGTCAGGGCCTGTTCCCAGAAGATCCGAGGAAGACCTTGAATAGACTGATATTTTAAAATAAATATTGTGTCCTGTTTGTTGTCTGATTTATTTATAAAGGGAAGAGGTGGGAGTATAGAAACATACACAAAATGGAATAGTGTAGAAACAACATGTGCGCCTTACAGTATAACTATTACCGGAAGGATGGCTGGGTAATAAGTGTGTCGGTCTTCAGTGCCCGGGAATTTCTCTATGGAAAAAGCTTCAGTCTATGGCTTCACACATAGGGCAAAATATTTAAGAGCCATTACACAATGTGCACTATTGCTGTCACCCCAACACTTTGTGCTGCCTGATCATTGACCGGAATTCCCAGGCTGCTCCCTAGCCTAACATCAGTGCACGTCGCTCTTGCTGTTGGCTGCGCCCACTCCGCAGCAACCTGTGCGCAGCACAGCTACACCCAGCGTGGTCCCGGGCCACCTCCGCAGTGCACTTTATGCTTGAACATCGCGACTGGAATTTGGAGATCACATAATTGCATCCTTCTCTGCTGCTCCAAACAAATTTCTTAATAAAACATGAATGCTGCAAAACATAGTCCACAAAAGATATCTGCAAAAACTACAAAAACCTGTAAGATAAAATTCATACAAATAAATGTCTTACAGAAGTGGTTCTATTAAATGAGACATCATATTTTTCTCTATTTTATAACTTGATGTTCGGTGGCCAGGCATAGCTGTTAAGACAGAGTTTGACTCTGTACTGTAAAGTATACATCATGATGATGCAGTGTTTTATTTCTAAAATCACATTTTCACTTAGAGTATTGCATCGTAATTATTTTTGTAGGTTTCTCAGATTTCAGAAATCGAGCTGCTCCCTGCAGGTAAAGGTAAAAACCCATTGATGAAAGTTATTTCTTTATTTCTCATCTGATATATCTTTGGCAGCTAGTCCCAGTTGGGTTCCAGAGTTGTGAATTGGTATTGTCGTTTCTTCCCTAACCACTTCACACTTTTGAGAGGGGGTGGAGCAATAAGCAGTAAAGGTCAGTGCTCATAGAGAGAAATGTGCTGAGAGTCAGGGAACAGTAAGTGTAAGGCGTTCTAGATTCGGGAGCTGCAAACTCCCATTCTTTGGGATACTAACACAAGGTTTTAAAAATTCTGTTTGAGCCTAATCATGTTTATTTCATATTAGTAAATGTTACACTATACAATAATGCATTGTATTATAAAACTTGGCTAAATAAAATATTTCTAAATTTAGCTTGAGATAAATATATTTGTGCGTTGATATAATATTTGAAAGAAAATATTTTTATGGTTTATGAGGATGTATTTTCTTTTTTTTTTTTTAGTTTTCTTTTTTTTTTTTTTCTTCTTTTACATTTTATTAGGGACTCCAACAACTCTTACCACAATCCATACATATACATACATCAATTGTACAAAGCACACCCATACACTCCCTGTCCCAATCACTCTCAAGGCATTTGCTCTTCACCCAAGCCCCTTGCATCAGGTCCTCCTTTTTTTTCCCCCCCTCCCTCCCTTTTCCCCCCTCCCTCATATGCCCTTGGTAATCCATACCTCGTTATTTTGTCATATCTTGCCCTATTCGGGGTCTCCCTTCCCCCCTTCTCTGCTGTCCCTCTCCCAGGGAAGAGGTCACATGTGGCTCCTTGTAATCAGTTCCCCCTTTCCAACCCACTCACCCTCCACTCTCCCAGCATCGTCCCTCACGCCCTTGGTCCTGGAGGTATCATCCACCCTGGATTCCCTGTATCTCCAACCCTCATATGTACCAGTGTACAGCCTCTGTCCTATCCAGCCCTGCAAGGTAGAATTCGGATCATGGTAGTTGGGGGGAGGAAGCATCCAGGATCTGGGGGAAAGCTGTGTTCTTCATCGATATTACCTCACACCCTAATTAACCCATCTCCTCTCCTAAGCCCCTCTATGAGGGGATCTCCATTGGCTGACACTTGGGCCTTGGGTCTCCACTCTGCACTTCCCCCTTCATTTAATATAATATATATATACACATACATATATACATATACACATAAATACACATACATACACACACTTATATCTTTTTTTTTTTTTTTGCATGATGCCTTATATCTGGTCCCTTGGGCACCTCGTGATCGCACTGGCCGGTGTGCTTCTTCCATGTGGGCTTATTTGTTTCTGAGCGAGATGGCCGCTTGTTCACCTTCAAGCCTTTAAGACCCCAGACACTATCTCTTTTGATAGCCGGGCACCATCAGCTTTCTTCACCACATTTGCTTATGCACCCATTTGTCTTCAGCGATCCTATCATGGAGGTGTGCAGTCAATGATATGTATTTTCAATGAAAGTTTGAAATATTCATCTCATGTAAATAGATGTAAATATGAGATTTTAATTACATTAAGCCAAAGTTATGTTTGAGCATTTAGAGTATAAATACATTACCCTATGTTTGTATTTAATTACATATTTATACTTGCTAAATATATTTGTTACATTAAATATTTTAAAAAGCAAATCAAAGTCACTGTCATCAAGTCAATACCAACTCATAGCGACCTTATATAGGTTATATCAAATATATGTTATAATACCTACAACATTATTTTTAGAGAATATCTGCCTGAAAAAGTCTTGCATTTTTTCATAATTGAACTTCCAAACTGTCTTTTGAAGGTTTACAACTGGATATTGAAGAAGTTTAATAGTAAACAAAAGAAAAGAAAATACTTCAAGTCAACAGCACCCCATGCTTCGTTCCAAAAAGTCAAATCTATAAACCAAATTAGTTCATTAATGAATATCATGGGGCTTTGTTTCTTATTAGGAAGCATTTATTATTTGTGGAACTTTTAAAATTAAGATTTCCTGCATTCTTACCTCCTGCTGTTATTGATTCCAGCTTCAAGTTGGATTTAGAATACACATGCTTCTTATGAGTAACAATATTGATTTGGCAATAGTGAAGTGGACTACTAGGCCTTTGCAATTATCCCTGATGTAGCAAGATCTCCAGAAGTTTCCAACAGAATATTATTTTTCCATTATCACCCCAATAACATCTTGAGGTTTATGAACTCAGTTGCAAATAGAAGCCCTTCCTCCAGTGGAAAAAGTGCACATAAAAGTAATATATAGTCTATGTAAATTTGCATATATGTTATCTTTGTATTATGGAAGAAATAGAATGTACTGCTTTTGATATGTAGAAAATAGCTCCTTAAAATTTCATAGTATTTTAAGTGAGGAGCAAGACTAGGTCTACTTCAATGAATGTCTTCTCTGAGGTGGGGCATTTGGGTCATCCCGGTCATCCCACCCACCTCACCCCTCCACCCTCTTCCCACTCCCCACAGAGGGCTAGCCTGAGCCCTGCAGACCTAGCTATTAAAGTCATTGTGATCCAACATCATTGTCATATCTTAAATGGATTGAATTTTATAAGACTTTTTAATGGACTGGATCAGCATATCTTCATATCTAGATATATTTCACAGCAGTTAAAAACATTTTCTAAAAGCAGTCACCTTGCTATAACTCAATTTTCACTTGCTTAATTATTACTTTAAACTGATTTTATCAGTTGCCCCTTATCTGGCCTCAATTCTCAGTGTTTTCCTTACATTGCACAAGACCAATCTGAAGCCTGAGCTATAAAGTTTCTGTAATTGGAAAAAAAGATGCATATTGCACAGAATGGAATATGTTATTTATACAGCTGATTTATTTGTTAATTCATCCATTCAAAAATCATTATATATATATATATAATTTCTAGTCTTACTTTTGCATATGATTTTCTTTAAAAGGGAATATAATTTTGTATTTCTGAGGATTTATCACAAAAGTATTGTGGAAATTCAATTTGGGGGGCTTTTGTTGAAATTCAATTTTAACAGATGCCAATGCTAATAACATACAAAATCTAAAACAAAGTTAAAGCTCTTCTTTAATTATCAGCATTTTTGTAAGTCCATAATTATAGTCCTCTGAATTTAGAAATTCCATCTTAACTTTTTTTCAATGATAAAAAGCCTAGTTTCACAACTGATGTTTTTGTTGTTGTTGTTGGCACTGACTCAATGTGATCTTAATTACAATGGAAAGATTCTTACAATTGATCCAACCAAGAAAATATTGGGGGAATGAAAGTGTGCTTCGGGACCTTACAAATAATTGATTTGGCTATGACATTATAGTCCGTAATTTATCCTGCATAAGAGGTTTTGTGGAAAGAAAAATCTGGTAAGAAATATTGTCATTATTAATTCTCTAACGTATGTTAATTTTCTTCCTTTCTTTTAGTGTCTTTCTACATTATATACAATATGCATTTGCACGAGTCATGTGGATTAGAATAAAAACATGAGCAGAACAGTTAATTCCTATAGAATATAATTTTTGCACTTAAAAATTAATAGGGTATTAAGGTGTTTATCCACTTCCACAGGTTGAATTATTAGAACTTAATAAATATTACCTTAAATAAAACATAAACATTTTTATTTGATTTTTCCCAATACATATCCTGTGCTATGTATCCAGAGTAAGTGAGTTTTTTTAGAAATGGCTGCAGCTGATCCTTTAAAGGAGTAGAAGAGGCAGGGCAGTGAAGGAGGAGAAGTCAAAGAAATGTGAGAATCAGTCATTGTCACTACAGAGAAAGAGACTCCCTCAGAGACTGTGTTTGTCCTGCCTCCGGTAAAAGGAGCTGGACTTTCATACTCCAATGCTTGTCAGAGATTGGGCTATAGGCCACCCAAAAGCTAGAGTACTCAGTACATGAAACACTTGATAAATTCATGACGGGCATTTACATGGTCTACCGGCACTTTGAATGTTATATGTTTTAATAGCAAAATATGGAGGGGTTGAAAAGAATGGATTCCCAAAGCTTCTCCAAGGAATTGAAGGAAATATGGACAGATAACTATATAAAAAAGAAAGAAAGAAAGTTATATCTAGCATCTTGCTTCCTCCAGGTACTGAAGTTGATGTTATATTGTTGTTGTTGCTAGCTTCCATCCAGTTGGTTCTGACCCATAGTGACCCTCTGCACAGAATAAAACATTGCCCAGTTCCACACTATCCTCACAATGATTCCTCTGCCTGAGCCTATTGTTGCAGCCAGTGCCAATCCATCTCTTTGAGGGCCTCCCTCTTGTTTACTGCTCCTCCCCCTCACCAAACATGATGTCCTTCTCCAGGCCCTGGTCTTTCCTGAAAATATTTCCAAAGTATACATGACAAAGCCTCGCTATCTTTCCTCTCAGGGACACTCTCTTGCTATAGTTCTTCCACGGCAGATCTGCTTGTCCTTTTAGCAGTCCATGGCTCTTTCAATCTTCTTTTCCAGCCCCACCTTTCCAACATAAGGTGAGGGGGGCAGGAAAATCTCTATCAGCATCAGTTGCAAAAGGTAATATTGTATCCAGTTAAGGTCAGAGCTGTCTCTCTCTCCATTTTTCTCTAAACAGTTTTTTTAAACATTTTATTAGGGGTTCATACAACTCTTATCACAATCCATACATATACATACATCAATTGTATAAAGCACATCCGCACATTCCCTGCCCCAATCATTCTAAAAGCATTTGCTCTCCACTTAAGGCCTTTGCATCAGGTCCTCTTTTTTTCCCTCCCTCCCGACTACCCCCTCCCTCATGTGCCCTTGGTAATTTATACATCGTTATTTTGTCATATCTTGCCCTATCCAGAGTCTCCCTCTCCCCACCCCCCTTCTCTGCCATCCATCTCCCAGGGAGAAGGTCACATGTGGATCCTTGTAATCAGTTCCCCCTTTCCAACCCACTCATCCTACACTCGCCCATCATCGCCCCTCACACCCTTGATCCTGAAGGTATCATCCTCCCTGGATTCCCTGTACCTCCAGCCCCCATATGCACCAGTGTACAACCTCTGCCCTATCCAGTCCTGCCAGGTAAAATTCGGATCATGGTAGTTGGGGGCAGGAAGCATCCAGGATCTGGGGGAAAGCTGTGTTCTTCATCCGTACTACATTGCACCCTGAATGACCCATCTCCTCTCCTAAACCCCTCTATGAGGGGATCTCCAGTGGCCGACACTTGAGCCTTGGGTCTCCACTCTGCACTTCCTCCTTCATTCGATATGGTGTGTGTGTGTGTACACACACACACACACACACACACACACACACACATATATATATATATATATATTTTTTTTTTTTTTGCATGATGCCTTATACTTGGACCCTTTGGCACCTCCTGATCGCACTGGCTGGTGTGCTAAACAGTTTTAATAACAACCATGTCCTCCACATTATTCTAATTCAGGGACTGATTTTGGTACTTCTGAGCAATGGTCACATAAAACGCAATGACGATGCTCATAATTCTGTGGCTTATAATGGAGGCTAAACAATAAAAAATTATGTGAGAAATGCTCAGGATACAGTTAATCACTTAGGCCGGTTTCTTCTCTGCTGTGACACAGACAGGCATCACTAGCCCACAGCATCATGAGGTGCCCTTGTCTCTACTCAGGCAATTATGAAAAACCCATCATGGCTCCCAAAAATGTCCAGAGTTAGCAAGTCAAAAAGGAAGAACAGGATCAGCAAACCGTAAACTGAAAGGACTCCAGCAAAATCCACACCTTGAGTTGCAATTTTGAAAGAAGATTCTATGGGCAAACTATCGAACGGTGCAGGGATCATCACAAGAAGATGAGAAGAATCGACAGAGACAATGTTAAAAAAGAAAGAACTGATAAGAACAGATACTACACTTGATCTTAGCCAAAAGGCCGAGAAGCGAAGTGGTGTTAACAAACCCAGGGACAAGGGAAAAACATGGGACCCCAAATAGTAGAGAAGGGGGAGTGGCAGGCCTGGTGGGAAATGATCAAGGGTAAGGTTGCTTAGAGAAGAGGTATACTCTAGCCCAGGTGGCGATGAAGCATGGTAGTAGGACAGGAGGAAGGTCAAGGGAGATGGAGGAAAGAGCTAGGAGTCAAAGGGCATTCATGGAGGTCTAGACAAAGACATGTACATGCAAATATATATAGGAGGATGGGGAAATAGATCTATGTGTCTATATTTATAGGTCAAGTATTAAGGTGGTGGAAGGACCTTGGGCCTCTACTCAAACACTCCCTCAATGCATGAATACCTTCTTTTATTAAATTGGAACTCTATGATGCTCACTCTCCCGACACAACGGCTGAAGCCTAAGTGGGTGAACAAGTAAAAGTGGTGAAGAAAGCTGATGGTGCCGGCTATCAAAAGAGATAGTGACTGGGGTCTTAAAGGCTTGAAGATAAACAAGCGGCCATCTAGCTCAGAAGCAACAAAGTTCACATGGAAGAACACACCAGCCTGTGTGATCGAGTGGTCCCAAAGGGATCAGTTACCAGGCATCAAAGAACAAAAAATCATATCATTGACTGCACACCTCCATGATAGGATCGCTGAAGACAAATGGGTGCATAAGCAAATGTGGTGAAGAAAGCTGATGGTGCCCGGCTATCAAAAGAGATAGTGTCTGGGGTCTTAAAGGCTTGAAGGTGAACAAGCGGCCATCTAGCTCAGAAGCAAAAGAGCCCACATGGAAGAAGCACACCGGCCAGTGCGATCACGAGGTGCCCAAGGGACCAGGTATAAGGCATCATGCAAAAAAAAAAAAAGATATAAGTGTGTGTATGTATGTGTATATATATATATATGTATGTGTATATATGTATATATATATCATATTAAATGAAGGGGGAAGTGCAGAGTGGAGACCCAAGGCCCAAGTGTCGGCCAATGGAGATCCCCTCATAGAGGGGTTTAGTAGAGGAGAGGGGTTAATTAGGGTGTGAGGTAGTATCGATGAAGAACACAGCTTTCACCCAGATCCTGGATGCTTCCTCCCCCCAACTTCCATGATCCTAATTCTACCTTGCAGGGCTGGATAGGACAGAGGCTGTACACTGGTACATATGAGGGTTGGAGGTACAGGGAATCCAGGGCGGATGATACCTTCAGGACCAAGGGTGTGAGGGACGATGCTGGGAGAGTGGAGGGTGAGTGGGTTGGAAAGGGGGAACTGATTACAAGGATCCACATGTGACCTCTTCCCTGGGAGAGGGACAGCAGAGAAGGGGGGAAGGGAAACTCCGGATAGGGCAAGGTATGACAAAATAACGATGTATAAATTACCAAGGGCATATGAGGGAGGGGGGAATGGGGAGGGAGGGGGGAAAAAAAGAGGACCTGATGCAAGGGGCTTAAGTGGAGAGCAAATGCCTTGAGAATGATTAGGGCAGGGAATGTATGGATGTGCTTTATACAATTGATGTATGTATATGTATGGACTGTGGTAAGAGTTGTTTGAGTCCCTAATAAAATGTAAAAGAGAAAAAGAGAAAAAAATGATTAGGGCAAAGACTGTACAGATGTGCTTTATACAATTGATGTATGTATATGTATGAACTGTGAAAAGAATTGTATCAGCCCCAATAAATTGTTAAAATAAAAAAAATATATAAATAAAAAAACTTCCACTCAATCACAAAAAAAAAAGAAAAGAAAAGAAAGAACTAGTTGATAAAAACTATTTCAGGAGGTGGCATCTGAGCAAGAGTCAGTGTTGCTTAGAGAAGCAGTTCAAACTGCATTATAAGCATTTGTCAAAAACAAGGCTTCAGGGATTGACAGAATAGCAATTCAGAGGTTTCAATGTGCTGACGGAGCATGGGAAGCACTCACTGCTCTATGCAAGGAAGTCTGGGAGAGAGCTGCTTGGCCAACTGACTAGAAGAGTTCCATGTATGTACCCATTCCAAAAAAGGCGACCCAACAGAACGCTTGAGTTATAGAAAAATAGCAGTAATATCGCATTCAAGTAACATTTTTTAACGTCATGTAACAAAGGTTGCAACAGCACATTGACAGGGGGCTTTCAGAGATTCGGTCCAGTTTCAGATGAATCTTGGCTGAAAACAAAGAGTACCAGAAAGGTGTTTGTGTTTTATTGACTCTGCAAAGGAATCTGACTGTGTAGATCCTAATAAAGTATGGATCACTTTGAGAAGAATGGGAATTTCAGAGCACTTCCTTGTGATCAAGAGGAACTTGTAACATGGAACCGAAGAAAGGAATACTGTCTGGTTTAAAATCAGGAAAGCTGTGCACCAGAATTTCTCTCACCACTCATTAGTCAATCAGTATACTAAGCAAAGCATCACAGAGGTTGGATAAAATGAAGAATGCAGCATCAGTATTGGAGAAAGGCTTCTTAACAACTTGTGATACAGATGACCTTGCCTTGAATTTGAAAAGGAGGAAGACTGGAAGCACTTCCTAATGAAGATCAAAGATTGCATTCTTCGTTATGGAATGCAACTCAATGTCAAGAAGACCAAAATCTTCACAGCTGGACCAATAGGAAACATCGTAATAAATGGAGAAAGTATTGAAACTGTCCAGGATACCGTCTTGCTTGGATCTCCAATGAATGCTTATGGAAGCAGCAGTCAATAGATCAAAAATGTGGTGCATTGAGCAACTCGACTGAATAAGATCTCCTTATAGAAAAACAAAAATGTTACTTTGAGGACTAAGGTTAGCCTGACCCAAGCCATAGTATTCCAGACATTGAATAAGAAAGACTTAAGAAATTTGATACATTTAAACTGTAGTGTTAGTGAAAAATATTGAAAATACTATGGTCTTCAAATTGAACAAACATATATGCCTTAGAAGAAGTCCAGCCAGAGTCCTCCTGAGAGGCAAGAATGACCTCACTAGATAGTACATACTTTGAACATACTGCCAGGAGAGATCAGTCCCTTGAGAAGAACATCATGCTTGCTAAACTTGAAAGGCATTGAAAAAAGGACAGCCCACAAGGAGATAGAGTGATAAAATGGCTGCAGAAATGAACCACGTGTAAACATTCGGCTATTATCCACATGTCAGCGGTTCAAACCCAATAGCTCCTTTGCTTAAGAAATGAGCCTGCGTGCCCCCAGAACAACTTACAGTCTTGGAAACTCTATCTTGGACTTGACTGAAAGGTAGTCTTTATACATATTTCATCATTAACAATCTTTTTGAGAGCAGGAACTAGACCTCTTGAATCTGTCACAGTGCATAACTAACAGAACACTGTTACGTCAGTTGGTGAATTCCACTACTATATATATATTCCCTATATGTATCCTGACTGAGTTTTATGAGTATAAAACTATCATACCCTATTACTAAAAATTAATGTTCAAGAAAATTATTTCTAATTAATGGGTATGCTTTAATTATTGATGAATTATATCAAGACATTGAGATAAAATTTCATTTGATGTAATATTAATTTTTATTGTATAATTTAATTAATGTTAGATTATTTTTGCCTAATGATAATAAATCAATACTTTCAGAGCTATAAATGTTTTAAGTGTATAACATATGTGGCATGAGTGATGTTATTTGGTGCTGGTGTGTCCATTCCAATCCATAGATACCCTATGTGCCACAGAAGGAAACAAAGCCAGTGCCTACCATCCTCAAAATTGGTCCTAGAGTTTAGCCTGTAGCTGTCACCAGAGTTTCAACCCATTTCGTCAAGAATTTTCCTCTTTTTCACAAACCATCTACTTTACTAAAAATGATGTCCCTTTTCAAGGACTGTTATATTCTGAAGGAGCCCTGTTGGCAAAGTGGGTTATGCTTTGTGTTGTTAACTAATAGCAGTTTGAAACTGTGATCTGCTCCTAATGAGTAAGATGCTTTCTACTTACATCTCAGAAACTCACAGGGGCAGGATTGACTCAAGGACAAGGAGTGAGTAACTGGTCCCTCCTGAGAACATGTGTCCAACCTTTACATATATATATATATATATATATATATATATATATATATATATATATATATATAAACATTATATATATTAACATTATATATATTAACATTATACATATTTTAAAAATACCTTGAGTTAGTTGGTAGTTTTATACATAGGTAAATATATATGGGGCTTCAAAAACCATGAAAAATCTAATTAAATATAAAACTAGTGTATAAACTTTATTTCTCAACAAAACCTTCATCAAAACATATTTTTTGCTCCATCCTTAAAGAAGTAAATAAACTGGGAATATCATACTGTCAATGGAGGCTTTTTCAATTTTTGAACTGAAGTGCATATTGATTATAACTTTTTATTAAAAGATCATTTTACTAGGGCCTCTTACAACTCTTATAACAATCCATACATAAACTGTATCAAGCATATTTGTACATATGCTGCCATCATTCCTTTCTATATATTTACTTTCTATTGAACTCCTGGTATCAGCTCCTCTTCCCGCCAGCCTCCCTGGTGACCCCTTGATAGATTATAAATTATTACTATCTTCATATCCCACACTGACCACTGTCACCCTTCCCCCATGGTTTCTATTGTTCTTCCCCATGGATGTTGTGTGTGTGTGGTTATGTGATGATCATTGTGATTGGTTCCCCTTTCCTCTTCTCGTCTCCCTACATTCCCCCACTCTTCTGGTATCGCTATTCCCATCCCTGTCCCTGAACCCATGCTTCCTGAGCTCTTATCTCTTATCTGTACCGGTGTACATACTATGATCTAGTCAGATGTGAGCAGCAGCACTGGGGTCATGATAGTGGGGGGTGAGGAAGCCTAAAGAAACCAGAGGAATAGATGATTTACTGCACCATGGTTGACCCATCCCTTTCCTGTGACCCCCTTTAGGGGGTGTCCCATTGTATACAGATGGGTTTTGGGTCTCTGCTCCGACACCCCTCACTCTCAACAATATGTTTTGTTTGTTTGTTTATTTTGTTTGCTTGTTTGTTATGGGTCTTTTGATACCTGTTATCTGGTTCCAATGACACTTCACGATCACACTGGCTAGTGTGCTTATTCTCTGTGGGCTTGCTGCTTCTTTGCTAGATGGTCACTTGTTTTTTAACTTCAAGCCTTTAAGACCCCAGATGCTATATCTTATAATAGCTGGGAACCAGCCATTTTCTTCAGTGCATTTGCTTAGCCACCCATTTTTTCTTTCGCCATCATGCAGGGTGAGCATCACAGAATACCAGTTCGTTAAGCTAATGTGTTCTTGTACTAAGGGAAGTATGAGCAGAGGCCTGCAGTCTGTCAATTTCCTCAGTGTATTGCCATATAAATATATGTACATAGGCCAATATCTCTGTTTTAATGAATTAATATATTTATATGTGTACATACCTATGCTTATACTTGTATCCAAATTTTTGCTTCATAGATCATCAGTCTAATCTGAGCTGTCATGCCACAATTGGCAGTCTTTTTTTATATAACAAAGGGCACCAGATAGAAGACACCGGTGATGGAGGCCTCAGTTCCACAGAAGGGGGTGCTGAGCGAGGGTGGGGACAATCCCACTGATGCTGGTGCAGGTGCCAGGGGAAAGCCCACAGAGGGTGGCAATTCCAGGCATTGGTGGGGGCAGCTATTGCTGCCACGGTTGGGGTGTTCCATGTGGGCATGGGACAGGCCACTGCTGCTGTGGGTGGAGGGTTGGAGAGGAGCCACTGCTGATGCAGGGTTGGGGGGGGGGGGTGTCAAGAAATGTTGGTTACAGCTACAGATGATTAAATTTCCTGCAGGTGGACTGCTGATGGGGTTAGCCACAGCTGCTTGGAACATGGGTGGATGGTGGGAGGTTCTTGTCCCATGACAGGACCTGCCACCATGTGGGGAGAAGGGAACCTGGTGGGAAGGGACCAGCTCACGGTAGAGAGCGCCACAGGCAGACAGTTGCCACATAGGGGTCCAGCCTCGGTTGTGTGGAACTCAATATAACTACTGGCTAGCACTGGGTGCAGTGATAAGGCTGAGGAGGGCCTATCAGCAGGTGGGGTCACATGGGGTCTGAGGTAGTTTGGCTGGTGTGGGCCAGGAAGCCCAGGGGTCTGGTTGCTGATCCATAGCGGGCTCCATAATGAGGCTAGATGTCAGGGTGTGGGGGGGGGATGCTCGGGCAGAGGATATCCTATCCACTGTTCTGTGTGGGCCAGGAGAGGCTGGGGCATCCCTGTGATGTGGGAGCAGCCAGGCAATCCTGCACTGTGTGGGCAGGGACACGGGAGAGGCTGACTGGTATTGCACCACATGGGTTCAATGTGGGAGAACCTGATGGCACTGCTTCTCATAGTCAGGGAAGTGGCTGGTGCTGTGCCCTACATGCAAAGGAACCACAGCTGCCACAGGGTGTGTGTGTGTGTGTGTGTGTGTGTGTGTGTGTGTGTGTGTGTGTGTGTGTGTGTGACAATGGTGCAGAGAGTCTATGTCACCGTAGGCCACCAAATTTACTGCAGGGGGACTATAGGTCCGCCCCTGGGTCCCTGAGTGGGTGGTGGGAGGGACAAGAGCTTGACAGTGGGACCACCACCACATGGAGAGAGGGCAGGGCAGCCATCCAGATCCTGGCGTGATGATCAGGGGAGGAAGTGGGAGGGGCAATTGGTGGGTGGTGACCTACTTAGTGTGCAGAAGCAGTGCAGCTGGCATGGACCAGGAAATCCCTGGGGTCAGGTCGCAGAACCTACGGATTCTGTGGCAAGGTAGCTGTGGGGGTGGGTCTCCTGTTGGATATAGGAAGCACTTCAGGTTGTTGTTGGGGTCTTTGCACTTACCAGAATCTCCCCACTCCTTCTCCTGGACACCGGGCTCACTGATCACCACAGAGCTCCCAGTATAGGCTGCTTACCTGGGCACCATCTTGCCAGCAGTCTCCTTACATGTAATTTTTTATGATTAGGAAACTAAAAGCAGTTGGTGGGAGTCAAATTCTGACTATGAAATGGATGTCAATGATTTCCCATGGAATCTCTCACAGATTTCCCTTGTTTAACGAGAGAAATAAGTAGGAGCCTGGTCATCAAGAAGATGTGAAGCTTGCAAAGATAATTTTCTCCACTGATTCTTCTTAACTTTCTCAAAATGCTTTCCTAATAAGCTAATATTATCATTCGTTGATCCTCCAGAGGTTCCATAAAAAATGCTTTCACCATCTCAAAAAATGATTGCCATAATCTTTGCTCCTGCATGGTCTGTTTTTCTTTTGACCACACCTCTCCCGCCTCTTGGAAGTAATTGCTTCAATTGTGCTTTATCTTCATCATTTTGTTGGTAAGGCATATTTCATCTCTGGTCAACATTCATTCAAAAAATACTTCAGTATCTTGATCTCATTTATTTCAGATTACCCTTGAAAGTCCTGCTTTTGTCTGCAACATTGTCATCACGCATTTAGCAGAAACATTGCTCAACTTTAATTTTTGAGTCAGAATTGTATAAACCAGACCGGTTGAGATGCCTATGGTGTTGGCTCTTGTTTCTGTCATTAACTGTCATTAACTGTCATTAACTTTAGGGCACATGAAAGATCAATTGTGTTCCCCCAACTTGATGTGGATGATTTGCTACTATGGGATCCAACTTATACATCATCGCATCCCTTCTGAGAACATGTTATTCATTTGTAAACTGATGCTTCCTTTGATGGCATTGTTATAATAAACTTTTCATAAAGCATCAATCATTTCACCACTCTACCCAAGCTTCTTCACTAATGTACTTGTTGTTTTTGCTTTGATTTTAGCAGAATTCAGGTTGCTCTTACAACAGTTCTTCCCAAACTAGGTATTGTGCAGGCAGGTCATAACAAGGTAGTATGAGTCTATTTGGGTAAAAAATAATGTACTGCTTTACATAATATATATTTCACATGAATTTTTGGAAGTAAACATTTCTCATAAGTGTGTATGATAAGCATTATTTTCACAATGTTCACACAAAATAAGAAAAAAATGGAAATCTTGCTTCTCATTCTTTATCTTATATCTTTGTTCCCAGTCAACTGGCATAACATTTTATGTGTTAGTGTGTGTTAATTTGCTTGTCTATAATTAAGATATGTCAAAATAGGCAAATAAAATATATCATTTTTTCTTTCATTAGTTTATATAAAACTTAACATACTGAGAAGGCTTCAAGATGGCATGCACATAGATTTAGCTGCCTGGAGCTCCTTCTGCCAGACCAGAACATTAAAAGCTAAGGAAAATGAGACTGGAAGACCGAGTCTTACAATTAGAATCAGGGTTCCAGGGCTTGCCTCAGACCTTTTTTTGTTTTAATTCTCACTCACAAAGTGAACCAAGAATGCACTGAAATGCTCTACGTTCATTGTTCTGGGCTCATGGGCTTTGGACCTGAGCCCCTGCCAGGGCCCTAGTCCCACCACTAGCAGTGATCACCCAGGCTGCCATCTAAAGTGGTCATACTTGCAGACTCAAAGAGAGTTTCTTTTTCTTTCTTTCTTTCTTTCTTTCTTTCTTTCTTTCTTTCTTTCTTTCTTTCTTTCTTTCTTTCTTTCTTTGCACAAGCACCATTTTATTAAGTGGGATGTTGCAGTGGAACTGGGGTGATTAAATAATTTGACCGCCTGGCCCGGGGTGGCTCTCTGGCCCTCCCCACCAAGATCTCTGAGACAACAGCTGGGTATCAAATGACTTTAGACTTTATCTGAAGGAAAGGTACAAATAGAAGAATGGAAGTGGATGCTTGGGTACAATTTCTAGAAAAGGGACAGGTCTACCCCACATGCATGCGCTGCCTTGGTGACTTGGGGAAGGCCAGGGTGCCGCTTAGCTCTCTCCACCACTGTCTCCCAGGATATGCTTGTCGAAGAGATGCTCGGCCAGGCTGGAATCCGGGGCCCCCATCTTGCGCACGTTGGTGACATAGTTGCCCAGTTCTTTGATGGATTTCACCTGCTCATCCAGGTAATGTGTCTCAATGAAGTCACAGAGATGAGGGTCATTCTTGTCCGTAGCCAGTTTGTGCAGCTCCAGCATGCAGGGAACTCTCTGTGGTGCTGAGCCCACTCTCCCGGTCATCAAGGTTTGGTGTCCTGATATCCTGGAGGAAGATCTGGCCCCATCGTTGGTTCTGCAACTTCATCAATTTCTCGGCATGCTGTCTCTCCTGGTAAGACTGGTGCAGGACGTATTTGGCAAATTTGTTCAAAGTCACGTCATCCCAGTTGAAGTAGTAAGACATGGACAGGTACACGTAGGAGACATAGAGCTCCAGGTTGATCTGGAAGTTGATGGCAGCCTCTGTGTTCTGGTTGCAGTTCTGGTATATCTGTAAGGGAGATGCAGTCATGGCAACGGTGGAGGCCTGGGGGCATTGGGAGTATGACTGAGAGGTGCTGAAGGAGGTCAGGCTGGGAGGCCAGTTGGCGGGGGAGGCTGGAAAGCACTGGGTTCTGTTCAAGCACTATTGAAGCAGGGGACTGTGGCAGCTCTGCAAAAAATGTCTGGTCTCAAAGAGAGTTTCTGAAAGATAGTCACAAGACCCCACGACAGAGCTCCCTGTGCTGTTAGTTACCTTGCACTTGTGGCCTAGGAGTCGGGTTGACAGTGTAGTTATAGATTTACAGCAATGGAAAAGATGTCAGGAAATTTACCTGAGTCAGATCACACTGTGGCCCAGCACAAGAAGGTAGCTGTAGCCAGGGTGGCAAATTCAGTTCCAGTTGGCCGAGACGAAAACAACCTCTCAGATAAACTAGATCTCCTCCTCTGAGGGAAATCAGTGCACCCCACAAACCCAATATGATAAAAGGAGAAACATATTTTTTTGGTTAAAAACTGCAAATCCCAGGCTATTGTGTAACTCCAGGACATACCTGCAGAACAGGTCCTTTAGCATACATCAGTATAATAAGGGAGTCAGAACTAAGGAATGCCAGAAGTTAGCTACACAGTATGGAAGTTTTCAACATAACAAAGAGCCTCTGGAGCAAGCATCAGTCTCAGAATAATCTCATTGAGCACAAACATAGAGCCCATATCCAGGAAGTCAATTTAATTTAATTCCATTTAGCTGGGGGCAGGGGGCAGGAATTTCTCTGGCCTACTGGGATATCAGTGGTCTTTCTGGCCTACTGGCATATTAGCAGTCTTGGCACAAGCTAGGGCAACTCTGAAAGTCCAATGGTGGGGGAGCTACTGTCTGCCCTCAGTGGTATTACACGCAGCTTGGAAGGTCCTGCCTGTCTTTGCGTAGCTGGGGGATTCCCTGCCTGTCTTGGGGCCCTACACATGGCTGAAGAAACTTACCCTCACATGTTGTAGTTTTACATATGGCACAAGGCAGTTATAACATTCATTTCCAGCACTCCACACCACTGTGGGAGCCTCTGCCTTGCCTCTTCAGTGGCCAAGGTATACCATTGCCTACAAGGATAACTCTGCCAGCATCTGTGGGACCCTAAACAAATCAGGCACACCACCCTGCCACCTTGAGGCAGGGTTGAAACTTCTCCAGCCCTACAGTCCTGTGATGGGGGATCAGTTATCTTCTTACTTTCTATTCTTGTTTCTTTCTCTCTTTATTCTCCCTCCCTTCTTGCTTTCCCACCACAGTCAAACTCAGTGGCCAAGATTCTTTCTTTCTTTCTCTCTTTCTTCCTTGCTCCTTTCCCTCTATTTTCTTTCACATGCCACTGCTGGCTTCTGGGCCACTACCCTCTGCTGAGGGCAACTCCGTCCAAACAGAGGGGGAGCTCCCGCCTGCCCTTTATGGGAGTACTGCACACTGCACAAGGCAGCTATGACAGCCCTCTCCAGGGCTAAATTCTGGTGAAAAAACCTCCGCCTGGCCTCTATGATCTTTCCAACTAGGGAAATTCTGCCCAGCACCAGTGAGACCCTGCACCAAAAGAGCACAGCTACCCACCACCTTAGGGCAGAGTTTAAACCATCCAGCCCATGTTCAGGAGATCAGGATTCAGCTATCTCTTTACTCTTTATTTTGTTCTTCTCTCTTTCTTCTCTTTTCCCAAAAACAATCTGTCTCAACAAGCACAGTTGTGTTTTTTCTTTCTCTTTATTTTTTTTCTTTCCTTTATTTTTCTGCCCTCTCCTTCCCTTTCTTCCACAAGTCACTGCTGGCTTCCAACCCTCTAGCCTGCAGGAAGAATTCATCTTCCCCCTGTGGCAGTGCTGCTCACAACACGAGGCAGTGCTGCACACAGCATGGCAAATTGTTCAGCTTTCTATTTTTTTTTCATACAGGACAACTCCACTCAGAGAGTGGCAAAGAGAAAACAGCCCCCAAGATAGAATTAACTCAATAGTGGAAAGGTGGGAAAAATGAACCACATATACACACACACCCCAAACTTATAAGATACGTAGGTAGGAATACACCCAATATATAAGGTATAAGATGACATCACAGAGCCACAAATGGATGTAATAACACTAAATATCAATGGACTGAAGTCAGGCATTAAAAGGCAGAGGCTAGAAGACTAGCTTATAAAACATAACCCATAAATCTGCTACCTACAGGAGACACATCTCAAGCTTATGGACAAAAGCAGGTTGATAATTAAAGAAAAATATACCAAGCAAATGACAATTCAAGAAAGCAAGTGCAGCAATCTTAATCTCTGACAAAAATTGATCTCAAGGTACAAGCTATAACAAGAGACAAGGAAGGGCACACATAATGCTCAAGGGAACAGTAGACAAAGAACCAGTGAGTATAATAAATATATATGCATCCAACAGGACCCACCAATTACGTAAATCAAACATCCTGAGATGAAAAAGAAATCACAGGCTCAACAATTATAGTAGGTGACTTTTGTAGAACACACTCTGAAAAAGACAGATCACAGAGAAATAAACTTAACAAAAGACAGATCACATGGAAAGAACTTAACAAGGAGGCTGCAGACCTAAACAGCATAATTTGATGACTTCACTTGATATTTTCTGAGTTTTCCACACAAATACAAATAAATTCACATTCTTTTCAAGCTCATGTGACACATACGTGAAGATAGTCCAAATGCTGGGACACAAGTTGAACCTGTGCAAATTCAAGCACATAGAGATTATACAGACTTCTCTCTCTGACCACTATGCCATAAGGCTGGAAATCAACAAAAGGATGATAAAGAAAACATTGAAATCAAATAGAGAACGACCAAGTCTCTATTGCATAAGGAATGGGTATTGGCCCAGATCAGAGATGTAATCGAGAATTTTTAGAAACGAATGAGAATGAAAATACAAAGTACCAAAACCTTTGGGACACAGCAAAGGCATTTATCAGAGGAAATTTGATGGAAACACATGCACACATGAAAAAGGAAGAGAGACATATAGTTGATACACTGGCACAAAATTTACACCAATTAGTGCAGAGTCAACAGGACAACCCTACTAATAGCAAAAGGAAAGAAATAATAAAAATCAGGGCTGAGGCAAAACAAGAAAACAATGGAAAATTAATGCAACAGAAAGTTGGTTTTTTGAAAGGATCAACAGATTTGATAGACTGCTGGCAATCCTAACCAAAGAAAGGAAGGAACAAATTTCAATAGATAGGATAAGGGATGAAGCAGGGGATATTACAACAGACCCTACTGAAATCAAAAGGATAATTACACAGTACTACGAAGGCCTGCACTCCAATGACTTCAACAACTTTGAAAACATGGACAAACAGTTGGATAAACCATCCCTCCTAGACTATCCCAGATGGACATCAAGAATCTCAATAGACTCATAGCAAGAGAGGAAATAGTTAAAGTTATCAAGGGATTGCCAACAAAATATTCCCCTGGGCAAGATGGCTTCATAGAAGAATTCTATCAAGCATTCAGGGAAGAATAGACACCAATCCTTTTCTATAACACAAACTTTTCTATAACAGAAAAAGCCGGGAAAACTCCCAAACTCTTTCTTTGAAGCTAATATAACTCTGATACCTAAAGTAATCAAGGATCCCATAATAATTGAGAATTACAGACCAAAATCGCTAATGAACATTGATGCAAAAATCCTTAGCAAAATGTTAGCCAATAGAATACAAAAGCATGTAAAAATAATTCACCATGACTAGTGGGATTCATACCAGGGATGCAGGGATGGTTCAAAATATGAAAGATCAATAGTTTTATTCATCACATTGATATAAAAATTATAATAACCACATAATAATATCAATCGATGCAGAAAAAGTATTTGACAACATCCAACACCAATTCCTTTTTAAGACACTTGAGAAAATCAGAATGGAAGAAAAATTCCTCAAGAAAATACAAGCTATATATATGAAAACCCAAAGCAGAACACAACCCCACTAAAAATGGGAAGCACACAGGGATGTTCCTTGTCCCTATTCTCATTTAATATCGTACTGGAGGTTTTAGCTAAAGAGAAAATACATCGAATGCATTTGTCTCGGGATCAAGGAGGTGAAATTTTCATTATTCACAGATGATATGATTTTATACATCGAAATCCCCGGAACTACACAAGTGGAGTATTGTAAGGGATAGAGGGATATGACAGAGTGGCAGGATACTAGATTAACAAACAGAAACCTATCATCTGCTATAAACATCAGACAAAATCACAGAAGAGATGATTAAGAAGGTACTACCCTTTATAATTGCTTAGCACAAATTGGAATATCTAGGGATATACCTGACTAAAGAACAAAAGATGTGTATGAGGAATACTACAGAACACTATTACAATAAACCAAGAGTGACCTCAACAAATGAAAGAATATCCCCTGTTCGTGGATTGGAAGATTAAATATAGTAAAGTTGCCAGTTTTGCCCAAGGCACTCTATAAGTTTCATGCTATCCAGATATGAATACCACCACCCTTCTTGAAAGAATTGGAAATAATGATTACCAACTTCATATGGAAGGGAAAGAAGCCCAGAGTTAGCAGAGAGCTACTCAAAGGAGAATGAAAAACTTGGAGGGTTTGCTCTGCCTGACTTTAGCATGTACTATATGGCCACAGTAGTCAAAACAGTGTGGTAGTGGTATAATGACAGATATCCATACCAAACGAAAATAGTTGAAGATGCAGAAATAAAAACATCAGCATACAGGCAACTGATGTTTTATAAGGGCCTAAAAAATATCAAATGGAAAGTGGATGCCCTCTTCGATAAGTGGTGCTGGAGAAAATGGATAACCACCTGCAGAAAAATTAAGCAAGACCCTTACCTCACTCCATGCACAAGAATAAATTCAAGGTGGATCACAGACCTTAAGGTGAAACTCCAAACTATTAGGGTCCTTAATAAGGGAATTAGGCCAAACCTGGGAACCTTGGTACAGGGAATACATAGGCTATCAGAAATAGGGAAGGGTACAAATGCAGAGGAGTCACAAATTGACAAGTGGGATATAGTGAAGACAAAGCACCTGTGTACATAAAAAGAATTCACCAAGAGAGTAATTAGAGAATCCACCGACTGGGAAAACATCTTTAGCAATGACACATCAGACAAAGGTCTTATTACTAAAATGTACACACTTTGCAAACTTACAATTAGAAGAAGAAAAACAAACAAACTAACTGCCCACTAAGAAAGTGGTCAAAGGACTTGAACAGAAGTTTCAGAAGGGCAGAAATCCAAATGGCCAATAAACATATGAGAAAATGTTCCCGATCATAAGCCATAAGAGAAATGCAAATTAAAACAACTATGAGATACCACCTAATACCCACAAAGGTAGTCCAATTCAAAAATCCAAAAGCAACAAGTGTTGGAAGGAATGTAGGGAGATAGGAACTCTCGTCCACTGCTGGTGGACCTGTAGGTATGTATAGTCATTATGGAAATCAATTTGGTGGTCTCTAAAACAGATGGAAATTGAGTTATCATAAGATCTAGCAATACCCCAAATGGGCATATTCCCAGAAGAGACAAGAAACAAACCATGGCCAGACAACTGTGCTCCAGTGTACATCGCAGTACAATTGACCATTGAAAGGAGTTGGAAAGAACCCAAATTGTCATCAACAGAAGAATGGATCAAAAACTGTGGTACATACAGACAATGGAGTACAACACATCTCTAAAAAGCAGCGATGAACACATGAAGCACATTGTCACATGGGAAGAACTCGAGGAAATCATTCTAAGTGAAGTAAACCAAGCACAACAGGACAAGTACAGCATGAGTCCACTGAGTTAAACTTAAAAAACAAAGTAGTGCATAGGGGAAAAGCTACTGTATACATAATTCCTGGGGTGAAGTCCAGCAACGATGGCAGAGGCCAAACCCAATCCAGGGGTACATATGGCAGTTAACAAAATAAGAGGAGGAAAGAGAAAAAAAAAAAGAGACATGGTGGGGGGTGAGCAGAGCACTAACCCACCCAAGGGGACAATATTGTTTATATAGCCACAGAAGAGGGAAAAAGAGACCAGACTTTAACCTGATGCTCCAAGATGTGAATACAGCATACTAGCATGTACCAGGGAACCAATAGGGAGGTCTGCGGGGCCAGTCCCAATCCCAACTATGTGTACCCCCAACCAGAAGAATGCAATTTAGATGACAGCACTAGGGCTACAGTTTGGGGAGGGGAACACATCTGATTAGAGCTCACAGAGAAACAAAAAGGGATGGAGACAGAGGGGAGGATATCCTGGCCCACCAAACCTTGCAGACAATATTCCTGCTCAGAGCAGACAAGGCACAGAGAGGACCATAGGGCTGGCCCCATTACGAGTCATGACGTCACTCACTAAACCATAGCACTGTGGGGACAACACTGGAAACAAAGTATGGGAATTATGCATAATTTGACCCCATCATGCTGGGGCAAAACACAAAGGGCATTCAACAGCAGAAAGGATAGAGAAGTGATGAAATCCCAGGGAATGCCAAAAATAGACTTTGGGGACAGAGTGTGCCACCCCATCAGACTCAGCTGGAAAACTGAAAGGGCAACAAACAGACCTTGAACTATTTATTAGGCCTTACCATTTTTGTCAGTGGATTTCTTTTTGTTTGTTGTTCTTGTTGTTGTTATTGTTTTGTTGGTCTTGACTTCCTTTGTTGTTTGATTTGGCTTTGCCTAGTTTTTGTGCTTATTAAGGTATCTGCATGTCTATCTAGATAAGACAGGCAGGATAAATAATTAGGAGATGAAAAGAATGGAACCAATAGTTCTGGGGGGAATACAGGAGAAGGGGAGGGGGCAGAAAGGAAGGGCTTGGGAAACCAATCAGGGACAAGGGAACAACAAGTGAAAAAAAATCAATGGAGAGAAGGGTGTAGGATGCCTGGTGGAGCTTAATCAAGGATCACAAAGAAGAGATGAGCCAGTCAGGGTGCAGTATGACCAATGAAACACACAACTTTCCTCTAGTTCCTAATGCTTCTTTCTCCCCCACTATCATGACCTCAATTTTCCCTTACAAATCAGATTAGACCAGAACATGCACACTGCTACAGATAAGAACCCACAACACAGGGAATCCAGGAGAGATAAACCCCTCAGGGACAAAATAAGAATAGAGATACCAGGAGCATAAGGGGGAGGTGGGGGGATAAAGGAGGAATCGATCACAAGGATCAACATATAACCCCCTCCCAGGGGGGACGAACAAGAGAAAAGTGGGTGAAAGGTGTCAGAGGATGATGTAAAATATGAAAATAATAATCTATAACTTATCAAGGGTTCATGAGGGAGGGTGGGTGGAGGTAGGAGGGAGAAAAAATGAGGAGCTGATATCAAGGGCCCAAGTAGAAAGAAAATGCTTTGAAAATGCTGATGGTAACATTTGTACAAATGTGCTGGACACAATGGATGATTGTGTGGATTGTGCTAAGAGATGTAAGAGCCCCTAATACAAGTATTTAATTAAATAACTTAACATGTTAACATACTACACATGAGGGTCCCTAGGCGGGGAAACTTATTGCATTTAACTACTTAACTAAATGTTGGCAGTGTGAAACCATTCCATGGTACAGGAGCAAAAGAACTGGGAGTCCACAAACATGACATTGACAGATCAAAAACAAAACAACCTACTAACAGCTCTTCTCTATAAAATATAGACCCTCCATTAGTCAGGATTTACTTGATAGCAATGGCTTTTATCTTTCTTGTTTGTTTGCTGAACATATTGCATTATACTTCATTTTTCATTTACTTTAATTTATCATTATTTTCCTATAATTAAATGAACTCCTTCCTCTATAGGATTGCCAATATGAGTGTGCTGTAACGCCCTTAATTCAGTGGTTCGCAACATTTCTAATGCCACGGCCCTTTAATACAGTTTCTCATGTTGTGGTTTCCCCCAACCATACAATTATTTTCATTGTTACTTCATAATTTTGCTAATTTTGATACTGTTATGAATTGGGTGACACTTGGGAAAGGGTTGTTGGAACCCCAAATGGGTCGTGACACAGGTTGAGAACTGCTGCCTTAATTCGTCTGCGGTTAAAAGATATTTGAGTTGTTTCTAATTTTGAATTATTATAAACAATTCTATAATAACCAAGCTTGAGTCTTTGTCACGTGAACATATGCCAAGATTTTGTGAACAATTAATTCCCCTAAGTAGGAAAAATTTATTTGTCCTCAACTCTTACTGTTATCACGTGCATACTGACTCATTGACCCTATAGAATTTTCCCTGTGAGCTTCTGAGACTATAAATCTGTATTAATAGAAAGCCCTATTGTTATCCTGAGGAGGCTAGCTGCCCAATATATAACAATTATACCACCATTACCAAATATTTCTCCATAGGATTTTTGCTAATTGAAAATCTCACCAATAATATGAACATTCTCTTACACCCAAGCGTTGCTAACCGAATGATGGATTATTGACACATTTTTATTGATGTAAAATTAAGAGGAATAGCATTTTATCTCAGTGTAGCTATTTAAGTGTAACTATTATTTTGTTTTATTAATGGGGTTACAGTTACCCTTAATCATAACGGAAATCTTGAGAGAAAAGTTTTCCCTCAGCGGATGTATTAGTCTGCGTACTTTAGAGAAACAAACCAACAGAAACCCATGTATAAGAGAGAGTCTTATATAAAGGTAAAGGCACATCAAGAAAACATCCCAACCTAGTGCTGCCCAAGGCCACAAGTCCGACATTAGCCTGCGTGTCCAACACCAATCAACAAAGTCCTCCTCCATCTCACAAAACACACACTATGATGCCGACTGCAGGTGGAACGCCCAGTCAGTGAGTGTGTAAGCATCTCAGCACTGGCAGGGGTCTCCACATGGCTGTCCTAGCACCCAGGGCTGCATTGGGGTAGGTCCATGCGGCTTCTCCTAGGGGATGTCTTGCAGGAAGTGAGCCTTGCCACTGGTGCATGGAACTGGCTAAGGCAGCTGCACCCTGGTTTGACCATCACAAAGCAAGAGACCTGAGAACTAGAAAGGCAAGGGTCACTGAGCCATTTATCCCTCCGCCCTTCAATTAACCCCACATGTGTTTATCAGCCAGGTTGGCACAATAAACTACCTCAGTGAATGAGCTTAGAGTACTACTTATACTTTACAAAGGCAGTCTGTCTTCCTCACAATGTGCTTACATTGTTCAACCTCTATCAATATCCTTGTTTTTAAAAGATAATCACTTCTTATTTATAAAGTTTTGTCCTTGGAATTAGGTTTTCCTCTTTTACCAAGAAAACATAATTACTCTAATCAGACTGAGGGAACGCTGGAGAATGTCATTAAAGCTTCTGCAGGGTAGCCATGTCATGATCTAAGCTAGGGAGATCGATCTCAAATAATGGCTCTTGTGCAAAGTCTGCTGAAGAGCCTTTGGAGACTGTCATCCAGAAGGTGTCCGTTCTCTATTTCTGAGGCAATGTCTTTGGAAAATATATTTGTAAAGTTTCATTAAGAGAGAGAAGACTTGGGAATCTAGGACAGATGAACCCCTCAGGACCAACGGTGAGAGCGGCGATACTGGGAGGGAAGGGGGGTAGAAAGGGAAAACAGATCTCGGGGATCTACATATAACCTCCTCTCTGGGGGATAGGCAACAGGAAAGTGGGTGAAGGGGGACGCCGGGCAGTGTAAGCTAAGATAAAATAATAATTTATAAATTATTAAGGGTTCATGAGGGAGGGGGAGGGGAGGGAGGGGGAAGGAAAAAGGAAAATGAGCTGATTCCAGGAACCCAAGCAGAAGGCAAATTTTGAGAATCATGAGGGCAATGAATATATAAGGGTGCTTTACACAATTGATGTATGTGTGGATTGTGATAAGAGTTGTATGAGCCCCTAATAAAATGATTTATTAAAAAAAGAGAGAAGGCTTGGCTCGAGGAGCTTCTCTGGGATCTAGTTCCTACTCAGTGGTATGGCGGACACGCTCTTGTCCTTCTCTGTGGTCTAATCTATTTTGTTCCCTTTCCTGGTTTCAGTTTCCTTATTTATGCGTATATTAATATTAGAAACCAACTTCAAAATTGAGAAAATAGAATACATATTGTAAACAGTAAAATAGAGAATAACAAACGATGAAGAAAATTGGGCCACAGAGTTTAACCAGAAATAGAAATAAGCACAAGAAAGAGTAGGTAATAAAATAGTCCAGAGATATCAAGAATGTAAGTATATATTTTCAAATTCTTTCTGATTAAATGCAGATCTTATACTACTTTCAAGGAAATAGAAACATTGAGAAAATGCTTTCAATGAGCATGTTATGATACTGAACACATAGCCTTCATGTGATAACATTTCTTATAAAGTTTACTGATTTGAATGTGATATGCACTAGCTACATAGTTAATGATTATACACCATAATTTTCTCCCTGCCCTTTGAATTTAGGTTTTAAAATCCACTGAATTTAATAAATGTTTTCTCTTTCTGCATCCTGCATAGCTCTATTTAGAACAATGCTGTCTATTATCTCTCTGTGTGTATATGTATGGGGAGATATCAGTCAGCCTATAGACCTTACAAATTCATTTGCTGATGTGAAATAATTAGTTATGCTCTAGGTTTTCAGTAGAACAATTAAAATTCTCTAAACTTGTAGAAGGGAGAAGATTAGAATATAGACAGAGGCAGAATAAGTTGATGTATTAAATCTGTACAACCACAAAAAGAACCTATGAGGACACATCAATCTCCTTGACCACATGGGGGCAATTTAACAGCTCTGATTTATGCTGGAGAAAGCAACAATGCATCTTCCAAAGGCAACACTCAGGTTTTTTGTCAAGGAAATGTTGAGATTATATTGTGACGCTTACAGAATTTAGAGTTCTAATTGTGCTCATCAAATAATACATATGTCCAAGAAACACTAGAAGCAGGAAAGTGTAATTATAAAATTAATCCTGAAGCTATTTTCTTAATCTTTGATTCTATAAAATTCTGAAACTTGTATGATTTGTTATTTAAACACAAAACGATAACACATAATGCACCTTTGTAAAGGCCGTCAGCAACATGCATATAAAATATGAGTTTTGCTCTCACAATTTTACTCTATTACCCTCTGGAAGCACAGCACACCACGCGTAGAAAGAAATTTCTGTCAGAATAGATGAGTATATACTGCAGCCTGATTGGCTGGCGAATAGTTGCATGTTGTGAGAGATTTGAATGCACTACACGGACTCAAATCTCCAAATTATTGGAGGTATTAAGAGAACAAAGTATCCAATCAGTGAATGAAAGAGGCGAAACGCAAGTAGACACTCCCTTCTGTTCCTTTTGCATCAGAAGCAGCTGGCACTTGTGACTGTGTGGTGGGAAATGAGATCCAGAGCGTCCAAGACCAAAGGAGAAACTTCAGAGGCAACTCAGGTCATAAGGGCAAAAGCAATTGCTAATGAAGAGTTCCAGGTGGTGGGATCAAGAGCAGTCCCTGAAGGTTGCACCAGAACATTTTAAATTGCTCTCCGAGAAAATAGGCCTGCCTTCCAAAGCATTCAAAGGAAAATAGTGGGCATTTAGGGGGCTTGACTGTCAATTGACACTCAATAGTGCTCAGGGTCAAAGGTTATTTTCTTTATCAACAAGATTGTTACTTATTCTTGTCTTACACTCTACTATTCTACTGTGGAGATACAGTACTCATAGAGGGTGAAATATATATGTCGAGAATCATACTTCACGTGTCATCAAATTAGATAAATTTGCATTTCTCTGCAGCTACTGACAACAAACACAGAGTGTATTTTAATGTAAAATCCTTCTGCCTATAATTCAGAAAAATGTGACAGAACATATTTGAAATTCAGAAAGAGGGAAGTAACACAATTTACACATTCCAAGAGTTGGGAGCTCTGGTTGGCATTGCTTTTCCTCTCAAAAGAGAGGAGGGTCTCACTGTCATCACGCTTCTTACCAGTGTACCCAGGATAACAGCAGTGTTTTCATGCATCTCCCCTTGATCCGCAGTGCCCGGCATAGTGACAGGAGCAGAGCTCATCTAAAATGACATTTAGATTAAAATGTCCATTTTCACCTGTGAGAGTCATAGCCTGATGATATACTTTTACCAATGCCCACGACATTGTAAATATCGCTGGCTGCTTTGTGATTGTTTGTTTGTTAATATCAATATGGAATTTCAAACCCACTAGGCCTTCTGTAAGAGCTAAGTTTATTGTGCCAAGCTGGCCAATAGGAACATGTGAAATGAATCAGGTGACACTTTGATTAGAGAGCAAAGAGAGAGAATGACTCTGCAGGCCCGCCTCTCTCTCTCTTGCTCTCTGGTGACTGGACCAGTGTGTGGCTGCTTTCGCTATTTCTCTGCCTCAACTTGAGAGCCACACACGTGTGGGACAAGCCATCCTGTGGATTGTGGTGCTGGAGTGTGAGGTTTCTTTGACACCTGCTTCCCCACATTGCTGGTGTCTACATCATTTGAGCTTGAGGCTGGTGGATCCTTTCATCTTGCATTGCTTGAGTTCCATATCCATCCAGACCTGCTTTGCTAAGCTCCTGAGCTGCTGACTGTTGGTGACCCACCTTGCTGTTTGCTGCCTTTGGGCAGACACTGTCTACATTGCCTGAGGGAAGACTCACCAGTCTGCTTCTTTGACCTTGGACCCAGCAGCCCTTGTGAGCCAACAGACTTCCAGTGTATTAAGTGCGTCAACAAAGGGAGTTGAGCCGAGCCCTCTGTAGTGCTGTACTGCTGTACAAACTAATTAGCTGGTAAATTCCTTTGTGATATATATGTGTATATGTGTATATGTATATATATATATTCATAAACATCCTAGTCTTGTTTTTCTAGAGAACTCTGGCTGCCACGCCTGCCTTGGAGGAAGGATGAGGTTTTATTCCAGTAAATAATACATTCCCCATTCTCAAAAGCCTGAAGCCACAATTCTACTCTCTTGTATAGGATCTCTATGAGTCCGAATTGATTTAGTGACAGTGTTTATTCTTTTTTTTTGGGGGGGTGTAATTTTTGAAAAATTACCCAAAAATAGCTTCATATTTAAAACATTAAATACACCCTTCAAATGCTATGCTTTTAAATGAGCATGTATGATTAACTCACCTCCCAACAAACAGTGTTTGGGGTTTGTTTTCTAAGCAAATATATATTCCAAACTAAGTCAAATATAGTGTTCTGGAAATTTTTATGCTTCATCTTTCTAACATAATAAGCAAAAACCAAAAATGTGGCCAGTGAACCATGAGTATGATGCAACATGAATTCCAGCGCTTGTCTGTCACTTTATTGTGTTGTGATGGTTTGTGTAGTTGTGATGAGTGTACATATGTCACTGGTAATTCAAATACCAACATGGTCGGGCTGTTTGGTTTCTGGGATGGTTTACCTTCTCAGCTTCTCGACACTGAAATAATACACAATGCAGAGGCACTTTTGTAAATCCAAGTAGCTTTTATAACGAAAAATTATGTGTTGCGTAAGACAGTCTCAGAAATTATGGGCTATAATTTGAAGGCCTGGCATGACATCCATCCTCAAAAAAAAAATCTATCTTTAAATATAATGCTACTGAGGATAGGATAATATCTATACACCCACAAGGAATTCTAGTTAATATGAATATTATGAAAATTACAAACCAACCACTATTGATGAAGAAATTGAGGAAGTCTGCAGACTTCTTCCGTCTGAAATTATCAAACATGCAATCAAGTTCATTATAATTATTGATGAATGGCTTGTAATAGTTGACAACAAAGAGTAAGGGATTCTTATAGGAAAATATGACCTTGGTGATAGAAAAAATCTGGAGATCACATGATAGAATTTTGTAGGACAAACAAATTCTACATTGCATGTATATTTTCAACAACATAAATGGAAACTCTAGACATGGAATTCACTAGAGAGGACACACAGTAATCAAATTAGCTACATCTGAGGAAAGAAATGATGGAGTAGCTTCACATATTACGTAAAATTTGGCCAGGGCCTGAATATTTAACAAACCATTAATTGCTGATATCTAAGTTCAGGTTGAACTTGAAGAAAATTAAAATAATTCCGTGAGAGTAAAAAATATGACCTTAAGAATAGCCCATATGAAATTTGAGAACATCTCAAAACAGATTTGACTCATTGACCACTAATTACAGGAGACCTGTCAAGCTGTGGGATGACATCAAGAACATCACCCATGAATAAATAAAAAGGCTATAACACAGACAGGAAAGAAGAAAAGACCAAAGGCAATGAAACGAAAGAGTAAAGTAGATGTCAGATGAGAATTTGAAACTTACTCTTGATCATAGAATAGCTGAAGCAAATTGAAGAAATGATGAAGCAAAGAGCTGAACAGAAAATTCCAAAGGGCAACTTGAGAAAATAGTTTTATAATGAAAATTACAAAAAACTGGGGTTAGAAAGCCTTAAAGAACATGGAGGCATATTTCAAACTGAAAAGCCAAAGAGAAAATTCGAACCTTTAGTTGGAATAATGAAGGATCGTAGATTAAAATTTTGTATGCCCTGGGAGTTATAAAATGAAAATGGAAGAAATACACAGTCATTTCACCAAAAAAAAAAATATGCTTGACAACCAACCATTTCAAGAAGGTACATATGATCAAGAACCAATGGTACTGAAGGAAGAAGTCCAACATAAGGCATTAGCAACAAGGATCCAGGAATTGCCATAATATGAGGGTTACTATGTGTTGGAATTCACCCAACGGCAGGGTTTGGTTTTATTCGCTCAAGAAACAATATTCGATAGGGTTGAGATACATTCGTGAAGCACAAAGGTCTTTGTCACTGACCCGGGTTACCGGGAGGGAGGGAGATAATAAAAACACATGCTTGGGTGAGTAAGCTATATAGTATGTTTCAAGCTGATAAATATTTTGCAAAGCAAAAAGATAATGGCAGAGTAATAGAATTGAAAAATTGTTGGGAGGAGTGAGTGACAACCGTGGTATTCAATATGTGAATACTAGACACACAGAAAGGTGAAAATTGACCATAAACATAAAGGAAGAAAAGAAGTTAGACAAAACATATCATGGCCTTGATTTTCATCCTTCAATGTTGTTTTAAACATAATTGTCCAAAATAATAGAAAAAGTTGTCTCCTTATTTTTTAAGTTGCAAAATATTAGAAGAATATGAAATGTGAATATGAATTATGTATATGATAGTACCATGTAAAGATAATGTGGTTTTAGCTATAAAATATAATAGGAAAAATTTACAGCACTAGGCAGAATAAGCATGATAATTTTCTGCTGTTCCTTCTCGCTAGCAAGGAGAAAAAACATGTGATGGGAAATGTTGTCAAATTATTCCTTTTAATTTCATGGTTGCCTAATTAGACTGAGTGGAAACCATGCAACAGTTTACAGTGCAGTAAATATATTTAAATTAGTTCTTATTTATGAAGTAACAAATGCCTGTGTCTTCTATTAGTAATTGGGATATTTAAATTTCCAATTACAATTTGTTGTGAAATAAATTGAATGTATTGCTTTATTAATTTGTAATAGTGTTTTAGGCAATAAGCATATGTGCCTATAGAAATAGTATTTTATTATGTTATATTTATTTTCTATATTTAGATGACTTGAATAGTAATATGAACCAATTTTATGTTTGATCAAATTTAATATTTATTTAAGCTTTAATAATAAATGTCTATACTAAATTAGAGTATTTTTATCTCTTAATATGGATCATAAACATCATTTAGAGTATTACAAAATTTTAAAATATAATTCTAAGATTTGTATCACAACTAGTCAGTTTGTTTAATGAAAGTAAAGTATTGTTGCTAGAAAATTAAAGAAAATTTTATTTTAAGGAAATAACAAAATTTGAAGCTACTGTTTCTTGACAGATTCTTCATGTAAGTCTGTATTCATCTGGGCTGACAAGAGAAACAAATTCATAGACATGCATATATGTATAAGAAAGAGCTTTATATACGAGAGCAAATGAATATTGAGAAATCATCAAAGCCCAGTCCAGATCAAGTCCATAAGTCCGATATTAGCCCATATGACTCTCAAAACACATGCAATCATGCCAAATGCAGGAAGATCTCAGGCCAGTGGGTGGGAAGCTTGTGGATCCAGTGGCAGTAGAGGTTACTCAGCATTGGCTCCTTCAGTTCCAGGGCTCTAGCGTGGCTCCATACGTCTTGTTAGCAAACATTTCTCCAACTTAGTAAGACTGTCCCACCTTCAGCGAGCTAGTTATCTCCTGAGCGCCTCTAAATGAGGTCACCAAGCTGCAACCTGATTGATGGACTAAACTCCATCCCTTCACGCTTAAAGTTCAAACTGACAACATATTATATAACGACCACAAAGTCTCTATAATTGACCCTCTCTCTACTTTTGCTTCTTTCTCTCTAACCCATAGGATCCCAAACTTATTTAGCCTACCTCCTCTGTCTCAAAAAAAAAATGTTACTCATCACCCCCTAGCAATTAAAATCCAGCACAAAGTGGAGGAATCTGCTTTGGCAGCCCCCTCCCTGTCTTGTTCCAGCACCACGCCACAAAGCCAGCCCACTCCCCACTCCAAGGTTTCAATTTTGGGAAAGACTACTCTAATCCACCCCCCAAGGAATGCTGCACCATTCAATGAGTGTAACATCAAAATGGCAGTGTTAGCATCCTTGAGGTACTCAAATCGCGCTCCTTTTAAATGGTCTTTGCGTTTGGGGGCCATCATGAAGTAAAACCAATGCTGCAGATTGGACGGTATATGATTTTCCAGTGCAATTGTTGTATGCCAGTTCTTCAGATCCTCAGAGTGAACAGCTACTGCGATGTGCAGGGGAATAAAACAAAACACACAAATCTAGCTTCCTGGGCACAACTTCCCTGTCCTCGCTTTCCTCCATTCCATTTTCCCGTGACTTCTCTGGATGCTGCAAGAAAATCTATACTGATTACCCACGTTGGATCCCCCTGCCCCCCAAAAGTAACAAAAACCCCAGTTGGCATAATGCGACAGTTATATAATCGTTTGACTATTAGTGAAGGGATGGAGTCTAGTCTTCCAATCAGATCATAGTCAATGAGCCCTTTGTGTGGGCTTGACCTACACCTGGGAATTCTGGGAAATCCAGAATTTCCTCTTGGAGGCAAAGACACTTCTATCTCTCTGCTCACTCCCTTGGAGACACTCTACTGATAAGGCTGACTTCCTGAAAGACATTCCTGAGGAGAAGCCACATGGACCTACCCCCATGCAGCCCTGGCTGCTGGAGAACCCGCGTGGAGACCCCTGCCATAGATGAGATTCTTACAATGCTACTGGATCCTAAGACTTGCTACCCACTGGTCTGTGATCATCCTGCGTTTGGTGGCATTACATGTGTTTTGTCAGTCTGAAGAGAACTTTATAGATTGGTACTGAACATATGGGCTAATATCAGATTTATGGACTTGATCTGGACTGGGTTGGGATTTTTTTTAATGTACAAATACTCTTTATATAAAACTCAATCTTATACATATATGGGTTTCTCTAGATTTGTTTCCTTAGTTTATTCGGACTAACAAATATAACCTCTGTCCTTCATTTAACCTGCCCAGAATTTATTGCCCTAGTTGTTTTTAGTGGATCATTTTTATTTGTTTGTTGTTTGTTTTCTTGGAAGTCATGCTAATAAGGCTAACTTGAGTGTATTATTTGAGTCAACTTGACTTTAACCATCTGCAGACCACAGACATGTTTAGACAGGTCTTCTTGTATATACATACAAACAAACCTGTATGTATATGAACTAGAACACTAGTAGCAACACTGTTGAACTTACTCTCTTACTGTGGTGGCTTCCATGCTGCTGTGATTCTGGAAGATTTGTCACATTTATTTTACACACAAGCAAAGTCATCTACAGAGGACAGGTTTTAGCAGAGCTTCCAGGCTATGGAAGAAAGGTCTGGAAATATTTCCATTGACTAATGCAAACATTGTGGATGACAACCGAGTTTTTGTTGTCTGACTCACTTGATTTGAACATGTCTTCAGAAGGGATTGAGTGCTGGAGGAGGACATCATTTTTGGTCCATTAGAGGGCCAATAAGGGCCAATTCATTGCATAGTATCTACAATAATGGTTGTTGTGCAGGTGACAGTAGACCTTCAAAAGTTTATTTTGTTATATAATTAAAGGTCATGAATTGAGTGAATCAGTGGAAGCTAAGAAAAAGATACATTAGATTTAATTTTTTTTAAATCTAGATATAACTTATATTTTACATTCAGTTCTTTATCAGAACTTAAGGGTTTTTTGTTAATATTAGCATGAGCAAAAAATATTGAGAACCTACTGAGGATCACTTCAGACATGTTTTTGTTCTTGGGAGGTATACAATCAGTTATGACACAGAGATATCACAAACACCAACGCACCAAAAAAAAAAAAAAGTCTGGTTATGGGCTGTGCTCACGTTTGCTATTATGTTTGAGCCATATGCTGGCTGCCATTTTGGCACTCCATCTCATTCAGCATCTTTCTCGTATTTAATGACTTCTGCTTACACCAGTATGATATTCTTCTCCAGGAACTGCTCTGACCTTGTTTATTGTCCCTGATAAGAAGCCTTACCATCTTTTCTTTGAAGAACTAATCTCCCTCTACTTCTTTCAAAATAAATTAGTTCACTCATCTGGCCATCCATGATACCTTCAACATTTTTTTGTCAATGCTATAATCTAAATGCACCTATTATTTTCTTGTCTTCCTTGGTGGTATTCAATTTTCACATGCATACGAAGTGTCTGAAGACACCATGGATTGGGTGAGGGGTTCCTTAGTCCTCTCAGCGACATCTTGCTTAACACTTTGAAGGAGACGGAATAGATTTGCCTACTCCAATATGTCATTTGGTTTTATGGCTAGTGCTTCCATTTTCATTGGCATTGATCCAAGTAAATTGAAAACAAACTCACAAAAATTAGCCACAAGTTTGGGTTACTCATCGCATTGCCTCAATAGTTTAGGACAATTGTAGATTTTTTTGTTTTTTTCTTTAGTAAAGAGACAGCAACTAATGTTCAGATGCAGACTGTAATGAATATATAAAGGGGAACATGTAGGTCATTTGTTTCAGCTACATCTTTTATCCAGGAGTAGAGATGAAAACAGTCACACTAAAGTATTGATATTTTCCAGAAATGTACTTCATGATTAGATTTTATCTCATGTAATAGAGGGTTTATGTATGAAAATGCAAAAATAAAGAAAAACTTTTATGAAGATTTCTAAAGACAACTGTTATTTTTCTTTTTCCCCAGTCTTCATCCACAAGTGTGTACCCAGTGCTGATTGCTAGATTGAATTCCTATAAGTCATTAGTTCTGTTGCTTTTTTAAATATTAGTCATGGATTAATAGCACCACTCAAAGACAGCTTACACTACCCCTACCCAATACCAAACCCAAATCAAAGGGCAGACATTTAAGAGTGACTCGTGATTTTGACTCATGGTGACATTGTATAGGGTTTCTGAGGCGGTAAACCTTTATTTGTTTCTCATCTAAGAGGAGCAGCTAACTTCATCTTTCTCTAGCATAGTGCCTGGCATGTTTGACTTGCAGATATTGCAATCAGAGATCCCAGTCTTGCATGACAGTGTCACCGAAGAAGTCTATATCTCCGTTATAAATCCAGATCCAGAATACACCAATCCTGGACCCAGTAAGTAGTGGGATCAGACTCACATGTCTTTGTGATCAGCTTGGTCAGGGTACAGAGCACGGTTCAGAGCAACCTGTGCTTGAGAAACTTCTGGATAGCTGTACTAGGAAAGAGGCAAGGGCAAAGGGTCACTGGATGCTCAGTGGTGCTTCCCCAAAGCACACGTGAATCAGAATCCCTGGCTCAGGTCAGTTTTAAAACCCCTGACAAGCACACCCTGGGTATTATCAATAATGTGTGGAAATGACAAGTTTTCAAAATAGTATTCATTAATATACATAGATGCTTGCTTATTCAAAGAATTTATTGAGCATAGGCATTGCCCCTTTGGTCCTGATCCTGTACAAATGGTTTTGATGTAGTTTTGTTTTCAGGCAATAAAATAGGGAGAGGGAATACCAACATGTGTGCTTTTCGAGGGAGGCTGAGACTGTCTCCTGGGCTCGTGTGGGAGTGATGTGCCCATGACAAGGAGAGTATGAGATTTCCTCGGGGGAGGGGAACTATATATATAATCACAGAAAATATTAGTTTAACCTCTGGGACTTTATTTCTTTTGTATAAAATTGAGTTGCTTGGATGAGTTATTTTTTTGAGACTCACTCACTGTATATGAGCTTTCTCATTTCAAGTTGTCCTTGAAAAATCGACTCCTTCACTGTCCAGATCCAGCTCCAAATCACCCCAAACAGATGACAATATGATGAATTATTTTCTGCTGTTCTACAGAGAGTCAGCTTTATAAGAATAAACATCCATCTGAGGTCTACCCCACCCCCTCTGGCATCACTTTATAAATAATGATTTCTCAAGCGTCTCTTTTCCAAACTTAGACTTCTTCCTTGCACCTCACGATACATTCTGATGCTACAAGTCTTCAGGCCAAGGACATGTCGCATTCTCCTTCCACTGCTGCTAAGTTGATTCCCACACTGAGACTCTACAGGTGGAGGACAGTGCTCCCTTGGTCTCTGACTATATAAACCTTATACACCTCTCTGCCTCATCTTTCCCTCCTGGATCAGCTGGTATATTTGAACAACTGCTCTTGCACTAAGCAGCCCAACATGTGACCCACTGCACCACCAGGGCTCCAATGGTGTTTCAAATGCCAGTAGATACACCCACAGTGTGCAGGGTTCAGTGAAGCTTCCAGGATAAAACAGACTAAATAGAAAGTCTGTCAATCTGCTTCTGGCAATTAACCATTGTGGTTGTATTCTTTTATTTTAAATTGGGAGGTAATGCATATATTACATCATTCCATAGTTGAATCACATCAAGTAGTACAGCACATTTGCTACCACAGTCAGTTCCCAAACATCCTTGTCCTTCCTGAACTCCTTGACATCATCTCCCACCCCTACCACTATACTCCCCCCAGAAACCCTTATCCCGCTTGCTACCCCCATAGGTTCATAAATCCTGGGTTTCCTATACTGAAAACCATGTAACACAATTCAAGAAAGTGACCCTAGTGGCAGAACACATCTTAGATAAATCCCGATATGAACAAACAAAACAAAACAAAAACAATAAATACAGAAAATGTTGAAGAACAGATCAGGTCTAGCATGCATCAGAGGAGGGATCAACCAACAAGGTCTGAAACATTCAAGTCAAGTTTATCCCTTTGATACCCATCTGTCCAATACACTCTGTTTAGTAAGCTGTCCTCCCATCCCGCTATTCTGGACAGAGGGAGTTCACCAGAGCCTTAGTTCCCATGTAGATACCACAAATGCATCTCGGCTCCCACTGTCATCCAATGTCTTCAGCAATCCAGATTCTCATAGCTTAGCTCTGAGACTATTGGTCAGCCTTTGTCCAATCAATGATTTGATATTAGAGTCAGATGGATGTATAATAGAAACTCAACTTCTTCACTTAAGAGCTTTGTGACTCACTTAATATGAACATATCAGAATGCCATCCATGAAACAAACCTGCAATCTTTGTGCAGTCTTTGAGAACTGAAAATAACACCTATAAAGTCTCTAAAAATATCAAAGGTCATGGGGAGGAGATGGGCAAGTCATGGTTCAGTGTAGCTCCCATGAAACATACAGCTTTCCTCTGGTTCTTTTATGCCCCCCTACCCACCCCACTATCATGATCCTAATTCTACCTTACAAATCTGGCTATACCAGAACATGTACATGGGTACAGAGAAGAACAGGAAACAAAGGGAAGATTGAACAGATAAACTCCTTGAGACCAATATTGAGAGTGACTAGAGCAGAAGAGTAAGGGGAAGGTGGTGGGAGAATGAGGAAACCAATCACAATGACCTATCTACACCCCCCTCCCAGGGGGATGGGCAACAGACAAGGCGGTAGGAGGAGACATCAGACAGTGCAAGACATGAAAAACAATAATTTGTACTTTATCAAAGGTTCATGAGGGAGGGAGGGAGAGAGGGAGGGAGGAAAATGAGGCGCTACTACCAAGGGCTCAAGTGGAAAGAAAATGCTTTGGAAACCATAATGGCAACACATGTACAAGTGTGTTCGAGACAATGGATGTATCTGTGGACTGTGGTGAGTTGTACCCAGCAAAATGATATAAATATATATGCTCAAATTAAAAAAAATCAAAGTTTTGCTTTGTATTATTATGTAATCTCAAAAGTCATTCATGAAGTTTTCCCATTCTCTAAACATATCCCTTTTGCCCCCAATTTACTATAATTTATGCTTCCCAAATATCTGCAGATTATTTTAATTGTTACAGGTCATTTTTCTACATTTCCTTGAAAATTCACATTATCAGATATACCTATTCATTTAAATAATGGTTATATTTTATTGAGAACACTTTGGACAGGAAAAGAACAATGACATACATTTTTAGGATTAGCCTGTCTGAGAACTGGAAAAAAAAGCAAATGAACAGCAACAAACATTTTGGGATATCTAAGGATTCTTCGGTAGCACCCAAACATTAACCTTCTAGAACATTAAAAATAAACTACACTTTATATTGAATTCCTGTCAGATACAACTAGTAGTGTGCATGTGTGTGGGAATGTGTGTAATGATAATATTCAACTTAAAATAGAAAAAAAATGTGAATTCGTGTCTGATTCGGATCTTTGTAAGTGTTCTCATGTCCAGCAGTATGTTTTTGCGTTCTTTGGGACAATATAGTTTCTTTTTCATGGGCTTCAATTCATGTTCCCTCTTTTTTGTTTCTAATAAGAATTACTAACATATGACTGAGTGAAGACATTTCCTATGTCATAGCTTCCGCACTGAGGACTTAGCACATGAAATGAACCCAGTAGGGATTTAAGCCGGATTTTTTCCTAAACATGGGTGCAACCAGTGCTAGCATGCATCATTCAGAATATTCAATGACATAATTTTAAACAATAATTTAAGAAATAAACATACACGGTCTCTACAGTTAGGTGGAGTTGATAGAGTGAAGTGATGTTAGGATTGTTTGGATCGCTCTGTTATTTTTTCTCAGTTATTGCTGTTTTCTTTCATGCTTAAAATGTTGCAAGCAGATATTGCAGGAAGATTTACTTGTTTATTAGTAATAAGTAGGGCAACTTCCACTCCACATTTAATTAAATTTTCTAGCAGTTTTTATGAAGCACGTTATAATCTCAAATCTATTTTACCCTAGATTTCAAAGTAGCATTTCCAGAATGTAGCTATAATTTTGTTTAAAATGTGTCAGTTGAAGAGCTCCTGATATACTTTCTACACAACGGTTGAGAATCCACACTATTGTTACAGCAAATGCTTTCCTGCTGCAGTGACTTTTAAATTAAAAATCACGCAGCAAATTTATAACGCAAAGCGCCTCACCTGTGTTTCTTTGAGTATTGGCGGTGCTGGCACGCAAATGTCAGTTTGCGTTCGTTATTAGTTTGTGTTCCTTATAGTTTATTCTGCAGAAAGATCTCTTGCTGATATTTGTTAGTAAGTCAATCTTTCTTCCAGACATCAAGAGGTGACCTTTGACGACCCAGAGATTTATCAAGTCCGCCGTCTCTCCCCGGGGGCCAACATCTTCATCTTCTTCCTCTGCCAGTCACGTCTGTGGAAGGACTTTGCGACCCCCCCGCCCCCCACCCCCCAGGAGAAAACGGGCTAATCTACTTGCTGCAAAGAACAAGCATGACATCTTTACCAGCTGTATTTTGTCTATAGGGGAGAGAAGCTAATAAAGGATGAAATGCTTTATCCAATTGTGGAAGATCTGATGCAATGTTTCTATAATAAAGAACACCGATAGCAGCAGTTAGGAAGCATCTGCTCAGAGAAGACAAGGTTTGATTACTCAGAATAAGGAAGAAAAACTGATTACAATGAACTCGAGGAGACAAAATGCTTTTAAAAGCACATTCTCGTTTAATAAATTCACATCTTTCCAGATAAAATGACATGGATTCGATGATATTTCATAATTGCGCCACTATTGTTGTCAGGTCTCTTGTGTTTATATTATAAAGATCCAACTGCACCTAAAACTAAGTTCAGATGTTTGTCGTATATGACGTTTCCATCTAAATCCTAAACATTACACAGGTGGCTTGTCAAAGGCTCCTTGAAAATCTAAGCAGTGCAGAGGCTCGGCAATTAACGTCAGTGCTTGTTTTTAGATAAAAAGGCACAGTTACCGTTACAGCAATAGCATCCAAAGTGAGTTTCCATGGTGGGGAGTAAGCGTAATCTTGGGGGTGAACTAGATTGACAGAAGATGCTGCCAGGTTACCTAATGGGAGGCAGCCTGGATGTAGCACTTTTGCCAGGGAGCTTAAGTAAACCACTTCTTTCTTCCTTTATACATTCCAGGTCAGTGGGATAAATACGTTTTCTGTACATTTCATGTCTATGTAGTAATCAAATTTCATGCTTTTGAATGACAGGGCTTAGTTGGATAAGGAATTTTGTGATATGGTTTAGGGCTGAAAAAAATTGAATATATTCACTGTTTTTCATTGTTTTTCTTTTCTACTTATCTTACTTTCTTCATAATTTCTACATCAATCTGTGGGAGGTTTGTATGTGCAAACTTGTAAATAGACAGTTAATGGAGAATGCTAACATTTTGTTTTATGCAACCACTAAAAATCTAATATAACGATCTACTAAATAAAATTTTTAATTCTAGTAGAACATCAGTATGTTACTTTCAATATGTAATGTCTAACAACTACCAATGATGCCACTTGTATCTTAATAGTTATTTTCCTATATATTTTGTTTTGAAATTAAACCATAGAAGTGAAAAAAAAGACCAACAACTGGAACATTCATTTATAAAAATCATAAACTTTCATTCCTCGGAGGTAAAAAGAAAAGAAGTCTTGATAGAAATTACAGTGATATGAACCTTGAAAATAGTACGTAGAGTGAAGTAATATAGTTACAAAAGGATCAATCTTACGATCCCACTTAGATGAAATAGGCAAATATACAAGGAGTATCCCTCCAAACCACCCCCACCCTGAAAAATAATAAAACAGGAAAAAAAATCTCCCCTGGACAGAGCTTTTGTAGTGTCCATTTTTCCCATGAGGAGGCCTCCAGCAACTCACTGTGAGTTCGTGTACCCAGCGGCATTGCCTTGAAGACTCTCTCTGGTCACAGGGAAATGAGAAGTCACTGTGAAATTTGCCTTGGGTTCTGACCGAGTAGCAGAAAGATCTTCGATTGGAAACATGCCTTGCTTTAAAAGAACAGCTTCAAAGTGACCCAGACCTTTCATTCCCAATGTCATGCTTATAAGACATCATGGTGTTCTTACAACGCTGAAAGTGACCGTCAATCAAGCCAGTGCAAGATGCCATTCTCACCTTGCCCAATAAAACTCATCACATGCAATCAAAGTTCGAGATGATGCCCATTTTTTGGATGATGCCCATTTGTTTTGTTTTTTGATGTGAGGGGATAGTACATTTGGAGTTTGTTCCACCAGATCAGACTGTAAATCAAACTGTCTATTTAGAGGTTCTGAAAAGATTGTATAACAGAATGGGACAAAAAAGGTCCGATTTATTGCAGACAGAAGACTGGTTTTTCCACCACAACAATGCACCTGCTCACACAGTCATTTCAGTGCATCCGTATGGGGCAAAAAACAGCATGCCTCTCTTGCCCCATACACCTTACTCACCTGACCTCGCTCCATGTGACTTCCTTTTGTTTCTGCAAATGAAGAGGGACATGAAAGGACAGTGATTTGATGACAGAAGAGGTGAAGGAAAAAAACAAGGGAGGTGCTGTCAGCCATCAAAACAGATGAGTTTGAAAAATGTTTCCAAGAGTGGAATCGCAGATTTGAAAAATGTATTAAGTGTAATAGAGAGTATTTTGAAGGGATAAATGTTTTGAAAAAAACATTTCGGGGGGTACCCCCTTGTATACAAACCAAAGTCTAGTAGAAGTTACCAGGAGTAAGAATGTGGGAAAACAGGGAAGGTATATTTAAGGATGCCAAAGGTAATGATAGAAAAATAATTTGGAAAATCAAGGCAAGATTGGTTGAAGAATAGTTAATATAAATAATATCATTGTAATAACTGTTGAATGGGAAAACATTAACATTATATAATTATATATTATATTATAATTAATATAATATATTAATATATATTTTAACATTATATATAATGTTTTATAAAGAGAGAGAGAGATAGATATACACACCTATGAAAACTCACTCTAGTACTTTGTTAAAGATAGTGTTTTATTGAAGTATAATACAACTGGAGATAGGCAGAGCTAAGTAAAAATACAGATGTCTCCATTATTTTATATATAAAATGATTGATTATAGAAAAGATCATCTTCACTTCATAGTGCTTTAAAATGTAAAGGTCAGCCACTTGCCTAGGTGGGAGGGATTTAGCACCTAGATAAGTGGTATCAGCTCATTCTATGATAAATATGTTTTCCCCAGGATCACATTGCTTACTCGTTGACTCTTTATTTCCATGAACAAATCATTTGCATTCTGACCTTTTGCCGACAGGGAATGCATGATAGCCCCTTTTTCTTAAATTGGATATGATAGCTTCCAGTTTAAAATTTCTCTGTTTACATTCTCCTTTTGGCTCAAGGTTCCATTAGAAGACACAGCTCACCCACGATGCAATAGTCTTTCTTATTCAAGGACTTCGTTTTCTTGGAGCTATGGCTATAAAAGTATATTTCCTCACTTTGCCAAATTAATAGCCTTATCTTCAGGGTGAGTGGGTTTTATAGAGAGAAACTTAGCTGGTGGGTCGCGTTTGGGAAACACTTTTACTAGCCAGGACATAATGATAAGTCAAGATGAAACATTTAAAAAATGAAACCGGCAAGATGACAAGTGATAAAAGGGTATGAAACTAGCATGATATTATGCAAAGATCAAATGGCTTTGAAAGACAGACAGACCTCATTTTACTGTACTTCATAGATAATAGATTTTGTTTTATAAATGGAAGATTTTTGGCAACCCTTCTTTGAGCGAGCCTACTGGAACCATTTTCCTAACCCTCTTTGCACATTTTGGAATTCTATCACATTTTGGTAAATCTCAAAATATTTCCAATTGTTATTTTGTTTTTGTACACTTAATGCTGTTTGACACTCAATAAATTACCACTCTCTATGGCAAATGTACCTTGTGTATTCACAGATGTCAGGACTTAAGTGTGTCACCTTCAAATATCTGTAATGTTGCCTGAATCATGCTTCTCAGTGGTGTGGCTGTTATAGCTATGTAATTGTGTTAGGCTGAGTTTTCTGGGGATATAAAGTCAGTCACACACACACACACACACACACACACGCACACACACACGCACACACATATACATAGACACAAGGAGGTACCAAAAGAAACCCTAGAATTTTTATTTCAAAGGTATGTATTTAATTTTTTTTTTACAAAACAACCTTATCACCTTCATAGTAGTCTGCCTTTCACTTAATACAATTGTCAAATCTGTGATTCTATTATTTGGAACATTTTTCAAACTCATCTGTTTGGATGACTGATAGCAGCACCCTCATTTATTTCTTCACCCCTTCTTTGTCATCAAATCACTGGTCTCTCATGTCCCTCTTAGCTCATGGAAACAAAAACAAGTGACATAGAGCAAGGTCAGTTGAGTAAGGTTCATGGAGCAAAAGAACCTTTTTGCCAAAAATTGGTGCACTGACATGGCTTCGAGGGCAGTTACATTATCGTGGTGGCTAAACTAGTCACACAACTGCCACAAATAAGGCTGATATTTGTTGCACACTATTGGCAAACTTTTCAGAACCTCTAAATAGAAAACTTGTTGAACAGTCTGACCTGGTAGAACGAACAAACTCCAAATGCATTACAAGTCGGCATTTTCATCCGTTTGGGAAGTTGAAGGATGTCCAGGACAAGGTTTGCCATCAATCGACATTTCACCTTTTTTGAAAGGAGAAACCCACTCAGACACTTGGGTTTGTCCCATCGTGCTGTCCATGTAAGCAGTGTTCCCCATCACAACAGTTTCTATGGCGTTTTTCCAGAGCTGGGAACAAAATTTCACAGTTGGATGCTGGTCTCTTAAATCAGCCACCCAAAAAAATGAGGTTGGAGCAAAAATGCTTTTATGAAAAATTCCTTCTTACCAAAGAAAGCCTTCCCAGGAGATTCCACTGGGTGCACCAATTCAAGGCAAATTGCTCAGTGCTCGCAAGAAAATTGCATACTATTACTGTTCTGCTCCACACAGAGCAATTCCGGTTTGGGGAGGGTCCTGCTTGTCTATATATGAAATTTATACCCAAGAAGCAGCCCAGCTCAGTGCAACTGAAACCTATGATTCTGATGCTAGTGGGAGCCCATCAGACTTACTCATGAGATGAAGGAGGAAGCAGGGAGATCATAGGTTAGTGGGCACAGAGCCACGTGGACCTAAGTTCTTCAGGAATATGACAGGGTAGGAACAGTGTCCATGGTCTACAGGGCACATGGGCCATGCCACAGAGGCACAGAATCCAAGCAATCAGCAAGACAAAGAGGTGCAAGAAAGAAATTCTCCACAGCAGGTCTGATTGAAACAACAACAACAACACTCTCTCAAGGATGTCTTTAGGCTGAGCCCTATTTGAGAGATTGTGCTCCATCCCTACCTTCAAACAGGTGTATCAGGTTCACATAAAACCTAACTACCACAGTAATGTTGCAATATGGTAGTTACATAATGACAGACCATGATGTGATCTGATATAAGGGTTTTAGGGTGGGATGCCCTAGCCTTATTCAGATGATAGCCATGACACTAAATCAAAGGAACAGGATGAGAGTCAACATCCCTGATCTCATCAGAGCGCTAATCTGGTGGGGGTCAGGGAACTGTCCTTGGAAGTGGGTTGTAATGCCTTCAATCTTGCAAGAGATAAAAAGGAGAAGTCAATAGTGAGAGAAGGACCTATTACCAACAAAAAAAGAAGAGTTGGGAGCAGAGTGTCTGCTTTGGACTCATGTGCCTATAGGGGTCACCTTTTAGATCCAACACACAAGGAGACCCCCAAAGATGCTGCAAGGTGACAGAGGCCTTTTTCTAAACTATGTACCAAAAGAAAGAGGAAAGCCTCTTCTTAGAGCCACCACCATTAATTTAAATTCCTAGCATTCTGAATGTCAGAAAATAGATTATTATAATTTTAATATATATGAAGTTTTTAATTACTATTAGTTCTGTTACAGCAGCACTAGAAAAATAAGGTAACAGGGAAACTAAAAGTCCTGTGTAACCTGTGTGATTGTGATACTCATTTTATTGCAGTGGTCAGTGATAGAGCCAATTACTATGTCCATTCTAGTCCTAACGTCCTATGTGGTGTACTATGATTCTGGATTTTATTCCTGTAGCTAGCATCCCAATTTGGAGGAAGTTCTCTGTGATGGGTTTAAGGTGGGGATAAGTCCCGACTTTATTAAAGAGTGAGCATCTTTCATTTCCCTAGGGGTTATGCGCAGCAAAAAGATAAACACACTTCCATCAAAGTCATGCCTCAGTACATAAGAGCCATCTGGGACATGGAGGAAAATGGAAGGACCACTTTGTCCCATATCCAATGTTTCTGTCATGAGTAATGGAGGCAGCCTGTAATATCCAGATCAGATGCACCAGAAAAAAGGACAGGAAGGCTCAGAGGGGGCACGTAGCCCGAGGCTATGGAATGATGGGACAAAGTTAAAGAAGAGCTGGCTTCCCAGCCCTTAGAAGGAAAGGCTAAGGGATGACATGATTGAGAGACTGAGGGTCTGAGACAGACATGGCTACTGGCTGAAGGAATTTGAGGCTGGGGACCCAATGGCAGTACCCCTACTGTTTGGTGATTGTGATTTGTGGTAACCTATTAACCTCTCTAATAACCCCCCTTAATCATTAGTATTGTCTGTGAGGTCTGTGTGGCCACGACGATGGATTGTCAAACACAGCATAGAAATTGAGTATACTGTGAGGAATGGTTGGTGTCAGAATAGATAAAGAATGATGGAACATAGAAACATGTATTATTCCTGCCTTGTGACAATAGAAAACCTTAGGAGGTTAAATATTGCCCCAAGCCATTTACTGCACTATACACCAATATCTCTGAGATGTTAAAATGTTGAATAAAAGCAAAGCAGCATTGATGTTTATAGTAATACAAATTATTAAAATATAGATTCCAAAAGAGAGTAGTATTTTTTCACCATCTAGCAAAAGAAGGGGGTGGGGGTGGGATTACATATCAGTTTAAGAAGAAACTGGCCCATAGAACACTAATGAAAAGTAATGAGGAGCTGTGAGATGACATCAAGAACACACATGAAAAAAGCAAAAGATCATTGAAAAGACAGGAAAGAAATAAAACATCAGAATGAATGTCAAAAGAGAGTCTGAAACTTGTTTTTAGACAGAGTAGCTGAGGCAAATGGAAGAAATGAAGAAGTTAAAGAGCTGAACTGAAAATTTCACAGGGCAATAGAGGAAAAGTTAAATATTACATGAAAGTAAAAATTCAATCAAAATTGAAATGAAACATGAAAATACGTAGAGTTAGAAAACCAAAAGTGAAGAACTTCTCAGTAAATCTTAAATGGAAAGAACTTAATAAACAATCCAAGCGTTGAGTTACAACATTAAAAGAATACATAGAAAAACAGTGAACTACATAAGAGGAATTAATAGAAGATGGAAGGAATATTCAGAGCCAATGTACAGAGAGGACTAGTTGACATCCAACACTTTCAAAGGAGCATATATTTGCAAGAAACAATAGTGCTGAAAAATATAGTTCAAGCTGCATTGAAAGTATCTGCCAAAACCAAGGCTTCAAGACTTGATGTCATATCAATTGAAATGTTTTAACAAGTTGATGAAGCACTGGAAGCATTCACTTGTCTATGCCAAAAAACTTGGAAGACAGCTACTTGGCCAACTGACTCAAAGAGATTTACATTTGTAACTATTCTAAATCAAAGTGACTCAAGAAAATAAAATACTATATAGAGCAATATCATTATCACCTGCATATAACCTGCATTAAAGGTTTGCTGAAGATCATTCAACAACAGTTGCAGCCATACAAACATACAACTTCCCTCTAGTTCTTTAATGCTTCCTCCCCACTCCCACTAGCAGGCCCCCAATTCTACCTTACAAATCTGGCTAGAATAGAGCATGTACACAGGTACAGATAAGAGTTGGAAACACAGGGAATCCAGGACACATAAACCCCTTGGGACCAATAGAGTAGCAATATCAGGAGGGTAAGGGGAATGTGGGGGGAGAAAGAGGGAATCGATCACAATGATCTACATATAACCCCCTCCTAGGGGAATGGACAACAGAAATGTGGGTGACAGGAGACATCAGTCAGTGAACGGCATGAAATGAATAATAATAATTTATAAATTATCAAGGGTTCATGAGGGAGGAAGGGTGGGGAAGGGAAGGAAAAAATGAAGAGCTGATAACAAGGGCTCAAGTAGAAAGAAAACGTTTTGAAAATGATGATGGCAACAAATGAACAAATGTGCTTGACACAATGGATGGATGTATGGATTGTGATGAGTTGCATGTATGAGCCTCCAATAAAATGATAAATAAAATAAAATAAAAAACCTAAAGTAAGCTGCCAGAGATTCAGGGTAGATTCAGAAGAGACCACGCAACAAGGGATTTCATTATGTCTGATAAATCTTGGCTTACAGCAAGGCATACAAGAATTATGCTTATTTGTATATGTGTTATGTTTGTTTATTTGTATTTTATTAACTGTACAAAAGCATTGTACTAATGGACCATGAGCATTTATGAGAAGTGAAATTCCAGGAGCTTCATTGTGCTTATGCACAAACTGTGCCTACATCCAGAGACGGTTTGGGGAACAGAACGAGGCAACGCTGTGGTGGTCTTGTGAGGCACCATCCAGTCAGCTCTGACTCACAGAAGCCCTGTGCACGGCAAAATGAGCCCCTGCACAGCCCTGTGCCATCCTCCGCATCGTTCCTATGCCTGAGCCCCTGTGTCCCTCCGTCTCATTGTGGGCCTTCCTCTGTGTTTTCACCTGTCCACTTTACCAAGCATGATGTCCTCCTGGGAAGGGTCTATCCTGATAATTTGTTGAAAATATTCAGCACAAAATTTTGCCATCCTTACCTTGAAGAAACACATCGGCCCTACTTTTTCCAATACATGTGAATTTGCCATTTTAGAAGTCCGCAGTACTTTCCGATATTGTTCCTCAGCACTGTAATTTATGTGCATCTATTCTTCTAGAGTCTTCCTTACTCACTGTCCAACTTTCGCAAGCCTATGATGCAATGCAGAAGACCATGGCTCGGGGCAGGCACACCTTACTCATCATAGCAGCATCTTTGCTCTTCCACTCTCCAGAGGTCCTTATGCAAGAGCTTTTCCTTCGGCAATGTGCCTTTGGATCTGTGCACTGCTGCTCCCAGGAGTCCTCATCGTGAAACCAAGTGAGACAAAATCCTTGGCAACCTCAACCTTTTCTCCATTTGTCATGATGCTACCAATTGGTCCAGTTGGGAGGATTGGGATCTTCCTTTGATTGAGGAATAATCCATAGTGAAGGTTACAGTCCATGTTCATCATCGGCAAGTGCTGCAAATTCTCCCCACTCTCAGCCAGTAAGTTTTTGTCCACCGCATACTATACAGGTTGTTAATAAGCCTTCCTGATGCCACCTTCTTCATCGAATCCAGCTTCCCTGGTGATTTGCTCAGCATACAGATTGAACAAATATCGTGAGGGGATGCAACCTTTCAGTACACCTTCCTGATTTCAAACCATGCACTGCGCCCTTGTTCTCTTCTCAGGACTGCTTGTCGATCCGTGTACAAGTTCTGAATGAGCACAGTGAAGTGTTCTTGGGCTCACATTCTTTTCAAGGTCATCCACAGTTTTTGTTTGTTTGTTTGTTTTTTACAATCCACACAGTCAAATGCCTTTGTCTAGTCTGAAACACAAATAAGCATCTTTCTGGTATTCTCTTTTCAGAACCAAGATCCAGCCGACATAGGCACTTGTCTGTCAGGTTTTCACACTGCAGTAGCTTGTGTGTTTTTGTGATGTTAAAGTCACTGTTGGGTTAAGTCACTGGTATTTAAATGCCAGCAGGGTCACCCAAAGTGAACAGTTTTCAGTGGAGCTTCCAGACAAAGAAGAGACAACAAAGAAGGGCTTGGCCCCCCACTTTGTAGGAAGAAACCACTTTAAACCTTATGCAGAGATTCGAAGTATCTTCAAACACTGAAAAAAATGGTCAGAGATGCTGGCAGCAGACATACCCTGTGGTCTGAGGGCACCAGAAATGTGACTGAAGAGGAGCTGACTTCTTAAAGGAAAATAGACCATAAAGTTAGTTGGGAAAGCCAATGGGAGTGGAGTCCTCAGGATCCTCACTTGCTGATGGAGAAAGACTCAAGGTAGAGAGAAACAGCTACAAAAATCATCCAATGAATTGAACTTGGAATGTACAATTATGAATTTAGAAATATTGGAAGTGGGCAGAGAGATCCAGATGCTACACCTAAGTGAGCTGAAAGGGTCTGCTATTGGCCTTTTGGAATCATGTGACCCCCTATGCCATGAGTAACACAACCAAGGGAATTCCCATGGTTTCAAAATCGAAAATGGTGTGTGTCAGGGTTGTAGCCTTTCACTATACTTAATCAAGCTGTATGCCAAGAAAATAACCTGAGAAATTGTATTACATGAAGAAGAATGTGGTCTCACAGTTAAAGGAGGGCTTACTCACAACTTGCTGCCTGCAGATAATACAGCCTTGTTGCTGAAAGTGAAGACGCTGTGAAATACTTGTCACTGAAATCAAGGATTGTCTTCACTACAAATTAAAACTCAGTGTTAAGAAAACCAGCATCCTCACAACTGGACCAATAGGTAGCGTAATGATAACTAGAAAAAAGTTTAAAATTATCAAGAATTTCTTCTTGCTTTAATCCACAATCAACATGCTTGGAAGCAGCAGTCAGAAGATCAAGTGACACATTGCATTGGGTAACTCTACTGCACAAGACTTCTCTAGCGCAGTGGTTCTCAAACTTCCTGATGCCACGGCCCTTTAATACAGTTCCTGTGTTGTGGCCACCCCAAAACCATACAATTTTTTTCATTGTTACTTCATAACTGTAATTTTGCTACTGTTATGAATTGGGTGACCTCTGTGAAAGGGTCTTTCAACCCCCAGAGGGGTCACGACCCACAGGTTATGAACCACTGCTCTTGCATATTGAAAAGCAAGGATGTTACCTTGAGAACTAAGGTCAACCTGATCCAAGTCATGGTCTTTTCAATCACCTCATATACATCTGGACACTGGACATTAAATCAGAAAGGTCAAAGAAGAGTCTATGTTTATGAATCATGGTGCTAGCAAAGAATATTGAAAGTTTGAGGCACTGCCCAAGGAAAAAACTAATCTGTCTTGGAAAAAAGTCTATTCTGAACGTTCCTTAGAAGCAAGATGACCCAACTTCATATTAAGTACTTTGGACATGGAGAAACCAATCACTGCAAAATAAATTAGGTTTGATAAAAGAAAGAAGCAGTGACAAAGAGGAAGGGCTTCAGCAAGATGGACTGACACAGTGCTTGTCATAGTGGAGTCAAACATAAGAGCTGCTGTGGGCATGGCTCAGGGCCAGGTGGGGTTTTGTGTTAGTGTACAGAGGGTCACTCTGAGTGGGAAGCGACAACAACAGCACCAACAGCCACAAAGATGAAGCAGGTTTCTTAAGTGAGATACTATGTTTGCTGGATTCACATAGACTGTAGTATTAGCATTATTGTGAGGAATATAGACACAGTAAGATATGGTCAATTAATATGTATGTCTATCCATAATCTATTTGGTGATGTATTAAAATTATAAGTGCCATGCCTGTGCCTATAACCCCAATTTATAGGGCATTCTCTACTGATGTACAAGATTAGGGTGGGACTAGGACTAGACGTCAGTAGTGGGTATGAACAAAGCCACATCCGTTGTTTTCTTTAAAAAAGCTTTACTTCTTTAAAACTAATTTTAGTGTGAGTTAAATAATAATAATATATAATTTACCAAGGGTTCACAAGGGTGGGGGTTGAGGGAAAAAAGAGAAGTTGATAAAAATGGTTCAAATAGAAAGAAACTGTTGTGAAAATGACGATGATATCGCATGTACAAGTTTGCTTGATATAATTTATTTTTGGATTGTTATAACCTCTATAAAAGTCCCCAATAAAATTATTTTAATTTTTTAAGTGTGATTTACGATGCCATACTTTGCTTCCCTTGAAAGCATGATCAGCTACAAGAAAACCATGTCACCATCAAAGTACTTTGGTGTCTAAGACTCACCTGGAACACCGAGATAAATAAGAAGACCATCGGAAGAACAAGTCCAGCACCTCTGCCAGAAGTAGCAGAGGCAGCTAAGACCAGGTGCATAGAGCAGTGGTTCTCAACCTGTGGGTGGTGATCCCTTTGAGGATTGAATGACCCTTTCACAGGGGTCACCTAAGACCATGGGAAAACATGTTTCCCCATGGTCTTAGGAACCAAGGCACTGTTCCCCTATCTGTCTCCAGCCGGGTCTGCCCACATGCAGATTCGCCCACATACAAGTACCCGGCATGACGACTCTTACAGATGCTACAACATGCTTCAAGAAAAAATTTCATTTATTTGTCATTAGAAATAAATATTTTACAATACACAATTACATATTGTTTTGTGATTAATCACTATGCTTTAATTATGTTCAATTTGTAACAATTAAACTATATCCTGCATATCAGATATTTACATGACGATTCATAACAGTAGCAAACTTACAGTTATGAAGTAGCAACAAAAATAATTTTATGGTCGGGAGTCACCATCACATGAGGAACTATATTAAAGGGTCGCAGCATGAGGAAGGTTGAGAACCACTTCCCTAGAGCCTGCAGCACCGAGGTTCAGTGGAATAGCCCCGAGACCGTGGAGGACTTCTTCTCACTGGTCTGGGACTGTGGGACTGTGAGTTAGAGACACAGCTGGTTTCCTGGTCCATGGACGCATTGGTCAAGTGACTACTTGGCTGAAAGACTGAAGACCAGAGGGAAACTTAACGACTGGCTGAGGAGCAGTGTTGCTGTGAACCAATAACTATATCCTTACTGTTTGCTGGTCCTGACTGAAGGTTAACCTGTCTTTTTCCTCATAAACCCCTTAAATCATGAATATTGTCTGTGAGTTCAATGTGGCCACTGTAACATAATGACCAAACGCAGCCTTAGATCGCGCACTGTGAGAGGGATGGGTGGTGTTGGGAAGGCTGCTAGATCAAGGCACAGCTTACCCCCGCCAGATGGCAACAGGGATGCCAAAGGAGATCAGATCTGGCCAGCCAACTTTCAGGGTCTTTGTTGCCCAAAGCAATCAGATTTTATTGTGGTACAGCTACAGCCAAGGGTTGTAGTGGGAATGCCACGAATTGATCACTTTTGGAGTATTATTTTTTTAATAATTATTATTTTGGTATTGATATCTTGAAACCCTGGGGTACTGACATTTATTGATATATATGTATATATAATGTATATATGCATTTATAAAATTTCTACATGTTCCATAAAATTTTACAATTGTATATAAAGTAGTAGTAATGCCAATTAATGATGAAACAAGTGAAATACTGATTGAGACCACTAAACTCGTGATATGGGTAATGTGTTTTGCTAGGTTCTCTAGAGAAGCAAAATTAGTGATAATTGTATATGTATGCCTAAAGTACTAGATTTATATCAAGAACCAACTCACACAGTTATAAAAGTGGCTACATTCAGAACAAGTCAAGCCCATGGGTTCGGTGTTAAGTGGGAGGCTTCACCTGACTCATGTAACTGCAGGATGGACAAATAGAAAGCAGGATGATGAAACAGGAGACCACAGGCTGGAGGATGTCCAACCAAATGAATCCCAGGTCAGAAGTTTCCTGGGAAAGACCAGCAGTATAACAGGAGGTCCTGGGACCAGACGCATGATTTGGATCCAGAAGTAAAGAGAGGTAGCTTGCTCACACTGTCAAGTGATACTAAGAATAGGGCACACACAGAATGAAACATCCCTGAACTGTGTCAAGGTTGTCACTAGATTAAGGTTATGGTAGTCTACAATTACTCACTGCCAGGGAAATGAGGCCAACTCATGTGGACTCTATGAGAGAGGGTAGAACCAGAAGGGGCTGGCTATTGTGAACTGATAACCTTTCAGATGACAGCCCGGCACAGGTCGCTATATCTCCAGGGCTCTCTACCCTATTCTTCCCACAACAGCTCGGCTGCTTCACAGATGATCCATCATAGAGTTGACATAAAACCCAATTATCACAGGTACATTAAACAGTGGTCAGCTAAAATAGGTCCTTGAATCCACCTCAGACCCAGAGTGAGTACTCCAATCCAGTCTGGCAGGTTCCAGAGCCAAATGGCTCCACAACACCAAAAGATGTTAGGGACTGTGGGGTGGAAAGGGGGACCCGATTACAAGGATCTACATATTACCTCCTCCCCGGGGGCCAGACAACAGAAAAGTGGATGAAGGGAGACATTTGACAGTGTAAGACATGACAAAATAATAATAATTTATAAATTATCAAGGCTTCATGAGGAAGTGGGGATCGGGAGGAAGGGGAAAAATGAGAAGCTGGTGCCAAGGACATAAGTATAAAGCAAATGTTTTCAGAGTAATGAGGGCAACAAATGTACAAATGTGCCTGACATACATTGGATGCATGTATGGATTGTGATAAGAGTTGTATGAGGCCCCAATAAAATGATTTTTAAAAAAGATGCTACTCAAAAGATATATGAATACGATAGCCAGTTGTGACTAGTAAGCAATTAGTAACTTATAAAGCTGCACCTGATTCATTCTCAGACATTGTAAGCCTTCCACAACTCTGCTGATGACTGTGTTAGTCTGTGTACTTTAGAGAAACAAATCCACAGAAACTCATATATAAGAGATATTTTTATATATAGGTTAAGTGTGCATCAAGAAAACATGCCAACCCAGTGCTGCCCAAGGCTTCCACTCCAACATTAATCCATATGTCCAACACCAGTCTACAAAACCCTCCTCCATTTCACAAAACAGACATGATGCCGAATGCAGGAGGAAAGCCGAGTCAGTGAACTAACCTGTAAACATCTCAGCACTGGCAGGGGTCTCCACACAGGTGCTCCAGCACTCAGGGCTGCATCAGGGTAGGTCCATGTGGCTTCTTCTTGGGAATGTCTTGCAGGAAGTCAGCCTTGCAAGCCGAAGCAGGGAACTGCTAAGGCAGCTGCACCCTGGTCTGACCATCACAAAGCAACAGACCAGAGAGCTGGAAAGGTGAGGCTCACCAAGCCATTTATCCCTCCGCCCTTCAATTAATCCCACATGTGTTTATTGACCAGGTTGCCACAATAAACTAACTAACTCAATGACTGATTTACACATATGGCTATAGCTAGATTATTGGTTTTTTAATAAATCATTTTATTGGAGGCTCATACAGCTTTTCTCACAATACATACATACATACATACATACATACATACATACATACATAAATAGTGTCAAGAACATCTATACATTTGTTGCCATCATCATTTTAAAAACATTTTGTTTACACTTGAGCCCTTGGTGTCAGCTCCTCATTTTTTAAATTAAGATTATTTTAAAACAAGGATAGCAACTTGGGGTCACCTCCCTTCTGGTGGACTTAAAAAGATGAGGCTGTCCCATAGTTGTTGACGTGGATCAATGTCTTTAGATAGCTTTTCTTTGAGTGATTTATTTAGTTAAACAAGGATAGTGATAGACCTAATTTGAAGCTATTATCTGGATTTCTTCTGTAAAAGAACCACTGATCAAAGGAAATTCAAGCAATAGTGATTTCCTCTACTAATATACTATTTCTCTATTGGTCTTCCATTTATGCATGAAGAGCAACAGGAGAGAAATTGGGTCTTCGTGGAGGAGAGATCAGCCAGGGAGCACTACCCTGACTCACAGCTGGAGGACAGCACACGAAACACAAGCACACTGTTACGATGGTGAGAATAAGCAGCTGTCCAATCAAGGCAAACATTAGTTGTGGCTTGGCTGTATCAACAACTAAAAAGATAAACAGGTGCATTTTCAGGCTAGATGTCTTCTTCAGATGTCATTTGCTTTTGGACCTAAACTAAAATCAAACCCACTGCCATAGTGACCCCCACAGGTCAAGGACAAGGTAGAACTGCCTCTGTGGGTCTCTGAGACTTAATAATTAAAGGAGTAAAAATCCTCGTCTTTCTCCCATGGAATTTCAGGTGATATCCAACTGATGACTTTGCAGTTAGTAGCCCAACACATCATCAGGGCTCCTTTGGAGAGATGGGTTGTCTAAAGGAAGGTGACATCCTTTCAATTATCCGATGGGTTAGCTAGTCCAATTCTCCTCTTAGTCTTCCTTAATTGTATCAAATGGATCCCAGATTTTATTCCTTCTGGTTTGACTGCATTAGGACTGGTGAGGAAGACAGGTTTATTCTGTTCCAGTCAAATTCTACCAAGTTGGTTTTTTTAAGTATGCCTCCTTTAATATATATCATCTTTGGGGGAAATATTAGGCAAATTCTGGATGTCTAGCTTCTGCTCTTGAGATGTTTCTTTAAGTTGTAAAGATATTCCTTAGAATATTGGATTAATGACTGTAAATATTTCAGCAATTCACTTTGATTAATATTAGAAACTGTGACGGCAACCTAAGGGGAACCATGGGAGTCCCAGTAATCATGTCATAGGTGATAGGATTGTGTGGTTTTATGCTTTGAAGATGATGTTGGCAACATATGTACAAATGTGCTTGAAACAACAGATGCATGTATGGATTGTGATAAGAGTTGTACGAGCTCCAAATAAAATGATTTTTTTTTAAAGAAAAAAGGAAGGAAGGAAATAAAAAAAACTCTCTCTTAACAGAAACACACATACGAAAAAATAGATCGTGCGATTTTAAAGTGTGGACCTCAGATTTAAAATATCCAACTGGAGTACCTTGGTCCAGGAAATCTTCAAAGGTCACAAAACTTTGTGATTTGGATCTTTTAGACTTCATTAGCTCTCTCTAAACTGGAGGACTGAGTATGTTAGGAAAAATATAGCCTTTTGTGAATGATAAGACAACAAGACAGCGTTGGTTTACTTGACCAATGAAACGCATTACTTGGTCATGACAAGAAGCTTCAGGTGATTCTTTCAGTGGCGCTGACACTTTCAAGAAAGTCACTTGCTATGGAAGTTGTGGGAACACAGCAGCAGCCAGAGCTACTCAACGCAAAAGTCTGAGCAGCACTGCCGGTACAGTAACGCATTTGAGAATGGAAGCTGAGTCAAATCCATTTGCCACTGAGTACTCCTGGAAGGTAAAGTCTATTGTTCAGGTAGGATTTTAAGGTATTTTCTGGGAATTTCGTGAGAGAAAATGGCAAAATATTTGACATTTGAAAAAAATTACCCCACCAAATAATTACTACCTTAAACTAATACTGGAGTAGAAAAATGTTGAGGCTCATACCAAGTGCAGAAAAATGTTTTAATACAGCAGGCCTGTGCCAGAAGCCTTGGCAATGTTGTGGGCTATGCTTTAGGCTGCTAACAATGAGGGGCCAGTCCCAAACACCAGCTGCTCCATGGTGGGTCGGGGGGGGAGGGAAATGGGGCTTGCTTCTCTTGTAAAAGGTTACAGCTTCTCAAATCCAGAGAGCAGGGCTCTGGTTCACATGGTCACTATGACTCAATCTTGAGTTTTTTTGTTTTGTTTTCTGGGGGATATTGAGCAAAATAACAAATCATCAACATAATGCAGCAATGTGGACCTGTTTTCACTACAAAGGCTACAAATCCATACACAGAATATGATAAGAATAGGTGAAATCTTCAGTGAATCTTTCAGGTATTAGAGTCCAGGTGAACGGGCTACTTTCCTACATGAAAACAAATGAGTGCTGGTATTTAAGAGGCACACACATATTGAACACTGGTACACGGCACAATTAAACACTGGGAGTGGGAATCTCATCTAAGGAGACCTTGTGTTTGAGGAGCCATGGTTGCTTGGTGGGTGCATGTTGGCTGCAAGCCCAAAGTCAGCTGTTTGAATTCACCAGCCCCACTGCAGGAGGAGGCCGAGGTTCTCCAACCTCACAGCTGCAGACCCTGCCCTGCTGGGTTGCTGTGAGCCGGCATTGACCTGAGGTTTTCTTTGGAGTGTTTTTTGTTACTTATTTGAGTGGTTATTGGGGGATTTAGCGGGGGGGGGGGGCAAATATTTAAGTAAATCTATTTGATATGTTTTTCAATATAACTGACAAAGCGTGACCTATATCTGTGGATGTTATGTCCCATAAAGTTTTAGAAGCTTGAGAATAAATATCAGAAGACTAAATATTAGAACTAAGCTGAGTTGAAGAATGAGAATGTTTACACATAGCTAGTTACTTTTTCTTCCTGAATATTATCTAATTCAGAGCCCATCTCTGTCAATTTAGGAATGTCCAGTAGATTCGTGAATATTTTCACAATTTTATTAAATTATAAATGGAACTTTCATTTGGATTAAAATATCTTCCCTTGAAATTGATGAGACTATCAGAACTGAACCAAAAAAAGTTCACCGATCATCAATAGGATCCAGAGATATCAGAACATCTTGGAAGTTAATAAGAATTTATGCCTGGTTGGTAACATCCACTACTTTGTGGTTTTAGCACTCTATGGTAGTAACTTTTGTAAACACATGTGGTTAATAGGAGACAGGGTGGCCCTTTTATCAATATTCACAACTAAACAAACTCAGTGTCTTTAAATTCTGCCTCTTCTAGCAATAAATGAACTTCGGTTTGAGCAGCAAACATGTGGAAACACTGATATAAGTACTTGGAACATGCCAGGAAACTTCAACAAGTACTTCAACACCTGCAGCAAATGTATAAGGATCCTCACCGAATACAGAACAATCTTTCGTAATGATACGTAACCCTGGGTCTGTCCACCAAATAAAGGTGATGTGAGCAGGATCATGCGCATCATTTCTGGGGATAATTTTCAAGGGCAGTTCAAATACCCTTCATGCATTAGGGAAGCTTGGATAATGTCTAATCAGAGAAGTTGGAAAGCAGAAAAAATATAAGTAGCAACTGACAAAGGATGGAGCAGAAATTTCACATTCTAATTCTTTCTTGTGTTTAGTTACTGTAGAGATGGTGTCCTGCAAAGTAGCTATTTTAGGATCTTGATGCTTTTAGAGGCCTCAACACACCAATCAGAATAGCAAACCCAAGGTCACTGTTGAATTGAATCCCTCACTTCCCTAGCACACCGTGCAGGAGTGAGATCTAGAAAAAACCTAGATAACCAGATAATTTAAAAGAGTCATCTATCTTTCAACCTCTCTTGGGTGAGGTTATGCCAGACAAGAATATTCATATTATCAGGACAGCATGGGGTTCACGTATTAAGCATATATCCAAGAAAGCAGCTCCAATCTTCTTTAACCCCACCATTCCCCCATTATATAAAGGCAGATATAACAAATAAACTTCTGCTTTGAGAACCAAATCGAATCCACAATAAAAACTAAAGGAGCACTGACACAAGGCAGCTGAGTATCTAGAGTTTTGATTTGTTTTTATGAGTCCTGAGTAGTCTTGGAAATGGATGCCCACCAGATCCCAGGCCCCTGTCTGGAGGCCTTGGGAATCATCAATATAAGGAAGCTTCATAATCCCACTGCTGACAGCAGAAATGCCAAAAGGTTAAAGCAACTAATTTTATTGAGGAAGAGTATGATTTTAGGTGGGCGATGCTAAGTTAAAAAATGCAGCTCCCCATTCAGGTACAGAGACGTGACTACGCACATAGAGAACAAAGGAAAGGTCCAGAGTGAAGGTCAGATTGGCATCAGCCTAGACTGCGTTGACATGAATTGGGGAGCCACTTGTCTAGAAGTTAGTTCTCTAGACTAGTTCCCGCCTAAGTGAGTGGGACCGGCTACTTCAGTGATACTTGAGGATACATTTCCGCAGGGATCAGATAATTTAAGCTCTGACCAGTTCTTCCCATGAAAAAAAATGCTTTCTCTCTTGACCTTTTCCTACTGGACATGGGTGCTGGTGCTCTCTTTCTCCACTCTGACACGAGTGAGTCCAGTTTGCAATGTTTTCATTTACAAGGAATCTATGTGTCAGCCATAAAAATATAGACTTCTATACTAAGTGATACAAGGACTTGTTCTATGTTAAAGGTGGTAAAATCAGTAGGGGTAAGCAATATCCTCCCCACAAAATTCATAATTTAAGTGTAGTGTCTTCAAGAGTAATATATCGCCCTTTGAATAAGATATACTAACTTTAACAGTAAAACTTTTCTGAATGTAGAGCAATAAAATCCTATGTAGGATATAAATCCTGTTTATTTTCTGCCTCAGATGCCAGTTGTAATACATATTATAGTCCCACCATCTGACTGAAACATCTGTTACCTGTTTTGTTCCGGATTTTGAAAGCTTCCATTTCTGTGTGGCTGATCCCCACTATGTGTTTTATAATGTAAACGTGGCATAACAGCAGATAGCAGATGTTCCTTAGCATTTGGTTCCCTGCCCTTTAATGACCAAGCCTGCAAATCTTCTTTTAATTTCTTAAGTAACATAAGGATCCTACAATAATCTAGCCTTTTGCACCTCTAAGCAATTTACAGAATTAGTCCATTTGGTTACAAATACAGGTGGAAGAATACCTTTGCAAAGGTTTCTTTTGGGCTTTTGGGTGTGGTTGTTTTTTCTCTAATAAAACAAAAATGTATTTCCGTTTATGAGACTAAAAATCTGAATTCAATCTTCTGGCTTTAGAGGAAGACTTTCTCTGGTATCTCTGGGGAAGTCCTGTCTCATTAGCTCTGTGTGCTGAGTGCATGGAGATCTCCACGTGACCTGCATTGTTCCCACATATCTGCTGGCTCAAACTTTTCTAACTCTATCCCATAAGGGATTGACAGAAACCATACGATAATTCTTCCTCATTAACATATCACTAACAACCATTCACAAATGAGAGTGTGACCATAGGCACAGAGGTTGGGACTTCCAATACCTAATTTTTGTAACACAATCCAATCCTTTACCCCTTTTGCCCATTCTTTCCAGTAGAGGTAAAAACACCCTTCTTGGTGCCTCCCTTCATATCAGGTGCTACACATCCCTATATTTTACTCATTCAGAGACCGAACCATCATTCTGGCAACCAGCAGGCATTTAAGGTGAGTCTACAGGGTGTTACTTGAAAACTAAGTTGTGTTTTAAAATAACAAAGGCCCTTTTATAAAAGATGAATTAGATAATACAAATGTTATTATTAGACATCTACTAATTTATTGTAATAGTGCAATACTCATCTTAAGATAGGGAAGTCCTGGTGTGGACTGGTTACACGTGGGGCTGTGAGCTGCGTGGTTGGCAGCTCTGTGGGAGAAAGACCGGGCTTTCTAGTCCTGTCAACAGTTGCAGTCTTGGAAGCCCACAGGGGTCGCTATGAGTCAGCGTGGACTCGATGGCAGTGAGCTTGTTTGGGGTTCTTTGGGTGGTAGAGCAGTAAGAATACTTGGCTGTTAATCCTGTGGCTGGCGGTTCAAGCCATGCAGTCCCTGTGTGGGAGAAAATTATGGCTGCCTGCTTCCATAAAGAAGATAGCTTTAGAAACCGTGTGGGCGGTTCTATTCCATCCTATATGGCCTCTATGAGTCAGATTCAACTCAATGGTAACAAGTTTTGAGTTTTTGGAATATACAAGTGAGGAAGCACAAGATACTCATTTGGAAAAGCTATAAGTAGTAAGAGATATGGATCCAGATGGCAGCTGATCCAGTTACTTTAACCCCAAATAAAAATATGAATGAACAATTTATCTGATAATTCCTACCACATGACAGATGTGGGGGAAATAAACAAGGACCTCGGTGGCAGGCAGGTCTGAAGCCCCAGAAAAGACATCTCAACTACTGTCAGCCATGTGATACCCCCCAGCTGAAGAATTACATGTCATGCACACTATGCCAATTCCTGACCAACCAAATTGGGTTGTTCTAAGTTAGGATATTTGTTACCCAGCAGTGGATACCCCAAACTGATGGTGTTCTGAAAAAGACGGATTCCTCTATTGAGCATTATGTTTATCATTGACAAATGTTTCTTATTTGGAGTTGAGGGACTATTATATCACAATTTTAAAGATTCATGGGTAGCTTATTTAAAGACATGTTTTATGTACTCATAAAGAAAGTATAAAGGAATAGTTTGTAATGGAATCAAATTTTAATTTGTTATGTAATAAGGGTTAAAAAATGACCTCTGATACATGATTTATAAGTGTTTTATAAATCTAATTTGTCTTCTTGTCTTTTCATCTGTCAGGTTATCTTTTCAATGTAATTACAAAATATGCACACTAAGAAATGGGCAATGCTATAGCCTTAATCAATTTAGTGGAGATTAAAATGAGCTATAACCCCTTTTTATTATTGTCACTATCTGAATAAAGCACCGATTTAAAAAGTTATCCAGACACTCCTTTACAATCCTATTTGTTAGCTGGAGTGTCAAAAATGCTCAGAAATCCTAATGCACACATTTTGATTAGCTTCCAAGCCACAGGACTTCAGGCAGAAAGATATTTCAACCCAATTGGAGGTCCTCGGGGAAAGCATGACTGCCCAGCTTGATTGATTCCAGGTACGTAGCCACAGGAGCATCATATCTCAATGAATAAATGAATCTGCTTTATGATCATTACACTAAGGTTATGAGTCTAAAAAGGTGCCATAGTTGCCAGAATAGAAACTTCCATTTTTTAAACTAAATGCATTTACAGTGCAAGAAAACATACGCTTAACAACTGGCTATTAGTGCAAGATTTCTCCACGAGCAAATTCATGTTTTTAGCAAGTTGTGACCAAGGTAGATACCATCTCAGTATGATTTTCTGAGATAAGACTTGCTGTTGGGGAAAAAAAACATGATATTTTTCCGTATGTTCTCATTATGATGTACAATTTCAGATGAGAAAGGAACAGATGAGTTTGATGTCAGAAAAACCTGGATAGGCTGTGTTTCATTTGAGTAATTAAAAGCTTTAAAAATGTTTAATTTTCCTTTCTGCTCTATGTTTATTCATGATTTTAGTTACTGTTGTAAATGCAGATGCTTCATAGCTGTGTGAGATAATGGGGTGTTTAGTTTCTTCATTCTTATAGAATGACATATTTCACTGGGAGTGTCATAGGATAAAATCAGATCTTCGCCCTAATGTGTGAAAATGGGAGCCCACAAACTTACTCTGGGTCAGATAGTAACTATTTTCTGGCCACTTTGCCTGTTAGAACTACTGAATTCTGCCTTCCTAATGTGGACGTTGTCATAGACATGACATAAAATCATGGGTATGACTGTGTTTCAGTACAGAAGACAATTTGCTGAACCCTGTCATATATACATATATTGGAGTTACCAGATTTTATTCTTTAATGCACCTCATGTCTAGGAGGATAAAATTGTGAAATCGAGTCATTAGGGGGAAAAAAAGAAATTAGTGCCCCAAAGGATCAAACATGCTGCCGTCATGTTAATTCCACATAATAGACACCCTTTGTAGCATTCCCACAGCTGTAACTCTTTGCTGGGCGCACAGTCAGAAGAGATAAGCAACGTCTAGAGGATAGGGGCAAGAAATTACAATGCCATCGAGGGCGACATGCTTCAAAGCATAATGGGTAAAGGGAGACTCAGAATAGACACTATTTTTCTTGTTGCAAGCAAAGTGCATGAAGGCTGTAAGGCAGAAATACTCCTTAGAAATAAGTCATGACTTCTCCGGAGGTTAGAGAGCTCAAGGAAAGTCTTATAACATCACAGGGATAGGCATTCACAGCATTTGTGCTTAAACCCAGCTATACTTTCTATCGAAGCTACACTTTTTATATGACTATTTAAAAGCAAGCAAGCGCGCGCACACACACACACGTCTAAATAAAAATGGCTTACAACTATTGAATGCCCGGATGGGATCAGATCTGTACAATCAAGCATGGGCTCACTTTGTATTTACATTTGTGTTCACTAGTGTGGAACCTGACACCAGCAATGGCTTTTCAGCCCCATCGGATCGCATGGATAGGTCCCCTCCTATATCGCCGATTCTCTAAAGCACCCCTGCTGCTCGTTCCTTCTTCCTGCATGCCAATGGAGGAGCTACATAACAGCACTTTGGCCAGACGAGCTTGGGGGTAGGAGTTACAATTGCATTGAATTTGGGAAAAAAAATGTTTGCAAAAATATTTTTTCTGCTCCACTCCATCAATTTTAATTCTGGAATTCCTGAAGAGGTAGCTGCAGCCATTAAGGGAACTGGGAAAAATTATTCTCAGATAATACTAGTCTATATGGAAACATCATTATATTTAGACTGGAACTGACTTAATCCTTACTCTTTCAAAGCACATATCATGCATATATGACATGATCTGAAATAGCAATATAACATCATTGTGTATTTGCATACATTGTTCTTGTTATTACAGTTGATGGCGCCCCTCGTGTGTGCAGATTAAAAGTGTATTTTCTAAGCTATTCAAGGCTATGACCTCTGGCAGAGCGATTGTCAGGGCTGTCTCCCCAAGCCCCTCCGGGTGGCTTTGATCCATTGCCTTTCTGCCAGCAGTCAGGTGCTTACCTGTTGGCACCACTCAGGGATGTCGTGCACATCTGTACATACATGATATTCATACATTGTATATGATACATTCTTGAAGATGACCAAAATCACTCTAAGTTTGTATCATACAATCCAATACATCTAATACACAAATAGTAATATTAGCAATAGTATTTTTCATGTGCTACTAAATGTTATCTCTGTATTTTTTTAAAATCATTTTATTGGGGGCTCTTACAGCTCATAACATTTCACACATCAATTGGTTCAAGCATATTTGTACATACATTCCCATCATCATTTTCTTTTATTTTCTTTTATATTTTATTTGGGACTCATACAACTCTTATCACAATCCATACATATACATACATCAATTGTATAAAGCACATCTGCACATTCCCTGCCCCAATCATTTTCAAAGCATTTGCTCTCCAATTAAGCCCTTTGCATCAGGTCCTCTTCCCCCCCCCTCCCCGCTCCCCCCTTCCTCATGAGCCCTTGATAATTTATAGATTGTTATTTTGTCATATCTTGCCCTATCCAGAGTCTCGCTTCCCCTGTATTTTTATACAATATATAAAGTCAGGCAAATGCTAGTACTAAGTACAAGTGGCAATAAATAGCGATACATACCCTGTTTGTACACAAATAGCATGTGTCTGTTATGTTTGTTTGTACACAAATAGCATGTGTCTGTTGTTTGTTTGCCAAATGCTCCCACCCCACAGGAGGCCTTTCTGTAAGCATCACTATGTTGTTTGTTTGTTGTTGTTGCTTGGTTGCTGTTATTGTTGTAGCTTTGTTTTTATTTCTATTATTGATAAACAAAAAACCATAAAACTTGTTTACAAAAATACTTCCCCTAAAGGAGGAAGTCAATGTAGAACAAACATGGAAAGCACATGTAGATTGTGTCAAACTATGATAGATTCATTAAGAATTGCTGCTCCATACTAAAATGACAATTATTTGTGGAAGGGGTGAGGGATGGCTTTCAGGCAAATCATTTAGCACTGTAGTTCCCAATGGGAGGGTATACCCCAATAATGGAGCTCAGTAAAAGTTACAGATCAGATTGTTCCAAAATCAGATTGTTCTTTCAACTTTAAAAGAAAAACACCACACAATTAAATGAATACCTTTCATAAAATTAAATTTACATAACTACCATGGAAAAATGCATGTGCATTCTCTATCTGATAATTTAATTTGCCCAAAGAAGTCTGTACCAAAATAAGTCAGCCTCGATGGGTTTACTTATGCAAACTGACAGCACAGTGCTGCCAAGATTACTAAATTCTAGTGTTATCAGAATTCATGAAATGCAGTTTGGCTAAAACGCCTGAGAACTCTTTCTGCAGTTCCAAATTAGATCCCACTATTTCATGGAGCTGCTTTGTTGTGTGAAATCTAAATTTAAATGCTATCCAATTTACAATGTTTTCGTTCTTAAAATAATAAATAAATGAAACAATTTTACACCTTGATGAAAACAATACATTTTATTTTTTATTAATTTAAATCAATGCAATGGACTAGTCTAAAAATATGGCAGTATTTAATTGGTGTGTGCTTCTCCAACACAATTCTCCTCATCAACATAATGTGCATCAGATTGTGGAACTTTGATAGAACCATGAATCTAAATTTGAGTGCTTAGGTTCTTACCCTAATCTGCATTTCTCTGCACACAAACATTGAAGCACTTTCTTTTCCTCTTTAGGCATGCAAACATATCAATAAAGATGTCGTACACGTGAAGTACACTTCAGAAACAGAAAACAGCTGACATTTCAGCCAGAAAGACAATTTTCCTTGGGGGCTCTTTCATTGCCTTAACACTAATCTGTGACAAAAAGGTCTTGTCAGATTCTTATTGCATTTAAGAAGCTTTGGGTGAGATTTGTATTGATCTAGAATAAAAGAACTGACAACATTGCAATAAATTTTTACTACTTAGAACTGATCAATATGTGCTTTGCCCCTCAAAACTTTTTACAGAAAATTGCCTTGAATTGTTTCATCTATAGCCATATTCTGCTAACTTAATTCTCTCTTATTCAGAATATTACACCACACACTTAATGAAGAGAGAAGCATTGATTTTACTGGTTTGCTAAGACCTATATTTCCCATGAATCAACTATACTGAATATATAAAATACACTCCCCCAGACATACAGCACATGTATATGCCTATGCACATGCAGCACAAGTGCATATACATACAGGTACAGACAGCTAGTTCATAGATAACTCAAACATTTGCATATACTATTTTTCAAATTGAACACTTATATAAGTGGAAAATTTCTACTTGCACTTTTATGATTATAGAGATTATCAATGAATAAGATTGTTTCTATACTATTTATATGGCATCATTAAAATAAATTTAAAAGGCACTTTTATATTCTACCCCCAAAAGATTTTTAAGTTTATCTACTTTCTTTCATGTGCTTTGAATATGTCATATTTGAATAACAAGAATAATGTGTTTTAATTACTGATTCTTTTTTTAAGCATTTTTCTTCATTCTTTCTTGTGCAATCTGTTGGTAAATTCAAATCATTCACTGGACTGTGGAGATATCAAGTCTAAGAAGCGAAGGAATAAAAAGTGTTCTTCATCAAGATTGTTTGAAAAAATTGCCATCAAAGAATAGGTATGCTAATAATTGACATTGTGAGTAGAGTGCAAATCCTTAGAGATTTCTACTGCCTAAAAATGGTTGTTTACTTTGTGATTAATTACCTAACTATAAACTATTAGAATAATTTTGATTACTTTTAGAAAATTGAAATCTTTAAAGCTTGCATGAATGAGAGAGAGGTGTCAATGTGTTTTTATCTGAGGATATTGGATTATTCAAGCTTAAAGGTCAATAAAATCTATTCCCACTTAGGATCTAAAATGAACCTCTAGTTCACCATGCCTAAAATATATTAAATATATATATAACTATTTTTATTTCAGGTTGTCTTTAAAATATAGCAGAGTATAATACACAGTCATATATCGATTGCAATTTTAACAGAAATTTATAGAGAAAATCCTCAATAAAAAACACTAATTTTTCAATAGATTTCTGTCTCTAGGATATTTAGTTAATGATCCATTTTCTTCTTATACAAAAAAGGTTTTTCACTTCAAACTAGTGCCATATATGTGAAACATTCTACCCTTCACTCAGCACTAAATTAACTTAGCTGTCAGGAACATCACAGTCCAGGAAGCATGAACACATACACAGAGACAGCATAGCAGTCATCCATTGGCTCCCAGACCAATGTCTATGGCTGCCCACTTTTTGGTCATGATCAGTCAGAGAGGAGCTTGAGCTGGTGCAGCCCCTTTCCAATTCAGGGAAGACTGCAACACTTGGAGTCTTTCCGCTTGTAGAAGAGCTAGTCTAACAGCCACCGAACTCCCAGCGGCACGTGGCATACGTCCATTCTCATAAGCAGCTGCTTCTCATCAATACTAGTCACGTGGTGCTGACATGGAAGCTCAGTAATTAGACACAGGTGAGTGGTCGGTTAGTGTCCTGAATGGATTCTATTTTATTTGGAAGTGGCATCTGTAACCTCTTAGCAACGGCCTGAGTTAATGTTGCAATGAAAATTCACCCATAGTTCAAAACCTTGAACATTCTGACATTACAGAAAAGGTCACAGAATTAGCTTTTACTTTTATATTTCCATTTAAAAATTCAATTTAATTGTTTTATATGCCCAAATGAAAAACATGGGTGACGCTTGACGGTCTGAAATATTATAATCAGGCTTTGATGATTGTGCTGCAATAATATTTTAATATAATTTCCTCTTTAAACTTCTTTTGAAATGAAAATATTTGTTTCTGATGTGGGAAAAACAAGGCACAATACATTATAAACTAACGTTTATTGAACGGTAATTTCAGTGTCCCACTATGTAAAAGCGGGCTATCGTAATATTTTGGACACGGATAATACCTTACATGCCCTGTCTTGAATACCTAGAGCTGCAGTAGAAGCTCTTTCATTTGTTCTCACATTTTCTTGCAATCTGAAATCAGAGCAATGTTTCACATGGAATACTTTCTCCTATGTCAGCTCAGGGGGAAAGTCTGAGTCTGGGACTAGTCCAGACTAGAGGAAAGTCCTAGTCTCTGTTGCCTGGCATCTGTCTACCCCATCTCTGCTTCCTTGCCTACTTACTCTGCTTGCTTATATCTCAAAGTTATTTGGCTTCAAACATGCCTTATACTAATACTGTTTCATTAGCATAACAAAGTCATTCCCAAATGGGACAATAATTACAGAAATAAAAGCAAAAAGCAAACCCACTTCCATAGAGTGCATTCAGACTCATAGCAATCTTATTGAACTGATTAGATGTTTTTTTCAAGATTTCATTTTGACAGGTGTAGACAGCCCAATTTTCTCCTAAGAATCATACGCGTAAGGGTTAGGATATATAACATATATTGAGGAAGCACAATTTAATCCATAACATGTATGAAGTAAAGCTCACTAATTAAGAATAATGGACATAATACTACTCAGATGGGGTTGTGTTTAATCAAAGCAGATACAAACTGTAACTATTTCTGATCATTCAGAAGAAACAAAGAAACCTCAACCTATAGCACATATATTTTAAAACATATTTGAACTACACTTCACTTAAAACCAATCTGAAAATATAATAGGAAAGAGAAAGAAAATTACATCAAAGTGTGAGTCTTCAGAATTAAAGAAATACTGATTTTGGACTTTGCTCTGAGTAAATTGCTAATCTTGCAGATTTATCACCATTGTTTAGTAGGGCACATGTCATGAACAAGATGCAATTCTTGATGCCCTTGCAGGGTGAAAACAGCATTTGATAATTCTAAAGGAATAATCACAATATATGAACAGAGGTTGAAGGTGTGTGTATTGGGAGAGGAAATAATATTAGCCCAATAGAGAAACTGAGAAAACACACCCAATCTTAACTTTAGCTTTATCTACTGGAATGTGAGCAGAAAGATAGAAATAAGCGAATAATAATAATCATTAAAAAACTAAGAAACAAAAAAGTTGCATGATCACCCTCACCCTCAAGCAAACAACCATTTATATTTGAGCCCAGAATTCATAATAATTTCATAAAAAATAATGCAACCAAAGGGTGTGCAGTGGATTTTCACTGATAGTGCTTCTAGGTACATCCCAAAAGTCAACAGAAAATCCTCTCTGAAAGGAAGCATTTTAAATTTGAAAAACCAAGATGATCTATTTATCTGTTTTCAGGACACCAGCTTATAATAAAAATGTCTAAGCTCGTGGAGAAACAAGTTACAATGAATGGGGTAAAGAAACATTGGGCTACAATATTGCAGAAATACGATATAGTTAAGATATTAAAAGTAATTGAGGATAGATTTTTTCCTTTCTATTTTATTTTTTAAACATTTTATTGGGGGCTCATACAATGCTCATCACAATCCACACAGCCATCCGTTGTGTCAAGCACATTTGTACATTTGTTGCCATCATCATTCTCAAAACATTTGCTTTCTGCTTGAACCCTTGGAATTAGTTCCTCATTTTACCCTCCCCCCTCTCTTATGAACCCTTGATAATTTACAAATCATTATAATTTTGTAATATCTTACACTGTCCAACGTCTACCTTCACCCACATTTCTGTTGTCTGTCCCCAAGGGAGGAGGTTATATGTCGATCTTTGTAATCGGTTCCTTCTTTCCAAGCCACCCTCCCCCACTCTCCCTCCATCCTCCCGATATCGCCACTCTCACCACTGGTCCTGAAGGGATCATCTGTCCTGGATTCCCTGTGTTTCCAGTTCCTATCTGTACAAATATACATCCTCTGGTCTAGCTGGATATAAAAGGTAGAATTAGGATCATGATAGTGGAGTGAGGTCGAGGGGGCAGGAAATATTTAAGAACTAAAGGAAAGTTGTATGTTTCATCGTTGCTACCCTGCATCCTAAAGATATAGGGCAAGTAAGGTATAAAACGAATAAGTCAAATTTGATAAAAGGATGAAATACCTTAAAAATAACAAATCATAATTAAAACAAAAAATCAAAGGACAGGTTGGTTCTTTCTCCATTAATCGGACAAGTTTTAACCTTCCTCTGACTGAAAATAAATACAAAAGATGAACAAGAATCTATTAATTGTATCCTAGAGCAATAAAGGCAACCACAATATTTGAGTGCTCAAAACTCCACGACACTGGAGTCAGGCTTTTGACACTGCTTTCCACTCTGATAGGATTTGCCTTATCCCCAAATAGTGGCACTCATTCATTAGACAGAATTGGATTGACAACAAAATAGCAAGTAAGTGGCCACTGTATTACAAAATGATTTTTGTTGTAACAATGTAACATTAGCAGGAGGGTAACATTTGTTGTAACAGTGTAACATTAGCCAGGTTTCACAGTGGTTTAAACCAGTTTTGCCCTAGGCAATGAATTAAAATTGGGATACTCTGGTATTTGCAAAATATGGGTGTGTGGAACAATAACTGGAATGAAAATCACATGTCAAGGTACCAGCCTTCAAAAAACCAACTCATGAATTCAGAAAACACTGTCATGACTCAATGCTGACTCAGAGTGACCCTCTGTGGTTTTCTGAGAGGGCAACTCCTTAAGGGAGTAGAATGTTCAGTCTGTCTCCTGGAGCTACTGTTAGTTTCAAACTGCTGACCATGGGATTGCATAACCATTACATAACTATTATATCAAATGTCAGTCTTTTTCAGGAGTCAAATGTGAATGGAAAAACATATTCAAAGTGCTTCATTTGGCTGCCGTGTTTGAATATGGCATCATTGTTTTCTACTCTCCCAATAAATAGAATTGTTTGCTTTGCAACATATAGGCTGCCTTTTTCTTTAAAGAGGGAGGTTAGGTTTCTGGCAAGACATTGACCTGTGATTTTTCCCATTCTGAAACACTCCCAAATTCCAGTCCATGATGCTTTTTTCTTTGTCAGCAATGACTAAGCCAGGAAGAACTAGTTACAAACCTAGACAAACACAACAATCTGAGCAGAGAGCCCAGTCTTTCAGGTACATGGGATCATAACATGCATCATAGAATTGTTGGTAAATAGAAACATATACAAATTCAATAAAATGTGATTCCTGGGAAAATTTATTCTATATGGAGATATAGAAATAAATTTCAATGTTTCTTCCCTCCTGGACTTTGTAATGTTGTGTTCATAGATTACAAAATACTTTCCTAAAAATGCTCCCTTGGATCTTACGGCAATAAATCCTAACTTCCTACTAAATATTTAAGCACCAATACCAGCATATAGGCTAAAAGAACAACAAAATCTACTATATGTTGTCAAGAGCACAATTATAAAAGGCAAAATTTCAAATCATTTTTAAAAATATACAGAATTTTATCATATTTTGGGTAAGAAACAATTTTAAAAATAGGTTTCAAAAATGCAAGTAGGTCATGAAGCAAATTTGATAAATTAAAAACATTCAAAGAATAGAAAATATTCTCAATATTAAAAATATTATAAAAGTAATAAACAAATAAAACACACTTGGGGAAGATATTTGACTTTTGCATTCAGACTAGATAAGTTCTTACATGTTAAAATATGACAACACCCTGAAAATATAAAAGTGAGTACAAGGTAAGACCAAACTTTTCACAAGCACAATTTTAGTTAGGAAGGGAAAAAATGAAGGTGCAGTAAGGTACTTACACTGTATCACACTGAATAAATTGGCAAACATTTTTTTAAAGTCTGAAAATCCCAACTTTCCCAAGGATGTGGAATATTTATTTCATCAACTATTGTCGAGAATATGATATACACTCACACATACTTTGAAAGGGAGGTAGATGAATTGGTTATTAAAGTTGAATTTCACATATCCTATGATCTATCAATGTGTCCTTTAGCTATATAGCAAATAGAGATATGACTTGTTTCTACAGTGCCAGAAACAATAAAATATCTGGAAAGATGCTAAACTAGTTCAAAATTTTCTAATCATTAGAACATCTTATAGCTATTTTAGAGCCTTTCTAGATTCTAAAATAAATTAAGAGGGTGGTTCTGGTACACCCTCTTGCCAAAGATATAATCGTAGAGATTAAGGGGGGTAGAAGTCCCAGATCCAATAGAGGAAATAAACTTGCAGGAAACAAATATATGCCCTGTGTTACATTGACACGTCAGCCTTTCAATTTTATTGACCAAGTTTAAGCAGTTGAATTTACTTTGTATGATTATTCACTACAATTAAATATGCACAGAGCAAAAATTCAGCTCCGGTATTGTACCCTGGAGAAGCATTTGCAGGGGTAATTCTGAGTAAAGTTGTCTGTAATTACACAGATTAAAAATACCAAAGGTATCTCTATATAATCCATAGAATGGGTAAATTAAAGGTTGTATACTCAGGTATAGGCAAACATCACTATGCAGTAGCAAAACGTGAGCAACCTTAGGTGATGCATCTACTTGAGTGAAACTCAGAAATAGCTTCTGCCAAAAGTTAAAAAGGAACAGTGATAACATCCAAATGACAGAGAAATGCATGCAGTATGAGACCTAATCATGCTATGCAAAGAGGACAAAACTGAACCATACGTCATTTAATAACATAAAGTTAAAAACACCAATAAACCACAAAACTCACTCACTACGGCCACGTTGATTCCTACTCAGCGTGACCCTGTGGCACAGAGCAGAGAACCGGCCCTTTGGGTGCCAAGGCTTCAAACCTTTATGGGGAAGAAAGCCTTTTCTGTCCTGGTGGCTTGGCGGGTGGTTTCACGCTGCAGATGTTGAGGTTAAACCACCCAGTGTACAACCCACTAGGCCACCAGAGCTCCTAATTTAAAGATAAAATGAAAATATGTAATGGGCATAGAACAACTGAGGTCAGTGATTGTCTAGGGGAGAAGTACAGAATGGTGAGTCGTGGTCAGTCTACTGGTATCTGGTTACTCAAAAGACAGTAAGTGCCGAACAGGCTGGGAGTAAACACACAGCGAGAGTGTTAGCACCTTGTGGCAAAACTTTGGTGATCTGGTGATGATGAGAGAGATGGGATGAGTTAATTCCTTGCTACGCCGATGACCTCGCCCACCGTGATTAATAGTGTTATTTTCAACTTCTTTTTCAACACAAGACAATAACTCCAATGCAATCATGATCCACATGTCTGTGATCAGCAATCCTCACATGATCTGAATCTCAGATGAAGATGAGGAAATAACTATACACAGAAAAGGCCTCAGTCGATGAGAGGAACATTGGCTATGTTCCAACTGCACAAAACAGGATTCAAAGAGCGATCAAAGCACAATAATCTTCTGGATATTTATTGAACTTGAGGGGGGTGATGTCTTCCAAATGGCAACCACAACAAAAGGAAAATATGTACAGCATCCATCTTTCCAGAAGAAACACATCAGTGTTGACTCTTGATGTTGCTGAAGTCAAAGGCAAACCTCCCTGCCTAGTTTGTGTCCTTGCTTTAGCAATAATGAACAGAGCTAGCCTGGAGCACCTTACAACAATTCCCGTGCTAAACTCTATGGGGGGAGAAGCCAAAGGCGTCTGAGTAAAACAGGTGATCCTCAGCGAGGAGTGTGAAATCACAAGCCCCTTTCCCTGGCCCCGTTGTGACCGAAGGGGGCGTTATTCAGATGAGTTACATGGTGAGCTCTAATGACCAAGCTACTGACAAAGAAGAGGGGAATTTATGAAAGGATGCAAGGTGGCTGCAGCTGAGCTGTTAGCACCAAAGTAAGATTGTTCCAGAGTGTTAGCTTGTCTCAGACTAGACAACTGATTTCGCACAGGACACTGAAAAACCACGGAAGATAACTGCAAGGGATTTACAGTTTTTTCTTGCCAGTTTGTGATAGGGCAACGCACCTAACAAATACTGCCCAATTGACCTCTTCATTCTTGGGATAACTGCAATTTGACACCTAAGAGGAATGACTGTCATTGGAAGCCATTTATGACTAACAGGAGCTGACCATTTGTTGGAGAGAACTGGATTATCCATGAAATACCGTTGAATTGACTCTTGAGAAGTTAAGGTATAACTGTGGGATGAAATCAAGAAGTCCATGGAGATGAAAGGAAAACTGCCCGTGAACTCAGTGATAGCAAGTGGCTGAGTGATTCATGGTGCACCTGACTAAGTACCTCTCAGAGTCACACATCCAGCTCATGGCCCCACTCTACTTCTCCGATCCCTGCTTGCAAACATAAAATAAGGTGAAGCTAAATTAAGGCCGTGGAAAGTGTAACTGAAAAGGGATATCATGGTACATTTCCCCATTCTGAAAGGATAAAAGCCTACACTGAGTATGCTGCTGAATGTGTGAAACTAATTGAGGCCTTCAATGAGAGAATCGAGGACACGGCAAGTAAACAGATGTAATTGAATATCTTTGCTACACCATACCAGCTCATGTGCCTAACAGCTTACAGCATAAAATCAGTCAGCTACTAAGCAACGAGGAGCTGAAAGCCAGGTAGAACCCGTGCCACTGCTTGAGTTCTACAATATTACTTAAACCGTGATGAATTTCCCACTTTCTGGAGACGTGCATGCATTGACATATGCATCTCTGGTAGTTACAGAATTTCAGGTCGACTTGATATATAAAGAAGTGAATCAGTGGAGTCTAGCCTGTCAGTCAGGCCACAGCCTGATGGTGACTATTTGTGCATGTGGCCCGGGGGGTCTTGGGGTCTCCTCTCTCCCTCTGCCTTCACCTTCCTGGTAGCTGACCCTGGTTGCTGCCAGAGACCTGGAGATGCAGCCACTGCCATTGGATCCACAAGACTTTGCACCCACCGTCCCTGTGTTCTTCCTGCATTCTACATCATTGCATGTGGCTGTGAGTCTAAAGAGGGACTTATAGACCAGTATCGCACCTATGGATTTGAGTTGGACTGGACTGGGATGTTTTCTTCATACATAATTTCTTCAAGATATAAAATTCTCTTTTATACATGTATAAGTGTCTCTGGATTTGTTTCTCTAGTCACCCCGCCCTACCACAAGCATCTGTGATTGGAACAATTACTGCTGTGAGCATTGTCTTTTCAACGAATCAACTGTGCTCTGGACTGACCAATGAGAACCTGGAAAAGCAGTTGTGGGTATCAACATCATTAATATCAGGTAACATCTCATGATTCACCAAAGAGAGGCAGTTCTAGGCATCACATTATAAATGAGTTATATAAATGTGTAACCAAATACAACAGGCCAAATTTTAACTTGCTAATATTGTCTGTCTTGAAAATGATGATATAAATATCTAACTGGCCCTTGGTGGAAGAAGGTTTTCATCCACGACTACACTATAGGAAGTTTTAAAATCTATGTCAATAATAAATTGATTTCTCTTAAAATATGTATTTATTGCACAACTAAGTTATCCTTGAGTAGAATGAGCATACAATAGGTTATTTGTAGAATAAGTATATTGAAAGATATTTCTGGTATAAATGTCTGTTCTAAATTATAAGTCATACATGACAAAAAAGTATTCCAAAACTAGGGTGGTTGTAATAGTATTTTTCTGGACTTGAAAGCATAAATTAATTTTTTCTGTATCCATTTCTCTAAAAATAAACTGAAGTTTACACACATAAGGATACTTCAAAAAATTCACAGGCATATTCCATTATCTTTTAATTCTACTTTATCGATGAATATTTTGCAGTCTCCTTGTACTTCAATTCATGTTGCTTAGTTATGTTTTAAATTATGCCTTTCCACTTCCTTTTCTGTAACGATGGAAAGTGCTCCAATTTTAAATAATAAAGAATACAACTGTTTTCAATTCTTGAAACATGTACCTGTATCTTCAGTTAAGTACAAAGTTTTTCTTTAAAAATGTCCTATTATTAATGGGATTTGGATGTAATATTCATATCACAAGTGTAGTAGTCAGAGTTAAATGCTCTTACATGCTTGTTTTTGTTCTCACCAAGAGGAAAAGAAGCATACACACATGAGCTACACATTTTACAGTCCCAAATTTAAGGATGGAAAGGAATTTTTCACAAAAATTGCAGTCACATGTCTGAATTGAGGTTGCTATAAATGTACTTATAGCCAAAGATATTAATTTTACAGCTACACTATCTTCAGTAGAATGAATTCTATAATAGATTATTTTTTCCACATAAGCACATCAAATACTATACTGCTACCTGAAAAGGCCCAAGGTAAGTAGTTTCTTCAGGGCAGGAGCCCACAGGAATATATGTTAAGCACTACAAATGTTTAGAACAGTTTCTTTTACAATCATTACCTTATAGTTTATTTTTGATTGATGAGTAATAAAAATAACTGAAATCTTATGATTAGACATATTTTAAACTATTGATTATTTTTTATGGAAAACACATTTAACGAAAACTGAACTATAGTGAAGCACGTAAGGCAAATAGCTGTACTTAATTACAGAATATCATCATTTTATATCAAGAATATTTTTCAAAGAAAGCACGAACACTTTCCAAAACTTCTTAGAACTTTATGGACTATTTCTTCCAAATAGCATACATTTGTGTTCTAGCATGTATACAGATATACAATTTACAACTGAATTAAAAATACAATATTTCAAGGATAGGCCCAGGTGTGTTACAAAGTTTTATAGAGCTATTTTTGATAGTAGTATATGATAATACTAAAGAAATATAGATTAAAGGTAGTCAGAGAGGTGGAAAGGAAAATTATAACTTTAATAATGTCTAAGATTAACTTTTTTGTAACAATGAACAGACTAAAGTAAAATATTCCAGTGAAAACATTTTAATGTTCACATTGGCAAAATAAATATAGGGTATAATATTTAGAATGTGTTTGTTACATCACAAATTATTAGTAGTAATTCAATAGCCAATAAGAAAATGAGATTAAGAAGCAGTAAGTCAAAACACCAGAGCCACTGACATCAAGTTGATTCACACTTAGAGAAACCGTGTGAAAAAGGGTCGGTCTGCTCCTTCAAGCATGGGCTTGAAGCCATGACCTTGTGTTAGCAGCCCAAGACTCAACACACCAAGTCACCAGACTTTTTCCTCATAAGACAAAGTATAAAGATATAGATTGTTGCATATATTCCTTCTTGCCTGGAGTACTTTTAAATCTCCCTAGAATATTTTTTTGGTGGGATTGGTAACGTTCTTGTGCCACAACTTAAGGTGGTTCTATTTACAGTGTTACATGTTATTTGCCCCATGCTATCCATCATCAGCTCCAGGCTTACACAAGGCTGCAGTATTTGCATAGGATCAGAGCATATTCAAATTAGACCATTGCAACTCCATTCAAATACGCTGCCAGTAAAACTAACGGCATTTTACAGTAGTCAGGGGATGTTTCTATCAAAGAGGGAGAAAGGAGTAGCTTTTAAACACCTCTTTAATGTTTGAAAAGAGAATCATTTCTTTCTTTCCTTTACATGTCTAAGAATAACCCCATCTTAATGGTTTACATTTTATTGGCATATATTTAACACATCATACAACGCGATGGTTCAATCATACTAAAAATAATTGCATAATAATTCCCACAATTTTAGAACATTTACTTCTTTCTTGTGCTCATTGTCATCAGCAGGTCCCATCTTTACTGAGGTGATCTGCAGGTACAGCAATGTATTTTTAAAACAATGTTTAGAGTCCGCACAAAGCAGACTAGGGTCTCCCTTACATGATACTGGTTTTAGTGTTTTCTGAAATGCTATCTCATGACTCTATACTTTGGTTAGAGATACAAAACCTGTAGTTTTACCAGCTCATCACACCAAAATACAATGTGAAGGGCTTTTCTGCAATCATTTATTCCTCCTGAGCCCAGGGAATGGTGACATATATAAAAAATTAAAGACCAAGAACTTGTAAATTCTTATATGCCTCTTGTAAAATTTCTGGTTCTAAATGTGAAGGGAAAGTATTATAATTCAGATAAATGTTTTATCTCTAAATTCATGGACATTGAATAGTTAAGTTGCTATCTTAAAATTTGAGCATTTAGAGTGCTATTCTAACATATTTAAACAATACATGGAACCTACAAATGAAAAAGTCATTATGTATTTCAGAGCCAGCTTATTTTTATATTTAAATTAATTATATTGTAGTGACTTTATATGGAATACAATATTTTTACACACTTGTCAGCTTATTTTTCAAAATTATTTTTGGAGAATAAATTCTATATCCCATTCTCAAAAATGCATACTGATTAAAATAATTTCTGAAGTTTTTTCCCATACTGATTGTTTTTGTTTAAACTAGCATATTAATTGCCTATAGATGTGCGCATGTACACAACTATGCATACATATATGGCTACTGCTATGAGCTCTCAAGTGCATTACAATACTGAGGGCCCCATAGAAATACATAGAACTGCTCCACAGTATGCCCTAAGCTTATCTCTGTGGAAGTAGACTAAGACTTGAGCATCCCAAGACGCAGCTGATGAGGTCAAACCACTGACCGCAGAAGGTGCAGCTGAGTGCTTCACATGGTATGACCAGGCCTCCCATCCTGAAGAAGGACATAATGTCCGTTTGGTAAAATGGAAGGTCGGTGTCAAAAAGGGGGAAATATTCAATCGGATCAATGCCACCATGGCTGCAGCTATGGGTTCAGGCATAGCAAGGATGTGAAGATGTAGTAGGACCTGGCAATGTTTCCTTTTATTTTGTTTTCTCCAACATTTTTATTGAGACATAGCTCACATAGTTCAGAAGTATTTGCAAAGTGTTGTATATACATCTGCACAGTCAGATCTAGTGCATCCTCTCCACTCTCGTATATATTATTTGCTCTCAAATTCCGCTCAAAACTCCCCCCGATACCTGATAAGCTATTATATCAATTATAGTCTGTATATGACCATCCCTTCTTCTTTCATAACCTGAGAACCAGTCAAGCACACACAGTATGTGTATGTATGTGCGTGTGTGTATATTTGTGTAAATGTATCCACATAGAAAGAGCAAGAGAGAATGAGAGCGAGAGAACTACAGGCAGTAATAAAATAAGCCAGAGAGAGCCTCTGACAAGAAGCAAGAAAGACGTACTGAAACCTAGAACAAATCCACAATGGAACAAGAGGGAGATTAAATGACCCCGAATCATAATATAAGAATTTTTTATGGTGCCACCTAAAAATGTTTTGTTATGAGATGACACCTAACAATAAAGACATATAAAATATATAGATACATTTCCATAGAAAATTCAATTCCTACTGAATGACACTTAATATAAAACAAAATTAGAAAAGTGCTGATGAAGACAGAACCATGTAAGCATATGTTATATTAATATACATATATTAGTGATATATGCATTTCATGTTCTGTTATATGTTCAATTCCTATTGAATGTCATTTTTGTATATTGAGTGAACTGAGTTGCAGCACAGTATTGAAGTGAACCACAAATGCTGTTCCTTCCTTTACTCTTCATGACGTTAATTTTCTCCCTTGGCCTGTTTTGTTTTAGTTCTGCTTTATGGGCCAATCAACAGAATTGTCTCAGTATTATTATTAGACCCGATAAACATTTGATGTTTTCTATATTTAGAATAACATCAGTCAAAAAGATAAGGAAATGATCATTTTTTATTTTACTGGTAAATAGTATTTATATATAATTATTTTATTAAATTTTACTTACATGTACATTATATTATATTTTATGTATATATTTATTTTCAAAGATCTACCAATCAATATTTTTCAACCACTTACAATTTCAGTTATAAGAAAATGTATGATATGACTTCACATTTTACTAATGGCAAATTATCAAGATAACCCTAATTATACCAAGACATCATTAAAGTACTCTGTCATGACCATTTATTATGTTTTATGATAATTTTATGTCACTTATGGAGGGAATTAAATTAATGTTTTTAATAACACCTTTAACCTTCCTGGAGTTAGTTCTGCATGATAAACAATATAATAACTATATTTAAATGCATCCTTTAATTGGCCATCATGCTAATTCTTTTGTAGAGTAATAAATGGGTGAGCCATTCCTATTATTTGTCTTGTGAACACTTCAATTACAATTTCAGCATGTTTGAAAAGGAATATTAATGCGGACTTGAATTAGCATTGTTACACTAAATTAATTGTAAAATACCTAATCTCAAATACCTTGCTTGTACGTAGCATCTTTAATTCAACTGTGGATCTCACATGAGCACCCTATCTGGGACTTGAAGAGTGGCTATGTTCTCTCCCTGCATATGAGATAAGGGAATGTGTTATATGTACAACAAAATTTGTTAACAATCTCTAATGCATGATTACTTGAAAATTGATATGTTTACTTGAAAATTTGGGAAACTTTCCTAATAAAAACATTTATAACAGAAAAGGGTATAGAGATAGAGCATTTGGATGTCTCATATTTTATTAGAATAACAAGAATTGTGGTTTTACTACATTTATGGGAATTTAAGGTATCTAAAAAAATAAACATAAGACTTTTGTAATCATCTATAGAGCCAGACACAGGTAAGCAATACAAATCCTAATCACAAACATGGAAAAATCTCCATTCTATTTCCTCAAAAATTTAGATAGTCAGGAGCTGCTGTGTGGGAATAGAATCTCATATCCTTAATATATGATGTGATTAAGAAAATTCACCTATGATCTTATTTATCAAAGGAATATTATATAAATTTAATATTTTTATATTAAATACAAAGCATCAAATAAATTTTTCTTTTGAAAATACAGGATAAGCAGCCCAGAGTAAACGAAGGCTAGTACAGTGCACAAACAATACCGAGTTAAAAACTAACCCCCTTAAAACCTATCATATTATAAACCCTCACACACTAGTTAATAGTGGGCATTACTTTGTGTCACATATCTAAATACTATTTGTATATTACTGAATTATTGTGTCAAAGATGTTTTAATGTACTGGGAAGTATTTGTTTAGTGTTTTGAAGAGTATATGGAGAGTAACATACTTAAGTCAACATTTGAGCTTAGATACAAACCCCAGGTTCCTGCATAGAGACATATTTAATTTACAGATTGATTAAGGAATGAAACTCATTCATAATTTTGAGACTGCTTGTAAGTCTAAAATTATGGTACCTTCTTTCTTTGAACTCACTTTGAAGTAAAAGAGAAAAAGTAAACTGAACTTTGAGGAAAACTTTATTGCATTGAACAATAAATTTATATAATTCCTATTCTTAGAATAGGCCTATTGAAGCATTATTAATAACACTGAATAACATTGTGCAGAATTCTCCTCTGAGGCAAGAAAGGTGACAGTCTGGCTCCCATATGTTGTGCATGTTGTTAAGAGAGAACAGGCCCTGGAGAAGGGCGTCAGGCTTGGTGAGTGGAGGGGCAGTGCAAAAGAGGAAGGTCCTCGTCAAGGTGCATTCGCACCGTGGATGTCACATGAAAACATGCGGGGAAGGCGCGCAGCACCGGAAGTGGCTCACGCTGTGGGGCAGAGTCACTCTGGGCCCGAAGCGACTCTGGGACACCGAGCAACAACTGAATAATGTTGGCAGAAGATTATGTTTTCAATAGTGAAATATGTCATTACAATAAAATACCTTATAATTCATCAATAATAACTGTCAGGTTTTTAAATGTTAATGATATTGAGTGAAAGATAGAGCTGACAGTAGATAGTATAATAGAATAAAAATATGGCACTTGAAATAAGAGGAATAATACATACCAATCACCAGTTTGAACCATTGAAAGGCCGTGACTGCGGATTCGGTTCATTGCTAAAGCGGTAGCTGTGCACTGTCCCCATCCTACAAGGGTTAACATAAATCTAAGTTTATTATTATCCCTCTTTTCATGACAGTTTTATTTTTTCGCTAATAAACTGGGACTTGGTTATCACATATTAAATGCTAATCACTTTTGTCTGAATTTCATTTAATTATCCCAGTGATATAATTGTTCTTGACACATTGTGTATAACAAGATTTAGTTTTTAAATAATGATGTTAAATTTGGATTTATAATGACTTATTAGAAGCTATCAACTAAAGTTATTGCAAAATATAAATAAGAAAAAAATTAATTCAGGTAATAAATATTAGTTTTTCATTGATTACAAAAGAGAGCCAACATTTTAGATGGCACAATATAAATATTAATAGTTATCCTGAATGAAGCACCTGCTATAATGTAGGCAGTTTTGTATATATTAAATATCACTATTAATAATAATATTCATAGAAATGCTAATATTTAACAGTATTAATAGTAAGTTTAAGAAGAATTGTATATTATCATCATGGGATAATTGAACAGTTCTACCATTTTTAGCATAGTTACAAGCATTTTAAATAAAATAATTCAACTCATTTAATTTTATAGTAAGCCTATACATTAGATCTTATTATTAATGATATTTATGTATTTTAAGAAAATAAAGGACCCAGAGGTTGATTAAAAAATCAAACCAAACCACTGTCACTGAGTTGATTTTGACTCTATGACGCTTTGTAGGCTATCTGGTACTGTTATGTTTTACAGGAGCTCTTAGCCTCATCTGCCTCCCACAGAGCAGCTAGTGCGTTTGAACTGCTAAGCTTGTTGCTAGCAGTTCAATGATACTGCTTAAAATTGCATAGAAAAGTGGCATAACCAAGATTTATATTAGTTGCTTTCACAGTATGCTTACTCATTACACTATTAAACAGAGTTACTGAGACTATTTATAGTTTGTGTTTAGTTAAAGAGTCTATCTTCCGAAAAGTTAAATTGCTTGCACATGGTCAAAAGTAGTTGGATTAAGACTGGAATTTAGGCTTCTCTGATATAAAGTTTGTGTTCTGTCTGTGATGTTACATTAACAAAATATTGAATCAAATGTAGTTCCTCTTGTGTTTCAGTATATCAATAAATATGTGTTTGGATTTTTCTAGGTAGTTTGAACTCTCCTAAATATTGTGAAAATAATACAAATAAAGTCTCAGTAAAGCAGTCTTATTCCAAGACAATTTCTGGATGCAAGCCAAGAAACAATAACAATGTGAGATTATATGTGGTATGAAATAGCATATTGTTATGTGGTGAATAGTGTGATACAAACTCTACCTTCTTGAGACTTATAAAGAATGAAGAAATCTATGAGATACCCATCATGGCTTTTCAAATTGCATCAGAGGAGACTGAATGACAGCACAGCTCTGGGCAAGTACATAACAAGTCAAAATATGGAAGGAAACTGGCAAAGTATTGAGAAAGAGCATGCTTTCAGAAAGAGTAGGGAGTCTGGTTTACCTGAAGTAGAATAATATTAGCTATAGAATGAATAGCAAAATATGTGAACACATTGTTCAAAGGCTGATAATAGAAACAAACAAGTACATGAAATTCAGCAGAAGAATTCAGCATCGTTGCAGAGAAATATAGGAAGTCACTAAGATTCATTTGGCAAAATATCTGTATATGGTAGATGCTCAATGAATTAAAGTTATTGCTATTATCAATTATACAAAAGGGTTTCAAAGATTTTAGGGATGATGGAATTGAAAGATAATTTGATTTTCCATGAACTCTTTGAAGCTCCCTGTGGTGAGGGAAATTTCTTGATATGACCCTTCCAGTGTCTTTGTAGCTCCACCCAATGACTGGTTGGAGACATGCAAATAAGGTGTGGATTCTAATGAAAAGATTGGTCCCTTTTTCTTCTTCCGTGAGTATAAATTGAGACGCTTCAGAAGTAGTCATTGAGAATATATTGTTCACAAAGAATAGAGAACAAAGAAAACTAGGCCTGTTTCAGGTTTTGTTTGGGGAAGTGGGAGTAGCAGAGCCACAGTGAACAGAGAAATGGGCTCCGTGGACAAGTCAAGCTGAGGTGTCCTTTCGGCAGGAGAGTGGCTTGAAGAGTGGGGTGTCCTTTGGACATTTACCAGCACTAAGGAAGCATTGTAATCCTTGCCTGAGTCGGTGAGCGCCCAAGGGGTTGGGTGCTTGAGAAGCTGAGTACCAATGAGAGATGTGTTTGCTGGCATGGTAGATAAGAGCACGTGAACAACAAACCTCTATGCTTACTATTTTCAGATCCTGACTGGTGTTAGCTTGTTAAATTCACTGATAATTTCCCACTCTAGTGAGTATTGTCTTTGACTCTGTGGACATTGCAACACATGATCAAATCCAGCAGAGAGGTGGAATGGCATGTGAGGGACAACTGGTGAATATGGAAAAGGAGGTTGGTGACTGGGTACATGTAGGACCTTTGCTTTGTGGGACTACATCTGGGACTGGTTTTGATTCATGAATTGTCCCTTCCCCTCGTGTATCTGGAGGAGGTCAGGTACAACCTCCACACATTCTTTACTCCCTCGTATGTTGATTTCAGACAGTCTCACAGAGTTAGGTCTGTAGTCTCTGCTAGATTCAGACTACGGACAAACAACAAAGACAAAGGATGGAGCTAAGTGAAATGATTCTGTATCAAATTGAATCAGTCTCTGTTAAAAAATGGATTAGTGTTAGATTTGAGGTTTATAAATTTTAATTGAATTCCATAAATATTTTAGTCTCTTCTAGAAAAATAGAAAGACAAATGTGGTGAAGTGAAATTTGTTAATATGGCATTCCTACTGAAGTCTCTGTAACTCACACTGAATATTCAGGGGGGGTTATTTAAATAAGGAATGTATAAGACAGAGAGATTTGATTGATCAGTTATGACCAATATATATAACTGTAACTCCTAACTATAACAAGGAACCATTTTTGAAGCAGTAACAGAGAGAAACACCAAGGACCTTGTAAGAGTGTGTCCAAGACCACTGTCTAAAGTGGCAGAGGCCACCAAGACCAGGCGCTTTGGGAACTTCAGCTTGGAGATCCAAAGGAACAGTATTGAAACTGTGGAACACCTGCTCCTCACCTAGGCCAAGACTGTTGAACTGAGGGACAAAGTCACTGGTGGGCTAAATATTCCCAGCCCTTGGAAACAAAGGCCAAGGGACCATATGGCTGAGAGGCTGAGAACCAGAGAGGGAAACAGGTTACTGGGCAAGAAGCCAATGACTGTACCCTTACTATTTGCTGATCCTGATTTGTGTTAACTTATTGACTGCACTAAGAAACCCATTTAAGTGGGTTTACCAGTTTGTCATACTATGGTGGCTTGCGTATTTCTGTGATGCTGGAAGCTATGTCATGTGTACCTCAAATATCAGCTGGGTCACCCAAAGTGAACAGGTTTCAGAAGAGTTTTCAGACTAGGATCAACAACAGAGAAGGGATAGGCTGCTCAATTTGGAGGAATTAGTCACCCAAATCTTTGTGATTAGCATAGAAACATTTTCAGATACTAAGCCTAAATCAATAGAACCTGAAAATTATTGGGGATAGCACCAGATGATGAATTCCTCAGGTGGGAAAGCACTCAACATGTGAATGAGGAAGAGTTACCTTCTCAAAGTAGAATTGGCCATAATGACATGGATGGAGCAAAGGTTGCAGGCATAAAGTTTGCAGGACTGTCATTTGCTGCTGGAGAAGAACTCAAAATGAGAAGAAACCACTGCAATTATCAATTAATAATCAGAACTTGGAGTGCATGAATATGAATCTAGAAAATTTGGAGGATGTAAAACAGATGAATGGAGTGTGTAAAGATCAATAACGTAGGTGCTAATGAGGTGACATCCACTGTTATTAGCCATTTAGAACCAGAAAATCATATTGTTTATTATGCCAGGAATGAAAGATTCTAGAAATGGTATCACATTCATCATCCAAAAGGATATGTCAAGATCTTTATTCAAGTACAATGCTAACTGTGAGATGATAATATCTAGCCAAACTAAAAAAAATCATCAATACAACTATTAATCAAATTTATGCACCAAACACAAAAGCTAGTGATGTAGAAATTGAAGAACTCTGCCAAATTCTTCAGTCTGAAATTGATCAAATATGCAACCAGGATAAATTGATAGTTATTGAAAATCAGAATGTAAAAATTAGAGTAAAATAGACAGTAAGATACTTAGCCAATATGTTCTTGGTCATAGAAATAAAGATGGAGATTGCATGTTATAATTTTTCAATTATATTGTTCCTAGCAAATACTTTTTTTTTTTTTCGCGCAGGTAGGATGCACAGAAAATACATTGACTATGTCTGCAGGAAGAGATGATGGAGAGCTAAACATCAGCAGTTAAAGTTGGGCCAGTTGCCAACTGTGCAAAGCATATCAATTACTCCTGCGTAAGCTCAGGCTGAAGCAGAAGAAAAGTAAAATAGATCCATGACAGCCAAAATGCTACCTTGAGTATATCCTACTGAATTCCACAAATATCCCTAGGACATATTTACTCTATTGAACACGAAAAACAGAATACATGAGGTGTTATAGAATGACATAAAGGTTATTATTCATTAAGAAAGCAAAAGGTCACTAAGAAGAGCGGAAAGAATAAATCAAAGTGGATGTCAAAAGAGGCACAGAAACCTGTTCAGAATTGTAGAGTAGCTAAAGTCATTGGTAAAAAAGAAAATAACAACAAACCAATGAAGTCAAAGAGCTAAACAAAATATTAGAAAGGGCATCTCAAAAAGATAAAGTAAAATATAATGAAATGGGAAAAAATCTAGAGTTAGAAAACCAAAGAGAAGTCATACTCTGCATATCTTAAGCTGAAATAAATCAAGAACAATTCAAGCCTCCAGTTAGTCTACTGAATGATTCTGTGGGCACAATATTGAATGCTGCAGGAACAATGAAAAGAAGATGGAGAGAATTCACAGACTGTCTGCACCAAAAGAACTCGTGACTTCCCAAAGCTTCAAGAAGTAGCACATGGAGAAGAACCAAGGATACTGTGGGAAGAAATTCAGGCTCTACTGCAAACATAAGCCCCAAACAAAAATAAGGCTGCAGGACCTGGAGGAATATCAATGATAAGGTTTTAACAAGTTTATGGAGCACTGGAAATACTCACTTGTCTACACCAGGAAATTTGGAAAACAGCCACTTGGGCAACTCCCTGAAAGAGATCCACATTTGTACCCATTCACAAGAAAAGTGATTAAACAAAGCAGTTAAAGTATAGAATATATCATTAATATCAGATGCAAGCAAAATGTTGCCTAAGATCATCCGACAATGGTTGCAGCAGTGCATTGACAGGGAACTCCAGAGCTTCAGGCTGGATTCAGAAGAGGTTGGAGAACAAAGGCTATCATTGCTGATGTCAGAAGGATGTTGGCTCAACCAGAAAGCTGTCTACTCCTATTTTATTGACTGTGCCAAGGAATTTGACTATGTGTATCATGACAAATTATGGATGACTTTGAGAAGAATGGGAATTCCACACACTTCCTTGTGCTCCTGTGGATATCTAAAATGGATCAATGGGCAGTTTGTGGTAACAAAACAAGGGTATGCTACATGGTTTAAGCTCAGGAAGGGTACAAACATATACAAAGAATTGTATATGAAAAAGAATCTGACTTCTAGATTGGACGAAGTTTATTAACAACTTTTGATCTGCAGATGGCATAAACTTGACCACTGTCAGTGGGGAGGCCACGAAGCACTTACTAATGAATACAAAGGATTGCAGCCTTCAGTATGAGCGACTGTCTCACACCAGGACCAATAGGTAACATAATGTAAGTGAAGAAAATATTGAAGCTGTCAAGGATTGTGCCTTGGTGAGATCCACAATCAATGCTCAGGAACCAGTAGTCACGGGAGCAAAGGACACACTGCATTGGATAAGTCTGCTGCTCAAGACGTCTTTAGACTGCTTAAGCACAGGATGTTACTTAGAGGACTAAAGTGTATCTGACCTCAATCATGGTATTTTTGATAGCCTGGTATGTGTATAAAAGCAGGACACTGAATAAGGCAGACTGAAAGCGAATCCAGGTGCTTGAATTGTGATGGTGAAGAATATCAAAAGTGCCCTGGCCTTTCAAAAGAGCAAGTACATCTGTCTTGGAAGACGTAGAGCCGTAGTGCTGCACTGAAGCAAGGATGGTGAGAATTCATCTCAGGTACTTTGAATATGTTGTCAGGAGAAAGGCGTCCCGAGGACATCATGCTTACTAAAGTAGGGGTCAGCAAAGAAAAAGAGGAAGGCCCTTAATGATATAGATCGGTTGATGGTTGCAGCAATGGGCTCAAACGCAGGCACAATCATGACGCTTGAGCAGGACAGGGTTTTGTTCTGCTGCACAGGAGGTAACAGAGTGAACAGACTGGACAGCGCCTTCCAACCACTACGGGAATGGCCTGGGAGTTCTGTGTGGCCATTGCAGTGAATGGTTAAGTCAAACAGAAATAGGGAGTGACGTCCGCAAAACACTTAGTAGCAGAATATGCAATGGAGAATGGAGAGGGCAGACATGTGTGTGACACTGCCTTTTGGCAATAGGGACACCAGAGGACATGGACAATGTCCACCTCCATTGCTGTCCATCAAGACCGATTTTTGTTTCATTTTACTTGTATTTTTCCTCTCGAACAAGTGCCTTTTTAGTAGGGTATGTAATAGAAATCTATTTTAACATACAGGTATGGTACAGAATTTAAATTGACTTTTGCATTGTTTCTAAATTAAGAAGTCGTAACGGGTCAAATTCAATTGCTTTCCCTGGTATCATTTCTTCAGTACTGTGGGGACTGTCGCTGAAACCATTATTATTTTCTTCCCTGAGGACTTAAACTGTTCAGCCCTAAAGTTCTCAAGTATGAGTTATTTGCATGAAACTTATAAACCGGTTACAAAAAGTTTAAGAGAATCGAAATATTGGTACCTTATTTTTTTCCTTATTATTTTTATTCACTGGAAAATATTCCTAAAATGCAAAGCCAAAGGATTTTCCCCCACAGATTGTACAGCTTTCTTTTACTTTAGAGCCAGAGTGCTTGAATACGAGCAGCTGCTTCATAAATGCTGTTCCTAATCACAAGAGGGTGTTGGGACCAAATGGACAGATGAGCAAAAATCTTTCATTATTGAGAAAACAAGCCGCTCCGCACGACCTATGAGATGGTTATTTCTTGTTTGGGCAGAGTATTGCGAGAATATTGATGAAGAACAAGTTGTCTGGATGTCAGTTTCTGCATGGTGCTGAACAAAAAGGATAGGAAGGGAAAGGCTTTTCTGCATAAAAATATGTAAATCACAGTACAAATGATGTCTCCCTACTTCTAATTCTTGTGGCTAATTTGCATACCTGGATGCTAGAGAGTGATAGTCGAAGTGATCCATAATGAGATTTGTTTGCACAAGGCATTTAGAGGTGCTGTAAGCAGAGATGTTTCCTTGGTCCACTGAAGAAGAAAAAAGGTCACACCAAGAATACAGTAAAGAGGGTTAATTGGGAAGGAAGCCTCCTGGACACGTTAGTGCTATATTTTGACAATCAGAGCAAGAGGGAGAGAGAGAAACAAAGAGCAGACGTATGTTGAGAAGTGACTTAAAATCTTTACAATAAGGGAGGATATATTTTGGACCATCTTTCATACAAAGCATTGCAGAAATGCAAGTTATAAAAACCTGAAAATCCGGTCAATGCTAATATCATCTTATAAAAGTTATAGGAGAGGGGAAGAATTTTCTATGGGGAAACCCTGAAGCCATGATTGTACAAGAGCGAGAGAAAGAAGAATTCCTTTGTAATGCAGACTAGTGTGTTTGCAGGAAAAATAAGTTATCCTGAGAGCCGTGAGGCAAGTCAGTTTCATAACACCAATGGCAGGGCTATCGACAGGGATTCCAACATGGCATTCTGTGGAAGGGCCCTGCAAACGCATCCTCACTGAGTTCCCATAGAAATGCGTTAGGGCACTGGCCTTTCAAATGACAGCAACGGTCAACTACCAAAGCTGTTTTACTAGTGATATTCTGATAATTGAGTATTCAAAATCATCAGTGGTTAAAAAAAGGAAAAAAGTTTAACTTTGGCAGGGACAGGCTCTTTCCCTCACTTCAACAAAGTATATTATTGTGATGAACCTGCCTCAGCATTACAAAGGAAAAAATCATTTTAAGATAAGTACAATAGCAATTAATTACAATTAAGATATGCACAATTGCAATTAATTGCAGCCTTGTCAGGAACACTAGTCACAGTATAGTTAATTTGTATATTTTCAATTTTGCATGTATATTCTTTCATGTGTGTTAAATAAAATATTATGAAATTATATATTGTTCATGCACTCTTCATTAAGGATCATAAAGTATGTTAACTATTTTTAAATTATTACTAAATTTTGTGATGCAATGCTTTATCCTCTAGGATCATGATTGCAGTTATATTTTGGGGAGTAAATTAAAAGAATTTAGAAATAACATTGATGGTTTTTACTTCATCTTAAACTGTAGATACCAATTTTTGCAAAGAAAGCTACTCTAGTGTGATGATAAAGAGAGAAGTGCACTCAGAAATTCAGGATGATGCAGAAAATGGCACCGATGAGAGGCTCAGGAACCAATTATATGCAAAGGGGACTCAAGTACAAAAATGAGCCTGGAATCTGTAATGGACTGAGGTTATCAAAAGCAGGCTCGTGGCTTACCTGATGTCTGTTCACTCACTCCGTGTACAACTGCTGCTCACACACTGAGTGCTAGGTGTCATTTGAGGACTTGAAGATAATAATTATCACCATAGAAAAAGCCATAGATAGACTCCGGACCTTCACGGAGCTGGGGATCCTAAATACGATAAACACTTATGTAAAATTATAAAGCAATTTGGGTAACAATAAGTGCTTAACAAGAAACATAGAGGCATGAGGATGGCTCAATCCTGGCAGTCTTGCATTCTCTTATGTAGGGTTCTAAAGGAGCTAACAACAATAATCATTTGAGAAAAATCAATTTGTTGATGCTTTGCTTATCATTGACAAGAATTAAGGAGTAACATATACAAATTTATATAATTCATGTCTTATAATTGTATATTCAGATCACTGTCGTAAATGAGACATTATCCCATAAATGAACAATACCATCATTACTGATATTGGAGTAGAATAAATGTCCACGACAGTGTCTCTTAGATAATATGGACAATTGAGGCTGCCCTATGCATTATAGGGAATTTAACAGCATGCCTGATTTCCCGCCAGATGCCAGTAACATGCCTGCTCTTGAACTGTGTCTATCAATATCACCCCCTATAAAACAAAGTGTCCTCTGGGAGATAAGATCACCCCAGTTGAAAATCACAGCTGTAAACGAAGTGTGATATGATTGAAAGTTTGTTATTAAGTAGTAGTTTCAAACTGTGCTAATAGGAGTTCTGAAGTTCTAAGGAATCACTGCAGAAAAGGGGAATTGCTGAATAAATGAGTGGACTGGATTTATGCAGCACAAGTAAGAATCGATTCATTTCACAATATTGATCTTCTATGTAATATTTTATTCAGATAGTATTTCATAGCCTAAAGCTTAAAAAAACCCCAACTGGGAGCAATCACATAAAAAACAGCCAAACGATTCATGCTATTTCTGCTAACAAACAGTCTTTAAGGAGAAACACACACACACACACACACACACACACACACACACACTGGTATTTACTGAATATAAAAATTTAACAATCATCAGGTATTTGATGACTATAAAATAGTTCATAAACACTTAAAAATAAAATTATATCGAGGCAATAATGAGCTCATTGCTCTCATGAATATGAAAAAAAACATGGTGGATTAGAAAGTAATAAAGATTGTGTCAAGGCATTCATAAAAGGGAAAAAATAAAGCAATTTTCCAGTAATATTCTTTTACATCAGTATGTGAGTGAAGTGCCATAACAAAAAAGAATGCAATGCAATTTTTCTCGCTTAAGGATGCATATGACAATAATGACAGTCATGTAAATTGTATGATTATGTGAGAAATTACATTTAGGGAAAATGAGAAAGCACGTTGAAAATACAAGTGTTCTTAGATAAGATTTTATAAATACAAATGATGCTGCTATAGTAGCTAAGGATTTTGAAAATGCAATACATTAACCATGAGAGAATTTTAACGAAAAAATTTATATATAAAAATTTTAAATGATCGATTTGAGTAGGGCCAAAAAAATCTTAAATAAGAAACTTTTGGCCATCTGGCTGAGAAACAACAAAGCCCACAAGGTAGAAGCACACCAGCCTACCCGACGTGAACACTGAAGACAAAGCGGGTGCATGGGCAAGTGCAGTGAAGAAAGCTGATGGTGCCCAGTGGTCAAAATATATAGAATCTGGGGTCCCATACGCTGGAAGATAAACAAGGGGCCATCTAACTGAAAAACTACAAAGCCCACATGGAAAATGCACACCAGCCTGTGAGATGACAAGGCATCGAAGGGATCAGGTATCAGACATCAAAGACAAAAAAAAAAAAAATCATAGCATTGTGAATGAGGGGGAGGGCAGAGTGGGGACCCAGGGCCCATCTGGGGGAAATTGGACATCCCCTTGCAGAAGGGCTGTGGGGAGGGGATGAACCAGTCAGAGTGTATTGTAGCAACGACGAGGCATATAATTCTCCTCTAACTTTTGAATGCTTCCTCCCCCCCCCACTATCATCCTCCCAATTATATCTTACATAACCAGCTAGACCGGGAGATGTACACTGGCACGGATGGGAACTGGAAATGCGGGGACCCAGGATAGATGAGCTCCTCGGGAACAGTGGTGAGAGTGGTCATATCAAGAAGGTGAGGGAAGGTGAGGGTGATGACAAGGTCTACATGTAACCTCCTCCCTGGAGGATGGACAGTGGGGAACTGGGTGAGGAAGATGTCGGATGGTATAAGATATGATAGAATAATAATAATTTATAAATTATAAAGGGTTCGTGAGGGAGGAGGGGTGGAGGGGAAAGAAAAATGAGGGCCTGATTCCAAGATCCCAAGTGGAAAGTGAGAGTTTTGAGAATGATGAGGGCAATGAATGTGTAAGTGTGCTTTACACAAGTGATGTATGTATGGATTGTGATAAGAGTTGTATGAGCCTCAATAAAATGATTTTTAAAAGAGAAACTTTAAAAACAGTCAAGCTGGTTCTTTTTTGAAATAGAAGAATGTATTTTCAAATTACTTTAGGAAGATATGTTAATATTGAAAACATATTATATCCACATATAGCCAAAGGAGAAAACAGCAAAACAATGAACACATACGTTGTTAGTTGTAAATTTTCATTGGGAATCCTGTGTAATCGAAGGTTGCCTTCCAAAGGCTAGAAGTTCAAAACCATTAGCGTCTCAGAAGGAAAAAGTCCTGAGTCTAGGAGAGATTGCTGTCTTTGAAACCTTATGGAGTCGTTCTCTCTGCCAGAGGAGGACCCTGAGTCGAGGGCAATGAGCTTATAGGTTTTCCACCCTATGCTCTGCTTATGCTATATGTGTTAGTTTATCTCAGACTATAGGAATGAGTTTATTAATTCACAGGAAAGTACAGGGAATGAGAAACCATCTCTGTGGGCATATAAACAAGGACATTATTGGTTGCCTGGCAGCATGCAACATTAGCTGCAGGTGAACTAATGAGCTCCAAGTGAACGCATGGGCAGTATCTTAGATAACTCATCAGCCATCCTAAAAAGTCTAAGGCTATGAATCAGGTCCTCTATCTGTGCGGCCTCTATGTAGAGCGGTGATTCTCAGCCTGTGAGTCGCGGCCCCTTTATAGAGTCAAACTACGCCCAGTTCCTAACAGTAGCAAAATGACAGTGATGAAGTAGCAATGGAAATAATTTTATGCTTGGGGGTTCACCGCCACATGAGGAACTGTATGAAAGGGTTGCAGCTCTAGGAAGGTTCTGTGGAATGCATTTTTATTTATGATTCTGTGTTCATCACATCCTATATCCTGTTTATTTATATATTGATTTCTCCAAGCCTTGTGTTTATTTTATATTCTGTTCATTTTACATCTTGTAGTAGCTCCTTTCTAGCTCACTCCATTTCTGTTTTATATTAAGACCCCTCACCATAAGATATTTTGGATTTTGTATGTAACTCTGACAAGCAACAGAGAAGTGAAAATACTTGCATATTTTTCAGTCTTGGGATTGGGCACACCTACACAGTGGGTGAATTCATGTACATAAAACATACAGCTTCATATAAAGCAAAATAAGGTCCCTGTTGTGAGGAGTTGGTGGGCCGGGGGAATAATTCTTCATTGCAAGCAGGACACTCAGTTTCAATCCTGGACAGTCCACCTCATGAGCAGCCACCAGATTTAGGTGAGTGGAGACACGTGCTTTGCCACAGTGTTAAAATGGTTTCAATGGAATTTCCAGACTAAGAAGCACTATGTAGAAAAGTGTGGTGATCTAGTTCTGAAAACCAATGAAACATCCTGTTGTGCTTGAGGTCGTCACAAATAAGGGGCCCACTCCCGGGCATCTCACAAAGGACCAGCAGCATGTACCACACATAAAACACCGCAGAACTGGGAGAAAACACTCACTGTCCTCTGAGCGTGTCAATGAAAAAGGAGCAATCTCTTAGATGAGGCTGTAATGGTTAACATTGTGTATCAACTTCATTGGACAATGATTTGAGTGGTTTGACAATTATGTTTACAAGATGAAATCTGCTATAAGCTACCAATCAATTTATAAGAGATTTTCCCAAGGATGCAGCCTGATTTCAATATGTGTGGGCACTTTCACTTCTTTGAATTTGAGCTGATGGCCTGCTACATTGCCATCTGAGCCTGTGAGTCAGCACCCTGCTACCTTACCTGTCAACAGCCAGCGGATGGAGGCCTGCTATGCTAATCTTGGGTTCATCAACCCCTCAACTACATGAACCAGAAGCCTCCACTCAGATATTCCACCCACTGACTTGGGGCTTTCTAACCTTTACAATCTCATGAATAATTTCCTTGAGATAAATCTTACTATATATATATATACACACACACACATATATATATTACATACATATATATAGATACATATACATACATACATATACATACATATATAAGCTTCACTGGTTTTGCTTCTCCACAGAGGATCCAGCCTCTCACAATGGTTACTACCCACTCGACCCCAAAAGAGTATTGCTCTAGAGTTGCCTCTGACTCAGAATGACACAATTTTTGTCCACTGAAATTTAAAAGCAAGGGAAAAAAACAGGTTGTCTCTTTTTGTCACCTGCACAAGGAAATCATATTGAAAATTAAAACAATTGGAACCTCTCTGAAAAAAACATTACATAGTTAGTTAGTTACCATAATGTAAATAGAATTTTACCAACTTTATCGAGATATGATTTACATACCATATAATTCATGGTTTTAAATGTACTGAGAAACTTCAACAGTATATAGACAAATGCAATTTAAAGAGTTAGGGTGTTTTTCTTGAACTTTTCAAAGGCTATTTGTATCATTCAGTGATTTTTAGTTTATTAATTGAATCATGCAACCCTTGCCATTATGGAATTTCGGACTGTTTTTATTATTGCCTGATAGTTACATAATCTGTTGTCAATTTGAGACTTAAGACTGAAAGGGTGGAGCTTAGCCTGTCAGTCAGGCAGCAGCTTGATGACCTCAGTTAGAGGTACTTAGGAGATAAGTAGCTCTCTGGAGGCAGGACACTCACAGACTCCCTGCCACACATTCTTGTTGACAAGACACATGGAGCTACTCTAGAGCTCTGGAGCTGAAGGAGCCACGTGGATCCCCTGGCAGCTCTGAGATGCCTCTACCGCCACTGTATCCACAAGACTTCCCACCCATTGGCCTGTGATCTTCCTGCATTCAGCATCATTGCATGTGTTTTGTGATTCTGAAGAGGAATTTATAGATTGGTATCAGACATATGGGCTAATATCTGACTTATGGAGTTGATCTTGACTGGGCTGGGTTGTTTTCTCAATATGCAATTGCTCTTGTATATAAAGCTCTTTTTTATACACATATATGAGTTTCAGTAAATTTGATTCTCTAGTCTACCCAGACTAACACATTGCCCTAAATAACATACATATTAATAATCACTTCTCTATCCTTGCTTTCTCCCAGGCTCTGGCAACATTTAATCTACTTTTTATCATTATTCTTAATATATAAAAGGAACATACAGAGTATAATAATTTGTGACTTGATTTTTTCTCATCAAAAATAATGATTGGAGATTTGTTCATTTAGCATATATCAATATTTCATCATTTTTGGAAGAATAATAGCTTATCTTAAGGAAATCCCATATTTTTGGTATTATTTAATAGTTCTGCTGTAGACATTTGACACATATGTTTTAGAAGAAATGCATTTTGTTTTATATTGGTGTCATGGATTGAATTGAGTTCTCCAAAATATATATTGAAATCTTAATCCCCATGAACTTAAATATGACTCATTTGGGGAAGTATTATTTTGTTCTGACAACAGGTTTGAGTGGGTTCTACACTTAATCCTTCCATAGTTAATCAAAGGACAGAGTAGGAGTAGACACAGAGACAAATAACTCTCTCTCTTTCTCTGTGTGTGTGTGTGTGTTAACCCAGTCATGTGAGGGTTTTTCTGTAATAGCAGTACCAGGAAGCTAAGACAACTTGTAATACAAGTCTGATAGTGGTAAACATTGGTCATAGAGAAACTCTCTCTTAAATATTTTCAGGAATTTTCATATTTTTAAAAATATATCAATACAACTTTTCTAACTTATTAGCAATGTATCAGTGTCCTGGCCTTTTTAACATATCCAGTAACAATTGTCATTTTCTGTTGACTGTTGTTGTGTGGGCCATACTTTTAAAGTATAGTATGTATGGTGTGGTGGCTTGGCTGTTGATATGCTAGTAGAAGAAACCCATTAGTTTTCAAAAGCCAGGAACGTCATGCAAGGTTTCAGACGAGGTTTCAGACTAAACAGAGACTAGAGGAAAGGACAAGGCTGTCTGCTTCTGAGGAAGCGGCCACTGGAAACACTATGAATAGCAAGCGACAGTTAGTTGCAGAAGAGGAGCCTCACGTTAGGAGGCACTCAAAATATCACCGTGAAGAGGAGCTTTCCCCTCAAAGTGGAGCTAACCTTAATGATTTGCATAGAGCAAAGCTTTGACGAACTTCACTTGTTTATGGGGCAGGACTCAAAGAGAAGAAACACCTCCCAACATCCATTAAGAAGCAAAACATGAAATGTTCAAAGTATGAATGAGTGTGGGAAGATTGGAACTTATCCAAGAGGAAAAGGCAGATCTTTAAAGATCCATGTGGGCAGCATTGGAGAACTTAAATGAACGGGTTCTGGATATTTTGTGTCAGAAAAATCAAACTGTTTACAATGCCAGGAATGACCATTCAGGAAGAGTGACTGTCATCCATCTTCACAATGAGAGGACTTCCAGGGGCGAATGCAGAGAGAGGTAGCTTAAAGTTTAACACCTTGCTATTTGTTATCCCATCTGACTCATTTAAACTTTGTTCTGGTTTTTACAACTTTCTGTTTTGTTTTCGACTGAGGTGTTCCTCTGTATTATTTTGTTATTTATTTATTTGGTACATTTTACTTTTTTATGAAGTGAAGGATTGCTAAATCTTCAGAGGCAATAACTGGATTTATATTTCCTTAGGCTTATGACAGGGAAAGGGGGGGAATTTGGGAGCTAAAAGTAGTGAGTATAAGAAAGAAGAATGTGTGCTAAAATTGACTGTAGAGACGATTGCATAGCTTTTCTTCATATCGCTAAACCTTTTAATTGTATGATATCTGAATTATATGTCAAGTAAAGCATTAAATTTTTTTTGAAGTGAACTGCAATCAGAAACAAAGAAACAAGAGACTAAATCAGTACTAAATCAGCAGGTAGAAACATTTCAATGGACAGCCATCAATTTCTGGAGGTTATTTTATAATTCTTCCTTCAATATCATTGGTGTGATAGTTAGGTCTTTTATCAACTGGAGTTGGTCAGAATTCTCTGTGATTTGTCAATTAATGAATGCCTAGTAACCTCCCAAGATGTGACTTTACACAATGTGATCACTGCCTTACTGCTATGAAAGAGACCAATCAGTAGTAAAAAATAGGGTGAGCTCCCACACCCTTGCTCATATCACACCCTTGCTCATATCACACCCTTGCTCATATCACACCCTTGCTCATAGCACACCCTTGCTCATATCACACCCTTACTCATATCACACCCTTGCTCAATCACAGTCTTGCTCATATCACACCCTTTCTCATATCACACCCATGCTCATATCACACCCTTGCTCATATCACACCCTTGTTCATATCACACCCCTGCTCATAGCACACCCTTGCTCATAGCACACCCCTGCTCATATCACAGTCTTGCTCATAGCACACCCTTGCTCATAGCACACCCCTGCTCATATCACACCCTTGTTCATATCACACCCCTGCTCATATCACACCCATGTTCATATCACACCCTTGCTCATATCACACCCTTGCTCATATCACACCCTTGCTCATAGCACACCCTTGCTCATAGCACACCCTTGCTCATAACACACCCTTGCTCATATCACACCCCTGCTCATATCACACCCTTGCTCATATCACACCCCTGCTCATATCACACCCTTGCTCATATCACACCCATGCTCATATCACACCCATGCTCATATCACACCCCTGCTCATATCACACCCCTGCTCATATCACACCCTTGCTCATATCACACCCTTTCTCATATCACACCCTTGCTCATAGCACACCACTGCTCATATCATACCCTTGTTCATATCACACCCTTGCTCATATCACACCCTTGCTCATATCACACCCTTGATCATATCGCACCCTTGATCATATCACAGTCTTGATGCAGTCAATTGAACCACAGTCTTCACTTTGGTGGGAGTTACATAATCTGGTGTCAATTTGAGGATACATAATCTGGTGTCAATTTGGAATCTAGCTTGCCAATCAGTTCATAGCTTGATGACTTCATTTGTAGGCATTAAGGAGATAAATAGCTCACTGGAGGCGAGACACATGCTCACTTCCGGGGAGAATTGCAGCCCACAAGACACATGGAGCTACACCAGAGCCCTGCGCTGGAGGAGACATGTGGAGCCTCCTGCCAGCATTGAGATGTTTACAATGCCACTGGATCTACAAGACTTCCCACCCCCTGACCTGTGATCTTCTCGCATTTGTCATCATTGCATTTGTTTCATGAATCTCAAGAGAAATTTATCGATTGGTATCAGACATATGGACTAATATCGGACTTGTGGATTTTATCTGAACTGGGCTTGGATGTTTTCTTAATGTACAATTGCTCTTTATATAAGGCTCTTTCTTATACACATGAGTGTCCATGGATTTGTCTCTCTGGTCTACCCAGACTAACGCAATTATGGACAGCAACTCATGGTAAAGAAAAACATAATCCTCACAAGTAAACCACTAAACAACTTGATGATAAATGAAGAAAATAATGAAATTTTCAAGGATTTCATTTCATTTGAATTCACAATCAATGCTTACAGAGGCAGCAGAGGGGAAGTCACACAGTATTTTGGAATAGGCAAATGTGGTGCATCCTCTCATAATGCATACTCAGTTAATATGCTATATGAGGATGCTGGACTCAATGTAGAACACAACCAGGGCTGAAGGAAAACTCATGAACAATCTGCAATAGACTGAGCTCACATCTAGCCTACCACGAGATGTCACTCTGAGTATTGAGGTGTGCCTAACCCACGCCATGGTATTTTCAATAATCTCATACTCACATGAATATAGGCAAATTAATTAGAAAGACAGAAAAAAGAATTAATGTATTTGAATTATGGTGCTAGTGAAGAATATTGAAACTACCATGAACTGCCCCAAAAACAAGCAAATCTTTCTTGGAAGTAGCACTGTCAGAATGCTCCTTAGAATCAAATGTGAGGGGATTTCCCCTTACATACTTCAGCTATATTACTAGGAGAAGCCAGTTCATGGAAAAAGACATAATCCTTGATAGAATGTCAGCAAAAAAGAAGTAGACTCTCAATGTGATGGAGCAATAATGTTGTCACCTAAAATAGGCATTGAAATAATTGTGTTTTAACAGAAAATAGTAGCTGAGCAGTAAGCTCAAACAGAGCAATGGTGAGAAAATCACAGGATTTTGTAATGCTCCCTCTGGTTTACTTCCTATTTGTATATTTTCTTAGATGTGTCAAATCAACTAATTAGTCTACTTTTCAGGTAAGTTATTTATAGTTCTACTCTTTTGTTAATCATTTAATTGGGGGCTCTTACAAATCATATGACAATCCACCATTCAATTGTATTGAGCACACTTATACATATATTGCCATCAACATTTCCAAAACATTTTCTTTCTACTTGAGGCCTTGGAATCAGCCCCTCTTTTTTCCCTCCCTACCCACCCTCTCACCCTTGTGAATCCTTGGCCAATTATACATTGTTGTGGTTATTTTGTGTCTTTCACTCTCAGTTGTCTCCCTTCACCCACATGTCTGTTATTCTTCCCCCTGTGGGGTGAGTTATATATCCCACCCCAAACTTGTGATGGGTTCCCCATTGCCCCTGCCCCCACCTCACCCCCTACCTTTTTGAGTTATGATTTATATATATATATATATATATAATGTACACAAGTCCCTTATCAAACATGTTTTGTAATTAATTTCTTCTTCTCATGGGTTTTGTTCACTTACTGAGTGTCATTTAGAATATACATTTTTCAAATGCTTAAAAATCCGAATTAAACTGATATATTTATATATAAGATTTATATATTTATAAATCTTTTGGGAGTCCTTCTTTGTATGACATCTGATAAAAATTGTCTAACATATGGTCTATGATTTAGTCTAAGTGATTTATCACTTAGCTTCTTGATTTAAATGTTATCTTTTTTTAGGTAAAATTAAGTTGGACCTATCAAATCTAAAATAACCTTAAAAGATAAGTCATGTCACATTATGTATATTTTGTAGGTCCAAATTCTTTTTTGCATGTGAATTTTAAGTTAGTTAAATGCCAGGTTTTGAAGCTACACTCTCCTGGACCTGATCTGGTTTCCAAAATTTTCTGTAATTTTGGTTTTCATTGTTTTAGTTGTATATATGATGGGTATCTTAGAGGAGTCAGGTCTTAAGGGTCACTCTCTTGAAGTTGTGCTATATATTTTGGGGGTTTGGGGTATATGAAACACAGGACTGATGAACCTATAGAGATAGCAAGTAGAATAAGAATTCAGGGGGAGGGAGGTACAAGGGTGATGAGGGGACGAGCGAAAAGACCCAGTAACATGTAGATAAGAAATGCTTACAAACTGCTTGTGGTAGCAAATGTGCAACTCTGCTGGTTGTGATTAAACTGTGGAATGCTGTGATCTGTATATTAATTCCCAATTAATAAATAATAAAAAGAAAACTTATAAAAATACAAAAATAATGATCACTGTTTGAAACATGTTCATGAGCAATAGCATTGTCACCAAAAAAAGGCATTGAAGTAATGGTTCCTTTTCTTCTTATTCTTCAGAAAATATTTTAACTGTGTTCATTTTTCATGTACAGGTAAAAATCCAGAGGTAAGTTATATAAGCATAGAATTTTAACTAAAGAAAAAAATAACTTAAATGTACACTGTATTTTTCATATTAATAATAACTTTAGTAACCTTCAACATATTTGAATATAGCACATTTAATATTAAAGTTTGGTAAATGTATTTGCCATTCCTATAATTCATAAACATGAAAAATAATTCTCCTTTAGTACATAGAGGAGCATAGATGATTTATATCATTTTTTCATTTGTTCATGCATGAATGTGTATTCCACCTGGAATGTGCAGGATGCTGTGTGGACTCTGGGAGACAATAATCGAAATAAACAAAGTTTCCTGAGTACAAGGTGAATAATGAAAACAATATACAAGGGAGATATTAAACTATGTGGATATCTAGGTTAAAGTGTTAAGCAAATGCAACCACACTGAAACAGTGGTATTCCTGGCTTTTGGGGGGAAAAACAGAGACCAGTCTGAGTAAAATGGAAAAAATGAGGGACAATGTTATTAGATTATGAGATCAGGGAGGAGATAAGAAGCTGTTCTTACTGAATCTTGCTTGAAATATAAAAATAAACTTTAATAAAAATGAAAATATTCTCATGATTTAATTATAAATTGAATGATAAGATATAGGTTTGTAATTACAAAGAATAATTGTAAAAATGTTATTTATGAAAAATATATCATAGAAGTTAACTTAGATATTAATTATAATTTTAAATTAAAAAAATAATTTTATCATATTATGTTACAATTTATTAAACCAATGTAAATATTATTCAGACTTCCAAAATCAAAATGTCCAGGGCAAATTCAATTGAGGGGAAGAATTATTTCTTTTTAACTTTTTTTAAAAGAAAGCACCATTGGTATTGGATATACACTTATTGGAAACTACACATTTATTACCTAAATTAGCTATTCTACAACAACAAAAATGTGTTTTACTGTAATCCATTTAAGAATACCAAACGAAAATTTGAAATGAATTACTGTTGGGATTTTTTTTTTTCTGATGCCAATGTATTGCATTTTCTACCTCTTCCTAATCGATTGGCCTAAGAAACACAATGGAACCTAACAGGCATTACTTTGGAATCATTTGTCCCATGTCAATTCATGTTGATGCCCACTGATCAATATTATGTATGTGAAATGTTCACAAACCATCTGCTACATAATCTGCTTTAACATTTTGTCAAAGATGGATGTCAAGCTTTTTGGACTAACTGATAAGAGTGTTCTAGAATTCCCTCATTTCTCGCTTTGAAAAATTGTAATAAATTTTGTAGTTAGTGTTTTGGCCTTTCCACTGTTCTCTATGGTTGGCTTCACGTACTAATGTGTAACAGTAGAGGTGCATTGGCCTTCTGTCTTTCTGGATTTGTAGATATGAACTCATTTGTCATTATTATTTTCTTAAATTGTTTCCCCTTAACACACAGACAACTCTGCATATGCTTAGTTCTTTAAACTGTTTTATCCCACTGTTTAATTTAGTTTTACTTCTTTCTGAAGATCATAAAAAGAAATTCAAGAGTAGAAGTGTACTCTTGGTCATCAGTGGATGCTTCATCATTTATTTCCATCAATTGGATAATTTACTCTAATAAAGTATTTGTTTTATCATTTATTTAGGTCAATAATTCCATATTTTTGTTTCTATGAACTGTCTTAGAAAAGGAATATGTCACTATCAATATTCAATCATTTCAAGCCATAGCATATAAATAAGGATCAAGAGTTCTGAAGGAAGACATTGAAGTTGTACTGAAAGCCTTATAGAAAACAATATTCTATATAGGAAGTGATAAAATATTGAAAGATATCCATAAAAACTAATAGATCACATTGTGAATAATAGGAATTCCAGAATATTTCATCGTTCTCATGTGGATATAGACCAAGAGGCAAGTGTTGAAAAAAAGCAAGGTTGTTCTATCTTTTTTAAATCAGGGAACTTGTGTATCAATGTTGTATATTTTCATTGCACTTATTCACTATGTGTCTTGCTTCCCTATTGCCATGAAGCAGGGGCCAAATCTGCCTCCATGCTCCATCCTTCTTGACCGTATTCTGACACCAACCAGATAAGGAAAGTTACACTCTTGTCTCTATGATGCTCCTCCGAGTCTGCGTCACTATCCCTGGTCACACTGGTCATGGCCTCCACCACTTTAGACCAAGTGGTTATCCATGATCCTGCTAGTGATTGCTGGTAAAAAACAGGGTCACGTGATCAGAGATGCCCTTATCTTGTAACAAGAGGTCTCCAGCAGCTCAGATGACAGAGTACTTATAAATCTTATGTGGTACAAGAATGATCCCTAGAGCACCTTGTGGAAAGGTTTGAGTTAAACCTATAAACAAGAGGCAGACATATTACAAAGAAGGGTAAAAAGAGGTTCCACATTATTGAGCATAATACATGTTCACAACATGAAAATAATTGGCAAAATATAATAATTTTAAAACTTTACAAAATAAAACAAAATCATTACCTGAGCTTTTTAAGCTTTTATTTTAACTTGATAATTCTCTGAGAAAATAGACTTGATATGGGCTTTCAGAACGACCTATGGCAGTTAGAGTTTATATCAACTTGACATGATGTCATCACGTAGGGGAAATAACGGGTCGGTCAGGGAAAAATCGGATGACGTCATCCTGGGGTGTGGTCATTTTATAGGAGAACATGGGAAAGCCCTCCCCTCTCACTGCCACTTCACCTCCTCCTAGCTGGAACACCACCAGGACGCTGCCTCCGGGTGCAGCCTATGTGAGCTACCTAACCCTGAGCTGTTGCCACCCTGCTGTTTTCCCATAGGCCTTGGATGCACATGATTCTGCACCCACCAGCCTTCCTTAATGTTGCTTTGCCATTCGGTGTCATTGACCAGTAGCTATGTGATCTTCAGAAAGCCCTGGCTAGCATCTGGCCTATGGACTTGACTTGGTCTGGGTCGGGATGCCATCTTGATATAAAGTTCATGTATAGAGATGAGTGTTATTGGTTTTGTTTCACTAGATAACCTAGCCCAATATACTATCCAAGGAAATAAAGCATATCTTGTGTGTTCAGAACAATTTTCTTTTTATTAGTGCAAAGAACACAATAAGCAAAAAAAAGAGGTGAGTTTTTTTTTATTATCAAAAGGATTCCAACTATAATATGTATTTGAAACACACACAAATATTATGTTTTGAACTCACAATTGACTGGCTACAAGGCTGATAATATGACTCAGTATTAATAAATACACTGTAATATAATATGAAAACTGTTTTAAAGTTCATTTTAAAAAGGATTCAGGCTAGATTTGATCACAACAGTATGTACTTATTTAATCCTGGTATGTCATTGCATATGTTGGTTTTGATCCTGCAATCTATTCTATGTGAACAAGATCTGATATTTAGCAATCTTTTAATTAAATATATATGCATATATAGGTATATATACATCATTTGAAATATCTGATTAAAAACCAGAAGACTTCAAAATCATAGTTAAAAGTTTTTACATCACATTTTACCACTATAATTATAAAATGAGCCTGGTGGAAGAAGTAATTTGAAAAACAAATCAAGTATTAAACTTTAACCCCGTTATAAATTTTCAGACTCAAGAGTAAAATATTACTGTCTTTATGCTTGCTTACTTACCCGGGCAAGACAAGATAGAGACAGAGAAAAAGAAAATATTTTTGCAGGGTTTAGATGTATTCCTTGCTAGAGAAGCACTTGCAGAATATAATTTCAAAACATGATGTTAGGTGTCCTGGAGTCTGCTCAGATTCACAGTAACCCTAGGCAAAGGAGCTGGTCCAGGGACTGCTGTCTTCTGACAACACATCTAACATCTGTAAAATGGAATCTCAACACCCTTGCTTCTAAAGATCGCTCTTGCTGCGTTTCAAACAAGACAGATGTGATTGTTTCTTTGCCCGTCCATATTTCAATATTCTTTTTTAAATCATTTTATTGGAGGTTCATACAACTCTTATCACACTCCATACATCCATCCATTGTGTCAAGTTCTTTTGTACATTTGTTTCCCTCATCATTCTCAAAACATTTGCTTTCTACTTGAGCCTTTGGTATAAGTTCCTCATTTCCCTCCGCCATCCCCACTCCTCCCTCCTCCATGAACCCTTGATAATTTATAAATTATTATTATTTTGTCATATCTTACACCATCTGACATCTCCCTTCACCCACTTCTCTGCTGTCTGTCCCCCAGGGAGGAGGTAATTACAAGGAGATCCTTGTAAACTGTTTCCTCTTTCTCCCTCACCTTCCCTCCACCCTCCCCATATCGCCACTCTCACCACTGGTCCTGAGGAGTTCATCTGTCCTGGATTCTCTGTGTTTCCAGTTCCTATCTGTACCAGTGTACATCTTCCAGCCCAGCCAACTTTGTAAGGTAGAATTGGGATCATGATAGTGGGGGAGAGGAAGCATTCGAAAACGAGATGAAAATTGTATGTTTCATCATTGCCACCCTGAACCCTGACTGGCTCGTCTCCTCCCCATCGCCCTGGACTGTCCAATTGCCTACAGATGGTTCCTGGGTCCCCACTCCACACACCCCCCCCCTCATTCAAAATGATATGATTTTTTTTTTCTGATGATGCCTGATACCTGATTCCTTCGATGCCTTGTGATCACACAGGCTGGTGTGCTTCTTCCATGAGGGCTTTGTTGTTTCTCAGCTAGAGGGCAACCTGTTTATCTTCAGGCCTTTAAGACCTCAGATGCTATATCTTTTGGTAGCTGAGCACCATCAGCTTTCTTCACCACATTTGTTTGTGCACCCATTATCTTCAGCGATCATGGCAGGAAGGTGAGCGTCTCAGACTGCCACATATTTCAATATTTGTTATCAACCCATAATTCAACTTTATCAGTGTTCCTCTGGACTGCCATCATCATTGCTCAGCTTCTCAGGGCATATGATGCCATTGAAAAGAGCAAGGATGTCTCTTGGACTCACATCTGATCCAAGCCTTTTTCATGTGCATCTGAAAGTTGAATAATGCATAAGCAAGTCCACAGAAGACTTTCCATGTGCATATGAATGTTGAACAGTGCATAAGCAAGTCCACAGAAGAACTGATGCATGTGAATCAGTTGGTGTTGGTGAAGAAAATTGAAAGTACCATGAACTTCCAAAAGAACAAAAAATTATTTGGGGCATAACGTCTTTTTAAAGAAACACATCCTGTATATTCCCTGGAAGGCAAGAGAGACAGACTTCATTTCATATACTTTGGACAGGTTTTCAGGAGAGACCAGTCCCGGACACAGGACATGATACTTGGTAAAGTATGAGGGTCATCAAAAGAGCGAAATATCCTCAAAGAAATGGGTTGACATGGTAACTGCAGCAATGCACTCAAACACAACAATGGTTGTAAGGATGAATGACAGGAGACTGTTTCCTTTTGGTATACTTTGGATTCTAACCAGTCCCAACTGACTCAAAGGCACCTAGCAACATTAACAATGACAATAAACCATAAAATAACAAGATAGTTGGAAATTAAGAATTACAATTTTAAAAACTTTCCATACCCAAACTTGATTATCACGGCTCATAAAAAAAATTACTACTGAAAAGTTGGAAGTTCTAGTCCACCTAGAGCAGTGCTTCCATGCCGCGTGCCCCTTTAATACAGTTCCTCATGTTGTGCTGGCCCCCAACCATAAAATTATTTTCATTGCTACTTGATAACTAATTTTTCTACTGTTATGAATCATAATGTAAATATCTGATATGCAGGATTTATTTTCATTGTTAAAAATTGAACATAATTAAAGCATGATTAATCACACACACAAAAAAGAAAAGGGACAGGAAACAACACCTATTTGTAATAAAAATAGGATGTAAATATAAATAGAGATTTTAAACATGATGGGTAAACACCCTGAGCAACAATACATCTAAATTTTTCCTATTTCAGAAAATCTAAGTCATTCTGCAGGGAAAATTTTTTAAATTCCTAATAATATTAGGAAATTTTAGCATACTAGCAATTACTAAGTACATTACCTTGACAACAAGCAATCTTCCCAATCTGGTCATAATTGCCTAACACAAGCACCATGAGAGAGTTATTTGTGGTACCATTTATTTGTTTGTCTGGTGGCTAACATTACATATTATTATTTTATTTCCATAGAGCTTTCTGTGAAGTAGCTAATAAGAACCTCAAGAAAGAGGGTAATTTTGGTGTGCACATGACTAGCTTACACTTCAACTTAATATTTTCTATGGTAATGTGATACTATATCAGCAAAGATGGCTACAGTTCATTTGTGGTGCTGACTGCTAAGTGTAGAGTGCGTGTTCTATATTTTAATCATTTTCTCTAAATTTATCTAAAGACTTTGGAAGATGCCATCTTTGGAGATGCAACTAACGTGGGTAGATGCCATTTTTGATAAATTGAATTTTTAATTTAGTTGCTGATCTATCTAATTATGTGCTTATTAAGTAAGTTCCTCAGAGAATAAGATATATAGCACATTCAAAAATCTCTAAAATTTTGATCATTTCCAAGTACACAAGCAACATTTTGCATATTGAGGGAAAATTTATATATATTTTTTCTCAACAGTATTGTATTGTTTCCGATGTAGGTTAAAGTAAAAGTTCAGCTCAGCCATTTCTTGGGTCTCAGAGCATCAGCGTGAAAAGGGCAGCTCAATAGCAAGAAGCATTCTGCGTAATCAGAAGGCCCAGCTTTGACAGCAGGCTTGTCTCACAGGTACGCTCTCGCGGGCTCCATAGCTTCAAGCAGATTCCAAGAAGAGACATTCGCTGGTGTTCTAGAAATTTAGTCGAAAAAGAAATTTGGAAAGGTGCCAGGAAAATTTAACTTGGTGTTTTTGTAATTAAACAATTTAAAGCATTCGTGTTTCATTGGAATGATACAGTGAAATATCAACAATATAACTGGAACATTAAATTATTGCTAAAATCAAATGTAAATATCTTCTGAGGACTGACTATGAGGGTACTGTTTCATTAAGGGAAATAGGATATGTTCACCTGAATGACATGTGGTTCTTACCTGAAGGAGTCAGCCATGGGTTGTAATGGATTTTCAGGAGTCTGGAACCCAGACACATGAATATAATAAAATATACATATTTTATAATACATAGATTAATGTGAAAAGTGTATTTTGTATACTATATCCTGTGGTTTTTACTGCATTTATTCTTCAGCAATAAAAAGTGTCAATAAATACTAAACTCAGTACTATATCCTGTGGATTTTACTGCATTTATTCTTCAGCAATAAAAAGTATCAATAAATACTCAACTCAGTCATACACTGTAGTGTGGTTATTTAAGTTCTGGTCTACTATATTCTACTAAACAAAAAAAAATTGAGAAGTTTTTTAAAATAAAATGCTGATTGCAGGCTTATGGCTTTAAATTACAGAGGAATGATGCTACTGTTTTGTGTGTGTGTGTGTGTGTGTGTGTTTTCTGTCCTTTCTGAAAACCAAATGAATTCACATATATGTAGAAGATTTTTTAGAAACAATTATCTGTCAAAATGAAAATATCCATTACAGAAATCCTCACTGGGCTTCAGGAATTTAGTAATGAGATCAGTGTTTGGAGGCACCAAGAGAGGATATGGTGCCCTCAAATCTCTGGTACCAGGGATAGATGAGTCATTCAGTGGACTTCGTAGCCCACCCCGGGGAAAAAAAGCAAAGGGCAGCTTGCTTAAAAGAAGACTATTGTGTGTGTTGACTGGAGTCTTTTCTAAACACTGTGGAGGAAAGGCGAAGATATGGAATCTTTTTAAAAAGCAATCTGCCAGATTATGAGATTATACTGAAAATAAGCATCCCTCCACAAAAGAAAAACAAAACACAAGACTGACAAAATGTCCTCTAACTATTAACCTATTCAGTTATCTAACAAATATTTGTTGTACTTCTATGTCCAGCAGTACAGTGCAAAACATTAATGCTTGACATTTAAAAAATGAACCATGGGGAATTTATAAACTATATAACCCTTCACTGCAAACCAAGAAGATTTGGGGCTAAATTTACTCACCATTCTACCTTTTTCCACATGAAAACTTGTGCAAAATAGTTACCCCGTGAAGAACTGCATCACTTAAATGTGAAGAATAATGCAAAATCCCAGATATTTAAGAGCCGAAGAAGAGAATGCAGAAGCAAGGATGATAAACAAATATAAAGTAAAAACCAGAGAGATTAGAGGTGTTTTGTCACAGAATTGATGAAGTTCATGACTAACAGTTTCCTGTACATTCAAATCACTGATGAAAAAATCATCTTTATCTCAAGAAATATGTTGAGCTATGATTCCCCTATAAGCAGTAATAAGCCATTAGAAGATAAAAAATAAACTGTGTAATTCAGGAAAGCAGGGGCAAAAATAGCAGAATTATAAAACCAATGACCACATTTATAATAATAAGAAACAGTTAAAATTGTGTGAAATTGTGTGAAATACCAAAAGGACAGTGAAAGCTTTGCCAGACAGATTTGTAGGACACATTTTTCAGAATTAGAGAACAGCCACATGGCTTGACAAATTAACTTGAGTTTTAGTAGAGTACTGGGAAAATGGCCTGTATCAGTCTCAGCATCTTGCTGATAAAAGCTGGTGCTGATAGAGCTGGACACACATAAGCACGCCTCATGAAAGCATTCGACAGAAACCCACACCCAATATCAAGACACCTTTGGATCTTTATAAATAAATTTCTGTTTCTTGAGTCTGCCACATGTGATCTTACAGTGACAGCAGCCCTGGCTACCTAAGATAGCACATACAATATAGATTTTCAATTCGTTATAATAATCCAAAACATTGCTGGGCATTTCCCTTATGGTTCTGGTGAAGTATATTGAAAATACAGAGACTTCCAAAAGAAAACACCAGATGTGTCTTGGAGGCATTAGAGCAGAATGCTCTATGCTCTTTTGGGGGGGGGGGGTAGGGGGAAGAGAGGTGAGTCTTAGTCTGGAAAACGTTGGACACGACTTGAGAGACGCATCCCTTGGAAGCGCATCATACTTGAGAAAGTAGAACCAAAAGACAGAACTCATTGCAGGGGAGTCAATGGTGACTCCGGACCTCTCTAACAGTTTCTGAGCCTGTAAGAGTTTGGGGAGTAGAAATCCCGGTCTCTTTCTTGTAGAGTGGACGGTGTGTTCAAACTGTTGACCCTGAGCACTGCGGCCCTTCTTGTAACCACTACACCACCATCTAGGCTGCCCCTGAGAAGGCAGAAGGGCAGCAAAACAGAAACTCCTCCAAGAGCAGGGTTGACACAGAGGCTGCAACAGTAGCGTCAGCTATAACACTAGTTGTGAGGATGCTGCGGTGTTCGCTTCTGTTGTACGTAGGGCTGTCGTCGTTCCGAAGCATGTGAGGGTACCTAACAACAAGAACGACATTCTAAGGATGACATATGAGAGACATCTAACGTGTTTTCCCAACGGAGAGATGAGGGCTGGACCTCGATTTCGCCATTTTGTCTCTTTTCACTAGCAGATGGTTTTGCCCGTTTATTACCTTGTACCAAACAAAAGAAAAAAATCAAGGAAGCTCTCCCTCAGTGAGAAGGCCCTCAACTAGGTGGATAGACACGGCGGCTCTCAGGACGGGTTCGGGCATAGGAGCAATTGTGAGGATGGCACAGGGCTGTGCAGTGCGCACAGGGTAGCTAAGGGTCGGAACTGACTTGATGGTACCGAACTACTACAATCATGTCCCTACATAAGCTGTCACCATGAACCCAACTTCCATAAGACCTGCAGTTGAAATTAAAAATGAACCTAGTACAAAATCTAGTGACCAGAACAATCATACCTTCGTAGAGGTTGCACTGGTTTACATACAGTTTCCACTGCCCTCTCAAAAGGATCGAAAGTCTGAAAATGCAATACTTGAAAAATAAGAACAACAATTATGTATATTAGAGAATATCTTTCCAGATGAAATAAAACACATTAAATTATACATTAACCCACACATAAGTACATGTATATACAGACAATCAAACTGTGTCTGCAAATGAACTTCGAAAAAGTAAAGGGGTGCTCATCACAACCATAGTGTATACAGGGATCAGGTGACTCCATTAAATTCAAAGCAGAGAGAGGAGCTCAGAAGTTTTTGTTAACTGTTTTTGTTGTTTGTCTGAAGAGCCATCTTGAGATATTATTTTGAAAGATATAGGAAAATCATGGGAGTTTATTATGAAAAAGTTATAAGAAAATTGAACATTAAATTGTTGGAAAAATATTCAGGATAATTGCACCAAGTCTTCTTTTTTCCTTTCTTTTTTTTATCACGCCAAAGCAAGTGCTCATTCTTAGAGAATTACATAGGGAAATCTTACCTCATCTACCCAGCACGCCTACCAGGACACCTCAGAAAAGGTGATGTTCCCAAAAGTCAAAGGCTCAGCAACCGACATCTTTGTGGCTTCAATGAAAACTCTCAGAATTCTTTGGGGGAAAGGTTAGCGAGATGGAAACACCACCTTCTGAAACACATAGACCTAGATGAAGGATATGTCAAGACTAATAGCTTCACATTTTTGATAGGTTTATTTAATAAATGCTTAAATTATCTTGTAGCAATATTTTTAAATTACTCCCATATACTAGTTTTCCAGATGAAGTAAAATAGAAAGAGGAAAACTGACAGAAGGGGGAAAAAGGGACGTGCATTTCTATGGAGACTGATTAGGTTCTCAGGGATTTGGTTTTTCTCTTCTGTGAACAGATGACATCAATTTGAGGAAGAACATTAGTTATTTAGGGTTTCAAGTTTTCCTTGAAATTGTGTAATTATTTTGAATAAAACTCTGTGGCAATTCACTCAGGTTAGGGAGTTGAGACCATATAGTGAATGCACAGAAATTAATTTAGAGTTATAAAATGCGTTTGTGCTTGAGAGGACTATGAATATTATATTTTAATGCTAAATGGGAGGATATTTCATGTGTTGGCATTTTAAAGCTCTTTTAGCAGAAATAAACAATATTTTGTTGTTCTATCATGCATCGCCTGTTCTGTGACTGGATTGTTTTACAGGTAATTTATCACAGTAAATAAGCCAGGACATTTATACATAAATTTCACAAACTGATGAAATGGATAGTTCTAAAGAATAGAAGTAAAAGCAATTCTAGAAGCCTTTAAATTTGAGCTATTTATAAACTCAAGAAAATAAAGTTCAGAAAATACACTGCGCTATCATTGTCAATCTAGTATATAAGTAATAATTAATGTCCTATAGGATGTATTCTTTGTGCAGTGGGTAAACAACTTCGCTGTTAATTTATCAGGCTGTAGTGGCTGACATCTTGCTCTGACACTGAAAGCTACGCTACCAGTATTTCAAATTCCAGCAGAGGCACCCAATGTTAACAGGTCTCAGCAGAACTTGCAGACTAAGAAAAATGAAAAAGTATGTATAAATTACCCCTTTCTGAAGAATCAGTCACTTAAAACCTTATAAATAGCAGCAAAACATTGTCAGATATAATATCAGAAGGTGAGTCCCTCAGGTTGGAGGATACTCAAAATGCAACTGATGAAGATTTGTCCTCTCAAAATCAAATTGCTAACATGATATGAATGGAGTAATAGTTTCTGGACCTTAATTTGCTGATGAGGATTTAGTTCAACTAGGAAGAAACAGCTGCAAATGTATATTAATAACCTGAACCTTGAATCTACAAAATACGAAGGTAAAAACTGGAATGTCAGCAGAAATGAAATAGAACAAATAAAAATTGGAGTCACCTGCACTCACGATCCAAATGTCCTGCTACTGACCACTGGGAATCAAGTGAACATGTGGCTTACTAGGCCCGTGATGACACTTTCAGAGGCACACAAGTTGCTTTGTCAAAAAAAAATCTCAAGATCTATGTTGAAGTCCCATGCTGTCTATAATAGAACAATGTCTGTACATATACAAAACTACAAGCTAATACTATTATTTAAATTTATGCATTAACCACTAACTCGAGTGATGTAAAATTAAAGAATTCTACCAACTTTTTCGATCTAAAATTGATCAAATATGCAGTCAAGATACATTGATATTGAATGGTGATTGTAATGCAAAAGTTTAGAAAAAGACAAAGGAACATGTGTTGCAACATAGTTCCTTGGTTATAGAGGCAATGATGGAGATTACATGATAGAATTTTGCAAGACTAACAGATTATTAGTCGTAAATAAGTTCTCTTAACAACAGAAATACCAATTGAACAGATGGGCTTTGCCAGATGGAATAGACAGCACTCAAGTTGGCTACATCAATAAGAAGAGATATAGAGAAGCTAAATATCTGCAGTTAAATCTTAGTCAACTTCTGCCTGTGGAACAGATCATCAATTTTTCATATAAAAGATCCAGTGAAGCTGAAGATAATTAAAACAAGTTAACAAGAACCAAAATACAACCTTGACAATGTCTCAACTGAATTTGGGGAAAATGTTGAGAACAGATTTGGCTCATTTAACACTAACGAAGGAAGATTAAAGAAGCCATGGGATATCAAGAACATCCTTCCCGAAGAAAGGAAACAACCATCAAGACAAGAAAGAAAGACAACATTAAATTAGATTTCAGAAGAGACTGAAACATACTCTTGGTCATAGAGTAGCTAAAGGAAATGGAAGAAATGATGAAGTCAAACTGCTGAACAGAAAATGGCAAAAGGCAACTCAAGAAGACAGAGTACTATAATGAAATGTGCAGATACTGTAGTTAGAAAATTTGAAAGGAAGAGAAATCTCAGCATACATCTAGCTCTAATAAGTGAAGAAAAATTCAACCCTCATGTTGCAATAATGAAAAGTTGTATGAGAAAAATATGGAACTATACAGGAAGCATCAAATGACAATGAAAGCAATACACAGGGTCATTTTACAGAAGGTAATTATCCACATTAAACCACTTCACAAGGTAGCGCGTGAGCATTAATTGATGTTACTGAAGGAATAAGTCCAAATGGCACGGAAAGCATTGACACAAATTAAGATTCCAGGAACTGACAGAATACCAGCTGAAATGTTTCAACAAGCTGATGAAACACAAGAAGCACTCACTCATCTCTGCCAGGACATTTGGAAGACAGCTGCCAGGTCACTCAACCGTAAGAGAACCATATTTGTACCAGACCAATGAAAGGTGACCCAACCAAATGTAGAAATGATTAAATGAGATCATTAATATCATATGCAAATGAATTATGTTTGAAGATATTTCAGCAATGTTTGCAGCAATACATTGATATGGTGGTTCCCAGAATCAATTTGGATACAGCACAGGATATGCCATGAGAGATATTATTGCAGACATCATAGATTTTGACTGAGAGCAGAGAATACCATGAAGATGATGCTTGTATTTTAGTGAATGTCCAAAAGTAGTCAACTGTGTGGATCATCATAAGATATGGATAGGGTTGAGAAAAATGGGAATATTATAAAATATCATTGTGCACCTGTGAAACCTATGCACGGACCAAGAAGCAGTCATATGAGCAGAACAAGGATATTATTCATGGCTTAAAAGAAACAAAAACACAAACAAAGGCTACAACAGAGTTATATCCTTTCAACCTACTTATACAACTGTGTGGATTATTTAAAAACCTATGATTAATGCTGAGAAGAAGGGGAATTCCAGAATGCTTCACTGTGCTCATGATGAGCCTATGCAGGAAATAAGAGTCAGTTGTAAAGACAGAACACAGGAATACTGCATAATTTAAAACCAGGAAAGGTGTGTGTCTGGGCTTTATCTACTCACCATACTTAGTCAATCTGTGTGTTCAGTAAATAATCCGGGAATTTGGATTATATAAGAAGAGTGTAGTATCAGATTGAAGGAGAGATTGAGTGTTAGCCTCGGTTGTCCTAGAGAAACAAAACCAGTGGCATATATATATATATACATATACATATATATTGTATTTAGAAAGAAATTTGTGTCAAGAAATGTATGACACCAGTTTTTTTAATAGGTCAATCCAATTGTATAAAAATCAAGCATCTTTTAACTTGTGGAAGCTTTTGAACAGGATCCAGGATAAGGAATCAGAGACAGCAGAGGTAATACAAATCTGACATTGGCCGACTTAATCCACCATTGGTTGTCCACTGACAACTCCTGGGATGGGCTGGTCAGGCAGCAGTAGATCAAGGGACTAGATACAGAATTCAGCTCCAGCAGAAGGTGAAGGGTCAAAGACAATATGACTCTGCTCTATCTCTCTTTCCTATATACAAGGCCACCCTCATGGAGGTGTCATCAGGCTGGGCCCCAACTGCCTAACCCATAGGAGTGTCTGGTTGACATTTGCCATAGCTATCACAAGTCATTCCATGTCAAATTGACACCTGTCCATAACTCCTTGACCAAACGTAATCATCAAATACAATCATGAACTCATATTTGCACCTAACACAATACAACTAACATGCATGCTAAGAGATTTCATAAAATATCTCCTGGATTCCAGATAAAGTTTTCACCACCATTATGCTATACTAATGTAATTTCCCCTTGAAAATCAGGATCACTCACACCACTTCATACAGTAATTCCCTGCTTTTCCTGTGGATCCAGAGGTCCGAGGTGTCTCAAAATGCCAGAAGGCATTCTCAAATTCCACTTCAGTGAAGTCACTGCTTTTCTTCAGTTGGGAGAACTCCCCCCTTTGGAAGTATGTCCTCTTGACCTAAGGAGAATAGGGTTCCATGGATAGGAAACCAATATGTGGCAATTGGTATTAGGTGTAATAGTGAGCGATGCCACTCCCACTTCCCTTTCTCAGTTCGTTGACCCATGAATCATGCCTATTGGAGAAACAGCACCATAGCCCAACTGAACAAGGTACTGCACACATTTTCTGCTGCTCGGTCAATTGATCATAAGGAACATGAGGCCACCGGTGCAGAATGGGAGAAAAGCAGCACTGTGAGAGGACAGGAGTGGAGACCACAGGCATTTGAGCCAATTCTTTATGTAGCTTCAGATCCTGCTCCACCCAGATCTGTATATACCACTTACATTGAATGTTGGAAGTTACAGTGAGTAACCAGCTTTAGGACTCTGTGAGTTACACAGCAGCCTGAAAGGGTACCTCAGGACATGTGGTGATTTGGTGACCCGTGGTGAGGCATTCAGTCTCCACTAAGGCCCAGAAAGAGGCCCTAAAGCTGTTTTTCAAAAGGCAACTAGTTAGCTGCAGAAGGTGCCAGAACTTTGCTCCCAAATCCTATGGGTCTGTGCTATCATTTCCCAGTAGGGACCCTCCAACGCTCCGACAGCTCAAGCAGCATGGGATCAGCTTTATATATGGCCCAAGTGGCTAGAGGCTTGCAAGGCAGCCTGTTGAAGAGCCTGCTTTTATTGTGGGTCCCATTCAAAGCTGGCAGCTTTTGAATCACTTGCTATCTAGGAGTGTTGTTATTGTTCTTAGGCACCCAGGAGTCAGTTCCCTCTCATAGCCACCCTGTGTACAACAGAATAAAGTCCTGGCTGGTCCTGTGCTATACTCACTATTATTCTTATGTTTGAGTCCATTAATGCAGTCACCGTCCATCAGTCTTGTTGAAAGTCTTCCTTTCTATTGGCTGCTTTACCAAGCACAATGTCTTTCTCCAGGGACTCTCTCTCTCGACAACATGGTTAATGTACACAGGACAAAGGCTCACCACAATTCCCTCTGAAGACCATTTCAGCTGTACTGCTGCCAAGACAGGCCGCTTTGTTCTTTGAGCAGTCCATGACACTTCCGTATTCTTTAGCAGCCCCACAATTCAAGTGCATCGATTCTCCTCTGTTCTTCCTTATTCACTATCTGAATTGCACATGCATATGAGGCAATCGGAATATAGATTGGTCCAATTGTGAGGATTTGGTGTTCTTGACATTGAGTTGTAATTCACACTAAAGGCGAGAATCCTTTCCCTCCACCAGGTCCTTCTCACTTTCAGCAAGCAAAGCTGTGTCATCTGTGAATCCAAGGCTGTTAATAAACGATGCTTCAATCCTGGTGCTGCATTCTTCTTCATAAAATCCAAATTCTCCGACTATTTGCTCGGTATAGAGATTGGATAAGTATAACGAGAAGATGCAACACTGGTGCACACCTTTCCTGATATTTAAGAAAAGGGAGCTTTGTATCAAGAAGTGAACTTATATCAAAACATATCCCAGCCCAGTCAAACTTCAGTCAATGGATCAGACTCTTGCCAGAGTCTGGTCAAACTTATGTAGCTACTGGCCGAGGATACCGACAGATGAAGCAAGATACAGGGAGATCACGCACAGTGGGATGCACAGTCATGTGGATCCAAGGTCAGTCAAAATTGGCAGGGCTCTGACCTCTCTCAGTGCTGGGTGGCCCACACAGGGCTAGCCCTGGCAGATATGGAGACCCAGCATGCGGAAAAGCAAAGAAGCAGAGAGGCTTTGATCCTAGTCAGCCACTCCTCTTTTACAAAACGCCATACCTGAGGAGGTGTCATCCGGTCACTGACCTTTAGCGAGGACTGTCCAGTTGACAGAATCCCTAATTATCACAGCTTGTTAGGCACCTGTGAGGTACAGAGGGCATAGCCTGGCTTGCAGAGAATAAGGAGGACTTGAAGCACCTGTTGAAGAAGATCAGAGTCCTCCGCATTAAATATAAATTACAATGCAGGGTAAAGAAAACAAAAATCCTCAAAACTTGACCAGTACGTAACATCATGATAAATGGAGAAAAGATGGAAGTTGTCAAGGATTTCATATTGCTTGGATCCACCCTTTGCTCATGGGCCAGCTGTCAGGATATTGGATGCCACCTTGCATTGGGTAAATCTGCCACACAAGATCTCTTTAAAGTGTTGACAAACAAGGATGTTCCTTTGAAGGCTAAGCTATGATATTTTCAACAATCTCATATTCATATGAAATTTCAATATTGAATAAGAAAGACCAAAGAAAAATTGATGCACTTGAAGAATGGTGTTGGCAAAGATATGATAAACATTGTGGATTGCCAAAATAATATACAATTTTATATTGGAACAAGTACAGTCAGAATTCTCCTTATAGCAAGCATGGCGTGACTTGGTCTCACATATTATCAGTAAAGATCAGTCACTGGGGAAAGACATGCTTGGTAAAGTAGGGGGAGGGACAGACCCTTGACTATATGGATTAAATACACAGTTACCAATAACAATGAACTTCAGTCAAAGAACAATTGTGAGAATGGCTTGGGACTAAGTGGCACTTTGTTCTGTTGTACATTGGGTTGCTATGAGTCAGAACCAACTCCACAGCACCTAACAACAACAAAAACCACCTTCAGGAAGTTGAGATTATCGCAAATCAGGATCAGAAAAGAGCAAGGACACAGTTATTGGTCCACAGGAGCAAATCTCCTCAGTCAGCCAGCCAGTATCTCTCCAGGGTTCAGTGTCCCAACCAAGGGATCCATTGGCCTTTGCCTCCATGGGCCAGGAATCCAGCTTGCCTACCACTCTGCCCACCGTTTCAGAGTCTCTGGTACTATGAGAAGATACCTGAAAATCTTGGCCCTGGTGCTCTGAGTCTCCAAGCCACAGTCTATGGTGCATCTTCCTTTCAAAGCTTCCTTAACTCCAGAAAGAAGTCATCAACATGGTCTTCCATATGGTCCTGTAAATTTTTCTCTGTGTCCCAGATGGCGCTTACTTGCTAAGTAATGGCTTTGATGAAGGTGTGGTTTGTCTTTCAGCTGGCTATGACCCCAAGTAAAATGAAGGATGGTGTCTTAAGTCCCACCCTCTACCAGTGTAGTCATAATGCTATCCCCTAGGAATAAGTGGGTGTGCCTAGGTTCTATTTCCTATTGAGATGGGAACTAAGTACTACCTTAATCCTGTAACAGAGAACATTCTCCAAATTGAGATCATAGCCATAGGCCCAGGATCCAGAATTATAACATATCACTAAGAAATTATGGCTACAGGAGGCATATTAATTTACTATTTCTTAGAAGTAATAAACAATATCACTGTACCAAAAGGGCCAGCCAATAGTCAACCACAGGAAGGGACAGCACACAAGAAAGACTCAATTATATTGGAAGAAGTACAAAGTATAGTGAGCATGTTGCTATAAAAGGGGCCAGAAGAGATTAAAGGAATATGAGTTACAATGTTTCAACAAAATGATGATATGTACTTATTAAGCCCTGCCAAAAACTTGGGAAAACCTGGAGAACAAATTGTAAGAAATCCATATTTGTGTCCATTCCAAAGAAACATGACGAGATATAATACAGGAATTACAGGACAGCATCATTAATTGCACAAAGAAAATGTAGCTGCAAGTACTTTTAAAATGTTGCTGCAGTACATCAACATGGAACTTCATAAATTCAAATTTTATTAAAAAGAGAACACGAAAGTAGGAATATTGCTGATATCAGATAAATATTAACTGAAATAAAAGAGAATATCATAAAGATATTTACCTGTATATTATTTACTATGCAATAACATTTGGACATGATGTCAGGAGAGACATCATGCTTGTTAAAGTTGAGAAGTCCCAAAAGAGAGGAAGATCCTCAGCAATGTGAATTGACGCAGTCGCTGCAACCATGAACACAAGCATAGGAACAATTATAAGGATGGCCCAGGATCAGACAGTGCTTTGTCCTGTAAGGCAGAGGGTCATTATGGGTTAGAGTGGACAACATTTGATTGTATTGATCGTGAAAAACTATAGATGGCCAAGTAAACAATGGGACTTGCAGAACAGGTAATTGTGCTGATGTGGAAACTGCACATATGCAAAGAGGGGATATTCCATTAAACCAGAATTTATTGTATGGTTTTAAATCAGGAAAGGCATGAATTTGGATGATATCTTTTTACCATCCTTATTCAATTTGTATGCTGAGCAAATACTCCAAGAACCTGGACTAGACAAAGAGCACAGCATCGAGATTGGAGGAATTCTGATTAACAAGCCGCCATGAACAGATGCTATAATTTTGCTTGCTGAAAGGTAAGAGGACTTGAACCATTTATTGATGTAGTCAAGTCTTCAGTCTGTATTACAATTCAATGTAAAACAAACAAGCAAAATCCTCACAACTCAACTCATAGAAAAAATATTGAAAGTTTCAGGGTTTTATTTTACTAGAATCTATATTCAAAGATCATGGGAACAGCAGTCAACGAATCAAAGGACAGGTAGCATTGCACAAATATGTTGCACAAAACTTCTTTAAAGTGTTAAAAGTAAATATGTAGCCTGGAAGGTAAGGTGCCCCAGACACAAACCCTGGTCTTTTCAATGACCTCACGTGCGTGTGAGAGCAGGACAAAGAATAAGGAGATGTGTTGGACAGGGTTCTATAGAGAGACAAACCAGTTTGCTAGTAATCATATATAAATATATTTATAAAGATAGATATATAATAAAAGAAATGAACCATTAAATTATATACAGATAGATAATACAAGAAATTAACAGTTAAATTATAAAGCAGTGAGACACCAGCAGTCCTTTAAGTCTTGAGAGCCACCAGTTGTCACTCCCCTTCTGGGCTATATATATCCAGGCAGCAAACAGCAAGGCAGGTCCCCAACTGTCATCAACTGTCGGTCCCCAGCTCCAGAGATGAACATTCCAATCGTGTGGGCTTACAGCGACACAGTCCACAGGCTAGGCATCCCACAGGTAGTGTACCCCTTTAAACTGAGGCACAGAACAACCAAGGTGAGGCTCAATGAGCCATTTATCCCACTGCCCTTCAGTTAATCCTACTTGTGTTTATCGGCCAGACTGGCACAATAAACTATTGCTGGAGACTATATTTGAATTATGGCATTGGTGAAGAATATTGAAAATACTTTGACCTGTCAGAAAAATAAATAAAATTGTTTGGAGGAAATGTAGCCAGAATGCTACTTAGAGGCAAGAAGAGTGAAACTTTTTCACATATACCTTGGGCATGTTATTAGCAAAGACTGTTCCCTGTAAAAGGACATATTGCTGGCAAATTAGAGGGTCAGTGGGGAGGAGGGAAGGGGACAAAATAATCTACAAATGAATTCATGTAATGACAGCAAAAAAAGATTTACACACAACAACAATAAGAGGTGACACAGAATCGCGTACTGTTTTGTTTCTTTCCATTCGGCACAGGGTCACTGTGAGCAGTGAACTTAGTGGCACCTAAGAACTACAACACCTCCATAACTAATATTTTACTATGTTTTACCTGGAAAAATGCTCATCAATATGAAATTAAAATTGTATAAATAGGTAGTTGCTCTTGTGGGTAGGTGACATCGACTCAGCTCAAACTGAAAGCAACCCTCCATTCAACCGAAGGGACCGCTGCCTGGTCCTGAGTCATCATCATCATCGTTCTGTTTGAGTCTATCTTGCAAGCACTGTGGCATCTCATCCCACTCAGAGTCTGCCTCTTTTTCTCTGACCTGCTACTTTTGCAAAGTTTGATGTTCTAGGTTATGGCTCCTCATACAAATATGTCCAAAGTATTTGAAAGGAAAGCTCACCCTCCTTGCCTATAAGAACATTTCAGGGTATATTTCTTCAAAGGAAGATGTTTTTATTCTTCTGAAAGTCCAAGGTACTTTTAATATTCTTCACCAACACCATAATTGAAATGGATCTATTCTTCTACAGTCTTCCTTATTCACTTTCCAACTATCACACATGTCGGAGGTGTTTGAACACACCATAGCTTCGGTTAGGTGTACCTTAGTCTTCAAAATGACATCCGTGTTCTTTAGTTGTTGCTGAATTTTTAAATTTTGTTTTCCTTTGTTGTTTGTCGACATCCTTGCTCTTAATTATGAGAGGTCTTGTGCAGTATATCTGCCCATACAATGTGTTGATTCACTTCCTGACTGCTACTTTACAAGCATTGATTGTAAATCCAACCAAGATGTATTTTTGACACATTCAATAGATACTTCCACAATCATGGTATTGTCTATTCATAGTTTTGAGAATTTTTGTTTCACTCATATTGAGATGTAATCCAAACTGAAAGTACAGTCTTCAGTTTTCATTCATTTACTTAAATTTTTTCTATTCAATATAAAGTTCAAAGGACAGCTCCAAAAGACAAAGTCAAATATTACAATGAAATTTGCAAACACCTAGAAATAGAAAACCAATAAACACAAATATATTCAACATAACTTAAACTAAAAGAACTCAAGAAAAATTCAAACCTTGATTGGCAATATTGAACGTTTTTTTATGGGTAAAATATAGAATGGTGCAGGAAACATCAAAGGAGGGGGCAAAGACAACATAGAGTCACTGAATTGAAATAAACTAGTTGGCATTCCACCATTTCAGAAGGTAGCATATGGGAAAGGACCATTGGTGCTGAAGTGAAAGCTGCATTGAATAGAACAGCTAAAAACAAGGCTCCAGGAATTGTTGGAATACCAATTGAAATGTTTGAACAAGATGATAAAGCAATAGAAGCACTCACTGGTCTATGTTGTAAAAATTGGAAGACAGCTATTTAGCCAACTGACCGGAAGAGATCCATATTTGTACCCATTCCAAAGAAAGGTAACAAAACAGGATGCTCAAACTATTGAATAATATCGTTGCTATCACATGCAAGTAAAATTTTGCTGAAGATCATTCGACAACGGTTGCATTGAGATGGAGATATCAGAGTTTAGGTCAGATTTAGAAGAGGATACAGAACAAGGGATAACATTGCTGATGTCATATGGATCTTCGCAAGTGGAGAACGATGCATACTTGAGTTTTATTGACTATATATGATAAGACAGTCTACTAGCTAGATCATTATAGTCTATCAATAACCTTCAGAAGAACAGGAATTCCAGGAAACGTCATTGTGCTTTAATGTGGAACTTGAACATGAATCAAGAGGCAGTTGTGCAAACCAAACAAGGACATACTGCACGGTTTAAAATCAGGAGTGGGGTGAAACAGAGTTGTACCCTTTCAGCATACTTATTCAATCTTTATACTGAAATACAATCAGAGAAGCAGGATTCTATGCAAAAGAATATGGCATCAGAATTGGAGGAAAGCTTATTAAGAATCTGTGATATGAAGATGATACAACCTTGCTTGATCAAAATGAGGAGGACTTGATGAATATCAAGCATTGCAAACCTTCATATAAATTATTGTTAGACATGAAGAAATACAACTACCTCAAAGATAATTTATTGTTTAAATCGTAGTTTTGTGTTAGAAAATCTACAAACTATTCACCTCTGAGCATAAATCCTTTTTTTATGCAACTAAATATTTTTATACATAAACCACTTTTCAACATGAATCCATCATAAAATATCAAGGTTCTCTACACTACTGTTTTCCACAGACAGAAATAACTTATGAAAAGCAGCTGTTATTCATAGCATACATTCAATCTTTATTTCATTTTATCTGATTATTAGCAATAAAACATATGTCAAACAATAAAATCAATAGAAATGATCTTAAACAATTAAGTAAGCAACCATAAGTTATATTTCTCAGAATATTTTATGTGCAACTTTTACATAGTAAATAATATTTTCTAAATGCATTTAAATAATTTATAAAATGGTATTTAAGGAATTTATTATTTTATTAAAGTAATCAACTATAATGAAATATGTTAATTAAATGGTATGGGAAAATGTACAGAAATGTCTAACCAAATAAAGTATGTTTCCCTATGCCCTCCAAATTAAACTGCAGGCAACTCTTAAAAGGAGAGAAAATTGACCTACTTAAATTAGAAATACTTGCCAAAATATTTAGTTACATTTTATTTCCATAATATATTTTGAGTATTGAGTAGTAAACAGGTCTGATTTCCTCTATCTTCTTTGTGTAAAACACGATTTCCAAGCTGAAAATTCCTGAATATATTTCCTAGAGAAGATCAAGTATTTTAAACTTCAATTCTAAACATCTCTTGTTGGACTTCCTATTAGTAATTTAATGGCAGGTTTACCTTTCTCCTTCCACGTACGTCCAAACTATTTTAATTCAGTAGCTTGATTTCAGTCAGCCTCCACAGTCAATTGAAGGGCCCTGGAGATGCTGTAAACTAAGCATTGAATTTCTGAGCACAAAGTCCTAGGCTCCAACCCCCATCATTTGGTGGGAGAAAGATGCAGCTATCCTCGCCCATTAACTCTTATATCCTTGGAGAAAGTACAGCCTAGACAACCCTCAGCAGGGTCGCTGCAATATGTTAATATCATTCCGAATGGAGTGTGTGGCAACAGATTTAGCCAGCCTGCCTTCCTTTCTTCCTTCCTTCCTTCCTTCCTTCCTTCCTTCCTTCCTTCCTTCCTTACCACATTGTCTTATAACAACTTTGGGTTCCACTCCAGAAAAGATTACAGTATAGAAACCTCAAAGAGGAAGTACTACTCAGTTCTACAGGGTCAACAGCTTTGAGTGGGGATCTAATTGTTGACTATGCCATCAATCTGACAGAATGCGGTTGTCAATAGGTTGAATCTGTCCAATTATTATCTTCACTTAAAGATCTCTTTTCTTCTAATTGTGCCTTCTAACAGTTGGTTTTCCAGAGTGCAGCCAGGATCACAATTCACCCAGTTGAAAATTTAATTGGAATCCATGACAACAGGAATAAAAATCCACAAACTTAAAAATGGTTTAGAATTGTATAGGATGTGGCTCTAAATTCTCAGTAATCTTTCTGTTTCTTGCTTTCTCAGTGGATTAGGTACAAGTTCTTATCAAATAGTCATTCCTGATTCAAGGACTTTTTATATACTTTAATTATCAAAACAAATGCACCTACCCTTATGTTTGGCAATGATCCCCAAAACACTGCAAACTGTTTACCTAATGGAGTGTGTGTGCATGATTTAAAAATGATAGCATTTTATGATATCTAATTTTACTTATCATGATATCATAGTTGTACTATATGTAATGTAATATTCCAAGAAATCCAAAAGTTTCCTTATATTTTTAAACCTTAAAAATTCTCTTTTGTGCTACAGTTTGTGACGAGCTAATAGAAATTAATTAAGCTTTTTTACATTACTTTAGTTGCATTTTTATTAAATCTGTTCCATTTTTTTCATCCCTGAAATTATATGTACTTTTATTTTAAAAGCCATGATTGTTTGAAGCAGTAATAATAGTATTTTTATATTATTAGTTTAAGAGACCCAAATTACTAAACCCATTATTCCTGATAGCCATACCTCTGATGGACATTTCTAACTGATCCTGTATTATGTAGAATCAATGCCACTTAGTGAATTACTATTCTTTTTCATCTTTTAAAATATATACTCCTATAAAAACAAATAAGAGGAGAAAATGATGATTAAACGCTATTGGCAGCATCTAAAGACCTGATCATCTCGGAATAAGTAAATTGAGCACATTTAGGTCATGAGAGTTAGGTTATCACCACCCTTAATGTATTCTGAGTATCGACTAAAGGACAAGATTTTCCAAGGCTGCAAGCTTGATGGCACTCTGGCAATGCTTAAATGTAATCCCCGGGAGTGATTATATGTGAATGATTCAGAAAATTACATCATGCCTAGGATTTTAAAGCCACACTGTGAAATCCAATATAAGTTTTATGGTGTTGATGCACTACATTCATCTTAGTGTTACTCCTAAAAATAGAGAAGTTGTGATAAATTCATATTTCTTGATTTTATTTGGGGTGCCCAGGAAATAGAAATGTAGCACAGAAACATGCACATTATACATGAATTGTATCCAGACAATCATCAAAAGCATAAAGGAATTTGGAGTAATACATATGTGTGTATGTAACATATTGCTACCATCCAGTTAACTAGAATGTAGATATAGCTATATTGATATAGATCATCACCACTGCCATTTTTTCTTTCTGTGGTGGCTTACAAGTTTTTCTGTCTGGAAGCTATGCCACTAGCATTTAAAAAACCAGCCCTGTCACTCATAATAGAGAGTTCTCAGCAGAATTTACAAACTAAGACAGACTAGGAAGAAGCACTGTGAAATGTACTTTAAAGGAAAAGGGGAAAGTAAGAAAGGTATGAATGGAAGCAGAACACTGTCTGACATAGTGCCAGAAGGAAAGACTTTGAATTTGAAAGTACTCAACAATATGATTGAGGAAGGCTACTTGCTTCCGGAAAGCCTGGTCAAGCTAAATGACTGAGTTCGGATAATGCTTTCAAGACTCCAGTGGCTGATGTGGCATAACTCCAAATGGGGAGAAACAGCTGCAAACACACATGAATAATAGCAACATGGGATATATAAAGCATGAAGAGAGGAAAATTACATGTAGTTCAAATGAACAAGGTCATAGATGAGGCCACGGTGCTGATCCAGACTCACTTATTTACCAAGCACAACATCCTTCTCCATGGACTGGATACTCCTGACAACATATCCAAAGTACATGAAACACATTCTTGACTCTGCCTCTAAGTAGAATTCTAATTGCATTTCTTCCAAGGCAGATTTGTGGGTTCCTTTGGCAGTCAATTGAGCTTTCCTTATTCTTTATCAGTTCCCTCAGTCAAATGCATCGATTTCTCTTCTGATTTCCACATTCAATGTCCAAGTTTCATGACTTGAATCGGGCACTCCTTTGTCCTAAAAAAAAAACATCCTTGCTTTTTAATGGATTAAAGGGATCTTGTGCAGCAGATTTACCTACTGCAATGAATTCCATCTCTTGATATTTCAACTGATACGCTGTAACTTCCTAGAACCTTGTTTTTCCAACAACGCCCTCAGTGTAGCTTGGAGTTTCCCTTCAATATCATTATTTCTTGATCTTATGCCACCTCTTGAAAGCGTTGCTTGTGGACCAGTTATTTTTGGTACAGTGATTCTGTGTATTGCTTCTTCTGTCTTTTTTTGTATGTCCTACACCATTTAATATTTTACCCAGCAAACTCTTCCATATTTCTCCTTAATGTTTGATGTTTTTCTTCAATTCTTGCGGCTTGAATTATGTTGAATATGTTCTTCTTTTAAGTGCGTCTAATACCAGAATTTTGCAAATTTGATTACCATATATACACGAATATAAGCCAAGCCGAATATTTGCCTAGGCACCTAATTTTACCACAAAAACTGCATACAATGGAGGATGTACACTGGCACAGAGAGGAACTATAAACACAGGGAATCCAGGACAGATGACTCCCTCAGCACCAGTGGTGAGACTGGCGATATTCGGAGGGTGGAGGGAAAGTGAGGGAGAAAGGGGGAAGAGATTTCAAGGTCTACATATAACCTCCTTCGAGGGGGACGGAGAGCAGAGAAGTGGGTGAGAGAGACATCGGATGATGTAAGATATGAAAAAAATAATGATAATTTATAAATTATCAAGGGTTCAAGGGGGAGGAGGTAGTGGGGAGGGAAGGGAAAAATGAGGAGCTGATACCAAGGGCTCAAGTAGAAAGCAGGTGTTTTGAGAATGATGATGGCAACATATGTACAAATGTGCTCGGCACAATTGAGGTGTGTATGGATAGTGATAAGAGTTGTAGAAGACCCTAAAATGTTTTTTTTTTAATTTTAATGCGCTTATACTCAAGTATATACGGTATATTACTTTGTCTTTCTGAGCTTCCATTTGAAATACTCTGTTCAGCAATTTGACTTCATCATTTCTTTCCTGTCCTTTAGCTACTCTACATTCAAGAGCACGTTTCAGAGTTTCTTTTGCCATAAACGTTAGCCTTTTCCTTGTTCCTTGTCTCTGAAAAGACCTTTTACATTCTTCATGTATGAATCCTGACATCTTCCCATAACTCATCTGATCTTTATTCATTCGAGTTTAGTACTACATTGGTGTTCTTTGAACTGGGCTCTAAATTCAGGTGGGATATTTTCAATATAATTTGAATCTCATGTACTTTCTTTAATTTTCTTCAACTTCCACCTGAACTTGTGTATTAGCTCATGTTAGTCTGTTACACAGTCAGACCCAGGCTCATATTTAGAGGTTGATATGGACTTCCCTATTGTTTTGACTCCCAGACACCATTAATTTGACTCTTGTATGTTGTATCTGGCAAGTAGTACTTATTTAATTGACACTTATATTTTTTAAGTATTTGCAATGAAGCAGTTATCGGTCTTGAATAATTTTATCATTCCATCTTCTGTTTTCTTTTCTATTAAGACTCTAATTTCCAACTCTTTATTTTTCCTCTCGGTTTCCAACTTTCACATCCTAATTATCAATAATTATCAATGCATTTATATCAATTTCAGATTGAAGAAGTTGGTAATATTCTTCATTTACTTTAATATCTGGTGCACATATTTGATTTCCATAAAATTATATTGATTTTAGGTTATCATGGGCAGCATTATTATACTTCAGTATAGATTCTTCTTCCATAGACCTCCTATCAAAACAATTAAGAGGTGTCTCAGTTCTTTCAATATCCATTTGTAATATAAGCCCCAAACTGCTGTTCTGTTCTTCAGTCTTATAGCTATTTTGAATGATCTGACACATCACACAGCTGAGATGAGTCTGGATAAATACGTTCCTAGTTTCCACTTGACAAAAGTTTGAGTTAGAAAAATATTCCGTTTGATTTATGTGTTTTGAATTGCTTCACACTTTTAGAAGTGTCAGTGAACCTGGACTTTATATTCAAATTAAGGTTTTTTTTTGGGTGGGAACACAACCACATTCACTCATGGTCTATGACTACATTTTCACTGTAAAAATTGCTTGAGTAGCTTGAGAGACTCTATGGGTTTCCTACACAAATCCTTGTGAAAAATATTTGCCGCATTCTGATTTAAATAATTATAATCAAGCTTTCAAAACAAATAACCAAACTCACTGCTAAGGAGTCAATTCTGACCTACAGGGTTCCTCGTGGCCAGGGTGGAACTGCTCCTGTGGGTTTTCAAGTCTGCAACTCCTTACAAGGGTGGGGAGCCTCGCCTTTCTCCTACATAGGAGCTGGTGGCTTCGAATGTCTGAACAACACAGAACCGCATACCACCAGGGCTCAGATTTTAGGAATTCTCAAATTGTCTTTGATAAACCTCATTCATATAGCCAAAAGCCAAACCTACTGCTTTGGAGTAAATTCCTACTCTAAAAGCCTCAGTAGGCTCAATAGGCTGAAAGAAAAAGCACTGCTCCACAGGAAATCTCGACAGAAGCAGACAGTCTTGATTCCTCCTACAGAGAGGGTGGGGTTTTTGAACCACCGACCTTTTGGTTAGTAGTCCACAGTTTAGTCAACCGTGTCAGTAGGAATTTGTCGATTCCCTTGCTGCTGGTGTTGCTGTTGGGTGCTATTGAGCCATTTTCACTCATAGCAACAACAAATGAAACACTGCCTGATCCCGTATCATCCTCACAATTGCTGTTATGTTTGAAGCCATTGCTGGAGCCACTCTTGGCAATCCACCTTGTCTAGGGTTTCTATCTTTCACTGATCCTCGACTTTACCAAACCTGTCCAAGGACTAGTCTTTCCTGATAACATATCCAAATTACATGAGACAAATCTTGTTATTTTCACTTCTCAGAAGCATTTTAACTACACCTCCTACAAAAAAGATGTGCTCCTTTTTTTGGTAGTCTATAGTAATTTGAATGTTCTTCAGCAGCAGTATGAGCCGAATATCCTAATTCTTCTCTAGTCCCCTTAATCATTGTTCAGTTCTCACATGCATATGAGGCAATTGAAAATATCATGACTTGGATCAAGATACTTCATCCACAAAAAGGCATCTTTTTACTTTACATTTCATTTATTTATTGAAATAATTTTACTGGGTTCTCTTCCAGCTCTTATAACAGTCCATATATCAATTGTATCAAATATATTTGTACATGTAGCCATCATCATTTCCAAATCATTTTCTACTTGAGCCCTTGGTATAAGCTCTTCACCCTCCCTCCGCCACCTCCTACCTTCGTGAATCCTTGATCATTTATATATTGTTATTATTATTATGTCATATCTTCCATTTTCCATTGTCTCCCTTCATCCACATTTGTTATTCATCCCCTTCGGTGGGTAGGGTTATATATGCAGCCTTATGATAATTTATCCCTTTCTCCCAGTTGCCTGTCCCAGACCATCTCCCCTACCCTCATCACTACTCCGACCTCTGTTTCTGAGGGCTTAATCTGCTCTAAATTCCATGTGTCAAGAGCTCTTATCTGTACCAATGTGTATTCTCAGGTCTAGCCAGATTTGTAAGGTAGACCAGGTTATGATAGAGGGAGGAGGGGAAGCATTTAGGAATTAGAGAAATGATGTGTGATTCTTTGGTGCTATACTACATCTTGGTTGAATCACCTATTCCTTGCAATGCCACTGGATCCAGAAGATTTACCACCCCTGGCCTGTGATCTTCCTGAATCCTGTGTCATTGCATGTGTTTCATGAGTCCGAAGAATAATTTATAGATTGGTATCAGACATATGGGCTAATATCAGACTTATGGACTTGATCTGGGATGGGCTGGGATGTTTTCTCAATATTCAACTGCTCTTGTAAATAAAGCTCTTTCTTGTATACATACATATAAGTGTCTATGAATTTGTTTCTGTAGTCTACCTGGACTAATACAGGGGATATTCAATTGCTTATTCAATTGAGCCCATTCAATTGAGTGGGCTTTGGTTATCCATTCCAATCAACCTTATTTACATATATATATATAATTGTTTGTTTTAGATCTTTTGATACATGATTCTGTTGAAACCTCATGATCACACAGGCTAGTGTGCTTCTTCCATGTGGGCTTATTTGCTTCTCTGCTAGTTGGCTGCTTTATTAACTTCAAGTCTTTAAGACCCCAAGGCCATATCTTTTGGTAGCCAGGCACCATCTGCTCTCTTCACTCTCTTCACCACATTTACTTATGCACCCATTTTGCAATTATGCTGGGAAGGTGAGTATCAAAGAGTGCCAATTTACCAGAACAATCTGTTCTTGTGTAAAGAGAGGCCTAAATTAGAGGCCCAAGGTCCATCTGCTATCTTAATACTTAACAAATAAATATATGTATATTAGCCTCTATCCATTTGACTATAAATTAATGTATTTACATATATACTTGACCCTAACTATTCCTCTATGAATAGCTTTTGTCTCCTGTTGCTTTCCTCTATTTCCTTTCTCCATCCTCCTATCCCACTATCATGCTCACCCTCCATTTAGTCCTCAGTAATTCCTCTCTAATACATAGCACTTGATTAAACCCCGCCAGGCATTTTATGTCCTCCTTGCCATCAATTTTAAATATCTGTTGTTCCCTTATCTCTGAATTTTCTTGCCTCCTCACTCCCCGCCCCCCCCCCCCTTCTTTCCTATGCCCCCATTGTTTGGAACTGTAGGCCGCATTGTTTTCTCCTCAGGATTGTTCATTCCACCTTTTATGTAGATAAACATAGGGTGAAAGAAAAACAGAAATAAAAACAAACAAAAACAAGAAGATAAAACAACAATAGATAGTTCCAGGTCTGTCTGCTGATCCTTATGTATGTATTCTAATCAAGTCCGATGAGGGGCCGAGTCCTGTGCTCCAAGTCAGAAATCTGTTTTCAGGATTCCTTGGGAATTAGTTATTTTGCTCCCCTTACTACCCTGTTGCACCCTCCTCGTGCATCACGACCGCTGTTCATGGGCAGACCTGAAACATTTTCTGTGCACTGTCTCCAGTGCTGTTCCCAGTAGTGCTATGAGTCAGTGAGGAAAAGTAGTGTTTCATGGTGGGACTGGCCCTATGGTCCTCTCTTTGTGTTAGCTGCTCTGAACAGGGATGCCATCCTCAGGGCTTGGTGGCCATGATGAAGTTCTCTCATTCTCTCTCTGTCTCTGTCTGTCTTGTGCAACGGACTTGTCCAATGAAATACCTGTTCTGATTTCTTGAATTCTCTTTCCTAATTGTTGATTGTGGATCCAAATATCATGAAACCTTGACTCCATTTACATGATATTGGTTATTAGTCCAGTGTGAGGATTTTTGCTGTCTTTTTAATATGTGAAATCCTTATTAAAGGTTGTTGTCTTTGGTCTTCAAATACTAAATACTGCAAGTCTTCTTAACTTTCTGTAATCAAAGTTGGGTCATCTGCATATCACATGTGGTTAATGAGTCTTCCTCCAATACTGATGCTGAGTTTTCATCATGTAGTTGAGCTTCTTGGGTTATTTGATTGGTTTGATAGTCTGGGTTGACTAGAGAAACAAATCCAGAAGCACTCAAATATGTATAAAAAAGAACTTTATATCAAAGAGTGATTGTATGTTAAGAAAACATCCCAGCCCAGTCCAGATCAAGTCCATAAGTCCAAATTTAGCCCATATGTCCAGTACCAGTCTATAAATTCCTCTTTAGACTCACACAGCCATGAATAATGCTGAATTCAGGAAGATCACAGGCCAGTGGTTGGAAAGTCTTTTGGATCCAGAGGCAGTGAAAGCATCTCCAACTGGTGTGGGTCTCTGCACCAGTTCCAGGGCCCTGGCTACCATCAGCTTAGCTCCATGTGGCTTGTCAACAGCAATGTCTCACTGGGAGAAAGTTTGTCCGACCTCCAGCAAGTTATTTATTTCAATAGTGCCTCCAAATGTGGTCATCAAGCTGCTAGCTGATTGATAGGCTCAACTCTACCCCATAATAGTCATATGTAACTATGACAATGGGCATGCATATTGAATAAAAATAATGAAAGATACACCTTAGCTCACATTTTTTCTAATACTAATCCTCTCTGTATACCCTTGTGCTGCTAGAACAGCTGTCTCCTATTCTGTGTTCAGGCGTCATATGAAAACACAACAAAATGTTCTAGAATTCTCATACCTTTCAGTTTTTCCATAGTTTGTTATAATCAACACAATCAAAAAACCTTTCATAGTCAATATAACATAATATTCTATACATATATCATTGCATTGAATTATTTTGATTAAGTAATTTTAAGTAGTGTATATGTCCTGACCATTTTTAGTAAATATAGTTCTTTTTTTTTAGTAAATATAGTTCTTGTTTCAAAATTAATTTAATTATTTTGCTAACTCTAGTTAACAACAATTTTAAAACTCTGCCAGCAAATCATCATTAGGCTACACAAAGAATTATATATTGCCATTAAATTTATTTTATAGTCATGATGATTAACAGTACTAATTTCAGTAAAGTGTTTTGTTAAACTTCTCCTTTCAAGCATAATCAATAGGAATATTTTAAGTAATTTATTAGTAATTCTTTAATATTTTTACATTAACTGTTATTTAATGACATGCTCCATTAGTCCTTATAGTAAAATCAACTGACTATCATAAATATTAAGTATATAGAAATTATTTTATGTCATGTGATCTCTTTGAAGATGAAGTTTTCAAAGCATACTTTCAGCTTATTTCTTCCTAAATCATGTTTTATTTAATCACTGGAACAAGCTTGTGATCACTAATCTTTTAAGTCTTTTGTACAATTGATAGAACTCATTTTAGAAACATAGCTGTCTTAGAATTTAAGCTACAGAACAGCTACAAAAAAGATAATTACATTGGGAATCTATGAATAAATGTCTCACTTCAAAATGGGATTAAAGATTTCTAAGAAAATCATCATATTTGAAGAATGTATCTTTTAAATAACAGCTCTTACTATTTTTAAGTTAAGTAATGCACTTACAAGAATAATAACAAGAAAAGTAAGTAATATAAACACAATATGAAGCTGTAATAAGAATTAAAAATAAATGACTACTTCTAAACCTTTGAGACATCTTAATTCCACAGATTATGCCAGGAATTTTAGCAGAGGATACAAACTGCTTTAAAGTAATACAAAAACAACAAAGAAAGTACCTTTAAACATTGATTTCCAGTGTCATTTTTATTAATAAATACCTTAATAATAAAATAATACTATCTTTTCCAGAAAGATAAAATTAAAACTTACAATATTTTAAAAATAATAACAAAACATGTTAAGTAACCTTATAAATTCTTAAAATATTTTCCAAATTGTTTTCTTATTTTAAAATAAGATTTATTTTATAATTAATTGGAAACTCATACTAGATTATTTTTGCAATATACAATTATAATTAATTTAAGCTAGTATAATAAGATCTATAATTAGTATTATGTTAAAGTAAAAAAATATATATGGGATACAATACTACAGCATATTATTACTGAAATATTAAAAATAATTGTTTGCACTTAGGAATTTTATTAAAAACTCAACTCTGATAATTATACTTTAAAAATATGCATGACATTTTCAAAACAATGACTAAAATCAATAATAACAAAACAGCAAAAATCTATATAAGGATTATTTTAAAATTTGTTTTCCAGATAATGGCTTAAAAGGGAAAAGAATTAAGAAATGCTGAAAAATCTCCTGCTACTTTGTGGCTTCCAGCTAATAATGACACTATGGGATCAGATAAGGGCCTCCAATAAGTTTCTAATGCTACAACATCTTCTTACACAAAACACCTGATTTGTTAAAAAATAATAAATAAAAAATAAAAACTGACCTTTTGCTTAGCAATTGAGCACTTTAACCACCATGCCACCAATGCTCCCTTAGGAAACACTGTGTAGTTTGAATTTAGTGAAAATCCTGACTTACATAATCAAAGGAGTCAACTTAGAAATCAACCAAAATTATATGTCTTTTGTGGGGTGAGTGAACATTCTTTCAATTATATTGACATTGCGCTAAATTGCAGCAAAATTTTTTCAAAGATCAATAAATATTGAGGGATTCTGAATTTATGAATTTCCTATCAGTCAAGGGGGGTATTAACTATATGGAGTGTCTTTGTATAACAAGAGAATATGACTATATTTGCTTCCTCATAAATGCCTATTTCCTTCTAATTTTTAAGGAAAATGTGATTTGGTCAGAGGAATTAATACATATTTATACTGACTTTGATATTATGAGTCGCTTAATTTTTAAAAAGGTACAGAAATTAATCCTAACCTGATACTGAAATAAATAAATAAATATATATAATGACCATTGAAAATGGATTTTCCCTCTGCTGCTTTAGATAAATCTAAAATGTTGCATTAAAAACAGCATGTTAAAAATAGATCACTTTCTAATGTCATGTTGGATATGACACATGTGATGTAATAGACAAGCACACCAGTAACATATAACAGTATATTATTGTTTCTTAACTAATATATGAATTAGCCATTGTAAACTTTAAACATTTTCAGTGTCATGAATTCAATTACTGTGCTCAGCAAGAAAGGGAAATGTTGCTGCACCCTACCATATATAGATACTTGCAGAAAATCATAAGAAACCTATTTTGAGTATGTTAGCGTGGTTTATTATTTAATAAGGAAAATTGGGATGTTGTGTCATATCTATGCAGTTAGGAAATCACTGCTACTGGGGACACAGAGAAGGAAAGTAACATTTACAAAAGTGGGTAACCCCCACCTCCAAAAAAAACAGGGGGAAAAACTCCTCTGGGCAGGGATTTCATAGTACACATTTTCCTCCTTCGGCCAGTATTGAGCCACTCCCTCTGAGTTAGTGCACCCAGTAGTGTCACCTGGGAAGGTTCTCTGTAGTCACAGTGAATCTTTTTGAAAAGACAGTTTCACTCAAACCTTGTGTTCTATGATTGCGATTTAAAAGAACAGTGTGCAGTTGGGAAATTTTGTTTCCTGCTCAGGAAAAGTGCCTCAGAAATTATTGTGATGTTGAGCACAGCGTACAAGGACACCACTATGGGGGAAATTCAAGTGTAGGGATGGTTTTCTCATTTCAAAAAAGGTGAAATTTTGATTAATGACAAACCTCATTCTGGATGTCAGTCAATGTGCCAAATGAACAAAAAGATCGACTCATGGTGTATTTGGAGTTTATTCTACCAGGTCAGATTGTTAATCAAGGTTTCTATTCAGAGGTTCTGAAAAGGTTGTATAACGGTGCGACAAGGCCTTATTTTTGGCAGATGGGGGACTGGTTTTGCCACCACCACCATACACCTGTCCATGCAGTCATCTCAGGGCACCAGTTTTGGGCAAAAACCTGTAGGCCTCTCTTGCCCCACACACCTGACTTATCTGATCTCCCTCCATGCAACTTCTTTTTGTTTCTGTGAATGAAGAGAGACATGAAAGGACAGCGATTTGTTGCTGCAGAAGAGGTGAAGAAAAATATCAAGGGCGTTACTGTGAACCATCCAAACAGATGAGTTCAAAAAATGATTTCAAGAGCAGAATTGCAAATTTGACAAATGCATTAAGTGTAATGGAGAGTCCTTTGAAGGTGATAAGGTTGTTTTGTAAATAAACTTTGTACATAGCTTTGAAAAAATCTGTCATTTTTTATGGGGAGGCGGGGTATCCCACATGTACAGTTATCTTTGATTCATCCATCTTACGGATTCTTGAAAATGTAATATTATTAGGGAATCATCATTCACTTTCCACTTGAGACAATTGTGGCTGGCACAGAAGTTCACCTGAGCACAAAAATGCATGCTCGGTTCAGGGCTCTCCCTATTGGTTCTCTAGAAAAGTTCATTTTCAACTGGTGATGTAGTTAACACAGGATTTTCTTCTGATCACCCAATTATGAAATATTTAGATGTATTTTTGTTAAGGTTGAATTTAAGTAAAACTTTTATGAATAACACTGACACCATACTCACAGTGTCAGAAGTGAATTGCAAATTACAAGAGTTTTCAAAATATTGGGTTTCAACGCGATAGGTCGAGGAAATGTTAAATCTCTTAGCATTTTCTTAAGAGTGACAATATGAATGGCCTGATTTGGATCCAGGCTAGATGGAGTCTCAATCTGCTTCAGACAATTTTTATAAGTCGAGTGGCTCTTCTAGGGAGAGGCAGGAGATGTCCTTCTCTTTGACTCCCACTTCAAATACACACACACACACACATGCACACACACCTCACAAAATCAAATGCACACATAACAAATATTGATAAAGTATATATCACAATTTTCTAGTTGTTTGAGTAAAATGGATTAAATTATGCTGAATGCATTGGAAGAACTCCAAAAGGAAATATGTTCAAAAGACATAATGCTGAAAACTCACATGTTGGCCAAGACAGTTGTTATTAGTTAATATTCAACTAGATTAATCATTAGTGTCATTTTATTCATTAGATAAATGGATGGTTTCTTCTGATGACGATTTTCTAAGATTAAAGACATTATGGAGGTAATAACTGAAGTAAAGACGTTTAACTATATTGTAAAGCTTAGAGATAAAAGTACATTCATTTTTCATAAGTCATATTTTCCTTAAAATAGGATATGACACAAGATAAAACAGACTTGATAGTGTAATTGTTAAGTATTCTGTTACAAAATGAAAGTTAGTGGTTCAAACTCACATGACATCCTGCTTCTGTAAATACAGTCTAGGAAACTTTGTTCCATGCTGTCACCATAAAGTTAAATCAATTTGATGGCACCTAATGTGATTATAAAATTTGCCTGCCAAGTGCAGCATAAGACACAGAAAGGAGCCATAAATTGTAAATGTAGGGATGAATCTTTACTAATTATTCTAACTCAACAATTCATATAATCCCAATATGGGAGAGTATAAACACAATAATGTATACTATTGAACTTATTATAGTTAACCAGCTAAAAATTACACTCAAGTTTTAGAACACGATAAAATGCCCACATCTTGACAAGTTTGGGTACATTGCAGAAGTAAGCCCTGTTTAGCATTCCAGTCAAGCTATTGATGAATGCTACTTCGCTCGAGAACACAGCTAGTAAAATTCTCTGTGTCTGCATCCTGCCTTCTGGGGAAATGAAACACATGGATTTATCTTTGAGATTTTTAAGATAGAATTTTTTCGGCAATAGTATGAAAATTATATATCAAAGAGAAATTCTTATTGCTGGAGCAGTAATAATATGATGATGTAAAATATATTCTGCAACAACAAAGGCAAAGAACTGAAAGTTATGTTTTATAAAATATATCCTTCTACCAAAAGTTTTCAAACATTTGCCAGTTTCTAGCAGGATATATTTACTTCTCCTTTCCTTGTTTTTGTTATCAACTCCTCACAGCTAGTGAGAGCTTGGTCCTCCCACCATGTGTGTGCTCTCTGTTCAGAATATCTGGATGCTTTGCTTCCCACAAAGGCCCTTGAGCTCAGGTCTCGCAGGCAGATCTAATCTCCTCATACAAACATTCCTGGAATGTTTATGATAAACCCTGCCAATGGCAATTTTCACTTCTCATATTCACCAACTCCCCCAGTAACCTTTCAATAGTTCACACTTAAAAAACAATAAAATATAACATAATTTCAAGTGTTTTTGTTACCCACTGATTTTCAATCCCCTATTGTATTCTATACCATACAGCCTCCTGGCTATCTTAATATACTTTATTTCTCTGCTGTCTACCGCTCGATGATTTGAAAGTAGTACAGAATGACTTTGAAATCTGGCAGCACAAGTTATTTGGAGATAACTTGACAAAAATAAAATATTTCAGACACAGCAGCTTATAAAATTCGAACTTTTAAAATAGCAACAATGTGCATAATATATAGATTGATAGGCAAGTCTGTGTGTATCTTCTGTATATAAACATAAACATACATACACATATATAAATTGAGACCCAGAAATGACCTACATATGCTCTAAATGAAATGACCTTCATATACTGTAAATGTTGGGAATACTCTAAGAGTTGATCTGGCTGTTAGAGTTATTATGTACAAATATAGTCTATTTCATTGACATCAGAGCAGGTGTGAGAATGGCACAGGTCCATGCACTACTTTCTTCTGTTATGCGTAGAGTTGCTAGGGCTTATAACCCACTCACTGGCACCTAACAACAACAACATATTGTGAATGTGCACCAATATAAATCTAGAGTTTGCTTCTAAATAGTCTTTGGTAATAGTATGTTAATGGAGAATGTTATTCATGGTAGTGAATATAGTAAAAACTGAAGTATTGTTTTCATTCTCATAAAAAAATTCAAGAAGCACATAGGTAGTCTATTTGTTTAACTATATTGTCTCAAAGTGTGCATAGGAAAGTAACAAGTGAGGTGGTTTCGTAGTTTAAAAAAAATCCATAATGTGCATACTTTGTCAATGACACTAAGTTAATTACAAATCACAGCTACACCTGCCTAGAGGTGAAAGAAATATCACCCAGCCTGCACCAGCATACTGCTGCTGTTTGAAGGTCATTGTTGGGTCCACAATGCAGTTCACTGTTGAAGTTCTTCCGGTTTTGTCTTCCTGACCCTCCACCTAGTATGATGTCCATGCTATTTAGTTAAAAATATAGTAAGGAAAAATTTAAATATTAATTAATTGTTTTTATTTAACATTTTCATCATGTTATTTTGTTTATTACTTCCTAATAGTATATTATGTCTTGTTTGCGATTTTTTTATTAATTATTTCTAGTTTTAGACTCTACACTTGGTTAAGGGGCTATTACATGTGCAATATCAAACTAGCTCACATTACTGAGAGTACTTAAGGAAGCTCATAAAACTATCTGGAATTTCAATAATATGATTAAAATATCACATATTTAAATTATTTATGTCATTTGGTAGAGGTCAAAAAACAAAATGAATGCCACTGCATGATGGATTGGCCCTGTGGCTGCAGTTTGAGGCTCAAATATAGAACGATTATTAGCATACTGCAAGATCGGGCAGCTTTTTTCTTTCGTAGATGGAGATCACTGAATTGGAATCAGATTGTTGGCACCTATCAAACACAAGTGCTACTGGAGGATGAATTCATCTTAACCTAATTGACAGTATCTAAAAGGCTCTATTTCCAAATGATGTCACCTTCATAGGTACAGAAATTAAGAAACCAACACATGTTTTGTGGGGAAAATGCAATCAACTATAGTGTGTCAAATGTAAAAATAATGATATAGTAAATAGAGCAATAAGGATGCAAAGCTAGAATTGGGGTGGAATAGATAATTTTTGTTTACATTTATTTTCCCTGTAACTTGCAGTTTTGCATTTTCTTGCACATTGTCATATTAAATAGTGCATTCGCACTTGCTGTTTTATTATGGTAAGTATGACTGCATTCAGAAGCATTTCTGACACAGCGAGCTAGCTCACTTATGAAATGAAGTGCACTCAGGGTGTGCTTTGAACTCCCAACACTGGGAGTCTCGGGTGGTAACTAAACGAGTATTTGAGATCCACTTGACAACATTTGGTGAATCAGCCAAGAATTCTGTGACAAGGCATGTCCTGCAGGATGCCCAAACCAACCAGGGATATAGTTAGTGAAAATGAGAAATTTTACTAGGCCTGTGTAGAATTAGAGGGGATTTCAAATATTTCATGGAGAAAAATCCATTATCTTAATGCCATTTTCCAGACTCTTAAAGCCCATTTATATATGTAAGGAAAAAAAGGCTGACCTTTATCCACTGTAGGTTTATAATAGGATAAGCTCTTTTATCATACTAGTTTTGCCATTTATTTTGCGGGATGACTCAAAATATTTATTATTTTAATTATTTGGTCATTATTTAAACTTTCAGTTAAAATAAGAACCAGTGAACACAATCTACCAAAATAGCGATACATAACAAAGAAATATAAAGAACTACATTTTTCACAAAATATTGAAATTAAGCTTACAATTTGCACAGAATCCTTGTTGACACTGACCATCAACTAGTGGGCCTTTGTTGATATAAAAATATAAAAACTAGATAACACAAATCTGCTAAAGAAAGTTCAGTAATTATTCAAAGCTAGTAGCTAATTTAAGAAAAATTCATTTAAATTAATATATGACACATTTAGTTGAAGAAATACATTTGCATATCACTCTGTGAAAAATGAATTTTTATTTTGATCATATGGCTGTTGTTTCTGAATTAATTTGGCTTAATTTTCAACTTTTTCTAAATTAATTTGGCACATTCATAAAGTGATTCACTGATTTTATTTTTGGATAAAAAGTTATCAGAATGTTAATTCTGATAATCTTATGTAGTTTATAATGATAACTGATCAAAATAAATCCAAAACAGAAAACTTTTTCATTCAATTCATATAATGGAAATTTACATTCTCAAAGCTCCTTTTCTCATGGTGAAATATCTGATATCATTATGAATAGTGTACATTAAGTTAAATGTCTAATATCTGTTATAAGATAGTAACTTTGGTACAATTTTGCTGGGGTATGGTATCATGGTACACATAATGTATGGATTAGTCATATATTTAGAAATGATTGTGTTATAGACATATGCAAGCTATAATTACATCTGAATAAGCTGAGCTACTCTTTACCCAAAAATAAGCAATCATCAAAATTTATAAAATTACTTATATATGTACATTATATATTTATCAACATATAGTCATTGAAATTGAACTACAAGATGCTTGCAGAAATCTTAATTAATAGTAAAGTCCCAATACTGTAAATTGTGTTTCTTTTTAAAAATTATTTGACAACATTCCTCAATAATGTGTGCTCTATATCCTGATGAAAGGCATAATTTCTAAGACCTCTTAAAGAGCATTATTAATGGTTGAGTGAATGTATGTGTCTGGGCAATTCTACTCCAACAATTTAGTGCTCTAAATCCTTGCTTATTCCATATTTGATGAAGGAATTTGAGCAGCTTAAAATTTAAATTATTGTAACTTGCTGTTAAATCCAAATTCCACTCAACGAACAGTGGAAAAAATGTACAACTCTCATAATACATTGTATCCAGAAGTTCTAATCAGTTTACCTATACCAGTGAATTGAGTCACATCTAAGATTATATCCATTCTTACATTTTCTTTCTTACACCAAAAAAATCCATACCTATTTTAAAATTAAAAAAATATATTTTGAAACATATATTTCAATTAATCAGTGTAGGGACCTTTTTCTCTCAGGACTGAAATATTGTATTTCACACAGAGACATTCTTGAAATATTTGCTGGATTTAAAAGCAGTTACTGACATTGGACATATGTTATAATAAGAGCTGGACTATATTGTCTCATGTCAATCACACCAGGAAAAATATGTGAAACAGGATATGAAGTGCTACACACAATAAAAATGATTGTGCCCTGGTACATGATGTTTAAAACATTTTCAGTTAAGATTCTTATGAAACCTGACATGTCTTTCCTTTCCAGTTCACAAAGTCTTAGCCTCGTCCTGACTACCATATCTAAAATCTACTTAACTGATTAATTGAACTTATTTTAAATTATATACTGGTGTGAAATATTTATTTGTATATATATATATATCTAACAGAACACCTTGTTTTCTATTTATATTTCATTCCAGAGGAGCAGAGTAAGTTACCTACTAAATCTTTTGTCAATGTTTGCCTTGTGAATTTAGAAATCTATCCTCTGATACTAGCTAGTTGACATTTTCAAATTAATGAAAACTGGTGCACCTATCTTTGACTCTCACTCTTTTATGAGTCTGAAGATGAAATCACGTGAAATGTAATTTTCTGTAATTAATAATGTCAAAAATTAATGTTCAAGACTAATTTGGGGAAGTTCACCATAAATTTTAATTTATTAAATAGTATTTGCTCATCTTCAAAGCAGTTTAAATCGTTGGTTCTGGGAAACAGGTTTGACAAAAGATAAAGATTACTACCTCCAATCTCCACAAGCATTGACCATAACCTGAGCACAAAATGAAGCCCACATGGTACATTTTTATTACATTTGTCTCTGCTAAAGGAAAGACTTGCATGAGTATGTCAGGTTGGCAACAACTTTTATAAAATTTTATATTATTAAACGATGGCAATGCAGTTTTTTCCTCTGCTCTGAAGAAGGATGAAAAAAAGATGGAAGATTCTCGAAATATGGGAGTAGTTTGCAAAACACGCTGTTGTTAGGTGCTGGCGTGTCATCCAGCTCGTAGTGACCCTCTGTACAGCAGAATGAACCGCTGCCTAGACCGCACCATCCTCACAATTGTTCCTATGCTTGATCCCATCGTTAACGCTACTGTGTCAATCCATCGCACAGAGAGTTCTCCTATTTTTCTCTTCCCTTCAACAGGGACTGGCCTCTCCTGACAACAGATCCAAAGTATGTGAGGCAAAGTCTTTCCATCCTTGTCTTTAAGGAGCACTCTGGATATACTTCTTCCTAGTTTGATTTGTTTTCCGGTCAACACTCCCTGATACTTTCAAAATCCATCACAGCCACAAATTCAACGGTGTCAGTCTTCTTCAGTCTTCGTTACTCAGTGCAATTATTGGTGATGGGCATGTGGTAGCTATGAAAACAAAGGGGAAGGGTCAGTAGCTGGAAACTATGGCTTAGATGACAGAAAAGAAGCAGAGAGCACGTTACCGTTTTGGAACAGCAAATATATTTTTTCCACAGCATAAAAATTCACCTGTATCAAATTAAGAACATTTGTGAAGAATTTAAATTATCAATGAAAACAAGACCAAAGGATGACTGGGGAACGGACCATCAATTTCTTATATGCAAGTCAAAATTAAAGGTGAAGAAAATTAAAGAAAATCTGTAAAAAATTAAATACCCTTGAATATATCCAGCTTGAATCCAGAGACCATCTCAAGAACAGATTTGCTGCATGGAACGCTAAGAGTTTTATCAACTGATCTTCCTTTTGACCCATCTTAGAGTCTCAGTTTTAAATAACAAGAACAAACAAAAAGAAGAAGGGGAAATACACACGGCATAAACTTCAGGAGAATACCCTCTGACGTTAGACCAGGGATGTGACTAGCCCGGCTAGTGACTAGCGTGCATTGGAAAGTGGGTTATTGCAGATGCAGTTAGGTTAAAACTTGACACCTTATCTCACTCTTTACCCATTTTAAATTTGTTCTAGTTTTTAAAATATTTTCTGCTTGATTTTAGATTGAGGTTTTTCTGGTTAACTTTGTTATTATTGTTTTTGTTCTGCTTTGTTTTGTTTCTTTAGATACTATCTATTTTTTGTATGTTTTTCTGTATGGGAAATCTGGGATTGGTAAATCTTACAGTAACTGGAGTAATGGTTTATTGGAGGTATGGCAGGGGAGGTTGTGTGTAAACAGAAAGCTAATAATACTGAGTACAAAAAAGAAGAAAATATTCTAAAATTGGTTGTGGTGATGATTGTACAATTGTTGAATTGCATGATACATAGAATGATATGTCAATAAACCTGTTTTAAAAACAACAAAAATTGGGAAATGACAAGGGCTCTGTGCTACTCTAGGTACTTTAGAGAAACAAATCCACAGCAACTCATGTATAAGAGAGAGTTTTATATAAAATTAAGTGCACATCAAGAAAACATTTCAACCCAGTGCTTCCAAAGCCTACAAGTCCAACATTAACCCATATGTCCAACACCAATCCACAAAGTCCTCCTCCATCTCACAAAACAGACACTATGATGCTGACTGCAGGAGGAAAGTCTAGTCAGTGAATATGTCAACATCTCAGTGCTGGCAGGGGTCTCCACATGGGTGCTCCAGCACCGAGGGCTGAATTGGGGTAGGTCCATGAGGCTTCTTCTTGGGGATATCCTGCAGGACATCAGCCTTGCCAGCTGAAGCAGGGAAATGTTATGGCAGCCATCACAAAACAAGAGACCTGAGAACTAAAAAGGCAAGGCTCACTGAGCCATTTATCCCTCTGCCCTTCAATTAATATCATATGTGCTTACCAGCCAGGTTGGCACAATAAACTAACTAACTCAAGCATCATAAATGAAGAAAACAAAAGAAAGTAAAATGAGAAGAATAAAAGGAAAGATCAAAGTGGTATCAAAGAGTCCCTAAAACTTATTCTTGGACACAGAGTAGCTGAGTTGAAGAAATGATGATGTCAAGGAGCTGAACCAAAATTCTAAGTGGCAACAGAGAAAACAACGTAGAACATTATAATGAACTGTTCAAAGACCTTGGATTAGAAAACCACTAGGCGAGTGCACACTCAGCATATCTTATGCTGAAAGAACTGAAGAATAAATTTAGATATTTATTTTCAATACTAAAGGATTCTGTTAGTAAACATATTGAATGATGCAAGAAACATATAAAGAAGATGGCAGGAATGTACAATTATTTTACCTAAAATAATTGGTGATATTCAACCATGATCAAGCCCCCATAGGATTGAAGGAATAAGTTCAAGTTTCACTGAAAGCATTAGCAATAAACAAGGCTAAAGACATTGATAAAATGCCAATGGACAACCATTTATTTTAACGTATCCAGGGCTGGAATCACTCACTAGTCTATGCCAAGATATTTTCAAAACAGCTTACCAGGCAAATGGACTGGAGAGATCAATCTTTGTTCCCACTACAAAGAAAAGAGGTCAGCATTATGTATAAATTATCTAACAACTTATTTAATATCACACACAAGTAACATTGTATTGAAGAAAATCCAAAGTATTGTAATAGTACATTGACAGAGAACTACAAGAAATTAAAATCGTTTTCGCAAGGGGGAGATCATATTAACATCACATGGATTTTGACTAAAAGCAGAGAATACCAGAAAGATGCTTATGTTTGTTTTATCAACAGGCAAAGACAGAACTCTGTGAATCAATACAAACTATGGAAAACATTGGGAGTAGGCGGAATTCGAAAGCATATCATTGTGCTCATATGGAAGCTGTACATAGATCACGAGGCGTTCAATCAGAACAATGGCTTACTGAACAGTTTACATTCTGGAACGATGTGTGTCCTTATTGTGGCCTTGCACCATATTTATTCAATCCATAGCTGTGCACAAATCACAGGACCTGGGCTCTATGAAAAAAGCTTGGCATCAAATGAGCTATCATGATCAAAGACTACTTATTAGCAACATTCGTGGTTCAGAAGACAAAAAATATCCAGGTAAAGATAAAAGAATATTCCTTTGAGTTTGCTTACAACCCAATTTAAAGAGAACATAACTCTTCACATCCAGTAGGCAAAATCACTATAAAAAGAGAAAAGATTGAAGTTGTGAAAGATTTCAATTTACTGTATCCAAAATTGTCACTTATGGAAGAAGCAGTCAAGAATTTAAGTGTTTTGTGCATTGGACATTTTGCTGTATAAAACCTTTGTTAAGGTGTACATGAGAAAACATTATAGGGGTAAAAACATTTCCGTATTTGAGTGTACCCATTTTACTTCCCTAATTACCTGGCAATGAGCATTTGTATTGATTCCACATGTTTCCACTGGTGACAATTGCTACTCTTAATAATGTAGTATAGGTGTGTGGGTTTCTGCTTTCAATTATTTTGTATATATGAAGGGGTACCCCCCCAACACACACACACACACACACAAAAGGGAAAAAAACTCCACAGGACAGGGCCTTTGTAGTATGCATTATTCCACTAACCGGACATCTAGCAGGGTGCTCTGTTAGTGCATCTAGTGGTGTTTCCTGAGAAGGTTCTCTCTGGTGACAGTGAATTTTTTCATAAAAGCAGTTTCACCCAAACCTCATTTTTTGTGATGGCCGATTTAAGATAACAGTGTACACCTGGGAAATTTTGTGTCCTTCTAGGGAAAAATGTCTCAGAAACTGTTGTGATGTTGAACACAGCTTACAAGGACAGCACTATGGGAAAAACTTAATTTTAGGAGTGTTTTTCTCATTTCATAAAAGGTGAAATGTCATTGATGATAAACCTCGTCCATCAACTTCCATTAACAGACTAAAATGTTGACTTGTAGTGAATTTGGAGTTTATTCCACTGAGTCAGACTGTTAACCAAGCTTTTTATTTAGTGATTCATAAAAGATAAAAGTAACAGTATGAGACAAAAAAGATCTGATTTGTTGCAAATGGGGACTGGTTTTGTCGCCATGGCAAAGCACCTGCTCACGCAGCCATCGCAGTGTGCCAGTTTTTGACAAGAAAGCAGCATACCTCTCTTGTCCCCTACACTTTACTCACACGGCCTCACTTCTTGTGGTTTCTTTTTGTTTCTGCAAATGAAGAGGGACATAAAAAGACAGCGATTTGATGAAAAGGATGTACTGTCAGCCATCCAAACAGATGGGTTTGAAAAATGCTTCCAAGAATGGAACCGCAAACTTGACAAATGTATTAAATGCAATGAAGAGTAAAAAAATTAAATACATATCTTTGAAAAATATCTGTTTTATGAGGGGTTGCCCACTTATATTCCTAGTAGTTGAACTGCTAGTTTATAAAGTATTTCTATAATTAAATTCTGTGCAACTACAAACTGTTTCTAAAGTGATGAGGTCATTTTACATTCATATTACAAATATATTAGGGTTCAATTTTCCCTCATAATCGCCAACATTTGTTATTTTCCTTTCCGTGAAGACTAGCATGTGTGGGTGTGAGGTATGAGCTCATTCCTAACATTCAACTGTTAATAACAATGTAGAGCTTTGAGAAGAATGAGAATTCCAGAACATTTCATTGTGCTCATGTGGAATGTGTACATGTTACTTGTACGTGGTAATTGTGTGAACAGACCCAGAGATGCTGCGTAGTTTCATTTGCAGGAAGATGTGTGTTGGGTCGTATACACTCATCATGATTATTCAATCTGTAGGCTGAGCAAATAATCTGAGAAGCTGGATTCTATGAAGAAAATGTGCCGAGAAGTAGAGGAAGGTTTATGTTTAACAGGCTACAATATGCAAATGACACAACACTGCTTGCTGACAGTGAAAAATTCAAACACTTGCTAATGAAGTTCAGGGATCGGAGCCTTTACTATGAAGCACAATTCAATGTATAAGAAACCAAAATCCTCACAATTGGACCAATAGGTAACAATACTTACCAAAAAAAAGTTGAAACTGTCAGGGATTTTGTCTTGCTTGTATCCACAATCCATGCTCATGGAAGCAACAGTAAAGCGACCCAATGACACGTTGCATTGGGTAAACATGCTGCACAATAGATTATAAAGCAAGGATATTACTTGGGAAACTCAGGTGTGCCTCTCCCAAGGGATGGTGTTTTCTACCATCTTACCCACATGTGAAAGTTGGACATTGACTAAGGAAGAACAAAGAAAAATATATGCATTAGAATTGTGGTGCTGGTGAAGAATATTTAAAACACCATGGACTGACAAAGAACAAGCAAATCAGCTTGGAAGAAATACAGCCAGAATGCTCATTAGAGACTTGCAAGGATAACGAGACAGTCCCGTGTGTGTTTAATATCTTGTCAGGAGAGACCAGACCCTGAAGAATAAAAGCATGCTGGGTAAAGTAGAGGGGTAGCAATAAAGAGGAAGACCTTTCATGAGATGCGTTGACAAAGTGTTTGTAGCACTGAGCTCAACCATAAGACCCATTGGAAGGATGGTGCAGGGCTAGACAGCATCTGTTCCTATTGTAAATAGTGTCACTCAGAGTCTCATCCAATGCAATGGTACCTAACAACAACATCAAGTATGTGGTTGTAAATATTTCCTCCCTTTGTATAGATTGCCTTGTTGTTTTTCAATAATAGTTTTCGAAGCACATCAAAACAAAATTTTTATAAATTCTAATTTTTCCATTTGTTTTCTTTTTATACTCTTGGTAAGTATCTATGGATCCATTTTCAAATTCAATATCATATATTTATTCATATGTTTTCTCATAAGAGTTTTTGGCTCTAGCACCCATATTTAAGTTATTAATTCATTTTAAGTTAATTTTTATATATGGAGCATGGTAGGATCCCAACTTCATTATTTTAGTGTGAGAAGAGTTCTAGCATCATTTGTTGAAAAGACTATTCTCTCCCCATATAGTGGATTTGCTACTCTCAAAATAATAGATTTTCTAAAGATAGAAAGGTTTATATCTGGAACTTCAGGTGTATGGTAGCAGTCTAACTGTCTATCCATGTGCCAACACCCCGTTACTGTAGTTTTAATAGTTTTACAAATTGGAAAGCGTGAGTCCAGTTCTCACACTTTGTTCCTTCCAAAGATGGTTTTGGCTATTTTACTTTCTATTTCAACAAAATTTTGTTGAACTTTGCATAGATATTACATTAGCTCTTTGTACTACTTTGGGTTACATAAATCTTTCAATTATATTAACTCTTAAGATTTATTAACACATGCTATCTTTCAACAAGATCTTTCTGATGCACAAGACCTGTTTAGAATATAGAAAGGCAAGGATGTTACTTTGAGGACTAAGGGATGCCTGACCCAAGCTATGGTGTTTTCAATTTTCTAATATACCTATTGAAAATTGGACATTGAAAAGAAAGACAAAGTAGGAATGAATGTGCTGAATTATGGTGGTGCTGAGGAACACTGAAAGTACTGTGGACTGCCAAAAGGACAAACATATCTTTCTTTGAGGAAGTACAGCCAGAGTACTCCCTTAGAGGAAAGGAAAGAGAGATTGCAAATGTGGACATGTATAAAGAAGAGACCAGTCCCTGGAGAAGGAAGCCATGTTCGATAAAATAGAGGGGCAGCAAAATAGAATAAGGCTTTCAACAAAAATGAACTTGTACAGTGGCTGCAACAATGGGCTCAAATCTAGGAACAATTTTCAGGATGGCAGAGAACCAATCACCGTCTCATTCTGCTCTGCACAGGGTCGCTGAGAATGAGGACCAACCTAAGGGCAACAAACAACGAAAACATCTTCCCAATTACTGATACTTTTTCTTTCAGAAGTATTTAATTTTCAGTAGTCTTGGTTTGTGCATCTTTCATGGGTTTATACAAGAATTCACAATTCTATTCCAGTTTCATAACTGTACATATTTTCTAATTGTGTTACCTGTGATAGTTAGCCTAAGTGAAACCATTTTAAAACAACCTCCATTTTGGACCGAGCTGTGGAATTTCCCCAAAGCTATGCCCCGCCAGAGGGTTCTTCTGTTCCTGCTTGCTTGCACAGCTGCAAAACCTACTTGTTTACTCCACCCTCTAAAAACCTGAGCCTGGAAGCAAATGGGACTACTCCCTGTTCAGAGGGCAGGTTCCTGTGCAGGTCTCCTCTTTCCTTCCTATCCCTTTCCAATAAACTGCTTTGTTTCTTTTTTACCAGAATCTGAGTTGTTCTTGTCCAGTTAATGTACAACAACTCACTTTGTGTAAAATTTTCTAGGACAATGTAGTACAGCATTAATGAAATCTGAAATCCATGCTAACAGGAGATATTTCAGTCTCTTACATTAAGCATACTCATCTTTATATAATTTTATTTTCTATCTTTATCTCCTCATACATATTTAACTTGTCAGGAATCTCTTCACCTTATTTTATATATTTGGCCCAATATTAATATATGTTACATTGTTATTGGTGAGGTGTTTTGCAGGATATTTGTTTTCAGCCTACCATTGTAATCCTTTCTTTTTATTTGTATTTTAAGTAAGTATTCAACAATAATATAGAGCTAAATTTAGGTACCTTTTATGCCTAATTCATTTGATACCTTTTTATCAAATACCTATGGATTGATTATTTTGATATTATATTTAATTCTATTTTATTGCGGGCTCATCCAACTCTTATCACAATCCATACATACATCAATTGTGTAAAGCACAATTGTACATTCGTTGCCCTCATCATTCTCAAAACATTTTCTCTCCACTTAATCCCCTGGTATCAACTTCTCATTTTTCCCCTCCCTCCCTAGTACCCCCTCCCTCATGAATTCTTGATAATTTATAAATTATTATTTTGTCATATCTTACACATCCGACATCTCCCTTCACACACTTTTCTGTCCCCCAGAGAGAAGGTTATATGTAGATCCCTGTAATCAGTGCGCCCTTTGCACCCTACCTCCCATCCACCCTCCTGGTATTGCCACTCTTACCACTGGTCCAGGAAGGGATCACCCGTCCTGGATTTCCTGTGCTTCCAATTCCTATCTGTATCAGTGTACATCCTCTAGACTAGCTAGATTTGTAAGGTAGAATTAGGATCATGATTATGTGTGGGGAGGAAATATTTAGGAACTAGAGGAAAGTTGTATGTTTCATCCTTGCTACAATACACCCTGACTGGCTCATCTCCTCCCCACGACTCTTCAATAAGGGGATGTCGAGTTACCTACAGATAGGCTTTGGGTCCCACTCCACACTCCCCTCATTCACAATGATATGACTTTTTGTCTTTGATACCTGATAACTAATCCCTTTGGCACCTTGCAATCACACAGGCTGGTGTGCTTCTTCCATGTAGGCTTTGTTGCTTCTGAGCTAGATGGCTGTTTGTTTAACTGCAAGTCTTTAAGACCCTAGATACTATATCTTTTGATAGCTTGGCACCATCAGCTTTCTTGACCACATTTGCTTATGTACACACTTTGTCTTCAGCGATTCTGTCAGAAAAGTGAGCATCATGGAATGACGGTTTAAAAGAACAAAGTACTCTTGCATTGAAGGAGTACTTGAGCGGTGGCCCGAAGTCCATCTGCTACCATTGTACTAAGCCTATAAATATATGCACATTGATCTATTTCCCAATCCTCATATAAATATATTTACAGGTATACATACTTTTATTTAGACCTCTATAAATGCCCTTTGCCTACTAGCTCTTTCCTCTATTAACTTTGACTTTCCTCTTGTCCCGCTATCATGCTAAGTCTTCATTTGGGTTTCAGTAATTCCTCTTGGTTACATTACCCTTGATCATGCCCTACCAAGCCTCCTATACCCTCTTCACCACTGATTTGGATCATTTGTTGTTCTCTTGTCCCTGGTTTGTTAACACTACTTCCTTTCCCCCACGCTCCCTTCTCCCATATCCCCCACAAACTGTTGGTCCCGTTGTTTTCTCCTCCAGATTGTCCATCCAGCCTTTCTTATTTAGACAGACATACAGAGATAATAACATGCACAAAAACAAGACAGAGCAAAACCAAGCAACAAGATAAACTTTTGATGACTCAGCAGATGCATTACTGTAATAGAAAAGGTTCCTTCCTTGAAACTTTCCTGGCCTTTCTTACCAATGAAATACTTAATTATTTTAAATGACTTCCTAATAACCCCATGTGATCATCCTATGTCCTTGGAGAATCTGTCCAGATTCCCCTTTGGGTTTAAAAATTTAAAAGCAAACAGTCCCTTTAACCTGCCAAGATATTTACAAGTGAAATGGTCCAGCAGATGTCCTCTGAAATCAAGTGTCTTAACTAAATCTCTCTAGAAGGTAGGCCTGGAAGATAAGCCAATTATATTGTAGGCAGTACTTGACTGTGGCCAGTCACTATTTACAGACATGGTTGAGCATATATATTTTATCTATATTTAAACCTGTGCAAATATGAAGTGAAACCACAGTAGAATTTTTTTTGGTTTAACTGAAAAGCAGATTGTTAAGAAAACCTCATTGAAAAGTATTTTATTTCTTACTGGTAAGACAATTAGAAATATATCTGTGTCTAATTATCAAATTCCTCACTGATGGTTTTCTAATGAGTTGATTGTTTTTGAATTGTGAAGCCTAAGTATCTACTAAATAGTTAATTCTGTTTATAGCATCCTGAATTTGAGCCTTAGGATATATGAAACAAGATGGCTGAACTTTTACAAGGTTTCAGACATATATGAACCTCTCACTTCTCTTTACAGGTAAAAGTCCAAAATAAATTATTAGAACACATTCTTTCACTTCTACGTATGAGTTTGTATAATGACACAGTATTCGTTATAGTTACTATATATATTTACTATATATGTTTATTTACTATATATGTTTCTCTCTGAAAAACAACTTTATCTCCCGCCTCCAAAAAAAATCAACATTGACAGAAACAAAAAGATTAGTGTTAGTCATGATATTGAAAATATTCATTTCTACATTACTGAGTAAACATGGAGTTTACTTGAAAATCATAATTACAACAAAGCCTAGGTTTTATCAGTTCATCAAGAAAAATAATGATAGTTTAATCATATTCACAAAAATATTTTCATATCTGTTTTAGATATGGTTATTTATTTTATGTAGTCTCTAGGATATAGAAGTATGGACTGTTTATTAAATAGTTTTAAATAGAAGTATAGACACTAATTTTGATTATTAAATAATTTAGGTGAATTTTTAGTACAAGAGAATTTGATATAATGAAAAATCACTCGATACATTCATCTGAAATAGCATCAGCTGTAGAAAACACAGAAATTTTCATTTTATTTAAAATATCAATAAATGTGCATATTGAAATGGTTCACTGTATTTTAGAAAATATCACTCATGAGGAAAATTAATTAATATACAATTCATTGTTATTAAAACTTAAAATTTCCAATTCTCTAATGCAGTAAAAAGTTTTTATTAATGGCATACCCTCCATTTTCAAATATTTCTATACAGCTAATGACTTAAGGTTATTAAATACTGTACTTTCTTTTTATAAAAAATATTATTATGGAATCTCTGTGATCTTTCAAATAAGCTAAGAAAGGTTTTAGTACTAACCTTTGTCAGTATCTCATATTATCTGATAAGTTATGTCATTATTTGACCTGTGAATCAGAGTTTCAATTGGGAAAACACAATTGAGGAAATACACACACTATTTGACAAATCTTTGTAGTAGAGGATAGACTTGCTAGTTTAAAAGCTGTGAAGTATCTGAGCCAAGTCTATGTTGTGTTCTGTTTGACTTATTTTCTATTCCTCAGATCATTTAGAAAACCTAATTTTATTTTTATGTTTGAAAAATTCCCTGCCGTCATACTTGTAAGAAGACAATTGCAACCCCCCTTATTAGAGAGTTCATCAAGATATGCTGAAATAATTTCCCTTTTCTTATTAATTTTTCTCTCAAGGAGCTGGTGTTTTGAACTGCTGACCATGTAGATTGCAGCCCAATGGTTAACACTATACCACCACGCAGTTGGTATTAAATGGCAATTGTAAAAAAAGAAATAAGTGACTAGATCCTTGTCCCTATCCTTTCTTAATCGAGAACCTTTGTTGAGACTTGTTCACAACAGATAACCCTGTTGGCATATGAGACCATGGCGTTACTTCTGGGAATGGATCGAATGCCAATTGAAAGGTTTCCACAAACTGATGAAGCACTGGAAGCCCTCACTTGTCTACGCCTGGAAATTTCGAGTTCAGTGCCTTGCCCAACAGAAAGGAAAATACCCAGTGCCACACGAAAGAAAGCTGCAAACGGAGATGGACCACAGGATGTGCAGCAAATATGAAACAACATCAGGGATATCACAAGGAATTCAAATATTTCAGATGATAGTTCAACAGCATAATTGACCAAGCACTATCTGAATTTCAAGTTGGATTCAGAAGAGGAAAGGAAACAAGAGATATCCTTACTGATGTCAAATGGACCTTGGATGAAAACTGAGAATGCCAGAAAGATACTTACTTGTGTTAATTTACTAAATCAAGGCAATTTATTGTGTGAATCACAACAAGCTATGGATAACATTAATTAAAAGGAGAGCTTCAGAACATTTCACTGTGGTTGTATAGAACCTGTACATGAATGAAGAAGTTGCCACTTAAACAGATTAAGGAAATAATGTATATATATATATATTTAAAAACATGCCTCAGGGTTATATCTTTTTTTTTGGATTTTGAGCATTTACTTGATCATAACCCTAGTATAAGAACAATTAGTTCTTTTTTTAAAAACATTTTATTAGGGGCTCATACAACTCTTATCACAATCCATACATATACATACATCAATTGTATAAAGCACATCCGCACATTCCCTCCCCCAATCATTCTCAAAGCATTTGCTCTCCACTTAAGCCCTTTGCATCAGGTCCTCTCTTTTTTTCCCCTCCCTCCCCTTTCCCCCCTCCCTCATGTGCCCTTGGTAATTTATACATTGTTATTTTGTCATATCTTGCCCTATCCGGAGTCTCCCTTCTCCCCCTTCTCTGCAGGAACTGATTACAAGGATCTACATGTGACCTTCTTCCTGGGAGATGGACGGCAGAGTTATATCTTTTCACGCAATATTTGTGTTAAGGAAATAATCAGAGAAGCTGGACTGAATGAAAGTAGTATAGCATCAGGATTGGAAGAAGGATTATTAAAAACTGCAATATGCATGGTTCCAGGTAAGCAGCCCACATTGGGAGCTTCATGGTCATCAATGTACCTACTGTCCAGGAGATGAGTGTTGGGATGTAAGTGAAAACTATTCTGCAACAGCCCAGAGTACATCCTCGGTTGGAAGGGAACCTTCCCCCACACCTAGCCTTGATCTGAAACCCCAGAGATCAGCGGCCTGTTCCCTGTGACACCCTGGCTCATGCCAGCTGCATTACTTGGGACTCAACACAGCCACAACCCATCGAATGACACCCCCCCCCCTTAGCCTTATTGCTGCACCCAGAGCTAGCCATCAGCCATACTGAGTCCCCTGAAACCATGGTTGGACCTCCCCACAGTGATGGTCCACCTGCAGCACTCTCCACCATGAGTTGCTCTTCCTCCCAAGGCTTCCTTCTCCCCAGGTTGTGGAGGAACCAGCTGTTGCTGAGCTCAGATCCCTCTCACCACCCATCCATGGCCCCAGTGGTGATGGCAAAACCCTGTCTGCAGTCCAATTGAAGAGTTTAATTGTCTGTAGCTGTGTCAGCTTTTCCCAAATTTCCTGACACCCCCGACCCCCACCCCTGCAACAATAGTGACTCCTCTACTCCTGCCATCAGCAGCAGCAATAGCCTTTGCAGTGCCCCCTACCCATGGAAGTGGCAGCTGCCCACACAGGTGCCAGCACCCCTACCCTATGGTAGTGGGGTTATTGCTACTGTCACCTGGCATGCCCTCCCTCAGTAATAGCCTCCCCACCCACCCACCCCGGCCACACATCTTCCCGAAAATTCAGTCTAGAGCAGGGAGGAATGCTATTCCCCAGGCATCTGCATCAGCACTAGCTGGGCTGTCCCTATCTTCACTAAGCATCTCTTCCCATGGCACTGAGTACACCCCAAACTTTTCTTTCTTCATGGTGCCTTTTAAAAAAGGCTGCAAATCAGGGCCTGATAGCCTAGATCAGACCGCTGAACCAGGGTTATAACTAGACACCAGCCTTGCCCCCACTGAGTTACGTCAGCACACTGCCTACATAACAACCCCAACCACCACCATAGTTTTCCACAGTTAGGCCTCAAAAACACTCTTAATAGTCATACAGAGAAAGAGCTCTGGGTTCCATGGTCTCCCAAAAATGTGACATCCAGTTCCTCCAAAAGGACATACAAACAGCAGCATACTGCAACACCTTCATCAAGAAAACAAGAAAGACAACACAATAGCAGAGCTAATGACACTCATAGAAGAATCAGACTTAGATCTGCCACAAAAAGAAACCTTCAGAAGGCAGCTTGGAATAATACAGGAGATAAGGGAAGCAATGCAGAATAAGGACTCAATGATAGAGGAGATGAAGTCCACGATAGAGGGGATTAAGTCCATGCACCAAAAGGAAATACAGGAGCTAATGGATGAGGTCACAGAAGTTAAAAACAAGATCACAGATCTCATAAACAGATTACAGGAGACAGAGAATAATACCAGTGATCTCAAGGACAACCAGGCAAACTTCAACAAACAAGAAAATGAAATATGTGGAAGAAACCCTTAGATGACAGATGCTATGAAGAGGAACAATATTTCAATAATTGGTCTATCATAACAAGGCACAATGAAGAAGTCAGCAGCTAAATTAGCAAGGGAATTTCTGGAAGCAAACTTCCTTTCCTAAATGAATGAGAATAAGAAACTCATATAGGAAGCAGAGAGACACCAATTAGGCTAACCCCCCGGAAAAATTCACCAAGGCACATAATAGTTAAATTATCCAACTTTGAGGAAAGAAATACAATTTTCAGAGCAGCAAGAAAGAAAAAAAAGGCAGTCACATACAATGGTGCTCAGGTAAGAATATGCTCAGAGATTTCAGCAGAAACCTTGAAGAGAAGGAGAGAGTACAGTAACATATTCTGAAACCCGAAGGAAAAAAATGCCTGCCCAAGAATCGTCTACTCTGCCAAGATAGATGGTGAGGTGAGTCTTCCAGGACAAGGAAAACCTCAAAGATATGCTGTAAGACACCCAACACTGTGGAAGATTTCCAGAAGTCAATTTGGTGATAACAATTACCAAGATAATATGACCTCAGAGGGAAAAGAAGGCAAGAATGAAGTCCCCACCTCAAACATAGCACAATGATATGAAGGGACATAGTAAAACACAAAACAAAAAAGGCACGATATGACTGCAATGAATCCACAGATCATGACAATAACTTTGAATGTCAATGGTCTCATATCATACATTAAAAAAATGTCTAGCAGACTGGCTCAGAAAACATAACCAATCAATCTGTTTCCTTAAAGAAACACATCTTAAACTCTCCGTCAAAAATAGACTAAGAATAATAGGCTGGTGGAAAATATACCAGGCAAATGGCAATTTAAGAAAAGCAGGGATTGCAATCCTAATCTCTGACAAAATTGAACTCAAGGTTCAAACCATAACAAGAGACCAGGAGGGGCACTATATAAGGCTCAAAGGATCAATAAATCAGGAACCAGTGAGCAGATTAAATATCTACAAAATTCATCAAACTATTGAAAAGATGGAAAAATAAATCACAGATTTAAAAAATCATAGTAGATGACTTCAATACACGCTATCATAGAAAGACAGATCACTGGGAATGAAGCTCAACAAGGAGGCTACAGAGCTAAATGCTACAATTAGGCAAGTGGACCTGATAGACGCCATTAGAGCTTTCCATCCAAATGCAAAAAAAAAAAATTCACATTCTTTCCAAGTGCATGATTCATTTTAGAAAATAGACCATATACTGGGGCAGAAGTCAAGCCTGAGTAAATTCAAACACATGCAGATTACGCAGACAGCCTTCTTGGATCACCACACCATAAAGCTGGAAACCAATTAAAGGACAAACAGAAACACAAGGGAAAACAATTGGAAGATCAATAACGAACTTCTGTGACACGAATGGGTGCTGACCCAGATTTAGAGGAGTTTAGGAAGTTCCTAGAAATCAATGAGAATGAGAAAACAGCATATCGAAACTTAAGGGATACTTTAAAAATGGTTATCAAAGTAGCCTGAATGTAATAAGTGCATATATGAAAAAAGAGAGACTTATTACTGATACACTATCACAAAACATCTAGCAACTAGAGCAGAGTCAACAGAACAATTGCTCCAATAACAAAAGAAAAGAAATAATAAACATCAGGGCAGTGTTAAACCATTGGGAAAATAAGAGAATAATGAAAAATGTACAACAAAAAGCTGGTTTTTTTAAAGGATCAGCACAATCAAAAGACAGCTTCAAACCTTAACCGGAAGGAGCAAACATCAATAGCCAGGAGGAGTGATGAACCAGGGGAAATCACAATGGACTCCAACAAGATTAAGAGGAAACCCACAAAATACTGTGAAAGTCTGTATTCTAATGAATTAAATGATGTGGAATAAATGGACAAATACTTGGAAAAACAATTCTTCCCTAGTAGATCCCAGATAGAGGTCAAGAACTTCAACACACGCATATCAAAGGAAGAAATAGATACAGCTATCAAGAAACTACCAACAAAAAGCTTCCAGACCAGACAACTTCACAGGAGAATTCTATCAAGCATTCAAGGAATTGTTAACACCAATTCTCTACAAAGTATTCCATAGCATAGAAAAGAAAGGCAAACTCCAATTTAAGAAGCCAGTATAACTTTAAAACCCAGACAGGGAAAGAATCTAACAGGGATAGATAACTACAGACTGATATCTTTAATGAACATAGATGTAAAAATCCTTAACAAAATATTGGCCAATAGAATACAAAAGTATATAAAACTTATCCTTCAACAGGATCAAATAGGATTCATCCAAGGGACGCAGGGATAGTTTAACATCTAGAAATTAATCAATATTATACACCACATTGATAAGAAAAAGTATAAGTATCACATGATAATATAGCTAGACATAGAAAAAGCATTTCACAACATCCAGCATCCTCTACTAATTTAGACACTCAAGAAGATAGGAATGAAAGAGAAAAAAAAAGAAGATAGGAATGGAAGGAAAATTCAAGTTAATACAAGCTATCTATGAAATGCTAACAGCCAAAATTATAGTGAATGGGAAAAGATGGGGAAAAAACATATCCCACTAATAAAGGAGACCAGATAAGGATGGCCCTTGTCCTCACTTCTATTGAACATCATACAGGAGGTCCTAGCTAACAACGTAAGACTGTGAAAGGACTTTATAGGTATCCAATTGGGAGAGAAAGAGGTGAAACTATGACTTTGCAGACAGATGATCCTATACCTTGAAAATTCCCAAACCTCCACAACAGGAGTACTGAAAGCTACAGATGAATATGGTAGAGTGGCAGGATACAAGAACAACAAACAGAAGTCTATTAGTGTTCTATGTACATCAGACAAGACAATGGAAGAGGAGATCAAGAAGACAGTGCCTTCACAATAACAAGAACAAATTGAAATATCTAGGGCTATATTTAACCAAAATAACCCCAAAAGACTTACACAAGGAAAACTACAAGACCCAACTACAGGAAACCAAAAAGCGACCTCCAAAAATGGAAGAATATTCCATGCTCATGGATCAGAAGAGTCAATATAGTAAAGATGTCAATTTTACCCAAGGCACTATATGTTTAATGCTATCGAAATTCAAATACTAACAACCTTCTTCAAAGGCTTTGAAACACTGACCACCAATTACATATGGAGAGGGAAGAAGTCCAGAATTAGCAGAGAACTTCTCAAGAAAAACGAAAAAGTTGGAGGGCTCCCTTTACCTTACTTTAACACTTACAGCACAGCCACACTGGTCAAAATAGCATGGTACTGATATAATGACATAATCAGACAAATGGAAAAGAACAGAAAACCTAGAAATAAAACCATCAGCACATAGGCAACTGATCTTCAACAAGGGAAACAAATGCCTTTTTTAACAAGTGGTGCTGGAAACCATGGATACGCACTAGTAAAAAATGAAACAAGATGTGTACCTCACTCATGCACAAGAACAAACCCAGGGTGGATCATAGACTTAGAAGTAATACCCCAAACTATGAGGACTATCAACTAAGTAATCTGGACAACCCTAACAAGTTTACCCCAGGGAATACACAGGATAACTGCAATAGGGAAGGGTATATGCACAGGTGCACCTGAAATCAACAAATGAGATTTACTAAGGATAACATACTTGTGTGCATCAAAAGACTTCACCAAGAGAGTAATAAGAGAACCCACAATTGGGATAGGATTTTCAGCCATACACAACAGATAAAGGGCTTATTACTAACATCTATATTACCCTCCTATTCAACAACATTAGGAAAACGGTTAACTCCCTGAGAAAGTGGGAAAAAAATAGCTACAAAGAAGTTTCACTGGGGAGGAGACCCAAATAGCCAATAAACTTGTGAGAAAATGTTCCCTTGCATTGCCATCAGAGAAATGCAAATGAACACAACTTTGAGATACAATTTAAAACACTTGAGCTTAGCACAAATCAGAAAATCAGAGAGCAGTAAGTGTTGGAGGGGATATGGTGAGATAGGAACTCTCCTCTGTTGCTGGGGATCATGTCGATATGTACAGCCTCTGTGGAAAGCAATCTGGAGATATTTAAAGAAAATGGTATGTTGTACATTCATTCTAATTGAAAGAAAAGGTACATAAATGTAAGGAACCAAGTTGAAAATAAGGAAATGAACCCATCCACAATTGAACCAAAGAGCCCAAAATCACTAAGTTGGGAAGAAATCATCTCTTTAACAAGCACTTCTAGCAAAACTGGATGAATGAAACAAGATCTATATTTCACACCATAAACAAAACCCAACTTAAAGTTGATCAAATATCTAAGTCTATATCTATAAAATATAACATTGTTAATAATAAAGTAAGGACTAACTTAGCATTCCTACTACATGACATAAATACTTTATTAACCTGAAAACCCACAAATGACAGAAGACTAACTAGAAGCCTGGGACTTCCCAACAATTAGATGATTATCTTCATCAACATGTTCACTCAGAAGAGTAAAAAGAGAACCCAAAAGGAGATAAAAATATGGTCAATGACATATTGAATAAGGGATTAATCTTAAATATTTATAGAAAACATCAAAACTTCACTAACAAAATCACCAATAATCTAATTTAAACAGGCAAAGGCATGAACAGAAATTACACCAAAGAAAATATTCAAGTAGTCAACAAACATGAAGAAATTCTCACAATTACTAGATCTAGAGTGACGCAAGTCAAAACAAAGACTTTTCTGCATTAATGGAAAAGTGTGTGTGTGTGTGTGTGTGTGTGTATCTTGCTGGTAAGGGTGTTGAAAACAAAGCATGAATGTTGAAAGATTATGACATAATGCATTGCTAGTGAGACTGAAGAGGGATGTAACCACTATAGAATATGGTATGGTCCTTTCTTTAAAAGTTGGAAGTAGGATACCATATTGTTCACTAATGTATATACTTTCAGAATAAGACCTGCAACATGAATATATATGTATACGTATATATATGTACACATATTTGTCACAGTATTCACAATAGCCAAAAAGATGAAATCAACCTAAGTGACCATCAATAGATGAGTGGATAAGGAAACCATGGTACATAAACACAATGGAATTCTACAGAGAATTATGGATATGTGGAACACTTCATCACATGAATGAAATATGTCATTCGCAAAAGGACAAATGTCATATGAAGCCACTATCTTTAGAAGTCAAGAAAAGGTTTTCACATTAACACATTAATTAATGCTCAATAGGTATAGGAGAAAAATTAGGGTAAACCAACCACGAAGTAGATTCTAGCAGTGGTTCTCAACTTCTGTAATGCCACAACCCTTTAATACAGATTCTCATGTTGTGGTGCCCCCCAACCATAAAGTTATTTTTGTTGCTACTTCATAACTAATTTTGTTACTGTTATGAATTGGGAAACCGCTGTGAAAGGGTCATTTGACCCCCAAAGGAGTCACTAACCAGAAGTTGAAAACCACTGAAGTAGAGTATAAATGAGAAGGAAATAATAATGAGAATGCATAAATATAAATATTTAAAAGATAATATTCAAGGACAAGTCCAACTTTAACTGAATGCATTGATGAAAAATATGGTCCTAGAAATTGATCTATTTCTAATCGAAGTGTTTCAACAAATGAACACAGCACTGTGGTGTTTTACTCTCTTTGTTTAGCATTTTGAGAGACAGTCACCTGTCCAGCCAACAGGAAGAATATAGGTTTATTACCACGCCACAAAAAGGATGGCACAATAGAATGTGGCAATTATCAGCCAGTATCATTAAATCATATGCAAGTAAAATTTAACTGAAGGCAGTTACAGAGTGCATCCCTAGGGAACTAACAAAACTTCAAGCTAGATTCATAAGAGAATATAGAATGAGGAATATCATTACTGATGTCAGAGAGACCTTGCTTGAAATCAGAGAATACTAGAAAAATGCTTCTCTGTGTTTTATTAACTACTAGAAGGCAGTTTACTATGTAGATCTTAGCAAAGTTTTTATGGGTCAGAACAGACTTGAAAGCATCTAAAAATTAAACCTGTGAGACAGTTCTGGCCAGTGATATCTGAGGAAAATCTGATTAGAAGATTTCATAATGAATTATTTAATTTCAAAAAATGTAAATGGGCCTCTGAGCCTTCTAGCAAAGTTACACTCTGTAGCAACAGTACCTAGTTTGAGGAAAATGATGATAAACTGTGAATGGCAGAAGACAGTGATAGGAAAATGTTGAAAACATGAACCATGGAATCAAGCAATGCAGTCGTCTCCAAATTTTCATTCTATTCATGGCAAAACACCCTGATTAGTAGAATGAATATCTAAATTCAGTTTAAATACTTTGATTTTATATATGTTTGCATAGTGGCATGATTTTACAAAAGCATCAGGCATAAATAGGCTAAGTAGTAAAATATCTGGCTATAAATTCTGTCTCCATTATGCACATTGATCAGTGATAGATAGCCTGGTTTTCCATTAAGCAGCGTGTGCAGCAAAACTCAGTGGAGTAAGGTTTTATTGGGGAGTTTATATTTAGGGAACAGAGCTGGAAGAAAATGGAGACAAAGCACAGTATGATGCATTTGCATGGTTTACTGGCTCATAGATGAGTCACAGCTGGTTTCTCACCAGAGGAATTCTCTTCATAAGGAATTCATTCTCTTCATTCCTTCGAGTAAACAAACCTTTTTTTTTTTTGAAGCAATCCAGGAAAGAGTAAGAGAAAATGTAAGTGTTTATTTTTCTCTTACCTCCTTATGTTCCATCAATACAATTAACTACTGGAGTGACTTTGCCTCAGACCACTGGATTGCATCATTTGGTTCCGGGTGCTTCAGTTAAGCCTGAGAATGGTGGGAGTTGCTATCAGTATAAATCTTGAATTGTTCCCTAACTGTATTCAGTTGGTCATTGGGGCAGTCTGGCCGTCTCAGAGTAAATGGCAGCTAACCCCCCTTTAGCGTAATTGCCTCACTGATGGCTCCATGGAGGCACTCCGTACATGGTCATGTAGTAAATTACATTCTTATAATTTACACCAGTTTCCTAACTTCTCAAATGTTTAAAATAATTGTTTTAATATCATGAGATTATTATGAATACAAGTATGTTAAAATTTAAAGATTCCTAGGATAGGTCTTCTCATCTAGAGCTCAAATACTTATTTATACATCCTATAATTATATAACTAAATGTACAGGTGAAATAAAGTAAAGGTGAAATCATGTCATTTGCTTCTTTATGACATTTCTGTTCCACCTGAGAGTTCTTCACAACACATCTGGTGTAAAATAGGAAACAGTACAAAACTTATACATAAAAATTATAACAAGTAAAATGGACAACCACATCATATGCCACACCTATAGGAATAAATGCTGTAAAACAGAATTTTCTAGCTAGTATTTTATCACAGAGTAAAAATTTTAAATATATTAAAATTAGAAGTAAAATTTTTACATTTATACTTGCAAGACACTAACATCTTTAATTATATCATTATACTGTTATCTTAGCCAACATATGATTAATCTTCAGAATACATCTTCCAGTATGTCAAGTTTGAAATATTTATAAAAGAGATAAGAAAATAAAAAGAATTTCAAATTTCTAAAAGATTTCAAATGAGAAAATGATGAATATTAGTGCCATGTTAAAGTGAAATAGGTTAAGTAATGTACTGATTGTTAATGATCTAGTCATGAATTGATTTCCAAATGATAATGATGAGCAAAACTCTTCATAATATGAAAGAATAAGAACAAGAAAAAAGGTTTCTGCGTATCCCATTTTCAGTTTTGTAGCTTCAAAAAACTAGTTATATTTTTTTATCCTGCTCTCATGGTTAGGTGATAATTCTACAGGGGTCTGACAAGCATTCAGTGCCTTTCAGAGGATCCCAGGTTTATAAGAAATCCATCATTTCCTGTTAATTCAATCCACAAGGTCACTGAGTAAATGTCGTAGGCATCCTCTTTAATAGTCTAATTAGAAGTGCTATCAAAAACCCTGTAAAACTCCTGGGGACTGATTGCAGTGCAAGGGTAAAATGTTTACTTCCTTACAAATGTGAGAAATTTGCACAATTTATATTCCAAATTACTCTTGCTTTAGACATGCTCCCATGCTTCTATCTCATAAGTGATTTTTTGTTTGCTAGTTCACATTCTTTTTCACTTTCTATCATGAAGTATTTCTATGTTAACCCTTACTTTGATCATAACATTTAAAGTAAAAGTTAGCAAATGAATAAGAATGTCAAAAGGAGTAAGAATTTCTGGTCAGAATTTTGCTTAAGGTGTTTATCCCTGGTTTGTGCATAACTGAGAGTTCATTGGCTAGAGCCTTCTCTATTTAGTAGGATAGTTTGAAAATAAGAATTAGTCTACATAGTTTAAATTGCTTTCTGAGAGAAAAAAAAGCATCGGTAAGGAGTAGAGTTAGGATCATTTACAAAATGACTATTCAAAATTTGTCCATGAAAATCCATTAACAAGAAATGGAATTTATCTTTTGTGCAAAGCTCTGGGAATGTCTCTCCAGCCCTAAAAGATAGCAGCAGCTATTTTGTAAAGATTAATGTAAAATTGCAATAACTTAAATGAGTCTTTGTCATAAAAGCCTGAGCAATCTATGAATTCTGGGTTAAAGATAACCGAGTTGACAGAGACAATGCACATGTCTGTTTCTGCATCATTATTGAATGATAGGCTACAAAATGAAAACAATCAAATTCCTATACCCCCAACAGTGTCACAGCACCTTTCCAGGCGTGCTAGAACTAAAGCATGTGAAAGAGAAATGATCATAATCCTAAATGAAAGAATGATGTATGTTCCTTAACATTTCCGTGTATAATCATACGAAGTAATTTTTCAGTAATATTATCAGACTGCTGAGTGTGACAGTGATCCTCCTTCCAGACGATTCCATTCCATTCCTAGAATTCTATTATAATCCAAACTCATCCATATACTTGTGCATAACTTTATCTAAACCACTTAACTTCCAATCTCCCACAATTTGTCTTATGTAAAACGTAGATGATATGTATTATTTATAAAGTTACTTTTGTATTTAAATGACTTACTATGCAAAGTGCTTTGAACTGCCTCTATTGTGATAAGCATATCTATTTATTTTTTAAAACTTAACTTGAACTTTCTTAAACATATATTTAGTTTTTTCTCAGTGTCATAAGAACATTTTTCAGAAAATAAGCCAATTTTATATATAAATAATTAGCAGATATTGGCCATATGCATTTGCTATGCTATTTTCTATATAACTAATTTTATTGGATCATCTTTGAGGAAGAAATAAAAGATACCAAGATTTATTATATAAATTGCTATATCTCTCTATTTGCCATTATTTACACAATGACAAGAATAGCCACGGTAATTTTTATGATTTTAAGTTCTACCCATACCTATTTTTGAGCCAACTTTAACCCATAACCATCTTGGAGAACTGAGTGGAACTGCCCCAGAGAGTTTCCAAAGCTGTATTCTCTATCAAAGCAGACAGAGTGGCTAGTGAGTGTGAACCACTGACCTTCGGGTTAGCAGCTAACCATTTCACCATAGTGACACTGGGGATACTTTGGCAAATTCTAATATCATAATTATCATTTTCACAAAAGACACATTATGAGCTATGCTTGGAGTGAGATATAGGCTCTGTAGACAGATAATACATCAGAGAAACACTGACAACCCTGAGTCTATAAATTCTGGAAGAGTTAGCAAATACATTTGGGACGGGGTAAACCCTGGGCTGCTAACAAGGTCAGAGATTCAAAGCCATCCATTCCACAGGAGAAACCATTTCGAAGGTCACCATAAGCTCAAATGGACTCAATGGAAATTGGTTTAGTTGGGGTTTGGGATTTTTAGTAATTGCAAACAATACAATGAATTAGACAAATCTGCGCAAAAGACTTCTTTAAAGTTTAAAAAAAAAAAAGATGTCACTTTAATGACCAAAGTAGGTCAGGGTCTTTGGGATCACCAATATGGTTATGAAAGCTGGTCAATGAAAATGGAAGACAGAAATGAAAACAGATGTTTAGAATGTGGTGTTGACAATGAATAATGAATATACCATGGTCCTTTATAAAGACAGACAAATAAATCTAAGAAGAAACACAATTCAAATGATTTTCAGAAGCAAGGAAATCCAGAATGACTTACTTTGGATATACCATCATGGAAGACTCTAGACATAGACCTCATGGTTGATAAAGCAGAAGGTTAGTGAAAAGAGAGAAAAACCCTTAATGAAATGGATTGATACAATAACCAAACCAATGAATTCAAAATTACTAATATCATAAAGGTCGCACACAGTCAGGAAATCATTATATATTCCAGTACGAAATCAAAGGAGCTGACAACAACCAAGCCATAGATTGTCTAATTCATAGACAATGCAGTGATAATATATTATTCTTTCTGTATAACTACTTCATAGACAATGCAGTGATAGTATATTATTTGCCAAGAACACGAAAAAAGACAACAGTACAATAGTATCACACTGTTAGATTCTGAACGACAAAATAGAAACCATTAAGGTTTCAAACTACAGAGTACATTGAGCTTTTCTTCTTAATGATAGCAACAAACTTTCTGTTTAAAGGGCCTTGGTGGCACAGAGATTAAGTGCTCAGTGCTAGCCAAAAAAATTGGCAGCTCAAACTGACTAGATGACTCAAGAGAAAAATATATAGAGGTTCACTTCTAAAAAGAAGATATAGTCCTGGAAACCCTGTGAGGGAGTTCTACTCTTAACCTGTTGGTTAGTCCTTTCTATTAGGATTTAAGGTTTTGAATTGAAAATAGAGAACACAACACATTTTTCTTCAAAGACTTTTGTGGTTCCTTCAGGAATCACCATCTTGGGTTGTACATTGGGCTGCTAATCACGTGGTTAACAGGATAAAACCACCAATCACTGTGTGGGGAAACATGAGGCTTTCTACTCTTGTCAAGACTGACATTTGGGAAGCCCACAGGGAAGTTCTACATTGTCCTATAGGGTTGTTATGAGGAAGAATTACCTTGATGGCAGTGAGTGAGAGTTTAAGGTTAATAATATGAGATTGAAGAAAATAAGTAGAAGGAATTTCAGCACAACATGATTCCATTAAATTATATATACCTGTTTCTAAGATGGTGTAAAGATAGACTCACTTAGCTATAAAGGAGAGAGAAAAGAAAGGCTTTAAGGCTATATGTTAAAGGTGAATTGGTATATCAGTTATGTACTTACAGTATATTCTGTGTCCTTTCATCTATATTACAAGTTTCTAATAGGTAAGTATTACATTGGGTATGTTGACATTCTAACCAGTCTCCTTTATGAATGTTCAAAAGACTTTATATTCATAAAAATCATTGGTTCAACAAACAAAAAATATAAATATATATCAATAATACATTTAAAAATTATTTTGGATTAATACATATACTAAATGATTCCATAGTTCAGTCAAGTCCAGCAGAATTGTACATTTGCAAACCAGAGTTTCCAAACATTATTTCTCTATATGGACCCCTTGACACCATTACCCCTTTATCCCACCACCTCCTCTGTGTCCCCCTCCCCATTCAACCCTTGTCCCACTTGCTGTCTTTACAGGTTCATCATTCTTGGTTTTCATACACCAAAGAACAAAAATACCTGTACCGCAGCTTCAAAAGGGTGACCCACCAATGTCATAAAAACTCCTTAGACATCACTTAATATGTACAATAAAAAATACAACCTCAAAATATAGAATATTTTGGAAACTAAATCAGGTCCAGCAGGCATTCTAGATGGTATCAGCTCCAAGTTTTAACTGTTCAAGTCAGGCTTATGCCTTGAACTTTCTATACTCAGCTCACCAATGCTCTCCATTTACTGCCCAGTTTCCTCCTGGCCCTCAATGGTGGACAGAGGGAGTTCACTGGAGACTTACTTCCTGTGTAGTTCCACCCAAGAATTAGAACTCCCACTTTCATCAATAACTTTTAAATTTTTTCTCTCAACCCCTACACTCTGGATATTTAAAGATTGTCACTGCGTGCTGATGGAGAACAACTTTTCCTATAGACTTGAAACTTGCTTTGTCGGTGTGTGGGTCTCGTCCAGCGAGACCCTCACGCGGTGACCCGGAGGGGCAACAAACCTGGATGGAAAAAAGACACAGAGACGTGGGGCGAGACAAGTGCTGATCAACCCCATTTATTTCGCCAAAACTTGGGGTATATATTTACAACAGAGAAGGAAGTGGGAGGCACATATTTTACTGTGTAACAACCAATCGGCTACATGTTCCTAATAAGGTAAAAAGTGGCACTCAACAGTTCTCAAAAACGTCCGTGGTGACGTCCACATGCAAATCAAGGCTTACCGGGTGAACTTATCACGATGTTCCTAATACGGTATATCTGCAGTCCAATGGGTGCTCAGTACTTTGACTAATGGCAACAAGGTCAGTTATCGCAACTGCCCATGCTACTGAACACGTAGCTTGGAATGTGGGGGCGAAGTTGGGCAGGAAACAAGGTCTTGCTGTTAGAAAGCGGCCAAGTTTCTGCTACGTGTCTGAGACCAAGGTCTTAATGGCTATCGGCTCCCAACATGTCGGGATGGGCTATAGAGCCTTACAAACTTTTATGCAGGTCAATACCATAGCCATTAAGAACAATACTAAAACATTTCAGCAAAAGCAACTCTATGACAGGCTAGCCTGGTATGACTTAAATATGCTTTTTCTCTAGATTAATTAAATATGAACTATCTATTGAGCAAAATATATTATATCTCATTTAAAAAGTAATATTTATGCAGATAACTTTGTAATTTATCAAAAAGCTAAACTTTTCTGAAAAGTGATTGGTTTATCAGCATTCTGTGTTTTCAATTAAGGAAAGTATCATGTGGTGAAATTTCTAGGAGCTCAAGTTAATATCTTATTAAAATCATTGGATATCCCATCTGGAGTAACTTAATGCAAGCCTATAATAGGGCTATACCTTTTCCTTAAGAAATGATTTTAGGTTAGTTCGCGTATAATGCTCAGTGCATTAATTTGGCACAAGAGGTATTTCTAGATGGCTCCCTTCATAAACTGGTTAATTTATTTATTCTGTGCATTCGTATGTGAGCTTAAGTGCATGTTGGGCATGGGGAGTGTGGGTGGGGTAGCTATGGATATCCTTCTCATAAGGAGGGCCCTGGGAAGCTAACTCTCTCTTTCTCTCTCTCTCTCTCTCTCCCTCTCTTTCTCTCCCTATCCCTTTACACTCACGCCCTGGGCTCAATCTTGTACCCACTGGCCAGGAATATTCCTGCATTCCGCATCATTCCTTGTGACTGTGTGAGTCTGAAGAAGGGCTTATGGACAATTTGCAGAAAAGGACTTGAATTGGGCTGGGATGGGATGTTTGTGCAATAAACAGTTGCTTCTGGATATAAAGTTCTTTTTGACACATATATGAGTGTCACTGGATTTGTTTCTTCAATCAATCCAGCCTACCACAGTGGATTTTTGTGTGTATGAAAGAACCCTTAGTGATTTAGTGGACTACACTTTGACCTGCTAACCCTGAGTCCCATGGTTTGAACCAGCATGTTGCTCTGTGGGAGAAAGATGAGCATGTCTGCTCTGACCAGATTCAAAGTCTCAGAGGCTAGAGGTGAAGGTCTACTCAATCCAAGAGAGTGTGTCTGAGTCAGAATTGACCAGAATGCAGAGTTTGGTGTGTTTTTTTACATAAATAGGTTTGAAATGATTTTTCAGAAAATTCCATTTTTCCACAGACTTATTGCTGTCCCTCATGTGTCTCTCTTTTTGTGTGTTTATGCTTATTTATATATATATTTATTTTCATTTTGTGTTTTATTTATCATGTCCAATAAACTTAATAAATTTACCTCTATCAATTATCTATCTATATATCTATCTAAAGCAGTTTTTAAAAAATTCCTACCGTGAATATTTTTTAAATCACAATTCACTGTTTACAAAATACCTAAAAGCAGGGAAAGTGATATTCAATTTTAAAAAGACCATTAAATAAATAAATGAGTTGACATTTTTAGATATAGAGTAGTATATTCAACATTAAAAATATCTACCAAAAAAAAAAAAAAAACCACAGTGACTGCTGTCTAACTGATCTACTTCTAAAGGAGTGGGACACTTCCCCACTACGGAAAAGATGGTTAAGGAGAGATCAGTGATGCTCAGATAAAAGTGAAGAATATTAAAGGTGACATATCTTAAAAAAAAACTACCAAAATAAATATTTAAATTTCAGCATGGTTTATCTAAATCACCCTATCAATCCTTCTGAAATCAATTAAAAAGCAAGTCCTGTTGAAATGAAGGGCATTTCTAATATTTCTATAATATAAATAATTTTATTGCATGACTTTGGTTTTTACTGGGCTAGATTCTGTTATTTAAGCAAACAATTGACTTATTTTGTCCGTTAGTTTATAAGTTTTATAAAATGCAGCAGTTGTTCACCAAAAACAATTGGTAATCACAAAGTATAAAATAAAAAAGTATAGAACAATTAACATGAATATTCCCTTAAAATTGGTATGCTCTCTTTATTTAATTCACCATTTCATCTTGCAATAATACTGCATTTTTATTACATGGATGTTTCCTGTAACTATATAATTATATGCATTCACACTAATTATGTATCATAATTAGAACAGGTAATTACTATGTTAACATATTTAATTACATAGTTAAACACTTAATGCATGCAAATGTACTTTACACTCTTAGAGTAATATATTCTGCACAATAACTACTTTCTTTAACCTCTTATCAAATCAACCTCTGCAAAATCAATGGAGAAGTGAAATAAAATTGAGAGGCTCATAAGCCTGGCTTTGAGTAAAATTCGGGAGCATTTAAAATGTCTTTTAAAGAATAAAGTTTATTTGTCAAAATTTACTTCAACCACCCAGAACATAAAACCTCACTTAACAAAGGAGCATGTAATAAGGAACAGTTCTAGGTGTTTCCTAAATTGTCTTTTATTTATAATGTTGGTATTGATATACATGCTTTTACATGTATCTTTTCTAAGGGGATATGCTACACTTTAAAATATTCACTACAGCAATTGTTTAGTGAAAATGAGTTTAAAGGTACTAATAATCCCTTGGACAACTTCATTTTCCTATGTATATATAAATCTACCTGCAGTTCCAGCCTAATTTCTCTTATTTGAGTTGTTTTTAAATAAATCATTATACTGGGGGCTCATACAGCTCTTATTACAATACATATGTCCATTGTGTCAAGCACATTTGTACATTTATTGCCATCATCATTTTCTTTCTGTCTTTAATTAAATAATTTGGGGGGGGCTCATACATTCCTTATCAAAATCCATACATTTATCCAGTGTGTCAAGCACATTTGCACATATACTGTCGTCATCGTTTTCAAAGCGTTCTCTTCCCACTTGAGCCCCTGATATCAGCTCTTCCTTTCTTCCCCCACCCTCCCCTAATCTTCCTGGTATCTCTACTCTCATTTTTGGCCCTGGGGAGTTTATTTGTCCTGGATTTCCTGTGGTGTGGGCTCTGATCTGTAGCTGTGTGCATGCTCTGGTCTAATCCAATTTATAAGGTAAAATTGAGGTCATGATAGTGGGGGGAAGGTAGTACCAAAGAATTAGAGGAAAGTTGTTTGTTTCATTGGTGCTATACTGCACCCTGACTGGCTCATTTCTTTCCTGTGACCCACCTGTAAGGAGAAGTTCAATTATCTACAGATGGGCATTGGGTCTCCACTACATGCCACCCCTGCCCCCAATTCACCTTGGGTATGATTGTGTTTTGTGTCTTTGATGCCTCATACCTGATCCCATCAACACCTCATGATCACCCAGGATGGTGTGCTTCTTCCATGTAGGTTTTGTTGCTTCTCAGCTAGATGACCTCTTGTTTATCGTTAAGCCTTTAAGACCCCAGATATTATACCTTTCTATAACCAGGCACCATCAGCTTTCTTCATCACATTTACTTATGCACCCATTTTGTCCTCAGTAATCATGTCGGAAGGTGAGCATCACAGAATGCTTGATTGTTAGAACAAAGTATTCTTGTGTTGAGGGAGTACTTGAGTCAAGGCCCAATATCCATCTTCAACCTTAATTCGTAACATATAGATATGAGTGTATAGTACTATTCCCCTCTCATTACATATGTATATGCCTGATTTAGACCTGTATAAATGTTCTTTGCCTCCTGGTTCTTTCCTCTATTACCTTTAACTTTCCTCTTGTCCCACCAACATGTTCAGCTTTCATTAGTGTTTAGTAATTTCTTGCTACTACATTGACCTTGACTAAGCACCACTAGGCATCCTACACTCTTCTCTCCATTGATTTTAGTTCACTTGTTGTTCCCTTGTCCCTGGGTTGTTTCCCCCACCTCCTTCCTTTGTTCCACCTCCCCTTCTCCTGTATCCCCCCAGAACCATTAGTCCCATTCTTTTCATCTCTGAATTATTTATCCTCCCCTATCTTATCTAGATAGACCTGAAGATATATTAATATGCACAAAACCTGGAAAAGCCAAATAAAACAACAAAGGAAGTTAAGACCAACAAAACAATAACAACAAAAACAGAAAGAAAGCCACTGACAAAAAAGGAAAGACCTATAAATAGGTCAAGGTCTGTTTGTTGACTTTTATGAGTGTTTTCCAGTCAAGTCTGATGGGGTGCCACACTTTGTCTCCAAAGTCTATTTGTGGTATTCCCCGGGGATTTCCTCACTTTGCTACCCTTGTTGCTCTTATTTGAGGGTAGCTTAAATTAAAAAAAAAATAATATCACATAACCATGACTTCAAATCCCTGAATCTATGATTTTATCCCAGATAGTCTTACATCAGGCTTCAATTTAAATATGATAGTGAAAATATGCATTAACATTATGAATTTCTTCTTCCATAATAAATATAATGATCATATTATTTTTATACTAAATAGTATTTCAAATATTAGATCTTTCTTAAAATTATTTCTCCTTGTATGTTACAGGGATCTTCTTGTAGAAGAGATTTTAAAAATATGTATTGTTATCATGGTTGTTATCATGTGCCCTGAGTCAGCTCTGACTCATAACAACCCTAGGCAGAATGGGGCAAACAATGGAGTCACCATCCACACAAGCATTCTTATGGTTGTACTTCTTGTTTAGCCACTTTGCTGATCTGTCTTGTTGACAGCATTCCCCTTTTTCTCGGCCCCTCTGCCCAGCATGATGCCTTTCCATAGGACTGGAATCTCCTCACAAGGTGTCCAGATTCCTTGAGATGTGTTTAGCATAAGGTGACCAGATTTTAACATTGGCAAAGCGGGACACCATAGATCGGGAAGTGGTTTTAGGGGCAGAGGGGAGGGGGAGACTCTTGATTAAAAATTTGGTCTATATGGAGCAACAAAAATTTTCATAGAATACAAAAATAGTATTGTAATATTTTTTAATTTCAACCTAAGTACAATTTGCAAATATAATACATTAAAAATTATATGTAGTATTATTTTCTTCTTTGGCATATTTCTCATTTGAGTGAATTTTTTAGGAGACTGCTTTCATTGTTTTAAAGGTCATGAAATTTTTCACAAGAATTTGTTAAATTATATTTCACACATAAAATGGCTTTCAAAGTCTCAACACTTAATTGTGATTTTTCTGATGTCCACACTTTATTTACCATAGAAAAAAAGCATTCAGTCACAGCATTAGTTTCTGGTAAGGACAGCACATCTTCCACAATGTTTAGTGCATTATTGTATGGAACATGATTTGTTTCAAAATGATGAAATATTTCTAACCATTTGTCCTCTATTGTGATTTTTTTCTGATGCCCAAGATTTAACCTTTTTCTTATCAATATATATTTTAATGATTCCGCATTAAAAAGATAATTTTCATAAATATAACTATATGGGAAATTTTGAGTAATATGATCGAATGATATTTGCACATCATTCCAATTAAGTTCTTGTTTTAATGTAACCCAGTGAAAATGTTCAATATCATTGTAATGTACCATCCACTCTTGATTCATGATATCTTCATGATTTATTGCACCTTGCTCTTCTAGATGGCTTATACTATTACGGATAGTTAATGCAAGAAAATTATTTTTTAACCACTCTTGACACAGAAATTTTAAATTATTAACTTCATTTGCTACTTTGATTACCGAAATTTTGTCACCTTCAATAAGTTTTATAGCATTTTGAAAAAGAGCTGCTTGATTGTGTACAAACACTAGCCAAATTTTTGAAGATTCTTTTTCAAAAAACTCCTCTAAAATTCTAGGACATTTATCCTATGATAGAAAGTAGGATTTCAAAGGATCATATATTTTCAAAATTCTTTCGACAGCTAGCAAAAGCGCTAACCAGCACGTTTTACTGTATCCAAGTATTTTCTGATATTCGACTTCCGCTGTTTCACAAAATACTTTAAGCATTTCAATGCACACAGTATATATAGAAATAAGAATATATTTTAATAACAATATTTTCCACATCTATGGGCAACAAATCAGCAGCTGTTTGAATGGCATTATGTATTATATATATTCCCTTCCTGTTCTCCAGCCGTTCCCTAGCTTGTCTTGCATTCTTTCCAAAAATCAGGACTCTTTAAAAACGCCATGGGAAGCAGGACAAATTGTTAAAAATCAGGACTGTCCTGCCAAAGCGGGACATATGGTCACCTTAGTTTAGCAGCCTAGCATCTAACCCACTAAGACACCAGAGTTCCTAATAGACAGGATTCGTGTGAGATTAACACCTGCCATTAGAGGATGGTGTGAACCAAGTGACATCCTTTGCTTCCCTGAGTGCATCTTTAAACCTTCACCTTAGTAGAGGGTGTTAATTTAGCCGGTACTTCTGTTTTCTTGAGTGCATTTTTGACTCTACCTTACCAGTACCATTTTACAGTTCTAACCTACAGCACCTTACCTGGAAAGTCACTTCTGTCTGAGTTTTGGTAGAAGCTAGAAGCTCTGCTGTGACTTTGGGGCATATATGACTTTTGGCTCTGGAGATCGCATTTGACTCCTCTCTGCCTTCCCTTTCTGAACTGAATAGTACCCACCACCATATGAGACATTTCTTCAAAATGTCATGCATTAATACCGGACATTGAAGTGAGTCCTAAGTCCCAGGAACATGAGGTAATATACTCAGGGCAGAAATGGAGCTAGAGTGGTTAGGAGAGGGATGAAGCATAATAGAATCTTGGAAGAATTGGACATTCAGGAATTTTTAAATCTTTGATTCCTTGAGCTAGTGTATTTTAATATCTCTAAAGGAAATTATTACCACAATAATGTATTATTAATGCAACGTGTAATTTAAAATAAAATGGGTTAACAAAGTGACCGCCGAACCCCACATAAAATGGAATGACATTAAAAATGGAATGACAGTAACTGTATTGGCAGCGTCAAATGCAAGTGAGGATGTGAAGCAACAACAGACATGCATTCCTTACTGCTGGGAATGAAAAATGATACAACCACATGAGAAGTGGTGTGCTTCTTACAAAGTTAAATGTAAACTTATCATTTGATTTAGCAATCACACTCTTACTTATTTATCCAAATGAATTGGAAACACATTTTCACGTAAAAATCTGCACATGAAAGTTTACAGCAAATCTACTCATAATTACCAAAGATTACAGCAATCAAGATGTCTTTCAATAAGAGAAGTATAAGCAGATGACAGACATTTATAAAATTGCCTATTATTTGGAGATTAAAAAAAGATTTAGAAACCTTGAAAAAATAGGAGTAAATATAAATACATTATAAAAAGTAAAAGAAACTATTCTGAAAAAATAAATAAATAAATAGAGGAACAAAATGTTTGCTCTATAATTCAAACTTTGCAGTATTCTAGCGGGGAAACGGAAATTATAGACACAGTATAAAGATAAGTGGTTTTCTAGCATTGGGGGAGTACTTGGATTTGAAAGACTGAAACTATTCTGCCTAGTAATATCATGGTAAACATATGCCGTTTCTTATTTGTCAAAATGCAAAGGTCATTATAGTTGATCCTAATGTAAACTATAGTCTTTGGATAAAAATAAGTTATCAATATTGGTTCATTTATTCTAACAAATGTGTTACACAAAATTAAAGAAACTGCTCCCGGAGAGATGGGATTTAAGAGGATTCTATATTTTCTATAAAATTTACCTGTAAAACTAGAACAATGCTTAAAATAAGTTTATATGGTCTATATAGAGGCAGGAAATTATCTAAGTGGTTTTGGCCTTGAGCTTCAGTGGCATAATGTATTTTCAAGTGAGATTAAAAACAAACAAATCAAAGCAACTCCAACGGGACTGTGTTCCAGTTGACCACTACTCGCCGCAGCCCTGTAGAGTAGGGTGGATGTACCCCTGTGGGTTTCAAAATCCATAGCCCTTGACAGGAACCTCACAAAAATATAAAGGATGCTCTATGGGCAAAAAGTAATCAATAACAGCAGACAGCATCCTGTAAACATCATGAAAGACACCAACATCGACAAATCAATTCAGTTAAATAATGCGAGTGTGAATCAAACCACAAGACTGAAAATAGGTAACCAGAGATAGCATTCCACAATGAAGATAACAACAACAATAACAAAAAATTGCAGGGAATATGTCTATATAAAACAGTTGAATATAGCAGACGTTCACCAGAGAGAACAAACTGTTCTTGATGTGGAAAGAAAAAATAAAACAAGACAACTCCAAAGGAAATGGTAAAACCTCATTGAAACAAAAAAAAGAGAAAAACTACAAAAACTAGTTTTAAAAAAAGCTGAGATAAAAAAAGACAAGGAAACTAAAAGGAGCTTGGCACAGAAAAACACAAGAAACAAATAAAATATATTGCTAAAAATATCAGTAAAGGGGACCCAATGCCCATCTGTAGACAGCTGGACACCCCTTCCAGAGGGGTAGTGTGGAGCAGATGGGCCACTCAGGGTTCAGTGTAACAACAATGAAACTCAAAACCTTCCTCTAGTTCCTGAATGCTTCCTCCCCTCCAAATCATCATGACCCCAATTCTACCTTGCCTTGCGGACCTGGTTATACCAGAGAATGTACAGCGGTGCAGTGGGGATCTGGAGGCACAGGGAATCTAGGACAGACGAACCCCTCAACACCAGCGGTGGGAGTGGCGACACCAGGAGGGAAGGAGGTGTAGAAAGGGAGAACCGATCTTGGAGATCTATGTGTAACCTCCTCTCTGGGAGATGGGCAATGGAGAGGCGGGTGAGGGGAGACGCCGGGGAGTGTAAGATAAGATATAATAATTATTTATAAACTATCAAAGGACCAGGGGTGGGATCAGGGAAGGAGGGGGATGGGGGGAAAAAGGGAAACCGAGCTGATTCCAGGAACCCAAGTGGAAGGTGAATTATGAGAATTACGAGTACTATGAATGTATAAGGGTGCTTTGCTCAATTGATTTATGCACAGACTGATAAGAGCCTTATGAGCCCCAATAAAAAGATTAAAAAATATGTATCAGTAAAAATGAAAGCATAAATTGACATTTACCAATGATAACACTGAATTTAAGTTGATTAAGCTTACCATTCAGGAGACGGAGAATAGCAGAGTGGATAAGATTATGGGATGATGAATATGTTGCTTTTACAAAAGAGCGACCTTAAGATTAATAGACAAAAATATACTGAAATTCAGAGGTTGGAAAAAAAGATATAAAACTAACAAGAGTAAAAATCAGGAAGTGAAATATGGATTTATGATCAATTAAATTTAAAGATACAAATCATCATAAGAGACAATGAGGCATTAACCATAATAAACACCTACATACTCAATGAAAGGCTCTTAATATATATCATTCAAACGGTGATAGAATTGAAGAAATAGAAACCACAAAAATAATTGTAAGAGTCTACAGTAAACCTTTGGTGAAGATGGACAAATCAACTGTTAAGGTACAGAAGAACTAAACAACAAAACCAAATTGACTTCTTAGACATACACATATCCAGAACATTCCATGAAACAAAACCACAATATACATTCTTTTCCAGTGCACGTGGAATATATTCGAGTAAACCATATGTTATGCCAAATGACAAGCATTAGTAAATGTAAAAGCAAGGAAATATTGCAAACCATTTTCTCATTTCATGATACTATAAAATTAGAGATCAGTTATAGGAAGAACATGCAAATTATATCAAACCCACAGAAATTGAACAATGTTTTGCTTAAAAACCACATGGGTAATGGAAGAAATGAGGAATGCAATTACACGAATCCTTGAAACAAACAAAAAATTACAATACAACATACCAGAACCTTTGGGTTGGGGAACAACAAAGTTAGTGCTTAGAAGGCGTTTTATAGAAATATGAGCACAGTCTTAGACCATAAAGCCTATTATATAGCCACGGTAATTAAAACAGCTTGGTAGTAGTACTATGATACATGTGCAGACAAATGGATTAGATCTGAAAACCAAGAAAATACCACCAAGTACCTATAGACATTTAATTTTTTGTTAAGAAATGTTGTTGTTAAGTTCCATCGAGTCGACTGAGTCATAGCAATCCAATGCATAACAAAAACTGCATGGGCCTGGCCCATCCTTACCATTGTTCCTAAGTCCGAGTCTGCTGACGCAACCAATGTGATGTGGCAGTCAATCTCATGAAGGGCAATCCTCTTTTCACCAACTGTCCACTTTACCAAACATGATATCTTTCTCCATGGACTGGCATCTCCTGACAATATGTCCAAATTATTTTAGATGAATTCTTGCCATCCTGTGTCTAAAGACCACTCTGGCCGTACTTCTTCCAAGACAGATTGGTTTTTCCTCTGAGCAGTCCATGTTTCTTCTGATATTCTTCTCCAGCATTACAATTCAAACACATCAATTGCTCTTCGGTCTTCTTTATTCCCTGTCCAAATTTCACCGGCATATAATGCAATGGAGAATGCCCTGGTTTTGGTCAGGTACATCTTAGTCCTCAAAGTAATATCCTCACTCTTCAGTACTCTACAGAAGTCTTGTGTAGCAGATTTACTTAATGCAATATATTTTTTGATCTCTTGACTTCTGCTTCCATGATCAGTGATTGTGAATCCAAGCAAGACAAAATATTTGTCAACTTCAACCCTTTCTCCATTAATCGTGATGGTACCTAGTTTATGAGCACAATAAAATCTTCTGGAATTCCCATTTTTCTCTCATTCTTATCCACAGTTTATCATGGTACATACAGTCAGATGCTTTTGCATAATCAATGAAAAACAAGTAAACATCTTTCTAGTATTCTGTGCTTTGAGCTAAGATCCACCTGAAATCACCAATGATATCCGTTGTTCCACATCCTCTTCTGAATCCATCCTGAACTTCTGGCAATTCCTAGTCAATGTGCTGCTGCAATCAGTGTTGTGTGATTTTAACAAATGTTATACTTGTGTGCAATATAAATGATATTATCCTATAGTTTGAGCATTCTGTTAGGCCCCCCTTTTTTGCAAAGGGCACAAATATGGATGTCTTCCAGTGGGTTAGCCAGATAGTTGTTTTCCAAATTTTCTTCACCCAGTGCTTCAGCTTGCTGAAGCATTTCAATGGGTATTTCATCAATTTCAGGAGCCTTAGATAAAAGAATAAAACACATTAAATAGGCAAGAGACAGCCTTTTCAACAAATGGTTCTGGAAATACTAGATCTCCACCTGGCCCAATACTCATACCATATATAAAAACAAACTCAAGATAGAGCAAAGACCTAAAAATACACCACACAATCATTAAGATTGCCAAATAAATAAAAATATGGACAAACTTAAAGACCCTAATACAAAGCATAAACACAATATTGAACATACTGAAAAATATCCACAGTGTAGAGGATAAAATAAAAAACTGTGACCTACTAAAAATATGACACTATGCACAACAAAGATTTCATCAAAATTCAACAGGGAAACCACAGATTAGGAAATATTCAGTTATAATACATAAGATGAAGGGCTAATATCCAAATTATGTTGAAAATTATAATATCTTTAAAATAAAAACATAAATAATGCAATAGAAATGGGTACATGAAATAAGTGGTAATTTATTCAAGATGACATAGAAGTGTGGCCAGAATTCCCTTCATGAGATTAATTGACACATCACATTGGTTGCGTCAGCAGACTCAGACTTAGGAACAATGGTAAGGATGGGCCAGGACCATGCAGATTTTGTTATGCATTGGATTGCTATGAGTCAGTCAACTCGATGGAACTTAATAACAACATTTATTAACAAAAAATTAAATGTTTATAGGAACTTGGTGGTATTTTCTTGGTTTTCAGATCTAATCCATTAGTCTGCACATGTATCATAGTACTACTACCAAGCTGTTTTAATTACCGTGGCTATATAATAGGCTTTTTGGTTGATGCTGTGCACATATTTCTATAAAACGCCTTCTAAGCACTAACTTTGTTGTTCCCCAACCCAAAGGTTCTGGTATGTTGTATTTTCAATTTTTGTTTGTTTCAAGGAGAGAAAATGACACTTTTATGTCACTGTATGGACTGTGGAATTATACAAGCATAATTGCAATCACTACATAATTTCCATCAACAAATGCAAATGCAAGTAAGTGCCTTGTGATCCAGCAATCACTCTACTGGGTATTCACCAAAATGAAATTCAGAATATATGTACACTTATGTTTATTGTATCAAGTTCCACAATAGCAAAAATATTAAACCCACCAAACCCCCCAACTATAGAGAAATGGACAAACAAGCTCTGATATATTCATACAATGGAATCTTATGCATCAATGAAAAACAATTATAACTCTCTTAAACTCTACAAGAAATGGACAAAACTAGAGAATATTGTGCTTAGCAAACTCTAAACGCTTAAAATCACCATTGGTATAAGAAAATATGAAGAAGAAAAGAAGTGATTTATGTATGAATAGACAAGACTTCAATGATTGTGAAGGGGCCAGGATCAGGGGGGAAAGAGGGAGAGGGGTGAGAGGAGGGGTCAGAGGAGTACAGATTTGGAGAATTTAACACAAAAATTAAATTAAATAGTAACTGGTTCATGAAAACAAAACAAACAACAACAACAAAATAAACCAGATTCCTTTACCCTCAGATATAAATATCGGTCGGATTGACTTAACAGGAAGAAAAGAAAATATAAAGTGTACCTGGAGTCTCTAATGATGATTTTATTTCAAACATTAAAAAAATAAAAATATAGTATTCTGCCCCATCCACCAGAATACTGTGGTAGGACCTAGAAATCTGCATAATAAATAATTTTCATAGATAGTCCTGATGAAAATTTGAATTTGAGAGTCACTGATGAAGATAAAGCAATTCACTTTGCATATTTTAACTTGTTTATACTAATTCATCTTATGGGATTCATCCTTTTATTTCACCTCTTAAAAGCTTAAAAGAAAGCTGAGGGGTTGTGGGGAGGAGATGAACCAGGCAGGGTACAGGGTAGCAACGATGAAACATATAACTTTCCTCTAGTTCTTAAATACTTAATTTAATTTTCTCAACAGTGTTTTAAATTCTCTATCGTTAGCTAAATTAATGACACAATAACTAGGACCACCTTATGCTCCAGAAGGGTGATTTCTAATGTTCTCTATCAAAAAGTGATCATGATAGCTCTTAAATCACCCAGAGACATATATAAACCATGGCCATGTGAATAAATTTTGGACTCACACTAAATTCTAGCCCTAATTTAAGAACCATTGATTCTTATGCCATGACCCTACTCCATACTTGCCCTCATGAAGAGATCATTGAATATATGGATGCTGTAGCACAGTATGGTGAAGTCAGATGGTACCGGGATATTAGAAAGAATAGCATTTGGGATGACATAGCTTTTCTTCAAACAAGCAACTGTCTAAGTGACTGTAAAGTAAGTCAACTGGAAAAAAAGATGCACCACCCTGTGTTATCCAAAGAGTGTAAATAATAATAATAAAACACAAATCCAAAGGGAGGAATTATATTAGAGCATAAATTGTGAACACCAAGTTTGGGGAAAACTATGGATGAGGGTGGAAGCCCATATCCATTTGCCTGGTCTCCACATGAATTAAGCTTCCAGTGAATCACCTCTTCCCATAACGCAGTGAAGTCAATTATGGCAAATATAGTTAGGTTAAAATGTAATACACTAACATTTTATGTCCCTTAGCCAAAAGATTTCAACAAAAACAGCAGAAATCCATAATGGTAAAGTGGGAGTCATACCAATATGCAAAGATATTTCAACCATAGATAAACAATCAATGCAATCCATCATAAAATAATAATGATCAATGCTGAAAAGACATTTGACAAAATCCAAAACCCATTTTTGAAAAAATACTGAATAAAATAAAACTATAAGGGATATTTCCCTACATAATAATGACTTTATATGCAAAGCCAAAGGCTAGCATTTCACTTAAGTGGAGAGAAACTAAAAGCATATCTACTGCAAACAAGGCAGGGATGCCCATTATCATCATTCCCAGTTAATATAGTCCAAGATGTCATAACCAGAGCTATTAAACCACAAAAAGAAATCAAAGGCATCCAAATTGGTAAAAAGGAAGCAAAACTCAGTATTACAGATGATATAACTGTATGTAGAAATCCCTGAAATTTGACAAGAAAATTGAAAAATGTGGCAATATAACAGAATGCATGATTAACACAAAAATCAATAAGATTCTTATTGACTAAGAAAGAGAGTCTAAAAATAAAATTTTAGAATGTCATTTACAATAGTCACAAAAAAGTCAAATACTTAGGAATAAACGTAGCCAGAGAAACATAAAATTTGTACAAAGGAAGCTGTAAAACATTACAACAAGCAATTAAAAGAAACTTTCATAAATGGAAGAATGTG